>NC_138125.1:18210156-19410156 GCF_964188305.1 Podarcis bocagei
AGAATTCTTGCAACAACATTAATCCTGATTAATTAATCTAGCATGAATAAAGTTGAAGATATTTCTACAAGGCTTCCAATTGTAATTTGGCTTAATTATCTAGAAATTTATCTCGAAAGTTTCACCCAGAGAGCAAAAAATACTCAGAGGAGCAGTTTTAGATGCTGAAGGCAGGCAGGCAGTAATATATATACACCAGATAGATAGATATTGAATACCTTTTTGCTGCTGGTGACACAATTTCTTTTCTGGTTCCTGATGGAGAAGGTAGAGAGCCACTGGGTTTCTTTGGTAGAACAGTTCCATTATTAACAGTAGTCTTTAAAGGCAGTGTTTGTACAAGGGGTCTTGCTGTTAAAAAAAAGAAAAAGAGATGATCAACTAGAGGATTACAAGTACCGTATTTTTCGCACCATAAGACGCACCGGCCCATAAGACGCACCTAGATTTTGGGGGGGGAAATAAAGGGAAAAAAATTTATTTCCCCCCCAGGTGCGCTGCGCTACACCAGGAGCTTGGGGCATGCGGAGCTCAGCGCGCCCCAAGCTTCTGCGTGCCGGCAAGGTCTCCGCTAGCGTGGGAGAGCTGGGCGCCTCTCCCAGGGCTAGCGGACCCCTGCGCTAATCCAGAAGCTTGGGGCAGGCTGAGGTCAGCGCGCCCCAAGCTTCTGCGTGCCGGCAAGCAGTCCGCTAGCCCTGGGAGAGCCGCGGGGCTCTCCCAGGGCTAGCGGATCGCTGCGCTATACCAGGAGCTTGGGGCGTGCTGAGCTCAGCGCGCCCCAAGCTTCTAGGTGCGCGCAAGCAGTCCGCTAGTCTTGGGAGAGCCGCGGGGCTCTCCCAGGGCTAGCGGATCGCTGCGCTATACCAGGAGCTTGGGGCGTGCTGAGCTCAGCGCGCCCCAAGCTTCTAGGTGCGCGCAAGCAGTCCGCTGCCGCCCCAAGCCTCGCGCACCCGGCAGGAGGTCCCACCGGGTGCGCGAGGCTTGGGGCGGCAGCGGACTGCTTGCGCGCACCTAGAAGCAGCGCGCCCCAAGCTTCTAGGTGCGCGCAAGCAGTCCGCTGCCGCCCCAAGCCTCGCGCACCCGGCATGAGGTCCCACAGGGTGCGCAAGGCTTGGGGTGGCAGCGGACTGCTTGCGCGCACCTAGAAGCAGCGCGCCCCAAGCTTCTAGGTGCGCGCAAGCAGTCCGCTGCCGCCCCAAGCCTCGCGCACCCGGCAGGAGGTCCCACCGGGTGCGCGAGGCTTGGGGCGGCAGCGGACTGCTTGCGCGCACCTAGAAGCAGCGCGCCCCAAGCTTCTAGGTGCGCGCAAGCAGTCCGCTGCCGCCCCAAGCCTCGCGCACCCGGCAGGAGGTCCCTGCGGGTGCGCGAGGCTTGGGGCGGCAGCGGACTGCTTGCCCGCACCTAGAAGCTTGGGGCGTGCTGAGCTCAGCGCGCCCCAAGCTTCTAGGTGCGCGCAAGCAGTCTGCTAGCCTTGGGAGAGCCGCGGGGCTCTCCCAGGGCTAGCGGATCGCTGCGCTACACCAGGAGCTTGGGGCGTGCTGAGCTCAGCGCGCCCCAAGCTTCTAGGTGCGCGCAAGCAGTCCGCTGCCGCCCCAAGCCTCGCGCACCCGGTGGGACCTCCTGCCGGGTGCGCGAGGCTTGCAGACACTCGCCCGAAGCAGGGGGAGCCCTCCCGAGGGCTCCCCGTGCTTCGGGCGACAGGCTGCCGCCCCAAGCCTCGCGCACCCGGTGGGACCTCCTGCCGGGTGCGCGAGGCTTGCAGACACTCCCCGCACGCGCTCTTCCGGCTGGGGAGGTGACCCGCGGCTATAGAGGCTCCTGCCATAGCCGCACGTCACCTCTCCAGCCGGGAGAGGGTCGCGGGGGGCTGCTTTAGCCCCGTGCGCGTGCTCTCCTGGCTGGAGAGGTAACACGGGGCTGTAGAGGTTCCTGCCATAGCCGCGTGTCACCTCTCCAGTCGGGAGAGGGTCGCGGGGCTATGGCGTCTTCGCTCCATAGGACGCACACACATTTCCCCTTCATTTTTGAAGGGGGAAAAGTGCGTCCTATAGAGCGAAAAATACGGTATACAGTCTGTCTGATGAAAAAAATAAAGGGTTTGCAAATGTTTCTGTGTTTCTTCATAGCTGAGTCAGACCACTGGTTTATCGAGCCCAGTACTGTCTACAGAGACTGACAGCAGCTCTCAAGGGTTTCAGCCAAGAAGTTTCTCCCAGCCCAGAACAGTTATGGACCACAGGTATGAAGTTTACGGCATGTAATGCCTTAAGAGAGAATATTATGAAAATGATTTACAGGTGGTACATGACCCCAGTCAAGCTTGCAAAAATTTACCATTTGCCCGATAATAAATGCTGGAAATGTAAAGAAACGGAAGGTACATTCTTTCACCTTTGGTGGACGTGCCCAAGGATTAAGGCTTTCTGGGAAATGATATATAATGAATTGAAAAAGGTATTTAAATATATCTTCTTGAAGAAACCATAGGCCTTTCTTCTGGGCATTGTCGGCCAATTGGTGCCAAAGAAGGACAGAACTCTCTTTATGTACGCCACAACAGCAGCAAGAATACTTATTGCAAAGTATTGGAAGACACAAGATCTACCCACTTTGGAAGAATGGCAGATGAAGGAATTGGAATTGGAATTCAGAATATGGAATTGGCAGAAATGACTGGCAGAATCCGAGACCAGGGAGAAGAGTTGGTGAAAGAAGACTGGAAGAAATTTAAAGACTATCTACAGAAATATTGTAAAATTAATGAATGATAGAATGATGTTGGATAGCAACTAAGGGGTTTCCAGCTGTAATGATTTAAGAGAATATGAAAAAAGGGTTATAAATGGGTTAAAATCTAATGGTAAGGATTTGCTGAACCAATAAATTGAAGTGGAATACAAAAAAAGGGAGGTGTGAGGAGGTCCGGGAAATAAGTTAAAAGAAAATAAGCAAAAGAAATAATGTATGTTTTTAACTGTTTTTATTTTGTATTTTTCTTTTTTCTTTTTCATTTTTTTCTGTTATATTTCAAAAAAAATTATAAATATTTTATAAAAAAAAGAAGTTTCTCCCAGTCCTACCTGCTGACTGAACCTTAGACCTTATGCATGCAAAGCAGAACCTTTACCATTGGGTTATGACACTTTCCCCGCATTATGAGAAATAAGGATTATTTCAGTCTACAATCAGGGTGCAAGTCAGTAGCCTTAGAAATTGCTTCCTAAATTTTAAACTGCAATCCTATGTGCTCTGTGCACAGAAAGCAGGAAGTGGGTCTTCAATGGGGGCAGCACAGGAGACCTCAGCTCTAGAAGGTGGCATAGCATGGTTTGCCAGATTCCGGGGCAGACAGGTGCACATGTGCGCCAGGGCGGGTGGGGAGCAGAGGGTGAACAAAGCTCGCTACACCAGCCCAACCCTCACTGCTGCCAGAGCACCACCCTGATTGGAACCAAGTGGGGCTGTACTGTGCCATCTGCCCGCCCTAGCAGGGTGAAGCCCAGCTTGTCACTGTGGTCCTTGAATCATCCCAGCCTCATAAAGTGGTTCAGGGCTGACAGGATGGCATGAGAAGGATGCAGCAGCCATGCCCCCTTCAGTCCCAGCCTCATAATTGAGATCAGCTCATTTCTGAAGCAGCTGCCCAACTTTTCCAACTAAAAATCTCTGGGGCACAAGCCTGGGCAGTATGTATGGAGACAACAAGACACCCCTTTCAGCCTCGCTGATGTGGTCCAAAGGAAAGCAGAGCAAGACATCTGCTTAGCGGCAAAAGTTGCCAGAAGGAGGTGTACAAGATTTGTGTAAGGTTTACTCCTTAGCCGTTTCTTCTCCCAAGGATGTCCCTCAGAAAGTAATAATGAACAGAGTTTACCTAATAAAAAATTGTTAAATGAACTGTCATTCATAGATCTGATTCGTCCAGAAAATGATTCATTTTTCAAAGCATGTACAAGGATATACACCAGATTATCAGTATTTCATGTCTCACCTTCTGAGACATCAGAAAAGAAGAAAAATGATGTGGTCAACCTTCAAGAGTGTTGCAGCCACAAATACATAGGTCTTTCCATATATGGAATGCTGAACAAGCTTTCTTCATATACTATGCAGGACACTGTCGGGTACCTTAGGAAAAGGAACACTTTCCTAGCCAGAGCATGCTTCAGATAGACTAAACACTTCAAAATCAAACTGCAAGTTTGATCAACTGTATACCAGGAAAAGTTCAGACCACAAACTGCTGTCAGATAATCCCAAGGATTCAATATACTTGACCGGTCCGAAAAATACCAAAATTATTGCAACATTTGCTCAGGTCTAAGGAATGAATTTAAGAGGGAGTGTTTGAAATCAATACCTTTGGTAGGTCCTTTCTTGTTCTGCATGGCCTGTTGCTCCTCAGTAATGTTCAAGCGCCTAACAACATCTGCCAGAGCAGACTTGAGCAGCTGGATATCATCTTCCTGCATTTGAACACGTTGCTCCAGTGAAGCAATGCGATCTGTCACCTCCATGCTGCTAGCGGCAGAGGCACTGTCATCTAAAAAGAGTATTTTAGAAAGATGGGGTTTTATTTTGGAAATTTGTCATGAGGTATAAGGAAACACCATCACCTGAGAACTTTTACTAAACATACAAACTATTTCCCCACTATTATCAATGTTAGGATTCAATTGCAGCAGGTTGTTAGAAGCCAAGCTAAATTTTAGATCTTAAAAACCTACAAAATCAACCTTCAGAGTTTTGCTTACTATATCGTACTTTGCTATGCAGAACTTTCATTTTCAAAGCAGAACTAGATTGTAACAAAGAAGTCAATCCAGCATCACTTCTCTTTCTTTTAAGGTGTAAAAGCAGGAAATCTACAGCATGATGTGAAATGACAAAATGAAATGAAAGACTTTACAGCAAGGTATTTTTCACCATGGTCAAAAGTCAACACAGTACATGTTCAAGAGCCCAATACAAATGCAAACAAAACATTAAAACATGGCTATTTTTATATAGGAACAGTTATAGTAAGATTATGGAGCAACCTTACCGACCACCAGTTAGTCATCAGGGTTTGATACTAAAACAGGCCCCAATGATTGAAATGTGAAGTAAAAGAAAATTCCTCAGCCAAATCTAATTGCATTTAGAAACAGCCATGGGGCTCAGCAGCAGATCATTTTGCAATATAGCTGTATGAGGTATTAATCCCAAAATTAAGATTTAACAGGCACTTTGGCATTCATATAAGATTCCACAGACATGAAGCATGCCTTGAAGAGACATAAGGCCTACGCTGATCTAATAAGCTTGTACTTTAACTCAGCTGGAAGTAACAAGAATTAGCATACTGGACAGACAACCCCGTCACAGACTGGATGTAAAACATCATAAAACAAACTCAACTTAGCAAGCATCCTTCTAAATTCAATATGACTTTACATAGTTCCAGTCAATGAGTTTGACTGGAATTTGCCCCCCCCCCCACTTCAGCAATTCCATCAACAGTTCCATCATGTGCAACAGCTATGCAGCCAGTGATTCTAGCCCTCTGCACTTGACTCTTCCTAATGCATCTTTCACAGCCTTCTGCTTGTCCACAGCAAGAATACAGACACAAGCATGGGTTAGATTCAAAACTTACTTCGAAATGAAATACATCAGTATTGTCAATTTAGCCCCCTTCCCTAATTCCTTGATACCAACACACCCTCTGCAAAAATGGCTGGGGTAAAAGACAACAAGGGAGGCGGACGGTACTTTGTGCTAGGTCAACCCTTTATACTAAATATTTGGGTGGGCGTGAAGCTCACATACACCCAACATTTTTCATTCCCAGAACAGAAGCTGTGCCAGCGTGAAGTTAAGCTGTGGTGGCGGCTCAGCAGACATATAACTTTTTTAAGGGCAGCACGGCGCAAATGCAGGTCTACAATGAGAAATAAATTTATTATAAGAACTAAAGCCAGACAGCAGCTACTGAAAACAATGAGACAGCAATACAGGTTATGTCTGAGTCCTGTCCAATACATTTTAATGTTATCCCTTCCCCTCCCTTCTGTTCTTGTACTTATCGTCATAAGTTTCACCTTTGCGCATCGTTCCTCCTAGATTTGCATGCATTAGGAATCCTCCCCCGAAGAACTATACTTTGGGAGCGTCTACACCCCCATCGTTCAGCCCAGACACTGAGGTCCAGCGCCGAGGGTCTTCTGGCAGTTCCCTCACTGTGAGAAGGGAAGTTACAGGGAACCATGCAGAGGGCCTTCTCGGTAGTGGCACCTGCCCCGTGGAACGCCCTCCAATCAGATGTCAAGGAAATAAACAACTATCTTACAGTGGTGCCCCGCAAGACGAATGCCTCGCAAGACGGAAAACTCGCTAGACGAAAGAGTTTTCCGTTTTGGAGGTGCTTCGCAAAACGAATTTCCTATGGGCTTGCTTTGCAAGATGAAAATGTCTTGCGAGTTCCTGCGGGTTCCCCCCCCCCTTTTTCTAAGCCACTAAGCCGCTTATCGGCTGATCCGATAAGCCGCTAAGCCGCCAAAAGTCGCTAAAAGTGCTAATCCGCCAATGGGCTTGCTTCGCAAGACGAAAAAACCGCTAGATGAAGAGAATCACAGAACGGATTCTTTTCGTCTTGCGAGGCACCACTGTACTTTTAAAAGACATCTGAAGGCAGATTTTTTTGAATGTTTAATGCTGTACTGTGTTTTTAATATTCGGTTGGAAGCTGTCCAGAGTTGCAGGGGAAACCCAGCCAGATGGGCAGGGTTTTAATTATTATTATTATTATTATTATTATTATTATTATTATTATTATTATTATTCTGCAGAGACCTTTGAGGGAACTATGTCTCCAATGAGCCACCAAGCCCACTTTTTGCACACACCACTCCAGGAAAAGAGGAGGGTTGTTTTGGGGATCAGATAGGGCAGATGGGTAGGGAAGCATCTTCTGATCATAATCCAAAATGGGGGGGGGGGATTAATGGGTCTTAGAGTTAACCTCTCCTTTGGAGGAAAGCTTTTAAGAGCCCCAGAAAACAATTTCCAAGCAAAGTTGGGAGGAATTCAACTTATTTCCTTGGAATGACTTCCAACTGTGTTCAATGGCACGTATGTCTGGGACTGAAGCCTGAACGATAAGAGTAATATGATGTATGTATGTAAATTGCCTTGGTAGGCAATTCACAAGTTAGTAAACAATAAATAATATAGCAAGAAATATTCTTCAAATAATGTTTGAGAATGACACATGTTTATTTAAAAATCCACTAGAGAGGTGTGCCAGTTATCTCTGGGTACACCATATAAGCTGTCAATAGCTGTAGAATGCCTTCATTAAAAAAAAAAAAGTTTTTCAATTTAAATACTGCCTAGACAAATTTTTTTAAAAATAGTATTTCCTGGCTTTTGTTTCACAGACATAAAGCACATGCTCTTAACATTTAGCTCATCGCTGAGGACCATATGTTCCCAAAAGAGTGTTCTGTATAAATGGGAATGCTCATCACGCTGCTCCTTTTCTTTCCCTGCTAATTAATCCATGATCTCACTGGAAAGATTCCACATGACTCTCTCCAGGACAATACAGGGTGATTAATCCATCCCCACAGTACCTTCCAATTTTAAGCCATCTTGTCGCTGAACTGAGCAGGGCATGAAGATGTATCAGAAATGTGATAACTAACAAAGGCTGCGCTCTCAACAAGCAGGCCCAGCTTATATATACAGTGGTGCCTCGCAAGACGAAAAGAATTCGTTCTGCGAGTCTTTTCGTCTTGCGATGTTTTTCGTCTTGCGAAGCACGGTCCGTCGCAACTGCGCCTCTTCAAGCGGCTTTAAAAAAAAAAGCGCAAGACGTTTTCATCTTGCGAAGCAAGCCCATAGGGAAATTTGTCTAGCGAAGCAATGCAAAAATGGAAAACCCTTTCGTCTAGCGAGTTTTTCGTCTTGCGAGGCATTCGTCTTGTGGGGCACCACTGTAATGGAGATAAAATCAAGGCTTTCCAAGAAAGGTAGTTTAGAAGAAATATCTTCCACTGCTATTTGAGAAGGCAGATAAATTTTAAGAACACAAGAGCGAGAAAACTTTTTGAGCAGCCATCGGGAAACTAATATCCACAGTAGCTAAACCTGCGGAATATTTACAGTATTCCAAGATGCCTCATTTCAAACAGGGGTCTCATGCCTACAGAGGCTCAAGAACAGGTAGAGAGAGGAGACTGAACTATGGCATCTGGGGCTTCTTTTTGTAGGAAACTCAGCATCATCCTACAACTCAAGGGTTATGGAACATTTGGCATTGATGAGAGTTGGAGTCTACCAACATCTGGAAGGCAATAGGTTCCCCACTGCTGCTACCACGACTCACTGTGGTATCTGAAGCCAACAGTTATCACTGAAAGTAGGCACAATGGACTGTGTGGACAAAATGGTTCTCTAAACCAGTGTTTCCCAACCACTGTTCCGCGGCACACTAGTGTGCCGCGAGATGTTGCCTGGTGTGCCGCGAGATGTTGCCTGGAGGGAGGCGGGCCAGTCGGGCGGCGAGAGGCGGGGCGGCGGCGGCAAGGAGAGGCCGCCCAGCGCGGGGCTCTCGCCGTCTGCCTGCCTGGCTGCCTGCGAGCTCGGCGGGCAGCGCCTCCGTCCGCAGCGCCCGCCTCGCGGCTCTCATTCCCTGCCCCTGCCAAAGCTCACCCAGCCAAGCCGCGCTCTCCTTCCTGCCTCGCTTTGCTGCCTCCCCCCCCCAAAGCTTGGAGGTTCCCCGGCAAGGGGGAGGGGAAAAAATTGAAACTTACACTTTCGCGCGTCCCTCCCGGCGTGACGCTGCGCGCTAACGTCACGGGGCTGTAATGGTGGTGTGCCTCGAGATTTTTTTCATCAAACAAGTGTGCCTTTGCCCAAAAAAGGTTGGGAAACACTGCTCTAAACAAGGGTGCTTGGTGTTTTTCTGCAGGGGAAGTCTCCCCTAATATTGTCTGCAGCCCCTAGTATTATGTTTTTAAGCGCTCATGAAATGCACTCATCTGGGTCTTTAATGTTGCTGCTGCAGCTTTCTGGAATCAGTTAGCAGGCAGATATGTTTTAACCGCCCATTTCACATCAGTGACTTCTAGTCATGGGGGAAGGGAAATCCAGTGTTACTATCCCGATACTAGAGAGAAGGGAGTTTACTTTAGGGCTGACATTTTCAGCTGTAATCCTATGTATCTCATAATGCTTAGTTTCACCCAAAGTTCACACTGCTGAAAGTGATAAATAGTATAGATACAAGGAGTTGGATCTAAACATTTTGCTCTGTTCACACATACACCCCTACTGTGGCTCTGCTCCAAGCCCCTCTTGAAGCTGCTTTTCACCACACAGAGCAGCCATTTAGAATCATAGAATCATAGAGTTGGAAGAGACCACAAGGGCCATCGAGTCCAACCCCCTGCCAAGCAGGAAACACCATCAGAGCACTCCTGACATATGGTTGTCAAGCCTCTGCTTAAAGACCTCCAAAAAAGGAGACTCCACCACACTCCTTGGCAGCAAATTCCACTGTCGAACAGCTCTTACTGTCAGGAAGTTCTTCCTAATGTTTAGGTGGAATCTTCTTTCTTGTAGTTTGGATCCATTGCTCCGTGTCCGCTTCTCTGGAGCAGCTACTGTTTGGCTAGTGTTACTCATGTACACATTAAGAAGGCCTTTAAAATGGAATAATACCTTTAGACCCTCACTATTCAGACTACATTACATCCACCCTCTTCCATCTGCACTGGCTTCATGTTTAGGTCCAGGCCTTTTCAAGGCACTATGAAACCTTAAATGGCTTAGGACCTGGGTACTTGAAGGACCACCTCCTCTTATATGAACCAGCCCAACAGTTGTGGAAATCAGCAGAAGCCCTGCTGTGTGTTCTGCTGCCAAGACAGACCCACTAGGCATTGTCACGAGACATATGAGGGGTTTTTTTTATGGCAGCACCCAAGCTAGAGAGGTTTCTCCCAAGGAAAGATCAACTAACACTGTCTTTGATGGTTTTAGATGGGCAGCAAATGTCTTTTTATCCCACCAAACCTCTAACAGCTTTTAAATTGTTTGTTAAAAGACCTCATTGAAATGCAGGCTTAATGTATTATTTTTAATTGCTGGTCTTGGTTTTTGTCATATTGAGATACACATTTAATGCTGTAAGCCACCTTGGGAGCCAAAGAATCCCATTGTTTAGGAAAGTATTTCAGTGTTCGGAGGACTACAGAGAAGTTAGGAGTACAAATACACACACACACACACACACACACACACACACACACACACGATTTTAGTTACTTCCGCTTGCAAAAATGTAGTTCTGAATAGACACTGCTGTTTATTCCTCCGAAAAGCAAAGCAATAGATACACATGCACACACCTTTGTGCATAAGCCAACATCAAACTTAAGATATATCACCTGGCCCACTGTTTCCCAAACATTTCAAAATCAGATGCCCCAATTCTCAACTTAGAAACTGAATGCAGCATCTAAAACTCCTATGCTAATTCCCCCCCCCAAAAAAAAAGAAGCTTCTACACATCCTGGTGCTGCATAATTTGTCACCTACTCCTCCATCTCAGTAACCCCAATGTGGCACAACTTGCATTTTGGGGAACCTTAAGCCCTGGCTCTTGAAAGGCCTACTCCCAATAAGACATGCAAGGTAGTTTATACCTTTCCTGAGAGTATCCCATGCCACACTCTTAAAAAATACCGACTACATCAAAATAGAACTACAAAACCCTATTAAATTTAAATCTATAGAGAGGGTGAACTGTGGAGCTTGTATGATTTTTATGTAAACTATTTAAAAGGGAAGAGGGCAGAAGCATGGCATACTTAATTAAAAAGTAACAAATATATTACCGGCATAATGAAGTACAATAACTATTTAAAGAGTCCCTTGAATAGCAGCCAAAAGTATGATTTCCTAGTGAAGATCCAATGGTTTAATTTAGAATTCTGAATGTTGCTTTATTCATAACTAAAATGCTTATCTTTTTCCTACTAGTTTTCTTAGGGAAGGATAGCTTAAGTATTAAATTCCCACTCATGTTGATGCATGATATTAGCCTACAGCACTCAAAAGCATGTTTGTTCTTAAAAACCTACAGTGAACTCTAAATGCAATGTAATCAGCATGTAGGAATGAGTTAGAGTAGTAGTAGCATTCCTTCATTACATACATTTCTTCTGCAGTATTTAACAGACATGAATGAATTTCACTAGTTGTGGGGGGCTTGTTTCCTGCACTCCCCTACATTTAATTATTTGTATGTCATCAAATATTGGGGTTTTCTGTATAAGGGTTTTAGTTAACTATACAAAATATACTCACAAGTGAAAATACACTCACACATGTATACAAATACACAAAATGTTGTCAAGAGTTTGAGGGTGCCAGATCCCTCTAAATCTCTGGTTCCAGTACGTGTTAAAGGCTATTAAAGCCAGGCTACCTTCGTGTGTTCAGACGATCACCTACCTGATGGGCCATTAAGGAAAGGGGGCTCTGTGAGAGATTACAAATGTTTGGGGCTCCTTCAATGCATAGTTAGAAGACAAACGAAGAGATGGGAGTTAAGGGAGTAAGAAGCTGGATGCAAAAAGCAGCAAGCTGGAAAGCCAGAGAGTCTAATTTCTGTTTGATTTCTGATTGAATCCAAGGCTGCAGCCAATGCCAGAATTAGGGCAATGCAGGCGGTTTCCCTGCACAGGGCGACAAGCCCATGGAGTCCAAAATAGAAGGCAAGAAGGAGGAGGAGAGCTTGAAAATAAGAAAGGAGGGCCAGATTTTGTCCTTCATAGAATCATAGAATCATAGAGTTGGAAGAGACCACAAGGGCCATCGAGTCCAACCCCCTGCCAAGCAGGAAACCCCATCAGAGCACTCCTGACATATGGTTGTCAAGCCTCTGCTTAAAGACCTCCAAAGAAGGAGACTCCACCACACTCCTTGGCAGCAAATTCCACTGTCGAACAGCTCTTACTGTCAGGGAACAGCTCTTACTGTCAGGGGAACAGCTCTTACTGTCCTTGCTCAGGGCAACATATTATCAAAGTCTCTCTCTCTCTGTAAATATATATATATATATTGCATATACAGTGGTACCTCGCAAGACGAATGCCTCGCAAGACAAAAAACTCGCTAGACGAAAGGTTTTTCCGTTTTCGATTTGCCTCGCAAGACGAAATTTCCCTATGGGCTTGCTTCACAAGATGAAAACGTCTCGCGACATTGTTTCCTTTGTCTAAAAACAAAGACATGTTTTGTTTATAAAGTTATAAAGATGGCGACGTGAGCGGCAGCCTTGTCTTATGCTCGGTAAAGCTATGTTTTTACTATCTGCTTTGACGGGTTCTAAGGGCTCTAAGATGCCTTAAGGCATTTATTTTAGAAGTTTTATGGTTTTATGGTTCAGATTATTTCTACTTCTCCCATAAATCTGCAAGAAAACGCGGCAGATAAAGACTGTTAAAGGGAGTAGGGCTCATTAACAACACAACCTGCCCTGACCCTGCTATTTTGAGAAATTTTCTCCCTATTTTCTTGCCGACATGAGAGGGAAGAAACGCCGCAGGCACCATTCCAATGAAGCTACGAGCACTGCCAAAAAACAGACAAATATCAGGGACTTCTTGCCTGACAATGACCTAAATGAGATCTGTAGAAACTTCCCTACAGCAAACAGCTATGAGGTCCTTGCTCCCAGTACTACTCATGAGGAGCCTGCTGACATTGTGGATGGCCCACAACTAGCCTCGAGCCTGTGTATGAAGGAACAGATGGAACAGACTCTTGAGTCCCTGCAAAAAACTTCACCTGAATTATCCCAATCACCAGCCCAGTTAAACAAGGACCGAGAGGCACTGGAACTGCTAATCTGCCAGACTGAGTTGATAACAC
Organism: Podarcis bocagei; assembly: GCF_964188305.1. Taxonomy (NCBI): domain Eukaryota; kingdom Metazoa; phylum Chordata; class Lepidosauria; order Squamata; family Lacertidae; genus Podarcis; species Podarcis bocagei. The sequence continues at coordinate 18,223,084 of NC_138125.1, forward strand.
ATACCATCACCAACTTATATAAAAGGCTGGATGGGATCGAAAAGAAGCTTGAAAAAGTCTTTGGCTTGTTCAGTTGCCCCCCCTCACTTCCTCAGCTTAACAATATTGCAAACTCCGCTCACCCCTGCCCAAGTGTGCAGGCCAACCTTGCACAAAAACAAGTGAGATGCCTGCCCAACCAAGTACAAAACTCAAGTCTGCAACTCCAGAACAGCAAACTTGCAGTACTGGTGGGAAACCACCCCTTGAATTATAACAAATGGGCGGATAAACATTCGGTCGCAAATTCCCTGACCCAACTGCTGGGGCAGACATTACGCCCCGTAGATATCGTGGACATCTCATGGCTGCCTTCTGGACCTTATATGAGACGTATGGTTATTAACTTTAGATCTGCCCATTTCGTTGCAAAGATTCTAAAATTAAGAAACCGTACAAGAAAATGGTACATCTATTTTACAAGGGTATTCACCAATCTGACCCGTACACCGCTATGCACCAGGATAGGTGCTGTCCGTGTTGATGCTGGGCCTGTGCGCCATAAAGAACAAACAGACGGGGGAATGGAGCCGGGATCTATTACCCCACAGGGAGTGGCAAGCCTGCCCGCAAATGACTTAATTGATTTCCTACACCCCCCGCTTGGTACCCTGGTCTCTACGTGCAACGAGCCTGGCATAGGACTACCCAAGCAAGACCAGTCTGAAATGCTCTCGTCCTCATATGCCTCGATGCCAGAATTGGAGGCTTCCATTATTCTAAGCCCAATACGCAATCAAGATCCACAGCTTTTGTCAAATTTTGACCCGCTAGCAGTACCGACGCAAGATGCAGCTGCTGACCTGCTACCTGTACAGCCTATACGGGTCGGCAAAACCCCTATTCTGCAAAAAGCAGCTGAACATCATGATACATCAGCTGAACAACATGATATTTGTAACGGTGTCATCGAAGATCCTCTGGGCCAAATCAACCTATTGGCCCCTCAGTTAAAGCTATCACACCTACCTAGGGACCAGCGACCTCAAACCTGGAACCACCAAGCAGGGCAGAAAGAGGAGGAGCCTAACTCAGGAGGCTCAAACCACCGGAAAAGAGATTGACTGCCACTATTTCCACCATCACCCTATTTCCACATTCTATCCTGGAATGTGGCGGGATGGCTATCTAAGCAGGGTGACGTCGACCTTCTGGATTTCCTTACAAAATTTCAGATTATATGTCTACAGGAGACATGGTGTCTAGATCTCCATGTCCCTTCTTTACAGGGATACGAAGCCTTTGCTACCCCTGCGATAAAACCAAATTCCCGAGGCCGACCTAGTGGTGGTTTAGTCACTTTTGTTTCTACCAAGCTAAAGTGCAAGGCCCGGCAACAGCAGTGGGTGAAGAGTAACAATTTACAAATCTTACTTATTTCTAGCAGTGAAGGAGGAGATTTCCTTTGCTTTAATATATATATCCCTCCCATAGGCACCCCTCCCCAGTCGTCACAAATCTGGGAAGATTTAGAGCTATGTTTGGAGAAGGCTGAACTAGAACTCCCTGGCATGGATATCCTGCTGGCAGGTGATTTCAACGCCAGGATAGGAAATGACATTAATACGTACTGCTCTAAATCTCAGTTCCTGCCAGAGGCAGATTGGTTTATTCCCTGGTCCTCTGAAGATAGGGTCTTGAATAAGGCAGGCATTACATTAATGGAGACTGCCTTCAAACATAATTTGTATAATTTGCATGGCACCCATATGGACAAGTCAGGGGGTTTCTTTTCTTTTCTTGGACCTAGAGGTGCGAGCGTTATTGATTATATCCTGGTCTCCCCAAAACTCTTGGAGAGGTCACAGGGCTTCAGGACTTTCAATAGAATTGAGAGTGATCATCTTCCTATATCAATTTCACTAATTCCCCGTGGTTTGGAGGATCCGCAATACCGGAATCACTGTGCAGACCCACCTCCAACTCTGGCCCTTCGTAGGCGTAAATGGAACAGCGACCTGGAATCTAAAATCAAACTACACCTGCATTCACCAGACTTACTGGCCTTGAGAGACCAGTGTATCTCATCTAATTCTGACCCCTTTTCAACATTTCAGCAGGTCTCAGAGTCGCTCTTCCCACTACTCACGAATTCCAACCCTCCCAAACAACAAAACAATTCGAGGGCCTGGTTCGACAAAGACTGTAGGAACCTAAGATCTTTGCTTAGGAAATTACAAAACAAGGTAAAACAGGAAGGGACCCTGTCCTCAGTGGAAAACCTGCACAGGTGGCGTTCTCATTATAAAAATACTCTAAAATTTAAGAAATCCCTCTACAGAAAGGAACAATGGGAGGCACTTGACAAAGCGATCAAATTGCGGGACGACAAAAAGTTCTGGGAAATAATTGCTCAGGGAGTTTCACCCAAAGGGAAAATTGTAACCAACAATATTTCATCTAATTTATGGTACCAACATTTTTCCCGGCTATATACAGCTCCAAACATTGCTAAACCGAGCCAGTTTCCTCCACTTAAAAACGATCTATTAATGGGCTGGGATCCTGTTACCGAATCAGAATGTTTACAGCTAATTAAAACACTCAAGAATGGCAAAGCTCCCGGTGAGGATATGATTCCTCCTGAGGTGTTTAAACTAAATGCCCAGTGGTGGGCTGCTATTTTGGCCCAACTTTTTACGGTAATAAATGATACATGCAAAATCCCAGAAAACTGGAAACTGAGCCTGGTAGCCCCCATCTATAAGAAGGGAGACCCCCAAGACCCCTCAAACTATCGCCCCATAAGTCTCCTGGACATTGTGTATAAACTTTATACCCGCTACCTGCTAAATAAACTGGTTGACTGGGCTGACCACTCTAACTTGTTTAACCCGGAACAGGCAGGGTTTAGAAAGGGCCAACCCGTGGTACTACTTCCGGGTTAGCGGAGTCTGTAACTTGAAGTGATTGTAACCCAAGGTGTTTGTAACCTGAGGTACCACTGTAAATCAGAGTAAACACCAACCAAAATGACTTTTGCTCTGATTCAGCGGTAAACAGCAGGTTTTCCTGGACAGAACCATCAGGGCAAGCGGAAGTGCGGATGATCCCTTAATGAATGCCGAATCTTGGATCTTCTTGCCTCGTACAGAGAGGAAGAGAGTTCCTCAAGATCCAAAATGTTGATACTTCAAAAATATTACCCAGCAACTTGCCACTCATTGCCGCAGCCATGCCACTGTGCACAGCTTGAAAAGACAAAGTCTCTCCTCTTCCCCAAGGGGAGGGGTTGTGAGCGAGTCTTGCTTCCCGCGCTTCGCAGGGGGGCATGGCTGGCACACAAGCCCCCTGCATCACTGAGAGTCCCTGGCCTGCATCATGCCCACAGCCAGCCTACACGGCTGGCTGGGGGGGGGCATGGTTTGCCGCTCTTAAGCGAGCGCGGCACTGTGGCTCAGCCTGTTTGTTTCCTGCACACACATATCTCCCGCCCTCCCTCCCTCTATTCTCGTGCATTCAACACCTGACCTTGCTATGGACCTCGGTTGGTCGCATGTTGAAGGGGCCTAGTAGAAAGTTCTTCCACTTGGCAGATTGGCACCAGCCACTTGGTTTTTCGCCTACCTCGTAGCAAATCGTCACAACTTTGTAAGGTTTGGCAGTTAGGCATTGGAAAATGTGTTGTGTGTTGGAGGAGAGGTTGTGGCCATCACCTACTCCTCCCCTTGAAGGGTATTCCATTACAGGAAGCTGGTGGTCGTGGTTCCTGTCTGAAGCCCAGGTGGTGGCTAGGGCCATTTGCATCAACAAGCTCCCCCTATAGGTTGTTAACCCTTGTGTGACTTGCTGCAGAGTGGGCAGGAGTCAAGTATAGTCGGTTCAGATCCAATGCCTAAGCCAATACCACTCAAATTCTGTAGCCAATAAAGTTGTGGCCTTTTTTAGCCCATTAACCTAAAATACTTGTGTCCATGTGTCTTATTTCATCATAAAGTGGGGGACGGGGCCTCAACTCACAACCAAGAGAAGAGATGGCCCTCTTACTGGAGGAGACCCAAGCAGCTGTTCCTTCTACAGTGGGCTGAACAGCATATTACTGATGACCAGTGGAAATTCTGGCCAGCATTCTTGACTTTCAGTGCTACACTCTGTCGCTATAAAATCAGCAAAGCACCTGTATAGCTCTGGTACTATAAAGTAAAAGTGACACACTGAGGACCTGTTGCATTCTCAGGCGAAGGCAGGCAAGCAGACATACATGTGCAGCAGCATTCCTGTGCCTCTCTCAAAAGAACAGGGATGGTCTATTTACAACGCAAGATTTACTAGTTTAAGGTGGGAGAGCAGAAATTCTATCCAATATATTTTATCTGCACAATCAGAATGAATCTGAGGAACCAAAAAGTAGTACTGTATTGAAAAATACGGCTTTTGAGCCATTTGGCCCAAAAATGGCAACTAGGCCTTCCACTTTGGCAACTAGTGTTTATATATCTGATTTTCCACTTGGATTTTTGTTTTGCAATAAATCTCTTTGTAATTTTTCACCTGCACATTCAATTAGGAATCACCCACATTCACCCTAATACTCATAATATTAAGCTGGTGTGGTTTAAAAATAAGTCTTCCTATCCCCCTCCCTCCCAAAATATGAGAGCTGAGTAGTCACAGTAGTGTCATATAAACCTACTTATAAAGCTACAGTGAACAATGATTACTTAAGTGACAAATGAAAAATTGTAAAGCAACAGAAAACCCAGGGGGGGTAGGAAACTGTGCCTCCTGACACATACACACACTCCCAAGAGTCTTCGTTTTAGAACGCAATGCAAACAAACAAAGGCTTGCTTTGCCATCCTGGGCGGTTTGTAGAATGAAGTATTTTGTAAACCTGCCAGACAGGACTGAGATGTTAAGGGAAACACCTCATGATGATAGGCCACATATGATACTAAGAATGCAATTACATTACCCCACTACAAGGAAGAAAATTTATTGTTGGACATTAAAGATTTAAAGCCAACTTCTCTCCATTTTCTCATAATTCTTGCTATTAAAATATCCTCCATCAAAACGTATTAATGCCTTTCTCTCCCTCAGTCTGAATTGCTCGAGCATATTCCCATTTTTGTTCACAACACAAAAACTTGCCGACATCTCTCTGTGTCCTACTGCTGATCCACAGACAACCAGTTCAGGTATAAGGAGCTTTGTCTGATAAACTATAGCCTGTGCACCACTCATTGACCTTCCTCTTCCTGCCACATAACCCCACATATACTGGTTTACAAGTAGTGCTTAATGCATAGTTTCCTAGTTCAAATACTACAGGAAGCGGTGGTTAAACAAATCACAAGCCTGGGACCTGGACACAAAGCTACCGTAGTTCTTAGTCCAATAAACCATGGTTTATTGAACTGAGATGTCTGAACTAGGCCTTCAGCTTCATTCCTTCTGAATTCTCCTTCAGCTGTTTTCCATCAGCTTCTAAAAACGTTATCATTCTCTGCAAAAGCTTCATTCAAATTTGTTTCCTCATAAAGGTAAAGGGTCCCCTGACCATTAGGTCCAGTTGTGACAGACTCTGGGGTTGCGGCGCTCATCTTGCTTTATTGGCCGAGGGAGCCGGCATACAGCTTCCGGGTCATGTGGCCAGCATGGCTAAACTGCTTCTGGCGAACCAGAGCAGCGCACGGAAACGCCGTTTACCTTCCCGCTGGAGCGGTACCTATTTATCTACTTGCACTTTGACGTGCTTTCGAACTGCTAGGTTGGCAGAAGCAGGGACTGAGCAACGGGAGCTCACCCCGTCGCGGGGATTCAAGCCACCGACCTTCTGATCGGCAAGTCCTAGGCTCTGTGGTTTAACCCACAGCGCCACCAGCATCCCTTGTTTCCTCATACTAAATAACAAAACTCTCCGAAGCTAAGGGCTTGTCCACACTCCCACTGAGCAGTTTCCCCTTTGCCCCACATTTTTCCCAGGGAAAACCTGCTCTTTTGCTCTATATCGGAACAAACATCAATCTGGAGAAAACCCAAATTGCTGTTTGCTCAAAAGTGTGATTTTCCAGGGCGGGGATGGAATGGGACAAGAGGCTTTGTGGATAATCCCTAACTCTGCATTCACAACTTTCTACTGTCCTTCACACAATTCTCTATACTTAGAACACCTTCCCAAAGTTCCCACCTGTCAACCACTTTCCTTCTAAACTAGCCCTGTAACAAATTACCTCTGATTTGTTTTGTCAGGGACCAGACTCTGTGTACCACTATCATCCAATCTCTTCAGGGTAGTGCCTGTGGGTCCAGTTCTGCAACATCTTATCATACAAGCTAATCCTGTTGTAACCAAACGCACATGAGGAAGGCATGGGTGAATCAGACTATTTGTGCTCTCTGCGAGAGAGGAAAACCATAGGCATGGAGAATGATCCATCAAAAAATGCTAATTAGCTAATGTGTTTTTAGAAAACAGCAGACTTCATGAAGCACATCTACAGAGATGTATTCCAGAATTTTTATTCTGCAACAGGGCTTCCATGCTATTGATACAGGGAGCTGTCTTGCCTGTACCTTGATTTATGGAATCTCATCCTTTGTCTCTGACTTAGAAGATCTGCTCCTCCTGTTTTCTAATACTGAGAAAAATATAGAATCTAATAATGTACTATACAAATGCAGTATTTCACATATCTTCTTGTCCAGACAGCAGTCACACAATTATATATAGCAATAAAAAATTGCCTACATTTTACTAAGAGTTATAAGATACCTGCTGCTATTTACTAATCATGGTTCAGGGTGGGGGGAGAGAAACAAACTCTAAAGTCACAAGTCCAGAGCTCTCTGCAATTAACAGTGCCAGGACTATTCAGCAGCAAGTGCCACTGAGTTCAGTGAGGCTTTCCTTCAGTGTAAGAATATTTTATTAGAATGAGTCCTTTTTAAAAAATAATGATCCCACTGATGTTGTCTAAGTAGCAATCCACATAAATAAAATAGAGCCAGTTACTGAACATTAATTCCTCCAATGGAAGTGACTCTCCCTGCCTTGTAAATTTTTACTGCAAAAGTTTACTGTAAATTTAGCTGACTTAACATAATCCCAAGGAAACATGCCAGAATCTACAGAACTTAGAAACAGGCATTCTTCCATCTCAAAGCTGACTTCTGTTTACTTTGAAAATAGCCTCACTAGGAACGACACCTCTTCCACACTGTGCTGCCTTCGAAACAAACTGAACCCATCACCAGAATTACACAAAACGTCAACGATTCATATGAAAAGTATGGTTTGGCAAACACACATTCCTCGGACGTTTTGGAAGGCTTTTCCCTCGCTCATTCAAAACCAAAAGGTCTGCAAAAAACCAGAAAAGAGGTCGCCCCAGACAAGCCTTTCGGTTCACAAAGCGGTGGTCCCTACAAGTCAACCCCAGAAGAAGCGGAAACGAACCCCTTCCCAAACACACAACATGGGGAGTTTTCACTTTCTTTTCCAACTCTGTATTGCATCTTCCACTACACACGTCCACACATTCCTGCAAAGCAGAAGGGGGGGGGGACTTCTGCACAGCAGGCATGAGCTTTCTCCCAAGCATGCAAAGATATATATATATGTGCATGCATACACACACACACACACACACACAGGAACAGAAAACTATTTCTCTGCTGTGCTGTCAGGCAAAAACAGGGTTGTGGCTCTGGAGGAGCCAAGTCCTTCCCTCCCTTCCTCTTTTCCCGTGTCCCCCAGTTTCGTGGTGGGGGGGGAATAGGCGAGCCGAGCAAAGGCCCCGCCGCGCTTCACCCGGTTGGGATAACTGGGGAGCTGGTGGGGTAGCTTGTGGGTTCCTCCCCTGGGCAGCTTCTTCCTCTCGCCCCACACAATCCACCTTACTTGGCCAGAAGTAGGCGGCGGAGGCAGCAGCAGCAGCAGCAGGACTTTGCATGCAAGGCAACATACCGGAGCCAGGACGGCGGGGGCTTCTTTGCCACACATACCCCCCCCCCAAATCCTTGGGCGTGTGTGCATCTGAGAGAGAAACCCCACTTCTCTCCCCCCCCCTCCCCACCGTTCTTCTTACCGTTGCAGAACTGCAGGAGCGAGGAGGTGTCATAGAGGCTGCTGTAACTGGAGAAGCCGTCCTCCATCATCCCGAAGCCAGCTCAGCCGCCGCCTCCTCCTCCTTGTCTTCCCCCCACTTAGGGGTCGTCGCCCCCCAAGCCCCCGGCCTCCCTTCTCCTTTTCTCCCGGCTCCTCTCCCTGCCTCTCGCTGCCGCCTCTCCCGCTCCCTGCCTGCCTCTCGCTCGCTCGCTCGCCCACCCACACATACACAACACACACACCCCGCGCCGAGGAGAAGCCGAGGCGGCTGGGGCCTGCCCGCCTGCCTCCGCCGGTTGCCACGGCAACGCAGTCACTCCACCGTGGCTTCTCCTCCTCCTCTTCCACTGCGAGGGGAGAGAGGATGGGGCAGGCGGGCGGCTTTCCTCTGAAATTTTAATATGTATATATTTAAAAACGCGCTTTCTCTCTCTCCATTCTAGTGAGCTTTCCGAAATTTGGGACCACCTAAAGTAAAAGGTGGCGGTGGGAATCCTTTTTGTGGAGGCAAGGGCGGAGCCAGGATTTTTTTGGGGGGGGGCAAAACCTCAGTTTGCTATGTATTTTTATTGATTGGGGGGGGTGCGCCCATGTTGTGGTTTGGGGGTCTCATCCTTTGGGGAGGTGGTGTTTGGGGTGAGCATGGTGGCGCTAGGGAGAGGAAGACGCTGCCTCGCCCGCGCAGCCCATTCATCACTCTTGAATGACGCCGAAGGAAAGGGAGCCCCGAGCGCGCGCGTGGAGGAGGAGGGCTTCCCTCCAAACAATGGGATTTTGGGGGGGGGGGGCATTGGTAAGGCCGGTGATGGCCAAAAGGCGGTGTTTTTTGGAAGCTGGTGGGGAGAAATGCATGCGTGGCTGGGCAAGGAGGTTTTCTCCGTTTTTCTTTTCCTCTGCCCCGTAAAAGTCGCCGGGGATGAGCGCGACGATGGAAGTCGTAATAGGACTATGTCTCCATTTCTGGGATTAAGGGCGGGGAAAGCCGGGCCCGTTCACACGAGCCCAAGACACGTGCCGTGTCTTGGGCTCGTGTGAACGGGCCCGGCTTCCACGAATTACCCGGGAAGCCTACGGAGCTGTGTTTTGGAAGCACTTCCCAACTTTGCCAGACGGGTCACGATCCAGCCTAGGCTGCCACGAGCGAGGGACGACGCGCGATAATCCCACGTGTACTGACTGCGTGTGGATTCGACTCAGCTTTGCAGCCTGCGGTAATTGCTCTAAGCCGGCTGGGCGTGAAATCGCGCTGAAAAATGAAAACCGCGCTCCGAAGCATGCGCAGAGTGCCTTTTCGCACCATCATCACACGCGCACTTATGTCCTCGAGGAGTAGCACTTCCAGAACGTCAAACGTAGGTTCCAACATGCACGGACTTCCCTCCCAAATAAATCCTGGCCTCCTTATAGGAAATAGGAGCAGCCCATTTTTTGGCCGCACCCTCCTTGGCCCGATCGAGCTCAGCCTCAGCCGAGCGGCTCCTCCCTTCGACCCCGCCAGCCCCGCTGGGCGAGTGATTTGCAAGCCCGCTTTCAAGATACAGGCATGGGAGGGAGGATCTGGAGCGAAGAAGGGGGCGAGAGGATGGGGAGGCGCCGAAGGGCCGAGCGAAGTCCAGTAGGAAGGAAAGTGAAAGGAGGAAAGAGATTTGCCGAAGGAAGAGCCGAACAAATAGATCTGGGGAATGGGTGGAGTTGAGGGGTGCTTGGCTGGCATGGATTTTAAAAACGCTATTCAGCCGGATTTTAAAAACGCTATTCAGCCGGTGGAGATCAATTACTTGCGTATTTACTCTTAAGTAAACCTCAGCTGAGAGAATGAGTCTTCCTCCAAAGTAAACGCGTCTAGGGTTGCAGATATACAATCCAACCTCAAGTATGCCTATTTGCAAGTTAGCCCCGCTGAGTTCAATGGGCCTTACTCCCGAGTAGGCGTGTCTAGGAATAACAAACAGCCTTAGTTGATATGTATTGGGAATGACATCTGCAGCTACTGAGGGGAGTGGTCTGAGGGGCGCGAGGCTGAAGAAAAGGGAGCAAAAACGGAGTGGATTATTTATTTGCAAGACAATATAAAACTGCCTATTCACTTAGAAAAGAATTGTGCAATTTATTTATTGTACCACACACAAATATGAAAGTATTGCTGATGAGTTTTTTTCCCCCTTCCAAAGTTTGATTCTGCCTATTATAAGGGGAAAGGGGGAAAGAGGATCCCTAAAAATTCACAGTAAGCCTCATTAAGCAGTATGCATAAGATTGGGCTACATAGCTTCGGTCAGTGTGCACAAGCCTGTTTATTCTGCATCCAGTGAGATCCCATTTGTGGTTTGCGAAGTGGTGTACATATCTGTCCTCTATCTATCCTGTCATTTCTTACAAAATACTGCTTTTTAATGTGCTTTCCCCCATTACCAGCTACTATCCGAAGTGAGGAAAAGAATGACCTAACAGCGTTTTAAGCCAGCAACGTGTACACAGTTTAAGCACATGTGTGGTACGTTTATCCAGAAATAAACCCATGTAATTCAGTGGGGCTTCCTCCCAGGTAAGTGTGTGCAGTATAGCATCTCAGCCTTAAGGTTTATTCGTTATCAGGACACACACTTGAACCACGCTTTTTGATGCGAGAGTGGTAGCAAACTGCTGAAGCTATTTTACTCTTTCAATGTACGACGGGACTGTGGAGTGCGGGTTCTAGTCCACAAGAATGTGGACAGAAACAAAAGGATGGAAGTTTAATTCCACAGTAATGTAAAGCAGAAAGGTGTGGTTCTGTTATGAAGTTCAGATGAGCTATATAGCTTAGGTACAGCAAATGCCATGCCCTGTTTTGAATGATACATATCAGTCCTAGAACATATGGCGTAAGAAAGATAGCTTCTGAGCATGTGCTAAACCTTTTCCTCTTACTAATGGGCGGGACGCGGGTGGCGCTGTGGGTTAAACCACAGAGCCTAGGACTTGCTGATCAGCAGGTCGGCGGTTCAGATCCCCACAACGGGGTGAGCTCCCATTGCTCGGTCCCTGCTCTTGCCAACCTAGCAGTTTGAAAGCACGTCAAAGTGCAAGGAGATAAATAGGCGTTTCCATGCGCTGCTCTGGTTCGCCAGAAGCGGCTTAGTCATGCTGGCCACATGACCCAGAAGCTGCACGCCAGCTCCCTCGGCCAATAAAGCGAGATGAGCGCCGCAACCCTAGAGTTGGTCACAACTGGACCTAATGGTCAAGGGTCCCTTTACCTTTACTTAATGGGCGCCAGTGTCCCTAAGGTTGAAGGACAAGGTTCTGCATCACAGAGTACAGCTTGAGTCCTCATGTCTCTAGTATATGACAAAATGAACTACTGACTTTGTCTTAGTTTTATCTCATCAGAAGATACCGTGCAGTCACCATACTTGGAAGGCACTGTGGTGCTGAATCAACAACGCACTTAGGCCAGCATAAGTGACCTAAAACTGGGCTTAGTCCCAGGGTTGAATTACAGCTCTCAGGCAATGTTTTTAATGAAAAGAGACGATGCAGCCAAGAATGCTTGCTTCAATTTAGATGAGAGACTTGGAGCCGTACAAGCAAAGTACAGCAATCCCTAACATTTCTTATTTAAAGCAAGAGTCTCCAAAATATCAAACGTAACTGTGGGTGAGAAAACCCTTGTGCCTTTATATGTGAAATGCAGAAACAGCTTTTCTTCCTTCACATTTCCCATGAAAACATGCCCTGTTCAGGTGCTTGTAGCTCACACAATTCCTGTTGCATAAAAGGAAGAGCAGGGTCATTTGGCCCCATCAATCTCCTCCTCTGGATCCTCCTGACTGTGCAGAGTTCTAAATTATGCAGGGAATCTCCGTGCGGGGATTCCCTAATGCAATAGGGATCATGTTATATGAACTCCCAAACAAGACTATACAGTAGTAGCACAGGAAGCTGATTAACAAACATAATATATCTGTAGTCTATTATGCCCTGGATAATTTGTGCTAGTAGGAAACTAGTTTCTGTTCAAATAGCTTTTGGGCTGTTACTGACATATACAGAATTTGGGTGCAGAAAACTTGCCAAGGTTTGTGCATTCATCTGACATAGCTGCAAGAAGTCACTTCTATTTTTTATAACCATTTTATCTGAACTCAGACTAACTGTGATTAATCTTAACTACGGTTAGTGGAGATGCCAACATCAAACCTTAGGTTATGACAGTAGCTTGTTCTTACTAGCTGTAGTTAAAATTAGCCACAGTTTAGGGCTTTGATGGCATGCTAAACTACTGTTAGTCTAAACTGGAAACTTCCCGTCTCACTGCTACATTGGAGAGGGAGGGGGGAAACATGCAAGACCGGGAGCAGGCTAGATTTGTTCTTGGAAATGTCTAAATGCAACTACAGAGACTAAAGTGTGGTGTAGTGGTTAAGAGCGGTAGTCACGTAATCTGGGGAACCGGGTTCGCTTCCCCGCTCCTCCACATGCAGCTGCTGGGTGACCTTGGGCCAGTCACACTTCTTTGAAGTCTCTCAGCCCCACTCACCTCACAGAGTGTTTGTTGTGGGGGAGGAAGGGAAAGGAGAATGTTAGCCGCTTTGAGACTCCTGAAGGGGAGTGAAAGGCGGGATATCAAATCCAAACTCCTCTTCTTCTTCTAAAGTCCCTCCCTATGTTACACAGACTACAACTAGGCAAAAACCACATTAACCCACAGCAGTTGCACATCTAGGGGCAATGCACATGCAATCTTAACCATCGCTACTCAGAAATAATCTTTATGAATACAGTACAGTGAAGTATGAACACACCTTCAGACGCCTCTCAGGAGCTCACAACTTTGCCTTCCAACTCCTAAAAGTCCAAAGCGCTCAGAAATGTATCATCACTTTATTATTATGGCAGTTTGTGAACTATTTGTCCTGAAAGACACCTGGTGAAGCAGGGAAGCAAGCAATACCCTAGTTTCTCAGAGGAGGAAGGTAGGCCATTTGGGAAACAAACAGCTGCATGCAGATAGAGACCAGCTGGCTGATTTATAGAAGAAATTCCATCTTGCACAAGCATGACAACGACAGAGAGGCAGTGGCGATTACCCTGGAAGTGAAACACTTCAGTCTCAAGACTCTGAACATTTTCACCCATAAGCTGTTTTGAGCCTTTCACTTTATCTGTAACGTGAATGCAAAACAAACATAGGTGACAATGTGCATTAGATGTATTTGTGCATTCCAGCCTGCATTAACAATAGTCACATGTGGCTTTAATAGCACAAGAGAGGCTCAAAGTTCCTCCTGAGCCTGCAATAAACTCTCACACTCATACTGCCTTTTCCCTGACCCTCCAGGCTGTGCTCCAGCAACAGCCCATCCTATTAAGTCCATCTCCACCCCCTGGACCCCCAGCTTCCCTTTTCAGCTTCGCCGCGACTCTGCTCCTTGACCTTGCACACCAGAGCTTGCAATCCTAACTTCAGCAAATATGTTTTTAGAGTGAACTGCTGCACCGAAACAGTGCCAGGATGCTTTTGCAAAATAAGACGTTGCCTTGGCACTGCTAAAACATTACGCCAGAGATGCTGGAAGATTTGCTGGCACAAATATTCAGGATTAGGACAGAAAGCGTACAAGTGAATGTGATATTTACTGTATTTTAAATCATTGCTGCTTATTCAGTCCAGCTTTCTGAGCTTTGCAGACTGCAGTACTTGCAAGAACAAACAAGTACTCCCCAATTTCCCCAGTGTTCATTTGGCAATCCAATAAAAGTCATTCATACAACTTTTTATCAAAGCAATGTCATCTTAACAAAAACGCATAATTCACAGTTCTGCAGATTTGCTCAGTGACATGGTTTGGATGCCGGCCATAGATGACAAAAGCTAAAGTATGACAGGGTAGTTATAAAATGATACATACTACAAGGATGTTAGGGGCTGTAATTTCTTCTGTTGCTTTTAATATACAGTCATCAATCTCTTAATGGAAAACAAAGCTGCTCATTTTGGCCTTCTGGTTTTAAATATCTCCCCAGTGCAGCTAAGGAGGTATCTGTGCAAAAGGTGCCTTCCTGGCTGGCTCTGAAACCACAGGTGCAAATTGAATGTGCTTCTGAACGTGGATGCCTTCACTTAATTTATTTCAATGGAATGCACATCTGAACACACATCCCCGTTCACATTCTGGTACGATGTACACAAATCTTTTTAAAACTGCTAGAGCTGAATTGGGGTGATATTTTTCTATCACTTGCAAAATGGTTAAGTAGGATAATTTCCCACTAAGTAGAGTAAGATTTAATATAATTACAGCACTCTTGGTGAGATGTCAATGCACGTGTAATCTATACTTCATTAAGATGTCAAACACTTTTTGTATAAATCCATGAAAATCTCGTTATCATGTCTGATTTTGATGACAAAACAATTTCTGCGTGTACCAGTGGAGATCCTACTGCAGCGAGAGGTTAATGAATCATTGCATTGAGAAACATTATCATTTTAGTAAAAGATGCCCTCTTGCCGAGATCAAGCACAGTAGAATTCCAGGGTTACAGCAGTTTTGCTAATAAACAGGCTTTTTTCATCATATTCTGAAAAGTAGGAGAGGAGGAATGGTGCAACACAGGATCAGCTCAGACTGGAGAAGATGTAGCTGACCTGTATTCTCAATCTATACACCAGAACAGGTTTGGAACTAGAATTGGGTGGTATCTCACAAATGTATGATTTCATGTGGGCCCAGTGAGTGGCACGAAGGCACATGATGCAACTTCCTTGCAGAAGCTAACAAATTCACATCTGATAAGTTTATTAATGGAAGCCTGCTTGGATAGGCAACTTTGAGCTCAGGGGAAGTAGGGATATAAATGCATTTAATAGGATTAAATGTACCACAACATAGTATTATGTGCAAATAAGTGTGCACACTTATTTGTTCTTCAGGTCCTCAGATGTTGCTGGGCTACTCCGCCCATCTTCCCTGATCATTGGCTAAACTGACTCCAGATTATGGGAGTTGTAGTCCTGGAACATCCGAGGGCCAAAGGTTAAAAAAAGATATAGGAGATGTTGCATGCAAAATGAAATGGTGACATTAAGGTTGCAATCCTTTACACACTCACCGTGGAGTAAATAACAATGAACTCAGTGAGAGGCAAAGTAGAAATGTAAAGAATTGCACTGTAAATGGGGAGAACCTCTATTGCTTAGAACTTTTGAAACCCTTTTTCTGTTTTCCACATGAGTCTTTTTTTTCTTTCACTGTAAGGTAAAGGGTAAAGGGACCACTGACCATTAAGTCCAGTTGTGGCCGACTCTGGAGTTGCGGCTCTCATCTCGCTTTATTGGCCGAGGAAGCCAGCGTACAGCTTCCGGGTCATGTGGCCAGCATGACTAAGCCGCTTCTGGCGAACCAGAGCAGCACATGGAAACGCCACCGGAGCGGTACCTATTTATCTACTTGCACTTTAACGTGCTTCTGAACTGCTAGGTTGGCAGGAGCTGGGACCGAGCAATGGGAGCTCACCCCGTCGCGGGGATTCAAACCGCTGACCTTCTGATTGGCAAGTCATAGGCTCTGTGGTTTAACCCACAGCACCACTGTACCTTGATTCAAATTTGATAAGGTCACCAGAGACCAGATAGAATTGTCTCCGGGGTCAGATTTGGCCTGTGGACTTTCAGCTGGCCACCTTAAAAACAACGGAATAACAGTGTTCACTTAAAGGCTTATACCATTGGCCAATGTGTGTGTGGTGGTGGGGATTTAGCCAATTATTTCAGAAATCTTCCGTAGAGGAGAACTTCTGTGCATTGTGCAAATCAGTGCCATGGTTTGGGCCAGGATGATTTAGGTTTAAGTCTCTGAATGCAGGTCCATGATGCTATTATATTCAGGGACCAAAGGCTAGGGAAAGGGGAAACAGTCGGATAATTGCATTGCATAAATTGCTTGATGCATTACAATCTTGTTAGGCTAGTGAAGCACAAAATGAAAAGAAGAAGAAGAAGAAGAAGAAGAAGAAGAAGAAGAAGAAGAAGAAATGATTTGCTCATAAGTGCGCACAGCAGTATGATAGATTTGAAAGCATCTTTAATGGATCTTTCAGAACTAGGGAAAGATCACTGAAACAGCCTTGGGTAACCCATTGTTCAGTAAATGACATAGCTCAGTGTTCCCCAACCTTGGGCCTCCAGCTGTTTTTGGACTACAACTCCCATCATCCCTCACTAGCAAGACCAGTGGTCAAGGATGATGGGAATTGTAGTCCAAAAACAGCTGGAGGCCCAAGGTTGGGGAACACTGATCATAGCTGATAGATTTGTACAAGCCCAAATTAGTTAAGTGGGGGTGAGGAGGTAGAGAGAATTGGAAGCCACCTGACTAAACATATGCCTTGGAATTATAGAAAATGTGACATTACAGTGGTACCTCGGGTTACAGACGCTTCAGGTTACAGACACTTCAGGTTAGGGACTGCTAACCCAGAAATAGTACCTCAGGTTAAGAACTTTGCTTCAGGATGAGAACAGAAATCGCACGGTAGTGGCACAGCGGCAGTGGGAGGCCCCATTAGCTAAAGTGGTACCTCAGGTTAAGAACAGTTTCAGGTTAAGAATGGACCTCCAGAATGAATTAAGTTCTTAACCCAAGGTACCACTGTATCTCTGAGGAAAAGCATTTTGAGAAACTCTGCTTTGTAACTATGATATGTTAAAAGCCTTATGAATAGACCAATATGAACATGTCTTGTCGAAACCTCTGAGGTATACACATAAGTGGTTAAATGTCATAGCTTAAAACTTTTTCAGCGCGAAGGATCAGAATGCAAACAAGGCCTAGGCACTCTCTCTCCATTCAAAGAGCTTCTGCAAAGTCTGGTACAATATGATTAAGAATTGTCTCCATAGCTTAATGCGAGCGCATAATTGATTCTGATTTTAAGGCAAAGGGATTTTTTTCTCCCACCCCACCCCCTTCATAATTCAGTGTTAAGAGCATTTGGATATTGAGCGTGCTGTTCCCCATACAGTATTCCCTCATTATCCCTAATCTTGTTGCAAGATGACTGATTAACAAAACTACTATGTACTGCGTATCAAAAGATACACTTTAGCATTTCCACATCAAAAGCATGGTAATTCATATCTCTGGGATCCCCCACAGACATTGTAACACGAAATTGCGACAAATATGTAATTTTAGTTCAAGAGCAAGGAGTTCCATTGTGCGCCGTTACGAAGCTGCAAGTGCAAATTACATCTTTTAAAATGCTTAAATACCTGGAAGTCAATGCAACAAACATCTTCATCGTGCCATTCATAACAAGTTTCCCACAAAAAATCCATTTGAAACCAAAAATCAAAAGATTCTGGGTGGCTCATATGCCTGCATTTAGGTACGGTGTTGTTTTGTGTTTTGTTTTAAAATTCAATTCTCCCACCAATTTTGGCAGCTGCTATCAGTGTGAAAGCTGGACCATAAAGAAGGCTGATCGCCAAAGAATTGATGCTTTTGAATTATGGTGCTGGAGGAGACTCTTGAGCGTCCCATGGACTGCAAGAAGATCAAACCTCTCCATTCTTAAGGAAATCAGCCCTGAGTGCTCACTGGAAGGACAGATCCTGAAGCTGAGGCTCCAATACTTTGGCCACCTCATGAGAAGAGAAGACGCCCTGGAAAAGACCCTGATGTTGGGAAAGATGGAGGGCCCAAGGAGAAGGGAACACAGAGGACGAGATGGTTGGACAGTGTTCTCGAAGCTACCAGCATGAGTTTGACCAAACTGCGGGAGGCAGTGGAAGACAGGAGTGCCTGGCGTGCTCTGGTCCATGGGGTCACGAAGAGTCGGACACGACTAAACAACTAAACAACAACAACAAAATTATCACAGGGCAGGGCACATAATGTAGCCAACAAGAGGACTAAAAGAATCAACAGGGAGGAGGGAGTGGTCCTGGTGACTTATAAAGAACACCCAACCTGATCACTAAAGCAGGTGTGTGGAATCTGTGGCCCTCCAGATGTTGTTGGACTCCAACTCCCATCAGCCCCAGCCAGCATGACCAGTGGTCAAGGACGATGGCAGCAGTAATCCAAGAACATTTACAGGCTCCCCAACCCTGCACTGAAGCATTCTCAGTGATGGGGCACTTGTGGCGATCCCACATGCCCCCGAGGTTCATCTGGCCTTCACCAGCGTAGCAGGCCCTGTCCTGTGGAACTCCTTGCCAATAGAGGTTCAACAGGAGCTGCTCCTGGTCGCTTTTTGACATCTTTTGGAAACTATTACAGTGGTACCTCGCAAGACGAATGCCTCGCAAGACGAAAAACATGCAAAACGAAAGAGTTTTCCGTTTTTTGAGTCGTTCCGCAAGACGAATCTCCCTATGGGCTTGCTTCGCAAGACGAAACGTCTTAAAGCCGCTAAGCCGTTAATAGCCGCTAAGCCATTAATAGCCGCTAAGCCATTAATAGCCGCTAAGCTGCTAATAGCCGTGCTTCGCAAGACGAAAAAACCGCAAGACGAAGAGACTCGCGGAACGGATTAATTTCGTCTTGCGAGGCACCACTGTATTCAGACAGGCCTTTCAAACCTTTCAAACCTGAGATTGGCTTTTATGGATGTATCTGATATTCTTAGTTTTTAAAATATGTTTTTGACTGGTGTTTTTAAAAGTTGTGTGTGTGCTGCCTTGCAATATTTTAGATGAAAATGTGGTTCATGAAAATTTATATGCATACCCAGGTTGGAAGCCAGGCTGAGACAGAAGAAGGAAAGAAGTCCCTCAAGGCAGGCTGGATTCCAAAAGATAAAAGCAGTAGGGGCTGGGGTGGATTGGCCCAGGACTGCAGTGCAGGACGAATCTTCCCCCCTGTGCTATTTCCCCAATATAAATCACCCCCTAAAAGCTACTCGTAGCTCAATGGGAGAAGATATACTGGATCCAAGAACTGTTTGGCTACAGTACCTGGTATCACATGGATTTCCAGGTTCGATTCAGCTGAACTGGTTGGCATGGCAGGTCTTTCCCACTTCACTCCGTCCTGAAGAGCTTGCACGCCCCAGGTAGAAAGAAACTACAGTTTATGATAGCTATACTTTCCTGCTAGGGACTCCAAAGCAGCTCAAGGTCCATTTGTAAGGGGTGGGGAGGAAGACATGCAGGAAGTGGTGGCCTTATGGGCCTATCTACACAGTAGTAAACTTTATGAAGTTTGCAGCTCAAATCCAGAATTGATTACGAATCACTACCTTTTAAACTGGGCTAATCTCAAACAGGGATGGATTAATCTGTCAATCTCAGTTTCTCACAATTTCTCCTCCTTTCGATCTTTTAGTTCTACACATTCAAACATAAGTTTTCTTTTTCTTTTTCAAGTCCTCATGGAAATTTATCAGCATTTTAGTGCTGGTTTCCCTTAATATACAGTGGTATCTCTGGATATGAGCACTTCAGGTTATGAGCTCCGCTAACCCGGAAGCAGCTGCTCCTGGTTGCGAACTTTGCCCCAGGATGTGAAGGGAAATCGTGCGCCATAGGCGCACACACAGCGGGAGATCCCATTAGCAAAAGCGCACCTCAGGATAAGAATGGTTTCAGCTTAAGAACGGACCTCCGGAACGAATTAAGTTCGTAACCAGAGGTACCACTGTACTGCATTTTTGCATAGGATGCTATTTTTATTTATAGATACATTATATGCACACTTTAAATTTTTGTACGTGCATCTTTGTACACCTTACTTGATTGCAGAACTGCAATCCAAAATTTGGAGAGCTTCAGACGCCAAAGGATGCACATGTTTCAGTTTGCATTGTGTTTTGGACAGTGTGAATTGGATGGGGTTTAAAAAATATTCATATTTAAAATTTGAATTTTTTAATATAGAAATAAAGTACGGTAAAGGAAATGCAAAATTAAAAACAAATACAAAAAGTGTCTAAAACTGTACTACAATATGAAATATGGGTATATGAGCAATATTAGCATTTTGACAAGTATAAAATGATTAACAAGGCATTATATTTTTTATAAATGCATACCAAATATTGTTCTATTTATCCATACACGATCTGCATCTAAAAGCAATCCATTCATATGTTGCAAGGGTTATCATATGTTCTATCCATTGATCAAAGGGGACCATAGTGTTATCTTTCCAATGAATTGAAATCAGCCTTTTGAATTAGGTAGGTTTCCTTTTAAATGAAATTTCACATCCATCCCTAGCCGTAAATTTCATCGCTAGCCTTTAGCAGCATGAGAAACAGACCAAACCCACCCAGCCCTACACATGTTTACACAAAAATTAGTTCCACTGAGTTCAAAGAGAGTTGAGTAAGCGGTCAAATTGCTGCGCTCCTGTCCACACTTACTTGAACACTGGACTTACTTCAGAGTAAGCACAACTAGGTTCAGCAAGCATTTCCTTGAGCATTCAACTTAAAAACAGTCTGTCTAGAGCAAGTGCCTCAGATGAGCTGTACTGTTATTGAGCGTTTTCAAAGTAATTCATTCCGAGTTAGATTCATATCTTTCATTATTACCATAGCTACTCCGAAACAAATTAGATACAAAGGCATATGGCAATATATCTACATACCTGGTGCTCCATTGCCTATCTGATAAAATGCAACCATTCCTGTAAATAAGGGAGGACATGTGGGAACTGCAAAATATATATTTTAATGTATTCAAGCCAGGCTCCTTTATGAACTCTTGACAGCAAGTTAACTCAAAGCTGCTCCTGCTTTGGTTTGTAAATAGTCATCTAGCTGGACTCGGAGATCAGCCAAGGAGGTGCCATTCTGAGCGCCACCCATTCAAAATGCACAATAAGGATTTGACGGCGGCAGTGCCACAATTATGGAATAGTCTCACCAGCGACAGGTAAGCATACGAAAGCTGGCACCATCAGCAGGCGTGTCGCAAAATTACAAAAGAACAGGTCCCCACCCTGTGGAATTTACAGTCTAAAACAGGCATAGGCAAACTCAGCCCTCCAGATGTTTTGGGACTACAACTCCCATCATCCCTAGCTAACAGGACCAGTGGTCAGGGATGATGGGAACTGTAGACCCAAAACATCTGGAAGGCCAAGTTTGCCTATGCTTGGTCTAAAACTTAGCACGGAGACAACACAGGAAGGTGAGGGAACCAGATGTAGCAGTGTGAATACGTATTCATTTTAGTTATGCTTAGGCTGTATACAGTGGCGTAGCGTGGGTTGTCAGCACCCGGGGCAAGGCAAGTAATTTCCGCCCCCTAACCCGTGGATTTGCGCCCCCTAACCCGTGGATTTGCGCCCCCTAACCCTAACCCCCAGATGTTGTGCCCGGTGCGGCCGGCCCCCCCTGCACCCCCCACGCTACGCCACTGGCTGTATACATGCCACACATTTAAACCACTTAAAAAAGGTAACGGGACCCCTGACCATTAGGTCCAGTCGTGGCCGACTCTGGGGTTGCGGTGCACATCTCGCTTTATTGGCCAAGGGAGCCAGCGTCCAGCTTCTGGGTCATGTGGCCAGCATGACTAAGCCGCTTCTGGTGAACCAGAGCAGCGCACGGAAACGCTGTTTACCTTCTCGCCGGAGCGGTACCTATTTATCTACTTGCACTTTGACGTGCTTTCGAACTGCTAGGTTGGCAGGAGCAGGGACTGAGCAACGGGAGCTCACCCCGTCGCGGGGATTCGAACCGCCGACCTTCTGATCGGCAAGTCCTAGGCTCTGTGGTTTAACCCACAGCGCCACCCACGTCCCTTAAACCACATTACCCCTCCCAATAATCCTAGGAAATGTAGTTTACCCTAATGGAGCTACTTTTTACAAACTACACTTCCCAGTATTCTTTGGGGGATGTCATCAGCTAACACCAAATATGGGGAGAGGAGATCTGGCTCTTTTTGTCTGGTTCTGCAGTTTCTCTTTCATTGCATTCATTTTTAAAATGTTGTTCTCCACTTTGGGCATTTTTAATAGAGAGGCTTCCCTCTGTGTGAGGGCAGCAAGCGGGTGCCATTACAGTCCCTGACTGTGTTTCCAGAGATTCTAAAGGTGTGTGTGTTGTTTTTATAGCACTTTGCTAATATCTTCTGCTGCTGGTGGGGTGTTCCCCCCCCAATCCCCTTCTAGGGCTGATCACACTTTGGCACTCCCTATATCTCTACCCCTCGATTAATGTGAGCGCAGGATTTCTCTGCCCACCTGGCAAGCAGGCCCCGCAAGCTCAATATAAAGGGTTATGCCTAGCCAGCATGTGCCACTTTGCAGCTTCCTGAGGTTATTGTAAAATAATTTTCTCATTAGGGCACAATGCAATTAAGGTAAATAGGGCCATCTCTGGGGAACAGCTGCACGTTTGGTTAAATTAGCAATCAGTGCCAATAAATAATACCGCATGGATACATTTATATGCTGTAAATTATCCAACCAGTGAGAGCAAGATATCATGTGTGTTGAAGAATGAGGGGCCGTTGGTATTGTAGTATGAGGGTTATTTTCTCACGGAAACTTAGAATTCAGAATTGTGTTTACTTGCAATGCACCAGGGCTAACCATAGTCAATGAACATCAGCTAAGGACGAGGGACCCTATAGCAGTGTTTCCCAACCTTTTTTGGGCAAAGGCACACTTGTTTCATGAAAAAAATCTCGAGGCACACCACCATTACAGCCCCGTGACGTCAGCGCGCAGCGTCACGCCGGGAGGGACATGAATTGCTAGCAAATTACATAATCACCTCCTTGAGGGCTGGCTCATCTTCTCCGAAGGCAGAACCCCATTAATTAACAGGACAGACTCACACCATAGCCAAGACGAGGGGGGAAAACCTCAGTCATGCACAGTCATGCACATGTGGGGGCTAAATGAGGACGAAGACCGGGCAGAGAGCAGGGTTCAAATCACCCCACCTGGCCAGGACAATCCCTGGGTGCTCCCTTGGGCCACTCGCCTGACCCACCTCGCAGGGCTGTTGTTGCGAGGATAACACGGGGAGAACCACGCGCGCCCCCGGGAGCTCCTTGGAGGAGAAAGCGGGTGATGAATGCAATGCACGAAATATATGAGAGGCGACCAGGTTTTGCAGGTGAGGGGCCCCCGCCAGCCTCCGCTTCCAACACCCGGCGCAACGACGCCGAAGTTTCCCCCCGGGCTCGGCTCGGGGAGCAGCGCTGCTCCCCCCCGGCTCCCCTTCGCCCTCCCGGCTCTCTCTGCCGCCCACTGGGGACCCCCCTCACCTGCCAAGTCCGGAGCGCCGGTGGAAGTTGCATGCATGCATGCAGGGCGCCGCATTGCCATTGCATTGCACTGCACTCCATGCAACGACTGCACGCATGCATTGCCTTGCACGCCCGCCAAGGGGTCTCCCCGCGGTCCAATGCGTCCCCTCCGATGCGGATGCAGCATTGCAAAAATAAAACCCCCCCGACGCAGCCCTACCTGGGGGGCAGCCTCCGCCTCCGCCGCTCCGCCTCCGCGGGGATCCCCGGGCTCCATCCTGCCGCCCGATCTCCGCGGGGGCGCAGGCAGGCTGCGCGGGGTCTGCGCGGAAGAGCCCCTGCCCGCCCGGCCGCCGCCGCTGCGCTCATTCCATGGCCGGGAGAAGAGCGCTTCAAACAAAACGCCCGGCCCGCCAGGCCACGCTGGGAAACGTAGTTCGCGCACCCTGTGCGGGCGCGGAGCCCAAGGGCGAGGGGACTACGGATCCCGGCAGCCCCCGCGCTGGGGACGGAGGGGGAGAGGCCGGGTGCAGGGATGGAGGGACGGGTGGGCGAGCGAGTGAGTGAGTGGCAGCCGCCAAGCCTTGGCCGAGAGCCAGGAAGGGCCTCCCCGGAGGAGGAGGAGGAGGAGGAGGAGGAGGAGGAGGAGGGAGGTGCAGAGCGGGAGGGAGGGAACCCCAGGGGTCATCTAGTGATGGCGCCCCAATCGAAAATTTGACTTAAAAAAAAAATCTTTCGAATTTTTTAATTTTTCCCGCGGCACACCAGGCAACATCTCGCGGCACACTAGTGTGCCGCGGAACAGTGGTTGGGAAACACTGCCCTATAGCACTCCTGATGTTCTTGGATTGCATCTCCCATCTTCTCTGACCACTGGTCTGGCTAGCTAGGGCCGTTAGGAATTGGGGAGTTCAACAACATCTGGAGAGCCATTGGTTCCCCACCCCTGAGCAAGAGATCCGGATTTTTGAATGTCCGTTTTTGCTTAGTAATATTATTATTATTATTATTTATTATTTATTATTTATACCCCACCCATTTGGCTGGGTTTCCCCAGCCACTCTGGCAGCTCCCAACAGAATATTATTATTAATAATAATAATGTGATAAAACATCAAACATTAAAAACTTCCCTAAACAGGGCTGCCTTCAGATGTCTTCTAAAAGTCAGATAGTTGTTTATTTCCTTGATATCTGGTGGGAGGGCGTTCCACAGGGCAGGTGCCACTACCAAGAAGGCCCTCTACTTGGTTCCCTGTAATCTCACTTCTTGCAGTGAGGGAACCGCCAGAAGGCCCTCAGCGCTGGACCTCAGTGTCCAAGCAGAATGATGAGGGTGGAGACGCTCCTTCAGGTATACTGGGCCAAGGCCATTTAGGGCTATAAAGGTCAGCACCAACACTTTGAATTGTGCTTGGAAATGTACAAGGGCTTAACAAGAATTGTACCGATACTTCATCAAAGCATTTTCAGCTATGTTAGAGAACTTCTAAACTGCTCCCAGCTACACTGGAGAAATCAGAATATCTGAGACTATTTCTGTGGGCAGAAACATCCATCAAGGCAACCCACAACATTGTCACAGGATTAAGGAATGTCTCAAGAGCAACCACAGGGAAATGGATGATGTCAGCCTTGTACCACAAAATGAATCACGGCTGTTGTGCCACACAGAAAACACGACAAGGTAAATGGACCTTGAGGCCTTATCTTTCTATTCCCTTGGTGTCAATGAGATGCCTTCCTTTCTGCTATTAGCTGTTCTGATTCTCTTTGCCTGCAGGTAAAACTTCCCATGGACACAGCTGAGGCAATTTTTGCCGAGGCAACTGTGAAACAACAGTAAATCTATTATGACTTGCATGCAGTGGATTATAATTGAGGTACAGCCTCTAAAAGAATGTTCTTCCTTTTAAGTTCGTTTCTGTGTGCATTTCAAAGTTGCTGCTTATGATTCTTTTCCATAATTGCTTGGATTTCTGCATTATTTAATGTGGCAACTTTGGCTCGACATTTCCGTGGCTTGTGGTTAAAGCAAAGAAAAAGCAAGCTGAACCGAATGAAGCAGAGGCACTGTCAAAGCAAGAAGGAAAAAACCCAATATTTTCTTGGTTAGCTGTGAGAAAATGCAGCAGTGTGAACACTTTTTAAAAAATAATTTGAGCATCATTTCATCATATTCATAATTTAAATATTATTTATATATTTTTCTTCCCTCTAGAGAGCTTAGAATAGTACATAACAGGGGTGAGAGACATGGGTGGCACTGTGGTCTAAATCACTGAGCCTCTTGGGCTTGCCAATCAGAAGGTCGGAGGTTTGAATCCCCATGACGGGGTGAGCTCCCCTTGCTCTGTCCCAGCTCCTGCCAGCCTAGCAGTTCGAAAGCACACCAGTGCAAGTAGATAAATAGGTACCACTGCGACGGGAAGGAAAATGGTGTTTCCATGCACTCTGGTTTCCATCACGGTGTTCTGTTGCGCCAGAAGCGGTTTGGTCATGCTAGCCACATGACCCGGAAAGCTGTCTGTGGACAAACGCCGGCTCCCTTGGCCTGAAAATGAGATGAGCACCGCAACCCCATAGTCGCCTTTGACTGAACTTAACTGTCCTGAGGTCCTTTACCTTTACCTTTTGCCTACAACAAGAGTAGAGCTAGCTGCCTGCATCATGGCTCACCCTCAAAGCAATGTGCATTCTGTTGTATAAGTGAAGAAAGGGCCATCTCTTTGGACTGGTTGGATGGAGAGGAATAGTGGGAGGAACCAGATGGGGAACCCCCAAGGGAAGAAGGCTCAGAGCCAGGGGACTGGTGGTGGGAGAACGATGAGCAGTCAGAGGGAGAAGATTGGGAAGAGGAGGTGTCGGAAGCTGAAGAGGTAACAGGGTTTAGTAAGCTGAGGAAATCTGTGGCAGAGAGACATCCAGAATCAGAGGCAGAAGCGGAGGCTGGAGAGGAGAGAGACCAAGAGGCAGAGATGGGTCTGGCTGGTGAAGAGTCACAAGTGTCTCCTCCTGCTGCTGCAACAAGCTCCCCTTCCCGCTGGTCTCCCAGAACCAGAGGCATGAAGAGGGTAGGTGGAGGAGAAGTTAGCTTCATGCAGACACAGTCTCAGATTGCTTGGGGAAAGCCCTAGGGAGGAGGGAATTAGGCTACTGTCAGGAGACAGGGACCTTCAGTCTCAGCAACTGCTTCATGGGGGCAGGACCTACTGGAGATGAGCTGCTGTGCTCCTTAGGCCTAACAGTCCTGTGCTGATCCTGTTTTCACTAGGAAAGAGTTAACTCCAACTTGCTCAGTGTGATTTACTGCTGGTTCCCTCCTGTCGGGCATTTGTGGTAAGTTGAAGTTTATGGAGCAGTTGATGTTGATGGAGTACAGGTGATACCTACACTCAGAATGGAGACTTGAGACCAGTGTTCTGACACAATGTGGGTATGGAATGTCCAAGGCCATGCTGCCTGACTCTGGCTCTGCCCACTCATTGCATGTGGGCCTTGGATGCTTGCTCATGAGGGAATGAGGTCCTTGGGTTGCAAAAAGTGTCATGGAATTCTACTCGATATGATCCAGAGCAGAACTCCGATGTATAGTTAGCAGAGTAAAAACTTAAAATTCCCCAAAAATAGACCTGAGGCAATTGTATTTCATCCAGCAGAGCTTTTACTGCTGTTGAAGGCCAATGAGCATAATGGTCACAAATCCAATATGTTCAGGATTGGCAATGTCCATAGGAAATCCAGTTGCAGCAGACTTAACTTAAACTTACAATTACTTATAATAAAATAAAACAAAACCTTAACACTAAGCATACTGTTTGTAGAACACCACACCAGAAAGAAAATGAAACCCAGGATTCTTCTGGCCCTGCTTTTATAGTCAGCATGACCTTGACTGAAGAGATAACAGAACCAGCTTAAACCAGCTGTAATCAGCTTCTCTGAAGGAATAACCCAAACATAATGAACCTTCTGCTTGTTTCTTTCACACAGAGAAGCTTCCAGAACCCTCTTGAATTAATTGGAATAGGAAAGATCTCTACACATCAGATCAATACTTTCTGTACACTGGTACCTCGGGTTACACACGCTTCAGGTTACAGACTCCGCTAACCCAGAAATAGTACCTCGGGTTAAGAACTTTGCTTCAGGATGAGAACAGAAATCGCGTGGCAGCAGCAGAAGGCCCCTTTAGCTAAAGTGGTGCTTCAGGTTAAGAACAGTTTCGGGTTAAGAACGGACCTCCGGAACAAATTAAGTACATAACCAGAGGTAGCACTGTACTAAGAAATGCAAACTGACAAAAAGTTCCTTACCCTGGTGTAAACAATATAGTACTGAGGTGAGTGAATCAATGGTATAGCTCAGTGTGAGGCAGCTTTTTACCTTCCTTAATTTTAATCATTTTCGCCTGAAATTTTTTACCGAGTTCCCTCTCCTCACTAGAATTTGAACCCTAGATATTTGTGCCATTTTGTACCTGCCTGGGAAGCTGGGGAAACCTACCTGTTCGCCATCTTTTCTAGGGATGTGCTGGTACAGCCGCTGGAGCGCCCCACCTTAAGGATTTACTTACTTGCAATTAACAGTGCCACAAAGCACACCATCTTCTTTTGTACCTTTGCAATTATAAGCATGGCTTACAATTAGTCTTCCGCACATCAGGATGCATTCGCAGGGCGAATTAATGTGGATTAGTTAACCCTCTCATGTATTTACGTCCGCCTTTTGTTCGCGCAGCCAGGTTGGCTAACATGTGGCAAACGGGTGCTCTGTCTTCTCGAATTTGGCCGAAATCCAAGCAATATGCGCACACAAGCCAAAGCTTCGTTTCATGTTGGTCCCACAGCTGGTTTTGCTGCCAAAGAGGCGTTCGGGAATTGAGCAGCAGTTTGTTTCAGCAGTGGGGACTGCTGTGTCACCAACAACAAGGAAAGCTTCAGTTGCATGTGCTCTTGTGATCCGTGCATATACAACCACACTGCTCTTTGCTCTTTTATTTTAATGGTATGATGAGATTTTCCACCCACAAATACTGAATTTCTATCAAGGAACCTGGATTCAAAGTATGAAATGAAGCCGTTTCATCTTCTACTAGAGAATTAACAAAAAATTCAAATGTGACTAAGAAAGTTTCTCCCATCCTAATTTGCCTTCTCGTTCGTTTGTCCACTTTTTAAAAAATCATCGGATTTGGTCCAGTGAGTCTGAACCCTGGTTTCTGACAGGTTGGCTCGGAAATAAGCTGAGTGGCTTCCGAAATAAGAATAAGAGAGAAGTGGCTTGGCTCAAAGCCAAATCTATTCCCCCAGCTTGAGCCCTGAAACACTCCATGGATTCCTCACTTTCTTCCTTTCATCTGGTTCCAGCTATGGTGATGGGTTGCAAGGAGGTGGCTATCCTCCCTCCTCCAAGCTGGAAATCTCTGATTAAGTAAGATGAGGGGGCGATTATGGGCTGTAATAGTTGAGCTGCCAGAAATATATGCAATGATCACCTCTTTCTTCCATACAGATTTCTTACACGTGGAATCACAGGTGCATTATTTAAAACAAAAAGAATCAGCTCCTGCAATCCTACTAGGATTCATTTTTGTCTGGATGTTTATTAGCGATGCACCTAAGGCTGCTGTCCTAACCCCACTGAATTCAACAGGACTTACTTGTGAGTAGACACAGTTAAGATTGCATTATATGTGCTCCTTCCGGTGAGAACCTCTGAGGGTGGGGGGAAGGACGCAAACTGAAAACTACAGTGAACAGCATATGCTCCCATTCTGAAATTAGTTCTGAAAAATTTCCTAGTTAAACTGGGAGGTAGGCAGAGGAGAAGGCAGAGAAGGGTATAAAGGCAGACCTTGGAGATATTGTGGGTTCGGTTCCAGATCACCACAATAAAACAAAGATTGCAATAAAGCGAATCACACGTTGTTGTTGTTTCCCAGTGCATATATAAGTTATGTGTACACTGCACTGTAGTCCAGGGTTTCCATCCCTAGCTAGCAGGACCAGTGGTCAGGGATGACGGGAATTGTAGCCCAAAAACAGCTGGAGACCCCAGTTTGGGAAACCCTGCATCGATTAAGCCAGGTCCCCCTGCCTGCAGGGGCAGGAGGGGGAAAACCCAGCTCCAGCCCTAGCCAGCTGCTCTCCCGTGGCCAGAAGAGGGGCGACACTTGCGGGGGGCTTCATTCCTTTGGAAGTGGCCGGCCTGCCTGCAGTTGCACCCACATCCTTGTAAGGAGCAATACCTC
This sequence comes from Podarcis bocagei, assembly GCF_964188305.1. Classification (NCBI taxonomy): domain Eukaryota; kingdom Metazoa; phylum Chordata; class Lepidosauria; order Squamata; family Lacertidae; genus Podarcis; species Podarcis bocagei. The sequence continues at coordinate 18,252,634 of NC_138125.1, forward strand.
TGAAGTGCAATAATGCCAAGCATAATAAAACAAGGTATGCCTGTATACAACTGCTCAGCCCTATCAACGACGACAATTCTGAACACTGCAAGTGTCCCAACTTTCTGATATCTGCCTGACAACCACTGAAGCAGAACCAAGAACACTGGTCTTTTTGTGTTTGCTAACAATAAACGTTTGCATTCTTCAGGATATTGCTTGCTGCATAATCAGGGATTTGCTTTGTAAACCGGGGTGGTGGTAGCAGAATTAACGTAGCAGGACAGTGGGGAATTTGCAAACGCTTCTGTCCCCGGTGCAGCGGGCGTTATTCTTAGTAAGGAGCCATTTTAAATAATGAACTAAACTTCAGTCAGGTTTTTTTAAAAAAACACTGCACAAAACTCCTGTATGACATATTTTCTTTTCATTAGGGTATACAGGCAGTGACTATTTTAGGCCCTTCCAATGTGACCCCTAATACGCAGGTCGTTTATTCCTGTGTTCTCCTGGCGTTCCATCTCTCTTGCACACAAAACTGGTGTGAGCCTGGAACAAGCAGTAAGGGCTCCTAATGACCTGAATTTTACTTCTGCCCCAGACCCATTTATAATGTCTCTTGTTCCTTCGTATGCTATTTTCAAACACAGAAGAATGGCCATTGTTTTCTTAGCCTCGACACAATTAGCACCAAACAAACAGTGCATCAATGAACAGAAGCATAAATCAGCAGCTTAATAAGCAAAGCCCCCCTTTTTTTTCAGACGAGGGGATGGTGCCAATTTGACACTCATCCCAGCTCACCAACCACTGGGTATCAAAGAGGTCACCCATCAGAAGACTCCAGTGAATGGCATGTTTCACAGTTCTGCTGCTTTACATTTCCCTTGGCTGCCATCCAAGACTGAGGAATAAAGTAAAGTCTTATGATTACAAAGGGCCAATGTGAGTCGCAATTTGCAATTGTCACAGTGTGTGACGTTGTAGGGAAAAGATACAATTGGGCGGCAGAACAAGCTCATCTACCTTTCACTTGTCTCTTTGGCTGCAACCAAATTAGGAAGTTTAGCGAAAATATCCTGCTCATCTATGTTTCACAAGTTTGCGGATAATCATCTGCAAACAGGTGTCGGGAAGAACGGCTGTGATCCCCTGGAATTGATTCCAGAGAAGGATGAATGCAAGCATTATAAATACAAATCAGCAAGCAAACCAGCTCAGTGTAAGGAGGGAGGGAAGGAGACAGAGAGTGAGAGAGCAGAGACTGTGCATTAAATTCCTAGACGGCAGTGGCAGAAATGCCAAGAACCCAGGTTGAGGAGGTGGGAGGGCATGTAAAACAAGCAGCCGCTGAAGCAAAAAAAAGCCTGAAGAGAATTGAAGCTGAATATGAAGCCGTCAGGCATGAAAATGATTATCGCTTCAAAGGAAGCCTTGGAACAGGTAAAGTCAAAGATGAGGGATACAAGCAGCTATTTCCGAGAAATTATTTATAATGACATCATTGCAAGCATTCAAAGAGGGACGTTGGCAGGTAGGAGCACGCCTGCCCGAATGCTTGTGAGCAGGATCAAGGTAGACTGCTGGCAACGTTGTTCTTGTCTCGATTGTGTAGGGTTCTGGCTCCATCTGTACTTTCCCCTGCCCCAGGACACTTTCCCCTCCGTGGAAATGATGTGCATTACATCAGTTTCCTGCCAGAGATTCTTGGGCTTGATTCTGGGATCACCCACTGTTGCCATCTTGACTTGTTTTGGGCCTTGGGGGAGGGGGTGGTGAATACTTGGAACACTTGCAAAAACTGAACCCCTTTGGGAAGCATTTCAGATTTCACCCAGTCTTTCCTCCCTACCTTTTCCTACATCACCCTTAAGGCAGTGGTATAGAAAGTTAAAGGTAAAGGGGTAAAGGGTCCAGTCGTGGCCGACTCTGGGGTTGTGGCACTCATCTCGCTTTATTGGCTGAGGGAGCCGGCGTACAGCTTCCGGGTCATGTGGCCAGCATGACTAAGCCGCTTCTGGCAAACCAGAGCAACGCACGGAAACGCCGTTTACCTTCCCGTTGGAGTGGTACCTATTTATCTACTTGCACTTTGATGTGCTTTCGAACTGATAGGTTGTCAGGAACAGGGACCGAGAAACGGGAGCTCACCCCATTGCGTGGATTTGAACTGCCGACCTTCTGATTGGCAAGTCCTAGGCTCTGTGGTTTAACCCACAGCGCCACCCATGTCCCTCTTGTATAGAAAGTTACTAATAAATAAATGATGACGACAATAAATTATTATTATTATTATTTAATTGTTATGAATAATAATAATAATAATAATAATAATAATAATAATAATAATAATAATTTCTTTAGGATGAAAACACTGGAGACTTGAAGTTGCTTTAAAGCATTTGCTAGGTTTACCAATATAAACGAGCAGAGCCTATTGGAATAAACCAGTTTCCTTTCAAAAAAGAAAAGCAGACAGACCCACCAGATATCTGCACCTTCAGTTTCCACTAAATCTAGATGCAAGTTCAGTTCTGTTCTATCTTTCTCTGTCCATTCAAAGCCCATACTGCTGTTTTTCATGCGCTCCCCTGAGATGATTAATGACTCAATGATGATGATAATGACTTATTATTATTATTATTATTATTATTATTATTATATAATATATTAATTAATTGTTCTTTCGTTTCTTCAGGATGAAAACCCTGGGGACTTACGGTCCCTTTGAAGTATTTGCTAGATTTGCAAATATAAGCGAGGAGAGCCTATTGAAATAAACCAGTTTTCTTTTTAAAAAGAAAGAAAAAAAGGCAGCAGATAGATTTCCAGAGACCTATGCAAGTCTGCACCTTCGGTTTCTGCTAAGTCCAGCTATAACTCTCAGTTCTCCTGTTCTATTTTTCTCTGTCCATTTAAACCCCAAACTACTGTGTTTCACATGCCCCCTCCCTTGCAGATAATTTGTTTCAGATCCTACCCTCTGCAGGTGAAAATTAGCATTTTAGTTTTGTCCCTGACCACACATTCACAGTGATCAAGCCAGCCAAAACTCATAAATACAAGAAAAACAGTGTAATCGTGCACCATCATATTGCTTCATGTCATTCATGCTATCTGTTAATATTGTTTTCTCATTTTTGTATATTTAGCTGCATACGTCACCTTCATTATTTTTCTGTGGAGTTGTTGTTTTTAAGAAAAGAACAAGGGAGAAGAGGGAAAACCATAACCGCAAAAAAAAACCTTATTAAATTGAAGCAAGGTTATTTCCTCGGGTGACAAAATTTTCTTTGGCTAGTTTTATTCCAGCAACTAAGAGAAATCCCCCCTCCCCCAAAGAAACAGATGCTTCTGTAATTTGCTGAGGCTACTCCAATAAAGAACATCATCTTAACTAAATGATCTCATTGAGGAAGGTGATGGGAGCAATAAATAGCTTGATGATGTAAACAAATAATGCGAGCCAAGCTTCAGTCTTTGGGACGGGGGTGGTCTTGGGTGCGCTGAAACCCTGCCACAACTCAAAGTTTTTTGCCTTTCTACCAAGCAGTCACTATGGCAATGGGGAAATATTGTGATGTATAGGAATTATGAGGCTATGATTCAGAAAGAACAGAAAGAGCATTCAAAGTCTCATTGGGCAAATTGTACACCAGCATGTTTCAATAGCAATGTACAGATTCAGAGACGGCCGATATCCTAGTCCAGCTGCCTTTTATTTCATTTATTTATTCTATTCCATTTTTATACCACCTTTCCTTTAAGGAGTTCAAGGTGGCATGCATAGTCTCCTCCTCCCAACGACAAAAACCCTGTGATGTAGATTAAGCTGAGATTGAGTGACTGGCCCAAGGTGACCAACTGAGTTTAATGGCTGAACAGGGATTTGAACCCTGGTCTCCCTGGTCGTAGATGACAAAACTTTGATGGCAGAAAGTGAGGAGGAATTAAGGAACCTCTTAACAAGGGTGAAAGAGGACAGCGCAAAATACAGTCTGAAGCTCAACATCAAAAAAAAAACCAAGATCATGGCCACTGGTCCCATCACATCCTGGCAAATAGAAGGGGAAGAAATGGAGGCAGTGAGAGATTTTACCTTCTTGGGCTCCATGATCACTGCAGTCACGAAATTAAAAGACACCTGCTTCTTGGGAGAAAAGCGATGACAAACCTAGACAGCATCTTAAAAAGCAGAGACATCACCTTGCCGACAAAAATCCATATAGTTAAAGCTATGGTTTTCTTAGTGATGTATGGAAGTGAGAGCTGGACCATCAAGAAGGCTGATCGCCAAGAATTGATGCTTTTGAATTATGGTCCTGGAGGAGACTCTTGAGAGTCCCAATGACTGCAAGAAGATCAAACTTATCCATTCTGAAGGAGATCAGCCCTGAGTGCTCACTGGAAGGACAGATCCTGAAGCTGAGGCTCCAATACTTTGGCCACCCCATGAGAAGACTCCCTGGAAAGGACCCTGATGTTGGGAAAGATGGAGGGCACAAGGAGAAGGAGACGACAGAGGACAAGATGGTTAGACAGTGTTCTCGAAACTATCGACGTGAATTTGACGAAACTGCGGGAGGCAGTGGACGACAGGAGTGCCTGGCGTGCTCTGGTCCATGGGGTCATGAAGAGTCGGACACGACTAAGCTACTAAACAACAACAACAACTCCCTAGTCCTAGTCCAACACTCTTGCCACTCTTACCACACTGTCTTATATTTAATCAGGCCAATAGCTGTTCTGGCTTAGCACTGTCTCCTCTCTGACGTGACAGTGATTCTGCAAGGTCTCAGGAAGAGGTGTTTCCCAGCCCTGAGACCCCACTGAGATCCTTTTAACTGGGGGTGCTGGAAGTTAAACTCGGGGAGACCCAATATTAGAAAGTGATCTCTTAGAAAATAACAGTCACCCAGTCCCAAGGCACTCAAGGCAACTTAGGAAGCAGGGGGGGGGGGAGGAACCCCACACCCAAACAGCTAAAACCAACAATTAGAACATACACAAATATAACAAGAGCAGGAAAAGCAGGCATATAACCCAGCCAAAAACTATCAGGAGGGCTAAAAGAATCTCATCACTGCTAATGGCAGGTATAGCCACACACTCACTGCTTATAAGACAGAAGGCAGGCAGGTGGGGAATAGCAGATTGGTGGGGTTGTACCATCGCTGAACAAGCATTTTGACATCCTGCAATGCCCTTATGGCTCTTAACCTTTCCCCAGGTCACTGAGAGACTTCTTTTCAGGAAATGGCTAATAAGCTAAATAACCCTTTATTCTTTCTGTGGTGTCATGGGTGTGCTACAAAGGGCACAGACAGAAGGAAGTTAGAGTGATTTGAGTGCAGGCCCGTTCTTCTCATCCTCTAGCGACTTCAGTTGAACCCTGAACACGTGCTTTCCAGTTCTGTGCACCTATAATCAAAAGTGTACAAAAGTGTATAATTCCCCTAATATATTGCCCACTACTCCATTCGTTCCACACCCATGCTCCCCAATCAACAGTTTTGGTCACCTGTTTTCTCCCCAAACATGTTTTTCTGGAGCCAGTCCTATGGATCTTACACCCAAGTCTGTGTACTGTAGGTCTGGCACTTTAGATAAAGGGGCATGTCAGAAGTGGGGAACCTCCAGATGTTGCTGGTCTCCAATGCAACTACAATGGCCAGGAATGATGGGAACGACATCGAGAAGGCTTCTCAACTTTGGTGTATCCATTTAATTAAGTACCACTTTCTGGTTTCCATGACAGAGGATATGTAAACTGCAATGAAAAGGATGCTCAGATGAGCACTGTCTAGGTTCACCTTTAATCGATCTCCTCTGCCTCGTTTTTGTACTTCTTTAAGTACAATCTCCTACAATCAAACCCGTGCTTTATCATTGTGTTTGGCCTCCTTTCTCACCCAAGAAACACTTCCTGTGCTGGAATGGTGCAACTGTCTCTTCTCTTTTTTTGGTTCATATCCCATGGGTGAGGCTGAGTCGTACTCCCCCCCCCCCGCTTTTCCAGCTTAAGTTCCGCACTCCCTGGTGTGGCCTTTTCATGAGCTTGTCGCCAAGGGAAGCTGTCTGATCCCACCTCCCATGGGGTTTGGTGGCAGAAGGTACAACGGAGCCCCTTTGGCATCAATATGATTATACAAGTATTCCTCCAACTCAAAATGACCAGCCGTCAAGACTGTTGCCCAGCAACACGAAACTCTAGTGCAAACTGGGAGCTTCATTAATCTTTTAAAATACTGTATTTTGCCTTGCCGACTCATAAATAATGGATGCCGATTTGGGGGCATCCTTGCAATGCGCCCATTGGCATCTCGACAGGAAGCAAGTCAATTATAGCCCCCCCAACCAAAAAACAACCCTGATTTTTACTCGATCCAACTGTTTTGCTTTGAACCACATTCTGTTCAATACATGGATTGTGGTTGCGTGTTCAAACCACAGAGGGGGCGTTTTGAGGTTACATCGTGAAGATAACAGCTCTTCCTTGACTGAATCATGCAGTCAAGTCACCTATTGGTGGGGGCCCGCTATTTTAAACATATATAGCACCACCCATCACAAAATAAACAGCAAATTTGTTCTGCTTGCTGCACAGGTTACAAACACTTACAATTTCTCTCCAGATAAGAATGTAACCAGTGCTTCCACTTTCATGCGGAAACAGAAATAGCTACCATGTTCTCAGCTGTGCAAGGGCAGAGGGTTAAAATAGTTTCAAGTTTACAATTAAGATTTATTTGATTTCTTACAATAATTTACATTCACGGCAATAGGGTGATAGGAAAAGGGGAAAGGGATAGAGACACACTCTCATATTGTCCTGTAACCACAGTTTCCCAGGGTCTACCTTGGAGGCTATTTAGCTAATGGTTCATTAGGCTCATGTTTACAGCACTGTTTCTATTGAACCTTAGGGTTCTATGAGAACAGTACTTGAGAGTCCCACTTAAAATTAAAATAATTAATTTGGATGTAGCAGTGTCTATAAGAATACATCCCCACCAATAACAATATTTAATTGAACGCAACGCCCACTGTTGGACATAACCATCCTGGCTTGCTAAACAATGGTTTAGGAAGGTGTGAATGAGCTTTGGGTCCACATGCTCCCGTTGTTGTTGTTTGTTGAATATATACGGTATATCTCCCTATACCTGGAGGTCTCAGGGCACTTCACTTCAGTGCTGCAATTTCCGTTATAATAAGCCATGGCTCCTTTTTATATCCAAAATGGAAAAGTGTGATTTAATTGTGGTTTACTAACTAAGATCTCAAACCAGGATCAATCCTTTCCTAGTTTAAGATCCTAGCTGAAGAATTTCTTCCCAAGGAGAAACATTCGATTCAACATTCCATGCTATTTTTGCACATGCCATCTATCTATCTATCTATCTATATCTATATCTATATCTATATCTATCTATCTATCATCTATCTATCTATCTATCTATCTAGTATACAATTCAGTTGCCAAAGTGGATTCTAAGCAGTTTACAAGTGTAAAATCCAATGACAAAAATACATACAAACACCCATGATTAAAGCAGACAATGAAACCGTTCCTTCAAATGCTATAAAAATAAACATGTGCAATGAAAAATGTGTGATAAAGTAAGCCCATTAAAAAAAACAGCATGACAATTTTAGATGGAATTTAGGAAAGAGCATAGAGAGTTAGCATCCTGTATGGGTAACAGCTGCTAGGATAATATATGCAAAAAAGAAAAAAGTGGAGGCAAGCGGGTATTTGCCTCCTATCAGAGAATGGTAGGAGAAGGTCTGGGAATTTCCTACAATGGCAAAAACAGCTTATTATATGAGAAGTAGACAAGGAGAGAGAGAGAGAGAGAGAGAGAGAGAGAGAGAGAGAGAGAACATATTTACGAGGAAATGGATAAAACTTTGTTCAGCGTAACAGGATCAGGAAATAAGTCCCAAATATAGATTATGGATTTACAGTATTCTGAATATAAAAAACCATCAGTGGCTTTGTTGTTGTTTTTGCCTATAATTCTGCCTTTTGTTTGGGGGGGGTGTTATAGATCTCTCTTTATGTTCATACAATTGATTATAAGTAAATAAAATAATAGATGGAATTTTAGTGGGAACGGCTTCCACTCTTCCTCAATTTTATGTTTTTGGCTTGCCTTTTCTTTTGTTCTTAAGGGTGGCATTGGTTTGAGGGAGAATATTAAACATGTATTTATAGCATGTGTGAACTGTTTTCAGTCCGATGAAGGGCAGTTTTGCTTTATTTTTATTTCAAACATTTCATAATAAATTGGTAGGAGTTCCCCTGTTTTTTTTGAGCTGGGATATGTTGGGAATGGGTCAAATATAACCAAACCCCACTCCCTGCCTAAGGCCAGGCTCTCCTCCTGCCAGCCTCTGTGGATTAACCCAAAGAATCCATGCCACGGTATAAATCATTCAGAGAAATAAGTATACCACAGAAAAAGTGTCCAGGTCAACAGGATTCTCTCCCTATTCCTTCTCTCAAATGAATGCGGATATTTACGAGAAGTTTAGTTTTCAAAGACAGCATTCTTTCATTTAAACTGAGATGCCTCAGTTGGATCACTGCACCCTGCAAATCAAATTTCCACAAATGCCCCCGAAGTATTTTAGGATCCAGATAATCTCACAATGCAGAATGCAAAATAGCCAGTCATCTCCCTACCCCGCCCGCCCTCTATATATTCCAAGGCAATCTCTTGGAGTCAATTAGCTGGAGAATGTAATTGTCACAAGAAAGCTCATTTTCATTCATCTGAATTACCATATTCACGGTAAATAAAGTTCTGGTGGAATCCAGGGCTGTCCCATTGTTTTTAAAGCTGCAAACCTAACCCCAGAAGGCTGATCACAGAAGAACTGATGCTTTTAAATTATGGTGCTGGAGGAGACTCTTGAGAGTCCCATGGACTGCAAGAACATCAAACCTATCCATTCTGAAGGAAATCAGCCCTGAGTGCTCACTGGAAGGACAGATCCTGAAGCTGAGGCTCCAATACTTTGGCCACCTCATGAGAAGAGAAGACTCCCTGGAAAAGACCCTGGTGTTGGGAAAGATGGAGGCCACAAGGAGAAGGGGATGACAGTGGACGAGATGGTTGGATAGTATTCTCGAAGCTACCAGCATGAGTTTGACCAAACTGCGGGAGGCAGTGGAAGACAGGAGTGCCTGGTCCATGGGGTCACAAAGAGTCGGACATGACTAAACGACTAAACAACAATCCCACTTACCTTGGAGTAAGCCCCACTGATTTAATTAGGACTTACTTCTGAGTAGGCATGGTTAGAACTGTGCTGTGTTGTCGCTGAACTTTCCCCAGGCAAACAAAAATGGCTCTGCTTTATTATTTGTGTTGAATTGGAAAATTAGGTAGCTACCGGCAGCCATGTACATGCATACCCATTCTAGCGTTGGTAGAATGCCTGGAGCATAATACACTAGGCACAAAGGTGCCAATTAATGGAAGACAATTCAAGCTCACATCTCTTATAACCAAGGGCAGCGGTTGTACTCAGGTAGCTTATCTCACCCTTTGCAATTACTGCTTGTTGTAGAAACAACATAGCAACTGATATTCAAAGAGCCAAAGCACCGTGTGTGAAAAATTAGTCCTGTACTGGGAAGATCTGCATCCTAGGGATCAGAGAAGTCCATTTGGAGAAGAAGAGGAGGAAGAAATAAGCAATGCTTTTCATGTGAGCAATTATTGCACTGAAGAGAGGGAGTGCAGATTTAGATAAACTCCCCTCTGAAAAGCTGGTTTTCCACACTTGCCACCCTCCCTCTGTATTTCGCATTCACAGTGGGTTGGCCTACTTCTTAAAATATTTGAATGCCTTGTGAATAATGCATGAGGAAAGAGATTTATGCATATTCATAATAATCACTGCTTGGCAAGGATGTCGAGAGATAGCACTGTTGAGGGCTAATGTTTAGAAGTATGGGTGGTGAAAATATTGATGTGCTAGATGATGATAGCATTGAGAGGAATTTGATAGCATTCAATATACACATGCGCACACAGCAATATGCAACCCGCTGCCTGCTAAGGATCTGCTTACAGCTGTGACTGTTATTAAAAATTAGCCCCGGCCATATGTTGAAAAACAGAACAAACGAAAACCTTCTGGGAATCGTGATTTTCTGGAAAATCCCATTACAGCCCAGACCTGGACACATTGTTCTTCGATCATTTCAGTTTTTCTCCTTATATTTAACAAATGCAGAATAAATGCAAAGTGGAAATCAGTGACTATGTTTATTTTCATGTGGATCTCAGAGTTCAAGCACTAATTTCAGGCTGGTGTAAAGGCCCAACTGAACAGCTACTGCCAACCAACATGTCCCCTTCGCACCTCCCTGGTAATATCTCATAAAAGAAACATGCCCTGTGAAATCATTCTGCTCAGCTTTTCCACCATTCCCACTCCAGGTCGTTGGCCATCACTTGCAAGGTTTGGAGAATTGTTGGGTATAACATGCCATGCATTTCTTTTACCAGGCAGTATTGGGGACACGTAGGGGAGATGTACCATATTTTTTGCTCTATAAGATGCACCAGACCACAAGACACACCTAGTTTTTGGAGGAGGAAAACAAGAAAAAAAATATTCTGAATCTCAGAAGCCAGAACAGCAAGAGGGATTGCTGTGCAGTGAAAGCAGCAACCCCTCTTGCTGTTCTGGCATCTGGGATAGCTGCGCAGCCTGCATTCACTCCATAAGATGCACACACATTTCCCCTTACTTTTTAGGAGGGAAAAAGTGAGTCTTATAGAGCAAAAAATATGGTAATTCCACAGCAGCAAAATACATCATGACCTTGAGACACACAACATACACACACAAATTGTGTGTATTATTTTATTGTTGTTAGCCGCCCTGAGCCTGGCTTCGGCTGGGGAGAGCGGGATATAAATAAAATTTATTATTATTATTATTACAAAAAGCATCCATGCAATTTTCAGGAGTTGGTGCAGAATCCCCTAAAGGGTCATAGGTCAGTGATAGAACATCTGCTTGGCATGCAGAAGGTCCCAAATTCAATCCCCAGCATCTCCAGGTAGGGCTGGGATTCTGGGCTCTGACTCTGGGCTTGTCCAGACTTCCTTTTGCCCCCCATGTTCCAGGCACAGTTTCCAGATCTGTGTCCGAGCTTTCATTATTATTTTTGTCCCGCCACTGTCCCCAGGAAAACCCGCTGTTCACCACTGAATCAGAATAAATGGCCATCCACGGAAAGCCCAACTGCTGTTTGCTCCTGTTCAGCAGTAAACAGTGGGTTTCCCGGGGGAAACAGTGGGGCAGTGCAAAAGGAAGTCCGGCTGAGCTCTCAATAGAAGTCATATTCCTATGATCTCTGTGGATGCTTTGCATCTCCTTGGTTTGAGAGACTGTGGTTGGGCCTGAACCTGCGAAGCAGCTTTCACTCAGGCACATCCTATTGTCAGAGCAATTAATGCAGTAGCAACTAATTGCAGACCATCTTTCGCTGAATGAGGAGGAGAGACTTCTTCTGGAAGAGGAAAGCCAGTTTGGAGAAAGGGGCCTTTTCCTTCTTATCCCCATTCCCTACCCCCCAAGGTAGAGAGGATGTAAGCAAGGAGTCTGTGCAAGGAACAGCAGATTGATAGGTTGGGTGAGACTGGGGGCTGAGGGAGGGCAGGGAGCAAAGAAGAACTGAGCAGTTCTCTGCAAGAATGATGGCATTAATGCCCTTGGTTGCACAGGTCACCAGGTCATATTATTCCTTGTTAGGGTGAATGTATTAAATGGGAGCAATTCTTTCCAAATTTGCATCTAAAAATGAGCGCGTGCAATTTTGATGCAAATTGGCATCCTTTTCCTTGGGGTGATGTGCATTGCCAAAAAAGCCAAAACGTAAAGTGGCCACTCTAAGTGGCCCTGGGTGCCTGTTGTCCTGGAGGTCAGTTGTGGTTACAGAGGACTTGAGGGAGGTACGATTGGATTGCTTAATACTGTACTTATACTCAGCCTGTATATTTGTAAGCAAAACCAAACATCACAAAAAGCCAATTAGTTTCCAGCAATCTCAATCCAAAGGAAACTGGACCAGTTGGAATCCCTGAAACATCTCATCTAACAACCTGGGAGAATAAAATGTACTGTATTATTCAAGCCCTCTCCCTATGGTAAACTCTGCGCAAATAATATTGCAGGCCAGGTTCTAAGGTTCTCCTTTTCACACTCATTTAACAATTAGCAGTCTTGAGGGGCAGCCCTACATAGAAATCAGTGCAGCAGTGAATGCTCAAGGTCATGACAGCATATATAATGTTTCTAGCTCTGATTCCAAATGAGCTGGAACTTAACCGTGCAAGCAGGAAACACACATTGAGTTGCCAGAAACATATCTATGCACTCTCATTCTCTATATCTTGCTACTTTTCTACGTTCAAGGCGTGGTGCTTGGAGCATTTGGTTGGCTGGGTTTTTTCCGTCTCTCATCCACAGTCCAAAGTGGTAGTTCATGGAAGGCTGCATCGTTAGCTTTGGCAGATGTTTTGCACTACGACTGCCATCAGCTGCCACATGCCGGCTGGGGCTGATGAGAGTTTTAGTCCAGAACATCTAGAGGGCACCAGGTTGCCAAAGGCCACCACAATGCCTCACACTTCCTGAGTAACTGCTTCAATGAAACATTGCCAGAAGGACAGTAGCTCACGGACAGAGCACCTGCTTCGCATGCAAAAGGTCCCAGCTTCAACTGCTCCTGTTTTATTAGTTAATTGCAAGGATGCACCAATCTACTTGTGGTTATTGCAGAGGGCCACCCATACCTGAAGGAGCGTCTCCACCCCCATCGTTCTGCCCAGACACTCAGGTCCAGCTCCGAGGGCCTTCTGGCAGTTCCCTCACTGTGAGAAGTCAAGTTACAGGGAACCAGGCAGAGGGCCTTGTCAGTAGTGGCGCCCGCCCTGTGGAACGCCCTCCCATCAGATGTCAAAGAGAAAAACAACTACCAGACTTTTAGAAGACATCTGAAGGCAGCCCTGTTTCGGGAAGCTTTTAATGTTTAACAGACTATTGTATTTTAATATTTTGTTGGAAGCCGCCCAGAGTGGCTGGGGAAACCCAGCCAGATGGCCGGGGTATAAATAATAAATAATAAATTATAATTATAATATGCTTTTTGATGCAAAGTTATCGCATACATACCCTGGTTTATACACAGGGTTAATTTGTAAAGCATTTTTGCAACATTGTTAAAGACAATAAATTACAGCAAAACCCATTTGGTTTGGGATTTTTATTATGAACTCTAAAATGCAGGCGGGATTTGCTGACAAATGAGTTGCTGTTTGTTTTTTTTAAACAACTCAGACAGTATATTGTTTTGAGTCAGCAGTATGTGAGACGCTGTCTTAGAGAAACGCTGTAGAATTCCTTGCAAAATAGTCTTGGAAGCAGTGCTTTTTTGCTTTTTTAAAAAAATGTTTAAGGGTACTCTCATTTTCCTACTCATATTGAAATATCGCCCCTCAATGAGGCCAAACTTCGATTCACAAAATGTTTAGGGTTATGTATACCCCTGCGTCCCCCCAGGGGAAAAAGCACTGCTTGGAAGGAATTGCGCCCACAGTTTCTAGTTCATGCTGTAAACAGAAGGCAGTCAGAAAAGCTGCAAGGATCTCACCTTCCAGTGGTGTAGCATGGGTTGTCAGCACCCGGGGCAAGGCAAGTAATTTGCGCCCCCTAACCCGTGGATTTGCGCCCCCTAACCCTAACCCCCAGATGTTGCGCCCGGTGCGACCGCCCCCCCTGCACCCCCCACGCTACGCCACTGTCACCTTCGCAATCAGCACGAACATTTATGAAGTTGTACATCAGCAATGAGGAAGACCTGTTGGCAGTTCCTATCTGGCCCTTGTCCAAAAGTCCTTCCCTCTGCTGACTCTAGACTCAGGTGAGACACTCACAAAGTGAGGCTCTACCCCTCTGCACTACTGCCCTTAGTCACCTCAGATGCTCGCTACCAGGGGTGGGGAGAGAAATTCAATTTCGTTCACGCCGAAAGGCTCACCTAATTAACTCACAGCATGTGACCCAAAACAAAGCCATCCTTCGAAATTACCACTTCCTGAAATTTTGCAATGCAGTTCTCTAGCCAATAATTGTGCGCAAAAACACATGTACAGTGGTACCTTGGGTTAATTACTTAATTCGTTCCGGAGGTCTGTTCTTAACCTGAAACTGTTCGTAACCTGAAGCACCACTTTAGCTAATGGGGCCTCCTGCTGCCACCGTGCCACCGGAGCACGATTTCTGTTCTCACCCTGAAGCAAAGTTCTTAACCTGAAGCACTATTTCTGGGTTAGCGGAGTCTGTAACCTGAAGCGTATGTAACCTGAGGTACCACTGTACTAGGTATGCATTAATTTAGGAAAAATAACATGCCAAAAATACATTCTATGCCCTCTGTGCCTCTCCTCCTGTTAGCCACGGGGCAGAGAATTTTCATCAGCCTGAGCTCCACATCCTCTTGTGGGCAGCCTTTCAGGGGTCAAGTACCAGGAGTGGCATGGAGCAACAGAGGTGTCCGACATCTTGTTTTCACAATCGCCAACCAGGTGCCTATGGGAAACCTGCAAGCAGAACTTTAGTGCTCTCTATGCTTCTGATTGGGACACGGGTGGCACTGTGGGTTAAACCACAGAGCCTAGGATTTGCCGATCAGAAGGTCGGCAGTTCGAATCCCCGCGATGGGGTGAGCTCCTGTTGCTCGGTCCCTGCTCCTGCCAACCTAGCAGTTCGAAAGCACGAAGTGCAAGTAGATAAATAGGTACTGCTCCGACGGGAAGGTAAACGGTGTTTCCGTGCGCTGCTCTGGTTCGCCAGAAGCGGCTTAGTCATGTTGGCCACATGACCTGGAAGCTGTACGCCGGCTCCCTCGGCCAATAGAATCATAGAATCATAGAATCATAGAATCATAGAGTTGGAAGAGACCACAAGGGCCATCGAGTCCAACCCCCTGCCAAGCAGGAAACACCATCAGAGCACTCCTGACATATGGTTGTCAAGCCTCTGCTTAAAGACCTCCAAAGTAGGAGACTCCACCACACTCCTTGGCAGCAAATTCCACTGTCGAACAGCTCTTACTGTCAGGAAGTTCTTCCTAATGTTTAGGTGGAATCTTCTTTCTTGTAGTTTGGATCCATTGCTCCGTGTCCGCTTCTCTGGAGCAGCAGAAAACAACCTTTCTCCCTCCTCTATGTGACATCCTTTTATATATTTGAACATGGCTATCATATCACCCCTTAACCTCCTCTTCTCCAGGCTAAACATGCCCAGCTCCCTTAGCCGTTCCTCATAAGGCATCGTTTCCAGGCCTTTGACCATTTTGGTTGCCCTCCTCTGGACACGTTCCAGTTTGTCAGTGTCCTTCTTGAATTGTGGTGCCCAGAACTGGACACAGTACTCCAGGTGTGGTCTGACCAGAGCAGAATACAGTGGCACTATTACTTCCCTTGATCTAGATGCTATACTCCTATTGATGCAGCCCAGAATTGCATTGGCTTTTTTAGCTGCCGCGTCACACTGTTGGCTCATGTCAAGTTTGTGGTCAACCAAGACTCCTAGATCCTTTTCACATGTACTGCTCTCAAGCCAGGTGTCACCCATCTTGTATTTGTGCCTCTCATTTTTTTTGCCCAAGTGCAATACTTTACATTTCTCCCTGTTAAAATTCATTTTGTTTGTTTTGGCCCAGTTCTCTAATCTGTCAAGGTCGTTTTGAAGTGTGATCCTGTCCTCTGGGGTGTTAGCCACCCGTCCCAGTTTGGTGTCATCTGCAAATTTGATCAGGATGCCAATAAAGCGAGATGAGCACCGCAACCCCAGAGTCAGTCACGACTGGATCTAATGATCAGGGGTCCCTTTACCTTTACCTTTTATGCTTCTGATTCTCAGCAACTGGTATTCAGAGACATTCCACTTCTCATATTGGATGGAGAACAGAGCCGCCGTGGCTATAGCCATTCAGTAGCGGATGCCACGGTGGGATAAATGAGATACAGAAATATCACCCACTCTAAACCTTTGGGGGCATTAATCTAAATTAATAGCACTAGATAATAATGTCAGAATCAGCTCCCCTCAGTATTTGAAAGGACAGCCCAGCTAGCATTTCATACATATCAACAGCAAGGCAGCCAGATAACATGTGCACATCTCCTCCTAAATCTGCTTCTATATATAGAATTCATCGTCAGGCTTTACCTTTCCAAGTATAAGTTTATGGGGAAAGACAATGGAGCTATTTAATTTGCATGGATTAGTCACAGCACGAAACCCAGCCTTTATGGCCTTTCAATGAGGCTAAGACTCTAGATTAGATTTCCTTCACTAGCTGCTGAAACCACACACACACACACACACACACGTTTCTTGCTTTGCACTCTTAATACAATAAACAGAAATGAGACACATTAAAAATAAAATAAAAGGCTACAACCAATGCTTTGTTTTTCTCATTACCACTCGAAAGTACAGCTGTTTACAGCCCTGCCAGTGGCTGAAGCAAACCCTTCTTATTAGGCAGAATTAAGCCATTAATGCCATTACAGCTTGGCTGGGATTTACAGCCTTTTCCCCCCCTACAGCCACCTGTCCAGCTTTTCTAATTATCCTGAAGGAGCAGAAAAGCTTCTTCTTGCCTTCAGTACAAGCTAAAAAAGGGTTCCTTCTTCTGAAACGATAATACTTAAGAGAAACGGCTTTGTCGCCTCAACACAATGGCAAAGATTAATACACCTTTACTAAATATCTGCCTCCCCCTTTCTGATTCCCTTTCCCACCCTGACAGCTCTTCCGATATAATGGTTTTGCTGCCAAGGGGAGGGTAATTTTGGGTGCTTGCATATCAAGAGATTTCAAATAAAGTTTTTGTTCACATAGCTATCTTGGGGATGACCCTATGTGCCACACCGGAAGTCCAAAATAGTCCCAGTTCATGAAATCATCCATGGGTTAAGTTGCATGGGTGACCCATTCTGACAAAATATTTTCATGCATTGCAGGGGGTCTAAAATGCATTCCTAGAGTACATAATATTAACTTGGAACGGATCCTTCCTCTCTCTCTTTCCCACTCTGTATTCCAACAGCGGAAACAAGGAAATGGAAATGAACTTGCAATGTAATATCCCTAGCCCAGTGACCAAAGTCCCCTTAACCAACATCCAGCCCAAAATGAACAGACTTAGCAACAAATCCACGAAGAGATGCAATACAGAATAACTAAGAGAAAGAAGAAGAGACCTGCCAAGCTGTCAGAAGGTCCAATGTGATCCATCTGCAATGGCTCTTCTGGAATAGATTTCATGTTCGTCCCCAACGCTTCGGAGGCTGCGGGCAGCGGGTGCCCAGTATTCAAAGAACTTTGCATGAGAGACGGCCGGCTCTTTTTCCTGCTTTATACTTATGTAAAGGTTGCAATGATAGTGGGGCTGAAAACACACACACACACACTCTTTCTCTAAATTAACTGAGCCTCCTTTAAGCCATGGCATTAAGGTGATGTCGTAAGAAGCAGCTTACCATGCCAAGGTCATTGGAAAGGGAGAGTTCCCCTACGCATTCCAGGCCTGCAGTAAACCAATTTGCAGGCTGAAGGACGTTTCGTTGGCTGCCTCCCGCCTACGTGAAAACTTTGGAAACTGCTGTGGTTCTGATTGGAAAGATGCACAGCTTTGCCTATCAGTGCAAATAGGTATGGTTTGCCTAGTCCTCTTATATAGCTGCCCAACTAGGTGGCTGGGACCGTATCTTATGGTAGAGAATTACATAGTTTAGCAATGCACGGTGTGAAGCGCTAGGACACAACAACACCACACATTTGAAGCACATTTAAAGCACATGGCTTCCCGCCAAAAATCCTGGGAACTGTAGTTTGCTCAGTGTGCTGGGAATTGTAGCTCCGTGAGGGTTAAACTACATTTCCATGACGGGGACGGGGGCAGTCCTGTGCATCAAATGTGCTTGAAACGAATGGTATAGATGTGACCTTAACTTCGTTTGGTCTGTCCTGATCTTCACCTGATGACTCCAAGATCTAGCCTTGTGCCTGAGTTTTTCTGTCTACCCTCTTTTCTACAGCCTGTGTGCAATGTTATATACCTCTGCCATGTGCCCACCTTACCTGTCTTTTCCCTGAACTTAAAAGCCTCAAACGGCATAACCTTTCCAGGCGTTCAAAGATACTCAGAGATACGCAGAGTACAATGTAGCATACATTAGATTTCGCAGATCTCGCCAGCACTCACCAAGGACTCATTCCTGGGCATATCTATACCATGTTGTTGTTTAGTCGTGTCCGACTCTTCATGACCCCATGGACCAGAGCACGCCAGCCAATCCTGTCTTCCACTGCCTCCCGCAGTTTCGTCAAATTCACGTCGATAGTTTCGAGAACACTGTCTAACCATCTTGTCCTCTGTCGTCTCCCTCAGCTTCACGATCTGTCCTTCCAGTGAGCACTCAGGGCTGATTTCCTTAAGAATGGATGCGTTTGATCTTCTTGCAGTCCATGGGACTCTCAAGAGTCTCCTCCATAATTCAAAAGCATCAATTCTTCGGCGATCAGCCTTCTTTATGGTCCAGCTCTCACTGCCATACATCACTACTGGGAAAACCATAGCTTTAACTATATGGGCCTTTGCTTGCAAGGTGATGTCTCTGCTTTTTAAGATGCTGTCTAGGTTTGCCATCACCTTTCTCCCAAGAAGCAGGCGTCTTTTAATTTCATGGCTGCTGTCACCATCTGCAGTGATCATGAAGCCAAAGAAAGTAAAATCTCTCACTGCCTCCATTTCTTCCCCTTCTATTTGCCAGGAGGTGATGGGACCAGTGCCCATGATCTTCGTTTTTTTGATGTTGAGCTTCAGACCATATTTTGCACTCTCCTCTTTCACCCTCATTAAAAGGTTATTTAATTCCTCCTCACTTTCTGCCATCAATGTTGTGTCATCTGCATATCTGAGGTTGTTGATATTTCTTCCGGCAATCTTAATTCCAGCGAGAGATTCATCCAGCCCAGCCTTTCGCATCTATACCATACTCTACAACATTCCTCGGACGAAATAGGGACATTCTCACTCCACACCCCCAACTGACCCTCCTCAACCACATCTTGAACCCCCATTCCCCCCTGCCGCAGAGCATTTCCACCATCATGACGCCAACAGGACACAGCACAATATAAATTTGCAATGTGGGAAGACCCTCGGTTGCTGTGGACATCTAAAACGTTGAGCCAAGATGTTTGTGTTCTACAATGCCTAGCATAAAACTGAATTCCAGCTCATGTTAACACAGGCTAGGTTATCTGCCACACCTTGGGCTTTAATTTTATTTTATTTTTAGGCAACAGTGGTTTTGACTTTGCATATAGTTTGATGTATGAAAACAAATGAGCAAGGCCAGGTTTTCCATTCCCACCCTTCCAAAGCTGCCACTTTAGACCATCCAGGTGACTAAAAAAGAGAGAGAGCGAAAGCAGCGGTTGGCAGGTGCCTAACACTCCAAAATGGATGAAAAGTTACGCTGTTGTTTACTCAGATGAGGGTCAATTTATAAATGCTTTTGGGGGAACAGCTTTGCAATGCCACTTTTTCTGTGTCATCCCAGGCCTTTATTATCGAACGGCAAGCACTGGCTACTCATATCCTACCAGCCCAGGTTCAAGGTACCCTGAAAAATGTGAGTCCCGGATACCTGATATCCAAGATTGATCTCTGGGATCGTCCAAATGAGTGCTGTCAGTTTTCCATCATGTATGGTTCCAACCCAGAAGTCAGGCATGCTCTTCCAGCAGAGATTCAGCAGGCATCCTTGCTTCTAACTTTCAGACATCTCTCGAAGACCTTTTTTCTGTAGACAGGCCTTTAGGTATTTCACTGTATGTCTTCCCTCAGAGGAGTAAACAGCAGCTTTAGGGCGTGGATCAGGATTAAGAACCAGTGCACTGGGAAGAGTTAAATCTTCCCTTTCACAAAACCAGTGGCGGCAACACCAACAAGGCATCCTCTGATGATCATAAGGCCCGTGATGTTCGATACTGGGTAAGGTCCTTGACAGACAGAAATTTGAAGTCCTTTTTATTTTTCTTTCTTCTTTTCTTTTCTTTTCTTTTCTTTTAATTTCCTTTTATCGCTCTTCCTTTCCTTTCCCTTTCCTTTCCTTTGGTGTCCTCTGCTCTGGGCCATTATTGGGGTCCAAGGATTACAAGGTAAAGGTAAAAGGTAAAGGACCCCTGGACAGTTACATCCAGTCAAAGATGACTATGGGGTGCGGTGTTCATCTTGCTTTCAGGCCGAGGGAGCCGGCGTTCGTCCACAGACAGCTTTCCGGGTCATGTGGCCAGCAGGACTAAACCACTTATGGAGCAACAGAACACCGTGACGGAAACCAGAGCACATGGAAACACCATTTACCTTCCCGCTGCAGCAATACCTATTCATCTACTTGCACTGGTGTGCTTTTGAACTGCTAGGTTGGCAGGAGCTGGGACAGAGCAATGGGGATTCAAACCGCCAACCTTCTGATCAGCAAGCCCAATAGGCTCAGTGGTTTAGCCCACAGCACCACCTTATGGGAAATAGATACTGGGAGAGGTGCTCTTTTAGGTACTTGGGTGTCAAGCTGCTTAGGGCTTTGTGGACAAGTGCTAATGCCTTGAATTGCCTGGGAGCTCAATAGCAGCCAGTGCAGCACTTTTCAGCAGGTTCCATTGGGCTGCCTCACTTACCAACCTAGCAAAGGCATTTTGTGCTAGCCTGTGGTTCTTCAGACCATCTTCAAGGGCAGCCCCACATAAAGCACATTGCAGTAGCACTACTGTGCATTATAACAAGGCACATCATGCAAGTGGTCTGTGTGAGTAGCATGTCTTTGTGGGAGAGAACCTATAGAACAGCACAGAAGTAACAACTGCGAGCAGGAGGGATATTCTGCATCCACAGAAGTTGCTTCTACGTTATCCTTCCGAGTTACCTCCTCTTACATTGACATTGTTTATATCACTAGGCTATTAAAGCGAACTGGTTACACACAAAAATGGCCAGTTATTATAACAGATGAGTAAGATCTTAGTCATTGCCATTATTTTTTTTACAAGAGGGAACTGTGTTCCATCCAGCATGAGGGGGTGTAAGTAATGTTTACAATGCAAGCGGAATTATATCATTTTTTGAGGGCCAGCCAGTTGCAACGGAATGACTGTGCTCAGTATGCTATCGGAAAGAGCTTTTTGGAAGGTTTCATGTGCATTTTGTTGGAAGTTGCTCAACTGTGATCACAGGAGCAAAGGCTGGATTCCCAGATCTAATTATCAGGCTTATCTTTCAGAAAGTTATGTGCATAACCAAGTCTGATCAAGACCCATAATGTGGCCCTTAATATTTCAGGAACACAGAAATGCTGCATTCATTTTTCTATTTACCCAGAAAAAACAAAACAAAAACCACAATGGTAAAATCTTTGAATGCATTTAAATTAAAATTCCTTCTTCCTCCTACACCTTATCTTCTTTTTCTTTTTCTTCTTCTTCTTCAGCAATTTTGCAGCAATGATGATGCAAGTCGCTTCCGGATGACCTGTTTGGTGAGCATTCATCCTGATTTGTTTGTGCAAAGTTTGCAGGGACCCTAGATGGCATTGGCTATTTATGGAGCATTCATTCCTATTTGTTTGCGGGGAGCTTACACAATCGTGCATCAGGCATCATCTCACACTTTCAAGTGCATTTTCCCCATCACTTTCTTATTGTGCAAAGTATGATTTGCAGTGAAGTGGTTTGTTGTCCAAGAGCACCAACTCAGCATTAACTGCACAACCTGAATTTGACAGTATGTGGTTGAATCCCACCTGAACCCTACCTGTCAATATCCTGTGGTGCCCAGAGCCAGATACAGACCCACACTTGGAGTGCTGTGTCCAGTTTGGGTCCCCACAATTTAAGAAGGATACTGACATGCTGGAATGTGTGTAGTGGAGGAAGCCCAAGATGATAATCAGTAGTGGGAGTTGGGTATGCTTAGCCTGGATAAGGTAAGACTGAGAGGAGATATGATAGCCACTTGATAGATAGTCAATTATCTAAAGGGCTGTCAAATGGAAGATGGAGCAAGTTTGATTTCTCCTGCTCTGGAGGGTAGGACCTGGACTAGAGACTGAACCTTCTGCATGTGTGTGTGCACCCTCCTTTGCCCACTCCCAATTAACTTCTGTCTCCAGGACATTCCAGATAAACATCAGGAAGAACTTTCTGACAGTAAGAGCTGTTTGACAATGGAACAGTCTCCTTCAGGAGGTTGTGGACTCTCCTTCCTTGGAGGTTTTTAAAGCAGAGGTTGGATGGCCACCTGTTATGGATGCTTTAGTTGAGATTCCTGCATTGCAGGAGGTTGGACTAGATGACTCTTGGGATACCTTCCAATTCGACTATTCTATGATAACAGTGACAGTTTTGAAGTGTCCTCAGTTACAGGCAATTTATCTCTTTCAATAAACCCAATCAGAAGAGCTCTGAATTTTCCTGGAAGGGGAGGCATTTACCAAGGTGCAACTCTGGGCCGGCCCACCCATGAGGTAAGGTGAGGTGACTGCCTTGGGTGGCAGGATTCACAAGGGCAGAAGATCCAGATGTAGATATTTATTGCCCCCTTCTTCCTGATGTAGATCTTCACTCACTCCTTCTTCCCTGGTGGGGACGGTGGGTGCCATATTGTGGTTTGCCTCAGGTGCCAAAATGCCTTGGGCCCGCCCTGTTACAACTGCATGCTACCCAGTAGTGGATGAGCCTGATGCCCTAAGGGAAATTTGGGGGTGTGTGAATCATAATCTAACTGTGAATTTAGCTAAAACACAAGGTGGGGCTGGGAACTCAAGCAACGACTGTTGCAGATGTTCAGGTTTGCCAGTATGAATTGCAAATGTCTGCTTTAAGTGTGGGGGGTTTCTGTGGTTAATTCTGACCATGTGAGCATTAGCTTTATGATCTTTCAGTAAAGGCACATTTAGCAAAATTAGCACCGAGTAAATCTTAAGCTGATGTGACTTCAGCCTAAATGGAGTCAGCTGGAATGAGTAATGCCTTGCATATCCTTTGGCTGAAAGTAGGGTTGAGAACAGGGTGCGGGAGGAGAGAAAGACGGTGGGCTGGTTTTTCCCCTGAGCAATCAGAACCTCATGAGGTGATGTGAGTCAGAACATTTCATGTGGATAAAAAGCTTTAAGAAAGGAAGCTTTGTCCCTCTATAACGGTGGGTGATTAAGCCTCTACAATCTATAATAGTGGGGCTGGCTCAATGAGGTAATTTGAAAGACCGGTATCATGTTCACCAGTGCAGAGGAAAGTTTCACAATGGGATCTTTTATTTTACAGTACATACCTGTTCACAGTGATGGTGTATCCTGGCACCCTGATGCAAAAGCCAGTGGCACCAACAATGAACGCCAGTGCCAGGATTTTCACCTTTGGAATCCCTATATTGCTCTCGTTCTCACTACATACAAGTGAAAGGTCAGTAAAAGGATGGGGGAATTGCTGCATTCAAAGTGGGTAGCTATGCTTAGTTAAGACTTCTTTGAAGGGCTAGATTAAAAGTATGCCCACTGATTAATAAAAGTATGGTTGTCCACTTATATCTATGGGTATAGGGCAGTATACAAATATATTATAGTAAGAGTAATAGTAATAGTAATAATACTGCACTGACTTGCTCTTCTAAAGGCATAGTCACAGTGGCCAGTTGAAAAGTTGGCAATCCTAAAGGAAAAATGTTATAGCTAATTGTACGGTTAGGTGACTTTAGACTCTGGGGTTAACCTTGTGCAGTGGGGCTTCTTTGCATGGTAAAGTGTATGACTTCACCTACTGCAGAATGACAGCGCTCCTGGTGTGTGTGGCCTTGTGAAAACCAACCTAAATCGCTGGCTGTTGTGGACTCCCACTCCCATTAGCCTTAGTCAGGGTGGCCAGCTGCCAGGGATGATGGGAAGTATAGTTCTAAAGGATCTACCTTGGCTTCCAGTACGTTACCAAGCACAATTCAAAGTGCTGGTGCTGACCGTTAAAGTGCTAAACGACTTCAGCCCTGTATACCTGAAGGAGCATCACCCCCATTGTCCAGCCCAGACACTGAGGTCCAGCTCCCAGGGCCTTCTGGTGGTTCCCTCACTGCGAGAAGTGAAGCTGCAGGGAACCAGACAGGAGGACTTCTTGGTAGTGGCGCCCTCCCTGTGGAACGCCCTCCTGTCAGATGGAAAGAAGATAAAACAGCTACACAACTTTTGGAAGACATCTGAAGGCAGTCCTGTATCAGGAAGTTTTTTAAGTTTGATGTTATATTATGTTTTTAGCAGTGGCGTAGCGTGGGTTGTCAGCACCCGGGGCAAGGCAAGTAATTTGCGCCCCCTAACCCGTGGATTTGCGCCCCCTAACCCATGGATTTACGCCCCTAACCCTAACCCCCAGATGTTGCGCCCGGTGCGGCCGGGCCCCCCCTGCACCCCCCACGCTACGCCACTGGTTTTTAGATGAGTTGGAAGCCACCCAGAGTGGCTGGGGCAACCCAGCCAGATGGGCAGGGTATAAAAGATAAAGTTCTTCTTCTTGTTGTTATCTGGAGGGCTATAGGTTTGCCACTCCTGGTTTAAAGGCTGCCCATGTAGCTGGCCTTCATTACTGAACTATTTGCATATCCCTGTCTTTAATGTATAGTAACCAGCCATTAAAAGGAAAACCTGGGCTATTCCCATGCGCTGTGTGCCCACTGCATCAGGAAAACAATATTTTCATGTCCTTTTCTGCCAGCCAGACTGCAGAAATGTCCTAGCGATGAAAAATGGTGCCACGGCTATTGTGAGGGCTAATGGAAGGAAAATGAAATAGAATCCATCTTCCTTGCGAGGCACCTGTAATGTGCATCAAGAAATGAACACTGCCAATTTATATACAGTGTCTGGCATGACAAGGATGTCAGAAATGGGACCAATTTCATTTTATCCTACTTTACACTAATTTGCAGAGCTGAGAATTAAATCCTGGTCAACACCCTTCGTTATCTATGTGGAGAGAGGGGTTTTGTCAAGGGAAGGTTCACACAAGGAATTATTTTGTCCTTCTTCTGTAAAAAAAAAATTATTTCCTTCTTACTTTTAAATGTAAAGAAATCCATGGGATAGGTGCAAAGAAGCTTAGGGCGTTTGCTATGGGGCTTCCAAGTCCCTGGTTTTCACCTCAGCTTCCCACATATAAAAGCCCGTTGGACTGTTCCCTGAAAAGCTGGTTCAGAATGAGTGTGTCGGAAGGTTCCTCCTGAAGTGACCTTTGATACTGCAAGTGGAGCTTCAGTTACAATGGGAACTCCACAAGTTCTAGAGTGCACACATGGGGCTCTTCAGAAAGAGACCCTGAGGATCATCTAGTCCAACCCCCTGAAATGCAGGAATCCCAACTAAAGCATCCATCGCTCCAGCAACATATCTCTATTTCCTCGCATCCAGAAACGCAGGAAGGGCTTTCACTCTTGCTAGAAGCTCAGCCTTGCCCTCACCGGTTCTGGAAGGCTCCTATAGAAGAGTCCCGTACGCACAGAGACTTTGCGCTTGCCTATTAGGGGAAATAGGAAGCCCTGAAC
Source organism: Podarcis bocagei (assembly GCF_964188305.1). Lineage (NCBI taxonomy): Eukaryota > Metazoa > Chordata > Lepidosauria > Squamata > Lacertidae > Podarcis > Podarcis bocagei. The sequence continues at coordinate 18,278,300 of NC_138125.1, forward strand.
ATATACTTTTTAGATGTCCCTTTTATGTTGAGATTCGTAGAGACACCATTGATCCTTTGCTGAAGAGGCTCGCTGATCTTTCAGACAAGTCTAAACTTAATTCTCTCCTCTTAGGCAAAGATCACAAGAAGACCTGGCTGGTAGCCAGATTCTGCGCCCAGATTTGTAGGCACAGATCATCCTCTCGAATAAAATAGCTTGCCAGGGAAATGCTGAAGTCACCCTTTGGGATGCCTCAGGGTAAATTTTTATGGTAGCCCAAATCTCAGTTGTACGGGTGTATGTATATATCTCAATTTTAACACATGAACTATTGCTGCGATCTGCTCTGATTGTATATTTTATCTTTATGAACGTTGTTTTTATTGTGTTGTGCAAGCTGGTCTTTGACCGTAATAAATTATCTATCTATCATCTATCTATCTATCTATCTATCTATCTATCTATCTATCTATCTATCATCTATCTATCTATCTATCTATCTATCTATCTATCTATCATCCATGACAGATGGCCATCCAATCTCTGTGTAACAACCTCCAGTGAAGAGCTGTTGAACAGCTCTTACCATCAGAAAATTCTTCCTAATGTTTATCTGGAATATCCTGGAGACGGAAGTTAATTGGGAGTGGGCAAAGGAGGGTGCACACACACATGCAGAAGGTTCAATCTTTGGAACCTCCAGGTAGGATTGGGAGAGACCTCAGTCTAAAACCCTGGCCAGCTGCTCCCAGTCAGTGTGGACAATACTGAGCTATTAGTATAGGGCAGTATCCTATGTTCCTAATTGTAATCAGTCTGGTAATACTCAGAAGCTTGTAACAGGCTTATAAAGAGGGGATTAAAAGGACGCTGTCAGGATACAAAGGGACATGTCCTGAATGATATCACAATACAACTGAAATCCTTACGAAAACCAATATGAATTTTCATGACTCATTCTGGTGAGATTTCTTTAAAAACAAAACAAAAAAACAGATTCCTAACTCAATTTAGGTCAGTAGCTATTTCAAAGGGACCAGGAATCTGCATCCCTCTGTTATATCCATCTTAGGGCATGTCTCTCCAACACAGACTTTTAATTGAAGGTTGCCATTCCCAGACATTCTATCTGAAATGTTTGGCATCCTCACAATTCTTTGAAAGCTCTGCTTGTCAAAATGCTTTAGAAGCAGATTTGTTTAAGATAAAAAAAGTATTAACCAGATTAACCGTGGATGCTGAATACAATTTGAAAGTCATTTTCTAATAAAATAAAATACATTGAACAAGCAAAAACAAATACAATTATTATTATTATTATTTTTAAAAAGAGCAGTCAGCAAGTTGGGGGTTGAGATCCATATCGGCACTCCATTGGTAGGTGCCAAGGGATTAAAGCAACAGGGAAAGGCCATAGATCAGAGGCAGAGCACCTCCTTTGCATATGCAAATGTTGCATACATATGAATTGGAGACCAGGTTAGGAACAAGTGATGTGGTCCTGAGGCATCAGGCATAAGCCTGCATTTTATTAATGTTTGATCAGGACTTGTATATTAAAGAGTGAGCTTAAAAGATTTTCAAACGATTCATGCCAGGCAAGAAGGCTAGCTGCTTAAGAAAACCTTGGCCATTCTCCTAAGACAAGGGGCCCCTTTTGATTTATAGCAGAAAACAATTCTCAAAGTCGTAAAAGCTGAAAGTACAGACTAAGAGCAGGACATTGACCCTACATGTTACAGAAGATAACAAAGGCAGAGATAAATATAATTAGGAATGGGCAAATAGTAAAATGATACCATGGGCCTCTCTTAAACCTTGAGCTGTATTTTCTAAGGCCAGAGGCAAATGGGAGAAAAAACATCTAGCTGGCAGAAAGAGAGGCTTTTTGGGAAGTCTTTTTAAAGCATCTAGCTGGGAAGTCTTTTTAAAGCTGTTTCTTCCTTAAACAGATAATGGGAAAAGCAGCTTGCTGAAGGGGGGGGGATGTAAACTGAAGAGCCTTCTTCTGAAACTGTTTTAAACTGAGTTCTTCTTTTTTTTCTCTTTCTCTCTCTACTTTAAAAAGGCCTTATTCCTTTTAAAAGGTTACCTATGATAATGTATGAAATATATTAGCTTAAATATATTGGCTTAAATGTAACTATGCAAAGGATTTAGAAAGTAACAGATTTAGATGTTAGATTCTTATTTCATAGAATCATAGAGTCCTAGAGTTGGAATAGACTACAGGGGCCATTGAGCCCAGCCTCTTGCCAGACAAGAAGACGCCATCAAATGCTGTCCTGATATATGGCTGTCAGATATTTGTTTAGAAACCTTCAAATGAAGGATATCTTTCAATGTTGATGTGAAACTCAAGATCCTTGATTAACCATTTGTTTTAGAAGGCAATAGGGCAGGGAGGGCAAGAGGTGAGCTGGTAATTAAGATTCCTTGTTGAGACACATGTAAGATATATTACTACTTATTTGTCATTTATAGATGTAACAATATATAGCTCTTTGTGTTCCTTATAAGGACAGGAGGATGTGGGTGTATCTTTTAGGATTGGATATAGCAATCAGCCAATAGGAAATCCAACTAGGCTGATTGGACAGAGGCAGCCACAGGAGGAGCAAAGGGGGCTGGATTAAGGGAATATAAGGGCTGGCCATAATGGCAGGAGCCAGGCCAGAGCTTGGTAACCATATACCACTGTGCCTCTCATTTATTTGTCTGACAAATAAATAATTATTTTAATTTCTCTATTGCTGCGTTGAATATTTCATTCCAGCTAAGCGTTAACCACAAGCAGGGTGCTACATTTTATGGTGCCGTGACTCGGATAAGTGGTCTGCTGGAACGCAGCGCCTTCGCCTCACTGGACGGGGTACAAGAGAGAGGACAACTGTGCCTACCCAGCGCGCACTGGAAAAATTTTTTCCAGGGGAACGCAGCAGTCTCGTCTGTCTGATACCCTGCTCACTGGCGGCGACGGACCGGGGGGAAACGGAACCAACCAAGGGTAAGTGCACAAAGGGATTTTTGGCCCTCCAATTAACTGGGAGGAAGAGAAGTCTTGATCAAACTTCTGCGTCTCAGTAAGTGGGAACTGAGTACGCTAGGTGGTTGGATACATCAGATGGTGATCTGGTGGGGGAAAAGGGAAGAATGGGAGGTAGTGTGTGGTGAAGTATCTAACGCATTGTATGTGTGAGAAAGTACAGAGCAATCTGTAGCTGACCTGAGTGTGGAGTGGGTAGTACTTCGGTTCCCAGTGAGGCGACTCCATCTGGGCAAGGAAACCCACGAAGCGTGTGTGTGAGTGACTGAGTGGATACTTCACAGGGCCATACAATGGGAGTTGGGGGTTCAAAAGGGGAAAATACACCTCTTGAATGTATGTTAAATAATTTTAAGAAAGCCTTCTCAGGGGCATATGGAGTCAAAATGACGCCAGAGCGCTTGAGAACGTTATGTGAATTAGAGTGGCCGAAGCAAAATACTGGATGGCCATCTCAGGGAACTTTTGATATAAATTTAGTAAGCAAACTTTGGCCTAACATCGCCAAAGAAATTGGAGGGTGCCCAGAACAATTTTCATATATAGATTCCTGGCTGAGCACATTAAATAAAAATCCTCCATGGATAAGGGAATGCAAAGTCCAACGATGCAAATTATTGGCTGTAAAAGCCGAAGCTAGGAAAGGAATCTTGCCAAATAAACTCAAACCCATTTTTGAGGGACCAGAGGAAGAGCTGCTTCCACCTCCACCTTATGCTCCACATCGAAGGGAGCCTAATCCAAACACTCCACCAGTTGTAACCCCAAGGCAAGAAAGTGGAATGAATAATGGGGCTGGAGTCACAGAACTTGATTCCTTGATAGATTATGAAAAATATTTTCAGGAGGCATTGGAGTCCTATAATAAAGCCCAAGCAGAAGTGGTTATTCCACCTGTGAGTCCCAGTAGAACTCCATCTACAGTCTCTTTTAGTGAAACAACTGATTGCCTACCCCAAACTCCTGTACATCCAAGTCCTAGAGAATTATTACAGAAGTTACAGGGAGACCTTAATCGGTCAGCAAGCAATACAGCCAGGCGTATAAAGCTGCTAAAAGAACGCCTTGGGACAAATACCATCCCCTATGATTTGAGGCCTCTAGAGCAAAGCGAAGAGAAAGATCACGTAGTAGCCCCTCTCAGAAGAGTATTTGATGCACTTGAGGAGCCTGTGCTGGTTAACGGACAACTCGGACCACGGCCACCTCGAACTTCGACCCTGCAATATATTCCATTCACGACTACAGATCTGATGAATTGGAAAACACACACCCCATCTTTTGCAGAAAAACCTCAGGCTATGATGGACTTGGTGACTTCAATAATAAATACTCATAGTCCTACTTGGACAGATTGCCGCCAGCTCCTGAATACTCTGTTCACCACTGAGGAAAGGAGAGACATAATTGAAAAGGCACAGATATATTTGCGTGAGCAGGCCAGAGTGGGAAATATTTATAATATTGACCGTCATCTCCAAGACAACTTTCCCTTGGAAGATCCTAATTGGGATCCAAACAATGTAATTCACCTGGCCAGACTTACCACCTACCGCCAGACGCTTGTGCAAGGTATCCGCAGGGCATGCCAGAAGCCCACTAATATGTCTAAAGTCTCAGAAGTAGAACAGAAACCAAATGAGAGTCCAGGAGACTTTTTAGAGAGGCTGCAAGAAGCCTATCGTATATGGACTCCTTTTGACCCTGAAGCCCCTGAAAACAGCAGAATGATTACTGCTACATTTGTGGCCCAGTGCGCTTCTGACATTCGTAAGAAAATTCAGAAATCAGAAGGATGGGAAGGGATGCTGATGAGCCAAATTATGGCCATTGCACGCCGAGTTTATCGGAATAGGGATGAGGCTGAGAAACAAGAGAAGAAGAAGTGGCAGAAGGAAAAGATGGTGATGCTAGCCACAGCAGTGATGTGTTACCCATAACACACTGTTTCGTGTTCGGTGCACACCCACAAAAAGACTTAAGTTGTCACCTTTTGAGCTCCTGTATGGGAGACCGCCCTCCTTTGTTCAGGATATTCCAGCTGACCTCAAACAAATAGGAGACCATGTGACACAGGGACAAGTGCAATCTCTCTCCCGTGTTTTTGTCTCTCTCCCGTGTTTGTTTGTTTGTTTGTTTGTTTGTTTTTATCTTAACAGGTGGGCCCTCGAGCGCACGCCGTGCAGCATTGCCGGGCCGATTCATCAGCTCCAGGCTGGCATAGCATATGGGTGAAAGAGTGGAAACGTGATCCACTTGCACCTAAGTGGCGTGGACCTTACACCGTCTTGCTCTCTACTCCAACAGCGGTGAAGGTAGCTGAGGTGACCCCCTGGATTCATCACTCCCGTTTGAAGAAGTCCGAAGGCAGTTGGACGTGCAAAGGTGACCCCTCTAATCCTCTTAAACTGACTCTCTCCAAAAACCCCTGTATCTAGCCCTACCGGGAACGGGCTAGGTCACGGGCAACATTAGACGACCGGCCTGCTGCAGCCACAACCTGGAAGCTGGCTGACCTGCGCACGCCTGAAGCTTGAGGAGCGTCTGAACCAGAGACTGTGAGCGGGAAGATTCTCTTATACAATTGATTGACTGCCCCCTTGTGGAACAATTATCAGGGATATTACACATTGGGGATCCTCGGGATATATGTTTTGGTCTTGGTGGTTCCCCATTTCTGTCACTGGGGGAATTATATTGGGACTAATATTTATTTGCTATCACTATAAGGTAATCTTTTGTGGAAGGAATGCATATGCTAGACATCAACATGATTCTATTATTAATCCTGATCCCTTGGGAAGGGGAAGGGTCCTTGAATCTGGCCAAATTGACTAAATATGGATTCCACCATGACCACAATATGTGGGTAGGTTTAGCTGAAATGGTAGCCAATGTTGCAAATAGGACCAATTGCCTTGTTTGCTCTCTCGGGCCAGATGATTCAGAGGAAGGTATGCCCTTATTACCGATACCATTAAATGCCATTGGTATGGTAAGCGAAATGCCACACCAAACAGAAGTACAGAATTTCCCCGGATGGAACTCAACTAAACATTACGAGTTATACCTGTACAAGGGGAATTCTGTGTACTTAAATCATCAGATGCAGCTGATTCTACCATGATAGGCTCTTCTCATTGTCACTATACTTGGGATTATATTAAGAATAGTCATACCTGGGCAAACGGTACTACCTATCGAATTCGGAATACCTTGCCCTGTGCAACCCCTTTTATTCATGCATGGAAAGTAGTATGGAACATAACTGTGACAGAAAAAGGCAATCTAACATACTGCACTGTGAACTCTCTACCTCTTTTGCTATTTCGCCTTCTGTACTCCACGTACCAAAGACCTCAGACACGATGGTTGTGGTGGATATGTGGAGAATGGGCATACAAGAAACTCCCCTCCAAATGGAGTGGGACTTGTTTCCTGGGATGGGTATTACCACCAATGTGAATTATGCCCACTAGTTCGCCCAAGCGAACACGAAGAAACGCTGATATTTCTCATATAGCAGGAGGAAGTACCCAAAGTTGGAGCGGTACTGATGATTGGCCACCAGAGCGCATTATAGCCTATTATGATCCTGCCTCCTGGAATCCTGGTGAGCTCATACAAGGGGCACGGGATCCTATTTATAATCTAAACAGAATAATTCGATTGCAAGCAGTAGTGGAACTTGTAACCAATGTAACGGCCCAGAGTTTGAGACTTATTGCACAACAGTTGGATGAAAGTAGAGCCGCCATTTTGCAGCTGAAAATGGGAACGGATTATGTACTTGCCAAGCAGGGAGGCCTATGTGGAGTCTTGAACTTGACAGGGAATGCCTGTTGCTTTAACATTTCAGATAATGGTGAGGCAATCCGTGTGTTGGCCACAAAGATGGAGAATATAGCACATGTCCCAGTACAAACATGGGAAGGATGGGATATGGGATGGCTCACCAATTGGTTACCTAATGTCACAGGACTCAAAGGGATACTATTGTCTTGCTTGTTTTTCTTGACAGTAGTGGTAATGGTTTTATGTATGATGCCATGTATCATTTCATGTTTTAGAAGTACAGTTAGCAAGATGGTTTCAAATGAAACTCTACCTCATATCATGGCCCTATACAGAGCTTTACCTCAGGAATATGATGAAGGTCAAGCTATCAAGGACACTTGGGACGAAGGTCCTTGAGCTTGAAAGGGGGGAATGAGGCATCAGGCATAAGCCTGCATTTTATTAATGTTTGATCAGGACTTGTATATTAAAGAGTGAGCTTAAAAGATTTTCAAACGATTCATGCCAGGCAAGAAGGCTAGCTGCTTAAGAAAACCTTGGCCATTCTCCTAAGACAAGGGGCCCCTTTTGATTTATAGCAGAAAACAATTCTCAAAGTCGTAAAAGCTGAAAGTACAGACTAAGAGCAGGACATTGACCCTACATGTTACAGAAGATAACAAAGGCAGAGATAAATATAATTAGGAATGGGCAAATAGTAAAATGATACCATGGGCCTCTCTTAAACCTTGAGCTGTATTTTCTAAGGCCAGAGGCAAATGGGAGAAAAAACATCTAGCTGGCAGAAAGAGAGGCTTTTTGGGAAGTCTTTTTAAAGCATCTAGCTGGGAAGTCTTTTTAAAGCTGTTTCTTCCTTAAACAGATAATGGGAAAAGCAGCTTGCTGAAGGGGGGGGGATGTAAACTGAAGAGCCTTCTTCTGAAACTGTTTTAAACTGAGTTCTTCTTTTTTTTTCTCTTTCTCTCTCTACTTTAAAAAGGCCTTATTCCTTTTAAAAGGTTACCTATGATAATGTATGAAATATATTAGCTTAAATATATTGGCTTAAATGTAACTATGCAAAGGATTTAGAAAGTAACAGATTTAGATGTTAGATTCTTATTTCATAGAATCATAGAGTCCTAGAGTTGGAATAGACTACAGGGGCCATTGAGCCCAGCCTCTTGCCAGACAAGAAGACGCCATCAAATGCTGTCCTGATATATGGCTGTCAGATATTTGTTTAGAAACCTTCAAATGAAGGATATCTTTCAATGTTGATGTGAAACTCAAGATCCTTGATTAACCATTTGTTTTAGAAGGCAATAGGGCAGGGAGGGCAAGAGGTGAGCTGGTAATTAAGATTCCTTGTTGAGACACATGTAAGATATATTACTACTTATTTGTCATTTATAGATGTAACAATATATAGCTCTTTGTGTTCCTTATAAGGACAGGAGGATGTGGGTGTATCTTTTAGGATTGGATATAGCAATCAGCCAATAGGAAATCCAACTAGGCTGATTGGACAGAGGCAGCCACAGGAGGAGCAAAGGGGGCTGGATTAAGGGAATATAAGGGCTGGCCATAATGGCAGGAGCCAGGCCAGAGCTTGGTAACCATATACCACTGTGCCTCTCATTTATTTGTCTGACAAATAAATAATTATTTTAATTTCTCTATTGCTGCGTTGAATATTTCATTCCAGCTAAGCGTTAACCACAAGCAGGGTGCTACAGTCCTGTTGAGAAACAGAGCAGTGGTCCTCCCATGTGATGTGGTTGATTGGCGTTCCTACAAGGGAAATGGCTATTTGGAGGCACTGCACCCAGCCATCATTTCCTCTAAATCAGCCATTGTTTTGTGGCCTTTGGCAAGGCAGTGAGTCCCACATGGGGAAGAATGAGACACACACACACACCGCTCCTCTCTTGGTTCTCTGCCAAACCTTGGCTACTGGCTGAGAAACTACTCAGGTACTGGTAGTAAAATGACAGGCTTATTAACAGCCTTCTAGACAGATCTCTGGCACGGCCCCTAATACAGGCCTGAAGCAGGATTTCTCATAGCTCATGGGAATACATGGTGGCAGTGGCGGTTGGGTTCTGGAGGCTGGGATTAATTAAATTTAACAAAATGTATATTCGGGTTGCCATATTTCGAAAGGTGGAAATCCGACACAAAAGTTGTTGAGCTTTTGTCAAAATCTACACTTCCGACGTGGCTTGGATTCTCCTGAACCTGGGCATCTCTGCGATTCCCGCCCGGATACGGTTTCTGATGGCCGAATCCCGGCTATGTCTGGGAAATTCTGAATGTATGGCAACCCTAATACCGCTTGAAGTGGTTTACTGTTTAATGGGACAGTGCACTGTCAGTTCACTGAGACTTAATGCAACATGCCTTTCACTCTTCCCTTTGATGCTACGGCAGCGCAAATACCCAATTTGTTAAAGAGATGTCTTATTCTCAAAAAGGTAGGGGGTGGGAGAGATACATTACATGAATGGGCTCTCTGTACATTTGAGAGTCCAGTTCACATGTTGTTGCAGTGCATGTTGGAGAAGAAAGAAAGGACAGCTATCTATTTCTTTCATTATGTGAAGACCACCACCATTAGTAACATATGAATGGGGGCTTATTTTGAACATCTACATCAGTGGTGGACTGACTTCTGGCTTGTCACATCTACTTTGTTTTTAGCAAAGGCTCCAAAATGTACCAATGAGAGCCAGGTTTGTAAACCACAGATACTTTGTGTATTGGGTTATATCTCCGTAAAATGGAAACTTATGGAATCGCAAGACCATTTGCAATTACTTTGGTAGTATACACACCGCACTGGGGTCACCAAACGTTTCGAACTAGTGGGCACATTTTGAATTTTGGGAGAGTGCTGTGTCTGCCTGTTATGTATGCAGACATTATAGGCCAAAGCCTGGCTGTATGCGTGCAATGCAGTCCTAGGCCTTCAGGCCTCCTGGAGCTCAGGAACTTCACCTCCATCACAAAAGACAGAGAGAATTCTTAAACCCTCCAATGACATTGTTAGTTGCTGGCAGGCAGCCAATCCCTGCTGAGCTAGGGCCAGTGCTGTGATTCGCTAATTGCAGCATTAAGGAGACCTATCACAGGCCAGCTTAAGGTATATATACTGGGCCAAGTGCCCCTGTTTGTCATTCTTGTTCCTGATGTTCCAATAGTCCTTTTTTTAGCTGAATCTCGGTCTTGGGTCATGCCTGAACCCACCTACACTTCACCGCCAGTCATAAAATGGTGGCCCCGGGGAGGGGGGCGTGGTATTACACAAAATGGCTGCTGCGGGGCATCATGGCATAACACAAAACTGGAGACATGGCCATCTCTGATGACCTGATGCTTGCCATATCTTGCTGGTCCTGATTATGGAGATGCTGTTGGTATCTGATAACAGATAATTCCACAATAATGTGAAAAATATACAAGATAACCACACCACTCTCATTTCACAGAAACCACTTAAAAGGATGGCTCGGAGAATTCTGAGCACTGTAGTTTGTTAAGCATTGCTGGTGTTATATACTGAGTTGACTAGGATCCAAAATGCAGCAGTCTGATTGGTCCCAGAACAATAGGATTCAGAATGCAGCAGTCTGATTGGTCCTAGAACAATAGGATCCAGAATGCAGCAGCCAGATTGGTCCACAGGAGCTACCCAATCCAGCTCCAAGTGGAAGTGAATCCGTAACCTGATTAGCCTACAGGAGAATCCCAGAATTAGCCAATCATGTGGGGCCCATTGTGTAAATAATGTATATAAAGCAGACATTCTGGGGGAACTCCCATTCCTGCTCACCACTATGAGCTGAATACAGAGCATGAAATCCACTCTCGACTCCGAGTATATTTCAGCTGGGAATTATAATTCTGTGAGGGCTAAACTACAGGGCCACGATTTTTTGTGGAAAAGAATGTGTTTCAAACGTGCTTTAAAGGGTAGTGGGCACACAACCTTTCACAGAGAAGGAACTGAGTTCAAACATGCCAGAAATCTGCTGCATTACTTCTCTGCCTCTCTATTTAGGCAAGTTGCTCCAAATGTACGAAGCCTGTTCAGATATAAGGTTCCTGGTGGACCTTTGAACCCATCTCTGACAGAGCTTGGAAATTAGACCGAATGAGAGTTCTCCTCCCCATAATGTTAAATACTATAAATGAGCATAATTAGAGGACTCTATTTCCCTCTTGGGATGTACTAGTGAAATAAAGAACCCACTTTCATTTCACAATTGTGGTTTGGTGTTGGTGTTGTTTTTTCTCAGTTGTCACCAGATCCCTTGATGGGATTATAGGTTTAGAATATACAGTTAGCGAAACATGAGCTCTTTTAGGAACTGAGTTAATTGTCGAGAAAGACTATAATGGGTAGAAATATTTCCTATCGTATTCACTCACAGCTCAAAGCTATTTTTTTCCTGCTCACTCCACATGAATGTTCAGACAGCTCAGTCTGGCTTCCACAATCAACAGCATTACTATTAAGCTTCTGTGTACAAAGACATACCAGTGTACGTTTTGTCCATTCATAAATTGTATTGCATTACAGAACGTTACGGCTTGATGAGCTAAAGAACCATAAAGAGACGAGGATGAAGAATGAGTAATAGCTCATCTTTGGTATAAATTGACAGACTGCTATGCGGAATGCCCGTGCAACTGAGAAACAAAACATTGCTTGCTGAAACACAACAACTGTATGAAGAACAAGCCTCAGCTGTTTGCCACATATCTAGATCTCCATCGTTCATCAGAGATCTCACCTTACCCCGATTTGATGCTCCATGTAACATGCAGAGACATCTAGTGGCCGAATAAAGCACACAAGTACCAGCTATGGAGAGATATAAAGAGCCATGACCCACCATGATGTATCTGACCAATGGGCCCTCTAAATATCATCTTGCTCCTGATATACCTAACCACATACCGTCCAACACAATGGCGGCCTGTTATGTACTGAGCTGAATCCTAGAACAATAGGATCCAGAAGGCAGCAGTCTGATTGGTCTGCAGGAGCCACCCAATCCAGCTCCAGGTGGAAGTGAATCAGCGACCTGATTGGCCTGCAGGAGCAGCCAATCAGGCTCCTGGATGAAGTGAATCAGCAACCTGATTGGCCTGCAGGAGCAGCCAATGAGGCTCCTGGAGGAGGTGAATCTACAACCTGATTGGCCTACAGGAGTAGCCCGGAATTAGCCAATCACGTGAGGCCCATTGCGTAAATCATGTATATATAGCTAGACGTTTTGGGGAGGGTTTCATTCATTGCTACTATGAGCTGAATAAAGAGCATGAAATTCACATTTGACTCTTGAGCATATTTCACGGCCCAAATCCAGGATGTCATCTTCCAGGTCTACAAACCCATGCGAGTCACATGACACACGCGAGATCGCAGACCTAGAAAAAATGCTTTTTAAGGAGCAGCGCCCCAAAAATGCACATTTTAGGGCACCGTGTGAAGATCATGGATCTGGAGGGAAAATGTTTTTCTGGGGTGAGATCTGGATCCAAAATTGTGTGAGAGCAAGCTGTCCAAAATGGCTGCCATGCTGTCACAGGAAAAAATGGGATGTCCTGTTTTTTCCGGGACAGTTGATGGGTTTGTAGCCAATTACTGCATACTGCAGAAGAGGGCTTCCTGAAAACAGCATTATACCGGGAGGTCAAGTCTGTACAATTTAGGAATTGGGCCTTTAGTATGGTGGCACAAACCCACTGGAATTCCCTTCCATTACATATCAAACTGGCACCATCTCTATTATTGTTTTGGTGCCTATCTTTAAGTTCGTCCTTTTCCAACACACCAATTAAATTGGAGATTTTTTATCCAACTCTTCATCTGTATTGGACTTCAAATTGTTTTTATATATGTATCTATTGTTGATGTTTTTCATTGTGAGTTCACTTTGGGGTGTTTTCTGCGAAGTGAATGAAATAAATAAATACCCTGTGGGGTTATTAAATAGTGCCAATATATAGTGCCAAAGATCATATCCCAACCTGATTGTTAAAGCTATACGAGCACAAATGTATTTGCTGGTCTGCTATTAATAGCAAAAAGAGCTTACTCGGGGAACCCTTGGAATTGACAGATGTACTGATCTTGCCTCTATTCATTATTATGGGCCACTGCCCATGATGGATTAGTTCTGATGTTGGTAACTCAAAAAGATTCCCTTTTAAAAAGAAGAAGAAGCAAACATTCGTACTTAGACAGGGTCCTGTTTAGACTCAAATCTATGTGAATTTGAGCCAGGCTTCTCTGGAGATAAGCTGAAAATGAAATAGGAGTGGATGGATATGTATAATGATGTGTTTAGAGCATGGACAAACTGCTGTAAATTCCGGAAGCATGTGTCCAACCTATTTAATAGCAAATAAGTTAGCAGAAAGAGCCATGGAGTGGAGGCAGGATTAGCTAAGGGTTACCTAAGATAGCAGGGACACGGGTGGCGCTGTGGGTAAAACCTCAGTGCCTAGGACTTGCCAATCGCATGGTCGGCGGTTCAAATCCCCGCGGCGGGGTGAGCTCCCGTCTTTCGGTCCCAGCTCCTGCCCACCTAGCAGTTCGAAAGCACCCCTAAGTGCAAGTAGATAAATAGGTACCGCTTTATAGCGGGAAGGTAAACGGCGTTTCCGTGTGCTGCGCTGGTGCTGGCTCGCCAGAGCAGCTTCGTCATGCTGGCCACGTGACCCGGAAGTGTCTTCGGACAGCGCTGGCCCCCGGCCTCTTAAGTGAGATGGGCGCACAATCCTAGAGTCGGACACGACTGGCCCATACGGGCAGGGGTACCTTTACCTTACCTAAGATAGCTCAGTGTTGGAGATGTGGCAAGGACAATGCCTCTCTGAAACACATGTCTGTACAGTGTTCTTTACTTAACAAGTTTTGGGAGACAGTGCTGGACTGTGTAACTATGACTGTGCAGAAAAAGTTAAATCTTTCAGCGGAAAATATTTTATTGAACTGTATATACCTGCAGTATGGAAATTATCAACGGGACAACGGAAATGGATTTTCCATGCGCTAATGGTGGCCAAGAGATTTGATATTGAGAAATTGGAAAAATAAAGATACGATAAGCCTTCAATCAATGGACTGACAATATGACATCACTGCTTACAGGCGCAAACTCTGAATGGAAAATACGATAACATTTGGAACGAGTTTATACAAAATGTAGTAGGCTATTAGCATTTATATAAGCACTAGGACAATAACACTATACCAATTTATAAAAGAATGTATGGGAATGTCGTATACCGTTCAGGAGCCAAAGCGTTCCAAAACGGAGGCGTTTGGGAACCGAGGTTTGACTGTATGTTTTACATAAGACCATCAAATGCAACTGCAGTTGTGTCTCCTAAACTCGGGCAATGCAGCCCAAAGGTCTCATGTGATCGTTCCTCCTACCATCTCCTCCTCCTCCACTTGCCCAGAGCAAACGCCCAACCTATTTAACAGCAAAAGAGTCAGCAGAAACACCCACGGGGACGAGGCAGAATTCACAAGAAGAGTAAAACAATATCTCTATTCAGACCACTCTTGGCTCAGAGCCTGTTATTTATTTATTTTCTGGCCCATCTTATATCTAGTGATCCCAGGGCGAAAGACACAACGTGGCGTGCAAGGTTCTGAGTTACACAGAACTCTTCCTCAGGCAGGGTGCTCAACAAATATCAAAGGTAGGAGGATGGGGTGGGGGGGTGGGGAATGCCATAAGAAAGCTGCAGAGATAGCAGAGGATAGTGCGCACCCCGGAAATGATCTCTTTCAGCTTCTGCCTTGTGGAAGAAGGTACAGGTTCATAAAGACTAGGACTAGCTGCCTGAGAAACAGTTTTTATCCAAATGCGATTTTGGTTTTAAACGCAGTGCAAGGAGTCTCTAGGGACGCGGGTGGCGCTGTGGTCTAAACCACTGAGCCTCATGGGCTTGCCGATGAGAAGGTTGGTGGTTCGAATCCCCGCGACGGGGTGAGCTCCCGTTGCTCAGTCCCTGCTCCTGCCAACCTAGCAGTTCGAAAGCACGTCAAAGTGCAAGTAGATAAATAGGTACCGCTCCGGCAGGAAGGTAAACGGGGTTTCCGTGCGCTGCTCTGGTTCGCCAGAAGCGGCTTAGTCATGCTGGCCACATGACCCGGAAGCTGTACGCCGGCTCTCTTGGCCAATAAAGCGAGATGAGCGCCACAACTCCAGAGTCGTCCGTGACTGGTCCTAATGGTCAGGGGTCCCTTTACCTTTACTACGAACATTATACACAGTATGATCCCAATGAGTGCTGGTTTACTGTTCCTATCATCCTAATAAATACTGTTTTTACCACCACTCTGGGTGTGATTTCAGAGGACTAACACATTCGCCTGGATCTGACTTAACCACAGCAGTAGCAGAGCCGGTACAAAGCATACCAACTCAGTCATCTATGGCAAAATCCTCCAGCAGATTCTAGCCCCATATTTCATCTCCATTCTCAGGAAAAGGGTAATTTAATTTATCAAGTAGCTGGGCTCAGATCTCGGTCTGACAAAAAGCTCCCTTGTTCTAACATAAGATCTCAGACAGAGTGAAGACCCCCCCCTTTAAGAGAGAGAGAGAGAGAGAGAGAGAGAGAGAGAGAGAGAGAGAGAGAGTGTTCCCGCAGCGTTATCTCTTTGAGCACCCAGGGCTTGAAAATCTTCAATCAGGCTGAAACATAGAAATGTTTTACTTATGGAGAGGAGGCGTCTATCTTTTTCTTTTCTTTTCTTTACTCTAATGGCCTCCTGTCGGAGATGTAGGTTGCATTCCGCGAATCCAGGCGCTTTGTGATCTATTGTTGCTTGCAACGTCCATGGATCGCGGGGGTGCTCTTGAAAATGTTTTGTGCGCAGCAAGGGGACACTTCTGACATGCTCTCATTCATGTGTCTCAGCAGGACCACTCTCTTGCATCGGTTGTGAGCCCATTTGGATAATGTTATTCCTACACATCCACATTCTTTTGCCTGGGACTCTTACCTGCTTTTCATCATCTTCAGGCCTGCTGCCTACGGGGTTGTTGTCACATCAAATTCCTGCTAATTTAAAGCACTGCTTTGGTCTGCCTTTGAGTCACAGGATTTGCTGAGGTGTGGCAAGGGAAGGAAGCGATTTAGTATATATTAAACATCTTTTTGCCAAAGTGGTTGATATTGCCCCTCCCCTGTGGGGTAGATGGGACTGTGCAGGAGATGAATAAAGGCCTAGGGGTCAAAAGAGAGTTTAAAAAAAGGGTCAGGTGAAGGGAAAGAAGTTTACAAGGCATTGCACACAAAAATTAACTGAGAACTACATGCCTCGGAAATAAAGGGTGCATCTTGCTTTTTAGAACAATTACTTCTTACAGTGCCAAAGAATAATGCTAACACTCCTCTTTCTCTCTTCCAAAGATGCAAAGATACCAAAACAAGCTGCTTTTTGGAAAACCTCCAAGGATTGTTGCTTGATAAATGTGGATTATACATTGATGTTTGTTGACTCACACTCCCAAGAATTGGGGTTGGGTGGGGTTGATGACAGCTTGATAAGCTCATTAGAGGGTCAATGAGCTCAGAGGTTTGGGAAAGCCTGATCTATGCTTTTAATAGTATTCAGCTGTTTTCCTGCCACCTCACTTATGATAGTCAAACTGGGATCCAATGAATCATCTGTAACACAGGTACTTACTAGTGGTGGGGTTGATGCAAGATATAGAACCTGTAGTTTTGTTTTAAACCTAGGAGGCTGATACAAACAGCTTCTTCACACTTCCTCCCCTGTTGTGCTAAATGATGGTTTAATATGCAGCACATATAGGAATTGACCTATGAGGACGGGGGTCACCTCTATAGACCAGACTGAGCATATTTGAAATGTTGCTGTGAATAAATGGATAACATCTCTGGAACATGGTGAGAGCTAAGAATTTCCGACAGTCCTTTTTTGAAAATGAGAATTAGGTTTATCATGTCCCTTGACTTATGATAAAATATATTTGCATGACTTGGAATAATTTTCATGAAGCTATTGTGGGGTGCAAGGGTTAATCACTTCGATGAGCAGATTAAATCAACTACAGCTTTGGAATCAACTAATCAACTAAAACTGCTCAGCTGGACCTACTGCTTATTGATGATGGCAAATTTTAAGCAGTAAGAGGTGAGATTAAAGACCTCCTTCTAGTTCTTTAAGATAATTTTGGCTCTGTGGTGTTACTAAAATAGAAATGAAAAGTCAACATTATATACAACCTTTTCTTCTAACAATAGGTGGTGGCTTTGGTTTATTAAATTTTCAAATTATTTAAATCTTGCTAAACATCAGATGCCCTTATTATGTATTTCTTTCTATTGTGATTTTATGTTGTAAACCGCCCTGATATCTACGCCCAACTTGCATCGGAGCTAGAAAAGGCAATTCAGTTTCTCAGCAAAAGGCCATTAAATGAATGAAGAGACATTCCCGTAGCTCAACTGCAGGGCCCTCTCCAGCAATATTAATCTCGTCACATCTGAATTCATCAATACCACAGCAAAAAAGAAAGAAAGAAAAAGGCACCGTTCACAAACAAGCATTCAGCAACATGCCATTCAGAGGTTCTCTTCATCATTCCTTTTCTTGGCTCTTTATGTGTGTCGTGTGCAGATGAACAATCATTTACTTCAGTACAGTGGTACCTCTGGTTACGTACTTAATTTGTTCCGGAGGTCTGTTCTTAACCTGAAACTGTTCTTAACCTGAAGCACCACTTTAGCTAATGGGGCCTCCCGCTGCTGCCATGCCGCCGCCGCACGATTTCTGTTCTCATCCTGAAGCAAAGTTCTTAACCCAAGGTACTATTTCTGGGTTAGCGGAGTCTGTAACCTGAAGCGTATGTAATCCGAGGTACCACTGTACGTGCCACTTTCCCATATGCCATTCAATCTCATTTCTGCAATGATCTGCATTCTTTTTTTAAAAATCCAAAATTAATTATGTGTTTTTAAATGCAATTTTATGTCAAAATAATAAGTTCCGGCTAACCTGATCCAAAACACCCACCCACCCCACTCACACATGAAAACAAAGACCACCACAGCCAACCACAAATGAATAACCACACCCTAGACCAACCCCAACCTCTCTCACCAGCAAAGGAACACAAGTGAACAGCAAAGAAACTGCACAAACAACGCTGACACCAAACCCTACATACAGTAAGTAAAACAGAAACATCACCACCCGACCCCCCCCACCGACCCCCCCCACCTCTTTCCCCCTTTTCTTCCTAATGTCTCAACAAATGAAACTGATTTGTAAAAATGTCACACGGGGGTAAAAATACAAGAGAGAGACATTGCACACACTTTTGTAAATCAAGAAAATCTTTAATAAAAAAATAAAAATAAAAAATTCAAATCTGCACATTGAGTTTTGATCCGCACTTTAGTCTGAGAAATGCAGGCCACATTCACACCCTACATTTAAAGAAGAAGACGAAGAGTTTGGATTTGATATCCCGCCTTTCACTCCCTTTAAGGAGTCTCAAAGCGGCTAACATTCTAAAGCACTACGATTCTGCTTTAAACAGTCATGGCTTCCACCAAAGAATTCTGGGAACTGTAGTTTGTTAGGAGTTGTTAGGAGGCCCCTATGTCCCGGGAAAAATAGGGACAATTGAAGGGGTTTTTTTGTTTAGTCGTTTAGTCGTGTCCGACTCTTCATGACCCCATGGACCAGAGCATGCCAGGCCCTCCTGTCTTCCACTGCCTCCCGCAGTTTGGTCAAACTCATGTTCGTAGCTTCGAGAACACTATCCAACCATCTCGTCCTCTGTCGTCCCCTTCTCCTTGTGCCCAACATCAGGGTCTTTTCCAGGGAGTCTTCTCTTCTCATGAGATGGCCAAAGTATTGGAGTCTCAGCTTCAGGATCTGTCCTTCCAGTGAGCACTCAGGGCTGATTTCCTTAAGAATGGATAGGTTTGATCTTCTTGCAGTCCATGGGTGTGGAGCTGCAATTGTCAGAGTTCCCTAGGGAGAAACGACTCTCGAAACTGTAGCTCTGTGAGCGGAATCAGGGTCTCTGAACAACTACAACTCCCAGAATTCTTTAGGGAAGCTGTGAGTGTTCAAATCCCCCTGATACCACCTTAAACAGTCACAGCTACCCCCAAAGAATGTATGGTGTGCGTGTGGCTGCAGCTTAGCTCAGTTCACAACAACGGTCCCAAAGACTGAATTCTGTAAGCATGCCTAGTGCTAGCCTGGCACCTTCCAGACCACAACTCCCATCAGTCCCAGTAGTTGATGGGAGCTGTAGTCTCCAGCATCTGGAGGGTACCAGGTTTGGGAAGGAGGAAGGCTACAACACTTGAAGACCCTTTGCTCAACTTCACAGATTTATTCCGAAGTCAAAGGGGCTGCAAGTAGGAATCGGGGTGATTACACTGGGAGCACGTTTTCTAATCGAAATGCTGAATGCGTCAAAATCAGCTAAGCCCCTATAGAGATTGAGCGCCACTGCTTTACAAAAGGAAAATAATACACACTAGGGAAACCACTTAGATAATTGAAGTGTTTTGCTTTTATCTACATGTAGGGATGGTGGAACATCCATGTACTTTCTGCTAATGGATAGTGCAAGTATGTCCATATAATTGCTATTGTGGAAAGAAGCCATAGCAAACGCCAGTCCTCTCAAAGAGACGGAAATGTCTTTTGCACTTAAAATCTATTGGTACAGGTGTCTCTTGGGAAATGGACTTTAGAGTTCTCTTTACCCACAGATACGGATGGGGAAGATACTCAGTTCAGTTCGCATTTAAAGGAGAAGCTACATAATTCACATTTTCTGAAACAATGAGCAAATTGAAACACAGCCATCCTGCAAAACGCACATTTCTCTGTATTTTGCAGTGCAGGGAACTCCAGTCAAAGAATGTGTACAAAAAACCCACACACATTAACATGTGCATATAAAAGCTGAGGCAATTTCAATCTGTTTTAGTGTTCTAAGTTTTATAGGTTTTAAAGTAGGGCTCTAATTTTTTCTTGATTTTTTTGTTTTATCTTTTTTTTGTAAACCGCATTGAGGTGTTGTTGTTTTTTTAAAAATAAAAATCAAGCGGTGTATGAATGTTATGAAATAAATAAACATATTAGGGGAAACAGCATACAGAGGTACCTCGGGTTAAGTACTTAATTCGTTCCGGAGGTCCGTTCTTAACCTGAAACTGTTCTTAACCTGAAGCACCACTTTAGCTAATGGGGCCTCCCACTGCCACCGCACCGCCAGTGCATGATTTCTGTTCTCATCCTGAAGCAAAGTTCTTAACCCGAGGTACTATTTCTGGGTTAGCGGAGTCTGTAACCTGAAGCGTCTGTAACATGAAGTGTATGTAACCTGAGGTACCACTGTACAACAATGCATTATATGAAGGGAAATGGCTTGGCCAAATGTGAACCTGTGACCTGGTGCCCCAAATCACACATTTTTGGGCACCGCGATCTCATGCAACACACGCGTCCTGCCATGATCTCGTGTGTTTTTGAGCGCATGGCCCCCTGGAATCGGGATGTCCTGGACAGTTGACAGGTATGTGCCAATTGGATCACCAATTGGAAACCAGCTGGGGAAAATGATCCCGAAATCAGGATATGTACAGAATGCAGGGGAAACACAATGCAACGCCGGCCAAACTTCTCATCCGCATGCCTCGCTCAGCTCAGAGTACTGGTACAACTCTAGGGCAGTTCAAAAAGCCATATAATCTACTTTCATTACTGGAGTCAGTGACTTGGGGCTAAAAGACCAAGCTGCATCCATGTCTGCTTTGGGTTGACCTTGTCACAGTGCCTCATCGAGGTAATGAGGACATCTGAGATATGCCCAGTAGCACAGCATTTCCCTCTGGCTCGCAGCTGATTCAGAGCACTGCAGCATGTTTTTGTCTGGTCGCTTTACGCAGCTACGATCACATTACGCTTGCCCTGCTTTCTTTAAGTTGCCTGCCTGTGAAAGTGCCAGAGTGTGCAGTTGTGTGCCATTTTTGAAACTCGGGAAGATCACAGACCCTGGATAGTTTCAGTCCCTTGTAATATTCTAGGCTTGTTGCAGATCGTTGATAAAGCTCCTAATGGTAGAGGATATGTTTGTTGTGTTTGGTTTTAGTGTTTCTGTTGTAAGTCAGTTTGGGTCACTTTCATGAGTAAAGCGACAAGAGTTAATTATAAAGGCACGTCCCCAATTGCTCCTGCAGCCAATCGGAAGCCGCGGAAGCCCCATCGGACGTTCGGCTTCCAAAAATAGTTCGCAAACTGGAACAGTCACTTCTGGGTTTGCGGAGTTCAGGAGCCAAAACGTTTGAGAACAAAGCTGTTCGAAAACCCAAGTATGGCTGTATTTTCTCTCTCTCTGGCAGCCTTGGCATGCTGGCTGGGGGTGATGGGAGTTATAGTTCCCAAACACCTGGAAGGTACCAGGCTGGTGAAGCCTGCTGTATGGATAAGAGCAGTGCACTGAAGATCCTCCTTCAGTAACCAGAGGAGACATTTCTTCCAAAACACCACCTACCAGAGAGAATCGTGGCTCCATGAGATCTAAGGGAGAAAATCCTAAATGCTAAATGCTACATCTTTTCTGCACTGGCCAGATTTCCTCCATAGGCTGGTTCAAAGCTAAACACCTGACTGGAGCCAGCTGGGTGGGTGCAGGATTCTCAGCTTCATCCAGCCAGGCCTCAGAAATAATAGCCAGGTTGGCAGCCACAGATTCTTTCAGAGTTCAATGGCAGATTGATGATGTTCTAGCAACCTGACATTCATAAGCAGCAGCTGAATGAAGAGGGACAGCTGGTCAAGGTGGAGAGAAAGCCGTTCCCTGCTGCAAGGCCTATTTCCACCTGGCCTAGGGGGTGGGGCCCACACTTACTCTGAACATGTCAAAAATGTTTTTAAATGTTTAAAATACTTGTTAATCTATGGCATGGGTCCGCAAACTAAGGTCCGTGGGCCGGATCAGGCCCAATTCTCTTCTGGATCCGGCCTGTAGACAGTCCGGGAATCGCCGTGTGGATCGCCAGCACACATGTTCTTTCACACTCCCTTCCTCTCCCTCACACGGCAGGGGTGGTGCCTCCTCCCTCCCTCCTCCTGGCTTCTCCCCGCCCTGCCTAGAGGAGGAAGGAGGCTGGGCTTTGTTGGTGCCAGCAGCAGTAGTGCTCAAGTGGCCGCCATTTTAAGCAGCCCCTCTCCGGAGCCCCTTCACGTGCCGCTCATCGTCCCTCCACCGCCACCAACCCCTGCTGCTAGCAAGACACAGGTAAGCAGCCAGTGGGGCTCTTGCATCATCCCCCACAAAAATATAGTCCCGCCCCTCACAAGGTCTGAGGGACAGTGGACCGACCCCCTTCTGAAAACTTTTGCTGATCCCTGATCTATGGTGTTTTAAATGTTTTTCTTGTTTTGTTTTGCGCTGTTGTGGGCGGGGTGGACATTTGTTAGGGCTGGGGATTAGTTTAGTTTTAGTATAAATGTAATTCTTATTATTTCAATTTATTGTCTTGTTGATTTGCTGTATAGTTTTATTTTGTTTTAAGGGGGAGAAAGTATGAGTCATGGGGGTGCAGAGATTGTGTGAATGAACGTAGTGCTTAGCTTATATTTTTAATGCTAATTTGTTAATGTTTTTAATATTTTATAGATTCTAAATGCCACATCGATTTATTAATCATGTGACTTGCCGTAACTGTGAGGTTTAGCTTATTTTTTAGTTGCTGTTTTGTTAAGTTTTTTAAAATTAATTTTTATGGCAACTGTTTTATTGATAATCTGTTAATTATTGTATACGATGTACAGTAGTACCTCTAGATACGAACGGGATCCGTTCCGGAGTCCCATTCACATCTAGAGGTAAACGTAACTATAGATGGCGCGTCTGCGCACGTGCGCGTCACTTTCTGCCGCTTCTGCGCATGATGTCATTTTGAGCGTCTGCGCATGCGCAAGCGGCGAAACCTGGAAGTAACGCACTCCGTTACTTCCGGGTTGCCAAGGAGCGCAACTCAAATGCGCTCAACTCGAAGCATATTTAACCCGAGGTATGACTGTATGCTGTATTCGCAATGTGCTATTATGTTTTTTTATGTTATGGTTATTTATTGGTTGTAAGCTGCTTTGAGATTCATTTGAATGAAAAGGGGCATAGAAATACAATCAATCAATCAATACCCCTAAACATTTTTTAAGAAAAAAAAAGCACTGGCTAGGAGTATTCATTTTGTGCACATGGATTCCCTCTTTTTAACGCGACTGGTTTCCTGATTTGCATTTGGCGACTTTGTTTATGTGTTTTAAAAATTATTTAGGTACAATTTTTGCATTGCATTTAATGATAATTATATGCCTCCCCCTGGTGCTTGTTTTTTTAAGTCCCAGCATGCACTTCTCTGCCCCCTTTATTTTCTGCTCTTGTCATCTCATCCCCCAACACATTTAATTTTCCATTCAAAAGAAGGAGGACAAGCCCAGAAATTTTCAAACTGGCGAAGTTGCCTGCTAAGATCTGAAGAGCTGTGTATAATTAAGGCTTCTTGTGGGAAAGAAATATTGGCCAATTTACATCTAGCTACTGTAACTCAAGAGGAGGTCATGGGCAGAAGAACTCCCCCTATCCTGCCTTCATTTCCCTCCTACACAATCTAGCAAGAACAATTATGCAGCTGTTCCCAGACTGCATAGTTGTGTAGGCTGCACACAGCACAGAAATGATGGTGTCTGCTTATTCTACAGGCTTATCCATACCTTTTTCCCTCGCTTTCTAGACACAGGTCTGCCCCACTGTTTTCTCCAAGAAAAACAAATAATCAGAATCATAATTTTATGACTGGGTTTCCCCTGGGTTTCCCCTGGCACTCAGGCGGCTTACAGCTTATATAAAAATAATAATAACACATGAAACATTAAAAAACAAAATATCTTATACAGACTATAAATAAACTAATAACTCAATAGAAACTAACAACACCAACAACAAACAATTTACAATTATACCCAAATTAAAAGAAATGCCAACCCCAGCTAAACATTTAACCAACTCCAACCCAACAAAAGCAAAACAGAGGAACCAAAATTAAAACTGTTTAAAATATTTTGAAACATTTTAGCAAGTTGCCCCAACACAGGAGTTGTTCCAGCAATGTCCCTCTGGCCTCCCAGAGCCTCTTTTGGTTGTTCAATGTGAGTGTGGGCCCCGCCCCCTAGGCCAGGTGGAAATGGGTCTTGCAGCAAGGAGCGGTCTTTCTTCCAGCACTCACAGCAACCACACACACATTGCTTTCCCTGCAAAAACCTGCTCTTTACTGCTGAATCGGAGCAAACACCAATCCACAGAAAACCCGAATTCCCATTTGCTCCAAGGAACTGGTACATCTCACACAGTGACATATGAACGTAATAATGACTATGCTTTAAATATCGGCACTTTGCTCCTCCAGATTTTACTGTGTTTGTTTTGGATTAATATCCTGGTTTGTGAGCAATGGTTCGCACAAGCCACAGTTTACCATTTTCAGATAGAACAGCAAACTGTGATTTGTTTCGGATTGCAAATGGAAGCTACTGATTTCCTCCCTCCAATTGCAAAGGAAAGGGTAAGAGGAAGGGGAAGCACATGGTCCTGCGGCTAGCTGCAACTCATGCATGTAATGATAAATTGTGGTTTGTTGCTGTTACTCTTCACTATGTACACCATATCCCAAACCTTTCACATTCAGTCATAGATTGTGGGTCTACCTGCTGTTAGATCAACATTTAGAAATCTTCTGGTACTACCGTATTTTTCTGTGTATAAGACAATATTTTTATTTTTTCCTTAGAAATAATTTGCAAAAAATTGTGGATATCCAGTGACCCCCCCCAAAAAAGCTCAACAACTCTGGGCAATCTCCCCCCGCCCCCAAAATAGGGGTCGTCTTATACATGGGGATGTGCTATACCTAGGTCAAAACTTTGTTGTTTCCAGTATGTCACTATCTTAGGATATTTCCAATAAACATGGAGCAAGTTTGCCTCTCCTTCCATGGGGAAACAGAGAACAGTTAAACAAAATACGTATTTTGGCCTTGCATAGAAATTAGAAGTTGTACAATAAGGTACCATACTGACAGTCAAACTTGATATTAACGTTAAACACATGAAAACAGTTGACACACTTATTTTGAAATTTTAAATAGCCACTGTGTGGGTATGGTGGGTGGGATTCGCACCTGTGGCACACAGGGAGAGAATATTTAACCCTTTGACCGTGATGAAAATTGGCACACTCAAAGATATTGGCCCCAGGAAGCAAGATGTGATTGGCATCAACTGAATAAGTTAAACCAGATTGTGATGCTGCAATAAAACAGTCATATCATATTCTGTCTGCAAGAAATTACATTCAAAGCCATTTTCTTTTCCAACGGGGGGAATATAACTTAATGAACAGCCATCACTGCAGATTCATTCATATTAGGTGTGCATTAAATATTGTCTCTGTCATCTGAATCCGATCTCCCTGTCCTCTCTCACTTCCTTGATATGACTCACTATGCTTAGCAAGCAAACATGCTTCCAGATTCTAAAACCGAGGCCTGTTCTGCTGGCCATTCAACCTGCTCTGGTTACTAGCAGCACAGCATGCCTTTTGATAAGGCAAGCAAAAATACCCCTCTCCCCTCTTCCTTCCTAATGCAAAGGATTGACGAAACCAGGTGGATTCTACAATACAGAAATACACGTTCGAAGCACAGAATAACTTGTTCTCACATTAAGTCAGTTTCTGCAGCCACACATTTATTTGCAAAGAGAGCTCTTGATCATCTTGTTTAGATTTGCAGAGCAGTGGATAAGATACCATATCAAGGCACACAGTCATAAAAGCAAGCAAACAAATCAAACTGTTTGGTCAATTTACCCACAAAATCAAAAAACCTGGTGGCAAAACAACAAACCCCAACACCACTTGCCTTAAACACAAGTTGTAGTTTTTGAAACCTCTGTAGTTACTAGCTGTGAGAACTCTGCTTTCAATTCATTCAGAACTAGCCCTCTTCAGCTGTGGCTGAGGATTGTGAAGGGGACATAGATGTCCTGCTTTTACTTGCAACATCCCTATTTTCATTGGAGACATGTTGGAGGGTATGGAGTTATCTGACCCCCAAGCCTTCTGAAGGCAATCCTGTATAGGGAAGGTTTTTTAATGTTTTATTATGTTTTTACATATGTTGGAAGCTGCCTAGAGTAGCCGGGGCAACCCAGTAAGATGTGTGGGGTATAAAAAGTAAAATGATCATTATGGAATGAGACCTCCCTAATTTCATCAGAGAAATGTTGGAGGATATTCCTGGTGCAGGGGACAAAAGTGTTTGGCAGGTCTCGGTTCAAATCTCTGCTAAGCCATGGAGGAAATTGGGTGGCCTAGGAAAAGTCGCTCTTCCTTAGACTCCCAAATTGGTATTCCAAAAGTGGGCATTGCTCCATGACATGTCCACAAAACAAAATGGTTCCGCGATGGCTTTAAACTATGCTACGTGGAAAGGGATAAAAACTTGTACTGTTGGATGTGGAGTGCGGCAAGGGAATAGGCTTAGCTTTGCTATGCTTGTTTTGCAACTGAAGTGAAGTTATGTCTCCCGCCCCAACATTGGATTAATGTTTATTACTTTCCACCTCCGTTTTTGTCGCCCTTTTGCAGTTAGGAAGTGACACAAGTAAGTTACAACAGGATGCTTATTTCTGGTCCCATTCCCAGACATTCCTCTCCAAGTGCTCTAAAGGACAGATTTGCACACTGCCATTTTGACAGAATTAGTCACTTTGCATGCTCTCACCAGTTTGTCACCCAATATCCTTTCATACATATATAATTATTAATAGCATTCCTCCCCCAGAAGCACGGAGTTAGATTTTTAAAAATACGTCAGATAAGAACCTTAATAGATCTGTTATTCAAAGGTTCAAGCAAAGAAAAACATTTTTAAAACCCCACATAACCTCTGCAGCTAATGTCCAACAACAGCTATGCAAGAACCTGGCTGGTTTTGGAGGGGGAAATGAGACTAAAACACTCTGACTCTTTGCAGCCTTGCTGTGCCTGAACTGACAGGGGTGAACATTTGGCTTAGAATTGTTCTGCTTTTCTCATCCGCCCCTTTTGAAAGCCGAGGCTGTGAACTAGACTTCAGGACAGCGTGGTAAATATAATTCTGGCACTTACCCACAGCTATCCCTTCGCAGTCTGACATCATGTGAAAAGAAGTTTCCTTTAATGCTTCTGAAGGGGGGAAAAAACCGCAGGGAAAAATAATAGCACCAATGCAGAACTCGTTCCTCCGTCAGGGCTAGCAGAAGAAATGTTAGCCAAAGAGAAATAGTTCTCTCTCTCTCTCTCCTCTCTCTTCTTCTCAACTGTACCCAAGGAGTTTACACAGCAACCAGTTCTGGCTCTGCCTTCTCATTATGGGATGTAAAGATAAGAATGTGCTTTTGTGCCAAAAGAGCACGCTATTGGTGGATAAATTTGTTGACATCCCTCCCCTTCGAACAGCTTCCTCTTTAATGTCACTGTGGCACATTACAGGCTCGAAAAGGCCATGGAATATTTATGAAAAAGGCTTTTAAGAACTACGCTGGGAATCCAGGCTCAAGTGCCCACTGAAATAATTATGATGTGGAGAAGCTTGTAACTGGGACTTGTTTCCAGGGCATTCCTTGTTGCATAACATGTGACTAATATTCATGTACTTGAGAGAAACTGAAAGCAGGTCTCTCTCTCCTCACCCCCCCCCCTTCAGTGTTCATAGGTGTGGGAAAACCTTGTCAGCTAAGGACCAGGCAGATTATTTTTGGGAAGCATACAAGCAGAACATGGAGGCAATTGCCAAACTCCAACCCCAGTAACTAGTATTCAAAAATACTCTGCCTCTGAATATGTAGGTTCCATTTAGCTATCCTAGCTAAAAAAAACAGCAACAAGTGCTCCATGAATTTGTTTGATTTCTCTTTAAAGTCATCTAAGCCAGTGATCACCACTGAATTTTGCGGCATCAGATCCCTTAAGCTAGTTAAATGTGGTGCAGAGAAGCATGCCATCTATTGGTAATTGGCTACACTGGTGACATGAAGTGACGGAGAAGAGTCAACTTCAGGCTACCAGCTCCACCTTGCAGCTGAAAATGAGATCCACATGGAACCTTCCAAAGTGGCAGGGACCGTGGAAGACACACTGTCAAACAGTCCAGATAAGCCATCCAAGTCAGCAGGCTACTCATGAGTAAATTGTTGTGGCATCTTTATGGCAAAAGACCCAACAGACATAGGATATCATTCCAAAACCCTTCACTGCACGGGGTAAACAGATCTCAATATGTGTGGACATAACTTTCAAAGAATCATAGAATGGTAGTGTTGTAAGGGACCCCAAGTGTCAAAGTGTTGGTGCTGACATTTAAAGCCCTAAACGGCCTCGGTCCATGATATATACTCAGAGTCACAAAGTGATTTCATGCTCTTTATTCAGCTCATAGTGGTGAGGAGGAATGAATGAAAGTCCCCTCAAAGTATCTGCTTTATATACATTATTTACACAATGGGCTGCACATGATTGGCTAATTCTGGAATTCTACTGTAAGCCAATCAGGTTGTGGATTCACTTATATCTGGAGCATGATTGGGTGGTTCCTGCCAACCAATCATACTGCTGCATTGTTCTAGGACCAATCAGACTGCTTCAGTTTGGATCCTATTCAACTCAGTACATAACACCCCAGTATACCTGAAGGAGCATCTCCACCCCCATCGTTCTGCCCAGACACTGAGGTCCAGCGCCGAGGGCCTTCTGGCGGTTCCCTCACTGCAACAAGTGAGGTTACAGGGAACCAAGCAGAGGGCCTACTTGGTGGTGGCACCCGCCCTGTGGAACGCCCTCCCATCAGATGTCAAAGAGAAAAACAACTACCAGACTTTTAGAAGACATCTGAAGGCAACCCTGTTTAGGGAAGTTTTTAATGTTTAATAGATTGTTGTTATTTTAATATTCTGTTGGAAGCCGCCCAGAGTGGCTGGGGAAACTCAGCCAGATGGGCGGGGTATAAATAAATAAATTATTATTATTATTATTATTATTATTATTATTATTATTATTATTATTATTATTATCTCGTCCAACCCCCTGCAATGAAGGAATCTCAGCCGAAGCATCCATGACAGGTGGCCATCCAATGTCTGCTTAAAAACCTCCAAGGAAGGACTTCCCAAGGGAGTCCATTCCACTGCCAAACAGGAAACAGCTCTTACTGTCAGAAAGTTCTTCCTGGTGTTTATAGTTGGATTTTCCTTTCTTGTAAAAGTCTGGGGGGTTCCTGGTTTAAAGAAAAGGAGGCAGGGACATAGCGGCAGTATCATCATTACATACCATAACATGGTCCTTTCCTTCCGCCCTGCCTAAGGTAACAGAGCTGCCTAAAGCAATTATACTAATGCAAGTTTCCACTGATGGACTGCACCACATCCTTGGCTCTCATATGAAAGCTGGAGTAATATTGTGCCTGGGAGTAATCGTACTTCACTGACCTAGAACGAGGGATGAATTGTTCTCGCTCAGCCTGCATTTATCTTTCCCAACAGAGGGCACCCAGAGTGATTGCTTTTGTTAATGAAGTCTTGCCTGATTATGGCGTGTGTAATTTTCTGTTTGATTGAAGTATGCGCTCAAATGTGCAACTCTGTAGGAGCCACTATCTTGCCCAATCAGAAACACCACATGCTTAAAATTTTATATATATATATATATATATATATATATATATATATATATATATATATCCATATCCTTTCTGATTTATGCAAGTTCAGTTGCTCCCCCACTCCCCCCCCCCCCGGCTACTTCTTTCCCAGGTCAAGGGAGAAGAAGATGTTAGCTCTGCTGGGAATCGCTAGACCAGATAGCAAATCAAAAGAAAGTGGAGAGGGAAATAAAAGACTGCATGTGCTTTGGTCTTTCTCTATTTATATGAGTTTATAAGGAGCGCTCAGAGATATAAAGAACAAGAGTAGTTAATATACCATTCCTAGGCAGTTGATAATACAGTGGTACCTTGGGTTACAGACGCTTTAGGTTACAGACGCTTCGGGTTACAAACTCCGCTAACCAGGAAGTGGTTGCTCCAGGTTAAGAACTTTGCTCCAGGATAAGAACGGAAATTGCGTTCCGGTGGCGCAGTGGCAGCAGAAAGCCCCATTAGCGAAAGCACGCCTCAGGTTAAGAACTGTTTCAGGTTAAGAACGACCTCTGGAATGAATTAAGTTCTTAACCCAAGGTACCACTGTATATGTAAAAGCATGTGCACCAAATAGCTTGCTCTCGGAGCCAGAGCTTTCCAAACTGTGTGTTGTGGCACATTAGTGTGTTGGCTGCAGTGTGTTGGTGTGTCGCATGAACGTTCCTCACACTCCTCCTGGGGCTGGAAAGGGTTTAGTTTAACCTCTGGTTTGCTAATGATGCATGTCTAAAAAGTGTGTCACCAAAGTTTGGAAAGCTCCGCTCTAAGCAAAGCACCCATTTTCCTTACCTCTTAAAGTCCTTTCATTCTTACATCACCCCACTTACACGGTGGTTACGTTCCGGTGCCCCACACACATACGTGAAAATCGCTGAAGTGGGGAACACCTTCTAATCATCCTTTAAACACGCTCTCTCTCCAATCCAGACCTATAATTCTGTATCCAAAAATATCCACAACTAGAATTGTGGGCCTGGCAGGAGGCTGAAGGACATGCAGGAAAGCTGCTGCTGCTGCGCTACCCCGCAATCCGGGTGGGGAAGCTGAGCAGCCTAAACCATTGGCGTTGCAATGGGGGAATGGGGGGGGCACCCCGGGTTCCACATCTGGGAGGGTGACAAGAAGGCGCTGCCGCAGCCGCATGTGAGGGATCCTCCGTTCGCAGCTGCAGCTGCGAGCAAAGGATCCCGGCACCATCCGTACAGCGCTGGAGTGGCACTGCCGGTAAACCGCTATGTACAGCACATGTGTGGCAGCGCTATGTACAGTGCATGCATCGTACATAGCGACACCGCACATGCGCCCTACATAGCGACGCCCTGCCCCTGGTGTCACGACGCCTTCGTTTGCCCCTAGCCTAAACAAAGCCCTGCTGCACTTCTGGTCTCTTTGGGGCTTACTCTGCCCTCAATGATGTCCTCTTCGGGCTCCCGGGAGGGTCTCCTCCAGATTTGATTCACAATCACACGTAAGTCAATCACACGTAAGTGGGGGTTGGGGGATGCCTGTATTTAATGACCTGCAAGAAGTGCAAAATTTGGTCTGATCCAACAGAGCATTTCTGTGACATTTGATTCAATAGTTTGAATGCTTGTATCCCTCCTTTCCATGCTATAAATGGAGAAAAAATATCAACTATATGCTGAATAGTGCTTCCATACGCCAACATAAAAGGAAGGTTGCTTGGGCTGGGGGCTCTACTTAGGGGGTCGTGCCCTCACTTTATTTTTGAGCCGTTGTCTTAAGAATCTGAAAGCATAACAAATATCCCACCAGAAGCAGAAAGGGGAGCTGACTGTTGTTTTGCTACTGCAAAATCAGGGCATTAGATATGCTAGTGTTGCAGAGGGGCTAGGATGGGGTGGGGGCACATTCTCAATTTTGCTTTTCAGGACCAAGCTCATAGCTTAAGAATAAGACATGGGACTATTTTGCATCCATTCCTCTGATGTCTCCTGCTTAAGGGAAGATAATCTTTCATCTCTACCCCCGCCCCCCACGACAACAATTCAGTAGTGCGGGGTTTAACTGTGCCAGTTCAAAGGAAGGAACAGGAGAAATCCTAGCCACCTCGAGGAATGGCTATATCTCACCAGTCATATGGCTGGATCACAAATAAAATGTTTCATGCTTTTCTAACTGGGTTGATATGCTACGAAATAAACTAAGATCTAAGGCTTAGAAGTGGATTTTTCTTTTGAAAAGGAACAAGTGAATCAGCTGAGAGGTGTGGGGGCATTTATTTATTTATCTACGGTTCATTGTTCTGTCTGATGTGGAATTACATCATACAGACAGAAGCATCAATGCAGGCTGGACTTCAAAAGGGGAGTTTACTTTCCCATTGAAGCGAGGCTTTTTTTAGCGATTATAGCTGCTGCTCCCACATATGAGTTGAATGATGCTAATTTGTTTGCCGCTGAGTGAAAGCTCACCTGTGTTATTTGACTTTCATACAACAAACATAGATCCATTGAGCAAGGGACTAGTATGCAAGATTTCCTTATACAATTAAAACTGATCCACGGATTGGGACAAGGACCTGTCCTTTTGAACTTCGTTAAGCATAAGGCACAGTGACGGGTGGCCCAAATTAAAAACCATCAGTGAACAATTAACACAAGCATTGTGTTTTCTTTGTTTTCTGTTTCTTTGTCCACCAGGCTTCTACCATGTGTGTTCCCCATAACCACAGCTGGATCACTGCTGGTTTTAACATATGCAGTACTTTACAGCTCATGACCCCAATATCTTCTGGAACGCCTCTCCCTATATGAACATACCTGCCCCCTTAGATCATCACCTGAGACCCTTCTCCTGGTCCCCTATCTGAAGGAGGCTTAGTGGGCAAGGGAGAGGGATTTTTCAGTAGTGGCTCCCCATTTGTGGAATGTGCTCCCCAGCAAGGCCTGCCTGGCACTTTCATTGACATATTTTCAGCACCAGGGGAGGATGTATCTTTGCCCCCAGGCTTTTGATAGACTGAGATTATGTTGTTCTGTTATTAGTGTACTGCTTGCAAAAAAATAAAATAAAAAATAACATTGCAAAAGCAGACTGTTGCACATAGCAAATAACATGGGTTCAAGGGAGATGACAAATAAAATAGGGGCAATGGCGAAACCCTGCTTTGTGCCCATCAGAGAAGAAGAGAGTCAGAATGAACATGATTGTTCCAAACCACTGCCTTCATAGGGCTATTTAATTTAGAAATAGGACTTAGTAGCGTGTCCACAAGCAGGCTCATCAGGTGAGGCCATTCAAGGCAGTCAAAGGCTTCACGAGTAACCAGTGTTATGAGTGCCCAGGGGTTTTTAGTGCATCTACTATGATGTATAATATTTAACCACCTTCAGATAGATTGTCCCATTTATCTGCCCACCTTGTCCGGATTGACATATTCTGCAATATGTCTGTTATGGTGAGCAGCGAATATAGCAGTGAATATCTTTTAGTCCTGGCTGAGCAGGGAGATGGATCCACGGAGGCAGCTACAGCCCCTCACCCCAAAACAGCAACAACATCAGCCACTCCAACAGATGCTTCATGCAAGATGGCAAATTCCCAATGGGAATGAGGTCTGCAGTGGAGACTGGCCCATTGGGGCAAATGGGGCACTGCCCCCACCAAGCTCATTCTGTGCTCAGTCAGCGCCCACTTGCCCATTTACTTGTAACTTGTTTAGAGGACAGCACTGCCCATCGGCTCCCTCCTCCTTGGTCTCAGTGTTGCTCTTGCAGAACTCAGCAACGAGGAGCAAGGGGGAAATGCTAGGATTAGTTGCCTCAACCTATCATTGGCTCGAGGCAACTAATCCTAGCATTGGTGACAGCAGCCACAAAATTAAAAGACGCCTACTTCTTGGGAGAAAAGCAATGACAAACCTAGACAGCATCTTAAAAAGCAGAGACATCACCTTGCCAACAAAGGTCCATATAGTTCAAGCTATGGTTTTCCCAGTAGTGATGTATAGAAGTGAGAGCTGGACCATAAAGAAGGCTGATCACCAAAGAATTGATGCTTTTGAATTATGGTGCTGCAGGAGACTCTTGAGAGTCCCATGGACTGCAAGAAGATCAAACCTCTCCATTCTGAAGGAAATCAGCCTGAGTGCTCACTGGAAGGACTGATCCTGAATCTGAGGCTCCAATACTTTGGCCACCTCATGAGAAGAGAAGACTCCCTGGAAAAGACCCTGATGTTGGGAAAGATGGAGGGCACAAGGAGATGGGGATGACAGAAGACGAGATGGTTGGATAGTGTTCTTGAAGCTACTAGCATGAGTTTGACCAAACTGCGGGAGGCAGTGGAAGACAGAAGTGCCTGGTGTGCTCTGGTCCATGGGGTCACGAAGAGTCGGACACGACTAAACGACTAAACAACAACAACGTCATTGGCTCTGGACGTCGTTGGGCTTCACCAACGATGGTGCCCCTTGCCTTCTGCCCTGCCTATAGATGCCAGCTCCCACTGCAACTCTGCAGGGTGTCTTGCTCACCTTTTCCAAATGTTCCGCAAAGCAGCCTGAGTGGGCAGGGAGCTGAGGCCAGGAAAAGAATCAATAACCTCCCAAGACGGCTTGGATCTGCAAGGTTAACTGATGAAGGGCTCAAGAGCAAGCGATTCCCTAGAGGAATTAAGGAAAGGCAATGTTATGCTTTCAGCTGTCTTAAGCCATAGCTGTTGGCTATAGACCACGAGTGTTTCAGGAGCTAATTGCTTATGACTGAGTGAGGATTTCCATTCTGTAATAGAAAGGAGGCAAGATGCGGCACCCTGCATTATGGGCTCAAAGCTGAGAAATTAAAATTTGTATTACTAATAGGAACACAGCACACCATGGAGTAACATGGAGCAGAGATCCTATCAGGGGAGGCATTCTACTGAATTAGAATGACGATCTATGGCACCAAATCAAACAAGTCAATATACAACCCGCTGAACTTCATGTTATTGTCATTAAAAAAAAAAGCAGTTTTATTCAGCAAGTTAGCTTCATGCTCCCAAATAACAAAGAATCCCCCCCACATTCTTCAATGTGTTGATACTGAATTGCAATAATCACAAGGGTTTTTTTTGTTTTGTTTTTAATGTACAGGAATAATAAAAGCCTGTAAGGTACCAATTTGCTAATTTCACCCAAGCCTTTACCCATCCCCCCTCCACATTTCTGCTTTAAAAAGTCCTAAAACTGCCCAGTCTCTAATGAAGTGACAGCCTGAGTAAAGCTGAATGAATTTAGAATCCATTTCATGTGGGGTCCCAGCAGTGAGCATTCAATACAATTAACTGATGGCAACTGTAAAAACCCACAATGGAGGAGAAGGTCAAACGGGCATTATTAATCAAGCTCACTGTTGCGAAGTGGCTACCTGCCTCTTAACAGCCTGGACAGCCACTATACCTCTTAATTATCCTGCACATTACCCCATTGGCACCAAACACTCTGTCCTCATTATTATTATTACTTATTTTGCTCGGAGCCTGGCTCCTGTCCCTGCTTTTGTTAAACCTTAGAGGGACAACAGGAGGCAGGGAGGATTGGGCTGACGATCACATCCCGGAAGAAATTACCAGTTAGATTGAGAGTTGGAGAAAGAAAGAAAGAAAGAAAGAAAGAAAGAAAGAAAGAAAGAAAGAAAGATTGCTTGCAAGAGTTCCAAGTCCCAAGATATCAGGCTTGCATCAGAGTTTTTATACAGTGGTACCTCGCGGGTGGCACTGTGGGTTAAACCACAGAGCCTAGGACTTGCTGATCAGAAGGTTGGCGGTTCAAATCCCCGCGATGGGGTGAGCTCCCGTTGCTCGGTCCCTGCTCCTGCCAACCTAGCAGTTCGAAAGCACGTCAAAGTGCAAGTAGATAAATAGGTACCACTCCAGCGGGAAGGTAAACGCCGTTTCCATGCGCTGCTCTGGTTCGCCAGAAGCGGCTTAGTCATGCTGGCCACATGACCCGGAAGCTGTACGCCGGCTCCCTTGGCCAATAAAGCGAGATGAGCGCTGCAACCCCAGAGTCGGTCACGACTGGACCTAATGGTTAGGGGTCCCTTTACCTTTACCTTGGTTGTCGAATGCAATCCATTCCGGAAGACCGTTCTACTTCTGAAATGTTCAACAACCGAGGTGCAAAGGGCAGTCAGCAAAGTCAGTGGAGAAAATTGGGGGGGGGGGGAACACAGCGGAAGCCATTCGACTTCTGAAGCACGTTCAAAAATAGAAGCATTTATTTCTGGGTTTTTGGTGTTCAAAAACCGAAACGTTTGGCTTCCAAGATGCTCAAAAACGAGGTACCACTGTACTAACATTCTAGGGCAGAGCTTTCCAAACTTGTCATGTTGGTGACCCACTTTTTAGATATGCATCATTTCCGCGGCACAGTAATTCAGTTTTGCATCATTTCGCCACACAGTAATTCAGTTTTACTAGCAAACCGGAGGTAAAACTAATCCCTTTCCAGCTCCAGGAGCAAGAAGAAATTCCGACGAAAGAATGGCAAACAAAATTAATGGATTACGCAGAATTAGATAAAATGACAGGAAGGATTCAAAACCTGCTGGACCAGAGATTCACAGAAGATTGGAAGAAATATACGAATTATTTGAGGAGCAACTGTAATCAACAAATTACGCTAGTAGGACTACAAGAAGTTTTGTAAGGAGAAATGTATGAAACATTGCAAAGTAGAGAAAGAATAGAGATATCAGTTATGAGTTAGATGCAATTGTGGAAGTAAGAAATGTATATTTAGTGAATAGATTGGAAAATTTTCAGATGTGATTGATGGAAGTAAAAAAAATGGTATAAGATATGAAAGTATGTTTAGTTACGACTGGAAGAAATTTAAAGACTACTTGCAGAAGTACTGTAAAATTAAGGAATGTTAAAATGATGTTGGATGGAAACTAAGTGGTATTGGTAAAAATATTATCAAGAATATGTAAATATGGATTGACAATGGTTATAAACATATGGTTATAATAGGTTAAGATACTGAGTAAAGATAAATGACAGAGGGTAAGGATTTGCTGAATTAAATATCTGAACTGGAATACAAAAAGGGAGGTGTGAGGAGGTCAGGAAACCAGTAAATGAAGTATAAGATATGAAATTATTGATCTTTTTTTTTCTTTTTTTTTCTTTTTGTTAACTGTTTTCTATTTTGTATTTTTCATGTGTTCTTTTTTGTACTTTTGTAGTTTTATCCCCCTTTCTTCTTTTTTAAGGTTATTTTTTGTTCTTATTTGTTAAGTCTAAACTTTGAAACTTTTTAATGTTTGTAAAATCTCAATAAATATTATTTTTTTAAAAAAATGAAAGTATGTTTAATTACTGTTGAAAATGATATGTCGAAAAACTAATAAAAAATTTATTTTTTAAAAAAATGACTGGCCCAATATCACCCAGAGAGCATAAGGAGAGCCTTCTGGACCAGGCCTGCCTTACTTTCCATGAATCTGTCTACCTCTTTTAAGACCGTCTTCAAGACTGAGCAGGGATTAAAGACAGAGAAGAGATGTGAACCCTGGTCTCCTGGGTCCTAAGACAACACTTTAATCATCACACCATATTGAGATTAAACCTTTTCTGAGATGGTCTGTCTCAGAAATAAAGCAAATGGTAAGAGGGTATTGAATCAGGGGCATCCTGCTAATAAAGGAATACAAAGAGCTGATCTTTTTTAGAATGGCCAGGGTTTCCTTTATATTAATGCAATTTCCTTCCTCCCATTCTTCCTGCTGTTGCTGCGCTTCACTCTGTAAACAAACCTGGGAAGATGCAGCTTAGAAGTCACGCTTAGCCCTTCAAGGCTCTTCTGTGCATCCTCTGGACTCCAGCAAGTGCAGATCTCACCTTCAGCTGTTATATTTAAAGGCAGCAAGCAACAGTGATCCACCTGCCACAAAGCTAGCTGCTTTTGTGTGTATGATAGATTTTGGTTGTGGGGCAGTTTATAAATCTGCAAATAAAGAAATAAATCTGCACCCACATTTAGAGGGCAAAGCATCTGTCTGAAGCTCTCCGGGAAGAGGAGGAGAAAGCCACTAGGAAGATTTTGAGAGGAAACACAGAAGGCAGGGAAAGGGTTAAGCATCCCCTCCATCCACTGCTAGTTCACTTTTAAACCCTCCCTCCTACAATATAAGTGCTTTACCTTAAGAGGGCCATTGGCCACAAGCATGCATAGCATAGCATAGTTAGTTCCTGAGTGACAAGATCTGCATGGACCAGTTGTCTTAAGTATTCATGGCAGATCTCGTGTTTTCTTATATGGATGCCTCACTATGATGCGCTTGTATCAGTTGTGTGGGTGGGTGGAATAAGAATAATAATAACAACAACAACAACAGTGCAATTAAAGGATAACAAGCAGCTGATTCCATAGGGAGTCAAGATTGAAAGCATTTCTTTTAAATGGCCTTTCTTGTTGTGTTAATTCATTTTTCATTTGAGTCAGGGAGGGATGAAGCTAGATGACTGCTTGGTTCAATGCAAGTCTGTTAAATGGGCCTGCAATTAATATTTGTGTTGACTTTCACCTTACAGTACAATAACAAAACTTCCACATTATCCTAAGTGATGCAGATGCAGTTGTGACAGGCTGTGCAAAGCACAGGTGCTGCTAAAAAGGTGTGTGTGTGTGTGTGTGTGTGTGTGTGTGTGTGTGTGTGTGTGTTTATGTAGCAGAAAGGGGAGATGTTACATGAAAATTACATTAATACAACCCAGACAAATTTATACTGTGAGTCTGATGCAGACTCACAAGCAAAGGCTCCCTTTGCTTTGCCTTGTAATGCTCAACTGTGGCTAATCCAAACCTCTGGGCAAATGCTCATCTCAGATCGCACGAAGGAGAAATCCTCTCTGAGGCAGGAGCCAACACCAGAGATGGTTGCTCAACTGCAAACCCGGCTTGCATATATATATTGTTGCAGTTGTGGTTGTGGCATTTTGCTTGCTTTAAAAACCTTTTGTGGCTTTTACATTATACGTGTCATCGGCCAGAGATAGTTTGTCAGCGGTATACAAACGCTGTAAATAAATAAGTACAATAGTATTAGCACAGCAGGGGCGGTTGCGGGATGTGGAGAAGAGTGGTGGTGGAGTTTTTAAGTGCACAGGACTTGGTTTATTGAGAAAAACACATTTCGGACATCTTCCTCAGGAGCACTCCTAGGTAAAGGGTAAAGGGGTAAAGGGTCCCCTGACCATTAGGTCCAGTCGTGACCGACTCTGGGGTTGCGGCGCTCATCTCGCTTTATTGGCCGAGGGAACCGGTGTACAGGTCATGTGGTCAGCATGACTAAGCCGCTTCTGGCGAACCAGGACAGCACACAGAAACGCCATTTACCTTCCTGCCGGAGCGGTACTTATTTATCTATTTGCACTTTGACGTGCTTTCGAACTGCTAGGTTGGCAGGAGCAGGGACCAGGCAATGGGAGCTCACCCTGTCACAGGGATTCGAACCGCCGGCCTTCTGATTGGCAAGTCCTAGGCTCTGTGGTTTAACCCACAGCGCCACCTGCGTCCCTAGGTATGACCAAACAATCATACCAAACAAAGGGGAGATTAATTCTGCCTAGCAAGCCCAAATGCTTGCCCCAGCAGCTCTCCAAAAATAGTAGCAAAATAGTCAATTATTTATTTATTTACTTATTTATTTTATGTGCAGACAAACAAACACAACACACGGACATACATTATATAACAAATAAAAATGAAAAAAGAAATAGAAAAAACAGAAAAACAGAAAAGAAATAACAATATTAACAAAAAGAACCGTAACAAAAATAAAAGCATACCTAAAAAATTCTCTAACAGACAGTATATTTTAACCAAATTTCAGATCCATTTTCTTTGATGACTTCCTTCATCCTCTACGCGGCTCTGTTATCAACCATAATAATCTGCTTCCTTTTATCTTCTTATTAACTCTCTTTATATTTCTATTTAAATATTTTATTCTAACCATAAATCCATTTGCAAAAGTTAATTAAAAGAAGTCCAAGTAGTATTTTGCGGGCGTTGCTTTTTTCTGGTAATCGCTATATTTCTTCCAATCTTTTTGAAATTTTTGTTTGCTATAACCTCTGATCGCATCTGTCAATCTTGCCAGTTCAACATAACTAAATAATTTATCTTGCCATTCTTCTTTAGTTGGAATTATTTCTTTTTTCCAATTTTTCGCAATCAGGGTTCTAGCCACCGCCACAGCATAGAATGGTCACAGTATTTTAGCAGGGACAGGGCTCATCTCAAGA
Organism: Podarcis bocagei; assembly: GCF_964188305.1. Classification (NCBI taxonomy): domain Eukaryota; kingdom Metazoa; phylum Chordata; class Lepidosauria; order Squamata; family Lacertidae; genus Podarcis; species Podarcis bocagei. The sequence continues at coordinate 18,318,201 of NC_138125.1, forward strand.
CAGGCCTGGGAAATAATCCTTTCTGAAACACTGGAGAGCCTCTGCCTGGTAGAGGTAGACCAATACTTTTCTGGTGCTGCAGAAGAGAGCTTTTTATATTTCTACTTTTGGAGCGTGCACATCCCTGGAGCAGACACCAGCTCCCTAGGCAGTTATACAAATAGCCTCGAGACCTGTAAGGCCAATCCTTACAAATTTCCGTATGTTTTAAAAATCCTCAATCTTCCCCCTTCTCTGTTTCTTAAGGATTATTATAAAAGTCTATTTATTGTGTGCGCACAAGTATATGTTACTGCCCTCTGTTGGACTATGCAGGTAACTGCCTCTATTTTCTTTTTCCAAAACTGAACACCCTTGAGTAAATGGTACAGTGGTACCTCAGGTTAATAATAATAATAATAATAATAATAAATTTTATTTATATCCCACCTTCCCCAGCCAAAGCCGGGCTCAGGGCGGCTAACAACAATAAAACAGTACAACAGTACAACACAACACAACACTCTAAAATCATTCATTAATAACTTAATTCGTTCTGGAGGTCCGTTCTTAACCTGAAACTGTTCTTAACCTGAAGCACCACTTTAGCTAATGGGGCCTCCCTCTGCCGCCGCACCGCTGCCATGCGATTTCTGTTCTCATCCTGAAGCAAAGTTCTTAACCTGAGGTACTATTTCTGGGTTAGCGGAGTCTGTGACCTGAAGCGTCTGTAACTTGAAGCATCTGTAACCCGAGGTACCACTGTAAAAGAATCATAGAGATGGAAGAGACCCTGAGGGTCATCTAGTTGATCTAGGAATATGCAGAATTCAAACCCTGAACTCAAACACAATATGGGTTTAAATTAGAATGCACATGCAACCAGTGCTTTAAAAAAAAAAAAAAAAAAGCCAGAGAGCGCTGGAGCTTTCAGTTACTGCAGATAAGGCTTCTACACCCTCCAGCATTTCTCTGATGCAAACAGGGACATCCTATTCAACAACAACAACAACATTTTTAAAATTTATTATATGCTGCTCATCTGACTGGGTTGCCCCAGCCACTCTGGGCAGTTTCCAACATATATAAAACATTAAACATAAGAAAAACTTCCCTATATGGGGCTGCCTTCAGATGTCTTCTAAAGGTTTCATCATTACTTATCTCCTTGGGTCATAGGTCACGTCCATACCCTCCAACATTTCTCTGATGAGGAAAAGCGGGACATTCCAGGATCAAATCAGAAACTGGGACAGCTTCTGTATATCCAGGATTGTCCCTGGAAAATAGGAACATTTGGAGGAGCTGGGCTTCTGCGCTCTTTGGAACTTGCAGGAGAAACTTTCCCAAAGATCGCAGCACCCAGCTAAAAGGGGTAAGGTCTCAAGTAACCTGGTCTTGAGCTGTATAGCAGTGTTTCCCAAACTTTTTTGGGCAACGGCACACCTGTTTACTGAAAAAAAATCTCGCGGCACACCACCATTAAAGCCCCGCCCCGTGACGTCAGCGCGCAGCGTCACGCCGGGAGGGACGCACGAAAGTGAGAGTTTTTTCCCTCCACCCTCAGTCCCTCGCTCGGAATTCAGCTCGTTTGGGGCATCGCTCCGGCTGCTCCCTCTCCCGCCGCGCAGGAGCGATGCCTCTCTCTGGCTCTCCCTCCGCGCAGGCTGAGGGAGGGAGGGAGGTGCGCGTGTGACCCGTCTCTGCTGGGAGACCAAACCCAGCGAGGCAGAGTCGCGCGGAGGCGCCCAGGCAGCGCTGCCGGCTGCGAGGAGGAGCGCCAGGCAGCAGCAGGAGGCGCGGCCTCTCCTCGCCGCCGCCGCCCCGCCTCTCGCCGCCCGACTCGCCCGCCTCCCTCCAGGCATCTCGCGGCACACCAGCCGATGTCTCACGGCACACTCGTGTGCCGCGGAACACCGGTTGGGAAACACTGCTGTATAGGGCCCTAGACTTCCTAGTTGCCTACTGGCTATTGGAAGAAGAGCTCCTTCCCTTCCTCCATCTCTCTCTCTCTCTCTCTCTCTCTCTCTCTCTCTCTCTCTCTCTCTCTCTCTGGAGTGCCCAAAGGCCCAAAGGTGAAGAATCTAATTGATATTAGAGTGATGTTTCAAGGACCTCTGCTGAAGAGTACTGACTGAGGTCGGAGATTTAAAGAACCCCTCTGCTTCTTATTCTATATAAGTATGCTTGTGTTCCACATCTTCAACACGCAGGTCCCCAGAGCTGCCTTTTCTGTCCAAAGGCAGGATATAGCAGCGCGATCAAAATTAGCTGGCCTAGTTCTGACTGCAGAAGGAAAACGTCTAACTGGGATAATGAGTCTCTCGTGTAAGGAGAAGAAGACATGCGCTTCATCATAAAGGCACTCATTTGATTTACCCTCCCTGCGCACAGTTACATTTGCAAGCCTAAGCCGCAGTTCAGAGGACTGCGTGAATAAGTCTGCATGCCCAGTGGCTTTTATTTTATTTTTGTAGCAGAGCAGCCCATCTGCCCTTCTGCGACATGACAAACTATGTCTGAAAATATCGGTAACCCTCAAAAGCAGTTTGTGATGCAGCCTGAGGAGCTACAGTTCTAAAGCGGTGGCGGGGGAGCAAAGATGATACAGTACCACCCCCTTCTCTATTCTCCCAATCTGCCTTCCCCTAGGCCAATTTTGTGTGGTAGCAGGAGCAAAATGGGTCTAGCCATTTTGCCCTGGCTCCTGCTAGGACAGCTACAGTATTTAGTTGAATCCGGCCCAAAATAGAACCACAACATAGCATTTTTAAAAACGAAGATGTTCAAGTAAAAGCAGCCAAGAACATCATACCCGAAAGTAACCAGAAAGCTGTTAACATTAGTAGTTTTCAAAGCCTCTACCCCTTTAATGTCTCAGCACCCAAAATCCCCTCAGTGTTCTTCCAGAGACTGTTCTTTTGTGAAGGCAAATACAGACTCTATAACTTCGATTGAGTTGAGGAGTGGGGTTCTTCCATTCTGAAAACTTTACAAGCTGTTGTTTCCCTGCAGGGGGTGCCTACAGTGTTGACGCTCAAGACATGTTGCTGCCTGAGGTGAAGGACAAGATGGCGCCACCTTCATGTCACATAGAATCATAGAATCATAGAGTTGGAAGAGACCACAAGGGCCATCGAGTCCAACCCCCTGCCAAGCAGGAAACACCATCAGAGCACTCCTGACATATGGTTGTCAAGCCTCTGCTTAAAGACCTCCAAAGTAGGAGACTCCACCACACTCCTTGGCAGCAAATTCCACTGTCAAACAGCTCTTACTGTCAGGAAGTTCTTCCTAATGTTTAGGTGGAATCTTCTTTCTTGTAGTTTGGATCCATTGCTCCGTGTCCGCTTCTCTGGAGCAGCAGAAAACAACCTTTCTCCCTCCTCTATATGACATCCTTTAATATATTTGAACATGGCTATCATATCACCCCTTAACCTCCTCTTCTCCAGGCTAAACATGCCCAGCTCCCTTAGCCGTTCCTCATAAGGCATCGTTTCCAGGTCTTTGACCATTTTGGTTGCCCTCCTCTGGACACGTTCTCTGGACATACAGAACTAGCAGCTGGATCAGGGCAGTGTCAGCTGGTAGGCAGTAGCGGGTATAGGGCAGGACCCATGAGAGACACAAGCTCTGTCCTCCCGATACTTTGCTTCTACTTCCTGCCACTCAGCATCTGCTGCTGAAGGCAGCTACCACACTTGACCTAATGGTAGGGCTGGCCCAATGGAGTTGGTGATGAGAGTGTCACGTTCTTCATCCAGCACTTCTGACACCACGTGACCAGGGCCAGATTTAGGTTTGATGGGGCCCTAAGCTACTGAAGGTAATGGGGCCCTTTATATGTCCAGCTGTCCTTTGTCAACAACAAATTGTCACTGTGTTTTGTGTTGAATATATGCTATATGGTAATTTATGGACCTAATCTAAAGCCATTTGCACATGCAGAATGTAGGCATCCTATATATAGAAATAAGCAAACCAGCGATATTTTAGGGAGCAGGCTAGCAGGCAGGGCCCATTACTTACATCATAGGAGGCTACACAACACAAAACACTGTTGTTGTATGTCGGTTTTCATAGAATCATAGAATCATAGAGTTGGAAGAGACCACAAGGGCCATCGAGTCCAACCCCCTGCCAAGCAGGAAACACCATCAGAGCACTCCTGACATATGGTTGTCAAGCCTCTGGTTTTATTTTATTTGTTTTTTTATCTTATATTTTGGAAATGTACATCCAGGTTTTTTTTCCTTTAATTTTTTGGGGGGCCCCCAAGAGAGTGGGGCCCAAAGCTATAGCTTGTTTAACTTATATGTAAATCCGGCACTGCACGTGATGGATTTATGTGATCATTAAATACAGCTCTTCACGACTGAATCATTTCAAGGCAGGTAGAGAATGATTTTCAACCGTTTTAAACTGGTTTGAGTGCTTTTTGGTTGAGATTAGGGTTCCTTTGGCAATTCCTGCTCTTCCTTGCACACTCCTGCGAGAAACCACCTGGAAAGGCTTTTATTACAACAGGGGTGCTAATAAGCATCGCTGGCTAGAAGCAGCCGTTTGTTGCATCAGTGCACAGCTGTTAGGACCCAAAATGAAACTGCAGCTGCAGTTCCGGGTAAGTTTTCATTTACACGCTTCTCAAGCCAAACCTCTTCATCAGTAATGAACCCTCCCGTGTAAAGACAGTGGTCTGAACTACTGCTGCACTTAAAAGGAAGACATCATTAACCCACAAATAAATCAACCACTGATTTGCCAAAAGTAAAGTGGATGCAGTTTTAAGCAGAGATCGAAGCTGTGTTCCATTAGCTCATTACAGGAAAGTATGTATGGCTGTGCTGGGAGATTACCGTCCACTTTATGTCTCCCTATTAGAAAGAAATTAGCTTTTTTATATAAAATAAAAAATAAAAACCGAAAGGCGGGTTTAGCGCTCAAGCTGTTTAATTATGCTTTTGGAAAGTTGCCTTTGAAGCCATGGAATGGAGGGGAGATGAATCACCCTCCAGCTTCTTATTAGTCTCTCCCTCCTTTGATGGCAAGAATAATTACACTGTCCTACAATGAAATGAATATTCCTATTCCTAGAGAGGCCTTGCCTTTTCCCTCATGCATAACATTTCCAGCGCTGCAGGATGGCATGGTGATGTGGATAATTAAAGATCACGCTTCAGGATACACAAGGAGTCTCCCCAAAATGCACAGGGACATAGATCTTGGTAGGGTATCAGAGGTTGTGGAACAAATTGAGTCTGGGGAGACAAGGGGGGGGGGAGATACATCAGGAAAGCGAAGCAGTTAATTTGTGGTGTTAAATTATTGGTAGGAATACCCTGTTCCCTCAAGGCAAGTATTTGCATATCCTGTGGCAAAGAAACATGAATATTTTATTTCACAAAGATGGTCCAAAAAAGGGCACCAAATTCCTTCTATCTAATTCAGGGGGTTTTCTGTTTGTAAAATATCGGGATAAGTTACTGTAATCATCATCAACCTAACAGCACATTCATTTCTGCAAGTGCCAGTTGTTCAGTAGTCAGAATGATCACCTGTGTCCAAAAGGGAATTATCATTAGGCTCAGGAAAGCTTTTAAGTTTGAAACAGTACAAAAACAAAATAGCAGGTGACAGTGGGGGCAGGAAAGGGTCCGGTTTTTATTTATTCATTCATTTATTTCATGAAATTTATACATTGCTTGATTGTAAAACAAAAAAACCACCCCAAACCTCAAAGCGGATTACATGAAAACAAAATTTGCAAACAAACTTTAAAACGTACAAAAGTTAAAATACTAAAACAGATTAAGATCACCTCAACTTTCTAAGCATCTGGGTACACTCATCTAAGCAAGGACGTTTCTAAAAAGGTAAAGGTAAAGGGACCCCTGACCAATAAAGCTCATCTCGCTTTATTGGCCGAGGGAGTCAGCGTACAGCTTCCGGGTCATGTGGTCAGCATGACTAAGCCGCTTCTGGCGAACCAGAGCAGCGCATGGAAACACCATTTACCTTCCCGCCGGAGCGGTACCTATTTATCTACTTGCACTTTGATGTACTTTCGAACTGCTAGGTTGGCAGGAGCAGGGACCGAGCAACGGGAGCTCACCCCGTTGCGGGGATTCGAACCGCCGACCTTCTGATCGGCAAGTCCTAGGCTCTGGGGTTTAATCCACAGCGCCACCCGCGTCCCTTTCAAGGACGTTTCTAGCAGGCGCCAAAAAACAGTACAGTGAAGGCACCTGCTTGATCTCAAGAGGCAGGGAGTTCCAAAGTGCAGGCGCTGCTACACTGAACACTAGACAACTGAGTTCTTACCAAGGTGGAACAGGTATTCTGTGGCACTTGTAACAGTGCAGCAAAGACTGAGCATGCTCAGTGGCTATAGAATGCTGTTGTTATGGGGTGTTGGAAATAATGAAGCAGTGGCACCATCCGCAAATCTTCTGCAGGCCACCAGCAGTACTGAAAGCAGGAGTGAGCGCGAATCATAACGAATGAAACATAAAAGCACATCTGGTGAGGCTCTATGATGGGTAAAGGGAGAGACAAAGAAATGGGAGCTGTCCCCTTCCTTGAGTTAGGAAGGCTTAACTCAATGGTGTAGCATTGGAAAATGTCGTTCACTTTTCCCACCTAGGAAGTTATCTTTCCACAAGGGCCGACATTGATGCCGAAATCCAGCATCGCCTGAGCTCTGCGAGTGAGGCTTTCTCCTGATTGAAGTGCAGAGTGTTTGAGGATCAGGACATTCGCAGGGAAACCAAAATGCTTGTTTACAAAGCTATGTACTACCAACCTTACGATATGCTGGTGAAACACGGACCACTTTTAAACGCCATCTCCAACTCCTTGAAAGATTCCATCAATGGTTTCTCAAAAATTTTTTACACATCACTTGGGAAGACAGGCGAACTAATACCAGTGTACTGGAAGAAGCAAAGATCACCAGTGTTGAAACATGATTCTTCAACATCAACTTTGTTGGACTGGTCATGTTGTGCGGATGCCTGATGATCGTTTTCCAAAGCAACTACTCTATTCCGAACTTAAAAATGGAAAGCGCAATGCTGGTGGTCAACAAAAGAGGTTTAAAGACTGCCTCAAGGCAAATCTTTAAAAATGAAGTATAAACACCAACAATTGGGAAACACTGGCCTGTGAGAGCTCCAGTTGGAGAACAGCCTTTACCAAAGGTGTCATGGTCTTTGAAGACACTCAATCTCAGGACGCAAGGGAGAAACATGCTAAGAGGAAGGCACGCTTGGCAAATCCACACCATGAACAACTCTTGCCCGGAAACCAATGTCTCCACTGTGGAAGGATGTGTGGATCCAGAATTCACCTCCACAGTCACTTATGGACTCATTGTTAAACCGTGTTTATGGAAGACAATCTTACTTGGCTACGAGTGATTGCTAAAGAAGAAGCAGTAAAGCCACAAAGAGAGCTGGGAGATGCACTCTTTCCTGGCTCTCAGCCAGGCCCCGATCCAGGCAGGTGCTTTCATGTACTTCCCTCACCTTCTCTGGAGGTGATCAGATGCATCCAAGAACCAAGGCAACTGGGCCTGAGGTGGAGGGGTCTGCTGGCTAGAGCTGGTGATATTAGGCTAGATAAGAAATACCTTCCTATGTTCCAGGTGAATTCTGGAGCTGTCTTGTTGTATCACTGATAGGTAAAGGTAAAGGGACCCCTGACCATTAGGTCCAGTCGTGACCGATTCTGGGGTTGCGGCGCTCATCTTGCTTTATTGGCCGAGGGAGCTGGCGTGCAGCTTCCGAGTCATGTGGCCAGCATGACTAAGCTGCTTCTGGCAAACCAGAGCAGCGCACGGAAATGCAGTTTACCTTCCCACCGGAGCAGTACCTATTTATCTACTTGCACTTTGACGTGCTTTCGAACTGCTAGGTTGGCAAGAGCAGGGACCGAGCAATGGGAGCTCACCCCGTCGCAGGGATTCGAACCACCAACCTTCTGATCAGCAAGTCCTAGGCTCTGTGGTTTAACCCACAGCACCACCCGCGTCCCTGTATCACTGATAGGGTTCCCATATTTCAAAACCAGGAAACCCCAAAGGTTGTTGAACTTTTTTAAAAGGAAAACCTAAAAATGCCAAAAAGCCACAATTTTTCAATTGACACCAACTCCGCCTTTGAGATCCTGGACGTACAGCAACCCTAATCATCGAGCTACATCCCTATTTGTATAGGGAACAAGCTCTCCCACATGAAAACCTGGAAATGAAACCGTAGCAGATTACGGAACACTGTGCAGCCTTTGCCAAATCCTTGAAGTTTTCTTTAGAAGCTCAATCACATTTAAAAACAAAAACAAAACAAAACTGCTCCCTTTAATGTGTTGCATCAAATCAAACAAACTACAGTACATGCTTATTTTCTGGTGGGGAAGTTCCCCCTAAATACACCAGGTGGCATTACAGGAAATAGCTTCTTTTCTCAGCAAGGCTAACCAGCCCATGTACTGTATTAGCTAAAATCAGTTTTGAAACTTCCTTGGAAGAAATGCAGGACCACTTTGAATGCTCAGATTAGTCTGTTGGCAGCAGTGAATAATCTTGTCCCCTCTAAAATTACTAACAAATTTATTTCCGCATGAGCATTCCCCTTAATATAGATAAAAATATTGATATAATTTTCTTTTCTTTACAGAATAACAAAAGATACAGCATGGAAAAAAGGATAAATAAAAGATCATGTACCAATTGGCTATGAATCAAGACTTTACATATGTTCAGCAGTATGTTTATTATATTTTGTTGGAAACTGCCCAGTGGCTGGGGAAACCAGATGGGCAGACTATAGATAATAAATTATTATTATTATTATTATTATTATTATTATTATTATTATTATTATTATTATTATTATTCAGCATAGTGTGTCACTCCAAAACTGGAAGACTGGGCAGCATTGCTAGTTTGTTTAAGAGCAATGTGTATTTGTATTTTGTAATGTTTATTTGTAACTTTTTAAAGACTTCTGCAGTAAAGCTTTGTCACTTGTTTTTGTGGTGGATAGCAAATTCAGCTCTACTCTGCTCAAGGATCAGGGATTCCATCTGCAGCAACTCTTAGCACGCATTTCTGCCAAGTGAAATAAAAACATGGGGAAACAGCTCCCATTTGTGAGTGGGAAAGGAAGCAAGCTTTAGATCACATTGAAATCAGTTTAAACTGGGACACTGGAGCAAAAACAGCAGCAACCTGAATAGGATAAAGAAGCAGCAATGTATGGTCTGAAGGCACGCGAGACCATTGCTTTGTCGAAGCTAAGCAGGTCTGGATCTGGTCAGTCCCTGGATGGGTGATTGTAAAATAATAATGTATACAGCCTTGGGTTCCATGTTGGAAGAAAGGTGGGGTATAAATGGAATTAAATTAATAGGTAGGTAGGTTTTGCATGGTTTGTTTGGAGCATAGCATTGGCTGGGTTTCACAATTATAAACTGTTTTTTTTTTAACAAGGAAGATTCAGATCACAAACCATGCACGCACAGGCTTTAGGTAGGAACACCCCTTTAGGTTGGAACACCAACGACTCTCCCTGCCCTGTCCCACAACCACCATCACCAGCCTGCCACATGCAGAGAAGGACATTCACCCTTTAGTTACCTGAAGGAGCGTCTCCCCACCCCCCATCGTTCGACCCGGACACTGAGGTCCAGCACCGAGCGCCTTCTGGTGGTTCCCTCACTGCGAGAAGTGAGGTTACAGGGAACCAGGCAGAGGGCCTTGTCGGTAGTGGCACCCGCCCTGTGGAACACCCACCAGATGTCAAAGAGAACAGCAACTATCTGACTTTTAGAAGACATCTGAAGGCAGCCCTGTTTAGGGAAGCTTTTAATGTTTAACAGACTCTTGTATTTTAATATTTTGTTGGAAGCCGCCCAGAGTGGCTGGGGAAACCCAGCCAGATGGGCAGGGTATAAATAAATTATTATTATTATTATTATTATTATTATTATTATTATTATTATTATTACAGGTTTGTGTTTGCCCTCTTTTAATAATGTAGTCTGTTACGGGCCGCTGTACATTCCCAAGTCTCTCTCACAGATTAAGCAGTGACAGGCTGATCAAACCCAGTTAATTTGGATTAATGAAGACAGTGCGGCGCTCTAATTTAGTCCCAGATAATGCTGTTTGATCACATCACTGGTGCACAAGCTGCAGAGCTGAAGACTGATCTTGGGGCAAGCGAATCAGTCAGAGAGAGTCCCTCCTCAAACAGTGTTAATGATACATGTCATTTGCAGAGAGGAGGCCATCCGTTCTCAGATGCAATTTTTCATTTGTTTAAGTTTACACATTGTTAACGGAAAAATCCGAGGGCTCCCTTGGACAAAAACAAAGACACCAACCAGGATAACTTGGAGCAAAACAGCAGCCTGCAGGCTTGGCCTTTAGTGATCTGTTGCAACAGGGTGTTCCCCTCACTTGCAGGAGAGAGGAAGGACCCAGAAAAATGGTATGCAAGGCCTTATAAAGACTTTTGAAATTGCCACCCTGTAGATCAAGACCACCCCCAGAAACATCATACATATATCACAGAAAGGAGGGTTTGAGGGAGGAGTTGTGGTGGTAACCTAAGTGTCCTGTCACCTGGCTGGTTCCCCCTTTCCCCCTCCCCATGAGTACTTTCCAGGTGACAGAGGGGAGTTTGCAGTCTCCTGCCCCCAGAGGGAAGATTGTCCTTTGTTCCAGTCCGTGCTGAATCCACTCTCATATGCAAGTTCTTTGTGATCTTGATGGTCTTCTGTCTAGCACCATCAGGGTTGGCATAGCAACTGGGCAGGGCTCCTGTGTATGTGCTGGTATGCTCAAGGGATTATGGCTGCCCTGTATCAAACCTTCCCCATTTTGTAGTCCTTCCTTCATGGAGTAAAATAAAAGTGGAACAGTGCAAATCCGATGTATGGTTGATTTTCTATGAATTTATAGAGAAAGCGTAGCGTATGTAGTGTGTGAGTGTGTGTGAAGTTTGTACAAACTGAATAATTGGGGGGGGGGGTCCTGTGACAACATCTATTCAGAGCCCATCACCTTCATAACTAATAAGCTTCCAGCCTGCTGATAAATGCTGAATGGTTTGATGATCCCAAGAAACTGAAATAAAATGTTGTTGTTGTTTATACCCCACCCATCTGGCTGGGTTTCCCTAGCCACTCTGGGCAGCTTCCAGCAAAATATGAAAAATAATAAAATGTCAGACATTAAAAACTTCCCTGAACAGGGCTGCCTTCAGATGTTTTCTAAAAGTTGTGTAATTCTTTATCTCCCTGACATCTGATGGGAGGGCATTCCACAGGGAGGGTACCACTGCCGAGAAGGCCCTCTGCCTGGTTCCCTGTAACTACTTATCACAGGGAGGAAGCCACCAGAAGACCCTCGGAGCTGGACCTCAGGGTCCAGGTTGAATGATGGAGGTGGAGACACTCCTTCAGATACACTGGGCTGAGGCCATTTAGGACTTTAAAGATCCATACCAACACTTTGAATTGTGCTCGGAAACGCATTGGGAGCCAGTGAAGATCCTTTAGGACTGGTGTTATATGGTCTCGGCGGCCACTCCCAGTCACCAGTCTAGCTGCAGCGTTTTGGATTAGTTGTAGTTTTCAAGTCACATTCAAAGGTAGCCCCACGTAGAGCGTGTTACAGTAATCCAAGCTGGAGATAACCAGAGCATGCTGTCAACCGTGTCCCACCCTTCATTCTCATTGCCACAATATTTGCCTTGCACCTGCTTGGATGTCACTGTGGAGCAATGCAAGGCTGCCTTGTAACTAGAAAAATGGGATAGCATAAGGCAAAGTTAGCCAGCGCGGTGTTCTCCAGGTATTTCTGGACCTGATCTCCCCTCATCCAGGCTTAATCACCATGCTGATTGGGGCTGACCCTTGTTGCCACCCTCCAAACATTTCCTTGGAAGAGGGATATGGGGAAGAAGCTTAGATGAAGACTGGTGGGTCCAAGGAACTTCCGCAATTTCAGATCTGAGTTTTTTTAAGGATGCCATCTGGAGCCAGCAATTTGTTGGTTTTTAGTAAGCTTGGTAATGCTAAGATCTTCATCCCTTATCCTGATTATTTGCCTCTGTTCTTTCAACCCCTTTCTGAAAAAAGTCAGTTCAGGCATGCCTTGACAACTCCCTAGCGTAACATCAATCAACCTTACGAAATGAGCTTGGTATTATCGCACAGAAAGGAGGAGTCCCACACCAATCATAGATGGGGGAGAAATCAAACTAAAGCTTTTGATCCACGAACTGCCGTGGTTTCAGGGACGGGGATTACTGGTATTAACCATTTCTCTGGTGCAGCATGGATGAAACTCGTGTGAATTCTGTAGTTTAACGATGAGCTGTGCAAAGTATTTGCTTTCGTCTATCCTTAATCTTCCAATATTTTCAGATTCATTGGATGTCCACAAGTTCTAGTGTTTCCAGCAACTGGTATTCTGATCCAGTAGTCTATAGTCTTACGAACATTAGGAAAAACTTTCTAGGAAGAGCAGTTGAACAATGGGGGTCTTTAAGCAACAGCTGAATATGGACAGATATTTGTTGAGCATGCTTGAGATCTAGATTTCCTGTTGTTCTTTAGTCGTTTAGTCATGTCCGACTCTTCGTGACCCCATGGACCAGAACACGCCAGGCACTCCTGTCTTCCACTGCCTCCTGCAGTTTGGTCAAACCCATGTTGGTACCTTCGAGAACACTGTCCAACCATCTCATCCTCTGTCGTCCCTTTCTCCTTGTGCCCTCCATCTTTCCCAATTTCAGGGTCTTTTCCAGGGAGTCTTCTCTTCTCATGAGGTGGCCAAAGTATTGGAGCCTCAGCTTCACAATCTGTTCTTCCAGTGAGCACTCGGGGCTGATTTCCTTAAGAATGGATAGGTTTGATCTTCTTGCAGTCCATGGGACTCTCAAGAGTCTCCTCCAGCACCATAATTCAAAAGCATCAATTCTTTGGCGATCAGCCTTCTTTATGGTCCAGCTCTCACTTCCATACATCACTACTGGGAAAACCATAGTTTTAACTATACGGACCTTTGTTGGCAAGGTGATATCTCTGCTTTTTAAGATGCTGTCTAGATTTCCTACATCAAGCCAAATTGCTGGACTGCATGGCCTGTAGCCCCCCCCCTCTAATTTTATGAGTCCTGCACATATCCAGTACATTTGGAAAGTGTGGTGTTCCCAGCATGATCCTCTTGGTGCCTTTCAACTCTACAATTCCATGATTAGTTTTGCCTTGGCAAAATACCTTGTGGCACAATTTCTAGTAAGCGGATGGGGCTGGGGAGTGGGGGCCGAAGAAAGAGACTTTACTCGTAATGCATGCAAGAAAAAACATATCCACTTTCTCTCCAGCTTGTATGGGCAGATTCACAGCCAGGCCAGACCAGGCTGACAGGCAGTTTATAAGGCAGCAGAAAGCCCCTTCTAAGACATAGACCACACCACACTTTCTCTGCTTTCCCCTAACTCTTAAATCATTTTCATCGCTATGAAAGCAGCCGCTCTGACAAGGTATAATTAAGCTGGGGGGGGGGTAGGCTACAGAGAGGATTGTTACCTGCCAAACCACGTGCCTCCTTTCATCTGCATATTTATGCAGTTAAAGAGACAGAAAAGCTTTAATCACATTTTAATAACTAGGTACTGTACTTTGAACTCCATAAACCATCTCCAGGCTGCTCCTAAACTTTCTCTCTGATCTTCAAAGAAGAAAAGGAAGGAGCTTTGTTTTCTCTTTCTGAGCAACATTGCCCGGGGGGGGGGGGTTGGGAGGAAGGGAGGACCTCAAAGTTTCTACTGTACACCCAGCACCAAAGTTGTTGACCCCCAGAAAGGTTGAGAATTCTGAAGAGCTGGTTTGGACCAGGGAGGAGAGCAGCCATGTTTCAGCTCCTAAAATGGTGCCCCTGGAAAGAGATCTGGCAGTAGATCAAAACATCCTGAAGAAACTCGTATCAAAGGGGAAGTTTGGCTGATTCAGAGATGCGAAGTGACTACATCTGTCCTCCCACAGAGCAATAATTGGCTTATGCATTGCTTGTTCACTGTTGGGTCATGATGACCTAAGGCAGGTCGCACTAATTGGAACGATCACTTATTTTTGTTGTTTATTGTTTGGCTCAGTGGCTTCAGAGTAGGATGGGAGGAGAGAGATCGAAAACGATTATACATTTATGGTTATATGGGATATTGGGTCCCAGACTATAGGTTTTGGTTAAAGGCGGGCACAGATCTAAAAAAGGATGAAGAAAACTAGAATAGCATAACCATGGCAAATGCAGTATAAGAGAGAGTGAGGTTGTGATTATGTTTCATTGGCTTCTGTACTGAAAGGGAGAAAGAAATGAGTAGAAATACCTTCAAAAGCTTGTACAGTGGTACCTCGGGTTAAGTACTTAATTTGTTTCAGAGGTCTGTACTTACCGTAACCTGAAACTGTTCTTAACCTGAAGCACCACTTTAGCTAATGGGGCCTCTTGCTGCTGCCGCGCCGCCGGAGCATGATTTCTGTTCTCATCCTGAAGCAAAGTTCTTAACCTGAAACACTATTTCTGGGTTAGTGGAGTCTGTAACCTGAAGCGTATGTAACTCAAGGTACCACTGTATACTTGACAGGAGCATTTTTTTATTTTATTAAACACTAAGTAAAAGTTGATTTTGTTATTATTATTATTTTGTTCAGACTTTTAAATCACAGCAGTGTAATAACTTTCTTGGGCCAACCAAAACATCTCAAAGTGGTGAACAAGTTTCTTCAAGCTCTCTAGCTTGGCCAGACGCTAAGCAAAAGGGAGGGTGAAGGGAAAGAAAAAGCATTTAAGGCCATTTTTAACTGCCTTACGGTGGGCAGGAGGGGGAGTTCTGCAGATTTAAGACTGTTATCCAAAATGTTGCCCTATCTAAGGGTGGGAGGAAGCTGGGCCACAGCCACGGAGCAGTAGAAAAGAATGGGACACATGAATTGCTGCATAAGAACATTATATGGCATTAGCAATGGAATTATTGGGAATGCATTCATATATATCAGAGTCCCTTGTGCTTTCACAGGGACCTCTAAAGCTCACTTTTTGTCAGCGCAGGACCCAGAGAGGTAAGAAATCATGAGGCTTGCTTCCAATGAGCATTATACCAGGCTTTAAGAGTTTCAGCATCCTTTCAATATCTCCAAGAAAGGAAGTGCAATTTCAGAGTGAGCAGTCGGAACTGTGGATGGTGGTGATTCTCTGCTCAGATGAGAACTTTTGTTTTACACTCTGCTCCTATTTTCACCAGGCCAGTTTGGCTCTTCCCCTGATCTACCAGGTGCTGGTGGGTTTATCCTAGGGCTCCACCCTGATCCACTGGGCCCCAGCCACTGAATCTCAAATCGGAAGCTGTCTCATTGCCAGTTGACCCATTCAGCAAAATGAGCAGGAAGCCTGGCTTGCCACTTTTTGAAGCAAGTACAGAAATGCTCATCTAAAGCAGGTGAGGGGAACCTCTGGCGCTCCAGATGTTGCTGAACTAATGCTTGCTGGGGCCAATGGGAGTTGTCATTGGGAAACATCTGGAGGGCCAAAGGTTCCTCACGCCTGATCGAAAGACTGAAGAGGGTGTGTGTGTTTGTATAAATCCAGAGTCCAAAATTATGTAATGGAACTGCTAGGGGCTGTGTGTTCATGAGCTTGGTCAGCAGCCTGGTTTCGGGGTTGGCTGATCCTCCACCCTCTCCAGTAAAGCTGAACAGGACTATCATCAATCAATCAATCAATCAATCAATCAATCAATCATAGAGAACCTAGTCTCTAAATACCTTGATTTTACTTATCTCTGTGACCTCAGAGCGTAAATACTTTTTAATCTGTTCTTGTCCTTTTCTTTTAGAATTCAGTGCGATTTGGAGCACACAGTATTTTGTTTGCTGGTGTTGCTTTATCTCTGTTGCTGTAATCTGGAACTATTTTTTTTAAAAACTGGTTTTAATAACATGTCATCCCCCCGCCCCCGCTGCCTAAAAGCCCTCAGTTCTTTTTCTTCTACTAGCAACATCTTTCCAAAGATGCACTTTGCATAGTAATACTGTTCTTCCAGCCACACATGGTTTCCATTGCAGCTGGTCCCCTGTGGTTTCCAAACACCATGCTAAACTCATCTCCAAAGGTGGCTCTTGGGACAGCTGATAAGTTGATAGCATGGAGAGAAAACTGACTCCAGCTGTTGTGTCATGTTGGAGCCAAGCAACAAGGTTACTCGAAAGACAAAACCACCACTAGCTTCTTAATTGTGATACGTAAAATAACTGTGTTCCCTACACCATTAGTCCGATAGTGTGGGACCCACAGTGGGCCGGTACCCAACATAAACTGGCTCACTCCACTGGTTACCACCATTACTCTTTTCACTGTCTTACTTAAGGGGCTGTTGTTTTTAAGACAATGGTGGAGAACCTGTGGCCCTCCCAATGTTGGACTACAGATCCCATCACGCCCATAACCACTGGCTACGCTAGCTGGAGTTGATGGGACCTGAAATCACAACATCATCTATCTGCAGGGCCACAAGTTTGTTCCCGTTTTAAGAATGAGAGGCTGCGGGAAACAGAGTAGGGGAGAAGTTGAAAAGAGATGGGACAGAGAAGATGGGAGAAAGGGAAAAGGGGTGGATTTTCTTTTTTTTAATTAATAATCTACAGGACTCAAAAACTTGAATGCTATTTTGTGACATTTTGGTTGGCCTAAAGAAAAACCTAACATGGGTGTTAAGAGTTTTCTCATGCACCAACACATCTTACTTAAAAAAAAAAAGCTAACAGATATTTTGATTTTATGCACTGTGGCTTGCCGTTGTTTTATTGATTGTAGTTTAGAAATTATTTATGGTAATTGTTAAGAGTGGATTTCTGTTTAATTTTTATATCCTGATATTATTATTCTATATTATTCTAATGATTGTTGAATGTTACTTTATTTGATGTAGGTTGTTTATTTTAAAGCTATGCTTTATTATTACATTTTTGTATTGCATTAAATTGTTATAAGGTGTACACTTTGTTTCTTCAGCTTGTAAACCGCCTTAAGTATTGTAAGATAGAAAGATGGTATACAAATTAAAAGTGATGATGAAGTTAGGTCTAGAAAATATTTTTAAGGTTCACCTCTGAATGCAAAACAACTACAAAACTGAGTTTCGAAAACAGAGGCCTTCAGGACATATTTACATGGAGGAATATTTCCTGAAATCTGTGGAACATATTACTTCACAAACTTGCTTAGGACTTAGGTCCTAAGGACTTAGCTTCATCCCCTCAGTTTGACTGATAAGAAGCCAGGAGCTGACCTTCCATTTTCTCTTTTTCTTTTGAGAAGCATGTTGTTGTTCTTTTATCTCCCAGGACTGAAAGGTGTGGAAGATAATTCATTATCTCTTCATAACCTGCAGTAGCCAGAATCACAAAG
Organism: Podarcis bocagei; assembly: GCF_964188305.1. Lineage (NCBI taxonomy): Eukaryota > Metazoa > Chordata > Lepidosauria > Squamata > Lacertidae > Podarcis > Podarcis bocagei. The sequence continues at coordinate 18,335,662 of NC_138125.1, forward strand.
GCCAAAAGGCGCTGAGCCCTGGTAGAATCTCTCCTCTTCCATCTAAGTCTAAGGACCATCCTTGTGCTAAATAGGCTATAGCCATTAATGGATTCCTCTCCAGGAAAAGTGGTTTCTGCTGTGCATTTGAGTTGAGGCCAACTGCATAACAATGGCAAGGGATAAGACCCCCGGCCGAGTGTTAATGAGGCCTTATCAGCAAAAGTTCTCTCATCTGCATTAGCCATCAGCACAGTGGCAAATATTTAAGCGCTCTGTCCAAACAAGGCATTGCTGAAACCTTCATAGCTATGTAACTCCACAGGATGCCATCTTAAGACCTTTCCAGATAAATTTATTGAAAAAGTTTTCCCTACTCCTATAGTCAAGCGGACAGGTCAACACAGAACTAGGGCATCATACAGGGGTTAAAAGTGGCTGGCCACTGTGAAAAGAGTGTAGGTGGGCCTTTCTTAACTGTGAGCTGCAAAATTCTTGGTTCAAAGTTTGCCTTAGCCATGAAGTCACCGGGGGTTGCCTCTGGGTTTCCCAATTAAGACATTGCAACAGCACAATTGTGTAACTGCCACCTCCATCTGGGTTAAAGCAGAGACATCACCTTGCCAACAAAGGTCCGTATAGTTAAAGCTATGGTTTTCCCAGTAGTGATGTATGGAAGTGAGAGCTGGACCATAAAGAAGGCTGATCGCTGAAGAATTGATGCTTTTGGATTGTGGTGCTGGAGGAGACTCTTGAGAGTCCCATGGACTGCAAGAAGATCAAACCTATCCATTCTTAAGGAAATCAGCCCTGAGTGCTCACTGGAAGGACGGATCCTCAAGACTCCCTGATGTTGGGAAAGATGGAGGGCACAAGGAGAAGGGGACGGCAGAGGACGAGATGGTTGGACAGTGTTCTCAAAGCTACCAGCATGAGTTTGACCAAACTGTGGGAGGCAGTGGAAGACAGGAGTGCCTGGCGTGCTATGGTCCATGGGGTCACGAAGAGTCGGACACGACTGAACAACAACAACAAAGGCCACATTCATACCATACCTTTAAGCACTATGGCACCACAATCATGGCTTCCCCCACAGAATTCTGGGAGCTGTAGGTTGCTAGGAGACCCCCTATTCCCCCTCACAGATTCCCCTATGCAATTCCCCTATGAAGAGGGACTGATCGCTAAACCACATTGGGAACTGTAGCTCTGCGGCACTCAGCTCCGTTAATAAAACTATAGCTCTCAGAATTCATTGAGGGAAGCCATGATGGTTTAAAGCTGTGTCATAGTGCTTTAAATGTATGGTTGAAATGTGGCTCAAGCCCGTTGCTTACAGTAAACCCACTGAAAGCTAAAGTCTTAAGCTGGCCATAACATTCAAGCAGTGGCGTAGCGTGGGTTGTCAGCACCCGGGGCAAGGCAAGTAATTTGTGCCCCCTAACCCGTGGATTTGCGCCCCCTAACCCTAACCCCCAGATGTTGCGCCCGGTGCGGCCGGCCCCCCCTGCACCCCCCACACTACGCCACTGCATTCAAGGCCATTGATTTCAATGGGTCTACTCTGTATGACTTATACTTTTAAGTATTGCTCCAAGGCCGATATAATTGGGTGTGGGACCATGCTGTGGAAGATAATTATATTCCTGTTCTCTGCATTTTGTAGTGTGTATGTGCGTGCTCCAGTAATATTATAATTTAGCTTTAAATTCTCATAATGTACTTCATTGCCTGCATTATCGCATATCGTTTGATTGTGTTTTTATGCTATGTTGCCAGTGTTCGTTTTGCCTGAAAAATGGGACGGTTAGAAGATGGCGATGCGTTCAAGTTTCCCCTCATTCCAAGCAAGCATCCTGACGTCTCACCTACCTTACAAAGGCTACATGGACACCCCTACGCTTGACAGGTATTGCAAGGAACCATTCTGCATGTGAAAGCATAGCAACCACCGTAATATGCCCACAATCATTTCAGGCTGCTTTCAATGCCGACCACAGCTAAGCACTTTGCTTTCCTTACAATATAAGCCTATTTCTGTTCACTCAGAGGGGGGTCCCTTTGACTTCAGCAGGGGATGGATACACTTCAGGCTTTTAAAATTTTATTTTACTAGAACGTTGTGCAAAGGGGACGGGTTTAGAATTAAAGAAATCTGAGCATGGGAATTGTTTCATGTGCCAGAACTGAATAGAGCTTATGATCCTCTTCCGGCTACCCCAAGTTTTCTTCATTTTTCAGTAGTATTACTTAAGGTAGAGACTTAAGGTAGAGTCCAAAATTATTGCTTACCTCCTGCAAAGACTTGCACAGGTCAAGGATATGGGCCACCCAGCTCTCTGGCAGCCATGACACATTTTAGACTGCTCTTCAGCAGCCAAGGGAAATTAAGACTAGTGTTCTACCAAATGATCCTGATCTACCTTCATTCCATCCTTGGTGTGTAGATAGTTAGTATGTACAAATCCCTGACTTGAGATGCTAACAAGTGAAACAGACCTGATTTCTTTCTTAAGAAGTCAGAATGTTCATGGACATTCCATGACATCATGTCAAGTCAGCCAATAACTTGTGAGGATAGGCTTTTGGCCAACACTTCATAGTAGCTTTTTAACATAAGACATGATAACCATTAAAAAAGAAATGAACTGCAATCTGTTTTCAGAGGGAAGAAAAAAGCAATCCCTTTATATAATACATGCTTTTTATACATAATTAGTTTGAACATTTTGCTCAGCGGGATTTCTTTCACTGAAAGTAACACTGAAAAAACCTCCAAGGTTGATACTTAGAAATAAAAGCTGTACATCAAACCAAAACCACCAACAGAGACTCTGTATCCAAAAATGAAATACGTATCCCTTTTTCTTTCCTCTTTACTGGCTATAGTGAAACAATCATTTGTCCGATATATTGTTGTATTTAAGAAAGGGGTGTGTTTTCATGTGTTGGGAAGTTAATGGAGTCACAAAGGCTACTGTAATGTTCCTTTAAGACAGGCATTTCTTGCCAGGGAAATTAAGAGATCAATAGCTCATAACTAGTCAAGAATGTCAGGGTACAAACATCTTGGCAGAAGGCATACCTACCCTTGATGTAATCTAGATCTGAATATGTGTGTCCGCGAAAAAGGACACACTAGATTTAGGAATTTCAGATGGAGAGGCAGGGAGAATTTTGCGGACTTTGGAGTTCTGGAAAGCACTGGGAGTTGAGCTTTCTCTCAGGAGAGCTGTTGTGAAACAGTAGAATTTGCTGCTGGGAGTGTTTGAGCCTAGGTGGACCTGTGTACTTATAAATAAACTTTAAGACACTTGGGCACACCCTGAGTCTGCAATGATCCCTACAGCCAAAAGAAGATGGCAGCCAGGAAACCTAAAAGAGCTGAACAGTGCTGGTCAGACATTTCAGAGGAGACCATCTACTTGCAGGTCTGTTGGGAACAAAAACTGTTATCTGGGACAGGAACTGTTTGCATAACAGCCTGCTTCCATCTATGCCTGTTCCCAGCTGGACTGATACAGCCACATAGAGCTGGCACAACAAGGTAATTTCATGGTAACAACTACTGCTTGGCTGACACAGCTGCTGCCAATCCATTATAAGGCTTTAGATCAAGTTGTGCACATTTCTGACCATTGTGCCTGGGATCATGTAAACAACTTGTCCAGGTTATTCCATCTTATGAAAAAGGAAGGTTTGCTTTGATCATTCAAATGCCACCCATTAACTTGAGAAGTCCCAGAGAAAGATCGCGAAGCAGAAATGAAGCACATCATCAACTCTTGATTATTCCTTGTCCGAGAGCTCCGTATTCTCCCAGTCTCCTTGTAAGAGGCTTGTCTTTGACGCTGCAGATCGCTTAACATAAACCACTCTGTCGCCGCCTGGAATTAATTCACTCAAGTTGCTTCGAAACAAAGCAAGTGGCCTTCCTGAAGGAGAAAATAATTTTGAGAAGGGGTGGGGGGTGGGAGAACAAATCAAGATCTGTAAAAGTTGCAACATGGGCTGAGGTTAAATGATAACACTGGAAATGTAAAAGCATCCCAGAAAGAGAAAGCAAGACGTCCAGTCTAAGATGTAAGGAATTCCTGCAACATCTCCCGCAGCCTCTACTATTACAAGCCAATGTCCATGTTGCATTCGCTGCAATCCTCTCCCATGGTGACTGGAACCTGTCCTCACCAAGGTGTGCTCAATATTGACTGTATAGATCACCACCATCAGTGACAAATCTCAAAGTGGCAGCTATCTATAGTTAGCTTGCTGAGTGGTGCAGCCTGATAGGACTATAGCTCTGAAAGCACTGAACTGGCTGTCAGTGAACTATTGGGACCAATTCAAGGTACAAGTACTGACATAAAGGTATATAAAGGTAAAGGTACCCCTGACCATTAGGTCCAGTCATGGACAACTCTGGGGTTGCGGCGCTCATCTCGCTCTATAGGCCGAGGGAGCCAGTGTTTGTCTGCAAACAGCTTCTGGGTCATGTGGCCAGCATGACTAAGCCGCTTCTGGCTAACCAGAGCAGCGCATGGAAACGCCGTTTACCTTCCCACCGGAGCGGTACCTATTTATCTACTTGCACTCTGACGTGCTTTCAAACTGCTAGGTGGGCAGGAGCTGGGACTGAACACCGGGAGCTCACCCCGTCGAGGGGATTCGAAATGCCGACCTTCCAACCAGCAAGCCCAACCATCTCAGACCCTACATTCAGCAGGCGAGGTCTTGTTGGTGGTGCTGAAAGTCTTCGCAGCGGTGTTTCCCTAGTTGTGGAATGCCCACCATGATGAAATGCACTGTCTCCATCATTATTAACTTTCAAGAGGAGTTTGAAAACACTCCTGTTTTCCCAGTAATTTGGTGGCTGAAGAATACTGTTCCTGGCAACCTCGAGATCATTGGGTGAAAGCATTTTTTTTAGTGTAATTGCTTTAAAATGCCTTTTTTTTTTTTTGCTCCATTTCTGCTTTTAAATTGTATATATTGGTTGCCTTGGGCTCCTTGGGGGAGGAAGCGCTGGATATAAATTGAATCAATCCATATACTCAGGTGTTCCACCCCCAGGTAATACCCAACGGGTGAGCAGGGCTGTGCTGTGTTCTCCGTCTCCTAGCGTTCATGCGCACAATGCGAACAACTGCAGGGAAGGATGTGCATGGAACGTGTGCAGAGGAGGGCAACCAAGATGATCAAGGGTCCGGAAACCAGGCCTTATGAGGAATGGTTGAAGGAGCTGGGTACGCTTAGCCTGGAAAAGAGGTAAATATCTTAACATGGAAGATGAAGCAAGCTTTCCCCCCCTCGTGCTCTGGAGGCTACGACCCGAACCAGTGGCTTCAAGTTACAAGAAAGGAGATTCTGACTAAACATTTCGAAAAACGTTCGGCAGTAACAGAAATGGAATGGTCTCTCTTGGTAGGTGGTAGACTCTCTTGGAGGTTTGTAAGCAGAGGTTGGGTGGCCATGGATTGCTTGAGCCGAGATTCCTGCATTGCAGAGGGTTGGACTAGATGACCCTTGGGGTCCCATTCAACTCTATGATTCTATGCAAATACTTCCATAAGATCCAAAGCCCTGATTGTGCAAGCTCCTTGCCCACAGCTATTTGTGCTGTATGCATGGGGGGGGGGGCATCCAAAAGGAAGAGCTAGTAGGGAAGGCTGATTGCCGAAGAATTGATGCTTTTGAATTATGGTGCTGGAGGAGACTCTTGAGAGTCCCGTGGACTGCAAGAAGATCAAACCTCTCCATTCTTAAGGAAATCAGCCCTGAATGCTCACTGGAAGGACAGATCCTGAAGCTAAAGCTCCAGTACTTTGGCCACCTCATGAGAAGAGAAGGCTCCCTGGAAAAGACCCTGTTGTTGGGGGAAATTGAGGGCACAAGGAGAAGAGGACGACAGATGACAAGATGGTTGGACAGTGTTCTCGAAGCTACCAGCATGAGTCTGACCAAACTGCAGGAGGCAGTGGAAGACAGGAGTGCCTGGCGTGCTCTGGTCCATGGGTCACGAAGAGTCAGACACGACTAAATGACTAAACAACAACAAGAAGTAGGGGCATGTAAAATTGGGAGTGGGGCATTCCACACTTCGGAGACTTGCAAACAGTAACTGTTCCCCCCTCTATCCTTAACTACAATGGCTGGTTTGCTTCAATCTGCATCCTTCATTATTCACATTAAGGGTAATAGCTTAGATAGCTGCAGACGTGTCAGCTAAAATAGGATAATTGATGGTATAAGATATATCTGCCTGGTTGCACACGCACCCACTAGCTGCCTTCAATGAAAGGCTATAATCAGTGCTAATTACAGGGCATTTGGGAAAATTTGTTGGTCTGGGGATATAGGTAGATAAAAAGAATATCCTAAATATCATTGTTGTAATTAAAAGAGCAGTGCTCTTTCATCTCGAAATACCCCTGAGGCATTCAGACAAGAGCCGATGCATAACAAGCGGATTACTTTGCCCTGTCACTGGTTGGAAGATATAGAAGCTGTTTAACGATGAAGATCCGGATCAAAAATAATTATGACAACAAATGGAAAGAGATGCAACTCTGGATTGGAGGTACGAGAAGAAGAAAATAGCCCAATATAAGCTTTAAAATGGAGTTATCTGTAGAGTCGCCCGTTTATGTTTCTAAATTATTTAGTATTTTATTGCTGCTGTAATGATCCACTGCTTAGCACTGCTGTTCTCCTGTGAGCTGCTTTCATCAAATTTGCAGCCTGCAAATTTAGAAAAAACAAAACAAAACGAGGACTGGCAGAGCTTTAATTTGAACAACTGCATGAACACAGAGGAAGGTATAACAGGTAACTTAAAGGGAACTGCAAGGAAGCTTACCTGTATTTTAAGTGAATCTTGAATGTGTCACCTAGAATAGGTTACTGGATCCTGTGTTCTAGAATAACTACAGCATTTTTCTTTCTTTTTTCTTTTTTTAAAAGAAGAAGAAGTTGGGGTGGGGGGTGGGGGAGATGATTGGCGCTTCTTAGCAATATTATGTCACTTCCTCTCACCTGTCCACGTTGTCTGCAGAGTGATGAAGAAATGTTGGCACTGAGGATGGGAGCTGCAAATGGCGGCAGCTTCCTCTTCGTTGTGAACAGAGAGCATGCACCCCAAGTGGCGATAGGATGGCCAGCACTTGTAGTCCTCTGTATCCCTGCTGTGGAAGCCCTTTAAGGCAATGTAGTCTTGGAAAGGGGAAGAGACAAGGTGATACAATTATGTACGCAGCTGGAAACAGAGAGATATTTCAGATTTGGCAGTCAGCGGGAAAAACAGGAAACGGTGCCTTTCTCGGTGCTCTTCCCTAGCAGATCAGCTGCGAATCTCATCTCAACAGAAAGGCAGCCCGGAACATACTGTCCTTCTCTTAGAGGACAATGCCAATCACCAAGCGACTCCACCCCACCTCACAGGCAACGAATGTGAGTTGTGCTGGCACCCCACTGAACTGCTGTTCCCCCACTGAGATCCAACCATTATGTAAAGCCCGTAAGAGTCTATTGTGTGAAATAATGTACCTTTCAACTGAGAAGGCTTTTTCTGCAGATAAAGTCCAGACTTGTATAAATGCAAAACTCTCTGAAAAGCTCTCAGGGTTTCATTTGTTCCGTATTGCAAATCACCTACAATTACAGAAGAGGAGGGGGAATGATTTAAAGAAGGCGATTAAGAGCAGCTCTTCATTAAAACTTTTTTTAAAACAAACAAACAAACAAACAAACAAACAAACCAATTCCCATTAGAATGTACCTGTGGCATTCAGGATATCCTTCAGAATGGGTTGCAAAACGAAAGGTGCAGTATGTGGCAGGAGATAAGTGAAGAAATACCTGCAAATAAACACATCTATTTTAAAATCTTAAAATTCTGTGTCAAAGATTTTCCATACAGCACAAGGCAATTAAGAGTCATGTGTTGTTAACATCCTACATGTTTTGAATCTCATCTCTCCCAATTTTGAAGGCTTGGTTTATGATCTGAAAGCAAGCAAAAAATTTCCTAGGCTGGCCAGATGCACCTCTGATAGTTGCAGAGGGCGAGGCCCCTGCAAATATAATAGTTGCACTGAAGAGGCAATTACAGCAGATGCAGCTTGCATGGAAACCATTGAAGGTGCAGGATCACTGGCCTCTCCTGCATCTGGCTACTGTAGTGGGACACGAACTAATAATAATAATAATAATAATAATTTTTTATTTATACCCCGCCCTCCCCAGCCAAGGCCGGGCTCAGAGCGGCTTACAAGCAATAATAAAAACAAGATGAGTGATTACAACTTAAAAACAAAAATAAAATACAACATTAAAATAATGGAACATTAAAATATTAAAATGGAGCCTCATTGCAGGAGAAGGAAAAGAAAAAAGAAAAAGGGGGCGGAGGGAATCAAATTGGCTCCAATCCAAAGGCCAGGCGGAACAACTCTGTCTTACAGGCCCTGCGGAAAGAGATCAGATCCTGCAGGGCCCTGGTCTCATGAGACAGAGCGTTCCACCAAGTTGGGGCCAGTGCTGAAAAGGCCCTGGCTCTGGTTGAAGCCAATCTAACTTCCTTAGGGCCTGGGACCACTAGGGTGTTGTTATTTATGGACCTTGAGGCTCTCCGTGGGGCATACCAGGCGAGGCGGTCCCGTAGGTACGAGGGTCCTAGGCCGTGAAGGGCTTTAAAGGTCAAAAGCAGCACCTTAAATCTGACCCTGTACTCCACCGGGAGCCAGTGCAGCTTGAAAAGCACTGGATGAATATGCTCCCATGGCAGAGACCCTGTGAGGAGCCTCGCTGCAGCATTCTGTACCCGCTGGAGTTTCTGGGACAGCTTCAAGGGCAGCCCCGCGTAGAGCGTAGAGCTGAACTAGCCTCTGGCAGAACAGAATCAGTTTGCCTAACTGATAAAATTTAGTCATTGACTTAAGGTTCGCCTTCCCTTCGAATCTGCTGAAATCTGCTCTTCAGATTTACACTGCTTCTCAGGTGCTGGCCATATAATAATAATAATAATAATAATAATAATAATAATAATAATAATTTAGTATTTCTATCCCGCCCATCTGGCTGAGTTTCCCCAGCCACAATGGGCGGCTTCCAATCGAGTGTTAAAAACAATACAGCATTAAATATTAAAAACTTCCCTAAACAGGGCTGCCTTCAAATGTCTTTTAAAGATAAGATAGCTGCTTAATTCCTTCACATCTTCCACAGGGCAGGCGCCACTACCGAGAAGGCCCTCTGTCTGGTTCCCTGTAACCTCACTTCTTGCAATGAGGGAACCACCAGAAAGCCCTTGGCGCTGGATCTCAGTGTCCAGGCTGAATGATGGGGGTGGAGACACGCCTTCAGGTATACAGGACTGAGGCCGTTTATGGAGCTTCTGACTAGCACATGCCCTCTTCCAGCAGAATTAGACAACATTAGCCTCTGCCAATTGTACCCTGTCTGGGGAGATGGATGCAGATACACAGTGTAGTAACACGGAAGAGCTATGGCAGGCATAGGGAACTTCCATTAGGTCCACTAGGCTGTTGAGAATTCCGTTCCACCTTAAGGGACAGACGTGTGGAATTGTTGCATGTCACATGTCTGTTTACATTCCAGCACAGTATGCTGGGAACTTCCGTTTGTGTATAGCTTTGCTGTTTTGCTTTGGATACGAAGGAGATCAGACATGTTTCCTTTTGTCCTGATCTACGCTAAATAAACCTGCTTGTAAATATGCTCACACAGCCTCTCGTGCCACTTCTGTTTGCGTTTTCTCTGCTGAATAGCGTGCTCAGTCTTCTAAAGCCTGGGCCGCAGATTTATGCTGCACCAAGGACCGGAGTTTGTCTGGCACACCGGCCAGTGGACTGGAGCCAGCTGGGGGCCTGCCAATTGCCCCCGTTTCCTTGGGTGCATGCCAACATAGGCTTCCCCATGTGGCCTATGAGGTTGTGAGCTCCACCTACTTTAAACTTGGAAGCAGGCCTTATTGAGAGCGTAGCCTTTTATTCTCTTTTGTCTCACTCATTCTTATGAATGAAAGTGGCATTTCTAGACTCCGCTGCCTGATGCAACCTCTGCATGTTGCTTCCTGGTAAAGGCAGTCACGGGAGAAAGAGGTTGTGAAGTCCTTAGGAGTTTCCCAACCAATTGGGTGGGAAGTTGGGGGATGCTTTGATGAGTACACAGAAACTTTGGTACATGTGGATACGGCTCTTTCGTTCGAGTCATGCTTTAACGGTTAAATAATCATATTACACATGCAATTAAATGCTATTAACCCTAACTTTTTGCCCCCAAAAAGGAGTTGTCCAAAGTGGATTCTCAATAAAAAGAAGGCACAAATCACACAATCATTAAAACATAGCAGCACTGTGAAATTCAGGGTGCTGGTTCTGGGGGGGCATTTAAAAATAAATCACCCAATGTACCGGTAAGCATTGAAGAGGTTCCTTTTCTCATTTATTCCTTCACACTTCCCCTGCGCAGAACACCTGAGAGAGAAGCTTTTGGTGGGGAATTCCAGGGTGCAGTCCCCATCCCCTTCGCAGGACAACTCCTCAGTGCTCACGTCATCCAGGTCTGCGACTTTGAGGACCCCGTTCACCATGACAAACTGCCTGGGCTGGAAATCCAGGAGGACCAGGGAACCCAGAGGAGACTTGGCCAAGTAATGGAGCAGCTCAGCCAGCTCCAGGCAAAGCTGAAAGAGAAGGTGAATACACTTTTATTGGCTGGGAGCATCCAAACAAATGGAAAAGGGGTGGCTAACATTATTTATTTCATAAAATCTATCTCCTTAGGCATGCAGGTGGCGCTGTGGGTTAAACCACAGAGCCTAGGACTTGCCAATCAGAAGGTCGGCAGTTCGAATCCCCCCAACGGCGTGAGCTCCCGTTGCTCGGTCCCTGCTCCTGCCAACCTAGCAGTTCGAAAGCACGTCAAAGTGCAAGTAGATAAATAGGTACCGCTCCGGCGGGAAGGTAAATGGTGTTTCCGTGCGCTGCTCTGGTTCGCCAGAAGCGGGTTAGTCATGCTGGCCACATGACCCGGAAGCTGTACACCGGCTCCCTCGGCCAATAAAGCGAGATGAGCGCCGCAACCCCAGAGTCGGTCACGACTGGACCTAATGGTCAGGGGTCCCTTTACCTTTATCTCCCTGGCCACATCAGGAAATCACTGAGTCCTGATCGAACACAGCAAAAACAACCAAACTCCCACTGACGATTATGTCCCTAGACACCCTTAAAGCCTTTGATTGTTTAGAATGGGAATTCCTGTTAGCAGTATTAACCAACATGGAATTTGGCCCCAACTTCCTACAAACCCTTAAACAAATTTACTCCCAAGCTTCAGCAAAATGTAGGGTCAATGGTATGGACTCTAATACCATAGCAATACGAAGAGGCACAAAACAAGGGTGCCCACTCTTGCCCCTTTCTGTACATCCTGGCCCTTGAACCCCTAGCAATCCGAATCCGGGCAGCTCCTGACTTCAAGGGAGTGGTAATAAAAGGCAAAACCTATAAATCAGGGCTCTTCGCAGATGGCCTGATGGTCATGACACCAGACCCCACAAACACTGCAGCCAACTAAAGATTCCCAACCATGCCCTACCCCCCAACCTTTCTCACTACCAAGAAAGATGTATGCATACCTCTCCCGGTATGCCCCGCGGAGGACCTTAAGGTCCACAAATGACAACATTTTGGAGGTCCCAGGTTGCAAGGGGCTAGATTGGTCTCAACTAAGGCCAGGGCCTTTTCAGTACTGGCCCCGACTTGGTGGAACGCTCTGTCACAAGAGACTAGGGCCCTGCAGGACTTGACTTCTTTCCGCAGGGCCTGCAAGACAGAGCTGTTCCGCCTGGCCTTTGGTTTGGACTCAGTCTGACCCTTATGTTTCCCTCCCCTCATGGTCTTGATCTATCAGCTACTTTTAAAATGAGACTGCATTTTATCCTGTATTTTAAATTGAGTGCCCCCCCATTATGTTTTTACTGTGATTTTATTGGTGTCAGCCGCCTAGAGCCCAGCTCTGCCGGTGTATAAATAAAATTTATTATTGTTGTTGTTATTATTATTATTTGTGTATGTGTGCATATACATATACATATTACATAAATGAACAGAGAACCTACTCAAGTGACACTGGCATAAACCCCCACAAACATATTAAATATTACCACCCCAACAACCCCCCTCCCCCTTCTCTCCCCCCCTCTTCTTCTTCCCCCACCTTATTCTGTATAATGTCTCTGCCCAAGATCCTGGAGAGCTGTTGCCAGTCAGAGTAGGTAATACTGAAGCTAAATGGACAAATAGTCCACACACTGCAGCTTCCTATAAGGAGTAAAAGGACACTTTTACTCTGGTCAGTGAGGGGAGGGTTCGTTTTCATAACAAACCTGGGTGAAGATCATTTTCTTGGATTATAGTTTAAGGTCAAACAGTCGTTCCCAGGTTCATTTTATCAAACTATTTGAGACTTTTTAAGACCATCATTAGTGATGTGGGATACAGGTGAATTACAATTTAAAAAATAATAATCAGAGCAAGTTTATTCGAAAGACTTCTCATCAGCAAACAGAGAAGATGATGATCAGTATCAGTCCCATCTGCCCTCAACCAGAGTCCTAGGGTCTTTGAATGAAATGAGCTCTCCTTGTTTTTGTTTTCTTACTTTAAATCTCTCCTCCCAGGGGGTCTGCAGAAGTTGAATCATCTCCAGGGGAACACCCAACTCCAAAACGGTGACCACCTTCATTTCAGGAACTAAGCTAGGATCATAGCACTGACCGCGCAACTGTCAAAAGAGGAAATGCACAGATTGCCGTGTTACTATAGATGTAAATGCTGGAAACAGCTGGATGAAAGATAAGATCTGTGTGTGTTTTGCAGAATCGGGGAATTCAGATCTTTGCAGAGGGGTAGAGGGACACCCTCAACAGGTCTTAGGAGATTCCACAGTGGGAATATTCCTATGTGGTTGTGGTTTCAAGCATGCTGATAGTACTGGATAGGAAACCATAACATTCATTAGTCTGCATTTTGAAGTTGAATGTTTATACCGCCCAAAGAACAGTGCATTCCCATTGATGTTTATTTACCATTAACCTAGCCAAGAGTAATTTCAATTCCAGAGAGGTACCTTTTCCATGGCTTTTCCCTCCCCACCCCCTAATGAGCTCTGTCAGGTCATTAACAATAATTGAACCAAGAAAGAGTTTACAGGATGCAGATGTAAGAGCTTCACTTATCTAAGGTATGTTTGTGATTAAACATTTCCCATCCCCCCCCCCCCCCCGCAAGCCTGCAGTCCGTATCTCTTTGGGGGGAGGCTGGAGGAATACACAACCATTTAAGGCTGCAAGCCTAACCAAGTCTACTGGGAAGTGCACCTCACTGAGTTCAGTGGGGCTTATTCCCAGGTAAATGGGTTTAGGATTGCAGCTAGTGATCATCACCAACTGAGTTCTGTAAGTTGGCTACTAGTACTAAGGTTTGAAGAGTATAAAACAGGTGTTCCCAAACTGTGGTCCATGGACCCCGAGTGGTGAGCGTCATTTGGTGGTGTGGTCAATGGTGTGTCTGTGAAGAGCAGCAGCTGCTATGAATGGTGGGTGAGGCACATTAAATATTCATCTTGATTTTTAATTGTGTTTCCATTGCTTCTTTTAACTTCTCATATTACATTTCATTATTTCTTATTGTGTCTGATATTCTACAGGATTGGAACACAAGAAAATAAAAATCGTGGGAAACGCCATTCAAAATCATGCTGCACCTAACAAAACGCATTACCAGTTGTCATTATAACAGGCAGAAAACCCATTAAAAGGTCCGCCAAGATCTTCAGCAATTTTCAAGTGGTGGTGGTGGTTTGGGAACCACTGTTTCAGAAGGATTTTCCCTCTGTCAACTGCTGCAAATCCAAGAGCAGCCATTAAGTGTGCAGTTGAACAACATTATTGTTCAACTATTAGGAGTCAGGTAGCTTTGGTGATTACTCCAGTGCACACAGAGATCTGTTGCAGATCCAGATCTGCCTTCTACTTACCCTGGGAGAAAGAGGAAAGTGGCCCAGAAGAAAGGCAATCTAAGTCTAGACATTTCAAGACAGTAATTCATGGGAAGGTTTGTTCCTCTTTAATAAAGTACAAATTGGCGAAGAAACAACCAGGAAGTGGAGCACTAAGGAGGAACAAGGGAAGCGGCAGATCACAGGAGACAACATTGTCTTCATAACCTCCATAAGCAATTATCACAGGCTTATCTCACTTAAAAGAGAGAACACACCCTTCAACAACAGCTGAAGCCAGTATAGGTGCTTTGATGGGAGAAACACTTCTTAACAGCTCCAAAACTCAGCTGGCAGAAATACTTGGAATTACATCAGCTTAGACTGCGATCGCAATCGCTTTTGCTTAGAGCAGTGGTGGCCAAACCTGGCCCTCCAGCCACTTTGCGACTACAGTTCCCATCATCCCTGACCACTGGTCCTGTTAGCTAGGGATGATGGGAGTTGTAGTCCCAAAACAGCTGGAGAGCCAAGTTTGGCCATGCCTGGCTTAGAGGAAAGCAAAAAAACACTTCTTCTAATTAAACACATTTTTTAAAAAAATTAAAAAGTATACACTGCTTCGTTCTATGTAAGATAAAACTATTTAGGATCCAGTTGCAATCAATTTAAAGGCGTAATGGTCAAAGAGTGTTGGACTGGGACCTGGGAGAAGCAGGGTTCAAATCACCACTCAAGCCATGAAGCTCCTTGGGCCGGTCACCAACTCTTAGCCTAACCCAGTATTTCCCAAACTTTGGTCTCCAGCTGTTTTCGGACTACAGTTTCCATCATCCATGACTGCTGGTCTTGCTAGCTAGGGATGATGGGAATTGTAGTCCAAAAAAAAGCTGGGGACTCAAGGTTGGGACACTGACCTAACCTATCTCATAGGATTGTTGTGAGGATGATATGAAATGGGGAGGAGAGTCATGTACACACCACATTGAGACCCTTGGGAGACAAAGGTGGTGTATGAATGAAATAAATATATAAATAAATAAATGCAGAAATAGTGCAAAGCATTGCAGCAAAATATGATTGAACACATGTATTCAAGCTACAATCCTTGGAAGTAAGATGCACAGAACTTGGGATTTGCTGCCATGTAAATCTGTGAGTAAGCCCCATTGAACAGAATGGCAATTGCATCCGAGTAAACATGCCAAGGAATGTGCAGTTAAGTTTGAGGCCAGAACAGCACCCAGTCCCATAACATTTCTTAGTGTGACAGTTCAAGTCCTGGGCCACGTGGACAATAAATAACAGTACAGTTAAGCATGCACAGATTGACGTTTCCTTCCCAGGGAGTTATCACAGGTCACCCACCGCAAGTGATATTACAGCGGTGGGGAGTTTAAAGTACGATTTCCACTTAGGCCCCTGCCATAATCTACTATTCGCTTCCTCAGAAGCAGTTTCCATTCTGCTCGGTGGGGCTTCCTCGCCGGAAAGTGCGCACAGGAAAGCAGCCTTAATCCCAGCGCAAACTGATTTCAGTGAAGCTTCATAGCATAGAATCATAAATTGTAAGGGACCCTAGTCCAACCCCCTGCGATGCGGGTTGCAATCCTAACAAGATAGGATCGCACCACAAAGGCGCGCACCGGGCTACTCCCCCAGATTATTCAATCCTGCGGAGTTCCCCTGCCTGCCCAAGCCCGGTGCTACGTGCCTTGACGACGCCGGGATGCTCCAAGCTCTGCAGCAGAACCATCTCCTTGAGCAGCTTGTAAGCGGCCAGGCGGCAGCAGCCGCTCGGGTGCGCGTAGCGTTGCGCGCAGCTGCTCACGTCGCGGCCGGCCGGGTGCACGGACTTCAGGGCGACCTCGTGGCCTCCTCCGCGGGGCAGGACAGCCCTCTGCACCAGCTTGGTGATCCCGGAGCCCACCAAGCGCACGCCCGTCGCGCCGCTCAGCTCCGCGCAACCCAACGCGCCTGCGGCGGGAGAAAAGGCGCAAGCAGCCCGTGCGGACGCGGCCAAGCGCCGCAGATCCGCCTCCCGCTGCTCCAGCTCCCGCTTCAGGCTCGGGGGCATTGGGGAGTCCAGCAGCTGCCAAGGGCCCGAGACAACGAGGGCCAAAGCGAGCAGAGCAGGGGCGGCCAGGAGCGCGAGGAGCGCCCCGGACCGCGCCGGCAGAGCAGAGTCCGGGCAGCAGCGCATGACCCAGCCTCCGAACAGGCGAGCGTCCAGTGCCGCGTTTCGACTCTGCCTCGCGTGGGAAACCGGGTCAGGTTCCTCCCCAGAGGCGTGTCTGCTGCAGTAAGCCGCCGCCTAGCTCCCCTGGAGAGCCTCATTTCTCCAATCGGGAGGCGAAGAAAACAGAGGGATTCTCCTAGAATGGTAGAGTTGGAAGGGACACCTGAGCATCATCTAGTCCAACCCCGCTGCAATGCAGGAATAGGCAGGGGGAATCGAACCTAATCCCTCGGCGTTAACAGCATCACGCTCTAACCAAGCTAACTTCCTATCCAGGCATCAGAATTTGGGCAGGGAATTTCAGGGCCAGTTTAGTTTGGAGTGGGGCAAGGACTGCTGAAATCCGATAGGTGAGGCTCTGAAATCAGTGCGGGGAAGGGCTTATTAATTTAGTATCTGCTTGTATGCAGCTTTCTGGGTTCGATTCCAGGGGTCTCTACGTAGGGCTGGGAATGTCTCCTACCTGAAACCCTGGAGCCCCACTGCCAATGCAGAGCCTGGTCTCCTTCGTAGAACATGCCACACGTGCACAGAAGAAGAAAAATGGAGCTGAATGATTCATTCACAATATACAGTGGTACCTTAGGTTAAGTACTTAATTCGTTCCAGAGGTCCATTCTTAACCTGAAACTGTTCTTAACCTGAAGCACCACTTTAGCTAATGGGGCCTCCTGCTGCCACCGTGCGATTTCTGTTCTCATCCAGAAGCAAAGTTCTTAACCTGAGGTATTATTTCTGGGTTAGCGGAGTCTGTAACCTGAAGCGTATGTAACCCGAGGTACCACTGTACAGTTAACCACAGAAAGAAACTGTTGCATTCGTAAGCATGGAATCACTAGGGTAAGTTCTTAAACTGTGGTCTAGGCTGCATTTCTGGATGCTTTCTGAGGTCTAGCTCAAAACAGAGAAAGGTTTCTTGGAAGCTTTGATCACATGGCAAAGAGAGAGCAGATTGCATCTTCAGCAGTAAAAGTATCTGCAGTGGAAAGTTCCAGGAGTTCCGTTCAGTGCTTAAAAATGTAAAAGCCACTGTGATTAGCATGCCATAATTATATTTCTCCACCCATGTTTCTGACCTTCAATTCAGTTCTCAACGTTTCCACATAAATTTGCAATACAGTCATACCTCAGGTTACAGACGCTTCAGGTTGTGTTTTTTTGGGTTACTGACCCGCTGAAACCCGGAAGTACCGGCACGGGTTATTTCCGAGTTTTGGCAGTCGTGCATGCGCAGAAGCACTAAATCACACTTTGCGCATGCACAGAAGTGCCAAATCGCAACCCTCGCATGTGCAGACGCGGCGCTGCGGGTTGCGAACATGCCTCCCACACGGATCACGTTTGCAACCCGAGCGTCCACTGTAATAATGATAATAATCCGCATGGGTTGTCAGTTTTTAGATGCGGCATTGCACGGCGCCACTATCACCAGGAAGCCTGAGGTACCCTCCCCTGTCCAAGCCTACAATTTAGATGGAAGAAGATACTTCAATTTAAATCAAAAATCACTTTTCCTTGGTAAAGGTTCTCTGATCCCCTGCCCTGGGTTCCAATTTGCCTTATGAAGTTCTAAGCTCTAGGCCAGGCTTCCTCAAAGTCAGCCCTCCAGATGTTTTGAGACTACAATTCCCATCATCCCTGAGTACTGGTCCTGCTAGCTAGGGATCATGGGAGTTGTAGGCCAAAAAAACATATGGAGGGCCGAGGTTGAGGAAGCCTGCTCTAGGCTTTAATACCTTGATCCATCTTCTAACTACATATCGGTATTTTGCTGCCACCATATAGACATGAATACCTTGGCCAAATATGAGACATGGTTTGAACAAACAGAACTTTATTAGTATAGTAAAAAGCTGGCTATAACACATTCTTACATGTTTTGCTTTCCATAACAGTGCTTGGATATTTTGTAGTTTATAACTCTATTCCTCATCCAGACCATCATCCTAATCCTATCCTATCCTAATCCCACAGCCTCCTCCCTCCAAAACTCAACTCCCCTTTTCCTGTCCCCCCCCACCTGTTCTGTCACACTTCATCCTCAGGCAATCACTGGTCCTAAAGGATCTACATTGGCTCCCAGTACATTTCCAAGCACAATCCAAAGTCCTGGTGCTGGCCTTTAAAGCCCTAAATGGCCCTCGGCCCAGTGTACCTGAAGGAGTGTCTCCACCTCCATCATTCAGCCCAGACACTGAAGTCCACTTCCGAGGTCCTTCTGGCAGTTCCCTCACTGCAAAAAGTGAAGCTACAGGGAACCAGGCGGAGGGCCTTCTTGGCAGTGGCACCCTCCCTGCGGAACACCCTCCCATCAGATGCCAAACAGATAAACAGCTATTTGACTTTTAGGAGACATCTGAAGGCAGCCCTGTTTAGGGAAGTTTTTTATGGCTGATGTTGCATTGTGTTTTTAATATTTTCTTGGGAGCCGCCCAGGGAGGCTGGGGCAACCCAGTCAGATAGGCGGCATATAAATAATAAAATTATTATTATTATTATTAATCAGCATGGGACACACCCCATCGTCCCAGCCCTCTCTCACTGCTGCCGTGCACTGGACCTTACCTTACGTTTTACAAATATCTCCCTACATAGACATCTTAATAGGCAAACCTGTACAAGTCAATTATGATGACAAACATCGCAAAGCCCCCAACAGATAACCCTTCCTTTAGGCCAGGCATCCCCAACCTGCGGCTCTCCAGATGTTTTGGCCTACAACTCCCATGATCCCTAGCTAACAGGACCAGTGGTCAGGGATGATGGGAATTGTAGTTCAAAACATCTGGAGGGCCGAAGGTTGCGGATGCCTGCTTTAGGCAAACACACACAAACTCACCTCAACTATGATAGTTGTTAAAAAGCTGCAGTCATAGGTATATCAGTGTATTTAAATCTGAATTGTCAAATTGTGTTATTGTTATTATGGTATTTGTTGTAGTGTCTTTTGCGGTTGTTGTTTGCATCGAAAAAATGATTTAATAAATTTTTAAAAAACCCATCAACTATGATTGCAAAATAGCCCCAACTCCAAAATGAGCTCTCTCCTCCTCCAACCCAGCGGGAAATGGAACTTTTAAGCAGGTTCCAGTAGGAATTCAAGCTGCAAATGACAATATCCTACTGCCGATTATTTAATCCCCTTCAGAGCGAAGGTGGCGCCGTGGTCTCAGTCTGCATACTAAGCCATCAAATGGCTTCAGCGACTGTGTGTCCATAATTTTAAAGCTCTGAGGCGGGACCAGCTGGAATTCAAACCTCTGCAGAAATTTGGCCATCACCACTTTAGCCTCCATCTGTGATAAAAACAATGAATGAATGAATGAATGAATGAATGAATGAATGAATGAATGAATGGTAAACTGGCTCTTGCCATTTTGACACAGTTGAACACTATCTCCAGATAAGTGCAAATGCTTATTCTAGGCTTGTTCAAAATACAGGATTAAATTCAGCCATTAAATAAAGAAATAAAAATCTAGTGGACTAAGAAACCGAGAGCACTGAAAAAAATTAATAGTTTGGATTTGTTTTTATTTGACTCATTTAAAAATAAAAATTATAGGCCCATAAGTGATACAGACTTTTAAAAAATCTATATATAATTTCCAACCATCATTCTGCTGCTGAGACCTTTATGGCCCTCACAAAGAACTATAGTCTACAGAACTATAACAAAGAACTATAGTCTAACAATCAAGTCCTCTTGGTAAGGAACTCTTAACTAATTATAGTTTCTTTGAGGGAAGCCGTTCATGTTTACAGTGATATCATAGTACTTTAATTGTGTGATGTGAACATGGCCTAAACCTCACTCTGAATGAAGCCTGAGTTCTGCCTTGCTGAGGCCCAGAGCCTGACCGTGAGATCTATATATTTTAAATAAATGAAATATTGGGGAACCCACAGCTGGTGAAGGCTGGGCTGTGGGGCACCATCCCTGAAGCTATTACACACCCCACCCTGCTGTTCCACCAGTCCTTTTGCCCAGGCTCCTGGATCAGCAAGGTAGAATCACAGAATATTGTAGAGTTGGCAGGGACCCCGAGGGTCATCTGGTCCAGTGCTAAAGCATCCCTGACAGATGGCCATCTAACCTCTGCTTAGAGACCTCCAAGATGGGCTTTTTAAAAGGACAGGTGCCACTTAAGAGGGGACTTGGAAATCCTAATGGGCACTGCCTTACCTGTGAAAATAGCTGCCCGATACAGGTATGACCTCCAAGGGAAAAAGGGAAGTAGGTAAAGTATGGTCTAAAAAAATAATAGAGAGAGAGAAAATCATAGAATTGCAATGCAGGAATCTCAAGATAAGAGTTATTGAAATGGCTTTGCATAGACAGCGTCCTTAGCAATGGCTTCGTTGCAACCTTGAACTCACTCCACCTGCTTAGGAGTGTACCTGATCCACTCTTTCAGTACAACAATGGTATAGTCAACAATGGTTGAATGTGCTTCGGGTTGAGCGCTTTCAGGTTGTGCTCTGTGGCAACCCAGAAGTAATGGAGCCCGTTACTTCCGGGTTTTGCCGCTTGCACATGCACAGACGCTCAAAATGACGTCATGTGCGGAAGCGGCAAAACGCGACCCGCACAGACGTGCCGTCGCGTCTTACGTTCTATTCAGGATGCGAACAGGGCTCCGGAACAGATCCCGTTTGCATCCCGAGGTACCACCGTAATCATTTTTATAGCCTCCTTTTTCCATTTCTTTGCCCCCCCCTTTCCCTTTTTTAACATATTTTTTATTAAAGATGTCTTGGTTTACAAAAGTATGTGCAATGTCTCTTTCTTCAAGTTACACTTTCTACAGATCAGTTTCATTTGTTGACACATTAGTGTTACATTAGGAAGAAAAGGGGGAAAGAGGTGGAGGGGGGATGGTGAGTGAGGTGGGGTGGCAATGCTTCTACAGTGGTACTTCGGGTTACATACGCTTCAGGTTACAGATGCTTCAGGTTACAGACTCCGCTAACCCAGAAATAGTACCTCGGGTTAAGAACTTTGCTTCAGGATGAGAACAGAAATCGCGCAGTGGCTGCGCGGCAGCAGCAGGAGGCCCCATTAGCTAAAGTGGTGCTTCAGGTTAAGAACAGTTTCAGGTTAAGAAAGGACATCCAGAACGAATTAAGTTCTTAACCCGACGTACCACTGTATTCTACTTAGTGTATGTGTGGGGTTTTGTGTCAGCGTCGCTTGTGCAGGTTTTCTTTACTATTCACTTGTATTCCTACATTATATGTCTTGCCCAGGCAGCATCTTGGGTTCCTGTGTGCTTAAAAGTAGCTTAACACAGAGACCGATTGATAATACTCTATGTTGTGAAAAGCTCCACATGTTAATTTCTGCAGACCAAGCTACCGTTAAAGTAAAAAAGCAGTCAATTTTTCTTCTGGGAACCAAGTTATCATAGCAGCAGAATTGTGTGAATATTGACGTTTGCTGGTAATCCTCTGTATTAATAAATCCAGGAGGAAATGTCAAAAGATACCTTTCAATTTAGGAGTAAATTTAATGCCAACTGGCCACTTCAAATGCATGTTCCGAAGTCATTTGTATTCCCAATATGTTATCCATACAGGCCATTCAAATGAGCTTCATGTTACAATTTGTTTTTACATTTTCCAGCTTGTCTCCTAAAATCCTAAGAATTACCAGTAAATGTCAACATTTACCAAGTTTCTAACATTGACTAGACAATATGCATTGTATTAGAGGCTTGTATCCAGCATAGCATTAAATACTGTGCCCTCTCAAAACAAGGATTTCTAATTGTACCAACCAACTTTCCCTGCTTCTTCTCCCTCTGTGCATCCACTAAACCTAGTCCCACTGCAAAAAAAAGTGAAATTCCTTGAACTGACAGGATGCATTTGTTGGATACAGCCCAAAGCAAACAAATGAAAGAACGTTTAGCACAATTTCCCTAAAAATGCAGCAACAGAAACTTACATTGTTTGGTCTTTGCTAAACCGGTCAGGATTGAAGATAAAGGGGTCTTTGAAAAACCTTTTCATGCGTCCCATGACATATTGACTGAACTGGCAAGAGAGGAGACAGTCATTTGCACTTGTAAATGCAAAGCAAGCTGCAAAAACATTTGTCATTCACAGCAAGAGGCAGCTGCACATCACAACCTCATATCACCGGGTTTTAATGAAATGATGTAATCACTTCCTGGCTGTTCCTCCACACACCCTGAAGTCACATCTACAACATTTATATCAGCATTAGCTGGAAATGTTTTTAAATTTAATTGAGTCCCTAATACAAAATTGAACTCATGGTGCTGTTAGGCTGTTTGACACATGGCTGAAACAGTCACAGGTGTGTGTTGGAGAAAGCAGAAAGCAAATGTTTGGAGATAAAACACTGATATCTATGAATCTGAAAGAGAATTATTTAGATCTTGCATTCATCCTCCAATGGCATCTGAGCACCTCTAAACTAAAGCACCCACATGCAAGACTATTTATGTATTTTGTGTTTTCATTTTGTATTTTTATGTTGTAAACCCCCCTGTGATCTTCAGATGAGGGGCGGTGTATTAATTAATTAATTAAGTAAAAATATTTACATATTTTTCAAAAATACCGTAAAATCCAAAATGCCCGGTGTCCAGTGGTGGAATGCATTAAAGAAATCACAGGTTACGAATTCGGAATGAATCTGATAAATATACTTTTAATTTTGTTGAAAACGTATGTTGACAATGTGGATATAGAAATGATTATTATACCCAATCAAGGAAAAGCATCTTGTTTGAGAACAAGCTTATTGAAAATGAGTGGGGGGGTTTTATATTACTTTTCGGAACAAAAGGTTTGGTGAGGATTTGAGACCATATTCATTAGTATAAAGATATGTTTATGTGGTTGCCACCTAGCGGCCCAAAGGCAAAAGTGTTTCTTTATAAAATTTGTAATGTAGATGCTTAAGGCCTGCTATTTTTATTTTTTAGGAATGGTTCCAAGACGGATGCTAGAGTGAAAACTTCATAACAGAAACTAAGAAATACAGCCAGTTATTGTTTTATCTTACTGGTGTAGCCGACATACATTAAAATCATTTGATTTGATTCCACATATAATAATCTCTGCTGTAGAGGGAAGTTAGGAGCAGATGGGGCTCGTCAACCTGGGAAGGTAGCCCATCTAGGAGAAGGAAAACTCTGCTCCTAAACTTCCACTGCCTCGTGGGATATCTTAGGGAGAGGAAAAGGCTAAAGATTAAACCCTACACAAATCCGGAGGTGGTTTGATGGTGCCTTGTAGAAGAAGAAGAAGAGACTGGACTTGATATCCCGCCTTTCACTCCCTTTAAGGAGTCTCAAAGCAGCTAACAATCTCCTTTCCCTTGCTCCCCCACAACAAACACTCTGTGAGGTGAGTGGGGCTGAGAGACTTCAGAGAAGTGTGACTGGCCCAAGGTCACCCAGCAGCTGCATGTGGAGGAGTGGGGAAGCGAACCTGGTTCACCAGATTACGAGTCCACCGCTCTTAACCACTACACCACGCTGGCTCTCTTGTGCACCTCCTTCCGGCAACTCCTGCAGCTAAGCTGATGCTGAACATATTTCTCTGCTATCCTTTGCAGCACATCAGTGAGGCTGAGAGGGGAGTCTTCTTGTCTGGGCAGCCCAGGACCAGGCTTTCACCCCGGTCACTTTGGTGCTACTAACGCAGCGGTTTGGCTTCACCCCTCGAGGCACACTCCATTGTCTCGAGACAGATGAATGCCAACTGAAAAAAATCTGGATTTGGTAGGCATGTGGGCAAAGGCACAAGACTACACAGAGCACCCAGACAAACTTGCTTTCTGGCACCTGGAATTCTTAGTCACCTCAGCCACCCGCTCTGGCTTCTGTGATTTCCACTGGACCACATAGTTTTAAGCATATCTTTGCCATCATAAGGGCTTGGAAGTTGCTTTTTTTAAGGTATAATGGGGGGGAAGTTCAAGCTGAGATTCTGAGCATGCTAAATTTTGCGACTGCTTCTGCTAGACTTCTGCAGCTTCCTTGCGTTCTTCCCGCATAACTATGGCACATAACGCTGCCCCAGATTTACTTAAACAAAAATTAATGCAGACGTGTCATCGGGGGATCTGTGTGGTTTGGTGCTGAAGGCCAATATTTTTGAGAGAACCATTCACCGCAGTCCATTCGACAGACTCACCATCAGAGTTGTGTTTGCTGGAATTCTGACTCCTTCAAAGACGGTTTCCTTCCTTGTCCAGCGAGGAACAGTGGGAACCGGGGAGTACAAGCGCAAGGCTTCCTTGAGAACCTGGGATAATAACAACAGCTTGAGCCACAATTCCACAATGCTGGTAAAGGGACTTCTTTACTTAACAGCCACGGTGATTGGAGAGATGGGAAGGGTGGGCTTTCAGCTGGTAACCATCACTTTTGAGTTTCGTCTCCAGCTCATGCTCAAACCACCTTGATGGTTTTCAGCAAATATATTTCCCTTAGCCTTAGTTCCCTACCAGTAAGAAAAGCCTCTTATAATTCTTGAGAACTGGAAAAAATGCCTTTTGCACGACCACAGCCACATCTGCATTTCAAACCAGGGTGGTTTTTTTTCAGCCTGAGCATAGCTCCAGCACCTCTCAGGTGGTGGGTACCATGGCGGGCTGGCTTCCTGACACTGCCCTGCTCCTTCTGCTGCCAGTTGCCAGGGCAGGAAAGGAGAAACAAATGGGATGGGAGGCTGAGGATGGGGAGAGGTCAGTGCAAGTTAGAGCCTCCAGGGCACTGATCCTCAAGCCTGAGTGTGGCTCCTCCTCAGGGAGGCCATGTGACAGCCCCGCTGTGGGCTTGTTGCCTTTGACCAGGAACTCACCTTTGGTTTGGAAAGTTACAGACAAATGTATTGAAAGTCTGGAATGAATGATTAACGGGAAGACAGGTAAACACCCTGCAAGCAATTCAGGATGAATGCTCACTGGCATAGAACCACCCTGTAAACAAATTGGAACGTATGCTCAATAAAAACCGAACTGCCCCATAAGCTTTGTTCAGACAAATCTGGATAAATGCTGAATAAACAGGTCGTCAGAAGGAGTCCATAATCTCACCAGTGACTGCTGAGCCAAAAGGGTTGAGAGCAGCGTTGGGTTACCTGTGCATTTGCTCTTTCTTCCTTTTCTTTTTTAAATACAATTTTTCATCGCATTTGTTCTCCAAGTGTACCTGAGATAAGTACTGGAGCTTCCCAAGATCTTCGTAGGCGATGTCTCTCTTCACACCAATGACGTCATCCACTTCAGCCTGAAGTCTACAAATCAGAAGATTTCATTGGCAACTGCATGGGGCATTCATACAAATTTGTACATAGACGATGTAACGTCTTATGGCCATGCCTTAGGACCATATCTTTACCCACACATCTTGACATCTTTCCGCAGGGCCTGCAAGACAGAGCTGTTCCACCAGGCCTTTGGCCAAGGCACAGCCTGATCCCCTTCTTTGGTAATTCTTCACAGAACTCTAGCCCAATGGTTGCCATCAATTTGATTTGAACTGATTTTATAATGAATTGATTGTAGAATGCTGTATTATTTTACTGTTGTTAGCCGCTCTGAGCCCGGCTTCGGCTGGGGAGGGCTTTCTTTTTTCTTTTCCTTCTCCCTCTGCGATGAGGCTACATTTTAATATTTTAATGTTTCAATATTTTAATGTTGAATTTTTTAATTTTGTTTTTAAGTTGTAATCATTTAACTTGTTTTTATTATTGCTTGTAAGCCGCTCTGAGCCCGGCCTTCGCTGGGGAGGGCGGGGTAAAAATAAAAATTATTATTATTAATATAAATAAAATTTTACTACTATTACTATTATTATTATTATTATGCACCTGAACTTGGGTACTTGCCAATATTGTCAAGATCCCCAGATTTTTAGTAGATATTAAGTACTTCACCTCTACATCCACAACTCTATATCCATGGTTTTCTCACATTACGCTTGTTCACGTGCACTGAGTGCTGGTCTGAATGGAAAAATTGTGTGAACTGGCCTCAAATATTCTAAAAAGTGAAAAGCTACAACTTCCTAAAACTACCAGCATGGACAAGTGAAGAGACAAACAGTTCACCTACTTTGCAACTACCTCAGGGTTTCGTGACAGCTCCATTATGGTGAAACTTAACTGGGTAGTAGTGGTGTCGTGACCTGCAGGATAAAGAAGAAGAAGAATTTGGATTTGATATCCTGCTTTATCACTACCCTAAGGAGTCTCAAAGCAGCTAACAATCTCCTTTCCCTTCCTTCCCCACAACAAACACTCTGTGAGGTGAGTGGGGCTGAGAGACTTCAGAGAAGTGTGACTGGCCCAAGGTCACCCAGCAGCTGCATGTGGAGGAGCGGGGACGCAAACCCGGTTCACCAGATTACAAATCCACCGCTCTTAACCTCTACACCACACTGGCTCTACACCACAGAACATGACAGAGTGTGGTTAGGAATCAAACTATAGATTGGAATTAGTCTTCTGATAAAAGATAGAAGCCCTGATTAACGTGGCTCATGCATAATGGCAGAAACTTAATTTCCAACAGAAACAAGCAGCAAAATATGAGATTAGGAAATATATTTTCTTTTTCCAAAAGCTGATTTCTGGAGATGGAACAGTGTCTCCTGGTGGAAGCCGAGTGATAGTTTAGCGTGCTGCTGTGTGAGCAGCTCAGGGGTGGTGGGGTGAAGATGCTTACCTGACCTCCTGGCAGGTGAGCTGTTGCTGCTTACCTGGAAGAGATGGGGCAAGGCCCTGGACAGAGCAACACAGTGCAAATCCACCAGCAGGAGACCATATTGGCTCCACTGGTGCTTTTGCAGCTTGCTGACCTCGTCGCCACCTCACCCCTCCCAGTAAGCAGCAACGACTCACCTGCTGGGAGGTTAGGTAAGCATCTCTGCACCAGCACATCTCCAATGCTGGCCAGCTTCCTCCACCAGCTAATAAAACCGACTTTCAGTTAAACTTGAGTGAGAGGTGAATTTGAAAGCAGCACAGCCCTCAACACATGAATGCAATTCGCCAAGGTTGGAAGCAATGCACAGTTTCAAAGTTGCTTCTTACAAACTTGTCAGGCACAACAGCTACTGACTCTGGATAGTAATAGGTATTATTATTATTATTATTATTATTATTATTCACGTCAAGATATGAATCCAGTTGGTACAGTTAGCCCCAGAAAAAAAAATCTGTGTGTGGATATTAATCTCAATACTATTTTTATCTGTGTTGGTTATACATGCCAGAAGTGGCTGATCTTCTTAATTATATCTAAAGAACAACAGACCTACAAACCTGCAACGAAGAAGGTGAGAAAATTGTCCAACATCAGTTCATCGTTGCAGCCCTCTTCCTGTGCTGTAATGGAAAACAAAGAGCAAAAGCTGACATAACTTTCTGGACAGAAGTGTAAATTCTGGACTGTTCTAACAATAGCAAGAAGTTGGCGGGAAGGTATTGGACCTAGTCCTGGTTTTTCATAGCTAGTTCTCTCAAAGTTAGCTTATTGCTTTATGCTCTTTATGAGTCTACCTGGAGACTTCCATCAATTTAGGATGAAGCAGCCAGATGATCACCTGTAACACATTTTGGTGATATCTGTTTATGGTGCTTTGCCTAACAAGCAAGCCAAACTCAGTTCTTTAGAATTAAACATCATTGCTTCTTGTACTACTAGCTGCAGTACAGATGGGGAGAAAATACCCCCCCTTTTGCATATGAACATCTAAGGGAAATTACAAAGAAGGCTGCATACTCTGTTACTACTAGTAGTAGTAGTAAGGTAAAGGTAAAGGGACCCCTGACAGTTAGGTCCAGTCGTGGCCGACTCTGGGGTTGCGGCGCTCATCTCGCTTTATTGGCCGAGGGAGCTGGCGTACAGCTTCCAGGTCATGTGACCAGCATGACTAAGCCACTTCTGGCAAACCAGAGCAGTGCACGGAAACAACGTTTACCTTCCCGCAGGAGCGGTACCTATTTATCTACTTGCACTTTGACATGCTTTCAAACTGCTAGGTTGGCAGGAGCAGGGACCAAGCAAAGGGAGCTCACCCCATCGCAGGGATTTGAACCGCCAACCTTCTGATCGGCAAGTCCTAGGCTCTGTGGTTTAACCCACAGCGCCACCCGCGTCCCACAGTAGTAGTAGTAGTAGTAGTAGTAGTAGTAGTGACTAATTAAAATGTTTTTGCAGCTAGCATGTTCGGCTGAAACAAAGGGCTGTAAACCACTTTGTGCGGCTAAAGATGACCTTGTGGGGTCCACATGGAGACACTCATGTGTGGTAAGTACAAAAGATCATAGTCTACCTGCACCCTTCAGTATCTGAGTGAGAATATCCAATGGGATTTCTTCTCCATCTTGCATGTCCTTACGCCTCTGTTCAATACACTCCTTCCCAGTACGACGTAGCAGCCTTATGCTCTCCTGAACACCTTTCACTTCTTTTCTGTTCCATGGCATGTACTATAAAACAGACAACAGGTTTGAATTGCCCATTATATATTTGCTGGCTTAATAATAGTGGGGTATTTGGTTTTTCTCTTTGCAAGCTTCCTTCAGGACTGGCTTGGCTGAGAAGAAGCCCAGAATTTGTATACCGCTCAAACTCCTTTGGGTAGGAGAGGATATATATTGATTGCAATTTATCCCTCCAGGCACCCACATGTGTGGGTTAAATAGAGTTTCAGAATCCCATCCTTGGCGGCAAAATGAAAAGCATAGGAATCAGACTGTAAAACCTTGTTTTGAGCAAGTCCAGCTATTAAGTAAGCTGGCTTCCCCCTTCTTACCCCACTTAAGAAAGAATCAGGCAACAATTTGTACAGTAAGTTTAAAAATAAGATTTACTTGCTTTATAATCATGCATTGGGCAAGTTCACACAGAAATAAATAAATGTCTGCACTCACCTCGAAAAAAGGAATGCGGGATTTGGATAGTCCTTGTAGGGTCATGTATATGGCACGTGGAAAAGGCGTCTGGTCATCATAGACAGTGTTCAGTTCTAAGCCAAAAGCCACCTGATAACATTCAGAAAAATAAGAAGGTTGGTCAAAAGTCTGAGGGTCTGGGAAGGAGCTGCTGTAGAAACCCTTCTATTGAAATGTTAATGCACAGGGGTGGCTGGTGCAGTGGGAGTGCCTTATAGTCACCCTTGTGACTCTGGGGACACTGCCACTTACATGACGACAACAGCAACAACAACTTATTATTATTTAAACCCCACCCACCTGGCTGAGTTTCCCCAGCCACCCTGGATGGCTCCCAACAGATTAAAAAAAGAATAAAACATCAAACCTTAAAAACTTCCCTAAACTTCAGGTGACTGACAGTTATGGATCCTGCCCACTGATTGGATACAGTTCCCTACCCCTACTTGAACTTCTTCCTTGGGAGCCATTTGCAGGAATCATTTCCGTTCCCGTGTGGGGGCTTACAAAGCAGTGCCGTAGCTGTCTGTAACATGTTATACAGCAACCGTTGAGAGGGCCTTCTCGGTGGTGGCACCCCAGTTAGGGAACTCCTTCCTCTTTGCAGTGCAGCTGGTGCCAACCTTAATTAGTTTTCAGTGTCAACTATGCTTGTTTGTTCAGGTGTTTATCGAGCTTTCAGGCCGGAGCAAGTTTGTTTAACTATTGTTTTACTGTTTGTTAAGATTGGCCACGTCCACAAATATCTTTGGGTTCAATAACTTGAGACCATAGTTAACATGGTTGTTTTATTAAGTAGCAGTTGCAACAAACACTAGTTTTTTGCTGGAGGAGCCGTCTCAGCTAGCCACTTTCCACTCCCTCACACCATTCTCCAGGGATTTTCTCCAAACTCCTATCCCAATGTCTCCTGCAAGGAAATTCCTTCAAATTACTACAGTTACTACACATACAATTTAATTAAGACACTGTTATACTGCTGTAACAGTAGTGGTTTCCTTTGTCAAGTGAGTCCTGAGAGTAGTTGGAATTCCTAGAATCCGTAACAAATTACAGTTCCCAAGATTATTTGGAGGAAGCCATGACTTTTAAAGTAGACTTTTAATATGTACGGTGTGGATGTGGCAATTGTGTATTTTTGTGTTTTGTTTTGTGTGTTCTATTTTAAAACTCCTTATGTACTTTGTTCTGGGATTCTTGCAGTGAAGAGCATGTAAGACATTTTGAATTAATAAAATAAATTAAAAGAACCATGAGCTAGTCTGTTTTTTTTTTTGTAATTATGGTAAGATGAACATGGCAATTTCAAAAATACAGAACGGTTGTTCTGTGTTTGGTAAGTAATTTAAGTTATTTTATTTACAAAGGGTTTAATAATAATCTGTATGATGTTAGTATTGTACTTTAATTTGACAAAACCTGATAAATTTTTGTCATGATCTGTGCTTTAACAATAAAAAGAAAAATGGGAAATAAAGAGGAATTCTCTGTGGTGGAGCTGAACTCAGCAGGCATAACATTTAAAAAAGATGAGGAAATCTGTGGCTCGGTCAGTGTTGCTGGACTCCAACTCCCATCTGCCCCAGCCAGCAGAGCAAAATCAGGGATGATGGGAGTTGGAGTCCAAGAGCAGGAAATTAATCTAGCATGTACCTTTGCAATGATGTCCAGGGTCACTCGACTCAGCAGACTCAGCATATCGACTTCAGTTTTTCCATCAGCTTTTCCCTCCAGCTGCTCCATAAGCTTGTCGGCTTGGTCGTTGAAGGTTCCCATCAAGCGAGTGAGGTAACTGTCCAATTTATTATTATTATTATTATTATTATTATTATTATTATTATTATTATTATTATTGGAAAGTGTGAGAACGGAAGTCAGTCTTATCTCTTCCACTGTATTGTACTTTTGTACTTTACTTTTCTCTCTCTCTCTTGGAGAAGATGTGAGAGGACGCCATGATTGCTTTGTCCTGTATATATTGCTTAATAAATTACTTGGAATGCACACACCTAAGCTCCACATCGTTTCTGCTATACTCTGCTGATTGAGTGTGCACATATCTCAAGCTATGTGTCACTGATGCGCACCAGGACTGAAGATTTATGAACGTCCCGGGCTGCGCTTCATCAGGAAGACGCCCAGAGAGAGCGTTTGCTCTCCCAGGCGTGTTCTGACAATTATTATTATTATTATTATTATTATTATTATTATTATTACTATTACTACTACTACTTATCCACCCTTCACCTGAAGGTCCCAGGGCAGGTCACAACAATTAAGCATCCATTAAAAATAGTCAAAAACAAATTACAATCACAATAATAACTGTGGGTCCTATAATATACATCTCAAGTTTCAAAGGCCAGGGTCAATGCATATTTCTTCAGCATACGACAAACCTTTTCTACCAAGCTGCAATCTCTCGCTCACACACAAACAGCAACAATTAGGCTCAAAGCAACAATTCCAGGTTTTTGAAGCCAACTGCAGATGAGGAAGGAAGAGTTACCCCTCAGTGGTGACCCTGGTGCAATTAGACTTGGGGGGAGGAGAGCCTTCCATTGTCCAGGTGTGTTGGCAATCCATGCACTAATATCAATGCAAAGGAACCTGCTGGCTTTGGCGATGGTTTGCTAAGGCTACACTTCACACTCACCATGCAGAATGGCATCCCATGGAATTATTACATGTTAAGGTTCTCTTTTTCTGCCAATATATTTCACTGATGGAGAGTGAGGTTGGAAACTGCACAGCACGATATGTCTAGCCTTTCATGGACTAAACTCATTTTTTTCTTCAATGGATACACACAGCAAATAGAGTAAAGTTGCTCTGAAAAAGGATTTAAATTTGCTATATTTGTTCATAATACAGTTTGATATTTTTTTTTAAAAAAGAAAAGCTAATGAATATGCAGATCAATTCACAAGTCTAACAGTTGTGCAGCTTTGGAAAGTGTTCGCAGAGCTGCAATTAAGGCAGTGGCTGCTGCCCGCCAGAATGAGACATCTAGGACTTTCCCAACACACCACCATCACCAACAAAAATCCAGTTTTTTTGTGCTGGGAGGTTGTCCCTAACCTGAATTTCTTATATTAATGAGATATAAGATCATGCACAATAATCCTTCAGAGCAGTTTCTTGCACCTCTATTTAAGAATTTCTTTTAGAAAATCCATAGGAACATTTGAAGCCATTTTATCCAGTCATACCTCTGGTCTATATGGCTCAGCACTGTCTACACTGAATGGCAGTGACTCTCAGTGCTGGAATCTACACACATATTAAAAACACTGGGAAAATGCTTTTTCTAAAAACGTTTTGGAAAATACGTTGAATTTGGCATAGCTCACTTTCGCCATCTAGTGTCACATTTGTATATTGCACTTCGCAACACATTTAGAACAGCTGTGTTTTGCAGCTGTTTAGCTGAGTCCCAAGGGAGTCTTTTCCAGCCCTACCTGGAGAGACTGAATCCAGGACCTTCTGTGCACAAAGTACATGAAGAACGCCCCAAATTCAGTCTCTGGTTCCTCTTGGGAGGGTGGGAACGACTCTTATCTGAAGCACTGGAGAACTGCGGCAAGCCACTGTAGATGAATGCTGAGCAAGATGGACCACTGGTCATAGCATCAGGCAGCTGCCTATGTTCTCTGCCTTACCTTCGACTGAAAGCCACATCCATAATTCTCCGCTGTTTGTACCAGCGGGCATGGTTGAGGTCACTTACTAAGCCATTCCCTAAAAATCTGCGGAAAATGGAGAAAAACATTAGATTAGATGTCATATTCTAATCTAGTGTGGAGAATCAGGAATGTGCCACAGACTTCCATGGAGTTCTTTCTTCATTTTTTGCTTCCCACCTTCGTTTGCCATGATGTAGGAACTTGACAAAATACACCCTAATGCATTTGAAGCTGGTTTTGCAAAACTTGGCTTTGGAATAAATTCTGGTCATTGTTTGCCTGATTCAGAAGTCATGGTAAACAGTGGTTAGAAGAAACCAGAAAAAGGAAGAGATTGGCATGCATGAAGGAAGAAAGAAGGGAGTACATGATTCTAACAGCATGTTTCCAATATTTCAAACCTTGTTTTGAAGGACCACCGGAATGGAGCCTTAGATGTGTGAACATAAACTCTTATTTTATCAACTCCCCCTCTTTAATTTTCACATGTCTGCCTTTTCTTAATATGGTACAATTTGACATTTTAAATAAATGCTACCCACTAAGTTTTCATTGCTAAATATTCCTCCTAACCTCACGGTTCTCCAGACAGGGATCCAAAATACAGTGGAACCTCGGTTTTCAAAGGTAATCCATTCCGGAAGACCATTCGACTTCCGAAATGTTCAAAAATCAAGGTGCAAAGGACAGTCTGCCAATTCAATAGAGGAAATTGTGAAAAACAACAGATACAAGCATGTTTGAAAATGGAAGCATTTACTTCTGGGTTTTCGGCATTTGAAAACCGAAACATTCGGCAACAGAGGCGCCGGAAAACCAAGGTACCACTGTAAGTCCAAGTCTGTCCACATCTCTGCCAGGCATGCACAACTTGTGACCTACCCAGCCTTTCTCAATCTTGAGTCCCCAGATGTTGTTGTACTACAACTCCCATCATCCCTGACCACTGGTCCTGGTAGCTAGGGATGATGGGGGTAGCTAGGGATGAGGCTGCAACCCAACCACTGATTGTGACATGCAAGGTGCCAGACATCCTTACTTTATGCAGCCTCCAGGCAGGCAAAAAGAACAGGGAGTTTATCAAGGCTCTGGCAAACCCCCATAGAAAGCTCTTGGGCTACATATAATTTAGTGGGTCACAAATTGAGGCTGGTCTTATGCACAGTGTGCAGCTAGGTCTGCAAACACTCTCCATGGAACATCTTTAAAAGTCACCGTCTGCAGGGGAGGAAAGAGGCAGTGGATTCTCCACTCACTTTTTACCCAGCTGCAAAAGTCACCTCTCTGGAATCACAGGTTACCAGAAGCCAGGCAGGAGGGGGAAAGTTTATGTATCCACCCTTAAACTGCAGCATAAATATTTTCCAGTTGTTAACCTTTGAGCCACATTGTGGATTTACTGGTGTACCTAGTAAACCATTGCATGGAGTATTCAGGAAGACTTCCACAGCTAACTAGGTAAAAGGCTATAGGCATTCTTCAGGGTGCACATGTCTACTACATGAATAGCACTTCCAAACTTGTGAGCGTGTGAACCCAGAGTCTTCTTTTCAGTCTGCACTGCCAGATGACAGCATGCTGGTCCTAGCACTGTATGCTCCACAGCTATCTAGGATGAATGTGTTTGTATCTGTCCAGGGGATCATCCAGTGAATATGGAACCCTGAAATGGAATTTAAACTTCACT
The DNA here is from genome assembly GCF_964188305.1 of Podarcis bocagei. Lineage (NCBI taxonomy): Eukaryota > Metazoa > Chordata > Lepidosauria > Squamata > Lacertidae > Podarcis > Podarcis bocagei. The sequence continues at coordinate 18,370,217 of NC_138125.1, forward strand.
TGTGAAATACAGAGTTTACTTTTCAAGGCTTTCCTATATGGAAAAGTTTGGACAGTAGCAACAGAAAATCATGGCTTCTAAGCCAGGAGAGGCATCGTAAAAAAGAAAAGAAAAAAAGCTAGTTATGTGTGGAGGACTATCTGGTCCTGAATGGGGTAATTGTGCCCCTGAAGGACCAGGGGCACAGCCTGGGAGTCATTTTGGACTCACAGCTGTCCATGGAGGCGCAGCTCAATTTTGTATCAAGGGCAGCTGTCTACCAGCTCCATCTGGTACACAGGCTGAGACCCTACCTGCCTGCGGACTGCCTTGCCAGAGTGGTGCATGCTCCGCTTATCTCCCGCATGGACTACTGCAATGCGCTCTACGTGGGGCTACCTTTGAAGACGACCTGGAAACTGCAATTAATCCAGAATGTGGCAGCCAGACTGGTGACTGGAAGTGGCTGCCGAAACCACATCACAATCAGTCCTGAAAGACCTACATTGGCTCCCAGTATGTGTCCGAGCAGAATTCAAAGTGTTGGTGCTGACCTTGAAAGCCCCAAAGGGCCTGAAGGAGCATTTCCACCTCCATTGTTCAGCCCAGACACTGAGGTCCAGTGCCGAGGGCCTTCTGGCAGTTCCCTCATTGCGAGAAGTGATGTTACAGGGAACCAGGCAGAGGGTATTTTTGGCAGTGGCAGCCGCCCTGTGGAACACCCTCCCATCAGATGTCAAGGACATAGACCAGTGTTTCCCAACCGGTGTTCCGCGGCACACGAGTGTGCCGTGAGACATCGGCTGGTGTGCCGCGAGATGCCTGGAGGGAGGCGGGCGAGTCGGGCGGCGAGAGGCGGGGCGGCGGCGGCGAGGAGAGGCCGCGCCTCCTGCTGCTGCCTGGCGCTCCTCCTCGCAGCCGGCAGCGCTGCCTGGGCGCCTCCGCGCGACTCTGCCTCGCTGGGTTTGGTCTCCCAGCAGAGACGGGTCACACGCGCACCTCCCTCCCTCCCTCAGCCTGCGCGGAGGGAGAGCCAGAGAGAGGCATCGCTCCTGCGCGGCGGGAGAGGGAGCAGCCGGAGCGATGCCCCAAACGAAGGCATGGGACCGGAGGGGAAATCCTCTCCGAGGAGGATTGAGCGCAGCTGAGAGAAGCCTTTCGAGGAGCTGCCGTGTCCCCTGGAAACCCCCTTCCCAGCTCTGCCTGCCTGCCTGCCCAAAGCTTGGAGGTTCCCCGGCAAGGGGGAGGGGAAAAACTTTCACTTTTGTGCGTCCCTCCCGGCGTGACGCTGCGCGCTGACGTCACGGGGCGGGGCTTTAATGGTGGTGTGCCGCGAGATTTTTTTTCAGTAAACAGGTGTGCCGTTGCCCAAAAACGTTTGGGAAACACTGACATAGACAACTATCTGACTTTCTGAAGGCAGCCCTGTTTAGGGAAGTTTTTAATGTTTGATGCTTCATTGTGTTTTTAATATTCTGTTGGGAGCTGCCCAGAGTGACTGTGGAAATCCAGCCAGAACAATAGGGTATAATACAGTAGGGTATTATTAATTATTATTATTATTATTATTATTATTATTATTATTATTATTACCTGGGTTGCACACTGGTTCTTATACTATACTGATTCCATATATGTATAAAATACGTTTATTTCAAAAGAGCATAAGAAGAGTGGTGCTGGATAAGACTAAAGGCCCAACAGGTCCAATATTATGTTTTCACAACCAAATACAGCTGAAAAGTCAGCAAAAAGGACCTGAATGCAGCAGCTCTCTCCCCATTTGTGACCTCTAGCAACTGGTGTTCAGAGGTGTGTTTCTTCAGACACCGGAAGAAGAACACAGCTCTCATGGCCAACAGCCATTCATATCTTTGTCTTCCATAAATTTATACATCTGTCCAGCAGAACCCAACAAATTTGCTGGAAATTGGCTGTCATTTCGTCATACTTCTTGATTGTAACTTACTTTTATATTAACTCACCTTTCTCCAAATATATTACAAGTACGTTCATATTCTTGGTCTTTTGGGTACTGTGGTGACAACAGGCACTCCTAAAATTAAATCCTTTGGTCAGTTTTCTGAAATTCGGTTAATCTCATTACTGAGAATATCAAGCGCTAAATTTAGGAGAACTGATTTCTAACACCAGTGTGCTGGGCTCAAATTTGAGGATGGGGGCGGGTGGGTACCTTCCTTCTGCCTTTAAAAACAGGGGGTCCAATTGAGGGTAGTTATTTCAGAATACTTTGCTTAAATTTGGCGGATCTTTTGCACAGGACTTTGCTTGGCAGGTGGGTCAGCCCCACATGGTAGGGGAAGCAACTTGGAGACATGCTTGATCTGGTACCAGACATGGAACCCACAGAGGACAAACAAGACACCTCACAGGTCAAGGACCTTGAGAAGCAGGCAGGGTCCCCTGAAACCAGCCCTTAGGATCCACTGGAGGGACCATCTGGGATCTGCTGAAGAACCTCTAGGGCTATCAGAGAAGGAGGTGGAGTCACCACCACCACTTGCCCTTGAGAACCCTAGTGCCAAAAAACATAGTATACACATATGAACATGTGTATACTACAAGAACATAGTATACACGTATGAATCCAGAGTTGTCATGATGAAGCTATCCCTGGAACTCCTTCAGGACCAGCATCTGTGGTTAGAAGACCAGTATGGATAAGCCCTTCCTCTTGAGCCTTCCAATTGCTAGAAACAAGACAAGTCTCTGGTTCCTTAGGCCTGATGGTGGTGGTGGTGGAAGGCAACCACCTCCTTTATGACCTTGTTGAACTTCCTGTGACTATAGGCTGTTCCATGACCTTTTCATGGATTATGTTGGGACCTGGAACAGTTTTCTGTGCTTGACCTTGATGTCCTCCAGAAGTTCAGGACATGCTGGCTGGGGCTGATGGGAACTGTAGTCCAAAACATTTGGAGGACAGAAAGCTGGGGAAGGCCATTTTAGAGGGAGGGGGTCTAAAGAAAAAGTGAGAGCTATGGGATTTATTGGAAGCGCCAAAGATATTAGAAGCCTAGCGGTGATGTAGTGTCTATCAGAGCAGCTTACGCTTTGGAACTTCCTCACCTGTGGTCAGCCTGCACATGTGCACAAATAAACCATAGGTCTCAAAATTCAAGTGAATCTCCAGTAACCATTCAAAGGGAATATAAGCCCTAGATAAACTATTGCACCTCTGAAGTTGTAGAATTGTGACAGTACCTTCACTCCTTCGGGGCTTAATACTAAGACCACAGCTTTGTGAAGTACATTAAAACGCACGACTGGTCCATATTCTTCAGCCCTATGAAGAGAAAGTCACCCAAAGTATTTAAAAAGGAAAGGGAACACTTGCCAGAGATAAGCAACCAGCAAGTTATATGGAATGTTGCGAATCACGACCTGCGCAAGCGCGGATGCGGGTTGTGTTTGCTTCTGGATGCGAACGGGGCTCTGGAAAGGATCCTGTTCGCATCCAGAGGTACCACTGTATATGGAAAATATTTCATATCTGAAGTCATTCGTGGACTGGAAGTAGAAATTTTCAACTTTGCCCTTGCTGTAGAAAACTCTTGTAAATTACTAACAAGCAAAATAAACTTTCAAGGACGTAGTTGATGATTTCTAGATTTTATACCCCACCTTCCCTTTACTCAAGAGTGTTAATGGAAATGTACATATTGGGTTGGGTTCGTGCTACATAAGAGTTGTGTAGATGGCTTCACATTCCTTTCTTAATTCCCCATCCCTCCAATTTTATGGCAAACCATAGGGCACTCTAGGAAAACCTTGTTTTGCACGAACTGGGACTACAGCACTGACATTTCCTATTCACTTTCCCATTCTGCAAGTAGTGACATATTTCCCCTAACATGCCCAGCTGGGGAAAAGGTTCTTGGCTACATAGATTGTTGGTCTGAATTTGCATTGAAACTCATAGCCCAGGGATAGGCAACCTAAGGCCCAGGGGCCAGATGCAGCCCATTCGCCTTCTCAATCCGGCCCACGGACGGTCCGGGAATCACCTTGTTTTTACAAGAGTAGAATGTGTCCTGTTATTTAAAATGCATCTCTGGGTTATTTGTGGGGCCTGCCTGGTGTTTTTACACGAGTAGAATGTGTGCTTTTATTTAAAATGCATCTCTGGGTTATTTGTGGGGCATAGGAATTCGTTCATTAGTTTTTTTCAGAATACAGTCCGGCCCACGGCTGAAAAAGGTTGCTGACCCCTGTACATAGCCTCTTATACCAAGCTCTCTGAAAAATTGAAAGTAACTTACCACTGCAGAAAGAGATCACCCAATGGCTCCTGGTTTTTAACCGTTTTCCAAATGAGTGGCCCATGTCCAAGAAAAAAGCTGCATTTTTTTTAAAAAAAGAAACAGGATGTTATGAAACTATATGAAGAACATCGTACAGTATTTTGCATTGAAATCAAATCAGGAGTGCCTATGTGATTTCACACACCAATTGGTGGGGGGAAGATGGCGCCAGGTCAAGCTTCAACTGAGTCTCTGCTGCGTGAACAGGAGCTCTAATGATCAAATTACCCTGATAAAAAGGCTCAACCTATGAAAATATCTGCCAACTTTTATCAGTAAAAGACTCTGGGAGCTGTCGGGTGGACTTTTAAACCTCCCCACCCTTTTAAAGCTACTTAAATCAACTTTGAACCACCTCCCTTGAAAAGCCCATAAAGCTGTGGGTTGGATAAAATAGCCCCATTTATTTCTGAGTACGAAGATGGTACTTACAAGACAATGTGGCAAAGAACTGGGGATTTCACCTTTACAACCTGTGACAACTCCCACAAAGAAAAAACTCATGGAACTTTGGAGTGTCAGGCATAGCCCTATTGGCTTTAGCCCAAACGTAGCAGAGTTTTCCTGCACAGCGAAGAAGCTAGTTGCGGCAGTAATGACTAGTCAGCTAGACTCAGAATAACTATTTACAGGATTTATTAAAAGGAAAAATAAAACCAGCAGAGTTTCTGCATACAAATAAAAGCAAAATAAATCCTCTTTCTTTCTTTCTCTCTCTCTCTCATAACCATACACAGCACTTCTAACTCCTAACACACCTCACATCAAACTGTGCTAGCAATCCCTAGATAACAGAGTTGAGTGCTGCTCGTTAACCAATCAGAGTGAGTAGTTTCTAGGTCAAGCAGACCTGGGCTTTCTGCCAAGAGTAAATTGACACCAGCTTGAGTTAATTGGTGAAGCTAGAATCTGCAAGTTTCCCACGAGAACCAATTAACAGAAACTGAACACCCCCTCACAGATTCTGCTGAACAATTAACACCAAATACACCTATGTAGGAGATTATTTTTCCATCAAACCTAAACCCTTGCACATTCGCTTGTTCTTTACCTTTGCCAATGGTTTAGTTAACACATCTGCTACATTTTCTTCACTTGATACATAAGTACAGGTGATTACATTGTCTTGTACACAGCAACGTACATTTTGGTATTTTACAGAGATATGTTTTGAACGCGATTTGAAACCCTCTGTTTTACTTAAGGTTATACAAGCTTGATTATCAATGTAAACTTGTACTGGTTCTCCACAATTTACATTTAAATCTGCCAACAAATGCTTGAAATAAATCACCTCGTTGCACAATTCACTCAATGCGGCGTACTCTGATTCCGTTGATGACACACTTACAACGTCTTGCTTGCGTGACCGCCAGCTGATTAAAGCTCCACCGACCATTATGACTAGTCCTGTGACAGATTTTCTATCTGGCAAATTTCCCCAGTCACTATCACAGTAGCAACTCAACATTTCGTCCTCGGAAGAATTTAATTGTAACATATAGCCAATTGTCTGTTTGAGATACCTCAGAACTTGTTTTACCCCTTTCCAGGCATTTAGTGTGGGCTTTGAGACCAATCTACTTAATATGCCTACTGCATAGCTAATATCAGGTCTGGACCACTGTGCTATATACAATAAACTTCCAATTACAGAGTGATATACATCAGGATGTTCAAATTCAGGACTCTCATCTATGTGAAGTGTTTTTATGAAACCTGGATCCATAGGTACCGCTGCCCCTTTGCAATCCTGCATCCTGTATGTAGTCAGTAGTTGTTTAACTTTGTTATGCTGACTAATTAGGCAGCTGCCATCTTGGGCCCAGCACACTTCCAACCCTAGATATGTCCTAACCGGGCCTAAGTCTTTTGTACACCCACCTGCAGCCTACAATCTTTGCCCCCTCAGGCGCTGCTACTGGTGTAAAAACCTTGTGCTCATTCAGAGAGGACATCTCTTCCTCCATTGCCTGTTTCCAGCGCTCTGCCTCCTCTTTTGGTAACTTTAACACCTCCTGAAAACTCTTGGGTTCTGCACTTACACTAAACACATTTGCAGTATCTGGGGAAAAACGCACCGGAGGCACTCCTTTGTTTTGTCTTTTAGATCTTCTGGGAGAAAATTTTTCTTCTGACCCACTTTCCTCCTCAGAACTATGACCTCTCTTTTGTTGCTTAGCCACTGGTCTCTGGCTAACTTCACTTTCCTGAGAGCTCTTATCTGAACTTTCCTCCCCCTCAGACTCTGATTCTCTGTGTCTACCTTCAGAGTCATGAAGCTCCTGGGAAGGTTCAAACCAAACCTCAGTATTGGCATGTAGTCTCTCCCAGCCACTATGTTCACAAAAACTGGCATTCCTGGAGATCACAATGCCATTTGTCCCTTCAGCAAAGCGGAAACCTTTTCCCAGCTCTTGGTAACCCACAAACACTAGCTGTTTGGTCTTAGGATCTCCCTTTTTCCTCATTTGTTTCGGAATTAATACCCAGGCTTTTGATCCAAACACATGCAAATGGTCAATTTTGGGTTTTTTCTGAAACAATTTAAAGTACGGGGTTGTACCTATTGTTTGATGAAAGAGCCTATTTTGGAGATAACACGCGGTGAGCATGCTCTCCCCCCAATAAGACATGGGCAAATCAGCATCATCAAGCATGGCAAACATCATATCTTGTAAAGATCTGTTTTTTCGTTCTGCAACGCCATTCTCCTCTGGGGAAAAAACGTTCGTTTTTCTATGCCCAATGCCACGCTTTTGTAACCAATCTTTAAAGGCATTTGACATAAATTCGCCACCTCTGTCTGTCTGTATCCTTCTGAGTTTAACAGACAGAAATCTTTCCACAGATGCCACCCAGCCTTTAAACTTAGTGAACACGTCACCCTTATTCTTCATGGGAAAAACCCAAGAATAACGCGTGGCGTCATCCACAATTGTTAGTGAAAAGCGCGATCCACCCCTGCTTACAGCAAATGGACCAATTACGTCCATGTGAACCAGCTGTAGCGGTGACTCACTAACTCTGTCACTTCTGGGGTAAGAGACTCTGTGGGTTTTAACCTTTTTACAAACATTACAATCAAGGTACTTGTTACAACTCTTTAAATTACCCCCATCAGCTAATTCAGACATTTTTAGTACACTTTTCCAGCAAGCATGCCCCATTTTCCTATGCAATAAGTGCACACAGTTGTCATGTATAGCTTTGTTATCAGGCTGAGATTTACTGACTACTGCTGCAACTTGAGATCCTGCTTTAAGCCAAAACAAGCCTCCCTCTGACTTAGCAGTGCCTAAAATCTCACCAGCCTTCTTAATAATGCAACTGTCTCCTTCAAAATGCACTTTAAACCCAGCTTTTAGCAAACAATCTACAGACATCAGATTGCTCCTTAATGAAGGCACACAAAGTACATTTTGCAGGCACTCACGAAGACAAGGAACAAAAACTGCACCCCCCGAAATCACTTCGGAAGTACTTCCGTCTGCTAGAGCCACCTGGCTGCGCTGTGCTGAGTTCTTGGAAACAAACAATTCATCTGAATTCACGATGTGGCGAGACGCTCCCGAATCGACCACCCAGACCGCTTGTTTCTCATCAGCAATCTTGACCTCGCCGGTCACCAGCTGAGCCGACTGTTTTTGTTTGAAGAATTTCCTTTTACGCTGCTGCTGCTGCTGATCTCGTCTCTGCTCCTGCACCGGCCACTGAGACTTGACCAACTCCGGACATTGTCGTTTTAGATGCGCTGAAGACCCACATCGGAAACAACGCCTAACAGCAAACGCTGACTCCTCACCGGTACGCTGCTTTTGCTTCACCTCTGGCACGGCATGAGAACTCCTTCCAAACCGTCCACCTGTAGAAGCCTCTGCAGCCAACGACCTTTCTTGCCTCTTCTGCCATTCTTCAATCAAACGCCCAGTAACGTAACTGACTGATAAATCACGCTCCTGTATGCCTTCTAGAGACAAAACTAAATTATCCCAGCTTTCCGGGAGAGAACTCAAAATGATAGCCACCTTCTCCTGCTGGTCTAACGCACAGTCTCTTTCCTGTAGCGCAGCAAACTTTAACTGTAAACTGTGTAGGTGTTCCTGCATTGTAACCCCAGGCTGTAACATTGCCTTGTACAATGCCTTGCGAATGAACAGCTTGGAAACCGCTGTCTCACGCACATGGAGTTCTTTAAGTGCTTGCCACACACCTCTAGCTGTCTTGATTCCCCTCACATACGGCAACTGGGAATCTTCCAGCCCCAAGACAATTGTGGCCCTTGCTCTTTGGTCTTTATCGAGGTCTTCATCATCAGGCTTCGTAGGAAACTTACTCACCACTTGCCAGAGACGATCCCTCTGCAACACTGCCTGCATGCGTTCCGACCACAGCAAGTAATTGGAGTCATTCAGACGCTCAAAAGCCATCTGAACTGGTTGTGAGGCCATCTTGAGAGCGATGTCCCTGGAACCCGGAACCAGCTACTCACGACCACCGAGAGAGAAAACAGGAACCACAGCACCCAGCACTCACACGCTGCAGCTGTTGTCCTTCTGTCCGCTGCGTCACCAGCTCACCACGGTCAGGAACCAGCCAGAGAACAACAACTTCTGGAACTACTGGAACCAACGCCGTTGATGCTGACACCACCGCAACTCAGGCTGGCAGCACAATGCTCATAACCTCATGGAACTTTGGAGTGTCAGGCATAGCCCTATTGGCTTTAGCCCAAACGTAGCAGAGTTTTCCTGCACAGCGAAGAAGCTAGTTGCGGCAGTAATGACTAGTCAGCTAGACTCAGAATAACTATTTACAGGATTTATTAAAAGGAAAAATAAAACCAGCAGAGTTTCTGCATACAAATAAAAGCAAAATAAATCCTCTTTCTTTCTTTCTCTCTCTCTCTCATAACCATACACAGCACTTCTAACTCCTAACACACCTCACATCAAACTGTGCTAGCAATCCCTAGATAACAGAGTTGAGTGCTGCTCGTTAACCAATCAGAGTGAGTAGTTTCTAGGTCAAGCAGACCTGGGCTTTCTGCCAAGAGTAAATTGACACCAGCTTGAGTTAATTGGTGAAGCTAGAATCTGCAAGTTTCCCACGAGAACCAATTAACAGAAACTGAACAAAAACTGGCCAAAATTTCAATCTACTTCCATCCCAAGGCTGATGAAGCAAATAATCCAGGAAACCTCCATTCTCATGAGTGGTCTATTGACCACACCTGGATTGGAAGGGAGGAAAAAACGAACGTCGGAGGTGAGGGAGTGGACCTGGCAACAGAACTAAAACAAGCTGAGCTAGCCAAAGAGGGACCTGAAGCAAGTTTAGAACAGGAGCTATTCCTGGAAAACCTAGAAGCCATGTCAAACGAGCCTCCCCTCCCTATCAGGAGAGAATTTAAGGTGCCCTGAGCCAACTGAGACAGACAAATGGCCAAACAGCTTAAGGGTACAGTACCCGGACAACCTTATCTTCTACTTCTCAGGGATGTTCGAAGAGTTACTCAAAACTCATTTCACACAGATAAGCAAAGAACTTGAGCCAATTTAAAATTTCCTTTTGGAAAGCTTGAACCTGCTTACCACCCTAACTGAATTGATTAAGACAGTGGCGTAGCGTGGGTTGTCAGCACCCGGGGCAAGGCAAGTAATTTGCGCCCCCTAACCCGTGGATTTGCGCCCCCTAACCCTAACCCCCAGATGTTGCGCCCGGTGCAGCCGCCCCCCCTGCACCCCCCACACTACGCCACTGGATTAAGAACCATGAGGTCGCTTTCCCTCACATGACATCTGAGACTAGGACTAATGGAGGTGAAACCAAGTCGGGACTCGATTACAAAAAAAAAAAACTAAAAAAAACCTGAAACAATTCAGTGCAGGAGGGAGGGTCCCTTGCTCCCAAGAAACCGACCTTAAAGAGAAAATGCTCAACACAAAAAATGAAGACCAAAACATCAAATTGAGAGGCCAAAAAGGAGCGCTGACCTGCCGGACTAAAAAAATGAATTCCCAGAAGCTCTTTAAGCTGCTGGAGAATAGAACAACAAAGAACTCTGCTCCTACAACCCAAAAGAAAATCACAAACTCATGCATGCCAATAAAGCACTCTGAGGAAAAGCCCCACGCCCCAGCAGACCACACACCATCCTCTAGTGGGGAAATAGAAAAACCAAAGGAAATTCTGGCTCCCATGCAACCAAGCCTTCTCTTGACATCGCAAAGAAATCCCGTGTACCCTAACATAACAAGAAAGGATCAAGATAAAACAACACAGACTTGTTGGAAGCTAACATTAAATAATCACAAACTTGCCTTCACAATACTTCCCACAATACACCCACAGAGCCAGTGTGGTGTAGTGGTTAAGAGCGGTGGACTCGTAATCTGGGGAACCGGGTTCGCCTCTCCGCTTCTCCACATGCAGCTGCTGGGTGACCTTTGGCCAGTCATACTTCTTTGAAGTCTCTCAGCCCCACTCACCTCACAGAGTGTTTGTTGTGGGGGAGGAAGGGAAAGGAGAATGTTAGCCGCTTGGAGACTCCTTAAAGGGAGTGAAAGGCGGGATATCAAATCCAAACTCCTCCTCCTCCTCCTCTTCTTCTTCTTCTTCTTCTTCTTCTTCTTCTTCTTCTTCTTCTTCACAAATAGAGGACACCCATCATATGCTCAAAGTAAAGTAAATATTCCCGAAAAAATCGGAATAGTCACCAGGGGCCTCGTGACAGCAGAAAATATCATCAAGGTAAAATTCCTCCCTCATGACACGGTCCAAAATAGGGCTATAGTGACTTTTAAGGACGGGCTCTCAACTAAACAGACCCTTTCAAATAAAGACAATTTCCTGAGGACTGGCTTGTTTGTGCACCGTTTCTTCGAAAACATCGAAGACCCTTTACCACTTCTCGGAGCACATAGGCCAGCCAGAACAAAAACCAAAATCAGCACTGCAGAATCCAACAGCGCCGGAAACGGTAAGCTGCTCTACCCAGAGGCTGGCAATCTTAAACAATCTGGCAGGCTGTACAAAACCCTGCCCTCACCAAATAAACTAGAAAAGGATTTCTCCTCAAAGGATGAACAACTCCTAACAACCTACCTCGAGTAGATCCTACTTTCCCAAGATGCACTAAAGCGTGTTCTCCATCACGGAGAGCACGCGTTGCGGTTGGGGATTCCAAGACACCTTGCTGTTGCTGGGCAGATGGTTTGGCCAACTCGTAAGCAGGGGCGGGCTGTTACTGGGGAAATTTAGATGTTGCCATTTAGTGATTGACAGCCCTATTTGTTAAATACAAGGCACGCAGCAACGGACGTCCTCTTTCGCTGTGTGCTTCGGATCACCCGTCCTCCCTTCTCTAATGTTAGGCTGTTTGCTTGACCTTGCTATTGCCTGTCATGGGGTCGTCTGCTTTGGAGCAGGGGCCCGGTAGGAATTTTGCCATTTGGCTGATTAGTGTGTGCCACTTGGTTTTCGCCTACCGTGTAGCAAATCGTCACAACTTGTAAGGTTTGCGGTTAGGCATTGGTCTGGAATTGGTTTTTGGAGGGGTATGGATTTGGCTGTGCCTGCCCCGCAAAATGCTGCTGCTGGTGGAGGGGTATGGATTCGGCTGTGCCTGCCCCTCCAAAATGCTGCTGCTGCTGCTTCAAGGGTTTTCCGTTAAAGGAACCCAGGGGCTCCCCCATGCTTTTGTCCGAAACCCCCTGGCAAGGGGCTAGGGCCACGCAAGCCCCTGGGAGCATTCTGGGGAGAGGTGAGGCATGGTTCCCAGTCCCGTCTCTCTCCCCAGGTGACTTACCCTTCCTGACTTCGCGGGGGGTGCGAATGTCAGAGCTGTCCCCGTGCGGGGGCAGTTAGTGCTACCAATGCCTAAGCAACCACTCACATTGCTGTAATTTGAATAAAGTTCTGGCCAAAATTATGCCAAAAAAATCAAACAAAAATTAAGTGTCAATTGTGTTTTCCTTTGGGGTGTATTGGGGACCTCAACACGCAATTGAAAGACTTTCGACCATAAGGAAGTCCCTGCCACCTCTAGCCCCGCCTCCTCCCATGGAATTTAATTACATCAATTGCAAATCAAAGCCTTTAACCAACGAGGAATGGACAACCTGTCGATATCTGTCTCCAGAAGAAACGGGCTCTCCTGCACCCCCTCCAATAGCCCAATCCAAATCGCAACAAGTTGAACTAGTGGTGCCAGCGCCGGGAATTGGCCCAATCTTCATGGATTGCCTGGGAATCCTAGAAGCTATTCATGCAGAGGAATGAAATAAGGTCTTAGCAGGTGACTGCCTGGACGGACAAATTAATACCCCCAAATTAGTCTTTCCCTCAAAAGGCTCCCCCATTCCTCCGCATCATGGCTCAATCAAGCCAAATTCAAAGGACCTGAGGAATCAGCAGCAGAAAACAGCTATGAGTGCCTGGAATCTAAAACCCAAGAATCAACTGCTGCCCTAAACATCATCTCCTGGAATGTTGCCAGCTGGTCCAGATGCCTCTCCCACTCAACAGACATTCCCTTCTACCGTCAAAACTTTAACATCATCGCTCTCCAAGAGACGTGGGCGGCTGAAAACCCATCATTGGAAGGATACTATACATATGCAGTGAGAGCAGTTGCAGGCAGAGGACCAGGGAGGCTCAAGGGGGGATTATGCATCCTAATCTCACTCTGCCTAAACGCCACCTGTAAGGAACTGTCCCCCCTAGACCACCTAGCAATGGCCCTACTCATATCCTGGGGAAACTGCAGTTTACTAATTATCAATGCTTATATCCCCCCAACAAGCAAAAAAACCGATATTGAGGGCATCTGGAATAGACTGGACTCTTATGTCAGGTTACTGATAACAAAGTACAGTGGTGCCTCGCAAGACAAAAAGAATCCGTTCTGTGATTCTCTTTGTCTAGCGGTTTTTTCATCTTGCAAAGCAAGCCCATTGAAGGATTAGTGGATTAGCGCTATTAGCGGAATAGCGCTATTAGCGGCTATTAGCGGCTTTTAGCGGCTTTTAGCAGCTTATCTGCTGATCGGATCAGCTGATAAGCGGCTTAGCGGCTTAGAAAAAGGGGGGGAAAGGAAAAAAAAACCCAGCAGGAACTTGCAAGACATTGTCGTCTTGCGAAGCAAGCCCATAGGAAATTCGTTTTGCGAAGCACCTCCAAAACGGAAAACTCTTTCGTCTAGCGAGTTTTCTGTCTTGCGAAGCATTCGTCTTGCGGGGCACCACTGTATCTGGGAGCAAAGGTCCTGCTGGTGGGTGACCTAAACGCAAGGTTAGGTCCTGATGACCCCAGTTTAGAAACCAAATACAGGCAAAAAATAGGGTACCCTGTCGACTTTGGCCCGGAGGCTTTACCAAGGCAGTCAAAGGATCAACATTCAAATTTAGCTGGAGCCTGCCTCCTCAAACTCTCTAGGCAGCTAAATCTTCATATCCTAAATGGTTGCACCAGGGGCGACATCCCCGGGGAATATACATTCGTGTCTGGGGTAAGATCCAGCATAATTGATTATATGTTGGTGGACAGCGAATTGCTAACAAAAATAGTGAATTTAAAAGTGCTCCCATTCATAGAGGGGGACCATTTCCCTTTGCACCTCCAGGTGTCTCCGTTAAATGAGTCACCCTTCCTGAGAACAGTATACCCTGCAGAGATCACCGCATTAGAGCGACCTGGTTGCCGAGTCAAATGGACCCCTGCACTTGATACCAAACTGAAGAAGATTTTAACCTCTGAGAAACTCTGTACAATTTTAACTGGCTTTGGGAATAATCCTAGGCCTGAGGACCCAGTTTCCAAGTATGAGAGCCTGCTCCAACAATTGAAGCCCTATCTTTTTAATACCACAGAGAAAAGGCCAACTAAGCCAATAACATCAAATAAACCCTGGTTTGATTACACCTGCTTTGAGGCAAAGAAAGCCCTGCAAAATGCTTACAAAGCTGCCCTGACAGCCGAAAATTCTGTTAGACACCAAGCCTATCTTGCTGTCCGTGCCCTAAAAAAAGAGTATAAAGACCTAATACTCCACCAAAAGAATGCCTATACCAGAAAATGTTGGCTAGAATTAATTAGTGCGGCAAAAGATCAGACACTATTCTGGAAACTGGTAACTTCTGGCACCCATAAACCTATTTCCCCCTTAACCTCACAAATTCCTCCTAGCCTGTGGGTCTCATTCTTCCAATCTTTGTACGAGTACACTGAACCTCCACTACGGAATTATAATATAGAACAACTGGCTAAATGGCCGCTTGTTTCAGTAACTGAAGTGAAATCATATATAAACCAACTGAAAATGGCCAAAGCCCCAGGCTCAGATGGCATTACACCAGAAATAAGGACAGGCGGATTGGTGGGCACCTTTCTTAGCCACCCTCTTCACCTACATAGATGACACTGGCCACATGCCAAGGGAATGGGGAACAGCCATAATAGTTCCGATCTATAAAAAGGGCAACAGAGGGGACCCAGCGAATTATAGTCTGATTAGCCTATTAAGTGTGGTCAGTAAACTCTACGCAAAGCACCTCCTTAATAAGTTTACAGAATGGCTAGAGAATGAAGATATCCTGGCAATAGAACAAGCGGGCTTCAGACCTGGAAGGTCCATGACAGATCACTGCCTAACACTACAACTTCTCATCGACAAATACAAATCAGGAGGGCGGGCCTCACTATACGCTGCCTTCGTTGACCTAAAAGCAGCCTTTGATACAGTCTCCAGAACCAGACTCTGGGACAGACTACAGGGTACCAATATAGATAGAAGGCTCCTGCTCTTAATTCAGGGCACTACACGCAAACACGGCTCTTAGAGTCAGGTGCAGCCGCGTAGGACACCTAACGGACTCTATTAAAACCTTCAAAGGAGTCAGGCAAAGGTGCCTATTGGCCCCTCTACTATTTAATTTCAACTGGCAGAAAAGTACCCGTTTTAATGTACGCGGATGACGCTGTTCTTCTCTCTCAAACCAAAGTGGGTCTGAAACGTGCCTTAGGAAAGTTTAGTGACCAATGTAACACTGAATTGTTAACAATTAACTTCGCTAAAACTAAAATTGTACATTTTAACCGCTCCTTCAGGAAAGATAATTGGAGCGTAAAGGGAAACGCCATTGAACAGACTAAGACCTTCCAATACTTAGGCATTACTTTTTCTTATAATGCCAAATTGTCAACACACTTGACCACATCAGCTATATCAGCAGGAAGAAGTGCAAATGCTATCCTTAGACTATTCAGAAGGAAAGGAGCTGGCTTCCTCCCGATGGCCCTAACAGTCTTTCAGGCAAAATCTTTAGCCCAACTCCTATATGGCTCTCAAATTAGCCCCACTGCCAACCTTAAGACCCTTGAAACAGTACAATCTAAATTCTTAAGATCACTATTTGCTACCCCTAAGTGTACACCTAATGCAGTCTTAAGGCAAGAGGCAGGACTGCCCAGAGTGGAATTAAAAGTCTGGGAACAAGCAATATCCCTCTGGCTGAAAATCCATTTCAATCCTAAGGGACTATTACCCTGCTTCCTGGCCGCAGTTCCCTATCCCAGGTGCAATGCCAGGTCAATGATTCATAAGACCACTGCCATCCATGACTTGATCATGGATGGAGGATTTGACCTGGCTTGTGTAACAGAGACTTGGTTGGATGAAGCAGATGGGCCTGTTCTTGCCGCTGCTTGTCCACCAGGTTTCTCTTACGCACAGCAACCCAGGCCTTGTGGGCGGGGAGGGGGGGTTGCAGTGATTTTTAGGAAGTCATTAATTTGCACCAGGCGTCCTATTGGGAAGACCCAGTTCTCTGAGTGCATGTTCTGGAAGTTGGGCAATAGGGGCAATACAGGATTCCTTTTGGTGTACCGACCTCCCCGCTGCACCAAGGATTCCCTGCCCGAGCTGCTTCAGGTCGTGGCGGATGTTCTCCTGGGGACACCTAGCTTGGTTGTCCTAGGGGATTTTAATATCCATGCCGACACGACCTTACAAGGGGCCGCTCGGGACTTCGTGGAAAGCATGGCCTCCATGGGGCTGTCCCTGAATAAGTTTGGCCCAACCCATAGCCGCAGACATGCCATGGACCTGGTGTTTACCTCCATGGATGTTGGTGTTCTGACACTAAGTAAAAGCGAAACAAAAGAAGTGCCATGGTCAGACCACTTCCTGGTGCAACTTGACTTCTCCGTGACCCTTCCCCTCTGCAGGGAGGTGGGACCGATTCGGATGGTCCACCCCCACCACTTAATGGATCCAAATGGTTTCCAGAGAGTGGTAGGGGATGCTTTATCCCATGTTGATGGCCTTTCAGCTGATTCCCTGGTGGCCCGCTGGAATGTGGAGTTAACCAGGGCTATTGACTGTTTGGCTCTGAAGCGCCCTCTCCGATTGCATGGAGCCCGGACAGATTCGGGAAGAGGTAGACGCCACCGTGGGAGCAGGGCCGGGGCGGGAGAGTGCTAGAGTCCTGTCTAGTCAAATTGCGTGGGATCAATTCCAATCTGTTACCTCCGAGGATGTGGACAGGCTGCTTGGACGAGTGAAACCAACCACCTGTCTCCTTGATCCTTGCCCATCCAACAAACTACACATAAACTCCATTGGGAGCTCAGTGGAAAAAAACACAAATTGTATTCTTAAATTCTTCAGTGCACAAGGGGGCTTCTTCGTCCCCGCAGCTCTAAAATTATACAAGGCCAAAACTTTGGCACAACTCCTGTATGGTTCCTTTTTGGGTCCGCTTTTCTCTGCTTTCTCCCCCCTTGAGAGAGTTCAATCTAGACTTCTTAGAGCTCTCCTCCAAGTCCCCAGATGTGTCTCAAATGCATGGGTGAGATTGGAAACGGGGATGATGAGAGTGGAGGCTAGCATTTGCTTAACATCAATTTACAAATGGCTGACATTGAATCTGCTCCCCCTGAGGGATAGCCCCACTGATCCTCTGCGATCAATTCCAGTCAGGCTGGCAGACTGCAATTCTGAACACCCTCCAGAAACTGGGTTTTGCCCCTCAAGCCCTTCTAAGTCTGGGCTTGGGCCAGGCAAAAGCCACAGTCAGGCAAAGAATATTGGATACTGAGAGACAATAGGACTGCGCAAAGTGCCCCGACTATGAAATTGGAGAAATTGAGAGATATATAACCGCACGGGCAGCATACCTCTTCTTTCTCGTATCTAGAAATGCAAGAAGGGCCTTTACACTCGCCAGAAGCCGGTCTTACACTCTTCCCTTGCCGGTCCTGGATGGAGCCTTTAGTATAGTACCCTATGCCCAGAGACCTTGCACCTGTCCATTGGGAGAGATAGGAAGCCCAGAACACTTGTTTTTTAAATGTCCCTTTTACGAAGAGGCACACAGTAAGTTCATTGATCCCCTACTGGTGGGGTTCGCCGACCTCCCGCAAAAGCAAAAATTTGACCTTTTGCTGTTAGGCAAATATAAGAAGACCTGGATGGTCGTCAGATTCTGTGTACAAATCTGTAGGCGCAGACCATCGCCCAACTCAAAATAATCCGGCATGAAAATCCCCAAACTCGGTTCCATGGGTGACTCTGAGTCAACTCCCTGGGATAATTTATTGTTGCACATTGTTTCTAAATTTATTGTTGTACATTGTTTTAATTGCCTGTTTTAACCATATTTGCACATCAGTGTCTAATGCTGTGAGTGTCATCTATTTCAGAGGCTTCTACTCTTGCAGCCTCTTATAGTTGTTTTAACTGCGAGTCTTTTAGTTCTTACGCTCTTACAGTTGTTTTAACTGCATGTTTTTATTTGTTTTTAGTTCTTATCTGCTTTAATTATCAGTTTTTATCCATCCATTATCCGTGTTTAATCTTGTATTTTATTCAGATGTTTTATCCTATGCTTGTTTCTTTGTCCTTATTTGCTCCAACATTTATCAGTTTTAAAAAATCCTAACTGCTATTTTATTTATATGTTGTTGTTTTTTATCCTGGTCTGTGACCGTAATAAAGTTCATTCATTCACACAAATCTCCAAGGAACATGCATTACCCATCCCAGAAATAACAGCCCATGACCCATCCTACTGTGAGAAAGGGGACATCGTAAACTTGCATGCCTGTTCATTTTAAAAATTATTATTCCAGATACTACAACCAGCAACACCAGGGTCAGGAAGTTCTGCCACCTGAGGCGAAAAGCCCACCACCATCTCCTTCCTCCTGTGCATGAATGCCCTGCCAACCCTGCCCCCTCCTCCTGTCAAAGTCTGGCCACAAGACACACATTTGTACATTACGATTCGGAGGTCCAAGAGAATTAGCAGCCCCCTCCCTGTGGCATCTCCCATTAAGTATCACAACCCACCAGCCTCTTACCTCACCCTTGGGGCGCCAGGGATGTGATCATACTTCATGTGGATTGATTTTATGTAGCAGCAATAAAGGCCAAAAGCCAGAAGGGCCACCGCGAGCAAAATGCGCAGCAAGCCCCAGATCACCTCTGGCGCATCCATGACAGCCAGGAGCTCAAGCCACAAAGCTGCAATGCCAAGCCTCCAAAGTTTGAATGACTCTGCCTTGGAGATTGGAGTCCTGGAGTTGTTGCTTTGGCAATAAATCCCTTTTGAGTTTGGGAGGAGCCAGGCTGGGATGCAGTAGGAGGAACCTTTACTTAAACATACAGTCCCTGCAATCAGATTGAGTCAAAAAAAGTTTAAAAAGGTATTTAAGTATACCTTTCCTAAGAAACCAGAGGCCTTCCTTTTGGGCATTGTTGGCCAAAGGGTGTTAAAGAAGGATCGAACTTTCTTTATGTATGCAACAGCAGCAGCAAGAATACTCATTGCAAAACATTGGAAGACTCAAGATTTGCCCACTCTGGAAGAATGGCAGACGCAACTGATAGACTATATGGAATTGGCAGAAATGACTAGCAGAATCCGAGACCTGGAAGAAGAGACAGTGGAAGAGGATTGGAAAAAGTTTAAGGACTATTTACAAAAACATTGTAAACTGTATGAATGTTAAGATGATGCAGGATAGGAAACAACGAGGCATCAGCAATTTAGCTGAAAGAAGTATGAAAATAAGTGATATATAAGAACAAAGATGAAATTTTGATTAGTATTATGTCAAACTTAAACATCTAAGTATTTGATAAAAACATTTAAAATTGGAGACATAATATTTGAAAACTACAAAATAAGAGTTGAAACAAGGTGATAAATTGCTGTTTATAATTTTATAACTGGGAACGCAGGAAAGGGAGTTGTGAGGAAGTCCAAAAGGTTATGGAAATATGGTTTTTTGACATTTGATTATGTTCTGTTTTATCTATTCTGTGTTAACTTTTTTGTTTTATTCTTTTTTGTTTGTTCTATGTTGGTGATGGTGTTTTATGTGTTTGGTGATTTATTGTTTAAAACCTTTAATAAATATCTTTAAAAAAAAAAAACAGATTGAGTCAGAAGGACCAAATGATGGTCCATTTGGAAGACCAAAGGATTTAATTTTAGGAGTTGGTACAATGCCAAAGCACCCAGTCAGAACATAGAATCGTAGAATCGTAGAATTGGAAGGGATCCTGAGGGTCATTGAGTCCAATCCCACTGCAATGCAGTAATCTCAGCTAAAGCATCCATGACAGATGGCCCTCCAACCGCTGCTTAGAAACCTCCAAGGAGGGAGACTCTTCCACTGCCAAACAGCTCTTACTGTCAGAAAGTTTCCCCCCGAATATTTAGTCAAAATATCCTTTCTTGTAACTTGAAGCCATTGGTTCAAGTCCTACCCTCCAGAGTAGGGTTGCCATACACCTGGGAAATCTTGGACATGTCTTTTTCGGGGTGGGGGGGAACCAACATGCACAACTGGAACTGTCAGGGTTGGGTAGGTATGGGTTTTTTTGTTTGGCTCAGGCACGGGCTGCTCTGCACGCTGCAGCTGCTGCCAGCTCGAGCCGGCGAAAGAGGCACACGGGCATGGCAGGGCCTCTTTCCCCAGCTCAGGCTGGCAGCAGCTCAGGCTGTGCCCTTTCTTGCTCTTCAAGACATAGCAACCCTACTTCAGTGCAGGAGAAAAGAAGCTTTTCCCCTCTTCCATGTGACAGCCCTTGAGATATTTGAAGGTGGCAATCCCCTATCAGTCTGCTCTTATCCAGGCTAAACATACCCAGCTCCTTCAACTATTCCTAATAAGGCTTGACTTCCAGACCTCTGATCATCTAGGTCACCTTCCCTGCCTCCCCATGTGCAGTAGCCCCAACTGAGGAGGAGGGGGGGAGTGTGGAGGACAGTGAGGAAAGGGTGAGAGCAGCCCTGAGTGCCCGCCTTGCTTGGGAGCAGGTCCAAAGGAACGTATCTCCCCAGCCCAACCTCCTGTGATAGGAATTTTATGGTCTTAGATATATAGTAATGTTCATAACTGCACATACATAGATCAGTACAGGAAAGCCAACCTGGAACCATTTTGATTCCTAAACTGACCAAATCCTTTCTCTGCAAGGTTAAAAATGGAAAAGCCTCCCCATTGTCTCTTCCTTCACAAATCCTGTCTTAATCTGTGTTTGAATAAGGTGTGAGCCTGTGACCTGGCCCAGGAAATAAGTATTTTAGCACTACAAAAGAATGGCCAGGCTCCCCAGAAAATCCAATCAAGTAACCTGCTAGACAGGAGATAAACAAGGACAAGAGAAAAACAACATTTAAATTTCTGTGATGTAGGTGGGATGTATCTGAGGGGTGGTCTTAGGTTACACCCCTTCTGTGATGTATGCATAATGTTTCTGGGGGTGGTCCTGATCTAGAGAAGGGGAATTTCAAAAGTCTTTATAAGGCCTTGCGGGCCATTGTTCTGGGTCCTCTTCCTCTCCTGCGTGTGAGGGGAGTACCCTGTTGCAACAGATCAATAAAGATCAAGCTTACTAGCTGCTTTGCTTCTCCATATTCTCTGGTTGGCCTCTGTTATTTTCTCCTACCAATAGGGAACCTATGTAAGGACTCTATATGGGCTCTTGGATACCCCATAAGGGAAAAGGGCATATTTTTATTTACAACAGATGGCGACCACGCACGAAGGGACTTTTGGTTACCCGGATTCTGGAAGCGAGGAAGGACTGGTTATCCAGCGCGCACCAGGCAGTTTGCCAGGAGGAATAACCAGTCTTCCATCGGTCCCAGGGTCTGGCAATAACTTGGAGTTCAGCGGGGCTAACCAGAGGAAGCAAATCTTGATCAGGCCGGCCTTAAACAACCAGTCAAGACATCGTGGGATCACCAGGAACAGCGCATGCGGAAGTGAGTATTAAGTAGGAAACACTGGTAGTGGGTTGGGGTCTCTAAACCACAGCAACCAAAATTCTTTAATTCTTCCTTTCCCCTTCAAAAAAAAAAATTTCTACTTTCTCTCCTCCTTTCTGTCCCCTCAATCTCAACACCAGCCCTAGCCCTTCGGAGTAGGCCCAGGCAAAAGTTGTGTGTGACTTCTTTCATTTCCCTTCTACAGTCTATATGCCGACCTATTCCTTCGGAGTTTTGCCCAGAAAAAGGTCGTGCTTTTTCTTCTGTACTGAAAACTATAACTCCCAGGTGTAGCCGCACCTCTGCCATGGCGATCTTTGTTAGAGATGACCTGTGAGCAGAGAAAGCAAGGGCACCTGATTCCTTTCCTTCTTTGTCATTTCTGAGTCCCAATCTGGCACTGCGCTACGCAAGCGTCCAGTAGGGAACTCTCAGGTTAGATTGTAAGAGGCAGGAGGTTGCTGTGGGCTCCCTGGCTGAGTAATGACCAAAGGGGGGGGGTTGAGATCGCTGACCGCACTGTTAGCTTAGTAGCCAGGAAAGGCCAACAGCTGTACCAGCCTAGTAAGTCAGGCCAGACGAACGGCGGTGTGTCACAGTACTAATTCTCGGAGTTGTCCAAATTGAGTGTACTGTGGGTTATTTATTGTGTTTCCTGAAAAGTGGGGATAAAACCCCGACTGCAGTATAAAAGTAAAAGCTAGCGCTATTAAAATTCTTAAAATGGGTGCACCTCAATCAAAAGAAATGAACCCACAGACTCCTGATGGGAAAGAAGCCCAGTTGGTGCTTACTTCCCGCCTGGACTCTGACAGTCCCCTTCAATTTGTGTTTAAGAAACGTTTTTCCAGTGTTTAAATGGTGCTTAGGCAACATCCAGCAGCTGCTTATCTTAAATGTACCATCTAAAATAAAAATGCAAGCTTGCTCCAATTCTAAATCTAAGGAAGCCATGTTGAAGCCTTATCAATCTTAAACAAGACAAAAATTGAGAATGAAGTGTGCAAATGTTTGTTAAAGAGACTCTAAAAGAGAGTTTTTCTCCCAAGTGGTAAAATCCTGTATACGTGCTACTTGTGTTCTGAAAGGAGGATTACCCCACCTCCTTCCTCTAGTTTCAGTGGGGAGGGTAACCTAATGTTTCTGCTGCAAAAGCCTAGTTGAGCCAACTGCTCTCTCAAGCTAAAATGCAGTGTATGTATTTCATTAAGTATATGCCTATGAAAGTATGGTGTTCCTTCTAAGAAAAATATCTGAGTCCAGTTTTAACTTTGATCTGGTTGGACAGAAGAGTTATTGTAAGGCTCCTGGTATCAGTCTCTATAAGACGTCCTGGCCTCTTTTCTTAGAAAATGCCCCCCCTTGTTTCATTCTGTCTCTTTCAGTTTTTTTTTCCTTCTCCTTCTTATTCTCTGCCAGGTAAATTTACTTCCGAGTAAGCTTCCTTTAAAGGAAACTGCAAAGGGGGGGGGCATAGATTAGGCTTACTATTCCTCTGCAAGTTCAGGAAAAATTGTCACTTTTGTATTCCTTTTAAATCAAATCTATGGCTGTTTTAACTATGCTTTATAAGAGATCCTCTCCCTATCTTAGGAAAAATGTTCACTTCAGTCTTTAAAGATAATTTATCTAGGAACTTTCACTCTTTAGTCTAAGGAAGTAAACACTCACTCAAACTAGCTTCAAGATCTGCTAAAAGGGTTGGGTACTTTTATTTTCCTCTTCCTTAGTACATGATAGGCGCATGGCTTGTGGTCTCTTCCCCAGTTGTGTCTGTGTACATAAGTATGTGTGTGTCTCTCTGGTAGTACAAATCTTGCTATGAACCCTGTATTTTAGGGTTGGACTAGATGACCCCAGGTCCCTTTCAACTTTCCCAATTTGTGGCTGATGAGTTGAAATCCAGCCCAGATTTGCTCTTTGTTTTTAAAGGTGAGAGGTGAATGTGTGTGTTTCTGGTAGTACAAATCTTGCTATGAACCCTGTATTTTAGGGTTGGACCAGATGACCCCTGGTCCCTTTCAACTTTCCCAATTTGTGGCTGATGTGTTGAAATTCAGCCCAGATTTGCTCAAATCTTGCTATGAAACCTGTATTTTAGGGTTGGACTAGATGACCCCAGGTCCCTTTCAACTTTCCCAATTTGTGGCTGATGAGTTGAAATTCAGCCCAGATTTGCTCTTTGTTTTTTTAAAAGGTGTGAGGTGAAGCCATGATGTTTGAAGCAGAACTGGTGATATCAGGCAGTTGAGTGATTACAGTATTTATCATTTTGTCTACTATTAAAAAAAAAAATCAAACTTAAAAGTCTATTAAAAGTTTAAGCACATAAAAATTCATATAGTTAAGTAGAATTAGCCTTGACCATGACTGAGAATGTTAAAAAATAAAAAAATAAAAAATCCTATGAATTCTAACTCTCTGGCCATTTTTACTCATAAATAAGAGAGCGGTTGATTGTTCCGCGAATGGCCAGAGGGATATTAGCCCTTTCCTGTACATAAAGGAAGCAGTCTCAGTTTGCTTGGGCTGAGTGGTGAATACTTGAATTGCTGAGTTTCTCTTTTTTGTTTTAAAATCTAACCCTATTTTTAACATCTACTCCTTACCTGGCCATTTTTACTCATAAATAAGAGAGCGGTTGATTGTTCCGCGAATGACCAGATAAAATGACCAATAATGATAGCCCTTTCCTGTACATAAAGGAAGCTTGGGCTGAAATTGCTAGCTTTGGTGAATACTTAAATTGCTGAGTTTCTCTTTTTTGTTGTTTTAAAATCTAACCCTATTTTTAAAATCTACTCCTTACCTTTCCCTTCCTTATTCTAATTGAGCCAAAAGATGCAACATTTTCAATGGTATAAAAGGTTTGCTGAGACATGAACTCTGCACATGCACAGAGGCTAGATCAGCTAAAGAAGAGAGAAAGAGGAAGGGGGGAACTGTAAGGGGGGAGAGGAGGTTTCTTTCAAATGTAAAACTTGGAACCATTAAGGGAAATCATCCTTAATGTGTTTTGCTCCAGGAAGACAATAGTTAAGTACTGGACATGCCAAATTCTTTTCACAGGTAAATATCAAAGCACTCCCACTGTGAGTTCCTCTCTTGAGTAGTTTCTCCCCCCCCCCCAATGGGATTTAAATTTCATAAGTTTTTTTTTTTGTGTGTGTGTGTGTGTATGTGTATATGCCTATGCATTTTAGGAACAGCATTTCCTGACAGACCTCTCACATGAAATAATTTTCCCTTTCAACAGGTGTGTATATGCCTATGCATTTTAGGAACAGCATTTCCTGACAGACCTCTCACATGAAATAATTTTCCCTTTTAACAGAGTGTCCCTTCTTTTCTCCCACAGCACAAATGATAATGAAGGGATGCAAACAGTGATTTAAATACTCTATAAAAAGTAAATGCATTTGTTTTTCCTTTTGTCTTTCTTCACTTAAAGCCAAACAGTCACTTTCTTTCTGTTCAGCAAAACAAGTCTGAATCCCTGCTACATTAGTTGATTTCCTTCTATCTCTTTGTGGCTTTGACATTTTTTTTTTAGGTTACAAATAATCTGTTTTCGTTTATTAAGTTCGTTTTATCAGTTCTTCCATTAAATTAATCGAAGCACAACCAAACATTGTTTGCGGAATGGTATTTGTTTACCTTTTTGCCTGAGCATTTCTTACTAATTCTGTCATTTTGGCTAGTGCAAGGTACCTGCACAACTTTAAATTGCCATTCATTTTTCTTGGTATTAACTCATTTCCCAGTATTAACATTACAGCTGATGATGTCACATCAAGAAACACTTTTATTTTCATTTGGGATGTTAGAATGCCAAAACAGATTACTTCAGGTTACTTCAGGTTGCTTATTAATTGTGTGTCTTAGCATTTATTTATTTTTGGTTCCTCATAGCTCATTTTGTGTGTGTGTGTTTTACTTTGGGGACATGTTCATCACATGTTGAAAGTCAGTCTCATGAAGTTCTTTTATTGGATAGCACATGGTGAATTTTAAGTTTTCCCCATTGTTTTCCCTTTTTTTTTCAGTCCAGTAGTAATATGTGTGGTTTTGATAATATCTTTGTACTATTTAATAATAGTTATTTTCTGAATCTGATGTCTTTGTGTCAAGTCCATTTTCATCTAACTGGTAATCTAATTTTTTGCTTTCTTTTTATTTTTTAACCTTTCTTGTATTTTTTACAGTTCTCTTTCTCTACATGTGGAGTAATTTTTTATTAAGTGAAAGAAAGCAAACAAACTTAGCAGATAATAACAGTAATTATATGGAAATGTGATAATAAATAATAATAAATAATACATTTTATTTATATCCTGCCCTCCCCAGCCGAAGCTGGGCTCAAGGCGGCTAACAACAATCAAAATAGTCCAATAATGATAATGAATAAAATGTTTAATCCACTAAAATTGTTATTATTTGCAGCTTCCCATGGAAACTGGAGGACATCCTTTTTGCCTTTTGCCCCTTTGATGTCTAACTGTGTTTTTAAGTCACCCCAAAACCCTGCCCCTTACAGGATATCACTTCTACAGATGTGCAATGATGAGCAGCAACAACCCCTCAACTCAGTCAACCCATCACAAGACCAGCAACAACAGAGTTTTCAAAGTGCCCACAGCTATCTCTTTCAAAGGATATAGACTGCCGGGGGGGGGGAGTGGACCTGACAAAGGGGGGAGTGGACCTGACAAAGGGGGGAGTGGACCTGACAAAGGGGGGAGGAGTTGAATTGCAAGGACATTTTCCCACTTTTGAACCTTAAGACTGTGCTCCAGGATTCAAAAGATACATACGTAAAAGATCACAATTGTGTCAAGATATGTAACAGATATTTAATTAGTTTTTTTTTGTATTATGTGTTATTATGTAAGAATGTTGAAATGTGTCTGACAGTGTAATTTCCACAAAGGGGGGAATATTGTGTGTAACTGTTTTTATGTTTAATGTCTTATTGCTTACACACCAATGGAGAATTCTCATGCATTTTATACTTTCCAATAGCTCACACTATTGTGTAGTCCAATGTTTAGATAACCACAATTCGTTGTCCCACCTGGCACTATGCCAACCTTCCCTACCCATTTTAAAAAAATGTGCTAAAACTTGCTTTACCAAGGAGAAGCTTCTAAGAAACATGAAGGTGGATATGCTTTGGTTTAGCAGGAATGATCCCTTATAGACTTAAATTGACTTATTTGGACAACTGCCCTTGTTAAGAATGGTTTTCTTTTAACAGATTGGTTTGAAGAGTTGAGAACCATGGGGCAAGATAAATTCAAATTGGACTCAGTTCGAATTGGGCAAGTGTATCCAGGCTGCAATTAGCTTTTGGTCCTTTAAGTGCAAGTGAGCAACTTCCCATTGTGCGAGTGCAAGACCACAGCCTATAATAAAATCCCATAGCTAAAGGCCAAGGCGAAGACCTCTCCCTCACGAGATGCCCAAAACCTGTGCCAGCTATGGTGAATGCCAGGCGACATGGTTAAATGAAAGCCCTGAGGGGATTCAACAGAAGGGATGTGTTGCTGTAGCACTATGTCAGTGTGAGACCACAGAAGAGCTACCTTGACACCTGAGAACACAAAAATGGCGGGGGGGGGGGAAACAAACTGCACTTTTCAGTCATTAGTGGACCTTACCTTCCTGCTAGGTGTAAAGCATAGAACACTATTGAGTAAATGGTCTCTCCCAAAGTGTTAGAATGCCACAAGTAATTTAGTAGCAAAACGCAACATGTGTTATTTTTATGATATATTTATACAAACACATCCATTTACAACATACGATGTTATTATTTGTGGGGCAAAAATTTTTAAGAAAAATTCTAGCCCCAAAGGGGGGAATAATGTGATAGGAATTTTATGGTCTTAGATATATAGTAATGTTCATAACTGCACATACATAGATCAGTACAGGAAAGCCAACCTGGAACCATTTTGATTCCTAAACTGACCAAATCCTTTCTCTGCAAGGTTAAAAATGGAAAAGCCTCCCCATTGTCTCTTCCTTCACAAATCCTGTCTTAATCTGTGTTTGAATAAGGTGTGAGCCTGTGACCTGGCCCAGGAAATAAGTATTTTAGCACTACAAAAGAATGGCCAGGCTCCCCAGAAAATCCAATCAAGTAACCTGCTAGACAGGAGATAAACAAGGACAAGAGAAAAACAACATTTAAATTTCTGTGATGTAGGTGGGATGTATCTGAGGGGTGGTCTTAGGTTACACCCCTTCTGTGATGTATGCATAATGTTTCTGGGGGTGGTCCTGATCTAGAGAAGGGGAATTTCAAAAGTCTTTATAAGGCCTTGCGGGCCATTGTTCTGGGTCCTCTTCCTCTCCTGCGTGTGAGGGGAGTACCCTGTTGCAACAGATCAATAAAGATCAAGCTTACTAGCTGCTTTGCTTCTCCATATTCTCTGGTTGGCCTCTGTTATTTTCTCCTACCAATAGGGAACCTATGTAAGGACTCTATATGGGCTCTTGGATACCCCATAAGGGAAAAGGGCATATTTTTATTTACAACACTCCCAAAGCAGGAGGGGAAATCCGCAACCAGGAATCTCCCTTTCTTTCCCTGCTAGAAGAAGAAGAATTGGTTCTTGGAGACACTGGAGTGTGTGTTTTTTGGGGGGGCGGGAGTCTGCACCACCGCCCTCTTCCCCCTGGGGGGGAAGGAAGGAAGGAAGGAAGGAAGGAAGGAAGGAAGGAAAGAAGGAAGGAAGGAAGGAAGATGCATGAAGCTGGAAAATGTGTCAAACAGGCCAATGAGGACTGAGTATCCACATCTAGTCCAGTATCCTGTCTTGCAGGAGCCAACCAGATGCCCATGGGATTCCTGCAAACAGGATCTGACCACAACAGCTCTCTTCACATCTATGGCTCTTAGCAACTGGTAGCCAACGAGGCATAATGCTTCCAACAGTAAAAGTAGGACATAGCTATAATGGCTAGCGGCCACTGATGACCTCATCCTCCATGATATTGCCTAGTCGTCATTTAAAGCAATGCACGTTGATGGCTGTCACTACCCCATGTGGGAGTAAATGCCATAAAAACGCTTATGTTTTCTTCATTCCCTTTTCCTGTCCAAAGGTGGTTCACTAAGAAATGATTAACTAGGTGAAACGCAACCTCAACGGAAGGCAATCACAGTAATTGAGAATTAGAACAATACAGCTCAAAGGTCGAGCATAAAAGTCATTCTTCCCCATCCCCTAAGTTTGCAATAGGATACAGCTACAAAGATAGGTGTGTGCTGTCTAACATGGATGAAGAAAACTCTGGTGATTCAATATGGTGTTACCTTTCAAGTCTTCTTTTAACACAGCTGAGAGTAATAGCAAAAAGGAGTCAGCCTTTAAATAAAGATGGGAAGTCACAGTGCAGAATTGCTAAGCCCAGACATACTTGTTCAGTATTACTATGGTTGTTACTTTTATCTACTATTTATTATGAAAAGTGGTCTGTCTGTCTGTCTGTTCTCTACGAGTTCAGCCTCCGCTTGAGATACTGCTGTCTAACGTGGCACAAGGATTCCCAAGGTGGGAGCAGCAGT
Source organism: Podarcis bocagei (assembly GCF_964188305.1). Lineage (NCBI taxonomy): Eukaryota > Metazoa > Chordata > Lepidosauria > Squamata > Lacertidae > Podarcis > Podarcis bocagei. The sequence goes on from NC_138125.1 coordinate 18,399,382, forward strand.
CTTTGCAGACACCTGGACACCGGGTGCCATTTTGAATCAAGATGGCAGGCAGAAACGTGGCCTTGGTGTGACTTTGCCTGATTTGGGGCCTGAAGGGCCCAAACTCACAATTTATACTATCCATTTTAAAATCAAAATACGTTTTGGTTTCTACGAATTCCTGAGCAGCGCCGGGCACTCACTGCAGATTCCAGAATAAAGTATGATTTACTTCTGCCTTGATTATTGGATACAGGAGAAATGGAGAGTCAGTGGATCTCTAGATGTTGTTAGATTGCAGTTCCTATTATATGTGACCATTGGCCATAGTGGTTGGGGCATATGGGAGTTGGAGTCCAACAGCAAGAGGACCACATTCCTGACCTTCATTTCATTTAATTTGTATACCACCTTTCTAAATTTCTATACACAGGGCAGTTAATAAATAGCTTGGACCTATTGATTTCAACCTTGTTCTTTTCATCTCTGGCATGGTTTAAAAAGCCATAATACATATTGGGGTATTTTGCATGGCGTGTTAAGGGAGGGACAGTACCTCTGATGGGGAACACATCGTGCTCCTTCTGAGGTAGTTTGTCCACCTTTGGTCTCCACCTTGCACTTGGCTCTCACCTGTGGCTTCTAGAAGCTGTCGGCATGCAACAGCAACCACACCCCGGAACAGCTTCAACTGGACAGCTAAACCAGGTGAGGGTAGCCAATAGGCCTTAAACCCTTGGCGAGTTAGGGACTTCCCCTGCATGTGAAGAGAGGCTCTGGCAGATTGAGAGGATGAGACCAACAGTGGGTCTAACAGTTAAGGAGGTGGTTTCTGCACATGCTGTAGAGGGAAATGAGGGGCAGATGGGGCTTGGCAAACTGGGAAGGTAGCCCATCTAGGAGAAGGAAAACTCTGGTCTCAAACCTCTCCTGTGTTGCAGGATATCTTTGGGAGAGGAGAAGGTCAATGAGTAAACCCAACACAAATCCAGAGTGGAGTCTTTAAGACAGTTGGGTGGCACCTTGTACACCTCCTTCCTGGCAACTCCTGCAGCCAAGCTGGTGCCAAGCATATTGCTCTGCTTCCCTTTGGATCACATCAGTGAGGCCAAGAGGGAGGTCATCTGAGCAGCCCAGGAACTCCACACAAACTGCCGAGGCTTGCACCCCAGGGAAGTCACTTCAGTGACATCTTGAGACAGATGGATGTCTACAACAAACAAAGATGAATAGAATCCTAAGAAAGAACCTGTCACTTAGCTTGTTCAGTTAAAGAAGGTTCCATTGATGGAAGTTGTACCAATATGGGTATTCACTTATCATTTGAAATATTTGTTCTAAATTACTACATTGAGTTGGGGAACTTCATGCTGAGGACAACACAAGGCACCAGAAGTGAAATGCATTGCGTGAAGTTACCATGAAATATTTGAGGGCTCCACATCTTTTATCTCTCTCACCTAAAGCAGCTGAGGAATGGAAGAGGGAGACATTTGAGTACAGTGAGAAGGGAGAACACTGACATATGCACTCCTTGATTTCTCCCAGTACCCCCCCCCTGCCCTCCACAGCACTGCAAATGCCCCTTTGTACTAGCGGACAGAGAACGTTGGCTGCAGCCCAATATTATAGATCTGGGTATTTCCACAGTTGCCTTTTCTTTCTTTTGCGTTTCATTCACTGCTTTTTAAAGAGTACCCAACACCATATCGTTATCCATTGTTTTCATTTTTTCATTTAATTAAAAGTAACTGCATAACATTTTAAAAATCTCTACATGATACAGTATACAGTATTAAAAAACAAACAAACAAGCAAACAAAAATACTACCTAAACCCCAATAAAATAGCAATATATAAAAACCAGTAAGAGCAAATAAAAACAAGACAAAACAAAAAACCACATAGACAGAGTCCACTTTTATGGGTAAAGGAAAGCGTGGGCAAAAAGCTAAATCTTTACAAGACATCTGAAACAAGTGATGGTGGCTGCTTCATATATGTCAAAGGGGAGGTCAGTGTCATAGCTATTGGGGGGGGGGGCAGGCCAGGTTTTTTGCATTGGGTGAAGCCTCCAGAGGCATGGCATTGAGCATGGGTAGGCAAACTAAGGCCTGGGGGCCGGATCCGGCCCAATCGCCTTCTAAATCCGGTCCGCGGACAGTCCGGGAATCAACATGTTTTTACATGAGTAGAATATGTCCTTTTATTTAAAATGCATCTCTGGGTTATTTGTGGGGCATAAGAATTTGTTCATTCCGCCCCCCCCAAAAAAAAATATAGTCCGGCCCCCCACAAGGTCTGAGGGACAGTGGACCGGCCCCCTGCTGAAAAAGTTTGCTGACCCCTGGCACTGAGGCTCCCAGCCTGTGTGCATGCAAATGCACATGGGTTTGTGGGTGCCAGACTGGGTCTTTGACTGGGTCTTTGAAATAAAGCCTATAGATTTCAGAACTCTTTTATTATTTTTTCTTTTGCTATCGGTATATATCGAGATTAAAAGTAATTTCACACACACAAACACACTTTCAATGCGGCCCCACAGAAATTCTGAAACGCATTTTGCGATGTAGCACATTCAGTCATACTGATGGCGTAGTTTCAGTCTGCAGTCTATACCATCGTAAGGCCTCAGGGTGCCAGCATCCCGAACCCTGAAGCTCTGTGGCTGAACCAGCTGGAATTCAAACCTCTGCAGCAATTTGGCCATGACTACTTTGGCCTCCATCTGTTACAAAAACAAAACAGTGAGTGGGTACTAAGCATATGGACAAAGAGGACATAAGAGTGCCAGCTGTAGACAAAGGGCACATACTCCAGCTAGTATATTGATAGTGTGGTGGGTGGTGTCAGCACAAAATGGCTCTCATAGGTTCTGAAACGTCACAGGGCATACTTGTTCATTAAAGCATTTTTTACGTTGTTTGTCCCCGCCCGCCCACCCGTCAAAACGCTGTCTCCCTGCCGCTGGTTGCTCTGCATCACCCTCTGCTGTCACATTTAAATAACACATTATGAACGTTAAAGGGATGTGGGTGGTGCTGTGGTCTAAAGGCAGCCCTGTTTAGGGAAGCTTTTAATGTTTAATAGACTATTGTATTTTAATATTTTGTTGGAAGCCGCACAGAGTGGCTGGGGAAACCCAGCCAGATGGGTGGGGTATAAATAATAAATTATTATTGTTATTATTATTCCATACCCCTTCCTTAACATTAAAAACCATGAATATAGATCTGTCCCTGGTGTGGGATGACTTGGACTCTGTGCAGTTGGAAAATCTGCTGCTATAAACCCTTGTTATACCATACCCTACCATTTCTGTTATAAATTTAACACAGCCCCCCCCCCCATATGCTGCAGACACTGGACAGATTGCATCAAATGCCTTAAATGCCCCTTTAAGAGTAATTGTCTTGCTTACCATTGCAAACTTCTCTCCGATACAGGAACGAGGACCCAAGGAAAATGGGAAATAGCAATAGTAATGCCTAAAATAATAATAATAATAATAAAAGAAAGTGGCTTAAAGTGGTTTTATTGACATGTCCTGCGTAGGTGTTGGGATTCCTGCGTCTTTAATAGCAGCTTGGACTGCAGGGATTAGGACGGAAAAATACTTATTTGTATGCTATAAAGTGTTCCTTGTGCTAATTTCTCCAGATGTAGGTGCTGTTGAAGACTTCAGAGAAGCCTCAACTTTTTATATCTGCTCACTTTGCAACTTTAATAAGAGTTGCACTAACTGGTATCTCTTAAGATATTGTGAAACTCATGGAGATGTCAGAAACATCTGGCATTTAAATCTAAATATTAAAGCCAATGAGGCACTGTCAGTAAATGCACACATGCCATACAAGTACAGGACATTGATTTTAACCCCACATTGGGCAAAAGATTCCTTTTGAAAGAAGCCTTAGGTCATGAACATTTCTGACATTTTCTACCAGGCCTCCTAAAATCCTAAGAATTACCAGTAAATGCCAACATTCACCAGGTTCCCAGTATTTACAATGATATGCATTATCATTTATTGAATATATTAATAGACGGCTCTTTGCCAAACCCACAGGGCAATTTGCAATGCAGATAACATTAAAGCAAACAAAAAAAATCTCCAAAAAAAGCTAATTCTTAGGGTTTTAGGAGGCCTGGTAGGAAATTTCAGAAATGTTCATGACGTAAGGCTTCTTTCAATGACCTGTACAGTGATCAGTAAGCCCTCCTTGCAGATCTCAAAGACTGGGCTGGCTGCTGCTAGCCTAGCTCTCACATAATACTAAGCCATGGTTTGTTTAACAAATCATGAGTTGATCATGAGTTGTTCTGCAGACAAACAAACCTTGGTTCGGTTAGTCTTCCAGCTGCTCTTGCCTTGCGCCTTTGTAGCTTGGTAAGTATGTGAGGTGGGTTCACACTTAATGCAAAGCAGCAGTTAAAACAAATTAAGATTTGTAAGCCAACAACAAACCATTGCTTTAAATCTGGGTTTCTTAGTAGTAAACACACCATGGTAAAAATAAACAATATAGCACATTCACCTTGGCTGGTCACTCTTAAAACGGTCAGGGTCAAAGACAAGTGGATCATGGAAAATTTTTTCCAGACGTCCCATGACATAGGTGCAGAACTGCAAAGAGGAGAGGCACACTTCAAAAAGAGGCAAATGCATAGCTGATTGCAATGCTTTCATTACATCCAGACATATTTCCCCAGGCATTCATCTTTTACGCAAGCTCATACTGCTCAAATCACATCCATGGCATTTGCTGGATGTGTTTTCTCTTTGTTGAATCCTGGCAAAGACCCATTCATGCAGCTGGGAAAGCCTGCCAGAGCAAAAATGTCATCAATTGTTTCTCGAAAGTGCAGGTAGTGGGTGTTCGTTGTATCACGACAGGGACGCTATTTCACATAACAAGGGTAGCCACAGGGAAAGGCCTGCTCCGAGTTACTGTGGAACAGGTTTCCGAGATCTTTTTTTAAAATATAACAATGAAAATGAAAAATAAAAAGAAACAAAATACAAAATACAACATAAAAACAGTTAAAAAACAAATAATTTTCCATAACATATCTTCCTTACGCTTATTTCCCCAGACCTCCTCATACCTCCCTTTTTTGTATTTCACTTCAGTTTGTTAGTTCAGCAAATCCTTACCATTAAGCTTTTACCCATTTGTAAACCTTTTTTCCTATCTCTTAAAGCATTACAGCTGGAAACCACTTAGTTTCTATCCAACATCCTTCTAGCATTCATTAATTTTACAATATTTCTGTAAATAGTCTTTAAATTTCTTCCAGTCTTCTTTCACCATCTCTTCTCCCTGGTCTCGGATTCTGCCAGTCATTTCTGCCAATTCCATGTAGTCAGGTTTCCGAGATCTTTGAAACATCATAGAATTATAGAGTTGGAAGAGACAGTGAGGGTCATCCAGTCCAACTCACTGTGATGCAGGAATCTTTTGCCCAATGTGGGGTTAAAACCCATGATTATGAGATTAAGAGCCCCACGCTCTAACTTGCAGGTGAAGCTTTCTAGCAGACCACAGTGACTACAGTTAACACCCAACAAGTGCAATACTACCAAAACAGTTACTGCCTGTCCATCACCTTTCCACCGAGATATGACATGCATATATCCTAAGAATAAAATGGAACAACCAGTGTTGTTCTTTTAATACAGAGAAGGTATTAGTGATGCCATTAGACAGGTTTGGTATTGAAGGCTATTGTGTCCAAGATAACCACTCATGGCCATATCCATTCAATAGACTCACAATCAGGGAGGAGTTTTCTGGAATTCTGATTCCTTCAATGACGTTTTCCTTTCCCGACAAGCGCAGAGTGGCTGCAGCCGGCGGATACAACCGCAAGACTTCTTTGAGAACCTGAGAGGTTGAAAATTGATTTATATATTTATAAGACATACTTGTTGACCGCCATTTTGTTTTGTTTTGTTTGGAAGTGGTTCACAAAACTTAAAATAATAAAAATTCAAAAATTAACACGGATTACCAGATGACTACTATGGAACAATTTTTCTTAATTGTCTGCATAACTATCTGGTGGCCAGACCCAGTGTGTATTTACCAGGGTTTGCCAAACTTGGGTCTCCAGCTGTTTTTGGACTACAGTTTCCATCATCCCTAACCACTGGTTCTGCTAGTGAGGGATGATGGGAAACTGATTTAAACCATGTGCTAGACCTTGTTAATCATTTACGGTAATTAAGTCAAGCGTAAAAGCAGGTAATTTCCTTTTGAGTGTTAGCCTGGGGATGGGCCATTTAGGTGACACAAAGGATGAAGGGCAAATCTCATTTCCAGGTGTGTGGGTTTGGTCCCTCCCTCAACAGAGGGTTTAGTTTAAAAGACAATGCCAGTATTTTAGGGAAAGTTAGAGTTTAGAATGGCAGTAAGGAGTAAAGGAGCAGAGTTCATAAGCGGTGTGCTGGTGAGAGAGTCAAATCAGCATGCTGATGTCCATTTTGAATCCAATGTTGTGGCTAGGGCAGAAGCCAGAATCTCTTGGAATGTAATGCTGGAAATCCCGCCATGGTAGACTCAGGTTGTATATTTGTGTAAATAAACCATATATCATAATGACGCCACAGTTTCTGCTGTGCCTCATTGTTCAAAAGGAAACATAGACACTGGGTCAAAGAGAGCCTGCAACCCTTGGAATCTCACACTGATAACCGAGTTAGGAGTGGTGTGGAATAATATATGCACCTCAACTTTCCATCTCAGTCACACCTTGAATGTGGCTTGGTAGCAAATTGGCAACCAGTGTACCTCCTTGAACAAATGTGTAACATGTTTGTGATAGGCCACTCCATTCAGCAACCTAACTGCCCTATTCTGCACCAGTTCCCAGGCTAGCCTCAAGGGAAGCCCCACATAGCCATGTTGAAAATTTTGGCTAATGAGACGTATCACATTGTGTTAACATTGCTGCTCAGATTTCACACAACAGTTACAAGTTCTTATAAGATTTCTCTGCAAGAATCCTGGAACATCTTCCTTATCATATCTGAGACATCTTTTGCTTAGAAAGATACCAAGAACTAGGCTTTAAGTTTCATTTGGAAACCAACGTGTTATTCTTTCCAGCTGCCCAAAGGCACAGCAAGGACTATGCGGAAGAGCTCTAGGCTATCTGTGGCTTTGTTATTCACGTGTACCTGTGATAAATATTTGAGATTCCCAAGATCTTCATAGACAACGTCTCTGTTCATACCAATGACCTTATCTACTTCCTCCTGAAGCCTAAGAAGGAAAAACAGGAGAAGCTTTAGTCGAATAATGACCACTGATCATTTCTGCTAAAAGGTAAGATTTCTGTATTTGAAAAGATCAGGATTTATTGTCCTTATATTGGCAAAATGGTCAATGGTTCCACTGTGAATGGACTGATGGACTGAGGTCCAAGGGACTACACTTAAGGTGAAGACACGGCTTACATTTGTAGAGTGGTATAGTCATTTTGGAAGAGCACTTAGCAGATTCAGTAAAAACATACGTTTCACTCCCCGCTTGCAAGAGTTTAACTGGGGAAAGAATGGTTGTCAGATAGACAGACAGATAGTCTAAAAATGAACTGGACCACTGCATAATATTGGCTACATCTTTTAAAAGAGACTGCTCATATTTTCTTGCAACTGATATTATCGGCAGCTGTTCCTTTCTTACAAGGAAAATAGCAATCTGGAGGGAATAAACATTCATATAATCACGTGAATCAGATGGGCAAATGGTAACTGTGCTTTAAAAGATAAAGAACTACACAACTTTTAGAAGACATCTGAAGGGAGCCCTGCATCAGGATGTTTTTAATGTTTGACATCTTATTTTTTTTTATATTTTGCTGGAAGCAGCCCAGAGTGGCTGGGGATGATGATTGTACTGTTTTGAGTATGCAAGGTCTTAGGGGTCATTTTTGTACAAATGGTCCTGACCATCTTTTGGTACAGTGGTACCCTCAGGATAAGGACTTAATTCGTTCTGGAGGTCCATTCTTAACCTGAAACTGTTCTTAACCCGAGGTACCACTTTAGCTAATGGGGCCTCCAGACGCCGACGCCGCACAATTTCTGTTCTCATCCTGAAGCAAAGTTCTTAACCCAAGGTACTATTTCTGGGTTAGCGGAGTCTGTAACCTGAAGCGTCTGTAACCCAAGTACCACTGTACTTGCTCATATGGATAAAAGTTAGCATGGATAAAACCAAGCAATCCCAGATGCAAAGTCAATAGCCATTCTTAAGCCTGTACAGGCTGTGATTAATTGCAGATGACAATAACCATGACCTGGTTCATACATTCCAGGTGTCCATATGGACAAGTATTTAAACATGGCCAGGACTGTTCCTATGTACAAAACAACAACAACAACAACAACAACAACAACATGGTGTGAACTATTCTCCTCTCCACAGCCCCACAAGTCAGAAACCTTTAAAAAAATAAAAACAAGACATTGCAATCTGCTGAAACTATAATCACAGACAAGTTAAGGAAACAATGAAAAGGAGACGAAGCAGACAAGGCTGTTTACCTACTTTGCAACAATCTCAGGGTGCCGCCCCAACTCCATTATGGTGAATGACAACAGATTAGCAGTGGTTTCATGACCTGCAGGATAGAGAATCTAATTGGGTAGGGCAGGGAGATAGGAATAAAACTAAATATCACAATTTCAGAAACTTGAGTAGTTTGGTGTGGAAGTGTTCCTCGCTATTTACCTCTCAAGTCAGCTATGTTCTGACTATGTTGTAGTTGGAATAAAATGCTACTCTTTTGTTAAGAGCTTAGTGCACTCTTTGAAGCAACTCTGCTTCTCATTTAAGCAATAAGGCAGGTGGCAGCATTGATGGTGGGGGTGGCTCTCCAGCTGTGGCCACCACCCATCCCACCATGGGCGCACACGTTCACTTAGCAAATAAATGCAAAGAGTTTTGATTCCTGCTCATCAGCTGATGAGCAGGGATTAAACCCTGCTGCCTTGCCTGCATGATCCTGTTCCTTGCTAGGAACAAGGTGCACAGTCAAGGCAGGATATAATAACTCTGTCCTCCCAACCATCAGGTTATGTCACAAGTTAGGACAACTCATGGAGAGACGGGCGCTGTCTGGGCAAAATGGCTGCACAGGCCAAATTAGACCACTTGGTGTGTCAATATTGGCCTGTAGACTGAAGGTTCCCCATCTAGGGAAACTAGCTGCTCAATATAATCCAGCTAGTTCAACTGGGCCCAAGTGAATGTTTTATGAACTGCTTTGAGGTGATCTGTCTGAAAAAGCAGCCCACAGATACAGGGCCCACACTGCAGATGAAAAGGCAACTAATCAGCATATACATTGGTTGGACATGTAAAAAGCCCATTTCTGCCTGCAGAACTTCCTCGGTCCATGGGGGGGGGGTGATTGTATATTTAATTTCAAAAAGCAAAACATCTGCCAACCTGCAAAGAAGAAGTTGACAAAATTGTCCAGCAAATTTTCTTCGTCATAGTTCCCTTCCTGATCTGTCGAGACAGACAATAAAGCACAAGGTTGAGACACCTCTTTGAAGGTGGGCAAATTCCAAGACATTCCAAAAATACAATATAGATATTATGTAGATGGGGAAATGTGACCTCAATAGTCAAGCAAACATCACAGGAACAAAAAAAACAAAAAAAAAAACACACCAAGAACCCACCCACAGCTCATCAGAAATACCAGAATTATGCAATAAATAGTCCTGCTTATTAAGAACCAGTATATTGAAGATCAAACCTATCCATTCTTAAGGAAATCAGCCTTGAGTGCTCATTGGAAGGACAGATCCTGAAGCTGAAGCTCCAATACTTTGGCCACCTCATGAGAAGAGAAGACTCCCTGGAAAAGACCCTGGTGTTGGGAAAGATGGAGGGCACAAGGAGAAGGGGACGACAGAGGGTGAGATGGTTGGACAGTGTTCTCGAAGCTACCAGCATGAGTCTGACCAAACTGCAGGAGGCAGTGGAAGACAGGAGTGCCTGGTGTGCTCTGGTCCATGGGGTCACGAAGAGTCGGACACGACTAAATGGCTACAACAACAAACAACAACAACATCTGGATCCCAATACCCTAGGGGCTACAGCAAAGCAACCCCAGAGCATTTCATAATTTGAACTGCTTAAGAGTATATTACCTTGCATTTTCAGTATCTGAGTGAGAATATCCAATGGGATCTCTTCTCCATTCTTCATGGCCTTCTGCCTCTGGTCAATGCACTCCTTCCCAGTATTTCGCAGCAACCTTACGCTTTCCTGAATCTCTTTAACTACTTTCCTGTTCCATGGCAAATACTGCACAAATAATAGGCATTGTTATATGAGAATGCCAGCATAAAACGTAAACGCAGCACAGGAAGAGTTCAGGGATTTTATTTACATTAATAGAAAAATAAATTACATGGTTTTGTATGTATTTTGGCATTTTATGCATGGTGCCTTGCTGCTATTTTTCTTGATGATAGTTTAGTAATGATTTATTGTAAGTGTTAAGATTGAATTTCTGGTTAATTATTATTTGCTGGTGTTCAGTTTGGTTGTTTACTATTATTGAATATTACTTTGATATAAGTTGCTTATTTTCAAAGTTATGTTTTTATTATGACTTCTTTGTATTGGATCAGCTTGTTAGAAGGTGTGTGATCTCTGTTGAATGTTTTGATGCCTTTTCAGCTTGTAAACTGCCTTGTGTATAGCAATATAGAAAGGGGGTTTACAAATTAAAAGTGAAATGAAAAGTTAAGAAGCAAAAGGAAGATTTCATAGTGATATCGCCCAAGATACTAGGGTCCCAATGTCACGGTCCCCATTTTGAGACTCCTGGAACTTACAACCACTCCTGCAAAAGAAGTCCAATCTCAGAATTTCACATTACCCCCTCCCCCCCCATTCTGAATTAGCTTGGGAGGCAATAACTTCAGCATCGGACAGGGAGAGTGTTTGAGAAAAGCCTGCACTGACCTGAAAAAAAGGAATGCGAGAAGTGCTCAGTCCTTTTGTAACCATAAGTATAGCATGAGGGAAAGGAGTCTGGTCATCATGCAAGCTCTTCAATTCTAGGCCAAAAGCCACCTGATGAACATTAAGATAAAATAGAAGATTTGTCAAAGTTCTGAGTGCTACTTAGAGCTGTCAGTTCTCTTTCATGCCAACTGAGGCCGTTACATTCCCTGATTTTGCAGAAGAGACAGGTGGTTCCATTTGCTAAGAGGAGGGCCTCCAAAGTTCAGGTTTTGATCATTAATAACCTAAACAATCTGGGGCCAGGATATCCGAAGGATTCTCAGCCCTTTCCTCTTGCATTCCTTTATTAAACTTACGCTTTGCACTTTGTGTTTGGCTGTGGCCCAGTGTGTTGGCATCTGTGTTAAGAGGCGTCCCCTGCTCCTTAATGGAATTGAGAAATTCATCCGGCGAGTACCTTTGCAATGATGTCCAAGGTCATGCGTCTCAGCAGGCTCATCACATCCACTCCATTTGCTCCAGTGCCTTTTTTCTCCAACACCTCCATAAGCTCTTCTGCTACATCATTAAAAGTTCCCATCATCCCCATCAAGTAACTGGACAATCAAAAAGTGATACAAATGTCAATGAAACAAAAATATAATCGCAAGCTGGAGCCATCCATTGTGAACAAAATGCAGGCACAAGTTTCCCCCAAGTATGCACATCCACATATGCGCGCGCGCGCACACACACACACACACACACACACACACGTATGACACTCAGGAGTACAAGCACACACATGTTAACACACTGTGCATTCTGTACAAAACAGATCTGGTGAAGGCAATGAGAAGGAGGATATCCCTTAGCCCTCCCATCCACCCAAAGAACCCATAGAAGAGGGCCAAAGGGCCATCTAGTCCGACCACCTGCAAGGCAGGAATCTCAGCTAAAGCATCCATGACAGATGGCCATCCAACCTCTGCTTAAAAACCCCTAAGGAAGGAGAGTCCACCACCTCTCGTGAGAGTCTGTCCCACTGCTTTGCAGGTCTTAATGTTAGAAAGTTCTTCCTGATGTTTAGTTGGAATCGCCTTTCTTGTAACTTAAAGCCATTGGTTAGGGTCTTACACTCCAGAGCAGGAGAATATATATACCGAGAGCAGTGCCCAATTTACATATAAGCTAAACAAGCTATAGCTTAGGACCCCACTCTCTTGGGGGCCCCAAAAAAATTTAAAGGGAAAAAACCTGGATGTACATTTCCAAAATATAAGATAAAAAACAAATAAAATAAAACCTACATACAGCAACAGTGTTTTGTGTTGTGTAGGTTTCTATTTTGTTATTTGCAAATGGCTTTGGATACCTATTAGGTTCATAAATTACCACATAGCATATATTCAACACAAAAAAAGCGACAATTTGTTGTTGACAAAGGACAGCTGGAGATATAAAGGGCCCCATTACCTCCAGTAGCTGAGGGCCTCATCAAACCCAAATCTGGCCCTGATGGAAACACACATTCCTGAGCCTTTTCCCTGCCATTGATTCGTAGCTCAAATGACACTCCTCCATCGTCCTGAAACCATCCTACACTGTGCAATTAATTGCTAACGATCCTGACACTGAGACTAGTAAATGTAAGCACTTGAGAGATTCAGGGGCAGGGAAAGGAGAGAAGGTCTGGTGAGCCAGAAAGCGAAATTGTATCCTAATTCTTTCCTCTTGCCTGAAACTTCTCAATATAGCAGGGGGAAAGAGAACCTCTAATATCTCCCTCCAGTCATAATAAACTCAGGCAACTCAATTCCCTCCTCCTTTTTCACCAATCAGCGCTCAATACATTTCATAGAATTATGGAATTGTAGAGTTGGAGTCATCTAGTCAACCCCCTGCAATGCAGGAAATGCAACACAGGAAATGCATTTAATTGTTCCTAGCAACTCACTGGTACTTAATAAACCATTTCTTGGTTTTATTTGTTTCTCAGTTAACAAAGTAATATCATTATCAAGGGAGTCTTATGTTACATGCAGAATGTGCTACCTTTGTTTCGGTTGGCCCTCTCGCTTCCAGACTATAGCTATGAGTCCATCTGTGTTTGGCATTATAGGGAATTACGGTGACTTAATTTTAGGAAGCGTTTCAGACAGGGACTGTACAGTGGGTCCTGAGACAAGCCTTCCGGGTTCAAGCTTCATACATGGAAACAAACAGAGAGACAAGCAGAGACACAAAGGCTGCAAACAGAACGGCACAATCCATAACGTCTAAAGAATTTAGAAGGCCCTCAGCACTTTCAGAAGAATTACAACAGCACTATCAACACATAGAGGCATGGACACAGAGAGTACTTTATTACAGTGTACATTTTGGAACTCCATTCCGTTATGGATTAGACAGGTGCTGCCCATATTGGCTTAAAGGGCATTTTAATGTGATATTTTGAAGTTGTTCTTAATAATGAAATAGCTTTACCGTGTAAAATAGCTTTAACTGCTTTTATACAACAAATTGTTGTGATTGCTTTTATGGTTAATTTGCTTTGAAATATTTCTTTGGACGGAGTTCGTAAATGGAATGAAATAAATAAAGCTTATGAGGGGAGAATGTTCCAGGGAACCACCCTGCCAAGAGCATAGCTGTCAACATTTCCCCTTTTTTAAGGGAAATTCCCTTATTTCGAATAGGATTCCTTGCAAGAACAGGGAAAAGAAAAGGGAAAAGGAAAGGAAAAAGTTGACAGCTATGGCTAAGAGGCTGCTCTTTCATAAAACTGTGCTATAACTCTTGCACATTTGCATGACACAGCATCAACTGAAATGATTTATCTCTGGAAAACATGCATTGGGGCTATTTTTCCCTTTGACAGTCACTTGCGATAGATAGCCCTCGGGCTTTCAGTTACACCAACTTCAGAATGAAATTAATCCTGATCCACGTAGTACATTCTACCCTTATTTTACACAAGTCAACAAACACAGTTTTTGGGGTGCCACTGTGACCACCTGCTGCTCCCCCCCCCTCAGAACTGGCCCACCCTGCGCTGGGTTTGGATCCCAACCAGCATAATTACAAGGATGTAACAAAAAAGTCTCTGGACATTGTCACAAGGAACAAAGGAACACTGAACCGAAGGGAAGATTTGCTTCTCACAGTAAACCCGTTCAGAATGAGCTGTACGTTTAGCAAGACAGACTGAGGCCAACGGAATCTCCTGAAGAGAAACAGGCAGCCTATTTCAAACAATTGTTTTTGCCTCACGTTGGCTTGAAGGCCGGGTCCATGATTCTCCTCTGGTTGTGCCAATGGTTGTAGTCAAGAACAGCTGACAAGCCCTGCCCTAGAAATCTGAAAAAGGCAGCAACAGAAAAATAGCATTATTTTACGCCTGGTTCCAGAGGTCATGGTTCTATTCCTCTCCCCCCTCTGGGAATGCTCTAGTTTGCTTCTAAAGGCCATGGGGTTGTTTGTTTGTTTGTTTAACTTGGTTCTTTTTTTAAACAATTTTCCTATACATTTCACTGATACAGTCATTTCGACATTTCAAAACTTGACTTCCTTCCCCCTCTTTCTGCGGTTCCTTAAATTTTTTATATCTGCTGCATATCCAAATTACAGTGGTACCTCGGGTTAAGTACTTAATTCATTCTGGAGGTCCGTTCTTAACCTGAAACTGTTCTTAACCTGAAGCACCACTTTAGCTAATGGGGTCTCCTGCTGCCGTTGCGCCGTGACGGCATGATTTCTGTTCTCATCCTGGGGCAAACTTCTTAACCCGAGGTACTATATCTGGGTTAGCGGAGTCTGTAACCTGAAGCGTCTGTAACCTGAATCGTATGTAATCCGAGGTACCACTGTAACTGAATTTGCTCATTTATTCATCTTCTTTAAATACATACTCTTATGAAACTGCATGTTATTGCAATAATCCTGCCGAAGTCTTTATTTGTTTGCAATTTATCTGTAAATATTCAATAAACCATTTGCATTCTTTTATAAAAAGTTTGTTATCTTGATTTCTTATTCTTCCGGTAAGTTTTGCCATTTCTGCATATTCCATAAGTTTTTGTACCCATTCTTCCTTTGCTGGGTCTTTTTTTAAACTTGGTTCTGATAGCTATTCAAGGTGTGTATGAGGATGATAAACATGCCACAGGCTCATGCTGGCTTGCCTTCCCAATTCCTAGTAATTTTTATTGCAGCCTGATACAGTATCTGAATTAAGCAAGAGTGTTTCATGTTAACCTCGTGCTAGTAGCTTTGACTCACTTTCTGAAAACAGATAGCCTTGGCTGATTATTGGATTGTTTTACCCCATATGTTAAGGGACGTGGGTGGCGCTGTGGATTAAACCACAGAGCCTAGGACTTGCTGATCAGAAGGTCGGCGGTTCGAATCCCCACAACGGGGTGAGCTCCCATTGCTCGGTCCCCGCTCCTGCCAACCTAGCAGTTCAAAAGCACGTCAAAGTGCAAGTAGATAAATAAGTACTGCTCCGGCGGGAAGGTAAACGGCGTTTCCGTGCACTGCTCTGGTTCGCCAGAAGTGGCTTAGTCATGCTGGCCACATGACCCAGAAGCTGCACTTCAGCTCCCTCGGCCAATAAAGCCACAACCCCAGAGTTGGTCATGACTGGACCTAATGGTCAGGGGTCCCTTTACCTTTACCCCATATGTTACTTACCTTACGCCATACATATCATGAAGACCACGGTATACCATGGGGTCCTTTGGGTATTCTGGTGATGTCAAGTACACCTAAGATGAAATCTGTTCAGTCAATGTTCCAGTACGTACCTTTAATGTTATATAAAGTACTATCACACATACAAAAAAATAATAATGGGAAAAGAGCTATAGATTTTCAAGGGAATATTTTTAAAAAG
Organism: Podarcis bocagei; assembly: GCF_964188305.1. NCBI lineage: Eukaryota > Metazoa > Chordata > Lepidosauria > Squamata > Lacertidae > Podarcis > Podarcis bocagei. Next base: position 18,415,237 of record NC_138125.1, read on the forward strand.
AAACATTTAGTGTCAAGAATGCTAGCCTCCAGTTAAGCTTCAGTTTGGGACAGGGTTGATGCAATCCCATCTAGATTAGCTTTAAAGTGGCCAAGCTGTGGCTCTCCAGAGCTTGTTGGACTCCAGTTCCCATTAGCACCAGCCAGCATGGCATTGTTTTCTCAGATACTACCATTTCAGAGAGAAGAATACACTTCCTATTTAGGTTACATGCAATATTATTGTATTGTACAGGTAGCAACCATTTTAGGCATGGGCAACTGGCATGCAACCGTTATGAATGGGTCCTTTTGGACCTGGAAGAGGGAGGAATGGGGACGGAATGAGACAGGCTTCTGTGTGCTCGGCCAATGCACATTTTGACCTGGAACACAACCCCCGCGGAAATAGGGGATTTGCTTGTATTTCATTGGGAAACACTTGCCTGCAAGCGCTCCAATTGGAGAACAGCCTTTACCAAAGGTATCATGGGCTTTGAAGACACTCGAACTCAGGATGCAAGGGAGAAACGCGCTAATCAACTCCCACCCGGAAACCAATGTCCCTACTGTGGAAGGACGTGTGGATCCAGAATTGGCCTCCACAGCCACTTACGGACTCATTGTTAAAACCGTGTTTATGGAAGACAATCTTACTCAGCTACGAGTGATCGCCAAAGATTGCATTGCATTAAAATACAAAATATTGTAGTTATTTTTAGGATAGTGAGGGCCTAAACTGGAAGCACTTTTCCTGAACTTAGTCAAAACATACCCATTCCTCTGCTGTGGAGACGTACTTGTAGATTGTTCTACAAGTTTAAAGCAGAAATTGTACACAGTTCTGACTAGCTGATGTCCCCCCACTCAACTCAAAAGAGCCAGCCACCCCTAGAATAATTTTGAATTGGATAAAAATGTTACTTAAAAAAATGAAAACACAACTAAAAGGGAAGAATGCATAAATGTTCGTGCTGTGCTTTAAAAACATATATATATATATATATTGCCTTTTTGAAAAAAACAGTGGACAGCCTGACTGAAGCATGTGAGGAACGGACAATTCCAATACCCAAAATAGCATTTGAGTTGCTCATTTACACATCTGCCATTTCAGTTGTGAAATTGAGCTCCATTTTCTCTTTTTATACTACGTTCGCTTTCAGTCTTGGGAGAGATAATGTTTCATAGCGTACCTTTACTCCTTCAGGGGCTGATACTAATAATGCAACTTTGTGAAAGGCATTTAAACGCAGGACTGGTCCATATTCCTCAGCCCTAGGAAGACAAAAAGTGACCATTGAATAATAACCCAGGGATGCGCTCCTGCTACCATCACCACCAGAGGAGAAAGGAGAAGCAGCTGCTGCGGCTTCCAAGTTCTAGCAAGATTGTGCAACAGGGGCTTCTTGCAAGAACCCAGGAGCCTTAGTTGTGCAACGCCAGTAAGAGAGGCTTTGGCTGGGGCAACAAGGGAATGTGGACATTGGGCAGTGGGCAGCTCATGCCTTCCCCTTTCACCTCAGACAGCAAAACTGAACAGTCCGTGGTCCACCCCTGAGCGTGTGAGTTGTCAGACTATGTGCTACATGGTGTCTTATATGGTTTACCATGTACTTACGTATCTGTGCACAGCCAAGATGCAGACCCGCAAGTACAAATGAGAGGTTTAGCTTTTAACTAAAAGCTCAGGGGAGGGCCCTGAATAGCAATTCTAGTGCATCTTTAAAAAGCACCCCCAAAAGCAAACAGGAAATTGGAAACTAAAAAGAGGGACTGGAAAAATAAATCAGCCAGCAGTCTTAACTACACTGGTCTAGTAAATGCAGTGCACAGCCTCTCATTTCGAGCTGTCTGAATACGCAAAATAACTTACCACTGCTTAAAGAGATCGAAATAATTTTCCTGCTTTTTAATCATTCCCCATACGAGTGGCAGGTGACCGAAGAAAAAACTGCAACGTTAAGAAAAGTCAAGCATGACTTGATGAAAACCTTTGGTGCTCCTTACAGGAGTCGAATACCAAGGTCAAAGTAAGGAGGAATTCCTATGCCACCTCAACAACCAATTTCACAATAAAATGCATTCTTATAACAAGGAACATAATGACCCAGTTCCAAGGGAAGCTATATACACACTGAGAAAGCCACAGTAAAGATATGTATCCCCAGGGGCCATCAAAACATCCACAAAAGTACATGTATCCCCAGAAACTATCAGAGACTCAAAATGCATGCACACGGGGGGGGGGGGGGAATGAGGATGATATGTGTTTGATAAATTGTTATGTTGAGATTTCAAAAAAACCCCTATTTTTTAAAAAATGCATGCACGCAGAGCATGAGGAGGAGGAATGGTGGGTTTTTTCCCCCTCCTGTGTATTGCTGGGGTCATTCATGCATGGGCTGGACAAGTTCTGTGTCAGTAATCCTTGCAACAAACCAGTATGATAGGCCAGGACTCTTATTCTTTTATTGCAAATATGGGGTTGAGCCTGACAGAATAGTGACTGGCACAAAGGTGCCAGGAGAGTGTGTGGCTCCAGAACTTCCCAGCTTGTAGTTCACACCGTAAATCACTATGCTTCACTAGTGACAGAAGACAGGGAAACAGGGCCGGCCCTAACGTTGGGGTCACGGTCCACACCATGTGTTGAGCACAGGTTGAGAGCACATGGCTTCCTCCAAAGAATTCTGGGAACGCACAGCTGCAATTCCCAGAATCCTTAACAAACTAGTTCCCATGATTCTTTAGGGAAAGGAACACTGCTTTAAATGCATGGTGCGAATGCGGCCACAATCCTGGAGGTGGGAAAGCCAACCTAAATAGACCCCTTCCAACACATACACACACCTAATGAAAATCCATCATGTTCTGTAGCCAGATGTGTCAGCTGGCAGAGGAGGAAACCGTGGGGTGGGGAGAGTGGAATTGCCTGCCTGAGGATCCCTAAATAAGGGCACTCTTGTTGACCATTGCCACGCTGGTTGGGACTGACAGCAGCCAATGTCCAATAACATATGAAAATTGGAAATTGCTTAGGAAACACTCATTGGTGGGTTTTTTTTTAAATTTTATGCCCATTTAAACGCACTGTTTCTGGAAGTTGTACAACTTTCAATTCAAGTTGTACAACTTTCAATTGTGATGCAACACGAGAAAGAAAAAGGAGCCCTAAGAGCACAGGTAGAAACCGGAATGATCATTTTAACGCAGCCACACAACTGCAGACCACCTGCCCGCCGACCCCAATTGGGAAACTTCTCTAGGCAGCCCTCCTCCCACCCAGCACCTCCTCCGGCCGGTCACTTACCTCGCCCTGGGGGGGCCGGGGATGTGGTCGTATTTCATGTGGACTGATTTGATGTAGCAGCAATAAAACACAAAGACAGCGAGGAGAGCCACGAGCAGAGGGTGCAGCAAGCCCCAGATCGCCGCTAGAGCCCCCATGGCAGCCGGGCAGTTCCGAGAGCAGCCGCCTCAACACCGCCGCCTGATGCCCTCGCTCCTCTTTTGCTTTGGCAAGGAGAAGAGCCCTTCCGATATGGGAGGGCGCACGCTGGGCTGGAGCAGGAGGGTCCTTTGCGTAAAGAGGCCGCCCTAAATCACGAGCGGAAATCCTAATCGAGTTGCAGGACCGAATTCTCCATTCAGCAGTTTCCCGGGGCGGGCGGCTGGACGCGCATCCTTCCTTCCACCTTGGCACCCGCCCTGTGGAACGCCCTCCCACCAGATGTCAAAGAGAAGAACAACTACCAGACTTTTAGAAGACATCTGAAGGAAGCCCTGTTTAGGGAAGATTTTAATGTTTAACAGACCACTGTATTTTAATACTTTGTTGAAAGCCTCCCAGAGTGGCTGGGGAAACCCAGCCAGATGGGCGGAGTATAAATAATAAATTATGATGATAATGATGATGACTCTCAGTCCCAGTTCAGTCCGATGTGAGGACCACTTGCACAAAACTGACCGGGTTTTTACTTCTTTCCTAGGGGAAACCGTTATGGATGCTTGGGAATGTGCCTCTCCAGCTGAGTTAGCAATTGCGCGCGGGCTGTATCTTTAAAGGGAAAGGCTTTTTGCACGCTGGCTCCTCCCAGTCTAAAGGCCTTTTTTGCCTGACAGAGGCGGACGTTGACTTCGCTCCTGCAGAAGCTGAGCTCTCCGCCGCCATGGAGGCGCTGGAGGTGATCTGGGGCTTGCTGCGCCTCTTGCTGGCCGTGTCCCTCCTGGCGTTTGGCCTCTACTGCTGCTACATAAAATCTATCCATATGAAATACGATTACATCCCCAGCGCCCCGAGGGCGAGGTAAGAAGCGGGAGCGTCGACAAGTTTCCTTTCCCGATTCTATCCAGGGAAGCAGGATAAACTACAGAGCAGCAGTCAGCTTTCTGGATCCCCCCCCCCCCCATGCTGGCTGGGGATAATGAGACTTTTAGCCCCAAGTACGATCCGTGCGTTTTTACGCAGAAGGAAGCCCCCTGCTATGTTCAAGGGGACTTTCCGCGCATGCCTATGTTTGCTCAAAAGTAAGCAAACTTCAATGGGGTTTACTCCCTCGTAAGTGGCAGGTTTAGGATTTGGAGGTTCAACCTCCCCCACTCCTTCCAAGCAACGTGTTTATGATGCATCTTGGTCCAGTTCATTTTCCTTTCTCTTCTTTGCTTTTGGCAAAGATCCAGGCTGGAGGAAATTCATGTCGCACAGTTGAAGTTGGTTTGGTGTTCTACTTGCTCAGAGAACCCCCTCCCCAAATCAGACCCCCCCCGGTTCTTTTTTTCATCCATAAGGAAGGCCATGGGGGAAATGGACCGAATTGTTTGCAACATCTACAACCTCCCCGCAATCAGTTTGCAGTGGATACTCAATAAATAGCAGGTGTTGTCCAAGCTTTTTGCAAACTTTGTGCAAATAAATTCCGAGGAACATTTTAAAAAAAAGTCGTCCGGTTTGTTTGTTTGTTTAAGCAGCAGCAGCAGATCAGCTTGAATTGTGGAACTTGCATTTGTTAGTATGTGTTTGAATCGTGTCGGAAATTAGTGGCAGTCTGGTAGTATTCCACCTGTCTCTTCTGGGATAGAAGCAAGAGCTGTGCCAAGAGACTCCTGCTGTTTCAGATTCAGATCTTATTGCATGAACAATGTTGAGCTTTAAATAATGTTTTAAATCCCCCCCATACAAGTACAGTCTACTGTGGAGGGGACCACACTGCAGCCGGGAGGAGTTTATGGCAATCTTGCGATGCAGTCCACTGTTGATGTACCAGGTAGCAGGTGGGGCCAAGACTGGCCTAGACTTGAAGCCAAAACCCACCCATCCCCAAAGCAAAACACCCTGCAGAATGCCAAAAAACTAAAATTGCACCCCCTCTGATTCCTTCCCAGCTTGTGGAAGTCCAGGCAATTTGTGTGCAGTTCCACGCCCCTTGCAGTTAGACCCACACTTCTAGATATTAATGAGAACTCAAGATAGTGTTTAAACCTTACACATGAAGGAAGAGCTGGGTTAGAATGAGCATAGACACCACAGCTGGCAACTGTCTTTTGTTTCTTGGGCAGTGGGCAGTGTGGTGCAGTGGTTAGAGTATTAGACTGAAGCTCTCTAGGTGGAACTGGGCAAGTCACACACTCTCTCAGCCTAACCTTCATCTCTGGGTTGCCGCGAGGTTAAAATGGAGAAGAGAGAAAACGTGCAGCACCATTTTGAGCTCTTTGGGATATTACTACTATTGCTGTTATTATTTATTAAATTGGTATAGTGCCCTTCATCTGAAGATCACAGATTCACAACATAAAAATACAAAACGAGAGCATGAAATGCACATTAAAAATAAAAAGCAAACCAATAACCCTCCTCCCACAAACACATTTAAAGGGACATAGACTGATGTGATAAATCAGGGACTGCCAACCTTGGCACCTCCTTTGGTGCCCCTGGGTTGAACCATAATTCCCCGATTCCCAACTTCCTTTTTTTTAAAAAAAAGTTTTAAAATATTTGGAACCTGAGATAGGAGGCAAGGCCAACATTCTCATTTGTTCCTACTCATCTCTTGGTGTTTTGCCCTCCCTTTGAAATAATTTGCTGCCCCAAGAACAATTTCTGTGTAACCCCAGTATTTGAGAGAAGGAAAGGTCTAGCTGTGGTCTGGGCAGGGGGGAGCAAGGGAGTGGGGATTTCCACAGGCAGCTCCATCAAAGTCAACTCCAACAGCTGGGTACTCTTCTGAGTCTTGATGTTGTAAGTGGTTCTTAACACGCTGGAATTTTCCAGACATATGCCTCTTCTGCAAGACGGGATCCACAAGTTTGCCCTGTTCAGCTGGAAGATAATTGGGGGGTGGGAGGAACTGCCATAGTCTATGTAATATTCTCATTCCACCCATAAAATTAGCAAGACTGTGTGTAAATCTGGAGAGGAGTCATTGGCTGGTGATAGAATTTGTGTATTGTATGTCAAATCACGCCAACCTAGCAGTTTGAAAGCACGTCCAAGTGCAAGTAGATAAATAGGTACTGCTCCGGCGGGAAGGTAAACGGCGTTTCTGTGCACTGCTCTGGTTTCGCCAGAAGTGGCTTAGTCATGCTGGCCACATGACTTGGAAAAACTGTCTACGGACAAACGTCGGCTCCCTCGGCCAGTAAAGTGAGATGAGCGCCGCAACCCCAGAGTCGTTTGCGAGTAGATTTAATTGTTGGGGTCCTTTACATTTTTTTTTTTAAATATCAAATCACACAGCTCTGCCCTACTCCAACTCCCTGGTCCTGAATAGGGTAACTGTGCCCCTGAATGACCAGGTGCACAGCCTGGAACTCATTTTGGACTCACAGCTGTCCATGAAGGCGCAGGTCAATTCTGTATCCAGGGCAGCTGTCTACCAGCTCCACCTGGTACACAGGCTGAGACCCTACCTGCTCGTGGACTGTCTCGCCAGAGTGGTGCATGCTCTGCTTATCTCCCACTTGAACTACTGCAATGCACTTTACATGGGGCTACCTTTGAAGGTGACTCAGAAACTGCAGCTAATCCAGAATGCGGCAGCTAGACTGGTGACTGGGAGTGGCCGCCGAGACCACATAACACCGGTCCTGAGAGATCTGCAATGGCTCCCAGTAGTAGAGATCTGCAATGGCTCCCATCTGCAATGGCTCCCAGTCCTGAGAGATCTGCAATGGCTCCAAGCAGCTATCTTATCTTGAAAAGACATCTGAAGGCAGCCCTGTTTAGGGAAGTTTTAAATATTTAATGCTGTATTGTTTTTAACACTCGATTGTGAGCTGCCCAGAGTGGCTGGGGAAACTCAGGCAGATGGGCGGGGTATAAATAATAATAATAATTATTATCATCATCATCATCTTGCTGGCTGTGGAACCAGCCTTGACAATGATTAAAGGGGCAGGATCCATGTCCTCCTTTTCACCTGACTGCATCTTCCATGTATATGTGTGCCTTACATGCCTTAAATTCTGCCCTTACCATTTTTTTGCAGCTTTTTCTTGGGCCACCTGCCAATGCTATGGGGAATGCTGAAAAATAATGAATGTGCTCATCAGGTCTTCTTGCAATGGTATGTAAAAAAATAATAATCAAATAGTTTAAAATATGAGATAATGAATTGCATTGCCAGCAGTCTATATGGTGTCTTGGTTTGTTTGTTTCTTAAAAAATCTTTAAATGCATGTCTGCAGACAGAAGCTGTTCTTTTTGAAATTTTGCGGGGCACCTACTAATTGTATATACTTCGTCAATAATAAAATAATACGATAACTAGTTCTCATCCGGTAGAATGGTTCAGAAGAAGTGTGAAAACTCCAAATGTTAGCCTCGCTGAAGAAGCAGATACTTGGTTGTGATCTAATTTTGTGTTTGTGGTGTTGAAAGCTGATTAGCCAATGTAGAAATTTGCTTTGTTTGCCTGGGTACTGAGAGTGAACCTTTGATCAGGTGACGAAGCTACTGAGTTGCAAATTCGCCATCTTGAAAGGCTGGTGGCTGTTAGTCCCTCTCTGACCCTGACAAGTGATAATATTGCTTAACATTTCATATTTTGTAAGGTGCCAAGCCTATGCTGCACAGCACAAGACATTGTATGTATGTTTTTGATGTTTTAATTCTGTTGTAAATAAAGTTTTGCCAGTAAAAGTTTGAATAATATTTCCGTGGGCCTCGGTAATGTTTCATTTCCAAAGGAGTCGGTTCTTATGCTTCCAGTCGCTTCAGACTGCGCTATATTTAATATCTGCGACAGGGAATGCCTGACTCCCTCCTCTGGCAACCTGCACAGAATTTTGCTTAATTGGTTGCCATCAATTTGATTTAATTAATTTTTATAATGAAATATTTTTAGATTGTGTGACTATTTGACTGTTTGATTATTTGATTGTTGTTAGCCGCCCTGAGCCCGGCTTTGGCTGGGGAGGGCGGGATATAAATAAAATTTATTATTATTATTATTATTATTATTATTATTATTATTATTATTCTTTGGGGCTGCTGCCACCTCTGAACTTCTGAGGGAGGTGGAATTACCACTTCTGAACATAACACTTCAAGGGGTCTGTAGGGAAGGAGGTGGTCTGTCAGTTATTTGAGGCACAAGTCATCTAGGGCTTTAAAGGCTAGTGTGAGCAGATGTTGGGCTCATAAATGAACTGGCATCCAATGCAGTTTTTTTTAGAATAGGGCTTCTAAAGGAAACCCCAGCAAGTAATCTGGCTGTTGTGTTTGGGACCAGTTGAAGGTTCTGAGTCATCTTCAAGGGAAGCTCCCTGTAGAATACATTGCAGTCATCCCATCTGGAAGCTACAGGAGCATGGAGTACTATGGGCAGTTCATCTCTCTCTTGAATATTTTATATATACTCCAGCTGCCCCTGTGTGCTGGGGAACATATTCTCATATCCCTAACACTAGAGATACAGCTTTTTTATTATTATTAAGTGAACCCATGTTCAGGAATTTCCTTTCAAGTCTTTACACAGCAATGACCTTAGAAAGAAAGAAAAAATATGATGTCTCTTGTTCTAGTATGTGCTTAGTATGGCAGCAGCATTTCTTACACCTTGTTTGATAGATAAATATGGTCATTAACTTGATCGTATGGTCACTTTTTACTACTGTTCAAATATCTTCCTTCACAGGGCTAATGAATATGGACCCATCTTGCGTTTTAATGCCTTTCACAGAGTCATGGTATTGGTATTAAGTCCTGAAGGAGTAAAGGTATATTTTGCGGTTTCCCCCTCTGAGCATGAAAATGAAAGTGATTTTTCAAAATTCCAGTATTCAGTGTATTATGCATCATTCCCTCTTCCAGGGAACTCTAGGAGTTGTGGCTTTGTGAAGACAGTAGGTAACTCCTAACAACTCCCAGCACCCTGAGCAAACCACAACTCCCAGGATTCTTTGGGAGAAGCCATGACTGATAGAGATCTTGACTCTTTGTTGTTTTAGAGTATTTGACTCCTTATTACAAACCACTTGAGTACATTTTTTAATATATAGTAAGTGGTCTATTGATGCGGGTGGCGCTGTGGTCTAAACCACAGAGCCTAGGGCTTGCCGATCAGAAGGTCGGCGGTTTGAATCCCCGCGACGGGGTGAGCTCCCTTTGCTTGGTCCCAGCTCCTGCCAACCTAGTAGTTCGAAAGCACATCAAAGTGCAAGTAGATAAATGGGTACCGCTCCAGTGGGAAGGTAAACGGCGTTTCCGTGCGCTACTCTGGTTCACCAGAAGCGGCTTAGTCATGCTGGCCACATGACCTGGAAGCTATACTATCCCTCGGCCAGTAAAGCGAGGTGAACGCCACAACCTCAGAGTCGTTTGACTGGACCTAATGGTCAGTGGTCCCTTTACCTTTACCTTTAAGTGGTCTATAAGAGGACTAAATTATCCCCACCCCCATCCTCCAACTTCACCACATTACATGTAGCTCAGGAAGGCTGCTGAATCACACACTTCTCAGTATCTCTGATTTAATCCCTATGGTTCAAACCATTTGTTTTCCCAATAGAAGAAATCTGTACATTTGGATTAAATATAGCAGGGGTGCAGGAATTAGAATTACTAAGGAAATGGAAGGAGATGGATATGAGGGATATAATTCATTAAGAGACCCTGCGTTCATAGATAGACCGATAACAAAAAGTTCAGTTCACAGGAATTGCCTTCTGGTGCTTTCAAATTTGCCATGAAAAGCAATCATAAATTTTTACTTGGTGATTGCTGTGCTCCTAAGTGCGCTTTTTTGGAAGTAAAGTTCCCTGAGTTCAATACCAAGTAAACATGTTTAGAATTATTATTATTATTAATAATAATAATAATAATAATAATAATAATAATAATAATAATTGTATGCTGCTATATACCCGCAGGTCTCAGGGAGGTTCACAGAATAAAATCACGATATAAAAACACAATACATCAGGCATGGACAAACTCTGGCCCTCCAGATGTTTGGGACTACAATTCCCATCATCCTTAGCTAACACGACCAGTGGTCAGAGATGATGGGAATTGTAGTCCCAAACATCTGGAGGGCCAGAGTTTGCCTATGCCTGCAATATATCATCAAAATAAAAACAAGAGCAACCCAATAATCCCTCCCAACCCCACATTTTAAAAGGGCATTGCATGTCAGTCAGACAAAGGCCTGGTTAAAGAGGTACGTTTTTGTCTGTACAGTGGACCCACTACTGGGTAAACTGTAGGTTCCCCTTTGACGTTCTAATAGCAAACTTCCCTGCTAAGTCCATTTTTTAATATATAGTAAGTGGTCTATTGATGCGGGTGGCACTGTGGTCTAAACCACAGAGCCTAGGGCTTGCCGATCAGAAGGTCGGCGGTTTGAATCCCTGCGACAGGGTGAGCTCCCTTTGCTTGGTCCCAGCTCCTGCCAACCTAGTAGTTCGAAAGCACATCAAAGTGCAAGTAGATAAATGGGTACCGCTCCAGTGGGAAGGTAAACGGCGTTTCCGTGCGCTACTCTGGTTCACCAGAAGCGGCCTAGTCATGCTGGCCACATGACCTGGAAGCTATACTATCCCTCGGCCAGTAAAGCGAGGTGAACGCCACAACCTCAGAGTCGTTTGACTGGACCTAATGGTCAGTGGTCCCTTTAGCCTTTACCAAATTTAAATACCCCAAATCCCACCCTCGAAACACTGGTGGGATGGAGGAAGCCCTGTATATCTTATTCCCTCTTTACAATCTTAGCGGAGAGTATTCATTGTGACCACATGAATTACCATATTTTTCCGTGTATAAGACTATATTTTTTTCCTAAATTTTTGAAGTTTAAAATAAGGGGTCATCTTATACATGGATAATGCATATTCTTAATTTTGAGTCCCCAAAAATAGGGGGCATCTTATACATGGGGGTCGTGTTATACATGGAAAAATACGGTATATGTGAATACGGACTGACAAAATCATTTAATTTTAGGAGTTCCTGATGTTACCACAATACCCAAAGGATCCAGTTTCATATGGACATCTTTTTAATTTATTCGGTGTACGGTAGGTAAGATGTACATAGCTAAGATGTACTGGTATGTGGCGTGTGGGATGAGAAAATTCCATTGATTCAGAAAAAGGTTGTGATCTTTAATGCCACCAGGCAGGTGAATTTCTTCAGGCTCTGTTATATGCAGAAATGGATAGCACTGAATAACTTGGGTTCAGGATTCCTTAAGGACCACCTGAGCACTTATATCCCAGCCCAGTCACTGAGAATATCCTGAGGAGCACTGTTCATTGTCCCCCCATCTTAACAGAGCGCTGACTGGCTTCAGCTGGAAGTTGAGTATTTTGCTTTGCTAGTCCCAGGCTAAGGGATGTAGGTGGCGCTGTGGGTTAAACCACAGAACCTAGGACTTGCCGATCAGAAGGTCGGCGGTTCGAATCCCAGTGACGGGGTGAGCTCCTGTTGCTCGGTCCTTGCTCCTGCCAACCTAGCAGTTCAAAAGCAAGTCAAAGTGCAAGTAGATAAATAGGTACCGCTCCGGTGGGAAGGTAAACGGCGTTTCTGTGTGCTGTTCTGGTTCAACAGAAGCAGCTTAGTCATGCTGGCCACATGACCCGGAAGCTGTATGCCGGCTCCCTCGGCCAATAAAGTGAGATGAGTGCCGCAACCCCAGAGTCGGTCACAACTGGACCTAATGGTCAGGGGTACCTTTACCTTTACCTTTTAGTCCCAGGCTATGGACCACCCTCACAGCAGACATCCTTACAGCTAACTCTTGGGAGACCTACTTTATGTGGACAGGTCTATTCAGCTCTCATTCCCCCCCCCCCCCAAGATGAGCCTGTCATTTTAAATGATTATTTTGTACACCACCTTGATATTTTCTATGAGTGGGCAGTATACACATTTTTTAAAATAAACAAATAAATAAAAAGTGCAGGAAATGCTGTGCGATCGAGGTGTCGAACCTATGAATTGGTGACAACAGACCCCCAAGTGCCAGATGGCATTTCTAAGCGGTTTCATACAGATATTGGAGCAGCATAGGAGACAAGATAAACTCAAAAGTCTAAGGTATTGACCCAAGAATATCCTATTGCCACTTTCTGGAATTGACACTGGAGGGAGTTCTGGAAGCTCTGTCAATTAGAGAAGAGGTCAGTTCTTCTTCAACTCAGTCTTGGGCTGATTAACATCCAATACCCTTTTAAATGTGTTGCTGGGGGGGGGGGTATTGTTATGTTTTTGTGCTTGCTTTTATTATGCATTTTGGGTTTTCTCCCTCCTGTAATGAAATTTTCTGTTTTACATTTTAGAATATTCATTTAAACAATCTTAAAATATCAGTGACTTCCCTTCTTCTCTTTCAATGCTTCATTTTGCATAAATTAAATCCCTGCATATTTTACATAAACTATACCATTCAGTATTCCATTATTACAGGACAGTGGGTCAGAACATGATTTCAGAACTGGTCCTGAAATAGTAATAAAAATTCTCCATTGTTTTTCAGATTTTTAGGAAATGGCTTGCTGACTGATCGTGATAATGACCACTGGCACAAGCAGCGGAAAATTATGGACCCGGCCTTCAGTCGCAAGTAGATATTAACAGAATGTCTTTTCTTAAGTGATGCTGCGCATTTCGGTTCATGTTAATAACCTAACCACCTATCTCTAAATGTGCTTATGGCTCAATTTGTAAATAGCACTAACCCCAACAGCATGAATGTATGCTTCTGGCATACCTTCTGGAGGCTTCTGGAGAGGCGATTGTGACTGTTTTTCTTCTCTTGTTGCTGCTGTGAGCTAATCCATGATTTGGCTTAGCGGGTTGTCTGAAACAGAATTCATGGTTTGTCTCCCTCCAGACAAACCATAGGCAGTGTAAAACCAAGGACAAACCTTGGTTGCAGTTTGGCGCAAGACAAATCATGCGTGTGGGTTTGGACAATATACTAAGACAAACCACAGCTTAGCTCACAGCAGCAGGAGGACCAGATGTGGAGAGGAGCAAAGCAGCCACAATCTCCTCTCTTGAGAACCAGCACGTTCATGCTAAGCTATAGTCCAAGTAGCTGTGCTGTGTTTCACCTGTGATATTGATGTATCACAGTATTTTAATATTCTTTTGGAAGCCGCCCAGAGTGGCTGGGGAAACCCAGCCAGATGGGCGGGGTATAAATAATAAATTATTATTGTTGTTATTATTATTATTATTATTATTATTATTATTATTATTATTATTAGAGGCAGAAATAATTCTGTGTGTGTTGCTGGAAGCCACAGGAGGCGAAAATAACCTTGAGCTTGGGTCTTGCTTGCTTGGTCACTGTGAGAGCGGAATGCTGTCCTGCATGTGCCATGGGTCTGATCCAGTTAGCGCTTATATTCATTTCCACACCTTAGACAGCTTCCAGTTTGACCGCAAAGTCCTGCCTTTGCTTGCTTTTATTAATTTCACAGTTACCTGATGGGCTTGATGGGGCCCTTTAATGAGCAAACAGAAGAGCTTATGAGGCTGCTGGATGAAAAAGCCGATGGAGAAACTGCAGTGGATGTGATGAGCCTGCTGAAACGCGTGACGCTGGACATCATTGCAAAGGTACTCGCCGGATGAATTTCCTGTTTCCATTAAGGAGCAGGGGATGCCTCTCATTCTGAGTCAAATTGAGTCAAAGGGCAGCACAAAGGACAAGTTTAATATGGGAGAAAAGGGTGTTGGGAAGCCTTCACCCTTTGGGGCTAACACATAGGGAAAGGAAATCTTACATTGCATGTCTGTTGAATAGAGCCACAGCACAAATAAATAATTTCTGCCAAGTATCCAGAGGAATGCTGCGATTCCCCAGCTCAGCTTTCACCCAGCTTCATAAGACATGCAAAGCTGACATCAGAATAATAACAGTGTGTTGTACCTATTTTTTAATTGCTGTTGCTGTTTTAATTGTATGGAATTCATGTTGGCTGGCTTTAATAGTGTTTAATTTTGGTTTAATTTTTGTATATTTCTGTGCCAGGACCTTCAGGTGAAAGGCAGGCTATATATATGTTACATGAATATATAACAAAATGTACACACACATACACAGCCTGTTGTGTTTCTGACCAAGAAGCCAAGGGCTTTTTAACATTCCTGTAACTCTTTTGTGAACTTGAAGCAAGCTGAACCCCACAGGTATAATGTACCAAAACGTTTCCTCCTCTTTGGTGTTTAAAAGGCTTGAGAAGCAGAGATCAAGCTTGAAGTGCAAAGGAGGATGGCAGAATGCAAAGATGTTTTAGATCCCCTTTCTTCACATTATCAGGTAGCCTTTGGCCTTGAACTGAACACCCTGCATGATGAGAGCACGCCTTTTCCGCATGCGATGTCCATGATCATGAAAGGACTGGGTCAGTCACACAATCCATCATTTAAGGTCAGTGCAGGCATTTCTCGTGGAACTCTGACCCTCTCTGAAACATACATTATTGCTTGTCAAGCTTATTCCAAGAGTCTTGGACAAATCCTTTTGGGAAACTGGCAAGTGATGTTATCACTTAGTTCTTTTGCACCCCAGCATTCCTGCGCCACTAGATATGCCTTGAACATTTTTGCTTGGGCTTGCCCTGTTCTTCCTACCTGTTTCCAGACTGTCTTGTACAACTGTAGGACCCGCGTAGATTTTGCATAGCTGTTTTATTGCTGATCAATCAGCGATCTCTGATATGTTGGAATGGACCATTCAACACCTGCTGGTTGCTATTGCATTCACAAAGGATGCTTGTCTAAGGGAACATGAACCGCCAGTGGGCCACAGCTATCTTCTGTCTTAGCAGGTGGCTTTTGTTGACAGCTACGCCGTCCAGTAATATGTTCTTGGTTTTGCTCTGCTCTGCTCTGCTCCTCATGATAGTATCTGTTATCTGTCCAGTATCTGCCAAAGCACAGGAAAGAAGTGAAAGGGGTTCAGGAGAGCTTGCTACTGCTGCGCCGTTTTGGCAGCCAGTGTATCGAACAGAGACGCAAAGCCATCCAGAATGGGGAGGAGATCCCATTGGATATTCTGACTCAGATACTGAAGAGTGCAGGTAGGAGACTCCTTTTTTAATATGCTTTTTATTAATTTTCTGGTTTACACAAACAAATACAATAAATTTCATCCATCGTCCACTCATTTCCTTATCTGCCGCTCTGCCGAGCCATGACTTCCCTCGCTCCCTCCAACCAGTTTTCCTTTTTCAATCTACTTCCTGCAGTCTCTTCTTATTTTCCCAGTCCATGCCTTAAGATTTATTTCAGTCTTGCTAGTGTCTTCAGGTTCCTATAGTTATTATTTATATAATCCATAAATTTACTCCAATCTCTTTGGAATTTTGCTTCATTCTGGTTTTGGATCCTGCAGGTCAGTTTTGCTAGTTCTGCGTATTCCAACATCTTCGTCTGCCACTCCTCCATGAATGGCAATTCTTGTACTTTCCATTTTTGGGCAAACATAAATAACCCTTGAACCACTTTTTCAATTTCCTCTCCCATCAAGCCCAGCAAAAAAGCTTCTGGCTTTTTGGGAAAGGTATATTTAAACATCTTTTTCACTTTGTTGTAAATCATTTCCCAAAATGATTTTGTTTTCTCACATGTGGTAAAAGTCACCATCCTTATCTTTACACTCCCAGCATAATTTACTACTCATCCTAAACATTTTTGACAATTTCACGGGTGTCAAGTACCATGGGTACATCATTTTCATTGTATTTTCTTTTAAGATGGTACATGCTTTAAATTTTAAGTTCTCATTCCACAATCTCACAACATTGAGTATGATGTGTGGGTAGGGGACTCCTTTTTTCAAGGAATCATAGAATTGGAAAGGACCAAATATAGGATGGGGAACACTTGGCTCGCTAGCAGTACATGTGAAAAGGATCTAGGGGTCTTGATGGACCACGAGCTGAACATGAGTCAACAGTGTGATGCAGCAGCAAAAAAAGTGAATGCTCTTTTAGGCTGCATCAACAGAAGTATAGAGTCCAGCTCAAGGGAAGTAATAGTACCACTCTATTCTGCCTTAGACAGACCACACCTGGAATACTGTGTCCAGTTCTGGGTGCCACAATTTAAGAAGGATGTTGACAAGCTGGAACTTGTGCAGAGGAGGGCAACTAGGACAATAAGAGCTTTCTGACAGTAAGAGCTGTTTGACAGTGGAACAGTCTCCCTTGGGATGTTGTGGACTCTCCTTGGGGGTTTTTAAGCAGAGGTTGGATGGCATCTGTCATAGAGGCTTCCTTTTGGGCAGGGAGGTCAGCCTCACTCTTGGTTTCCTGTCTTGACAGCTGAGGAAGGGGACTGCGATGCTGAAATTCTCCTGGACAACTTCGTCACTTTCTTCATTGCAGGTTGGTAGATCTATATTCCGTTTTCCCTTCCATCCTTTAATTATGAACTGACCCAGACCCTGCGATCATCCTTTGAGGCCCTTCTTCATGGGCCTCCTCCGTGAGAGATGTGGAGGGCGGCAGCATGAGAACAAGGCCTTTTCTGTGGTGGCTCCCCACTTGTGGAATGCTCTTCCCAGGGAGGTTCGACTGGCGCCTTCATTATATATCTCCAGGCACCAGCCTGAAGTGTCCCTCTTCAACCTGGCCTTTGGCTAATTAAACAATCTGTGGCCTTTTAAACTGAGTGGTGGTGGTGATGATATTGTTTTTATTTGTTATTATGGTATGTATTTTTGTGTTGTAAACCAACATGTGATCTTCGGATAAAAGGTGGTATAGAAATTTAATAGATCGTAATAATAAAGTAATTAGATTCCCTGTCCTGCAGGTCACGAGACCACTGCCAACTTGTTGTCTTTTACCATATTGGAACTGGGACGGCAACCTGACACATTGAAGAAGTGGGTGAAGTTCGCCCTTTCCTTTTATTCTTCGTTTATTTGTGTTTTTATTTTTTAGCAGGTCCCTCCTACCCATTGACGGTCCGTTGAGTTATTTTATGCACTCTGTGTATGTCTAATGTTATACAGTGGTACCTCAGGTTACATACGCTTCAGGTTACAGACTCCACTAACCCAGAAATAATACCTCGGGTTAAGAACTTTGCTTCAGGATAAGAACAGAAATCATGCTCTGGCGGCGCGGCGGCAGCAGGAGGTGCCATTAGCTAAAGTGGTGCTTCAGGTTAAGAACAGTTTCAGGTTAAGAACGAGCCTCCGGAACGAATTATGTACTTAACCTGAGGTACCACTGTATCCAGAAACTGGAGAAAGGTAAAGGAGTCAAGGTGGCGCACAGAGTTCTCTTCCTCCCCATTTTATCTTCACAACAGCCCTGTGAGATAGGCTAGGCTGAGAGTGAGTGACTGGCCTATGATCACCTAGTGAGCTTCACGGCTGAGTGAGGATTTGAACCTTGGTCTGCCAGGTTTTAGTCCAACACTCCAACCATTATACCTGTTGCAGCTCCCTTCTCTCTAAATGTGTTGAACTGTGTCCTGGATTGTAACCACCCAGGGCACCTAAACTGGCTGTGATTTGGGAGCAATTATTTCTTATCTTTGGACGAACCAAACCAATATGCATTTTGACTGTGTGAGTGAATTATGGTGCTGCTTAGTCCTAGGAAGGTACTGTATTTTTCGCTCTATAAGACACACTTTTCCCCTCCTAAAAAGTAAGGGGAAATGTGTGTGTTTGTTATGGAGCGAATGCAGGCTGTGCAGCTATCCCTGAAGCCAGAACAGCAGAACATAACCTCTTGCTGTTCTAGCTTCTGGCGTAGCCGCACGAAGCCTCTTCAGGGCAGGGGAAGCCTTCATCCCGCTGCCCTGAAGAGGCTTCGCGCGGCTATCCCAGAAGCCAGAACAGTGATCCGTCTTGCTGTTCTGGCTTCTGGGATTCAGAATTTTTTTTCTTCTTGTTTTCCTCCTCCAAAAACTAGGTGCATCTTATGGTCTGGTGCGTCTTATAGAGCGAAAAATATGGTAAATACAGGTACTTTCAAAGGTAGATGTCTGCCTTTTAGCATAATAAACAATCCACGGACATTTGGGTAAAATTTCTCCTGCATTTCCTTCTTAAGACTTCAGGCTGAAGTGGACGAGGTCGTTGGGGTGAAGAGAGATGTTGCCTATGAAAATCTCGCAGAGCTTAAATACTTATCACAGGTACACTTGGAGAATGCTCTGAAAAGATCCTAGTTGCCCAGCCATTAAAAGTAAGACATTGGTTTTAAGATGAAACTTGAGGCCTTGTTTTAGAGCAAAGAATATCTCAAAGCTCTTTAGCTGTAATATTAACACTGTGAGGGGAAAAAAAATAATAATTATCAGTTTCTCGTAAGGAATTCTCATTGTGCAGAGAAATCTTATCTGCTGCATCAGCCTCCAGAAGAATAAGTGTGATACTGTGATACCTTTTTAACTGTTCAAACACTGGATATGCAATGACTCTAATTCTTCCTGGTCCATCCCTGTAGCAGTAGGGAAGTTCAACTAGTGCACGTAGAAAGTCCCTTAGTGCAGGAGCAGCCAAGATGGTACTCTCCAGATGTTATGGATTACAGGTCATCATTTCATCATCATCATCATTTTTTAATTTCTATACCGTCTTTCTATCTTACAATACTCAAGGCGGTTTACAAGCTGAAGAAAAAAAAAAAAGGAACATCTTATAACAATCTAATGCAATACAGACTTCCGGTCGGCGCCAGCGTTTAATGGCGGTCCTACCTCCGAGCTCCGGAGGAGGACTGCTTCGCGAGTTCGGGTCTTACCCACTACGGCGAGTGGGGGACCCCTAAAATCACAGGCGCGAAAGCCTGTGAACAAGGAGACTCGGTGGGCACCAGAAGCGCCCCCCTTTACTGCGAAAGAGCCTTTTTAAAGGCTCCGGAACGGCATCGGGAGAGCGCGGAGCTGAGAGTCGCAACCCAGCTCGCGAAGCGAAGCCGCGTCGCCATGAACGGAGAGCGTCGATTCCTTCCTGTAAATTGAAACTGGACTAAAAAACCCGTGAGTAAGATTGAACGACCATTTGGAACTTTAAAACTTAAACCCGAAATTTAGCTGAAAACGGGGAAGGTGAAAATTAAGGAAGTCTGCCTTCCCCCGACTGCATGACAGATAAAGCAACGGAACTTTAAAGCTGCATCCGCTTGAAAGCATTTTAGGATTGTTTAAGCCTGACATTGGATATAACTCTCCCCTCCAGCAAGCAGGGCAGAGGGGAGAAAAAGTAATACTAGAAACCTGCGTGATTTACTTAAAAGAGAAAAGTCTTCCACTGTTTTAATCCCCTGAAACGGACTGCCAAATAAGACACCAGGGCAGTGAACTGACTTTTAGAAACTTGTGATAAAGTTACATGGTTGAAGTTTTGCTTGATACAAAGTTTTGGGACTTTGCTGCAACAGTATTTTGGACTGTGGTGACAGAGTAACTACTGGAAAAAAAGTGTTGCAGCATATATATCCAAGTTTCCTGGTTTCTTTGTTCTTTGTCTTTTCGTTTCCTTCACTTGGACATTTTGTTTTGCTCCCCCTAGAGGGTTGTGAAGTAACAGTTGCAGAGTACGGTTTAAGACAGTCGGATTTTCCATTAGGGAATTGTTCCTGTGGGAACGTCCTTGGGACATGAGTGGCCCAGCAGAGGAGATAACTACTAGAGCTAAAGCCAAACAGCAGCAACAGCAACAAAAGAAAAGAGGCTCAATTTCAAGTTTAACTCCGACAGGAGCAGCTGGGCAAGAAAAAGTGACAGCTGCTTCCATGGAGTCAATGACACAGGCGTTACTCAAGATAAATCAATCTTTAGAAACTTTGACAAAGCAGAGTACAGAAAACTCACAAAAATTAACAGAACTAACAGCGAGATTGGACTTGAATACTAAAAGTGTGACATCTAATACAGAATCTATAAACAAGCTGATTGAAGAAAACTCTGCAACACGTAAAATCGCAGAGGACGCCAGAAACATTGCTGGAGAGACACAGGAAAAACTAGAACCGATTGCTAAAAAGGTGTATGAACATGATGCGACCCTGTCTTTGATGGAATTACAGAGAAAGGAGAGAAATCTGAAATTAAGATTAGTTCCCGAAAGTGAAGGGGAGAGCCTTGTGGAGTTCCTCACACAAGAGTTTTCTGACTTTTGGCAGGAAGATCTACAGGAGGAAGAATTCAAGATTACAACAGCATTCAGATTGGGCAGGAGACAGGACAGAAAGACTCCGAGGGATTGTCTGATTACCTTCAGATCCAAGGAAGAAAGGGACAAAATACTGAAACTACATTACCAAAAGGCCTTGGAAATTGAAAATTCTCATATACAAATTTTTAAGGACATCCCTAAATACATTCTTGAGGTGAGAACCTTTTACAAAGATCTGGTCTACCTGCTGAAAAGGAACAACATACTTTTTAGGTGGGAGTTTCCACAGGGACTGTCCTTCACCTATAAGGGAAAGAAAGTCAAGATAAAGACAATTCAGGACAAAGAGAAATTTCTGGAGAAAAACCACGAGGATTTACAGAAGGGAACGGTAGACCCAATTTCAGAGGTAAAAGGAGCGGTAGATATCTCGAATCTATCGTTTGGACTGAATCTACCAACAGAGGAAGAGCAACAACTTGGTGCGGTGGGAGGTGTAATAGTGAAATAGCAAGATGGCCCTGCAATTCCTTAGTTGGAATTGTAATGGGCTAAACATGCCTTTGAAAAGACGGCAAGTTTTTCATATTTTGAAAAGAGAACAATTGGATTTGATTTGTTTACAAGAAACCCATGTGACCAGGATACACAGGAAATTACTTATAAACAAAAGATTAGGACAAGAATTTATTTCATCGGATAAAGTTAAGAAAAGAGGAGTGGTGATTTATGCAAAAGAGAAATTGGCTCCAAAAATGATGTTTAAAGATGAACAAGGAAGATATTTGGCAATTGAAATACAAATACAAGGAGAAAAATTATTAGTTGTTGGAATTTATGCACCAAATGAAGGGAAGGCGGAATTCTTTAAGAAGTTGCATGAAACTCTGATGGACTACTTGGATTATAATGTAGTAATCATGGGAGACATGAATGGTGTGGTTTCTACAAATATGGACAAGGCACAAAGACAGACAATTTCTAAGGAAGGGAGACTTCCGAAGACCTTTTTTGAAATGACTGAAAATATGGACTTGATAGACATTTGGAGAACAAGGAACCCTCTCGAAAGAGAGGGAACCTTCTTCTCTCAAGCAATGATGACCTGGACCAGAATTGATCAAATTTGGATTACTAGTGGACTGGCCCCAAAGATTAAGAAAATAGAAATCTGCCCAAAGACCTGCTCTGACCATAACGCCGTGAAGATGGAAATGAAACCTACAATAACTGGTCAATTTAGATGGAGGATGAATGACACCCTGTTTCGAGATGAGGAGATCTACAGAAAGGCCCAAAAAACCTTAAAGGACTATTTTGAACTAAACCTAAGAACTGATGTAGAAAAAAGAGTGATTTGGGACGCAAGTAAAGCTGTGATGCGAGGATTCCTAATTCAACAAAACTCAGTAAAAAAGAGAAAGCAAAATGAGAAGAAGGAAAAGATCTTGGAAAAGATAAAAGAAGGAGAGAAGAAATTGAGATCAAAACCAAAGTCCCAGGAGATCTTGAGAGAGATTAAACTATATCAGACACAATACATGGAACTGATGAATCAAGAGATTGAGTGGAAGATAAAGCAAATGAGACAAAAGACATTTGAATCTGCGGATAAATGTGGTAAACTTCTGGCCTGGCAATTGAAGAAAAGACAGAAATTAAATACAGTTACAAACCTAGAAGTGGATGGAAAAAACATTTCCAAGCCCAATGAGATTAGAAACTGCTTTTTGAGTTATTTTAAAAGTCTATATTCACAAGGACCGCAGAAGGAAGAGGATATAGAGGAATTCCTTAAAAAATATGGATTACAAAAAATCTCTCATCAGAGCAAGGTGGATCTAAATCAGAGAATAACAGAACAAGAGATAGAGGATGCCATTCAGAACATGCAACTGGGCAAATCTCCAGGACCAGATGGACTGACTTCCAGATACTATAAAGCTTTGAAGGAGTGGTTGGTACAACCATTAAGGGAAGTCTGTAATGAAATCTTAGAGGGGGAAAAGGCGCCAGAATCGTGGAAAGAAGCTTATATTACACTCATACCAAAGACAGAGACTGAAAAGACTCAGCTTAAGAACTACCGTCCAATATCACTACTTAATGTGGATTACAAAATTTTTGCAGACATTTTGGCAAAAAGATTGAAAAGAGTTTTGATGGAGAAGATTCATAAGGACCAAGCTGGCTTTCTCCCAAAAAGACACCTATCAGACAATGTGAGGAATATAATAGACATTTTGGAGTTACTGGAGGTGAATATAAACACTAAGGCTGTGCTGATATTTGTGGACGCGGAGAAAGCCTTTGACAATATTTCTTGGAGTTTTATGAAAAAGAATCTTCATGGGATGGGGGTAGGCCAAGGATTTGAGAATGGTATGGGTGCGATATATTCTGAACAAAAAGCGAAATTGATTGTAAATAACGTGGTAACTGAAGAATTTAAGATAGAAAAAGGGACACGACAAGGGTGCCCAATTTCCCCATTGCTTTTTATATCAGTCCTGGAGGTTTTGCTAAATATGATTAGAGATGACCAGCAAGTTAAAGGTCGGGGCAAAACACTATAAGTTAAGAGCTTTTGCAGATGATTTGGTACTTACCTTACAAGAGCCAGAGGCTAGTACAAAAAGGGTGTTGGAAATAATCCAAGAATTTGGCCAGGTGGCTGGATTCAAATTGAATAAACAAAAGACTAAGGTTTTGGAGAAAAACCTAACAGTTATGGAGAGGGAGAAATTCCAGAATGAAACAGGTCTGACAGTGGTTAAGAAGGTGAAATACCTAGGGGTTTATTTGACATCAAAAAATTTGAACTTGTATAAAGATAACTATGAAAAATGTTGGTCAGAAATCAAAAAGGATCTGGAAACATGGTCAAATTTGAAATTGTCAATGTTAGGCCGAATTGCAGTTATTAAGATGAATGTATTGCCTAGAATGTTATTTTTGTTCCAAACTTTGCAGATCCTTGACAAGATGGATTGTTTCAAGAGGTGGCAGAAAGACATTTCGAAATTTGTCTGGCAGGGCAAAAAGCCCAGAATAAAATTCAAAATATTGACAGATGCAAAAGAAAGAGGGGGATTTGCCCTGCCGGACTTAAAATTGTACTATGAGGCAGCAGCGTTTTGCTGGCTAAAAGAGTGGATGCTCCTCGAGAATACAGATATCTTGGACTTGGAAGGTTTTAATAATGTATTTGGTTGGCATGCATATCTATGGTATGATAAAATCAAAGTGCATAGGGCCTTTAAAAATCATATTGTCAGAAAAGCCTTATATAATGTATGGATAAGATATAAAGATCTGTTGGAAAACAAAACCCCTAGATGGTTGTCACCCTTGGAGGCTAAAGCATTAAAAAAGTTCAATATGGAGGCCGGATGGCCAAAGTATTGGGAAATTTTGGAACAAGAAGGAGATAAATTGAAGTTACAGATTCATGAGAAATTGAAACCCAAGGTACGAGATTGGCTCCATTATTATCAAATAATGGAGGTGTACAAACAAGATAGGAAAATTGGCTTCCAGGTGGAGAAATCAAAATTAGAAACTGAACTGTTAGAACCCAATACTAAGAATTTATCAAGAATGTATAACTTGCTGCTGAAATGGAATACGCAAGATGAAACAGTCAAATCAGCTATGATTAAGTGGGCACAGGACATTGGTCATAACATCATGTTTGCTGACTGGGAATGGTTGTGGAACACCGGGATAAAATTTACGGCATGTAATGCCTTAAAGGAAAATATTATGAAAATGATTTACAGGTGGTACATGACCCCAGTCAAGCTAGCAAAGATTTATCATTTGCCTGACAATAAGTGTTGGAAATGTAAAGAATCTGAAGGTACTTTTTATCACCTTTGGTGGACGTGCCCAAAGATTAAGGCCTTCTGGGAAATGATTTATAACGAAATGAAAAAGGTACTTAAATGTACCTTTCCCAAGAAACCAGAGGCCTTCCTCTTGGGCATTGTCGGCCAATTGGTGCTAAAAGGAGACAGAAATTTTTTTATGTACGCTACAACAGCAGCAAGAGTTCTCATCGCAAAGTATTGGAAGACACAAGACCTACCCACTTTGGAAGAATGGCAGATGAAAGTGATGGACTACATGACACTGGCTGAGATGACCGGCAGAATCCGTGATCGGGGGAAGGAGACGGTGGAAGAAGATTGGAAGAAATTTAAAATTTATCTTAAGGACTATTATAAACTTGATGAACCTTAAAATGTCGAGGCTTTGAGAACGAAAGGGTTACAGCGATATAAGATTAGATTCAAGGAAAGATTAGGAAGACATATTTCTGATAGAACTATTTAAAAGTTGCTGAAAAACTTTGGACATTGGGATGCAGAAAGGGGGGGTATGGGGGAGTCCGAGAAACAAGGTTTATGAAAAGAAGGTTATGAAAATTATACGTGTTTGTATGTCTTTGTTATATGTTTGTATTGTGTTAAAATTTTTTGTAAAACTAATAAAAAATTTATTAAAAAAAAAATCTAATGCAATACAAAAATGTGATAATACTTTAAAATAGGCAACCTACATCAAAAAAGTAACATTCAACAATCATTAGAATAGTATTAAATAATAATAACATATAAAGGTTAAACAGAAATCCACTCAACAGTTACAATAAATAATTTCTAAACTATAATCAATAAAACAACAGCAAGCCACAGTACATAAAATAATACAATACAATACAATACAAATTGAGAAGCAGAGACTAGAGGGTGGGGGAAGGCAGGTGGAAGGAGGCCTTGCCTGACGAAGTCTCTCCCCTCACAGTTCTTTCTCCAGGTCACCAGCCAGTGGTTAGGGATGGTGGGAGGGCGCTGCATTAACTATCTCTTCCTTACATCACATTGCTATGTGGTCCTTTCGTTCAGGCATGATGGACTAAATATGCCTCTGTTACTCATTTCTTGTGCACAGATCTTCTTATTAGGTTGTGCTTCCTTTATGCAGTGGTACCTTGCTTCTCGAACGTAATCTGTTCTGGAAGTCCTTTTGACTCTCGAAATGTTTGAAAACCAAGGCATGGCTTCCGATTGGCTGCAGGAGCTTCCTGCACACAAGCGGAGGCCGTGTCGGACGTTCAGCTTCCGAAAAACATTTGAAAACCGGAACACTTCCAGGTTTTTGGTCTTCAGGAGCCGATTTGTTCGTCAACTAAGCTGTTCGAGAACCAAGATTCCACTGTAAATTCTATAAACTGTTCTGTTCTATATTCTGTTACCATTGCATTTCCCGAGCACTCAGAGAACATTGTTTTGAAGGGGGGGGGGCCCTGCAATCCTTTCCCTTGCACAGCATGCCAGTTTTTGCTGTGTTTGCCATGCCTTCTAATTTTCAGTTTTTAAAGAGCTAGGAGAACTGGCTGTCTCTCCTGGGGACTAGATAACAAACTATTGCTGCTAGTAGGATACTCATACAACAATGAAACGGTAGATGAGGCTCACTTTTTCTGGTTCTGCAAAATGAGCAATCTTGGTCTGCATCCCTGATGAGTGCTTATCTGCGAGTCAGACCCACTGAACACAGGGGCTGCATTTGGCCACAGCATAGCATTCAGAGAGCAAGCCTAGCTTCCCGCTGGGTTCTTGCACTTTCCCCTTCCCTCTCTTCTGGTATGGTAACAAGAACATCAGAAACTTCCATTTCTGGTTTAGATGAACCACAATTCAGTGTGTCATCAGAACGCTAAATACAGCCGTACCTTGGTTTTCAAACAGCCTAGTTCTTGAACGGTTTGGCTCCTGAACGATCAAAACCCAGGAGTGAGTGTTCTGGTTTTCGAACGTTCTTTTGGAAGCTGAATGTCTGATGGGGCTTCCAATTGGCTGTAGGAGCTTCCTACAGCCAATCAGAAGCCACCCTTTGGTTGCCAAACATTTCAGAAGTCAAATAGCCTTCCAGAACAGATTTTGTTTGACTTCTGAGGTACAACTCTGCTGTTTAATCTTTTGAAACTTTAACTGCTCATGGATGTGTTTGAAGAAAAGAGGGAGCAGTCAAACCCAGGGAGATAATTCTTGTAACACTAAACCATGGTTTGCCATTGCCTCCAAAGCAGCTCATTGAGACGTACTTCTGAGTAGGCATGTGTAGCCTTGCGCTGTAGATTTTTTTTTTTTATTCCCCTTCCGCAAGAAAAATACAAAGTAGGAAACTTACACGGGAATTAAGGCTGAGAACAAGTTATTAGTTCAAATAGCCCCAATAAACTTGTGACTGAGCTGAGTTTCTGTGGGAAGAATTCCAGATGAAAACCCAACCCTTCCATTTAACAAATCATGCTAGTTGGTGAAACGAAATAGCTTTTTTTACCTTTACCCTCTTAGGTTCTCAAAGAATCCCTGCGGTTATATCCACCAGCTCCAGGAACTGTCCGCTGGACCGAAAAGGAATGTGTCGTTGAAGGAATCAAAATTCCAGCAGAAACCACTTTAATAGTGAGTCTTGTTTGAAAGCTAACACATTGGAATTCAACATCAAACTTCCCCTGATGTAACTGACTTTTATGTCCAGGGCAATGTATATGCGCTGTGATTCTCTAAGAGGATGAGAAAGCAGCAGAATCCGCTCATGGCTTGTGGTGAGAATGGTGAATGGGGAGAGGGCCTTCTCAGTAGTGGCACCCGCCCTTTGGAACGCCCTCCCATCAGATGTCAAGGAAATAAACAACTATCTGACTTTTAGAAGACATCTGAAGCCAGCCCTCTTTAGGGAAGTTTTTAATGTCTGGTGTTTTGTTGTATTTTTAATATTTTGTTGGAGGCAGCCCAGAGTGGCTGGGGAAACCCAACCAGATGGGTGAAGTATAAATAAGTTGTTGTTGTTTATTATCCTTACTGTGGCAAACCTAGGCAAGAAACATAGTAATATCTCAAAGACTGTACTGAATAATTTCTTGGTTCCTTGCACCTCTCTTGCATCTCTCTGCGATGAATAGTAATAACTGCTGAATAGGGCCATGCGCTAGGGTTGCCATATTCCTAAAAGTAAAATTCCTGAGGCCCACAAAGTTGTTTAGCTTTTTTTTTTTTAAAGGAAACCACCAAAATTATTGAGCTTTCTTGGGGAAACCTCCCCTCCCCCGAGTGATTTTAAGCTTTTGAAGCTGTTTCCACTGCTCCCCCCACCAATGCCATTTTTACACCCAAAAACCAGTCTACCATTCATGACTAAGTTTAAAAAAAAAAGTTACGCAAATCTGCTCCTTAGAATGACTAGCAGAAGCAGAATTAAATTGTGCAAGCTGTAAATTATGTGAAATGCAGGATGACATGCAAATTAACTTACCTCACAATCCTATACATGCCTACCCTGTCAAGTAGAGGAGATTACATATTGCATATAGGATTACAATGTTCATTTCATAATTGATACAGGTTGCAGTATTCGGTTTTTGGATTGTTGCAGAATTTTTCTTCTTCTTTTAATCACAGAACGATTGGTTTTGTACCCCACTTTACCAGGCAAAATTTTCACGCAAAGCAGCTTTTAATGTCTAAAATAACACAATAGTTTAACAAAACAAAGTTAAGCTATAACGAAGCAATGAAATATTAAAAAGCGGGGGGGGGGAGGCACTAACTGATAATGTATGCTAGGAAATGTGTACTTAGTGGGGGTGTTCAGTGTGATCACTTATAGTTATTATTAAATGCTTTTAATATTTCTTTGCTCACAGTTAAGTTGCCTTGAGCCCTTTAGGAATAAGGTGATGCATGTTCTGTGCAGGACTAATCGGGGAAAGGAACCAGGACTTGATTAAAATACTGTATGCATTTGCCTCTAACTTTGAACAACCAATGTTTTTGAAGAGTCATATATACAAATGTAAACTGCTCTGTTCCCTTGGCAGTTCAGCAGCTATGTCATGGGACGTATGGAAAGGTTTTTCAAGGATCCGCTGGTCTTTGATCCTGAGCGATTTAGCAAAGACCAGCCAAGGTGAGCCCCTTTGTTATTTCTTCTAACAAAAATATGTGGTGACTGTCATTGAGACATACTGCTAATTCTTACGATTTTCAGAGGGCTTGAAGAAAATATCAGAATGTTTTGAACGCCAAACATGACATTAGGCCAGGTATTGGAAGTGTCTGCCGGGTAGGGGTGTAGGAAGGCATCCATTTCTATTGCAACCCATCTTCATTGTTGTGGCAGTTTGCCCTCCTAGGTGTGTGACATCATACTGGGTTCAGAAGGAAAGGGTTAACTAAGTGTAAAATGACTAACCAATGGGAACCCAAGGGGAGGAGTTAGGGTGGTTGAGAAGTCAGTCTGGAGTTAGAGAAGAGATGGAGAGGTTAAGTCTGTGGGCTGGGCTAGTCTGATGTGAGAGAGTGAGAGAATTTGTTAAGAGGAGTCAGTCAAACAGTTGATATAATCAGTCATAAGGTATTAGGAAGGTATAGGCCAGTACAGAAACTAAAGTTAAGATACTGACAGGATTATTTTATGAGAAACCATAAACTTGTTAATGTTTATAACATAAACTTGTTTATTTGGTTCAAGTTTAACGACTGTCTGGACTCAGTGTTTTACCCGAGAGTAACGGGTTGGTGGCAGCGGGGAAGCGAGCACAGTGGTGGCACAGGGATCAATAGACCATTAAATATCCGGGGACCCTGTGTGATTATCACAGTTGTGTTCAGTGCTGTCTCCAGTCTGCTGCAGTTTGTCATGTGATTTAAAAACTTACATTATTCACCTCGCTGTCTGCTGCGGTGGAATTTCACGTTGTTAATTACGTTATTCCATCCCATTCATTTTGGTGCAAAGGAAATGCAATGCACACAGAGAACCAATCATAATCGATTGCATACCACTTGCAGACTGAAAACAACAGCAACAGTGAATATTGATTGTATTTGCTGGATTGATTTCCATTTGGCACGTGGAACGAATAAGCAAACATCAAATTCTCCTGTGTCTGTACCACCAGACTATAAAATTTTCTGCCACGTGTCGGACTTTTTGGATCTTTTCCCTTACTTGTGATAAAGACTTAAGAGTTTCCAGTAAATGGCAACATTCACAAAATTATTTCAGTTATTTCGGGTTGCTATGTGACCAGGGATAGAAACAGGCTTGGCTTCTTTCTGTGCTTTTTAACAGCAGCTTGATCTGTAGAAATTAATCGACAGAGCTTTTTTGGGCGTAAGCAGAAATCAGGAAGTGACCATGACTATTGTCAACCTGCTATTAAATACAACACCTAAATGGGAAGGTTCAGTCATAAAGCAAGGTCCCTGGTTCAGTCCTCAGCATTTCCAGTTTGGGCTGGGAAATATTCCCTCCCTGAACCCCTGAAGATCTGCTGTCAGCCAGTGTAGACAATATTGAGCTAGATGGACCAATATCTGACTTTGTATAAACACCTTACTGTGTTCCTATGTTCATTAGCAGCTGTAATATATGCTGTTGCTTAGAAGGAAGCCTTTCTGGTGTTTTCAAAACCATCTTATTCTTGTCTGTCTTGTTTTTGTGATGGTTTAGGCCCTCCTTTTGCTATTTCCCATTTTCCCTGGGACCTCGTTCCTGTATTGGGCAGATATTTGCACTGGTAAGTAAAGCAGTCCACTGGTCAAGTGATGCAGAAGATAGGTCCCTTTGTTTGAATTGCATCCCCTCCTCTTCTGCTTTTATGGAGTCCTACTTACTGCTGCGGGAGGTGGGTGGCGCTGTGGGTTAAATCACAGAGCCTAGGACTTGCCGATCAGAAGGTCAGCGGTTCTAATCCCTGCGACGGGGTGAGCTCCCATTCCTCGGTCCCTGCTCCTGCCAACCTAGCAGTTCAAAAGCACGTCAAAGTGCAAGTAGATAAATAGGTACTGCTCCGGCAGGAAGGTAAATGGCGTTTCCGTGCGCTGCTCTGGTTCACCAGAAGCGGCTTAGTCATGCTGGCCACATGACCTGGAAGCTGTACGCCGGCTCCCTCTGCCAATAAAGCAAGATGAGCACCGCAACCCCAGAGTCGGTCACGACTGGACCTAAATGGTCAGGGGTCCCTTTACCTTTTTACTACTGCTGCAGGCAGGAGTGGAAGCTGAGTTAAGGTACTAGTGGAGTAATAAGATGGGAGACCCAGTGGCGATCTCAAGGATGCCTAAAAGTTTTAAGCTGAAGAAGCACCATTTTATAAAGCAAAGATGAAGAACCTGTAGCCCACCCCCACCCCCCGGTGTCGCTGGACTTCGACTCCCATCAACACGATCCAGCATGGCCAAAGCCATGGTTTCGGAAGCTGGTGTCACGGTCCAGTTCATGGGCAATCGAAGTCCCGGCTGGGGACATCGGGACCGGGGGCAAGATGGCGGGGTGGGAGCAGAAACGGGAGTCCAGAAGCCAGGAGTCAGGAAGCCAAGAGTCCAAGGGTCAGAGAGCTGGGAGTCAAGAAGCCAAGGGTCCAAGGGTCAGGAAGCAAGGAGTCACAAAGGCAGGGGTCCACGGAGCAAGGAGTCAAGGAACCAACTGCAGCAAGGCAGGGAACGTGTTGCTGTGGCAAAGAGCTGAAGGGAAATGCTGACCTTATATCCCTTCCCAGCTCTTGCCACCAGGTGCTGTGAGTTATCAACCGGCCTCACCTGTGAGGCCTTGCCTCTTCAGAACAAACTTAGGAAGGCCTCAGTCGTGGTCACAGGGCCTGGCTCCTGCACACACCCTTGACAGCTGGCTTCTTTCAACAACCCATAGTTAAGATCAACCACAGTTTAGGGTTCCAAACAGAATGCTAAATGATCAGCTTCCAAACTGATGGAGAAGAGAAGGGAGCATGTGAGTTCAAGGCTTACTTAGGCTCATTCTGGTCATTCTAAACTATGGTTTTAACATGTGGATGGGGGACCTCAGGCCCGAGAGCTGAAAGCAGCCCATCAAGCCCTTCTATCTAACCCCTGAACAAGTGGCTGACGGCTGACTTGCACATGTAGTTTTTAAGAGCAAGGTGTCTCCCCAATCTGGCATGCACTCTGGGAGCAATGTACTCAGTCTAGGAACTTCATAGTCACTGTGGTTTGGGATTTGTGCAATCAGGGTGTAAGCAGTGAGGAAATAGCAATATACTGGGAAATGGGTGTGAGCAATGTAGGGATCTAAGGATTTCTTAAAACAAGAAACTGTGTACAGTACAAAATTGTGTAAATTGAAGGAGCTCCTGAAATATGCTCTAGGAAGGCTCCGATTTAATTTGGATTGCAAAATACATTATTAATTAAACACGCTACAGTTGTGGGAAGCAATAATAATAATAATAATAATAATAATAATAATAATAATAATAATAATACAGTGACATCTTACTTTGTGGGAAATTGTGTTAGCGCATAATTGGGAATTGGTAGGTTTTGTTATAAGGATGACCTTGTGGTGATTATACACCTAAAGTTGGCAATTTTGGGGGAATGATAACTGAGACAAATCAGACGTGTTAATTGTGCAGTTACCATTCCCCCCCCCCCCCCGCATTTGAACAAACCATACTAGGTTTGCTTTTTATTTTTAGAAGGTCCTGCAAGCACTTATGTGCTAAAGATGTGGGGTATTTAATGTTTAAACCATCAATAACAAGTATACAATGTTAAATTAGAACAAGAAATGGTAAGGGTTAAGATTCCACAGAAACAGTGAGTGCTTTTTCAAGTTGAGATGATATGATGAATGTCACCTTACATTTTAAAAAGCAAAAATAGCCATGCTGGTTCATAAGTAAAAGTGGTCAATACCTTTATTAGGATCAACAAAAATGTCACAAAATAGTGGCATGGCTTCATGTTCTCCAAAACGCTTAGAATCAGGTAGAATTTCCACTAAATTCCAGCTCCATTTTTCTCAGTAATCTTTGCAACCACAGCTTTAATTCAAATGCATTTTTAAAAAACTTATTTCCAATTTATTTATACAGTGGTACCTCTGGTTACGAACTTAATTCGTTCTGGAGGTCCGTTCTTAACCTGAAACCGTTCTTAACCTGAGGTACCACTTTAGCTAATGGGGCCTCCCGCTGCTACCGCGCTGCCGCTGCATAATTCTGTTCTCACCCTGAGGTAAAGTTCTTAACTCGAGGTACTACTTCCAGGTTAGCGGAGTCTGTAACCCGAGGTTTTTGTAACCCGAGGTACCACTGTACACTGCTTTTCACCACAAATGGTCACAAAGTGGTTTTCCACTACCAACAATAAAACTATCCATCCATCAAAATAACACAAGTGTTCAAAACCAAAATCACAGGTTAAAAACACATTCAGAAAGTCGACATGGCACAACTTGCTTAAAACACCCACTGATGCAGAAGGAGGAGGAGGCATGTCTGATCTCAGCTTAGGATGCAGGGCCACAGAATTGGGCCCACAACACTGACTGCACACTGGATACAAGCTTTGCATCTGAGCCATGGGAAACCACTAACAGAGACTGTCCTGAAAATCTCAGATGGGGAAAGAGATATAAGGTATTAAGGAATCCAGCTGGCACCGTAAAGAAAGAATTCAGAGTGTGCTTAGAGCGCGTTCCTGGTCCTTCCTTCCTGAAGTTGAATTGTTAGGCATCACATGACATCAGGTGGTCAACAGTGCAGAGAGTACCTTGGTTCTCAAACCTAATCCGTTCTGGAAGTCCATTCCAAAACCAAAGCATTCCAAAACCAAGGCGCGTTTTCCCATAGAAAGTAATGCAAAATGGATTAATCTGTTCCAGACTTTTAAAAACAAGCCTTAAAACAGCAATTTAACATGAATTTTACTAATGAGACCATTGATCCATAAAATGAAAGCAATAATCAATGTACTGAACTATAAAATAAATAAGACAGTATTGTAGATGATATAAATAAAAATTATTCTTTCCCCTTACCTGCACCAATGATAGTCATTGTTTGGATGCGGGGGGGGGGGGTTGTTATCCATTTCCGCAATCATACAATCAATCAATCAATCAATCAATCACTCGCTTAACTGGGTTCCACACAGTCACAAAAACAAATTAACCGAAAAAGCTTCAAAAACAAAAGCGCCAAACTTAATCTGTTCTGGAAGTCTGTTTGACTTCCAAAATGTTCAAAAACCAAGGCGCAGCTTCTGATTGGTGCAGGCACCCTGGAAACAATATCCGGCTTCCAAAAAACATTTGAAAACAAGAACACTTACTTCCGGGTTTTTGGCATTTGGGAACCAAGGCGTTTGAGAACCAAGGTACCACTGTACTGGATTGGGGCTGCCGGTTGCATCCTGATTTCAGGTTTAACTCTCTGTATTGTGGTCCAGGAGGATTTCAAGGCAAGTGTTCTCTAACCCCGTGTGTCCAGAGAATATATAGATATATTTGAGCACTAATTTGAGCAAGGGGGAGAGTCTTGCTGCTCTCAGTAGGTGGTGGCAGTCAGTATTAGCTGGTAAGCTTCCCTTATTGACCACCTGGGGAGAAGGGCTTGTGAAGGGACCACAAGAATGTCACGCAGAGTCACTTGGAAGGACAGGATGAAAATGCAATAAAATTAAACACACTGAGCTCACTATTCTATTTTGGTTTTGTTTGCATTTTTGCTTATAACAGATGGAGGCTAAAGTGGTGATGGCCAAGTTCCTGCAGCGGTTTGAATTCCAGCTGGTCCCGCCTCAGAGCTTTAAGATTCAGGACACAGGAACACTGATGCCATTGGATGGCGTGGTGTGTCGGCTGAAGCCACGCCGTCAGATGGGCGGGGAAGGAAATACTTACTAGAATGTGTTTAAAAGTGCACATGTGTTTAAAAGTTTGAAATCAAAGGTGTGGGGCTTTGCGAGTGCCGCCAATCAGTTGATCTGGTGCTTGCCAAGAGCACAAAGCTTTGTAGATGCCAATGATCTTCTTGGACCCCCTCATCTCTAAAATGTGGATTTTACAACCCTAACCGAACAGTGTAAGACACCACAATAACTGTTGCAGTGCACTTTACAAGCTGCAGCCAGTTTCCTAGTCATTTTTGCACTTTTTTGTAATCGTATAAAATTAGCCGAGAACACTTTTTAAGTTGATGGGTAGTGGTGGTTTTCCTTTGGCCGCAGATCACCTTCTGCTGTAAACTTTTCAGAGCTTAGCAACTGTGTGAAAAGCAGAAGGTGGCAACTTCAGAGGTATTCGCTCCTGTGTGAAAACGAGGAATGCTTCTGAGAGGTTGGCACTAGTGTGTTATCATACAAAAACAAAGAATGCATACTTCTTTTCCTGTAGGATTAGGGTTGGGATTGTTAGGTGATAACACTGAGGCCTGATGCCTCCCCGCAAGGCAGCGTTGCCTGCGATTCTTCACTCCAGTCTCCTGTCACGCTGATGTGGTCCATATCCAGAGACATGAGCACACAATGAGCAGAGTTCAAAACTCCTCAGCCGTGAGGAGTAACATCTAAGCCTAATGTATTGCAAATTAAATCAATCGTAACAGAACAAAGAAAACATGGCCTCTCTGTCTCTTCCTCGGAGGTAAAGGTAAATGGAACCCTGACCATTAGGTCCAGTCGTGACCGACTCTGGGGTTGCGGTGCTCATCTCGCTTTATTGAGCGTGGGAGCCGGCGTACAGCTTCCAGGTCATGTGGGCAGGATGACCAAGCCGCTTCTGGCGAACCAGAGCAGCGCACGGAAACACCGTTTACCTTCCCGCCACAGTGGTACCTATTTATCTATTTGCACTTTGACGTGCTTTCGAACTGCTAGGTTGGCAGGAGCAGGGACCGAGCAACGGGAGCTCACCCCATCACGGGGATTCGAACCGCTGACCTTCTGATCGGCAAGTCCTAGGCTCTGTGGTTTAACCCACAGCGCCACCCGCATCCCTTCTTCCTTGGAGAGAGAACTGCAAAAGCAAAAGCAATACAGAGCGGAAACAGCGTATCTCAATTTCCTCTCACAAGACTCCCAAAATCAGTGCTGGAATGTAAACAGACATGTGACATGTAACAATCCCACACACATACCTGCAGCTCGTGAGGAATGAAATTCTCAACATGGATTCCCCTAACAAGCTCCATCAGGAGAAGCCCCTCACAAGGACATGCACTTAAGAAATGGGTGCCCCCAAATTGGTTCTGCAGGTGCTTGGAGCGAACCCCAAGAATAGGGAGGAGGACTCCATGTGCCAAGCTGAAATGCTTGCACAGATGGAGCATTGCACAGATGGCGCAAGCGTTTCATTTCCTCCGTTTTTTTCTCCTATGCAAAATTTAATCAGTTAACCAACCCCCATCCACGTGATTTGGTGATTCTGGTTTGTTTAATGGGATGCTGTAACCAGCTTTTACAATACCCATCTGTTTCCCATCTGAGAAAAGGGAGCAAGCAGTGAGACCAAGCCACTGGCGGAGTAGTCCTTTCCCATTAAATCAGGGGTGGACACCCTTTGGCTCTTCTGATTCTTGTTGGACTTCAGGCTCCCATCATCCCTGCCTACTGGCCATGCCAGCCGGGGCTGATAGCAGTCGGAGTTCACAACAACATCTGGAGGAGCTCAGGCTAGCCACCAATGCACTAAAAAACGTCTGGAAGCTTTCCTTGCAGCCTATGAGTCTCCCTAACACTGAGAGAAGTTGTTTCTACAACTGCATACAGTGGACCAGTGTGATTATGCCAATGTGTTTTGCATATATACGGCCTATACAGCCTAGGACCCTCGTACCTACAGGACTGCCTCTCCTGATATGCCCCACGGAGGACCTTACGGTCTTCAAACAAAAACATCTTGGAGGTCCCGGGCCACAGGGAGGTCAGGCTGGCCTCAACCAGAGACAGGGCTTTTTCGGCTGTGGCCCCGATCTGTTGGAACACGCTGTCACAAGAGACTAGGGCCCTGCCGGACTTGACATCTTTCCACAGGGCCTGCAAGTCAGAGCTGTTCCACCAGGCCTTTGGCCAAGGCACAGTCTGACCCCCTCCTTTGGTAATCCTCATAAAACTCTAGCCCAATGGTTGAAATTAATTTGATTCTGAATTGATTTTAGAATGAATTGATTTTAGAATGTATTTTAATTAATTGATTGTGATTTTATGTAAACTGTGTTACTTTTACTGTTGTTAGCTGCTAAGAGCCCGGCTTCGGTTGGGGAGGGCGGGATATAAATAAAATATTATTATTATTATTATATCTTGTTCTACTTTGCTTCCAAGAAAATACCACTGTCCTGCAATCTCTTGGCACTACTTCCTATTCCCAGATGGACAGCTGAGGGCTCGGCCATGCTTCTTCAACGCAATTCTAAAATATAGATGTGCTTTTACCCTTGCAAGATTAAATATACTGCCTTTGGCTGTACTTGAGGGACGATTCCAACAAGTCCCACATGAAAAACGCTTATGTCCCTGTGGGAGATGGCAGTACCGAATCGGTGGCGCATGCCCTTCTGGCTTGCACTAAAAAGACTTGAGGAGTGAGGTTATCGCCCCTCTTTTATTGTCCATTCCGGGTTGCCCAACTACGCCACTGTGTCCTTTCTCTTGGCAGATCAAGATGAGCAGGTGACAGCAAAGTTTGCAAGGTTTTCAGCCGGGGCAATCAGAATAAGATCCACTATTTGACTGTTGATTCAAAACACTAAGATGTATTTTATATAATTAACTTTTTAATCTTTATTCTTTATATTTTGTATTGTTGTTTTACTGCTATGGCCGGTGGCTGATGCAAATAAAGATTCATTCATTCCATGCTTAGAAAGCATGGAATGGAGTGGTTTTCTGTTTCATCCATGCTTTCTAGACAAAGGTCCAAGAAATTTCCTCCTTGCTCCCACTCCTTTGCAAGGGGAAAAAACCCACTCTTTAGTGATAGATTGGAACAAATGGCAATCTGGGGGGAATCTGAGCTGAGCTGGGATAGCTCAGGCAGTAGAACACAAGACTCTGAATATCAGGGTTGTGGGTTTGAGCCCCATGTTGGACAAAATATTCCTACACTGCAGGGGGTTGGACTAGATGACCCTCGTGGTCCCTACCAACTGTATGATTTTATGATTTGAATTGCTGTTTGCTGTAATGGAGTTTTAAAGGGTGTTTACTCTGAGGGGCGGAGGGAAGCAGCAGGACGATAAGAAGTGTGGATGAACCCCAAATATTTGAACCGAGTCACTCATTCAGTTCAGAAGCAGCATGGGTTGCATTGAATTGTATAATGAACTTAGTATAATAAATGATTCTTAGTATAATAAAAGTCTAAATGAGGCTGTGTACATTGATTTTTGGGCTTAGCAGATTTAAACGGACTAAAAAAGATAGCGCTGGGTTCGAAAGATGTAGAATCTGTGGAAGCATAATTAAAGAACTTTGCAAGGTTTTTAACAAATTGTATTCAAAAGGTTTGAAAAGGGTTCAATGC
Source organism: Podarcis bocagei (assembly GCF_964188305.1). Lineage (NCBI taxonomy): Eukaryota > Metazoa > Chordata > Lepidosauria > Squamata > Lacertidae > Podarcis > Podarcis bocagei. The sequence goes on from NC_138125.1 coordinate 18,453,179, forward strand.
TTCAAGAGGAGTGCAGAGAGCAAGAGATGGTGTAATTTGGTTTTGGCGATTGCGTAAATGTTTCAAAAAGGAACTGGAGATTCAAAGTTAGGTTTGCAAGAGAACGGCAGCTACGGAAATGCAGTGAAAACAGAGATTGCGCAAGTTGATTTGAAAGAACTGATGTGCAAATGTTGAAAAGAAATAAGCAGTGGAATTTGAGTTGAGGAAAGAGTGAGACTAAGGAGGTGGAGCTGAAAAGAATAAAGATTAAAAAATGGATCTGAAAGAAGTGGTGGATTTAAAAGAAGGGAAAACTGAAAGGAGATTCAATAAGTAGTAGAAATTATATGAAATGGAGAAAAATACTGATATAAGCTGAGAAAGCACTCAATATACTGGGCTGGATCCAGAGACTTTTGCCCAAAGAACTTCCTACTCAGAAAAACAACATATCCTTTCAAAATGTGAAATGTGTGAAAAACTTTAAACATGAAACTTTTTTGGTAGTCTAATGTTAGGTCACAACTACTTTGTTGTTGTTTAGTCATTTAGTTGTGTCCGACACTTCGTGACCCCATGGACCAGAGCACGCCAGGCACTCCAGTCTTCCACTGCCTCTCACAGTTTAGTCAAACTCATGTTTGAAGCTTCGAGAACACTGTCCAACCATCTCGTCCTCTGTCTTCCCCTTCTCCTTGTGCCCTCAATTTTCCCCAACAACAGGGTCTTTTCCAGGGAGTCTTCTCTTCTCGTGAGGTGGCCAAAGTATTGGAGCCTCAGCTTCAGGATCTGTCCTTCCAGTGAGCACTCAGGGCTGATTTCCTTCAGAATGGATAGGTTTGATGATCTTGCAGTCCATGGGACTCTCAAGAGTCTCCTCCAGCACCATAATTCAAAAGCATCAATTCTTCGGCGATCAGCCTTCTTTATGGTCCAGCTTTCACTTCCATACATCACTACTGGGAAAACCATAGCTTTAACTATATGGACCTTTGTTGACAAGGTGATGTTTTTTAAGATGCTGTCTATGTTTGTCATTGCATTTCTCCCAAGAAGCAGGCGTCTTTTAATTTCGTGACTGCTGTCACCATCTGCAGTGATCATGGAGCCCAAGAAAGTAAAATCTCTTACTGCCTCCTCTCACTACATGATACCTTTAAAACACATGGCTTCTCCCAAAGAATCCCAGGGACTATAGTTTATCCCTCACAAAACTACAATTCCAGGCACCCTTAACAAACTACAATTCCCAGGATTCTGTGGGGGAAGCTGTGCACCCTAAATGCATGGTATTGCCTGTGACCTGAGCCTTTAATATTATGCAGGAAACTTGGTTAGTTTTTGCAGCAACAGGTTTCCAGAATTGCTTGGCTGACATTAAGCACAGTAATACTGGTTTGCCATCTAGTGGTTGTCTGGATTTATTTTTTTTAGGGCCTCAAAGCAACATTAAAATATCTCATCGTTTCAGTGAAAATGTTTATAAAGGAACCCTGGAGGAAAAGATGCTGCGAGAAGGAAGGTGGGGTTTGGGCAGATGTTAACAATACTTTTCACATATTTGGTGAGGTGAAACTTCTCACTAAATAAATAAATAAATAAATACAGGAACCTTGAACACACTCATTACAGTGGTACCTCAGGTTAAGAACTTAATTCATTCTGGAGGTCGGTTCTTAACCTGAAACTGTTCTTAACCTGAGGTACCACTTTAGCTAATAAGGCCTCCTGCTGCTGCCGCACGATTTCTGCTCTCATCCTGAAGCAAAGTTCTTAACCCGAGGTACTATTTCTGGGTTAGCGGAGTCTGTAACCTGAAGCGTCTGTAACCTGAGGTACCACAAATCAGGGGTAGCCAAACTGGTAATCACCAAATGTTGCTGGACTCCAGTTCCCATGGCCAGCGGACGAGGAGTTGACCAGTAACATCTGACACGCACTCTGCTGGTTATCTGTGAGGCAAAGGCTAGTAGAATTTCATAGGAGTGGGGGAGACAATGCTTTCTCCGATCTTTAAAATACATTATTGAAGTCATTAAGGAGTGGGTGCTAGGAGCAGGTCAGCAATAATTCGCACAACTTCAGTGAATTTAACTCTCTTCAAAGAAACAAGACAGCCCAGGAGACCAGGCCTAGTGAGCACATCATCTCTTCCCAAGAGAACTTGCCCCTATGAAGCAGTTGTGGGGGCTGAAGGTCCCTGTCTTCCCACAGCCCCCTAAGGCTCCTCCTCCGGTTCCTTCCCAAGCAATCTGAGACTGTGTCATATTGCCTGTCTCTGCTCGGTCCTCTTCATACCTCTTTGGATTCTGGAACACCTGGGGAGAGGGGGGCTGGCTGAAGCAGGAGGGGGAGACTCCCTAGCTTCTTCAGCAACTCTGCCTCTTGGCCTCCCTCCTCATCTTCCACTTCTGCCTGCCATTCTGGGCTGCTCTCTGCCCCAGCCTCTTCCTGCTCACTAAACCCTGTTGCCTCTTCACATTCTGACATCACCTTCTCCCGGTCTGCTCCCTCTGACCCCTCATCATCATCCCACCACCATTCCCTGGGCTCTGAGCCATCTTCCTTTGGGAGTTCACTAGCTTGTGCCTCCCACCATTCGCCTGCTTCCAGCCAGCCCATAATGTATGAGCAGGATGTTAGTTTCTGTTTGCCACTGTGCAGTGCTTTGGAGTCACAAGACTCTGTTTTGCATTCCACACATTCCAGACTGTTGGAAGTCTCACGGGAGACGGATGTGATGTTTACTGGTTTCCTGTTCCTTTGTGTTCAGTTGCTCTCTGCTTTCACAGAGAGAGGACGTATTTCTTTTCTGTCTGCGTAGCTTAGTAATAAAACCCTTTAGCCATGTAGCTCATACCATCTCGTCCTTCTGCATGCTGCTTTGAAACTCCACGTAATGGGGAATGTGCCTGGAACCTTATTAGAGGCTCATGTCATTAATCATGTCAGAGGCGATTCCGGAGGAGCTCGGTCGAATGCAGGTTCTGACACAGAAATGGGGCACAGGAGGGCTGTCTTTCCAAATGTGTCCCTGTCCCATTGCTCCAAACCAACAAATGGTGCTAAGGTTCTGAGGTCAAGCCAGAGGCTGCTCCTTCCTCATGGAGGGCTTCTGATTTGGAGGCATTTAGACACATATTGCCTCAGAGCTGCTTTAAGAAAGAAAGGGAAAGTCATGTTCTGGTGCGCCCCCACCTCAAAAAGAATATTGTCGAGTTGGAAAAAGGTTCAGAAAAGAACCTTTCTGTTACTAATTAGTACAAGGATTTGTTTCAGTTATGTGTGTGCACAGTCTTAAGATTGCAATACTAAATACACAGAGGACGAAAAAAGTTCTCTTGAGCGCAGTGCAACTTGCTTCTGAGTAGAAATGTATAGAATTGCACTGCAAAGGAAGTGTCCACCTGAATCATATCCGAAGGGGAGCCATCATTTTGCAACATAGGGGAAACGATCCTTTCAGACACTGCGTATTGGGAGGGGAATTCTACAACCCTGGGAAAGGAAAGGAAAATATTTTGATCCTTGCATAAAGCCTTTTTTTTTTTTTGCTTCTCCCAACATTCAACACAGCAGAAAATGGCGCAAACATTTTAATCATCTTACTTCTGGGTCTATACAATCCGGGAAATGTGAAGCTTTAGGCCAACCTGGCCTTGACTCGATGTTTTGACGTCCTGGTTTCCTTCCTCTGCATGATGCATTAAAAACATACTAGCCTTGACAGTCCTTAGTCTGGATTTCCTGACGGTTTTCTCAGACTGAGTCATGTCTCGTCGGTTCTTTACCTACTTCCCTGCGACTCGTGGTGTTTCAGTTTTCTAGTTAACAGCGCAATAAAAATGATCGGATGAAAGACTGAATGTGTTTGGGATGCACGGATTCAGGTTTACAAGGGGGAAAGTCAGGCTGCCCCAGATTTGATTACTGTCCCAGCCCAGCTCCCCCGTGCCAAGGGGCTGCCAGGCCTCACAGTGCCACTGCTGCTACATCACTCAATTTAAAAAGCACCAACTTTTTAAATTTTTAAACTTTTTATATAATGAACTGAAAAAGGTATTTAAATATACCTTCCTTAAGAAACCAGAGGGCTTTCTCCTGGGCATAGTCGGCCAATTGGTGCTAAAGAAGGATAGAACTTTCTTTATGTACGCTACAAAAGCAGCAAGAATACTCATCGCAAAGTATTGGAAGACACAAGACCTACCCACTTTGGAAGAATGGCAGATGAAGCTGATTGACTGTATGGGACTTGCAGAAATGACTGGCAGAATCCGGGACCAGGGAGAAGAGTCGGCAGAAGAAGATTGGAAAAAAATTTAAGGACTATTTACAAAAATATTGTAAAATTAAGGAATGTTGAATGATGCTGGATTGAAATTAAGTGGTTTCAAGCTGTAACTATGATAAAACGACTTTCTTTTTGTAAGCAAGAATTTAAAGATATAATAATTTAAGATGTTGAGATAAGGATTTGCTGTACAAACAATTCAAACTGGGTATACAAGAAGGGGAGGTATGAGGAGGTCGGGGAAATAAGTTACAAGAAAATAAGGTGTGAAATTTAAGTGTTTTTAATATTTTTATGTTTGTTTTTTCTTTTGTTTGCAAAAAATTGGAAACTTTAATAAATATCTTTAAAAAAACAACAACACCAACTTCTAAAACAACCAGAATGTGATGGGCTCAAACAGGTTTTTAACTTATTAACAGGTTACTGGAATTGGGGGATGCAAAACCTGAAAGAAGAAGAGAACACATCCAGATGGTTTCTTGCACGGTGAGGGCACGACAGTTGCTGCAGTAGACACACCTATGAATCAAGGTGTTGCATTACTTGCAAAGTCAGACATCTAAAGGCATCTGAAGGTAGCCCTGCTTAGGGAAGCTTTTAATGTTTAATAGGTTATTGTATTTTAATATTCTGTTGGAAGTCGCCCAGAGTGGCTGGGGAAACCCAGCAAGATGGGCGAGGTATAAATAATAAATTATTATTATTATTATTATTAGTCAGGTATATATAGTTATAAAGAGAGCAGCACAGCTGGAAGCCTGCCAAGCAACTTGCTAAACAGCACTGGGCCAATAAGATATGTGTGGCTATGATCAATGCCGGATTTACGTATAAGCTAAACAAGCTATCGTTTAGGGCCCCACTCTCTTGGGGGCCCCCAAAAAATGTAAAGGGGGGAAAACTGGATGTACATTTCCAAAATATAAGATAAAAAACAAATAAAATAAAACCTACAAATAGCAACAGTGTTTTGTTACGTGCAAATGGCTTTAGATACCTATTAGGTCCATAAATTACCATATAGCATCTATTCAGTGACAATTTGTTGTTGACAAAGGACAGCTAGACCCCATAAAGGGCCCCATTACCTTCAGCAGCTTAGGGCTTCATCAAACCTAAATCGGGGGCCATGGCTATGATTACGTACAAACATGCTCAGCAAGTGCAATAAACGCCAGTTATTGGTGCTGCAATTGCCATTGCTCTTATGTGGAAGCACCTTCAATAGCAGTCACTTTGGAGTAGGCATGATTAAAACTGTCGTCACATTGCGTGCTGTTGCAATCCTGTCTGGTCCATGGGCCAAATTTGGTGTGCTAGCCCCCCCCCCCATTTTTCTTGTGAGGCTGTTTCCCCCAAACCACACATTTTCCCCATAACAGATCTACCTGAGGGAGAGGTGATCAGGTAGCCAGATTAGCTGCTTGTGCAGCCAGTCCCTGCAGAAAGCAGAATAGGGACCTCCATCTTGCTTGATCACCATCTCCCCTCACCAGTACAGGCCAACCTTTGGCAGTGGGGTGGTGGAACCCACTTGCCAATCACCCCATCACATCATTGTCAGATGACTGACAGGTGGGTGGTCCCAAAAGATCCCTAACTCCTGCTATGCATGTCTACTTAAGAGGTAAGCCCCACTGACTTCAGTGGGCATTATTCTCAGGTATGTGTGCATAGGACATTGTCCCACCTTTCATTTATATGAAAAGTTTCTCATAGCTGTCGAGATAGTCTTTAAATTGCGTAGGCAATGTTTCAAAGGCCAATAATAAGAATTAAATAGACACACACCTTTTTTTAAAATAAGCAACAATTGTAAATATTAAAAGACAATCTCCAGATTTTCTGAATTGCAATTTTGAGAGAGGAAAACAAAAACACAGAGGAATACAATTTTCTGCATACCAGCTACCTGGAAACCTCAGCTGGTGAAATGTTACCTGTTCATCACAAGCTAAAGGTAAAGGGACCCCTGATCATTAGGTCCAGTCGTGGACGACTCTGGGGTTGCGGCAAGCCCCAGATTGCCGCTAGAGCCCCCATGGCAGCCGGGCAGTTCCGAGAGCAGCCGCCTCAACACCGCCGCCTGATGCCCTCGCTCCTCTTTTGCTTTGGCAAGGAAAAGAGCCCTTCCGATATGGGAGGGCGCACGCTGGGCTGGAGCAGGAGGGTCCTTTGCGTAAAGAGGCCGCCCTAAATCACGAGCGGAAATCCTAAACGAGTTGCAGGACCGAATTCTCCATTCAGCAGTTTCCCGGGGCGGGCGGCTGGACGCGCATCCTTCCTTCCACCTTGGCACCCGCTCTGTGGAACGCCCTCCCACCAGATGTCAAAGAGAAGAACAACTACCAGACTTTTAGAAGACATCTGAAGGCAGCCCTGTTTAGGGAAGATTTTAATGTTTAATAGATTATTGTTATTTTAATATTCTGCTGGGAGTATAAATAAATAATAATAATAATAATAATAATAATAATAATAATAATAATAATAATAATAATAATAATAATAATAATTACTCTCAGTCCGAGTTCAGTCCGATGTGAGCACCACTTGCACAAAACTGACCGGGTTTTTACTTCTTTCCTAGGGGAAACCGTTATGGATGCTTGGGAATGTGCCTCTCCAGCTGAGTTAGCAATTGCGCGCGGGCTGTATCTTTAAAGGGAAAGGCTTTTTGCACGCTGGCTCCTCCCAGTCTAAAGGCCTTTTTTGCCTGACAGAGGCGGACGTTGGCTTCGCTCCTGGCGAAGCTGAGTTCTCGGCCGCCATGGAGGCGCTGGAGGTGATCTGGGGCTTGCTGCGCCTCTTGCTGGCCGTGTCCCTCCTGGCGTTTGGCCTCTACTGCTGCTACATAAAATCTATCCATATGAAATACGATTACATCCCCAGCGCCCCGAGGGCGAGGTAAGAAGCGGGAGCGTCGACAAGTTTCCTTTCCCGATTCTATCCAGGGAAGCAGGATAAACTACAGAGCAGCAGTCAGCGGCCTGGATCCCACCCCCCCACCCCCGATGCCGGCTGGGGTTAATGTGACTTTTAGCCCCAGATATCTGGAGGGTAGTAAGCTTCCGAGGGTAGTTTCTTCCCTGTACAATCCGTGCGTTTTTACGCAGAAGGAAGCCCCCTGCTATGTTTAAGGGGACTTCCCGCGCGTGCCTATGTTTGCTCAAAAGTAAGCAAACTTCAATGGGGTTTACTCCCTCGTAAGTGGCGGGTTTAGGATTTGGAGGTTCAGCCTCCCCCACTCCACTGCCCCCTTCCAAGCAACGTGTTTATAATTCATCTTGGTCAGGCGCTATCCAGTTCATTTTCCTTTCGCTTCTTTGCTTTTGGCTGGAGCAAATTCATGTCGCACAGTTGAAGTTGGTTTGGTGTTCTACTTGCTCAGAGAACCCCCTCCCCAAATCAGACCCCCCCCCCGTTTTTTTCATCGATAAGGAAAGCCATGGAGGAAATGGACCGGTTTGTTTGCAACATCTACAATCTCCCCGCGTACAGTTTGCAGTGAATACTCAATAAATAGCAGATGTTGTCCAAGCTTTTTGCAAACTTTGTGCAAATAAATCCAGAGGAACATAAAAAAAGTCGTTTGGGTTTTTTTGTTTGTTATGCAACAGCAGCAGCAGATCAGCTTGAATTGTGGAACTTGCATTTGTTAGTATGTGTTTGAATCGTGTCGGAAATTAGTGGCAGTCTGGTAGTATTCCACCTGTCTCTTCTGGGATAGAAGCAAGAGCTGTGCCAAGAGACTCCTGCTGTTTCAGATTCAGATCTTATTGCATGAACAATGTTGAGCTTTAAATAATGTTTTAAATCCCCCCCATACAAGTACAGTCTACTGTGGAGGGGACCACACTGCAGCAGAGAGGACTTTATGGCAATCTTGCAATGCAGTCCACTGTTGATGTACCAGGTAGCCGGTGGGGCCAAGGCTGGCCTAGACCCCCAAAGCAAAACACCCTGCAGAATGCCAAAAAACTAAAATTGCACCCCCTCTGATTCCTTCCCAGCTTGTGGAAGTCCAGGCAATTTGTGTGCAGTTCCACGCCCCTTGCAGTTAGACCCACACTTCTAGATATTAATGAGAACTCAAGATAGTGTTTAAACCTTACACATGAAGGAAGAGCTGGGTTAGAATGAGCATAGACACCACAGCTGGCAACTGTCTTTTGTTTCTTGGGCAGTGGGCAGTGTGGTGCAGTGGTTAGAGTATTAGACTGAAGCTCTCTAGGTGGAACTGGGCAAGTCACACACTCTCTCAGCCTAACCTTCATCTCTGGGTTGCCATGAGGCTAAAATGGAGAAGAGAGAAAACCTGCAGTACCATCTTGAGCTCCTTGGGATATTACTACTATTGCTGTTATTATTTATTAAATTGGTATAGTGCCCTTCATCTGAAGATCACAGATTCACAACATAAAAATACAAAATGAGAACATGAAATGCACATTAAAAATAAAAAGCAAACCAATAACCCTCCTCCCACAAACACATTTAAAGGGACATAGACTGATGTGATAAATCAGGGACTGCCAACCTTGGCACCTCCTTTGGTGCCCCTGGGTTGAACCATAATTCCCCAATTCCCAACTTCCTTTTAAAAAAAAAAGTTTAAAAATATTTGGAACCTGAGATAGGAGGCAAGGCCAACATTCTCATTTGTTCCTACTCATCTCTTGGTGTTTTGCCCTCCCTTTGGAATAATTTGCTGCCTCAAGAACAATTCCTGTGTAACCCCAGTATTTGAGAGAAGGAAAGGTCTAGGTGTGGTCTGGGCAGGGGGGAGCTAGGGAGTGGGGATTTCCACAGGCAGCTCCATCAAAGTCAACTCCAACAGCTGGGTACTCTTCTAGGGAGACAAATTGAAATTGCAGAGTTTCGAAAAATTAAAAAATAAAGTGCGAGATTGGCTTCATTATTATCAAATAATGGAGGCATATAATTTGGACAAAAAAAATGGATTCCAGGTGGAAAAATCAAAATTGGAAACAGAACTGTTAGATCCCAAAACTAAGATTTTGTCAAGGATGTATAACTTGCTGTTGAAATGGAATACTCAGGATGAAACTGTGAAATCTGCTATGATTAAACGGGCACAAGATGTTGGACATAATATTATGATGGCTGACTGGGAACAGTTATGGACCACAGGCATGAAGTTTACGGCATGTAATGCTTTAAGAGAGAATATTATGAAAATGATATACAGGTGGTACATGACACCAGTCAAGCTTGCAAAAATTTATCACTTGCCCGATAATAAATGTTGGAAATGTAAGGAAACTGAAGGTACATTCTTTCACCTTTGGTGGACGTGCCCAAGGATTAAGGCTTTCTGGGAGATGATATATAATGAAATGAAAAAGGTATTTAAATATACCTTCCTGAACAAACCAGAGGCCTTTCTTTTGGGCATAGTCGGCCAATTGGTGCCAAAGAAGGATAGAACTTTCTTTATGTATGCCACAACAGCAGCAAGAATACTTATTGCAAAGTACTAGAAGACACAAGACCTACCCACTCTGGAAGAATGGCAGATGAAGGTGATGGACTACATGGAATTGGCGGAAATGACTGGCAGAATCCGAGATCAGGGAGAAGAGTCGGTGGAAGAAGACTGGAAAAAGTTTAAAGACTATTTACAGAAGTATTGCAAAATTAATGAATGTTAGAATGATGTTGGATAGAAATTATGTGGTTTTTAGCTGTAATATTATAAGGGAATATGAAAAATGGATTATTAACAGGTAAAAAATTAATGTCACAACATTTTAAGATTAAAGACTGGGATAAACAAAGAGGGGAAGGATTTGCTGAGGTCCGGGAAATAAGCAAATCAAAGATAAGTAACGGAAAGATTGAGTCATTTTTAACTACTTTTATTTTGTATTTTTGTTTTTTGTTTTTTTATTCTGTAATATTTTGAAAATCTTAATAAATATCTTTTTTAAAAAAACAACAACAGCTGGGTACTCTTCTGAGTCTTGATGTTGTAAGTCTCTGGTTCTTAACACGCTGGAATTTTCCAGACATATGCCTCTTCTGCAAGACGGGATCCACAAGTTTGCCCTGTTCAGCTGGAAGATAATTGGGGGGCGGGAGGAACTGCCATAGTCTATGTACTGTTCTCCTTCCACCCTTAAAATTAGCAAGACTATGTGTAAATCTGGAGAGGAGTCATTGGCTGGTGATAGAATTTGTGTATTGTATGTCAAATCACGCCAACCTAGCAGTTTGAAAGCACGTCCAAGTGCAAGTAGATAAATAGGTACTGCTCCGGCGGGAAGGTAAACGGCGTTTCTGTGCACTGCTCTGGTTTCGCCAGAAGTGACTTAGTCATGCTGGCCACATGACTCGGAAAAACTGTCTGCGGACAAACATTGGCTCCCTTGGCCAGTAAAGTGAGATGAGCGCCGCAACCCCAGAGTCGTTTGCGAGTAGATTTAATTGTTGGGGTCCTTTACATTTTTTTTTTTAAATATCAAATCACACAGCTCTGCCCTACTCCAACTCCCTGGTCCTGAATAGGGTAACTGTGCCCCTGAATGACCAGGTGCACAGCCTGGAACTCATTTTGGACTCACAGCTGTCCATGGAGGCGCAGGTCAATTCTGTATCCAGGGCAGCTGTCTACCAGCTCCATCTGGTACACAGGCTGAGACCCTACCTGCTCGTGGACTGTCTCGCCAGAGTGGTGCATGCTCTGCTTATCTCCCACTTGAACTACTGCAATGCACTTTACATGGGGCTACCTTTGAAGGTGACTCGGAAACTGCAGCTAATTCAGAATGCGGCAGCTAGACTGGTGACTGGGAGTGGCCGCCGGGATCACATAACACCGGTCCTGAGAGATCTGCAATGGCTCCCAGTACGTTTCCGTGCACAATTCAAAGTGTTGGTGCTGACCTTTAAAGCCCTAAACGGCCTTGGTCCTGTATACCTGAAGGAGCATCTCCACCCTCATCGTTCAGCCCAGACACTGAGATCCAGCGCCGAGGGCCTTCTGGCAGTTCCCTCATTGCGAGAAGTGAGGTTACAGGGAACCAAACAGAGGGCCTTCTCGGTAGTGGCACCTGCCCTGTGAAACAGCCTCCCATCAGATGTCAAGGAAATAAGCAGCTATCTTATCTTGAAAAGACATCTGAAGGCAGCCCTGTTTAGGGAAGTTTTAAATATTTAATGCTGCATTGTTTTTAACACTCGATTGTGAGCTGCCCAGAGTGGCTGGTGAAACTGAGGCAGATGGGCGGGGTATAAATAATCATCATCATCATCATCATCATCATCATCATCATCTTGCTGGCTGTGGAACCAGCCTTGACAATGATTAAAGGGGCAGGATCCATGTCCTCCTTTTCACCTGACTGCATCTTCCATGTATGTGTGTCCCTTACATGCCTTAAATTCTGCCCTTACCATTTTTTTGCAGCTTTTTCTTGGGCCACCTGCCAATGCTATGGGGAATGCTGAAAAATAATGAATGTGCTCATCAGGTCTTCTTGCAATGGTATGTAAAAAAATAATAATCAAATAGTTTAAAATATGAGATAATGAATTGCATTGCCAGCAGTCTATATGGTGTCTTGGTTTGTTTGTTTCTTAAAAAATCTTTAAATGCATGTCTGCAGACAGAAGCTGTTCTTTTTGAAATTTTGCGGGGCACCTACTAATTGTATATACTTCGTCAATAATAAAATAATACGATAACTAGTTCTCATCCGGTAGAATGGTTCAGAAGAAGTGTGAAAACTCCAAATGTTAGCCTCGCTGAAGAAGCAGATACTTGGGTGTGATCTAATTTTGTGTTTGTGGTGTTGAAAGCTGATTAGCCAATGTAGAAATTTGCTTTGTTTGCCTGGGTACTGAGAGTGAACCTTTGATCAGGTGACGAAGCTACTGAGTTGCAAATTCGCCATCTTGAAAGGCTGGTGGCTGTTAGTCCCTCTCTGACCCTGACAAGTGATAATATTGCTTAACATTTCATATTTTGTAAGGTGCCAAGCCTATGCTCCACAGCACAAGACATTGTATGTATGTTTTTGATGTTTTAATTCTGTTGTAAATAAAGTTTTGCCAGTAAAAGTTTGAATAATATTTCCGTGGGCCTCGGTAATGTTTCATTTCCAAAGGAGTCAGTTCTTATGCTTCCAGTCGCTTCAGACTGCGCTATATTTAATATCTGCGACAGGGAATGCCTGACTCCCTCCTCTGGCAACCTGCACAGAATTTTGCTTAATTGGTTGCCATCAATTTGATTTAATTAATTTTTATAATGAAATATTTTTAGATTGTGTGACTATTTGACTGTTTGATTATTTGATTGTTGTTAGCCGCCCTGAGCCCGGCTTTGGCTGGGGAGGGCGGGATATAAATAAAATTTATTATTATTATTATTATTCTTTGGGGCTGCTGCCACCTCTGAACTTCTGAGGGAGGTGGAATTACCACTTCTGAACATAACACTACAAGGGGTCTGTAGGGAAGGAGGTGGTCTGTCAGTTATTTGAGGCACAAGTCATCTAGGGCTTTAAAGGCTAGTGTGAGCAGATGTTGGGCTTATAAATGAACCGGCAGCCAATGCAGTTTTTTTAGAATAGGGCTTCTAAAGGAAACCCCAGCAAGTAATCTGGCTGTTGTGTTCAGGACCAGTTGAAGGTTCTGAGTCATCTTCAAGGGAAGCTCCCTGTAGAATACATTGCAGTCATCCCATCTGGAAGCTACAGGAGCATGGAGTACTATGGGCAGTTCATCTCTCTCTTGAATATTTTATATATACTCCAGCTGCCCCTGTGTGCTGGGGAACATATTCTCATATCCCTGACACTAGAGATACAGCTTTTTTATTATTATTAAGTGAACCCATGTTCATGAATTTCCTTTCAAGTCTTTACACAGCAATGACCTTAGAAAGAAAGAAAAAATATGATGTCTCTTGTTCTAGTATGTGCTTAGTATGGCAGCAGCATTTCTTACACCTTGTTTGATAGATAAATATGGTCATTAACTTGATCGTATGGTCACTTTTTACTACTGTTCAAATATCTTCCTTCACAGGGCTAATGAATATGGACCCATCTTGCGTTTTAATGCCTTTCACAGAGTCATGGTATTGGTATTAAGTCCTGAAGGAGTAAAGGTATATTTTGCGGTTTCCCCCTCTGAGCATGAAAATGAAAGTGATTTTTCAAAATCCCAGTATTCAGTGTATTATGCATCATTCCCTCTTCCAGGGAACTCTAGGAGTTGTGGCTTTGTGAAGACAGTAGGTAACTCCTAACAACTCCCAGCACCCTGAGCAAACCACAACTCCCAGGATTCTTTGGGAGAAGCCATGACTGATAGAGATCTTGACTCTTTGTTGTTTTAGAGTATTTGACTCCTTATTACAAACCACTTGAGTACATTTTTTAATATATAGTAAGTGGTCTATTGATGCGGGTGGCGCTGTGGTCTAAACCATAGAGCCTAGGGCTTGCCGATCAGAAGGTCGGCGGTTTGAATCCCCGCGACGGGGTGAGCTCCCTTTGCTTGGTCCCAGCTCCTGCCAACCTAGTAGTTCGAAAGCACATCAAAGTGCAAGTAGATAAATGGGTACCGCTCCAGTGGGAAGGTAAACGGCGTTTCCGTGCGCTGCTCTGGTTCACCAGAAGCGGCTTAGTCATGCTGGCCACATGACCTGGAAGCTATACTATCCCTCGGCCAGTAAAGCGAGGTGAACGCCACAACCTCAGAGTCATTTGACTGGACCTAATGGTCAGTGGTCCCTTTACCTTTACCTTTACCTTTACCTTTAAGTGGTCTATAAGAGGACTAAATTATCTCCACTCCAACTTCACCACATTGCATGTAAGGCTGCTGAATCACACACTTCTCAGTATCTCTGATTTAATCCCTATGGTTCAAACCATTTGTTTTCCCAATAGAAGAAATCTGTACATTTGGATTAAATATAGCAGGGGTGCAGGAATTAGAATTACTAAGGAAATGGAAGGAGATGGATATGAGGGATATAATTCATTAAGAGACCGATAACAAAAAGTTCAGTTCAAAGGAATTGCCTTCTGGTGCTTTCAAATTTGCCATGAAAAGCAATAATAATTTTTTACTTGGTGATTGCTGTGCTCCTAAGTGCGCTTTTTTGGAAGTAAAGTTCCCTGAGTTCAATACCAAGTAAACATGTTTAGAATTAATAATAATAATAATAATAATAATAATAATAATAATAATAATAATAATAATAATAATAATAAAATTTGTATGCTGCTATATACCCGCAGGTCTGAGGGAGGTTCACAGAATAAAATCACGATATAAAAACACAATACATCAGGCATGGACAAACTCTGGCCCTCCAGATGTTTGGGACTACAATTCCCATCATCCTTAGCTAACACGACCAGTGGTCAGAGATGATGGGAATTGTAGTCCCAAACATCTGGAGGGCCAGAGTTTGCCTATACCTGCAATATATCATCAAAATAAAAACAAGAGCAACCCAATAATCCCTCCCAACCCCACATTTTAAAAGGGCATTGCATGTCAGTCAGACAAAGGCCTGGTTAAAGAGGTATGTTTTTGTCTGTACAGTAGACCCACTACTGGGTAAACTGTAGGTTCCCCTTTGACGTTCTAATAGCAAACTTCCCTGCTAAGTCCATCTTGTCTGAGTGCCAGCCTCACACCCAGATAAACATATCTCTCTCTTTTTGGAATATTTTTTGAATTTTATAACAAATAATGATACAAATCTCCATCATGTTATTTACAATTATTCCCCCCCCCTCCTCTGGACTTCCCTCAACTCCCCCTCTGCTCAGTTATTTAGTTTTATTTATTGTATCCTGATTTTCCTACACAAAAATAAAACCCCTTATCATTTCTCTGAAATATCTGTTACTCAAATGAAAGTGTGAAAGTTTACTCAAATCCTGCCAGTGAATCCAGTCCATTCTGTTGTTTCTGCAAATAAACTGTAAATGGTTCCCAGACTCTTTTGAAGTCCTTTTTGTCCTTCTCTCGTATTTATCTGTTAGCTTAGCCAATTCTGCGTAGTTCATCAGCTTTTCTTGCCATTGTTTCTTTGATGGTATTTCTTCCATCTTCCAATATTGTGCAATCAAGATTCTTGCTGCTGTTGTAGCATACATAAATAATGTCCATTTTTCTTTTGGCAGCTCTTGATTTGAGATATCTAACAAAAAGACTTCAGGATGTTTAACAAAATTCATTTTAAACATTTTTTTTCCAATTCATTGTATATCATTTCCCCATATTTTAATGCATTTATTTGCATTCCTACCACATATGATAAAATGTTCCTTCCTTTTCCATACATCTCCAACATCTGTTATTTTCTTTCCTAAACATCTTTGCCATTTTCACTGGTGTGATATACCATCTATACATCATTTTCATGTAATTCTCTCTTAATAGTATGCAATCTGTGAATTTTATATCAACTTTCCACAATTTTCCTTACACCCAGTTATACATATCTGAAGTTTCTCTGAATCAGCATTTGTTGGTTCTCTGCGGACCTCCAGAATGTGTCTTACAAAAAGGCACTTAAAACTTTTTTGGGGAAATACTCTGACACCACTTATTGGGTGAACACATTGAACCCTCTCAAGGCAGAAAGGTGAAGACCTCCCAGCCCGCCCCAAATTTAAATACCCCAAATCCCACCCTCTAAACACTGGTGGGATGGAGGAAGCCCTGTATATCTTATTCCCTCTTCACAATCTTAGCGGAGAGTATTCATTGTGACCACATGAATTACCATATTTTTCCGTGTATAAGACTATATTTTTTTCCTAAATTTTTGAAGTTTAAAATAAGGGGTCATCTTATACATGGATAGTGCAGATTCTTAATTTTGAGTCCGCCAAAATAGGGGGCATCTTATACATGGGGGTCGTGTTATACATGGAAAAATACGGTATATGTGAATATGGACTGACCAAATGATTTAATTTTAGGAGTTCCTGATGTTACCACAATACCCAAAGGATCCAGTTTCATATGGACGTCTTTTTAATTTATTCGGTGTACGGTAGGTAAGATGTACATAGCTAAGATGTACTGGTATGTGGCGTGTGGGATGAGAAAATTCCATTGATTCAGAAAAAGGTTGTGATCCTTAATGCCACCAGGCAGGTGAATTTATTCAGGCTCTGTTCTCTGCAGAAATGGATAGCACTGAATAACTTGGGTTCAGGATTCCTCAAGGACCACCTGAGCCTTTATATCCCAGCCCAGTCACTGAGAATATCCTGAGGAGCACTGTTCATTGTCCCCCCATCTTAACAGAGCGCTGACTGGCTTCAGCTGGAAGTTGAGTATTTTGCTTTGCTAGTCCCAGGCTAAGGGACGCAGGTGGTGCTGTGGGTTAAACCACAGAACCTAGGACTTGCCAATCAGAAGGTTGGCGGTTTGAATCCCAGTGACGGAGTGAGCTCCCGTTGCTCGGTCCTTGCTCCTGCCAACGTAGCAGTTCAAAAGCAAGTCAAAGTGCAGGTAGATAAATAGGTACCACTCCGGAGGGAAGGTAAACGGCGTTTCTGTGTGCTGCTTTGGTTCTCCAGAAGCTGCTTAGTCATGCTGGCCACATGACCCGGAAGCTGTACGCCGGCTCCCTCGGCTAATAAAGCGAGATGAGCGCCGCAACCCCAGAGTCAGGAGTACCTTTACCTTTTAGTCCCAGGCTATGGACCACCCTCACAGCAGACATCCTTACAGCTAACTCTTGGGAGACCTACTTTATGTGGACAGGTCTATTCAGCTCTCATTCTCCCCCCCCCCCCAAGATGAGCCTGTCATTTTAAATGATTATTTTGTACACCACCTTGATATTTTCTATGAGTGGGCAGTATACACATTTTTAAAAAATAAACAAATAAATAAAAAGTGCAGGAAATGCTGTGCGATCGAGGTGTCGAACCTATGAATTGGTGACAACAGACCCCCAAATGCCAGATGGCATTTCTAAGCGGTTTCATACAGATATTGGAGCAGCATAGGAGACAAGATAAACTCAAAAGTCTAAGGTATTGACCCAAGAATATCCTATTGCCACTTTCTGGAACTGACACTGGAGGGAGTTCTGGAAGCTCTGTCAATTAGAGAAGAGGTCAGTTCTTCAACTGAGTCTTGGGCTGATTAACATCCAATACCCTTTTAAATGTGTTGCTGGGGGGGTATTGTTATGTTTTTGTGCTTGCTTTTATTATGCATTTTGGGTTTTCTCCCTCCTGTAATGAAATTTTCTGTTTTACATTTTAGAATATTCATTTAAACAATGTTAAAATATCAGTGACTTCCCTTCTTCTCTTTCCATGGTTCATTTTGCATAACTTAAATCCCTGCATATTTTACATAAACTATACCATTCAGTATTCCATTATTACAGTGGTTCAGAACATGATTTCAGAACTGGTCCTGAAATAGTAATAAAAATTCTCCATCGTTTTTCAGATTTTTAGGAAATGGCTTGGTGACTGATCGTGATTATGACCACTGGCACAAGCAGCGGAGAATTATGGACCCGGCCTTCAGTCGCAAGTAGATATTAACTGAATGTCTTTTCTTAAGTGATGCTGCGCATTTCGGTTCATGTTAATAACCTAACCACCTATCTCTAAATGAGCTTATGGCTCAATTTGCAGATAGCACTAACCCAAACAGCATGAATGTATGAATGTGCAGGCTTCGGGAGAGGCAATCGTGACTGTTTTACTTCTCCTCTTGTTGCTGCTGTGAGCTAATCCATGATTTGGCTTAGTGGGTTGTCTGAAACAGGATTCATGGTTTGTCTCCCTCCAGACAAACCATAGGCAGTGTAAAACCAAGGACAAACCTTGGTTGCAGTTTGGCGCAAGACAAATCATGAGTGTGGGTTTGGACAATATACTAAGACAAACCACAGCTTAGCTCACAGCAGCAGGAGGACCAGATGTGGAGAGGAGCAAAGCAGCCACAATCTCCTCTCTTGAGAACCAGCACGTTCATGCTAAGCTATAGTCCAAGTAGCTGTGCTGTGTTTCACCTCCATATTGGAGGCAGAAATAATTCTGTGTGTGTTGCTGGAAGCCACAGGAGGCGAGAATAACCTTGAGCTTGGGTCTTGCTTGCTTGGCCACTGTGAGAACGGAATGCTGTCCTGCATGGGCCATGGGTCTGATCCAGTTAGCGCTTATATTCATTTCCACACCTGTCAGGGAACTGACATCGGAGCCTGAGGCGGAGGGAAGGCTCTCAAATGATGCTGGAGAAGGGCCAAGCAGGGAGAGAGGCAGTTCAGCAGAGGGGGAAGCAAATCAACGTTACACCAGGGATAAAGGGGGGCAGATGGGGGAATCGGCGAGAGGGCTCCAGGACTCTTCACTGGACACCAGCGGGGAGAGCACGGGTCCTCCGCTACCCACGCCCTCCCTGCGCAGAAGACTTCCACGCAGAGAGAGTAGGAGGAGACTGGGAGTCAAACAACTTTTATGTTGGAAGAGGTTTAAGAAACGCCCACTGGCGGATTCTGCTAGCGACTGAGGCAGCCATGAATTGAAGGGCTGTCCAGACAGAAAGGTTTAACAAGGCAACATAGCCAGGAGAGGCGGCAACTTACGCACGAGCAACCCCATACGCATTACAACACCTTAGACAGCTTCTAGTTTAACCGCAAAGCCCTGCCTTTGCTTGCTTTTATTAATTTCACAGTTACCTGATGGGCTTGATGGGGCCCTTTAACGAGCAAACAGAAGAGCTTATGAGGCTGCTGGATGAAAAAGCCGATGGAGAAACTGCAGTGGATGTGATGAGCCTGCTGAAACGTGTGACGCTGGACATCATTGCAAAGGTACTCGCTGGATGAATTTCCTGTTTCCATTAAGGAGCAGGGGATGCCTCTCATTCTGAGTCAAATTGAGTCAAAGGGCAGCACAAAGGACAAGTTTAATATGGGAGAAAAGGGTGTTGGGAAGCCCTCACCCTTTTGGGCTGACACATAGGGAAAGGAAATCTTACATTGCATGTCTGTTGAATAGAGCCACAGCACAAATAAATAATTTCTGCCAAGTATCCAGAGGAATGCTGCAATTCACCAGCTCAACTTTCACCCAGCTTCATAAGACATGCAAAGCTGACATCAGAATAATAACAATGTGTTGTAACTATTTTTTTAATTGCTGTTGCTGTTTTAATTGTATGGAATTCATGTTGGCTGGCTTTAATAGTGTTTAATTTTGGTTTAATTTTTTATATTTCTGTGCCAGGACCTTCAGGTGAAAGGCAGGCTATATATATGTTAAATGAATATATAACAAAATGTACACACGCATACACAGCCTGTTGTGTTTCTGACCAAGAAGCCAAGGGCTTTTTAATGTTCCTGTAACACTTTTGTGAACTTGAAACAAGATGAACCCCACAGGTATAATGTACCAAAACATTTCCTCCTCTTTGGTGTTTAAAAGACTTGAGAAATAGAGATCAAGCTTGAACTGCAAAGGAGGATGGCAGAATGCAAAGATGTTTTAGATCTCCTTTCTTCACATTATCAGGTAGCCTTTGGCCTTGAACTGAACACCCTGCATGATGAGAGCACGCCTTTTCCGCATGCGATGTCCACAATCATGAAAGGACTGGGTCAGTCACGCAATCCATCATTTAAGGTCAGTGCAGGCATTTCTCGTGGAATTCTGACCCTCTCTGAAACATACATTATTGCTTGTCAAGCTTATTCCAAGAGTCTTGGACAAATCCTTTTGGGAAACTGGCAAGTGATGTTATCCCTTAGTTCTTTTGCACCCCAGCATTCCTGCGCCACTAGATATGCCTTGAACATTTTTGCTTGGGCTTGCCCTGTTCTTCCTACCTGTTTCCAGACTGTCTTGTACAACTGTAGGACCCGCGTAGATTTTGCATAGCTGTTTTATTGCTGATCAATCAGCAATCTCTGATATGTTGGAATGGACCATTCAACACCTGCTGGTTGCTATTGCATTCTCAAAGGATGCTTGTCTAAGGGAACATTAACCGCCAGTGGGCCACAGCTATCTTCTGTCTTAGCAGGTGGCTTTTGTTGACAGCTACGTTGTCCAGTAATATGTTCTTGGTTTTGCTCTGCTCTGCTCCTCATGATAGTATCTGTTATCTGTCCAGTATGTGCCAAAGTACAGGAAAGAAGTGAAAGAGGTTCAGGAGAGCTTGCTACTGCTGCGCCGTTTTGGCAGCCAGTGTATCGAACAGAGACGCAAAGCCATCCAGAATGGGGAGGAGATTCCATTGGATATTCTGACTCAGATACTGAAGAGTGCAGGTAGCAGACTCCTTTTTTAAATATGCTTTTTATTAATTTTCTGGTTACACAAACAAATACAATAAATTTCATCCATCGTCCACTCATTTCCTTATCTGCCGCTCTGCCAAGCCATGACTTCCCTCGCTCCCTCCAACCAGTTTTCCTTTTTCAATCTACTTCCTGCAGTCTCTTCTTATTTTCCCAGTCCATGCCTTAAGATTTATTTCAGTCTTGCTAGTGTCTTCAGGTACCTACAGTTATTATTTATATAATCCATAAATTTACTCCAATCTCTTTGGAATTTTGCTTCATTCTGGTTTTGGATCCTGCAGGTCAGTTTTGCTAGTTCTGCGTATTCCAACATCTTCATCTGCCACTCCTCCATGAATGGCAATTCTTGTACTTTCCATTTTTGGGTAAACATAAATAACCCTTGAACCACTTTTTCAATTTCCTCTCCCATCAAGCCCAGCAAAAAAGCTTCTGGCTTTTTGGGAAAGGTATATTTAAACATCTTTTTCACTTTGCTGTAAATCATTTCCCAAAATGATTTTGTTTTCTCACATGTGGTAAAAGTCACCATCCTTATCTTTACACTCCCAGCATAATTTACTACTCACCCTAAACTTTTTTGACAATTTCACGGGTGTTAAGTACCATGGGTACATCATTTTCATTGTATTTTCTTTTAAGATGGTACATGCTTTAAATTTTACGTTCTCGTTCCACAATCTCACAACACTGAGTATGATGTGTGGGTAGGGGACTCCTTTTTTCAAGGAATCATAGAATTGGAAAGGACCAAATATAGGATGGGGAACACTTGGCTCGCTAGCAGTACATGTGAAAAGGATCTAGGGGTCTTGATGGACCACGAGCTGAACATGAGTCAACAGTGTGATGCAGCAGCAAAAAAAGTGAATGCTATTTTAGGCTTCATCAATAGAAGTATAGAGTTCAGATCAAGGGAAGTAATAGTACCACTCTATTCTGCCTTAGACAGACCACACCTGGAATACTGTGTCCAGTTCTGGGTGCCACAATTTAAGAAGGATGTTGACAAGCTGGAACTTGTGCAGAGGAGGGCAACTAGGACAATAAGAGCTTTCTGACAGTAAGAGCTGTTTGACAGTGGAACAGTCTCCCTTGGGATGTTGTGGACTCTCTCCTTGGGGGTTTTTAAGCAGAGGTTGGATGGCATCTGTCATAGAGGCTTCCTTTTGGGCAGGGAGGTCAGCCTCACTCTTGGTTTCCTGTCTTGACAGCTGAGGAAGGGGACTGCGATGCTGAAATTCTCCTGGACAATTTCGTCACTTTCTTCATTGCAGGTTGGTAGATCTATATTCCGTTTTCCCTTCCATCCTTTAATTATGAACTGACCCAGACCCTGCGATCATCCTTTGAGGCCCTTCTTCATGGGCCTCCTCCGTGAGAGATCTGGAGGGTGGCAGCATGAGAACAAGGCCTTTTCTGTGGTGGCTCCCCACTTGTGGAATTCTCTTCCCAGGGAGATTCGACTGGCGCCTTCATTATATATCTCCAGGCACCAGCCTGAAGTGTCCCTCTTCAACCTGGCCTTTGGCTAATTAAACAATCTGTAGCCTTTTAAACTGAGTGGTGGTGGTGATATTGTTTTTATTTGTTATTACGGTATGTATTTTTGTGTTGTAAACCAACATGTGATCTTCGGATGAAAGGTGGTATAGAAATTTAATAGATCGTAATAATAAAGTAATTAGATTCCCTGTCCTGCAGGTCACGAGACCACTGCCAACTTGTTGTCTTTTACCATATTGGAACTGGGACGGCAACCTGACATATTGAAGAAGTGGGTGAAGTTCGCCCTTTCCTTTTATTCTTCGTTTATTTGTGTTTTTATTTTTTAGCAGGTCCCTCCTACCCATTGACGGTCCGTTGAGTTATTTTATGCACTCTGTGTATGTCTAATGTTATACAGTGGTACCTCAGGTTACATATGCTTCAGGTTACAGACTCCACTAACCCAGAAATAGTACCTCGGGTTAAGAACTTTGCTTCAGGATAAGAACAGAAATCATGCTCTGGCGGCGCGGTGGCAGCAGGAGGTGCCATTAGCTAAAGTGGTGCTTCAGGTTAAGAACAGTTTCAGGTTAAGAACGGACCTCCGGAACGAATTATGTACTTAACCTGAGGTACCACTGTATCCAGAAACTGGAGAAAGGAAAAGGAGCTCAATGTGGCACACAGAGTTCTCTTCCTCCCCATTTTATCTTCACAACAGCCCTGTGAGATAGGCTAGGCTGAGAGTGAGTGACTGGCCCATGATCACCTAGTGAGCTTCACGGCTGAGTGAGGATTTGAACCTTGGTCTGCCAGGTTTTAGTCCAACACTCCAACCATTATACGTGTTGCATCTCCCTTCTCTCTAAATGTGTTGAACTGTGTCCTGGATTGTAACCACCCAGGGCACCTAAACTGGCTATGATTTGGGAGCAATTATTTCTTATCTTTGGATGAACCAAACCAATATGCATTTTGACTGTGTGAGTGAATTATGGTGCTGCTTAGTCCTAGGAAGGTACCGTATTTTTTGCTCTATAAGACACACTTTTCCCCTCCTAAAAAGTAAGGGGAAATGTGTGTGCGTCTTATGGAGCGAATGAAGGCTGTGCAGCTATCCCAGAAGCCAGAACAGCAAGGTCATCTTCAGGGCAGCGGGATGAAGGCTGTTCTGGCTTCTGGGATTCAGAATATTTTTTTTCTTGTTTTCCTCCTCCAAAAACTAGGTGCGTCTTATGGTCTGGTGCATCTTATAGAGCGAAAAATATGGTAAATACAGATACTTTCAAAGGTAGATGTCTGCCTTTTAGTATAATAAAGAATTCACGGACATTTGAGTAAAATTTCTCATGCATTTCCTTCTTAAGACTTCAGGCTGAAGTGGACGAGGTCGTTGGGGTGAAGAGAGATGTTGCCTATGAAAATCTCGCAGAGCTTAAATACTTATCACAGGTACACTTGGAGAATGCTCTGAAAAGATCCTAGTTGCCCAGCCATTAAAAGTAAGACATTGGTTTTAAGATGAAACTTGAGGCCTTGTTTTAGAGCAAAGAATATCTCAAAGCTCTTTAGCTGTAATATTAACACCGTGAGAAAAAAAATAATTATCAGTTTCTCGTAAGGAATTCTCATTGTGCAGAGAAATCTTATCTGCTGCATCAGCCTCCAGAAGAATAAGTGTGATACTGTGTTACCTTTTTAACTGTTCAAACACTGGATATGCAATGACTCTGATTCTTCCTGGTCCATCCCTGTAGCAGTAGGGAAGTTCAACTAGTGCACGTAGAAAGTCCCTTAGTGCAGGAGCAGCCAAGATGGTACTCTCCAGATGTTATGGATTACAGGTCATCATTTCATCATCATCATTTTTAAATTTCTATACCGTCTTTCTATCTTACAATACTCAAGGCGGTTTACAAGCTGAAGAAACAAAAAAAAAAAGGAACATCTTATAACAATCTAATGCAATACAAAAATGTGATAATACTTTAAAATAGGCAACCTACATCAAAAAAGTAACATTCAACATTCATTAGAATAGTATTAAATAATAATAACATATAAAAGTTAAACAGAAATCCACTCAACAGTTACAATAAATAATTTCTAAACTATAATCAATAAAACAATGGCAAGCCACAGTACATAAAATAGTACAATACAATACAAATTGAGAAGCAGAGACTAGAGGGTGGGGGAAGGCAGGTGGAAGGAGGCCTTGCCTGACGAAGTCTCTCCCCTCACAGTTCTTTCTCCAGGTCACCAGCCAGTGGTTAGGGATGGTGGGAGGGCGCTGCATTAACTATCTCTTCCTTACATCACATTGCTATGTGGTCCTTTCGTTCAGGCATGATGGAATAAATATGCCTCTGTTACTCATTTCTTGTGCACAGATCTTCTTATTAGGTTGTGATTCCTTTATGCAGTGGTACCTTGCTTCTCGAACGTAATCTGTTCTGGAAGTCCGTTTGACTCTCGAAATGTTTGAAAACCAAGGCATGGCTTCCAATTGGCTGCAGGAGCTTCCTGCACACAAGCGGAGGCCGTGTCGGACATTCAGCTTCCGAAAAACATTTGAAAACCGGAACACTTACTTCCAGGTTTTTGGTCTTCAGGAGCCGATTTGTTCGTCAACTAAGCCGTTTGAGAACAAAGATTCCACTGTAAATTCTATAAACTGTTCTGTTCTATATTCTGTTACCATTGCATTTCCCGAGCACTCAGAGAACATTGTTTTGAAGGGGGGGGCCCTGCAATCCTTTCCCTTGCACAGCATGCCAGTTTTTGCTGTGTTTGCCATGCCTTCTAATTTCCAGTTTTTAAAGAGCTAGGAGAACTGGCTGTCTCTCCTGGGGACTAGATAACAAACTATTGCTGCTAGTAGGATCACTCACCCAGGAGTGAGTGTTCTGGTTTTCGAACATTCTTTTGGAAGCTGAATGTCTGATGGGGCTTCCGATTGGCTGTAGGAGCTTCCTACAGCCAATCAGAAGCCACCCTTTGGTTGCCAAACATTTCGGAAGTCAAATAGCCTTCCAGAACAGATTTTGTTTGACTTCTGAGGTACAACTCTGCTGTTTAATCTTTTGAAACTTTAACTGCTCATGGATGTGTTTGAAGAAAAGAGGGAGCAGTCAAACCCAGGGAGATAATTCTTGTAACACTGAACCATGGTTTGCCATTGCCTCCAAAGCAGCTCATTGAGACGTACTTCTGAGTAGGCATGTGTAGCCTTACGCTGTAGATTTCTTTTTTTATTCCCCTTCCGCAAGAAAAATACAAAGTAGGAAATTTACACGGGAATTAAGGCTGAGAACAAGTTATTAGTTCAAATAGCCCCAATAAACTTGTGACTGAGCTGAGTTTCTGTGGGAAGAATTCCAGATGAAAACCCAACCCTTCCATTTAACAAACCATGCTAGTTGGTGAAACGAAATAGCTTTTTTTACCTTTACCCTCTTAGGTTCTCAAAGAATCCCTGCGGTTATATCCACCAGCTCCAGGAACTGTCCGCTGGACCGAAAAGGAATGTGTCGTTGAAGGAATCAAAATTCCAGCAGAAACCACTTTAATGGTGAGTCTTGTTTGAAAGCCGTGTGCTGTTATCTAACACATTGGAATTCAACATCAAACTTCCCCTGATGCAACAGACTTTTATGTCCAGGGTAATGTATGTGCTGTGATTCTCTAAGAGGATGAGAAAGCAGCAGAATCCGCTTATGGCTTGTGGTGGGGATGGTGAATGGGGAGAGGGCCTTCTCAGTAGTGGCACCCGCCCTTTGGAACGCCCTCCCATCAGATGTCAAGGAAATAAACAACTATCTGACTTTTAGAAGACATCTGAAGCCAGCCCTGTTTAGGGAAGTTTTTAATGTCTGGTGTTATGTTGTATTTTTAATATTTTGTTGGAAGCAGCCCAGAGTGGCTGGGGAAACCCAACCAGATGGGCGGAGTATAAATAAGTTGTTGTTGTTTATTATCCTTACTGTGGCAAACATAGTAATATCTCAAAGACTGTACTGAATAATTTCTTGGTTCCCTGCACCTCTCTTGCATCTCTCTGTGATGAATAGTAATAACTGCTGAATAGGGCCATGCGCTAGGGTTGCCATATTCCTAAAAGTAAAATTCCTGAGGCCCACAAAGTTGTTTAGCTTTTTTTTTTAAGGAAACCACCAAAATTATTGAGCTTTTTTGGGGAAACCTCTCCCCCCCGAGTGATTTTAAGCTTTTGAAGCTGTTTCCACTGCTCCCCCCACCGATGCCATTTTTACACCCAAAAACCAGTCTACCATGCATGACTAAGTTAAAAAAAAAAGTTACGCAAATCTGCTCCTTAGAATGACTAGCAGAAGCAGAATTAAATTGTGCAAGCTGTAAATTATGTGAAATGCAGGATGACATGCAAATTAACTTACCTTGCAATCCTATACCTGCCTACCCTGTCAAGTAGAGGAGATTACATATGGCATATAGGATTACAATGTTCATTTCATAATTGATACAGGTTGCAGTATTCGGTTTCTGGATTGTTGCAGAATTTTTCTTCTTCTTTTAATCACAGAACGATTGGTTTTGTACCCTACTTTACCAGGCAAAATTTCCACTCAAAGCAGCTTTTAATGTCTAAAATAACACAATAGTTTAACAAAACGACGTTAAGCTATAATAAAGCAATGAAATAATAAAAGGGGGGGAACACTAACTGATAATTGTATGCTAGGAAATGTGTACTTAGTGGGGGTGTTCAGTGTGATCACTTATACTTATTATTAAATGCTTTTAATATTTCTTTGCTCACAGTTAAGTTGCCTTGAGCCCTTTAGGAATAAGGCGATGCATGTTCTGTACAGGACTAATCGGGGAAAGGAACCAGGACTTGATTAAAATACTGTATGCATTTGCCTCTAACTTTGAACAACCAATGTTTTTGAAGAGTCATATATACAAATGTAAACTGCTCTGTTCCCTTGGCAGTTCAGCAGCTATGTCATGGGACGTATGGAAAGGTTTTTCAAGGATCCGCTGGTCTTTGATCCTGAGCGATTTAGCAAAGACCAGCCAAGGTGAGCCCCTTTCTTATTTCTTCTAACAAAAATACGTGGTGACTGTCATTGAGACATGCTGCTAATTCTTACGATTTTCAGAGGGCTTGAAGAAAATATCAGAATTTTTTGAACGCCAAACATGACATTAGGCCAGGTATTGGAAGTGTCTGCCAGGTAGGGGTCTAAGAAGGCATCCATTTCTATTGCAACCCATCTTCGTTGTTGTGATGTTTGCCCTCCTAGGTGTGTGACATCATACTGGGTTCAGAAGGAAAGGGTTAACTAAGTGTAAAATGACTAACCAATGGGAACCCAAGGGGAGAAGTTAGGAGTTAGAGTTAGGGTGGTTGAGAAGTCAGTCTGGAGTTAGAGAAGAGATGGAGAGGTTAAGTCTGTGGGCTGGGCTAGTCTGATGTGAGAGAGTGAGAGAATTTGTTAAGAGGAGTCAGACAAACAGTTGATATAATCAGTCATAAGGTATTAGGAAGGTATAGGCCAGTACAGAAACTAAAGTTAAGATACTGACAGGAATATTTTATGAGAAACCATAAACTTGTTAATGTTTATAACATAAACTTGTTTATTTGGTTCAAGTTTAACGACTGTCTGGACTCAGTGTTTTACCCGAGAGTAACGGGTTGGTGGCAGCGGGGAAGCGAGCACAGTGGTGGCACAGGGATCAACAGACCGTTAAATATCCGGGGACCCTGTGTGATTGCCACAGTTGTGTGCAGTGCTGTCTCCAGTCTGCTGCAGTTTGTCATGTGATTAAAAAACTTACATTATTCACCTCGCTGTCTGCTGCGGTGGAATTTCACGTTGTTAATTACGTTATTCCATCCCATTCATTTCGGTGCAAAGGAAATGCAATGCACACAGAGAACCAATCATAATTGATTGCATACCGCTTGCAGACTGAAAACAACAGCAACAGTGAATACTGATTGTATTTGCTGGATTGATTTCCATTTGGCACGTGGAACGAATAAGCAAACATCAAATTCTCCTGTGTCTGTACCACCAGACTATAAAATTTTCTGCCACGTGTCGGACTTTTTGGATCTTTTCCCTTACTTGTGATAAAGACTTAAGAGTTTCCAGTAAATGGCAACATTCACAAAATTATTTCAGTTATTTCGGGTTGCTATGTGACCAGGGATAAAAACAGGCTTGGTATCTTTCTGTGCTTTTTAACAGCAGCTTGATCTGTAGAAATTAATCGACAGAGGTTTTTTGGGCGTAAGCAGAGATCAGGAAGTGACTATGACTATTGTCAACCTGCTATTAAACACAACACCTAAATGGGAAGGTTCAGTCATAAAGCAAGGTCCCAGGTTCAGTCCTCAGCATTTCCAGGTTGGCCTGGGAAATATTCCCTCCCTGAACCCCTGAAGAGCAGCTGTCAGCCAGTGTAGACAATATTGAGCTAGATGGACCAATATCTGACTCTGTATAAAGCACCTTCCTGTGTTCCTATGTTCATTAGCAGCTGTAATATATGCTGTTGCTTAGAAGGAAGCCTGTCTGGTGTTTTCAAAACCATCTTATTCTTGTCTGTCTTGTTTTTGTGATGGTTTAGGCCCTCCTTTTGCTATTTCCCATTTTCCCTGGGACCTCGTTCCTGTATTGGGCAGATATTTGCACTGGTAAGTAAAGCAGTCCACTGGTCAAGTGATGCAGAAGATAGGTCCCTTTGTTTGAATTGCATCCCGTCCTCTTCTGCTTTTATGGAGTCCTACTTACTGCTGCGGGAGGTGGGTGGTGCTGTGCGTTAAATCACAGAGCCTAGGACTTGCCGATCAGAAGGTCAGCGGTTCTAATCCCTGCGACGGGGTGAGCTCCCATTCCTCGGTCCCAGCTCCTGCCAACCTAGCAGTTCAAAAGCACGTCAAAGTGCAAGTAGATAAATAGGTACTGCTCCGGTGGGAAGGTAAATGGCGTTTCCGTGCGCTGCTTTGGTTCGCCAGAAGCGGCTTAGTCATGCTGGCCACATGACCCGGAAGCTGTACGTCGGCTCCCTCTGCCAATAAAGCAAGATGAGCACCGCAACCCCAGAGTCGGTCACGACTGGACCTAAATAGTCAGGGGTCCCTTTACCTTTTTACTACTGCTGCAGGCAGGAGTGGAAGCTGAGTTAAGGTACTAGTGGAGTAATAAGATGGGAGACCCAGTGGCGATCTCAAGGATGCCTCAAATTTTTAAGTTGAAGAAGCACCATTTTATACAGCAAAGATGAAGAACCTGTAGCCCCCCCACCCCCCGGTGTCGTTGGACTTCGACTCCCATCAACACAATCCAGCATGGCCAAAGCCATGGTTTCGGAAGCTGGTGTCACGGTTCAGTTCATGGGCAATCGAAGTCCTGGCTGGGGACGTCGGGACCGGGGGCAAGATGGCGGGGTGGGAGCAGGAAGCCAGGAGTTGGGAAGCCAAGGGTCCAAGGGTCAGAGAGCTGGGAGTCAAGAAGCCAAGGGTCCGAGGGTCAGGAAGCAAGGAGTTACGAAGTCAAGGGTTTGAGGATCAAGAAGCAAAGAGTCACGAAGGCAGGGGTCCAAGGAGTCAAGGAACCAAATGCAGCAAGGCAGGCAACGTGTTGCTGTGGCAAAGAGCTGAAGGAAAATGCTGTCCTTATATCCCTTCCCAGCTCTTGCCACCAGGTGCTGTGAGTTATCAACCGGCCTCACCTGTGAGGCCTTGCCTCTTAAGAACAAATTTAGGAAGGCCCCAGTCGTGGTCACAGGGCCTGGCTCCTGCACACACACCTGACAGCTGGCTTCTTTCAACAACCCATAGTTAAGATCAACAACAGTTTAGGGTTCCAGACAGAATGCTAAATGGTGGTTATTGGAAATCAGAATGGGAAGCTTCCAAACTGATGGAGAAGAGAAGGGAGCATGTGAGTTCAAGGCCTACTTAGACTCGTTCTGGTCATCCTAAACTATGGTTTTAACATGTGGATGGGGGACCTCAGATCCAAGAGCTGAATGCAGCCCATCAAGCCCTTCTATCTAACCCTTGAAGGCTACCCAGGTGAAACCACTCTCTGACCTTGCTACTCACCACCCTCAAATGCTTTTGATTGGCTAGAATTGGTCACTGAAGTGTGGTCATGCATCTTGCTTGCCCAAATGGAGGGTGAAAATGGGTGTCAAAGGTGCATTCCTCTGGCCCTGCTCCCTTACAAGGCTAGCACCCCCTTATAAGTTAACCAAAAAGGAATTAGGCCCTTGGATTAAAATGTGCTGCAACAATCAAAAATATAACTTTTTTTAATCCAAAAAACAAACAAAAACCCCTTGGTTTGGGCCTTCAAAGGTACTCAGTAAAGGTAATTGAAGGTGACACCTGACCAGTGATATCTGTCATCTCTGAGTGCACTTTCAACCAAGGAATTTTGGTTACACAGATTTACAATTGTCTTTTCACCATTTTCAAGTCTGAACAAGTAGCTGGTGGCAGACATGCACATGTAGTCTTTAAGAGTGAGCAGTGTCTTCAATCTGGCATGCGCTCTGGGAGCGATGTACTCAGTCTAGGAACTTCATAGTCACTGTGGTTTGGGATTTGTGCAATCAGGGTGTAACCAATGAGGAAATAGCAATATACTGGGAAATGGGTGTGAGCAATGTAGGGATCTAAGGACTTCTTAAAACAAGAAACTGTGTACAGTACAAAATTGTGTAAATTGAAGGAGCTCTTGAAATATGCTCTAGGAAAGGCTCCCATTTAATTTGGATTGCAAAATGCCTTATTAATTAAACATGCTACAGTTGTGGGAAGCAATAATAATAATAATAATAATAATAATACAGTGACATCTTACTTTGTGGGAAATTGTGTTAGCGCATAATTGGGTATTGGTAGGTTTCGTTATAAGGACAACCTTGTGGTGATTATACACCTAAACTTGGCAATTTTGGGGGAATGATAACTGAGACAAATCAGACGTGTTAATTGTGCAGTTACCATCCCCCCCCCCACATTTGAACAAAACATATTAGGTTTGCTTTTTATTTTTAGAAGGTCCTGCAAGCACCTATGTGCTAAAGATGTGGGGTATTTAATGTTTAAACCATCAATAACAAGTATACAATGTTAAATGAAAACAAGAAATGGTAGGGTTAAGATTCCACAGAAACAGTGAGTGCTTTTTCAAGTTGAGATGATATGATGAATGTCACCTTACATTTTAAAAAGCAACAATAGCCATGCTGGTCCATAAGTAAAAGTGGTCAATACCTTTATTAGGATCAACAAAAATGTCACGAAATAGTGGCATGGTTTCATGTTCTCCAGAACGCTTAGAATCAGGTAGAATTTCCACTAAATACATGCTCCATTTTTCTCAGTAATCTTTGCAACCACAGCTTTAATTCAAATGCATTTTTAAAAACCTTTTTTCCAATTTATTTATACAGTGGGATGCGGGTGGCGCTGTGGGTTAAACCACAGAGCCTAGGACTTGCCGATCAGAAGGTCGGCGGTTCGAATCCCTGTGACGGAGTGAGCTCCCGTTGCTCAGTCCCAGCTCCTGCCAACCTAGCAGTTCGAAAGCACATCAAAGTGCAAGTAGATAAATAGGTACCGCTCCGGCGGGAAGGTAAACGGCGTTTCCGTGCACTGCTCAGTTTTGCCAGAAGCGGCTTAGTCATGCTGGCCACATGACCCCGGAAGCTGTATGCCAGCTCCCTTGGCCAATAAAGCGATATGAGTGCCGCAACCCCAGAGTCAGTCACGACTGGATCTAATGGTCAGGGGACCCTTTACCTTTACCTTTACCTCTGGTTACGAACTTAATTCGTTCCGGAGGTCCGTTCTTAACCTGAAACCATTTGTCAGAGCTGCTTCCAGATCCTAGCTCACAGAGGATCACGCTAGCCAGCGTTCACTTTATAAAAGTCTTTATTGAGTTACAGTTTCCATTCTCAAGCTGCTGCGTGCAGCTCTACGTCTTATGGGTTAGACCGGCGAAGCTCCGTCTGAGTCTCTGCCCCCTGTACACCAGCTTAATACCCTAGCCTTACTCCACCTTTTCCGCCTGACCGTTCTTCTCTGGGTCCCTCTGCCCCCCGCGGTCTCTTCCTTCCTGGACTCTTCTGACGCGGACCCCCCGGACCCTTCTGTCTCCTTGCGTCGGGCTTTAGGACCTGGCTCCCTTTCCGGGCTGCTTACTGCGCCACCTTCCTGTGCATTTGAACTTGGCGCGCGCGCCCAACCTTCCACTTTCCGCTTAACCGTTTCTTCGCTCCCCGATGGAGGTGTGGCCACTCCTGACTCATGCCCTCCCCCCTGCTGCGAGCTGCCAGAGCTCGATACCTGGCGCCCTTCCTCTCCACTGCGCTCTGTTGGTGACGCTGGCCCCGATTTCCAACTGCTGCCCTCTGAGCCCCCTCTGGACCCTTCTTCCTGGGGTGTCCCCCTAGGCTCCCCCCTTGCTCTGGCCACTGGCGCTCCTTTCTGTGAATCTTCTGATTCACTGGAAAGACTCGGAGATCTTGGGTCGTCGTCATCACTCATTTTCTCTTCGGACTCCTCCCCCTCGCTCTCTGTTTCCTCCCTTGCCCTCGCCTCCGCTCCTGAACCCCTGACACCATTCTTAACCTGAGGTACCACTTTAGCTAATGGGACCTCCCGCTGCTGCCGTGCCGCCAGAGCCCGATTTCTGTTGTTATCCTGAGGTAAAGTTCTTAACCCGAGGTACTACTTCCGGGTTAGCGGAGTCTGTAACCTGAAGTGTTTGTAACCCGAGGTGTTTGTAACCCGAGGTACCACTGTACACTGCTTTTCACCACAAATGGTCACAAAGTGGTTTTCCACTACCAACAATAAAACTATCAATCCATCAAAATAACACAAGTGTTCAAAACAAAAATCACAGGTTAAAAACACATTCAGAAAGTCGACATGGCACAACTTGCTTAAAACACCCACTGATGCAGAAGGAGGAGGAGGAGGAGGCATGTCTGATCTCAGCTTAGGATGCAGGGCCACAGAATTGGGCCCACAACACTGACTGCACACTGGATACAAGCTTTGCATCTGAGCCATGGGAAACCACTAACAGAGACTGTCCTGAAAATCTCAGAGATGGGGAAAGAGATATAAGGTATTAAGGAATCCAGCTGGCATTGTAAAGAAAGAATTCAGAGTGTGCTTAGAGCGTGTTCCTGGTCCTTCCTTCCTGAAGTTGAATTGTTAGGCATCACATGACATCAGGTGGTCAACAGTGCAGAGAGTACCTTGGTTCTCAAACCTAATCCGTTCTGGAAGTCCAGTCCAAAACCAAAGCATTCCAAAACCAAGGCGCGTTTTCCCATAGAAAGTAATGCAAAATGGATTAATCTGTTCCAGACTTTTAAAAACAAGCCCTAAAACAGCAATTTAACATGAATTTTACTAATGAGACCATTGATCCATAAAATGAAAGCAATAACACTGGTCAACAACAAATCTGTTGTCTGCATTTTTTCAGTTGATTTAGGATGAATCTGATGTGCTGAATCCAAAAATCACATTGGTTTTGCTCAATCAGGTCAAGTTTTTGAGCTATGGCCACATGTCGTTTTTTTACGCTTTTGTTCACATGTACGCTTGTGTGGAGCATTTTAGAAGAAGTTGGTGGGGGTAAAATGCCATGTCGAATAATTGTTTTGATTGGAAATGATTATTTTAATGACAAGAAGTATTCAGGTCCAATAGTTCTGGGTGATTATGTTGAAAAGGGATCAGTTTGAAGTCATAAAACCTCGAAATCTTCCATAAACTGGTGCGGTAAAGCATAAAGTTGGGGGATCAAAACTAAGTTAATCCTGATCTTCAATCAGCACATTGTCCTGTAGCTCATTGTGTTGAAATTCCAGTGCCTATCTTCGGAGAACTTCCTGACATTAGTGACGAAGATGCCTCCAGTGTTGAAGGACATGAAGAAGAAGAAGTGGTTCTTGAAGATGATGCTCCACATCCATTTTCCCAAAAGGAGTTGAATGATCTAGTTCACGACCTCAGCTTGTCAAAGGACTCTGCCGAACTGTTGGCATCCATATTGAAGGAAAAAAACCTCCTCTCTGACAGTGCTCGCATCAGCTTCTTCCGCAACAGGCATCAAGAGTACCTCCGTTTTTTCTCGGAAGAGAAGGACTTGGTGTACTGTGCAGATATTGTGCAGCTTCTGCTCAAGCTTGGAGTGCCTCAGTACGAACCCAAAGATTGGAGACTGTTCATTGACAGCAGCAAGCGATCACTGAAATGTGTTCTGCTACACAATGGCAACCAGTTTGCCTCTATACCCCTGGTTCACTTGAGGGAACTTGAAGAACTATGAAGCGGTGAAGTAGGGCAGCAGTTGAAGAAGGAGTTTGTAGGGCAGCAGTTGAAGAAGGAGCAAAAAGGGTTTTCTTGTGTGTGTGTGTTTCTTGTGGCTGATTAGCTGTTTTCCCTGTGTAAAGGTCAGAGGGGGCAGGGTTTCTGTTGAGGCAGGGGATTAGCTGTGGGAGGAGCTTATCAGAGTTTGTAGGGCAGCAGTTGAAGAAGGAGCAAAAAGGGTTTTCTTGTGTGTGTGTGTTTCTTGTGGCTGATTAGCTGTTCTCCCTGTGCAAAGGTCAGAGGGGGCAGGGTTTCTGTTGAGGCAGGGGATTAGCTGTGGGAGGAGCTTATCAGAGTTTGTAGGGCAGCAGTTGAAGAAGGAGCAAAAAGGGTTTTCTTGTGTGTGTGTGTTTCTTGTGGCTGATTAGCTGTTTTCCCTGTGTAAAGGTCAGAGGGGGCAGGGTTTCTGTTGAGGCAGGGGATTAGCTGTGGGAGGAGCTTCTCAGAGTTTGTAGGGCAGCAGTTGAAGAAGGAGCAAAAAGGGTTTTCTTGTGTGTGTGTGTTTCTTGTGGCTGATTAGCTGTTTTCCCTGTGTAAAGGTCAGAGGGGGCAGGGTTTCTGTTGAGGCAGGGGATTAGCTGTGGGAGGAGCTTATCAGAGTTTGTAGGGCAGCGGCGCGCGCCTAGCGGCGCGCGCAGTTATATCCATCTTTTAGATTTAGGGGAGCTAGTCTCAAACGTTTGTTGGGGGAGACCTAGGTTTTTTTTTTGTGGGCGAAGTTATTTGTCCTGTCTTCAAGCTTTTTATGATGGAGGACCTCTGTAGCCACCCCCAACAACACGATCTCAAGATGGAAGGGGAGGGAACAGCTGCAGTCGCCTGCGATTCCTGCGCAATGTTTGCCATCTTGCCAAAGGTTGCAGGCAGCTTCACCTGCAGCAATTGCATGTTGATTGCCCTTTTAAAAGACAAAGTCCAGCAACTGGAGGAACGTGTAGCTACGCTCCAAAGAATTAGAGAGCTGGAGCTCTTCTTGGAAGCAACAGAGCACACCGTCCCCACCAAGGAGGAGACAGGGGACTCCCCTGAGAAGGAGGCTAGTTCATCAACACAGGAGCCAGATATATGGAGAAACGTGACTCAAAGAAGTAGGAGGCCCAGGGTTCACTCTGATTGTTTAGAAATACACAATCGCTTTGAGGTCCTCTCCCCTAGCATGGAAGACGAAGAGCAGACTCCATTTGAGGATCTCTCCCTCATTACAGTCGATCAGGTATATGAAGACGAGCAGCAAAGTCAGTCCTCAGGGAATGTGCAGGCGACCTTGGAACGGACAGCTCACGGAAGAACCCCGACCAAACCCAAGAGGAGGCGTGTAGTGGTGATAGGGGATTCCCTACTGAGGGGAACAGAAGCAGTGATCTGTGGGCCTGACAAGATGTCTCGGGAAGTGTACTGTCTCCCCGGGGCTAAGATCCAAGATGTAACTGAACGACTGCAAGCAATCATAAAACCCACTGACAAATACCCCTTCCTCTTGGTTCATGTGGGAACCAATGACACTGCAAGCAATAGCCTCCAGAAGATCAAAAGAGACTACGAGGCTCTCGGCAGGAAATTGAAGCAACTAAATGCACAAATTGTCATCTCGTCTGTCCTCCCAGTTGAACGACGTGGCCCAGGGAGAGAGGGGAAAATAGTGGAAGTGAACAGCTGGCTTCGCAAATGGTGTAAACAGGAACGGTTTGGATTCTTAGATCACGGACTGCAGTTTCTTGAAGATGGACTTCTGGCAAGTGATGGGCTGCACCTCACAACGGTTGGGAGGAATGTTTTTGCCAAAAATCTCAGAAACCTCATCAGGAGGGCTTTAAACTGACTAATGTGGGGGAGGGAGACAGTGCTCCTGAAGGTAGGAGTCTATCAATTAATGAAGATGATCATCCAAATGTCATAGACCAAATGGAGCAAACAGCACGCGGACCTAGTGGTGGGAGGAAAAAATCCTTAAATAAGAGACACGGGGGAATGATTAATGGACTTCAATGTCTGTACACTAATGCGCAAAGCATGGGAAATAAACAAGATGAGCTTGAGCTCTTGGTACAGCAAACTAAATATGACATAATAGGCATCACTGAAACCTGGTGGGATAAGTCCCACGATTGGAATGTAATAATGGGGGGATACAATCTATTTCAGAGAAACAGACCAGACAAGAAAGGAGGAGGAGTGGCGTTATATGTCAGGGATGTGTATACCTGTGAAGAGATCCAAGATTTAGAACCTCAAAGCCAATGTGAGAGCATTTGGGTCAAAATTAAGGGAGAGAAGAATAACAGAGACCTCATTGTGGGAGTTTACTATAGATCCCCAAGCCAAACGGAGGACATAGATGATGCCTTCCTGGAACAGATGGCCAAGCATGCAAAAGGAAGGGAGATAGTAGTAATGGGGGACTTCAATTACCCGGATATTTGTTGGACGTCAAACTCAGCCAAGAGCATAAGGTCAAACAGATTCCTCACTGGCCTTGCAGACAACTTCATTGTCCAGAAAGTGGGAGAAGCAACAAGAGGAACAGCCATTTTAGATCTGGTCCTAACCAATGTTGATGACCTGGTTAGTGGGGTAGAAGTAGAAGGATCATTAGGCGCGAGTGATCATGCTCTTCTGAAGTTTACTATACAGCGGAAAGGAGCAGCCAAGCATACTAGGACTCAATTTCTTGACTTTAAGAAAGCCGACTTCATAAAACTTAGGGAAGTGCTGGGTGAGATCCCATGGACAGCAATACTAAAAGGAAAGGGAGTTCATGATGGCTGGGAGTTTGTTAAGAGGGAGATAGTAAAAGCACAACGTCAGGCAATACCAATGAGACGGAAACATGGAAGGTGCCTAAAGAAGCCAGGGTGGCTATCTAAAGAACTTTTAACTGAATTAAGATTAAAAAAGGATGTGTACAAAAAATGGAAAAGGGGGGAAACCACCAAAGAGGAATTCAAACAAATAGCCAGAACGTGTAGACACAAAGTCAGAAAAGCTAAAGCACAGAATGAACTCAGGCTTGCTAGAGAGGTTAAAAGCAACAAAAAAGGCTTTTATGGGTATGTTCATAGCAAAAGGAAGAACAAAGAAACAGTGGGGTCACTCAGAGGAGAAGATGGTGAAATGCAAACAGGGGACACAGAAAGGGCTGAACTCCTCAATGCCTTCTTTGCCTCAGTCTTCTCCGATAAAGAAAACAATGCCCGACCTGAAGAATTTGGAGCAAATGATTCAGCAAAGGAAACACAGCCCAGAATAACTAAGGAGACAGTACAAGAATATTTGGCTAGTTTAGATGTATTCAAGTCTCCAGGGCCAGATGAACTGCATCCAAGAGTATTAAAAGAACTGGCAGATGTGATCTCAGAACCACTGGCAGTCATCTTCGAGAAATCCTGGAGAACAGGCGAAGTCCCGGCAGACTGGAGGAGGGCAAATGTTGTCCCTATTTTCAAAAAGGGGAAAAGAGAGGACCCAAATAATTACCGCCCAGTCAGTCTGACATCAATAGCAGGGAAGATTCTGGAGCAGATCATTAAGCAAACAGTCTGTGAGCACCTAGAAAGGAATGCTGTGATCACCAATAGTCAGCATGGATTTCTGAAAAATAAGTCATGTCAGACTAACCTGATCTCATTTTTTGACAGAATTACAAGCCTGGTAGATGAAGGGAACTCAGTGGATATAGCCTATCTTGATTTCAGCAAGGCATTTGACAAGGTGCCCCATGATATTCTTGTAAAGAAGCTGGTAAAATGCGGTCTTGACTCTGCTACCACTCAGTGGATTTGTAACTGGCTGACTGACCGAACCCAAAGGGTGCTCATCAATGGTTCCTCTTCATCCTGGAGAAGAGTGACTAGTGGGGTGCCACAGGGTTCTGTCTTGGGCCCGGTCTTATTCAACATCTTTATCAACGACTTGGATGATGGACTCAAGGGCATCCTGATCAAATTTGCAGATGACACCAAACTGGGAGGGGTGGCTAACACCCCAGAGGACAGGATCACACTTCAAAACGACCTTGACAGATTAGAGAACTGGGCAAAAACAAACAAAATGAATTTTAACAGGGAGAAATGTAAAGTATTGCACTTGGGCAAAAAAAATGAGAGGCACAAATACAAGATGGGTGACACCTGGCTTGAGAGCAGTACATGTGAAAAGGATCTAGGAGTCTTGGTTGACCACAAACTTGACATGAGCCAACAGTGTGACGCGGCAGCTAAAAGAGCCAATGCAATCCTGGGCTGCATCAATAGGAGTATAGCATCTAGATCAAGGGAAGTAATAGTGCCACTGTATTCTGCTCTGGTCAGACCACACCTGGAGTACTGTGTCCAGTTCTGGGCACCACAATTCAAGAAGGACACTGACAAACTGGAACGTGTCCAGAGGAGGGCAACCAAAATGGTCAAAGGCCTGGAAACGATGCCTTATGAGGAACGGCTAAGGGAGCTGGGCATGTTTAGCCTGGAGAAGAGGAGGTTAAGGGGTGATATGATAGCCATGTTCAAATATATAAAAGGATGTCACATAGAGGAGGGAGAAAGGTTGTTTTCTGCTGCTCCAGAGAAGCGGACACGGAGCAATGGATCCAAACTACAAGAAAGAAGATTCCACCTAAACATTAGGAAGAACTTCCTGACAGTAAGAGCTGTTCGACAGTGGAATTTGCTGCCAAGGAGTGTGGTGGAGTCTCCTACTTTGGAGGTCTTTAAGCAGAGGCTTGACAACCATATGTCAGGAGTGCTCTGATGGTGTTTCCTGCTTGGCAGGGGGTTGGACTCGATGGCCCTTGTGGTCTCTTCCAACTCTATGATTCTATGATTCTATGATTCTAAGTATGTGCTGTAGAAAATTGGTTATGATCAGCATAAGTGGTTTATTTGTGTTGACCTGAAGATGGTGGACTTTTTGTTGGGACAACAGTCTGGCTTCACCAAGTACCCATGTTTTCTGTGCATGTGGGATAGTAGGGACCGTGCTCAGCATTACACGAAGGAGGACTGGCCTGTGTGGGAGGAATTGGTGCCTTGCAAAAAAAGGAACGTCATCAACGACCCTCTGGTGGACAGAGACAGAATACTCTTCCCACCGCTGCACATCAAGCTCGGCTTAATCAAGCAGTTCACCAAGGCTCTGGACAAGGATGGTGACTGCTTCACTTACTTGTGCCAGGCTTTTCTAGGATTGACCATGGAGAAGTTGAAAGCTGGCATCTTTGACAGTCCTCAGATCCATCAGCTCATCAGAGATCCAGAGTTCGGAAACTCAATGAACAAAGTGGAACTGGAAGCGTGGAAGGCATTTGTTCTGGTAGTGAAGAACTTTCTTGGCAACAATAAGGCCAGAAACTATGCAGAACTTGTCAACAACATACTGACTGCTTTCAGAAACCTGGGCTGCAACATGAGCGTCAAGATGCACTACCTATTTTCACATATGGACCGGTTTCCTGAGAACTTGGGTTCAATGAGTGACGAGCAGGGGGAGAGATTCCATCAGGACATGAAAGGGATGGAGACCAGGTATCAGGGTCGCTGGGATGCAGTCATGATGGCTGACTACTGTTGGACTCTGAAGAGAGACCTCCCTGCCGCTGAGCATTCCAGGAGTTCCAAGAAACGGAAGTTCAAGCCCTGAAGTTTGAAAAATGGTGAAGCAACATGCAATTTATGTGTACTTACCTTTATCAATGCCCACCATTCAGTTTACAGTAAACCTGACCTTATGGAGAGAAACGGATGCCATTTCCTGATTCAGCAGTGCAAAAATACCCTAAATCAGTTGTAGAAATCTAGACAACATTCAAAAAGCAAAAAATTGTTGCCCAGTGTAATCAATGTACTGAACTATAAAATAAACAAGACAGTATTGTAGATGATAGAAATAAAAATGATTATTTTTTCTTACCTGCACTGATGATAGTTACTGTTTGGATTTGGGGGGTGGGGGTTTTTTTTATCCATTTCCGCAGTCATACAATCAATCAGTCAGTAGGTGAACTGGGTTCCACACAGGCACAAAAACAAATCAACCGAAAAAGCCTTTAAAAAAAAGCAGCACCAAACTTAATCAGTTGTGGAAGTCCGTTTGACTTCCAAAATGTTCAAAAACCAAGGCACAGCTTCTGATTGGTGCAGGCGCCCCGGAAACAATACCCGGCAGCCACATTGGATGTTTGGCTTCCAAAAAACATTTGAAAACCAGAACACTTACTTCCAGGTTTTTGGCATTTGGGAACCAAGGTGTTTGAGTACCAAGGCGTTTGAGAACCAAGGTACCACTATACTGGATTGGGGCTGCCGGTTGCATCCTTATTTCAGGTTTAACTCTCTGTATTGTGGTCCAGGAGGATTCCAAGGCAAGTGTTCTCTTACCCCATGTGTCCAGAGAATATACAGTGGTACCCCAGGTTACATACGCTTCAAGTTACACTCCGCTAACCCAGAAATAGTGCTTCAGATTAAGAACTTTGCTTCAGGGTGAGAACAGAAATC
Source organism: Podarcis bocagei (assembly GCF_964188305.1). NCBI lineage: Eukaryota > Metazoa > Chordata > Lepidosauria > Squamata > Lacertidae > Podarcis > Podarcis bocagei. Next base: position 18,494,191 of record NC_138125.1, read on the forward strand.
GTGCTCTGGCGGCAGCAGGAGGCCCCATTAGCTAAAGTGGTGCTTCAGGTTAAGAACCATTTCAGGTTAAGAATGGACCTCCGGAATGAATTAAGTACTTAACCCAAGGTACCACTGTATAGATATATTTGAGCACTAATTTGAGCAAGGGGGAGAGCCTTGCTGCTCTCAGTAGGTGGTGGCAGTCAGTATTAGCTGGTAAGCTTCCCTTATTGACCACCTGGGGAGAAGGGTTTTTGAAGGGACCCCATGAATGTCATGCAGAGTCACTTGGAAGGACAGGATGAAAATGCAACAAAATTAAACACACTGAGCTCACTATTCTATTTTGGTTTTGTTTGCTTATAACAGATGGAGGCTAAAGTGGTGATGGCCAAGTTCCTGCAGCGGTTTGAATTCCAGCTGGTCCCACCTCAGAGCTTTAAGATTCAGGACACAGGAACACTGATGCCATTGGATGGTGTGGTGTGTCGGCTGAAGCCACGCCGTCAGATGGGCGGGGATGGAAATACTTATTAGAACGTGTTTAAAAGTGCACTTTATACATGGAGAGAATAATTGGATGCACTCTTCCCACCTTGGATCAAATCAGGTGTCATAAGAAAGCTGCAGGGATAGTGCAGGATAGTGCGCACCCAGGAAATGACAATAAAGATTATCGTATCGTATCGAGAACAGACATCCCCCCAACCCCTGTGGGTCAGGCTGCCCTCCAGTCATTCTTTTATGTAAAGCTTTTATGTAAAGCAGTATCATTGGTTCACATGGTTTGAAATCAAAGGTGTGGGGCTTTGCGAGTGCCGCCAATCAGTTGATCTAGTGCTTGCCAAGAGCACAAAGCTTTGTAGATGCCAATGATCTTCTTGGACCCCCTCATCTCTAAAAATCTAAGACACCACAATAACTATTGCAGAGCACTTTACAAGCTGCAGCCAGATTCCTAGTCATTTTTGCACTTTTTTGTATTCATATAAAATTAGCCGAGAGCACTTTTTAAGTTGATGGGTAGTGGTGGTTTTCCTTTGGCCGCAGATCACCTTCTGCTGTAAACTTTTCAGAGCTTAGCAACTGTGTGAAAAGCAGAAGGTGGCAACTTCAGAGGTATTCGCTCCTGTGTGAAAATGAGGAATGTTTCTGAGAAGATGGCGCTATTGTGTTATACAAAAACAAAGAATGCATACTTCTTTTCCTGTAGGATTAGGGTTGGGATTGTTAGGTGATAACGCTGAGGCCTGGTGCCTCCCCGCAAGGCAGCGTTGTCTGCGATTCTTCACTCCGGTCTCCCGTCACGCTGATGTGGTCCATATCCAGAGACATGAGCACACAATGAGCAGAGTTCAAAACTCCTCAGCTGTGAGGAGTAACATCTAAGCCTAATGTATTCCAAATTAAATCAAACTGAACAGAACAAAGAAAACATGGCCTCTCTCTCTGTCTTTATTCCCCGGAGGTAAAGGTAAAGGGACCCCTGACCATTAGGTCCAGTCGTGACACACTCTTTGCGGCGCTCATCTCGCTTTATTGGCCGAGGGAGCCGATGTACAGCTTCCAGGTCATGTGGCCAGCATGACTAAGCATGCAGCGCACGGAAACGCTGTTTACCTTCCCGCCACAGTGGTACCTATTTATCTACTTTCACTTTGACGTGCTTTCAGACTGCTAGGTTGGCAGGAGCAGGGACCGAGCAACGGGAGCATACCCTGTCATGGGGATTCGAACCACCAACCTTCTGATTGGCAAGTCCTAGGCTCTGTGGTTTAACCCACAGCGCCACCCACGTCCCTTCTTCCTTGGAGAGAGAACTGCAAATCAATACAGAGCGGAAACAGCGTATCTCAATTTCCTCTCACAAGACTCCCAAAATCAGTGCTGGAATGTAAACAGACATGTGACATGTAACAATCCCACACACATACCTGCAGCTCGTGAGGAATGAAATTCTCAACATGGATTCCCCTAACAAGCTCCATCAGGAGAAGCCCCTCACAAGGACATGCACTTAAGAAATGGGTGCCCCCAAATTGGTTCTGCAGGTGCTTGGAGCGAACCCCAAGAATAGGGAGGAGGACTCCATGTGCCAAGCTGAAATGCTTGCACAGATGGAGCATTGCACAGATGGCGCAAGCGTTTCATTTCCTCCGTTTTTTCTCCTATGCAAAATTTAATCAGTTAACCAACCCCCATCCACGTGATTGGGTGATTCTGGTTTGTTAAATGGGACGCTGTAACCAGGTTTTACAATACCCAACTGTTTCCCATCTGAGAAAAGGGAGCAAGCAGTGAGACCAAGCCACTGCCGGACTAGTCTTTTCCCATTAAATCAGGGGTGGACACCCTTTGGCTCTCCTGATTCTTGTTGGACTTCAGGCTCCCATCATCCCTGCCTACTGGCCATGCCAGCCGGGGCTGATAGTAGTTGGAGTTCACAACAACATCTGGAGGAGCACAGGCTAGCCACCAATGCACTAAAAAAAGTCTGGAAACTTTCCTTGCAGCCTGTGAGTCTCCCTAACACTGAGAGAAGTTGTTTCTACAACTGCATACAGTGGGCCAGTGTGATTATGCCAATGTGTTTTGCATATCTTGTTCTACTTAGCTTCCAAGAAAATACTTTCCTGCAATCTCTTGGCACTACTTCCTATTCCCAGATGGACAGCTGAGGCTCGGCCATGCTTCTTCCTTGCAATTCTAAAATATAGACATGCTTTTACCCTTGCAAGATTGAATATACTGTCTTTGGCTGTACTTGAGGGATGATTCCAACAACTCCTACATGAAAAACGCTTATGTCCCTGTGGGAGATGGCAGGACCGAATCAGTGGCTCATGCCCTTCTGGCTTGCACTAAAAAGACTTGAGGAATGAGGTTATCGCCCCTCTTTTATTGTCCATTCCGGGTTGCCCAACTACTGCCACTGTGTCCTTTCTCTTGGCAGATCAAGATGAGCAGGTGACAGCAAAGGTTGCAAGGTTTTCAGCCGGGGCAATTAGAATAAGATCCACTATTTGACTGTTGATTCAAAACACTAAGATGTATTTTATACAATTTACTTTTTAATCTTTATTCTTTATATATTGTATTGTTGTTTTACTGCTATGGCCGGTGGCTGATGCAAATAAAGATTCATTCATTCCATGCTTAGAAAGCATGGAACGGAGTGGTTTTCTGTTTCATCCATGCTTTCTAGACAAAGGTCCAAGAAATTTCCTCCTTGCTCCCACTCCTTTGCAAGGGGAAAAACCCACTCTTTAGTGATAGATTGGAACAAATGGCAATCTGGGGGGGAATCTGAGCTGAACTGGGATAGCTCAGGCAGTAGAACACAAGACTCTGAATATCAGGGTTGTGGGTTTGAGCCCCATGTTGGACAAAATATTCCTACACTGCAGGGGGTTGGACTAGATGACCCTCGTGGTCCCTAACAACTGTATGATTTTATGGTTCGAATTGCTGTTTGCTGTAATGGAGTTTTAAAGGGTGTTTACTCTGAGGGGTGGAGGGAAGCAGCAGGACGATAAGTGTGGATGAACCCCAAATATTTGAACCGAGTCACTCATTCAGTTCAGAAGCAGCATGGGTTGCATTGAATTGTATAATGAACTTAGTATAATAAATGATTCTTAGTATAATAAAAGTCTAAATGAGGCTGTGTACATTGATTTTTGGGCTTGGCAGATATAAACGGACTAAAAAAGATAGAGCTGGGTTCGAAAGATGTAGAATCTGTGGAAGCATAATTAAAGAACTTTGCAAGGTTTTTAACAAATTGTATTCAAAAGGTTTGAAAAGGGTTCAATGCTTCAAGAGAAGTGCAGAGAGCAAGAGATGGTGTAATTTGGTTTTGGCGATTGCATAAATGTTACAAAAAGGAACTGGAGATTCAAAGTTAGGTTTGCAAGAGAACGGCAGCCACGGAAATGCAGTGAAAACAGAGATTGCGCAAGTTGATTTGAAAGAACTGATGTGCAAATGTTGAAAAGAAATAAGCAGTGGAATTTGAGTTGAGGAAAGAGTGAGACTAAGGAAGTGGAGCTGAAAAGAATAAAGATTAAAAAATGGATCTGAAAGAAGTGGTGGATTTAAAAGAAGGGAAACTGAAAGGAGATTCAATAAGTAGTAGAAATTATATGAAATGGAGAAAAATACTGATATAAGCTGAGAAAGCACTCAATATACTGGGCTGGATCCAGAGACTTTTGCCCAAAGAACTTCCTACTCAGAAAAGCAACATATCCTTTCAAAATGTGAAATGTGTGAAAAACTTTAAACATGAAACTTTTTTGGTAGTCTAATGTTAGGTCACAACTACTTTGTTGTTGTTTAGTCATTTAGTTGTGTCTGACACTTCATGACCCCATGGACCAGAGCACGCCAGGCACTCCAGTCTTCCACTGCCTCTCACAGTTTAGTCAAACTCATGTTTGAAGCTTCGAGAACACTGTCCAACCATCTCGTCCTCTGTCTTCCCCTTCTCCTTGTGCCCTCAATTTTCCCCAACAACAGGGTCTTTTCCAGGGAGTCTTCTCTTCTCGTGAGGTGGCCAAAGTATTGGAGCCTCATCTTCAGGATCTATCCTTCCAGTGAGCACTCAGGGCTGATTTCCTTCAGAATGGATAGGTTTGATGACCTTGCAGTCCATGGGACTCTCAAGAGTCTCCTCCAGCACCATAATTCAAAAGCATCAATTCTTCGGCGATCAGCCTTCTTTATGGTCCAGCTTTCACTTCCATACATCACTACTGGGAAAACCATAGCTTTAACTATATGGACCTTTGTTGGCAAGGTGATGTTTTTTAAGATGCTGTCTAGGTTTGTCATTGCATTTCTCCCAAGAAGCAGGCGTCTTTTAATTTTGTGACTGCTGTCACCATCTGCAGTGATCATGGAGCCCAAGAAAGTAAAATCTCTTACTGCCTCCTCTCACTACACGATACCTTTAAAACACATGGCTTCTCCCAAAGAATCCCAGGGACTATAGTTTATCCCTCACAAAACTACAATTCCAGGCACCCTTAACAAACTACAATTCCCAGGATTCTGTGGGGGAAGCTGTGCACCCTAAATGCATGGTATTGCCTGTGACCTGAGCCTTTAATATTATGCAGGAAACTTGGTTAGTTTTTGCAGCAACAGGTTTCCAGAACTGCTTGGCTGACATTTAGCACAGTAATACTGGTTTGCCATCTAGTGGTTGTCTGGATTTATTTTTTTTAGGGCCTCAAAGCAACATGAAAATATCTCATCGTTTCAGTGAAAATGTTTATAAAGGAACCCTGGAGGAAAAGATTCTGCGAGAAGGAAGGTGGGGTTTGGGCAGATGTTAACAATACTTTTCACATATTTGGTGAGGTGAAACTTCTCACTAAATAAATGAATGAATGAATGAATGAATGAATGAACCTTGAACACACTCATTACAGTGGTACCTCAGGTTAAGAACTTAATTCATTCTGGAGGTCTGTTCTTAACCTGAAACTGTTCTTAACCTGAGGTACCACTTTAGCTAATAAGGCCTCCTGCTGCCGCCGCATGATTTCTGCTCTCATCCTGAAGCAAAGTTCTTAACCCGAGGTACTATTTCTGGGTTAGTCTGTAACCTGGAGCGTCTGTAACCTGAGGTACCACAAATCAGGGGTAGCCAAACTGGTAATCACCAAATGTTGCTGGACTCCAGTTCCCATGGCCAGCAGACAAGGAGTTGACCAGTAACATCTGACAGGCACTCTGCTGGTTATCTGTGAGGCAAAGGCTAGTAGAATTTCATAGGAGTGGGGGAGACAATGCTTTCTCCGATCTTTAAAATACATTATTGAGGTCATTAAGGAGTGGGTGCCAGAAGCAAGTCAGCAATAATTCGCACAGCTTCAGTGAATTTAACTCTCTTCAAAAAAAACAAGACAGCCCAGGAGACCAGGCCTAGTGAGCACATCATCTCTTCCCAATAGAACTTGCCCCTATGAAGCAGTTGTGGGGGCTGAAGGTCCCTGTCTTCCCACAGCCCCCTAAGGCTCCTCCTCCAGTTCCTTCCCAAGCAATCTGAGACGGTGTCATCTTGTCTGTCTCTGCTTGGCCCTCTTCATACCTCTTTGGATTCTGGAAGACCTGGGGAGAGGGGGTCTGGCTGCAGCAGGAGGGGGAGACTCCCTAGCTTCTTCAGCAGCTCTGCCTCTTGGCCTCCCTCCTCATCTTCCACTTCTGCCTGCGATTCTGGGCTGCTCTCTGCCCCAGCCTCTTCCTGCTCACTAAACCCTGTTGCCTCTTCACATTCTGACATCACCTTCTCCCGGTCTGCTCCCTCTGACCACTCATCATCGTCCCACCACCATTCCCTGGGCTCTGAGCCATCTTCCTTTGGGAGTTCACCAGCTTATGCCTCCCACCATTCGCCTGCTTCCAGCCAGCCCATAATGTATGAGCAGGATGTTAGTTTTGTTAGGATATTTCCGTTCCACCTTAAAAGGGAGCAGGCTTTGGGAGTCACAGAGTCTGCGCATGTCCTGTTCACAGGATGTTTATGCTTGATGTTTCCTTTCGATTTCGTCAGTTGGCCAGAGATGCTGACACAGAACGGTCATGTTTTCTTTTGTTCTGTTCTACGCTAAATAAAGTCTGTAAATTATACTCTTCTGCGGTGCAAGCTTTCTGCTGTGTTTCTGCTGATAAACAGTGTGCACAAGCCTGGAATGTGGGAATCTATTTCTAAGGCTTCGTGCCGCTAACTGCTGGATCTGCCTGTCTACGGGAGATCGATGGACGTCCGACAGCCGGCTTGGGCCATGATGGACTATATCTCCCTGGCTGTTTCCCAACAAGTTTCTGTTTGCCACTGTGCAGTGCTTTGGAGTCACAAGACTCTGTTTTGCATTCCACACATTCCAGACTGTTGGAAGTCTCACGGGAGACGGATGTGATGTTTACTGGTTTCCTGTTCCTTTGTGTTCAGTTGCTCTCTGCTTTCACAGAGAGAGGACGTATTTCTTTTCTGTCTGTGTAGCTTAGTAATAAAACCCTTTAGCCATGTAGCTCATACCATCTCGTCCTTCTGCATGCTGCTTTGAAACTCCGCGTAATGGGGAATGTGCCTGGAACCTTATCAGAGGCTCAGGTCGTTAATCACGTTGGAGGTGATTCCGGAGGAGCTCGGTCGAACGCAGGTTCCAACACAGAAATGGGGTACAGGAGGGCTGTCTTTCCAAATGTGTCCCTGTCCCATTGCTCCAAACCAACAAATAGTGTTCAGGTTCTGAGGACAAATTAATGACCCCCCTCAAGCCAGAGGCTGCTCCTTCCTCACGGAGGGCTTTTGATCTGGAGGCATTTAGATACATATTGCCTCGGAGCTTCTTTCAGAAAGGGGAAGTCATGTTTTGGTCCACCCCCACCTCAAAAAGAATACTGTCGAGTTGGAAAAAGGTTCAGAAAAGAACCTTTCTGTTACTAATTAGTACAAGGATTTGTTGCAATTATGTGTGTGCACAGTCTTAAGATTGCAATACTAAAGACACAGGACAAAAAAAGTTCTCTTGAGCGCAGTGCAACTTGCTTCTGAGTAGAAATGTATAGAATTGCACTGCAAAGGAAGTGTCCACCTGAATCATAGCCGAAGGGGAGCCATCATTTTGCCACATAGGGGAAACGATCCTTTCAGACGCTGTGTATTGGGAGGGGAATTCTACAACCCTGGGAAAGGAAAGGAAAATATTTTGATCCTTACATAACCCCCCCCCCTTTTTCTCTTCTTCTTCCAACATTCAACACAGCAGAAAATGGCACAAACATCATTACCTTTAATCATATTACTTCTGGGTCTATGCAATCCAGGAAATGTGAAGCTTCAGGCCAACCTGGCCTTGACTCGATGTTTTGACGTCCTGGTTTCCTTCTTCCGCATGATGCATTAAAAACATACTGGCCTTGACAGTCCTTAGTCTGGATTTCCTGACGGTTTTCTCAGACTGAGTCATGTCTCGTGGGTTCTTTATCTACTTCCCTGCGACTCGTGGTGTTTTAGTTTTCTAGTTAAGAGCGCAATAAAAATGATTGGATGAAAGACTGAATGTGTTTGGGATGCACGGATTCAGGTTTACAAGGGGGAAAGTCAGGCTGCCCCAGATTTGATTACTGTCCCAGCCCAGCTCCCCCGTGCCAAGGGGCTGCCAGGCCTCACAGTGCCACTGCTGCTACATCACTCAATTTAAAAAGCACCAACTTCTAAAACAACCAGAATGTGATGGGCTCAAACAGGTTTTTATCTTATTAACAGGTTGCTGGAATTGGGGGGGGGGGGTGCAAAACCTGAAAGGAGAAGAGAACACATCCAGATGGTTTCTTGCACGGTGAGGGCACGACAGTTGCTGCAGTAGACACACCTATGAATCAAGGTGTTGCATTACTTGCAAAGTCAGACATCTAAAGGCATCTGAAGGTAGCCCTGCTTAGGGAAGCTTTTAATGTTTAATAGGTTATTGTATTTTAATATTCTGTTGGAAGTCGCCCAGAGTGGCTGGGGAAACCCAGCAAGATGGGCGAGGTATAAATAATAAATTATTATTATTATTATTATTATTAGTCAGGTATATATAGTTATAAAGAGAGCAGCACAGCTGGAAGCCTGCCAAGCAACTTGCTAAACAGCACTGAGCCAATAAGATATGTGTGGCTATGATCAGTGTTGGATTTACGTATAAGCTAAACAAGCTATAGTTTAGGGCCCCACTCTCTTAGGGGCCCCCAAAATTGTAAAGGGGGGAAAAACTGGATGTACATTTCCAAAATATAAAAAACAAATAAAATAAAACCTTCATACAGCACCAGTGTTTTGTGGGCTCCTATTTGTTATGTGCAAATGGCTTTAGATACCTATTAGGTCCATAAATTACCATATATAGCATCTATTCAGCGACATTTGTTGTTGACAAAGGACAGCTTCATTACCTTCAGTAGCTTAGGGCCTCATCAAACCTAAATCCGGGGCCCTGGCTATGATTACATACAAACATGCTCAACAAATGCAATAAAACCCACTCACTATTGGTGCTGCGATTGCCATTTCTTTTACATGGAAGCACCTTCAATAGCAGTCACTTTGGAGTAGGCATGATTAAAACTGTCGTCACATTGCGTGCTGTTGCAATCCTGTCTGGTCCATGGGCCAAATTTGGTGCGCTAGCCCCCCCCCCATTTTTCTTGTGAGGCTGTTTCCCCCAAACCACACATTTTCCCCATAACAGATCTACCTGAGGGAGAGATGGTCAGGTAGCCAGATTAGCTGCTTGTGCAGCCAGTCCCTGCAGAAAGCAGAATAGGGACCTCCATCTTGCTTGATCACCATCTCCCCTCACCAGTACAGGCCAACCTTTGGCAGTGGGGTGGTGGAACCCACTTGCCAATCACCCCATCACATCATTGTCAGGTGACTGACAGGTGGGTGGTCCCAAAAGATCCCTAACTCCTGCTATGCAGGTCGACTTAAGAGGTAAGCCCCACTCACCTCAGTGGGCACTATTCTCAGGTAAGTGTGTATCGGACATTGTTTTCTCCGCCACTGACAAGTCCCACCTTTCATTTATATGAAAAGTTTCTCATAGCTGTTGAGATAATCTTTAAATTGCGTAGGCAATGTTTCGAAGGCCAATAATAAGAATTAAACAGACACACACCTTTTTTAAAATAAGCGACAATTGTAAATATTAAAAGACCATCTCCAGATTTTCTGAATTGCAATTTTGAGAGAGGAAAACAAAAACACAGAGGAATACAATTTTCTGCATACCAGCTACCTGGAAACATGAGCTGGTGAAGTGTTAACTGAACTGTTCATCACAAGCAATGCTATGGCTTCTTGCATATTAGCTAAAGGTAAAGGGACCCCTGATCATTAGGTCCAGTCATGGACAACTCTGGGGTTGCGGCGCTCATCTTGCTTTATTGGCCGAGGGAGCCGGCGTACAGCTTCCGGGTCATGTGGCCAGCATGACTAAGCTGCTTCTGTTGAACCAGAGCAGCGCACGGAAACGCCCTTTACCTTCCCATTTATTACCTTACCTATTTATCTACTTGCACTTTGATGTGCTTTCGAACTGCTAGGTTGGCAGGAGCAGGGACTGAGCAATGGGAGCTCACCCCGTTGTGGGGATTCGAACCGCCGACCTTCTGATCAACAGGCCCAAGGCTCTGTGGTTTAACCCACACCCTGCTGTTTATAATGTTTACCATCAGTTACCTTGGGTTATAAGACCTTGGATCCACATTAACAGTCATGCATCTTTCAAGCACTTAAGAATTTCTGAGCTTGGGTGGGATATTCTCCATGATGTTTCAGTTATTTCTTTGTAAAACGTGGACCACAGAATATAAATCCTTACATCAAAGAATAATATTAAATCACCATGAGATGTTTGCCACGTGATCTTATTTTTAATCCAGCTTTCCAACACAATCGTTCTCTTATTTACAATGGAAACCTTAAAAAAAAAAAAAACAGAAACGAATGCTGGCTAGTTATATATTACTTCCATTTGTAAAATGGCAAGCTTTCACTGACCACAGATGTGGTCAGTTTAGAGACTGATGTACTGCTTTTGTACATCTGGTATACACATAATTGGCTAGATCCAGACTTTATTCATGATTAAGCGGTTGAAATCAATGGGTGATGCCTAACTTAAATCTCATTGACTTCAATGAGTCTACTCTATGGAAGTGTAAGTGGAGAGTGAATGGGAACTGATAGCTGGGGAATATGATGCTCTGTTAGGTGAAGTCAGAGAGAACTGCTTCCAGATGGGGGCTTAATATTGTAAACATGTTGTTCAGGTAGTGCAAACAGTTTTCTGGCATCAGTCTCACCCCCCACCCCGAATTTATCATAAAGGTAAAGGTAAAGGGGCCCCTGACCATTAGGTCCAGTCGTGACCGACTCTGGGGTTGCAGCGCTCATCTCGCTTTATTGTCCAAGGGAGCCGGCGTACAGCTTCTGGGTCATGTGGCCAGCATGACTAAGCCGCTTCTGGCGAACCAGAGCAGCGCACGGAAATGCCGTTTACCTTCCCGCTGGAGCGGTACCTATTTATCAACTTGCACTTTGACGTGCTTTTGAACTGCTAGGTTGGCAGGAGCAGGGACCGAGCAACAGGAGCTCACCCCGTCGCGGGGATTCAAACCGCCAACCTTCTGATCGGCAACTCCTAGGCTCTGTGGTTTAACCCACAGCGCCACCCGCATAAATATGAATTTATCATATTTTTCACCAAAAGGGTAATCCAGACTGAATGCAGAGGAAAGGTGGACTGGCATTTTGAGGCCAATGACATAGTGCAGGGAAAAGCTTGCATGCCTTAGAAACACCCACCCCATGATAAACACTAGTCTGAAAGAGATAGGGATATGGTGTCAAATTTTTGTTAGGGAGAAGCAGCCAAAATTGTTGAGCTTTTTTTGGGGGGGGGGGCAGAGAGCCATCTGAGTTAAGGGTGCCGAGAGCAATTGAGGAAAACCCTTTTCATCTTGCAGAGCTATATTTTCCAGAGTGGTTTTAATGAGCAATCCCTGTTCCCAGAGAATTCTGGGAAATGCAGCTCTCTGTAAGGAACAGAGGTCTTCTAGCAGCACTCAGTCCCCACGAATCTATGCAGGAAGCCTCGATGGTTCAAAGTGCTACGACACTGATTTAAATATCTAGTGTGGATGGGGCCGTAAGTCTGGATCTAGCCATTAGGATTTCTAAACCAAGGTGTGTTAATTACTCATTAATGGTGTGGGTTTGCTTGTTTATTTGACACAACAAGACTTGGTACCATCCTGTGATTCCACTCTCCCTACTGTTCAGTCTCGAAAACGTCTTCGTGACTACATATGACTCCCGCGTCTTCTTTGTGGGAGCAATTGTGCCTCCCAATGTTTGCGTGGGAGCATTCCAGGAGAGTCTTCTCACGCCCTGTGCACTGGACGTCATCAAGGAGAATGGGAAGCGAGTGCCCCTCCCCGAATGCCGCTTTCTTAGTTGCCCTGATCACAAAGGCAAAGCCCAACTGGCGGCACACGACCGCGGCTGCCTTCGAGTTCCACAAGTCGTCGCACACGGTGCCCCATTCTCCATTGATAAAAATCTCAACCCTTCCCCGATCTTTCCCCTTCGCGTTGCCGTCCATTATCCGGACTGCACCATTCCGTGGCTCCAGGGGAGCACTGGTGGGCTTCTTCCTCCTCCTCTGGCCTCTTCTTCCACCAGCCCTTCCTCCCTTCCTGGGCTTTGGGGCTCTTGTTCTCGGTGCTGCCGTCGTCATCTGCACTCTGTTCTGGTTTCTCATGAGGGTCAGGAGTTGCTCCAGCCAATCTGGAGTTGTCGCTCGAGGAGGTGCTGCAGTTGCTCTGCTCCTGGTTGGAGCTCTAGTCGTGGCTCTTAGCTTAGGGCGCTGCGTTGGCTTTTTAATTATAAGCTCTAGAGTGCAAAAACAGAGATATGGGTCAGCATTTTAAACAGACCCCTGAAGACCCTGGGTCCAGAAAGCATCCTCTGCATCACTGTTAGGAACAAGCCAGGAATTGCCTGGAATATTCAGGACCCAGGAGATTCAGATCTTCTGAATATTGAGCGTTCATCCCGATTTTACATGGGTTAGTTTGTACCGTGGTATTTTATGTATTGGGGGCCGCCAGGACAAGACAGTGGTACCTCGGGTTAAGAACTTAATTCGTTCCAGAGGTTCATTCTTAACCTGAAACTGTTCTTAACCCAAAGCACCACTTTAGCTAATGGGGCCTCCTGCTGCTGCTGAGCCGCTGGAGCACGATTTCTGTTCTCATCCTGAAGCAAAGTTCTTAACCTGAGGTACTATTTCTGGGTTAGTGGAGTCTGTAACCTGAAGCGTCTGTAACCTGAAGCGTCTGTAACCCGAGGTACCACTGTATAACACCAGTCCTAAAGGATCTTCACTGGCTCCCAGTACATTTTCGAGCACAATTCCAAGTGTTGGCACTGACCTTTAAAGCCCTACACCCATTCACAGAAATTGGGTTCTTATTGGATAAAGGCGTGGAACAACACTGCAGGAGAGCTGGGGTGGCCTGCAATGGCACAGGGGCAGGGGCCCAACCAGTTCTATGATTCTATGGAGCCTGGAGCCAGCTTCTAACAGGATCGTATTTGCTAGGCTGCAACTGCTCCCCTTTACCGAACTGCCACGCTTGCCACAGGAAAACCCACATGGCTAGCTTGGAGGATGCGCCAATGGCATTACTGCGCCAACACCGCAAGCGGAAATGCAGGCACATGTTTCTGCGGGCTGGGATATTTCTCTCTCAAGATTTCACCGTGAACCAGTTCAGTACACCGCCTGCCATCTACCCGCTCTTCAGAAAGCATCTCAAACGCATTGTTCCTTTCCTTTTTGCTGTACCCTTCATTACTTCTTCAGATTGGCTCGTTACAGCCTGTGGGAGAGCCAGCTTGCCTAATATGCCAGATATGCTCATCCATTGGTGGCTGAAAATATCGAGCATTCAGAGCCTATTCTCTTCCGTAATTGGAATGTGAATAAAGGGAGAAGAGTTGCTAAGGGCAACCCATGACACATTCTGCGCAAGGGGACGACGTCGAACCTTTTCCTTTTCAGTTCTTAATGAGAAAGGCAGCAGGAAGAAGACCTATTTCCTTTTACCATTACAGGTTCCAAAAGCTACTGAGCTGTTTTCTCCCTGCTATTTTTCCCCCATTCATCAGCCTCAAGATCTAAAGAAACAGTCTTCAAAGGGTGTTCAGTGTTCATGCCACAGTTGCAAAGAGCCTATGGGAATCTCCTTGATTCGAGCAGCATATTTTTTACATGACTTTCACAACTATTAGAGTGATGTTTCCTCTAAGAGAAAAGACCCACTTCTGCTTCGTACTACAGAATATGTAGACTGAAGAACTTTTTACTGGTCATAACATGGATGAGTATTTTATCCACAAAATGAGAATGTCTGTGCAATTCTTCTATAAATTGCCTTTTGCCTTGTTGAGACTAGCACTTCACAAGAAGCTTCAGAGTAAAACTTCCTGTATGTTTTAAATTATGGTTGCAAATTTTTCAGTGGTAATTTTATTGTAATTATATTATGAATATAAATAAATATAAATAAAACATTTTAGTGCAAAGGCATCACTTTTTGCAAATGAAAGAGATTTTGACCTTGGAAGGCTTGCAGTAAATGAAAACGTCGGCAACGCACCCTAGGAAGTTTTGAAAGGACATTCATTGTTTTGTTTGCACTACAAATGCAGAATGAGCAAACAAAATTCAAACACCAGCAAAGAGGGCCAAGGCAGCCATTTTTATTTGTGAGAATGGAGCTCAACTTGCCATTTGAATGGTCAGTTTTCTTGCATGCAGCCATGCTCGCTTCCTACTTGAAACTACAAGCTTGAATGAAATAGAATTTATTTTTGTTTTATGTTCTAAACTCTGCATCCAGTTTCCTGGCTTGTAGCCTCCATCAGCCCCCCCTTGAAACCAGAAGCGTTCATTAAAAATTCTTGTGCGAACCAGAACTTTGCCCCTCAAAAATCCCCAATGTAAATATTCATAAATAAAATATATGCGGCACTCACTTTCCTTTGGAACAAACTTTGTGAGCTTGCCTTTCACTTTCACTGGTAGAGGCTCAACGCGGCATTTCCCAGGCGGTGCTCTCCTGATAAAAATAGGAAACAAAAAAGAGATTATTATAATGAAGCCTAGCCCTCCTCCCCCTTATCCCCCAGTGAAATGTTAATGGTTGTGAGAAAAATAAAGACTACAGAACAAAAAATGAAGCCCTAAGACTTGAGTTTTTTCTTTCATATCAGAGAATAAACATTTTGGAGCCAAAACGCAATGTGTCTTACCGTGATGTGTCAACCATTTTGTAAACTACACCATTGGGAGCGGTGGCACTCGGGACTCCGGTTGACATAAAATAAAGTTCTCCTTCATGAAAAGAAAAAAAACAAAAGAAGGCGGCATGAATCTTTCACATGTATCCTGGGTGCTCCACCGAGCAGTTTACTATCACAAAGCTAAGTAGCACAATGAAGTTTGTCAGCAGCAAACTCCAAAACCAATGCATGGGGATTTCTTATGCATTCTCCAGATTGTCAATTTGATTTAAGTAAATGAAGACTTGTGTCATGATCTGGGAACTAGAGACCTTTTCAGTGGTGGCCTCGTATCTGTGGAATTCACTCCCAAGGGAGGGAAGTGTGAGACCCGCCCCCCTGCTCCACTTTACTGGATTTTTTTTAACCAGTTCAGTTCAGCATAGCAAGAGAGTTCCCCTTCATGTATGTTGAAACTACTACCTTATTTTCAGATAGCCTTGTTTTGCTTCCAGGCATAGGTAAAGGTAAAGGGACCCCTGACCATTAGGTCCAGTTGTTGACGACTCTGGGGTTGCGGCGCTCATCTTGCTTTATTGGCTGAGGGAGCCGGCGTACAGCTTCCGGGTCATGTGGCCAGCACGACTAAGCCACTTCTGGCGAACCAGAGCAGCGCATGGAAACGCCGTTTACCTTCCCACCGGAGCAGTACCTATTTATCTACTTGCACTTTGGTGTGCTTTCGAACTGCTAGGTTGGCAGGAGCTGGGTCCGAGCAACGGGATCTCACCCCGTCACGGGGATTCGAACCGTCGACCTTCTGATTGGCAAGCCACCTGCGTCCCGTTGTTTTGCTTCCAACCTGATACCAAACGGGTGGTTTCATGTCTATTGTTGTACTGCACACCTCATACAGCTCCTAAGCTCCAACTCTCTACCTTGAGACTCTCATTCCTTAAAACAACATCCATTTAATGGCTATTTCAGTGCTATCCCGTTTTTAAAAACGAATGGTCCATCTAGTTGTTCTCCATCATCTGTTTGCAGCAAGTGCCATCTATTTGAGTGCCCAGAACCACCACCAGCCCTCAGTATAGCTCAGGGATCTTGGCAAAGAGTCACAATTGCAGACGTCAAGAAACTTCGGTTTACAGTTGCTGGGAGCCAAAACTCGTAAACTGCAAAATTGTGGATGCTGCTGCTTAGCAACAATGCTCAACACTGATGGGCTGACGCTTTTGCCTGCATGTGCTATGGATTGTAAAATGAATTTTCTCTTATAAACCCGTCTTGAGCGAATCATGCTGTAGATCTAATCAACAGAACTGCCCAAGGGAGCGTCACTATCTCAAAGGTCCTTCCTCTCGTCCCTGAAGCCTCCAAATCCACGGACCAAGGAATCATCCACATAACTGAGCACCCTCGGTTTCATTTGTCATATAGAAACTCCGACGGTGGCTATTATCATTAGTTTCCAATTTCGACAACTGAAAGCTTATCTTTTTCAAGAGTTAGCCTTAACCAATGAAACTGATTGAGGGTTGATTTGGGATCACGCTTCTTCATGAAATGCACAAGTAATTTATGGAATTCATTATTGCAAGATGTGCTGATAGACTTTTTAAAAAAAAGAAATGAAAAAGAAAACCCACAATAATTAGATAGATTCATGGAGAATAGAAACAGGGGCTAGCTAGGATGAGCTGAAATGGAACTTTCATGACTTAGGGCATCCCAGGGGCCAAAGGACAGGGAAGTTCTTCCCCTCCAACTGCAGAAAGGGAGGCAGAGGGAGGGATCCAGAGATACAAGCAATCCTGTTGCGGGGTAGAGAAACCTCTGCTGCCATTACCACTTCACTGTCACTGCTCCAATGGAAAAAAATATGTCATCCCAGGGTGGGTGGAAAACCTGCAAAAAGAACTGTAGAAGAAAACACCATCCAAATGAAGAGGATGGAGGAGAAACATAGGCACCTGACATGGCAGAAGCTCTCCAGGGGTATGAGAAGGAGCCTTTCCAAGCCTTGCCTGGAGAATGACAAGGACTGTACCTGGGCAAAGCATGTGCTCTGCAACTCAACTGTGGTCCCTGCCCAAATCATAATGGTGTGTTGCCAAACTGTCTTAGCAGTGAATACGTCTTACAGGAGAAAGGCGATGGAGTGGAAAGAATAAAAGCTTGACGGATCAATGGCACACAGTTGCAGCGGACCTAAGGTGGGCTGAGGAAGAAGGCTTTGGAACAAAGAATCTGGCAACCAAGGAATGAAGAATTACGTTTGTCCAAAGAGAAGACGAAGAAGAGTTTGGATGCGATATCCCGCTTTATCACTACCCAAAGGAGTCTCAAAGCGGCTAACATTCTCCTTTCCCTTCCTCCCCCACAACAAACACTCTGTGAGGTGAGTGGGGCTGAGAGACTTCAGAGAAGTGTGACTGGCCCAAGGTCACCCAGCAGCTGCAGGTGGAGGAGCGGAGATGCGAACCCGGTTCACCAGATTACGAGACTACCGCTCTTAACCACTACACCGCACTGGCTCTCTGAGAGGGTTAGCCACACATGTTGTTTAGCAATTTAGTGCTTACCGGCCTCGTCTTCAGCAAAAGAGATGATATACTGATAGTAGTTATTGATAAGTCCAGGAAACATGCAGGTTTGACCTGTTCCCATGCATATTTCATTGTACTGCCAATCCCCAGTTGCTCGATTCTCTCTCAAGGACATGAGGCGCCTGTAAGACAAAAAGCAAATGAGGCAGCCGGGGTGGGGCAGGTGCTTATTAACCTGCATAAAACAATTTGAGAGAGAACTTTGTTTACGCCTGCTCCAATCAAGATGATTAAATGTGTTTCCTCCCTCTCTCCAGAACACTGGGTGCCTTCAACAGCAAATGGGAACTGAAGATGCACATAAGGACTGCCTGCATTTTTGGCACAGCTGAAGTGCCCTCCTGAGCCAGATTAATTTGCAGCTCTGACCGCGACTGATGAACATCATTTGCATATTGAACAGGGTAGGTGTCAAGCTATAGCTGAAGGTCAGTCTTTGTTCTACAAGGATAAGAACATAACGGGTTTTTTTACCTTTTAAATTGTCTTCTTATTTCCAGTACCTAAACCCTATTGCCATCTTAAGCATGAGGACTAGATACCTTTTTTTTTTTAAGAGGCAAAGGTGGGATTCCTTGGAGCACATAAGCCATGGGAACTTGCACATGAAACCCATGGAAGATATATTGCTAACTCCAGTTAAACATTGGCATATAACTGGTCTATTAAAGTTAGGACACTCGTGAGCTTTAAAACCACGAAGGCTAGAAAGGCCACCTGTAATTGGAAGCAAAGTATTAAGCACTGAGAATATATCAATCTGTCAAACACTAATTTAACTAAAGACAATTTTTTGAAAATGTTTATGGCAGGGCAAAATATTCAGATTCCTCTGGACTTAAGTTAAATATAAATCTGACTGCATGCAAAGCATGTTTACACATGGAACAGCAACATGAACCCCTCATCCTACTGTTACCTTCATAGACCTGAACATTCGTACGAATATAAAGACATAGGCTTTATATGGGATACACGAGTCAGTTATGATAACGTATTAGTGGCTGAATGCTAAGCAATCATTGGCAGATTGTTCAGTGTTTACAGCGCGATAGGTTTTTGCATCTCATACTTGAAAATTCTGAGAGGAGGAATTTCATTCAGTATGCATTTAAAGCCACAAGATATATATAACTGGCGCTTTCTGAAACAATAATGTAAAGCAAAAACAGAGTTATCCTTCAAAGTTCATGCTGATCTGAATTTCCAAACGCATTTCTCCAGCCAACAATGTTTACAAAAAAATTGCACATATTAAGGGAAAGTGTGCATTAAAATGTGCTTATTAGGAGAATTTCACATTAAACGCGGATGGATTTTCATGAGGATGTTCTTTAAAAAATATAAGTAAAATAAAATTGCTGCAAAATGTAGAGAACTGAATTTAAGATGGGGGTAAAATGAGGAAACTGGGAGATATGAAATTAACAAATCCTCTCATCCCTGATTCCAGCTGGAGTTGTTTGTTGCTCACCTAATGGCCGCTCTGTCACTTACCCGCTCATAAAATCTCCAAATAGGTACACCCCATTCAAGTTTGGAGACTCACAACCCCGATAGACATAGCCTCCTGTCACCGACTTCCCCATTTTGTGTGGATAAGCATATATGGGGAGAACATCATCTGCAGAGTGGGGAAAAGAGAATTATCATGCCTGGAGGATGCAAATCAGCCATTGTATAATCATTCATATATCACGGTTCACTGAAGGCTGGAAAGCGTTACACTGAATTCTGTTTTTTAGTCTATAGCTTGCTTTGTTTTAAACCCCCATAGAGTAGAAACAGTGTTAGAAACTGAGATGTGAAAGCTAGGAGCTAAACGGCACCTTAAACTTAGGTTATGGGCACAACAATGGAATATCTAGGCTCACTTTTTTAATATAACAAGAATACAAAGCTGAAAATGAAGGAACTGCAGCTAAAATATTATGTTCATTTTTCACATGGACTAGTCCTTCCCCTGTCCACCCCCCCCCCTAATATTCTTAAGAGGGTCTCTTCTCCAGTCTTCAGAAAGTAGCTGGAAGTGGGGAAGCAGAAAAAGGTCCTCCTTTCCTTCCAATCTGCAGTTTTAAATATGAAACCTTAGGCGCAGTACTGCTCCCAGAGCTCAGAAACGGCTCGCGATAATGAAATTCCCTGTCGCAAAATGAGCCTAGAACAATGGGAGTTTCGAACACTGAGTAGAAACAAGAAGGTATATTTTACAGAACCTTCTTCCAAAGACTGCAGCATTTACAGGGCTCCTCTACCAGCAGAAATATCAGGGTTTTATTCCCCAAATACAACATGGTTTAACTCAAAATCCAGTTTATTTTAGCACTTAAAAGTTCCCCTAAGTAATATTGCATTGTCTGCTTATTGTAGCTCTGGATGTTCCTAGCATGAGCAGGAACATAGGAACCTGCCATATTCTGGATCAGAGTAAGTCCATCTAGTTCAATATAGACTACACAGACTGGAAGCAGAGAAAAGTCCCAGCCTTAACTTGAGACACTAGGGGACTGAACCTGGGATCTTGTGCATGTGCTTTGCCACTGAGCTACACAAGAAGAAGAAGAAGAAGAAGAAGAGTTTGGATTTGATATCCCGCCTTTCACTCCCCTTCAGGAGTCTCAAAGCGGCTAACATTCTCCTTTCCCTTCCTCCCCCACAACAAACACTCTGTGAGGTGAGTGGGGCTGAGAGACTTCAAAGAAGTGTGACTGGCCCAAGGTCACCCAGCAGCTGCATGTGGAGGAGCGGAGACGCGAACCCGGTTACCCAGATTACGTGACTACCGCTCTTAACCACTACACCACACTGGCTCTCCCAAACCTTGCACAAGCCACAAACATTTCTAAGGCAGTGCGTGGCAGCTGGTTTTGAGGCTCTGCTGCAACCTTTACGAATGTATAATACATCATAGCAACATTTACGAACTACAGTGGTACCTCGGCTTACAGACGCTTCAGGTTACAGACTCTGCTAACCCAGAAATAGTAGCTCGGGTTAAGAACTTTGCTTCAGGATGAGAACAGAAATCGTGTGGCGATGGCGCAGCGGCAGCAGGAGGCCCCATTAGCTAAAGTGGTGCTTCAGGTTAAGAACAGTTCCAGGTTAAGAACGGACCTCCAGAAGTTCTTAACCTGAGGTACCACTGTAGAGCCAATCAGCGTTTTGTGTGGGACTTCTGTTCCAGACCCCTTCCCCCCACGCATCGGCAGAGCATGTGTAAGCCCGCCACTTTCCATGATGTCTTTATCTACTTCCAGATTCAGCACCATGTGCATGTGCACAATCACGTGGCGTTCAGACACTCCTAAGATTACCAGATATTTTTTTCAATGAATCCGGGGACACTTTTCAACTTCAATGGATTTTGTATGGGGACTGATTTGTAAATCCAGGGACTGCCCCCGGGAAACGGGGACGTCTGGTAACCTTATCCTAACCGGGAGTTCCCTATATTATAAACTGATACACACACAAATGTGAAGTCTGCCCCAGACCTCTTGGCTTCTATAAATAAGTCACAGCAGCATCTACAAACAATTTTTCACAGCGGAAGGACACCATGTTGGATCATTCTGCTTCTTCCAACAAGAATGGGAGCATAACCTGATGAAAGAATACCAGCCTAAATGCACATGATGTCTGAGCTCATAATGGCTTCTTCACTTATAGCACCATCTGATTTATTATTTCAATCTGGTGAGAATTAAAAGGAGAAGAAAACTGCAATACTGCTTATGAGCGTCAGTCATTAGGATACAGACCCATGCTGACATTCATCCCTTTTGTGCAGATCTAGTTAGCCAATTTAGTTCAGATGACACTCTAGTCTGAAGCCTAGACTTGCATGCTGGCCGACTGATCTGAAGTCTAGATTTCACAACCCTTCTCTACTGACCTGGCTCAAAGTTTAAGAAGCTGGCTTGTCTTCTAAGCAGCAGTGACGGAATTTTATAAAGGACAAGGTAGCTTTTTAAAATCAACAAACAGAATGACTAATCTGTGCATGGGATTAAGAGTTTAGAAACTAGGTTTTTATTATTCTAAGTAGACTGTGATTCTAAGCATTCTGGAATCAATTTCCAGTGAAATCAACGAGGCTTACTTCCAAATACATAGGTTTAGGCTTGGGACTCCCGCATATTTATCCCTTATGGTAAAAAAATAATAAATACATTTCCTAGGGGAAAAACAGAACATGGAAGCCGGTAATATGTGCCTCTGTGGGATTTTCATTAAGTAATAGTCTGGACAGCAGAGCTAAATTTGTCTTTTCCACATATTTGTCGAGTCCATAATGCAACCACTCTGAAAATCTGGCACACCAGGGCATCATTAGCAACATAGCTGGCTAAGAAGCGGAACAGCAGCAACGGAACAGCAGCTCAGATTCCTTTTCCACTTCTCACTCGCTGTATAATCTGAAGAGCAGCAAGTCTGCTTCAGCACATTCTGCAATTCAGTTCCTATCCTCCTGGCCTGAAATTGTGACTGGAAAGTCTGAAGCTAGGTCTGCGGCTTGTGACTCTTCAAGCCTGAACAGAGCCTACCAGTGGCCAGATTGCTCACCAGAACAAGACGGTTTGAGCATATTAACACCAAACCTGGCACAACTGCACTGGCTGCCGGTTAGTTTCCAGGCCCAATTCTAAATGCTGGTTTTGATCTATAAAACCTTAAACAGCTCAACGCCTCAATTCCTTAAGATCCGCCTCTTCCCATAAGAACTGACCTGGTCCCTGTGCTTGTCATCTGATGCTTAATAATAATAATAATAATAATAATAATAATAATAATAATAATAATTTATTACTTATACCCCACCCATCTGGCTGGGCTTCCCCAGCCACTCTGGGTGGCTTCCAACAAATTATTAAAATACCGTAATACATCAAATATTAAAAGCTTCCCTAAACAGGGCTGCCTTCAGATGTCTTCTAAAAGTCTGGTAGTTGTTGTTCTCTTTGACATCTGGTGGGAGAGCATTTCACAGGGAGGACTCCACTACCGAGAAGGCCCTCTGCCTGGTTGCCTGTAACTTGGCTTCTCGCAGTGAGGGAACCGCCAGAAGACCCTCGGCGCTGGACTTCAGTGTCCAGGTAGAACGATGGGTAGAACGATGCTTCTCTATGTTTCCTTCCCTATGTTTCCCATCCCAGAGAGGTTTGAAGAGTAGCAACAAGCGAACGGGCTTTTCCTGTGGTGGCTCCCTGATTGTGAACTGCTCTCCCCATGAGACTGTCTTGGCACCATCATTACATGCCTTTAAGTGGCAGGCAAAAACATTCCTCTTTACCCAGGTCTATGGCTATTAATTGAGACGTGGGTGGCGCTGTGGGTAAATCCTCAGCGCCTAGGACTTGCCGATCGTATGGTCGGCGGTTCGAATCCCCGCGGCGGGGTGAGCTCCCGTCGTTCGGTCCCAGCTCCTGCCCACCTAGCAGTTCGAAAGCACTCTTAAGTGAAAGATAAATTGGTACCGCTTTATAGCGGGAATGTAAACGGTTTGTGACATCTCCATCCTCTTGATGTCCCAAGAGCATCCCTTCATCCATATATATATATGTGTGTGTGTGTGTGTGTGCATATATATATATATATATATAGTGATCTAGCTGCATGAAGCCTGATGCATCATGAGCCCAAACTGCGTGCTTCCAAATGGGTAATCCAAATTTCCAAAATCACCAAAGCAATTCACTGTCCAATTCAATTAACTCAGAAGCCATAATCACCTAATGAGGAATTGGTGCAAAGTTTTTTGTCGTAGCAGCTAAACCCTTCTCTTGCTCTCCAGCCGTAATTTTTCCCTTTCTCTACTATGTCGATTTCTTCGAATTTATTCTGCCCCACATCGCCACAGAAAAGTCGGCCTTTCCCTTCCTTTGTGTAGGGGTCACCTCTGTCGAAAGAGCAGCGCCACATATTCCTTGCCCCATAAGCATAGACTTCTGGCCGGGCTTTTGGCTCGTTAATGAAAGGATTGTCCGGAGGGATTCTGTAAAGAGGCCCATGGTCGTTGTTGTCCACATTGATCCGGAGAACTTTGCCTAACAGCGTTGACCTGTCAAAGGGCAAAACACCAAAATAACCTTCTGTTAAAACTTTCCCTTCCATTAGATTATTACAATACATGAACACAGCAGCAAGGTTTCCATAAGCAGGGAGACTAACAGTGCATATAAATTTTATTAGGAGTTCCAACGGATGTTTTTGAAGATTTTGCACGGCATATTAAATAACCAGAAGTGATTTGGTAAATGAATCAAGCGTTTCATTAAGCAATGGCTGGTCTCTGAGATGGGCTGCATAATGTGTGCAAATGTATTTTCAGCTGACTGTGTTTTTGTCTGTTTTGATCCCATTTGAATTGTGTGCTTCCTGGATGTATTTTAATGTGTTCTGCTACTCACCCAAGTTTTCTACTAAATTCACTGGAAAGGTGAATTAATAAGCATGCATGTCTTTCTTCCTCACAAGCCTTACCAGGTAGAAGATATTGTTAAACCCTTCTGCTTATGTAAATAATAGGTGGTTTGGAATGCATTCTTCCTCGCAGGAACCCTAAAAATTGGGGAAATGACTGGCAAAAGGGCAACATTCATTTTGCTCAGCAGACTGCCTGTGCCATCACTGGGCTTTCTAGTGAGACTACCAAGCTGAGAGTGTTTATTCTGGACATGCACACACCAGAACTTGGAGCAAGACCATCTTATTTCAAAGGGGCTATTGAGAATGCTTCCCAAGGATATGCCATTCTGCGGTCATCCATGTGACATATTTAAACTAGTGGCTTTAATGATTTCTTTAAAATCTTCCTTGGCTACTGACTGAAGTGGGTATCAAGCTACCAGAAAAGCAAGCTGAGTTCTGGAAAACAGTAAATTCAGCTTTTTGAATCATATTGTAAGAAAATCATTATATCATATATGGGACAAATATAAGAATTTATTGGAAAATAAGACCCCGTGGTGGGTTTCACCACTCGAAGTGTTAGCGGTCAAAAAATTAAATATGGAAAGAGGTTGGTTAACTTATAGAAAGTTGAAGATAGAGGAGGAAAATCAGTTGAAATTGAAGAAAATATAAAACATTTGTTTACTGATTTGCTCCAATATCACCAACTAAATGATATATTTAAATTGGATAAAAAAGTGGGTTTTGGGAAAGAAATCTCAAGATTACAAAAAGATCTCTTGGAAAGTAATGAAAAAGTTCTGTCAAAAGTGTGTATGTATATATATTTCAGCTGGACTTTGAATGTTAAAATCCCTGGGCACTAAAGGTAAAGGGACCCCTGACAGTTAAGTCCAGTCGCAAATGACTCTGGGGTTGTGGCGCTCATCTATCTCGCTTTATTGGCTGAGGGAGCTGGCATTTGTCCGCAGTCAGCTTCCGGGTCATATGGCCAGCATGACTAACCTGCTTCTGGCGAAACCCTCCCGCCGGAGTGGTACCTTATGGTGGTATTTATCTACTTGCACTTTTGGTGTGCTTTTCGAGCTGCTAGGTTGGCAGGAGATGGGACCAAGCAACAGGAGCTCACCCTGTCGCGGGGATTCGAACCGCCAACCTTCTGATCGGCAAGCCCAAGAGACTGAGTGCTTTAGACCATAACACCACCCGCGTCCCTAACTTCAACAGAACTTCAACAGAACTTAGTAAAGGTAAAGGGACCCCTGACCATTAGGTCTAGTCGTGATCAACTCTGGGGTTGTGGTGCTCATCTCACTTTACTGGCCGAGGGAGCCGGCATACAGTTTCCGGGTCATGTGGCCAGCATGACTAAGCCGCTTCTGGCGAACCAGAGCAGCGCACGGAAACACCATTTACCTTCCCGCCGGAGCAGTACCTGTTTATCTACTTGCACTTTTGGTCTGCTTTCGAACCGCTAGGTTGGCAGGAGCTGGGACCAAGCAACGGGAGCTCACCCCGTCATGGGGATTCCAACCGCCGAGCTTCTGATCGGCAAGCCCAAGAGGCTCAGTGGTTTAGAACACAGCGCCACCCGCGTCCAGAACTTCAACAGAACTTACATACCACTTAATTGTAAAAAAACCCTCTAAGTGGCTTGCATAAAATATACATTAAAATTACCAATAAAAGACAGAGGTTAAAAACAAGTTGATATTCAAGAAAATTTCCAAATGTAAATGAAACCAGCAGTTAAATGCATACACAAACAAGTTTTTAGCAGGTGACGAATACAATACAGTGAATATGCCAGCCTAACGTCTTCCCTGCACCAATGTATTTTATTAAGGCTTTTCATATACAACACAATAAACAAAACAAATGTCTGCCCAATGTCAATGGGAGTTCTGGAATGCAGGTGCTGCCACACTGAAATACTGATTCCTTACAGGTGTGGAATAGGCTTGTGTCTGAATCAGTCATATTTAATGTGCCATATTCACAGCTCAGAAACTTATGGTGGACAATATGCTCTGTACAACATTAGGCTGCTGGTGACAAATACTGGAAAAGAGCTAGTGCTTTTGCATTTGGAACCAAAGGTACCCTTTTTTTGCACTAATTGTACAAAAGTTGGCAAATTAGGCAGAAATTTGCCAGATCACAAAATACACAAAATCTGCTACATAAGAGCATCCCATCATGCCAGCCTTCTCCAAGCTGATGCCCTCTGTTTGTTCTGGACTACAACTCCCATCAGTCCCAGTCTGCATAGCCAATGGTCAGGGATGATAGGAGTTGTAGTCCTGACCATCCAGAGGGCCTCAGGTTGGGGAAGGTTGCATTGTGGCACTGAGTAGCCCAACCTGAGGTCAAGAAAAGCAATAAGGGTATGTAGTACTGCTGAACCTATTTTGACTTCTACATAAAATCAACAGAGTGCAGCCTGCCTGCCCCATTCCCAAATAATATCATGTATGTCAGACTCCTACTTGTTTTGAGCATTTCCAAACAATCCAAAAGGATCACCGGCCATTCCCCCATCTCCAGTGAAGATATAAAGATAACCATCATCTCCAAACAACAACTCGCCTCCATTATGATTGGAAGCAGGTTCATCTATCTCGAGAATTACCCTGCGGAGAAAGGAGAGAGAAATAATCATAGCAGCAAAACATTAGCAATACAGACGAACACTACAACAAAACGAAGTCTGTTGACATTTGTTAAGGACTGGAAACTTGTTATGGACTGTGTGTGTGTGTGTGTGTGTGTGTGTGTGTGTGTGTGTGTGTGTAACAGAAAATTGGCTTGTAATATTGGGATTTGATGACTGGAGAAAAATACTGGTTTATAGAAGATATAATGGTTGGATTTTAAGGAATGAATATTATATGTAGTTGCAGGACAGCGAGCCAAAAGTCCTTTCCACTCGTTTCTATCTTTCTGTAGTCCCCTCCCCCCCCACTTCTTTCCCCTTTCTCGTTTTCTCTATTTCTTGTCTTTTCTTCTTTCTGACTTCGTTATTTTCAAGACTAAGTAGCTGTTTTATCTTAGCATATTATAAAAAAATACTTTGTAATGGTGTGTATTTTTTGCATACAGTGGTGCCCCGCAAGACGAATGCCTCGCAAGACGGAAAACTTGCTAGACGAAAGAGTTTTCCGTTTTGGAGGTGCTTCGCAAAACGAATTTCCTATGGGCTTGCTTCGCAAGATGACAATGTCTTGCGAGTTCCTGCTGTTTTTTTTTCCTTCCCCCCCTTTTTCTAAGCCGCTAAGCCGCTTATCAGCTGGTCCGATCAGCAGATAAGCCGCTAAAAGCGCTAATAGCGGTAATCCTTCAATGGGCTTGCTTCGCAAGACGAAAAAACCAATAGACGAAGAGAATCACGGAACGGATTCTTTTCGTCTTGCGAGGCACCACTGTATCTATGAATATGTATCAATAAATAGGCATATATATACAGTGTGTGTGTGTGTGTGTGTGTGTGTGTGTGTGTGTGTCGCAAAGTATTAGATGGCCATGTGAAACTCTGGATAAAATGTTCATGAACTGAATGCATATATGTGCCGTCCAACTCCTCTTTTGAACTTGGCAATAAAAAGTGCAAAGGTGTTTGTTTTTGCTTTGACTGAAGACGCAAAGCAGGACTGGGAAACCTTGACTCTCCAGCTACTGTTGGACAGTGACTCATATCATCCTTGATCACCAACCATGATGGCTGGAGCTGATTGGAGCTGGAGTCCATGAGCACCTGAGGGACCACAGCCTGACAGCGTCGCAATTCCTTACAGATCCTATCAAAAAAGAAGGTGGCTTGTTTTCCTTTTCTTTTTTACTTTGTTCAAACCAGAGTACAGCATTTGTAAGGAATTATAACTGTTGGTTAGATAAGCATGGATACATTTAATATGTTGAGGATGGGTGAATCTGTCCATTTTGGTCGCTTTCTGTTTCCCACTTTCCCCATCTTAAGTTCATGAATCAATTTGTGTTCCATGAAAAAGGTTTACTTTTTTTTTTTTAAAGGCAGAATGTAAAAGTATGGAAACTGCATTCCACAAACCACAAAAGCAAAACTGCATGAGGCAAAGTGTTAACACTTGAATTTATGAAGATAAAGCCAAGATCCTTTCGTTCCCACCCTTCCCCCAGACGTTGTTCATCTTCAAAGCGTTCCAGCTCTTGAGTTGAACCAGCACACATACACACACCACAGAGGATAGGGACACACATACACACCTCACAAATCTCCAAAGTGGTTTTATATATATAATGGAGCAAGATGAATACATGCTTAGTAGGGAATCCGAAGGAAATGCTATCTGAATTTTAAAGTAAAGGCAAAACACACAGTGAGCCATGCTTGAAGGATAAGCCTGTAGTTTGTATCTGAAGGACATACATCAAAGGGGTAGATAACCACATTCAATTAGCACTAGAAACAGGTTTTAGAGTCATAGAACTGTAGAGTTGTAAGGCACCCCGAGGGTCATCTCTTCCAACCCCTTGCAATACAGAAATCTCAACAAATAATAATAATAATAATAATAATAATAATAATAATAATAATAATAATAAATTTTATTTATATCCCGCCCTCCCCACCCGAAGCCGGGCTCAGGACGGCTAACAACAATAAAACAGTACAAAAGTACAGCACAAACAACACTCTAAAATCATTCATTATAAAATTAATTAATTCAAGCCACTGGCAACCATTGGGCCAGAGCTCCGCAAAGATTGCCGAGGGAGGGAGTCAGGCTGTGCCCTGGCCAAAGGCCTGGTGGAACAGCTCTGTCTTGCAGGCCCTGCGGAAAGATGTCAAGTCCCGCAGGGCACCAGATCGGAGCCACGGCCGAAAAAGCCCTGGCTCTAGTTGAGGCCAGCCTAACTTCTCTGTGACCTGGGACCTTCAAGATGTTTTTAATTGAAGACCGTAAGTTTCTCTGTGGGGCATACCAGGAGAGGCGGTCCCGTAGGTACGAGGGTCCTAGGCCGTATAGGGCTTTAAAGGTTAAAACCAGCACCTTAAACCTGATCCTGTACTCCACCGGGAGCCAGTGCAGCTGGTATAGCACCGGGTGAATGTGATCTCACAGCGAAGACCCCGTAAGGAGTCTCGCTGTAGCATTCTGCACCCGCTGGATTTTCTGGGTCAGTCTCAAGGGCAGCCCCACGTAGAGCGAGTTACAATAATCCAGTCTGGAGGTGACCGTCGCGTGGATCACAGTGGCTAGGTCCGGGCGAGAGAGGTAAGGAGCCAACTGCTTAGCTTGGCGGAGATGGAAAAATGCCGCCTTTGTTGTAGCTGCAATCTGCGCCTCCATGGAAAGGGAGGTGTCGAAGATTACACCCAAACTCTTAACGGACGGTGCTGGCACTAATTGCGCCCCCGCAAGAGATGGGAGTTGCCCCCCCAATCCCATATCGTCCCGTCCCAGCCACAGGACCTCTGTCTTCGAAGGATTTAGCTTCAACCAGCTCCCACGTAACCATCCAGCCACAGCTTCCAAACATCTGGTCAGTGTGTCTGGGGCCAAGTCAGGATGGCCATCCATCAACAGATAGAGTTGGGTGTCATCAGCATACTGATGGTAACCCAGCCCAAAACTCCGGACAAGCTGGGCGAGGGAGCGCATAAAGATGTTGAAAAGCATCGGGGAGAGTATCGCACCCTGAGGTACTCCACACACCAAAGAGTGGCGCGATGACAATTCCCCCCCAAGCGCCACCCTCTGTCCCCGACCCAAGAGAAATGAGCGCAGCCATTGAAGGACTGTGCCCTGGATCCCCACGTCGGCAAGGCGGTGGTCCAGAAGTTCGTGATCGACCATGTTGAAAGCTGCTGATAGATCTAGAAGAATCAGCAGCCCCGACCCACCTCGATCCAGCTGTTTACGAAGATCATCTGTTAGGGCAACCAGAGCCGTCTCGGTCCCATGACCAGCGCGGAAGCCGGACTGGAATGGATCCAGAGCCGATGTTTCATCCAGAAACCCACCAAGCTGTTCAGCAACCGCTCTCTCAATCACCTTACCCAGGAACGGAAGATTCGAAACCGGGCGGTAATTGGATAGATCTAAAGGATCTAATGATGTTTTCTTTAAAAGCGGGTGCACCACTGCCTCCTTCAGTTCCCCTGGGAATGTCCCCGTGCCAAGGGACAAATTGATGATATCTCCCAGGAGGGCCCGCACCTCGTCTGGACACGCTCTAATCAGCCAAGACGGGCACTAAAGCATCCATGACAGGTGGCCATCCAACCTCTGCTTAAAAACCTCCAATGAAGGAGTGTCCACAACCTCCTGAAGGAGTCTGTTTTTACTGCTTTTACTGTCTGTACGGTTAGCTGCAATCTCCTTTCTTGTAATTTGAAGTCCATTGGTTTGTGTCCTACCCTCCAGAGCAGGAGAAAACAACCTTGTTCCCTCTTCCATGTGACAGACCCAGTTCCTTCAACAGTTCCTCATAAGGCCTGGTTTCCAGACCCTTGGTCACCTCCTATGCACACGTTCCAGCTTGTCCATATCCTTTGTCCATATCCTGTGGACAAAGTACTCCAGGTGTGGTCTGACCAAGGCAGAATAGAGCAGCACTATTAATTCCCTTGATCTGGACACAATACTTCTGCTAACATTGAGAGTGAGAGCACCCACTGTGGTCTTTAAGGACATAAGAAGAATCTTGCTTGATCAGGCCAAAAGCCCATCAAGTCCAACATCCTGTTCTCACTGTGGCAGACTAGATGCAATCTTGAAAGCCCACAATCTAACCAATACTCTCCTTGCTTATGTGTGATGGGATGATTAGCTGCTTGTGCGTAAAATCGTGCTCCCTCAGAGTTTGTGCGGCTCCACAAACCTCTGTGTGTGACAGAGCTCCTCAAACATGTCTGCTCTAGTCACTCGTAGAGTCTGACAGTGGCTGTCTGCGGAAGCGCTTCCAGCAAAGAAGCTCCTTAACGGAAACGCGTCTCCTGGACTCACGGCGTGACAGTTTCCGGCGAGGCGTGGGTCTCCCTATGGGAGCCTCAGATACCTCCCCACTGTTCTCGCTGGAAGCGTCTCTGAGCCCTCCCTCCTGCTCGCATTCCCTCAGAGATCCACTCCTTCCCCTGCTGGTTCCTGCTTCAGCTGTTGAGTCTCTTTCTTCCTCCCTGAGCCCCTCCACCACCTGTTCCTCCGATGGCAGTTCCCTGACATCCACCTCCCCTCCAGGGCCCCCCTCACCCCCTCCCATTTCCTCTCCTCTGGGAGGTGAAGAGGTAAAACCCCGAAACGAATCTTCTTCATCTTCAGACGTCTCGAACAATTCCCTCCATCGATCGCCGTCCTGGCTCGCTGAATCCTCCTCCTCCTCGGAACCTGTGAACCCCTCCAACTCCTCTTCTTCGTCGGTGGTGGCAAAGTATTCCCTCCGGAACCTCGCTACAGGCTGAGGTTTACGTGGGAACCTCTGATGAAAAGTTTCTATTAAAACTTCGTCATTGACATCCTCTGCCCTAACCCAGGTGTTTTCCGACTCCGGTTCCCCTTCCCACATTACCAAATACTCTACTTGATCTCCCTTCCACCTGGAATCGAGGATCTCCGCTACATGGTAGCTGTGTTCCTTCTCCTCCATTGCTGGTCCCCTATTGACCCTCCCTTCTCTGTCCCCTTTATACGGTGACAGCAACGACCTGTGGAAAACTGGGTGCAGCTTCATGTGGTTCGGTAACCGGAGTCTGAAAGCCACTGGGTTGACCTGCTGCGTGACTTCAAATGGGCCCAGCCTTTTGGGTCTTAACTTCTTACAACCCCCTTTGAATGGTAACCCTTGGGTTGACAGCCACACCTGGTCCCCCACCCTAATGCTTTCACCTTCCCTTCTGTTTTTGTCTGCCTGCCTCTTATATTCCTCCTTAGCCCTGTTTAAGTTAAGTTGGAGCTGACGATGGATCGCTTCCATTTCTTCAACGAACTGTTCTGCAGCTGGAACGCTCCAGTTCTCCCCTTCCCCCCCTGGGAAGGCTCGGGGATGGCACCCGTGATTAGCCAAAAAGGGGCTCATCCCCGTGGACACGTTCTCTGCATTGTTGTAGGCAAATTCTGCCAACGCCAGCTTCTCCACCCAATCATTCTCTCTGTCATTCACATAACACCTCAAATATTGCTGGAGGACACCATTAGCTCTTTCCGCCTGCCCGTTGGTTTCTGGATGACGGGCAGTTGAGAAATTAACCTCTACATGCAGTAAGCTCATGAGCTTCCTCCAGAACCTGGAAGTAAATTGTTTCCCTCGGTCTGAAACCACCCTCAAGGGGGCGCCATGCAACCTAAACACATTTTCTACAAACAATTTAGCGGTTTCTTCTGCTGTGACCGCATGTGAGCAGGCTATAAAGTGGGCCATTTTAGTTAACAGGTCTACCACAACCATGATGGCTGTTTTCCCTCTAGACCTTGGCAGATCAGTCATGAAATCTATTGCCACTGTTTCCCATGGTCTTTCAGGTGTGGGTAGTGGTTCTAATAAACCTGCCGGTGCCCGCCTCTCCCCCTTGGCTCGTTGGCATTGGTCACACCCTCTCACATACTCCCGCACATCTTCCCTGACCTTGGGCCACCAAAATTCCCTGGTAACCAGCCACATGGTTTTGTGTTGCCCAAAATGCCCTGCTGTGGGGCTATCGTGCAGTTGCTTGAGTACCTTCTCCCTCAATTCCCCTTCAGGTATATATAACGCTCCCTTGTAGTACAACGCCCCGTTTCTCTCCTCAAAACCCCCGGGTTTGTCTCCCTCCCTCCTGAGACCCCTGAGTTTGTCCTGGGCGTATTCATCATGCACCGTTCCCTCTACCAATTCCCTTTGCCCCACCAATGCCGCCCCACACACCCAGCGGTCCTCTGGAATGACATGGGTCTCTTCGGGTGCTCCCTCCCCCTCCAAATATTCAGGTTTGCGTGAGAGAGCGTCCGCCCTAACGTTCTCTGGGCCTGGCACGTAACAAATCTCAAAGTTAAATTTGGAGAACTCCTGGGCCCATCTCAACTGCCGTTGGTTGAGCACTCGCGCAGTTCTCCAATACTCTAGATTCTTATGGTCCGTGCACACTTGCACCTTATGTTGTGCACCAATTAGCAGGTGCCTCCATCTCCGGAAAGCCTCATGAATAGCAAGAAGTTCCCGGTCGTACACCGTGTAGTTCCTCTCGGATTTGTTCAGCTTTCGCGAAAAGAAGGCACACGGTCGCCACTCTGACTCCTCCTTCCCCGGCTGCAGAAGAAGAAGCACCGCCCCTATGGCTCTGTCAGATGCGTCTGTTTCGACCCTCAGCTTTTTTTGTAAATCCACATGCAGAAGTTGTCCTTCAGAGGCGAAGGCCCTTTTCAGTTCCTCAAACGCTCACTCCGCCTCCGCCGTCCAAACAAACTTCTTTTTACTGCTGAGACAGTCCGTAATGGGCGCCGTCAGGTGGGCGAAGTTTCGGATGAACTTACGATAAAAGTTTCCAAACCCTAGGAACCTCTGCACATCCTTCTTGGTTTTGGGTGTTTTCCATTCCAGCACTGCCTGAACCTTGCCGGGATCCATGGCCAATCCCTTGTCTGACAGGCGGTACCCCAGGAATTCCACCTCCTTGGTATGAAACTGGCACTTCTCCAGTTTCACCCACAGCCTGTTGGCTTGCAGCCTGCTCAACACTTCTCTGACGTCTCTCACATGTTGCTCCTCATTCTCCGAATACACCAACACATCATCTAGGAAGGCCACGCAATTCTTGTAGAGCAAAGGACCCAGTACGTGGTTCATAAATCTAGGAAGGCCACGCAATTCTTGTAGAGCAAAGGACCCAGTACATGGTTCATAAACGATTGAAAGCACGCTGAGCCTGCTTGTAATCCAAAAGGCATAACGAGATATTCAAATGCCCCCAAAGGGGTGAACATGGTGGTCTTCCATTCATCACCTTTCCTTATACGTATCAGGTTGTACGCCCCCCTTAGATCCAGCTTTGTAAAAATCTTTCCCTTCCGCACCCTGGTCAAAATATCATCAATCCTGGGCATAGGGAAAGCCACTGGTTCTGTCACTGCATTTAACCGCCTGAAATCACATACAAGTCTCGGCTTGTCCGTGTGCTTTTTATCCACAAAAAACACTGGGCTACCCCCCGCTGCTTTGGACTCTCTGATGAAGCCTCTCTTCAGGTTCTTGTCAATGAACTCTCGCAACTCCTGCATTTCTCTGTCTGACATGGCATACAACTTGCCTACAGGAAGCTGTGCTCCAGGGAGTAAATTGATCTGGCAATCAAAAGGCCTATGCGGGGGTAGTTGGTCAGCTTCCTTCTCGCTGAACACGTCGCTGAGATCTGCATACTGTGGTGGTACCTTCACCTTCTCCATTACTTCAGTCCCTGCTAGGATGGCTTGGGCCCCTGCTGAACCCTTTTCCCCTTTGCAGTGTTCTAAGCAATGTGCTGAACCAAAGGAAACCACTCTTTGATGCCAGCCCACCAGCGGATCATGTAGCGCTAGCCAGCTCATTCCCAAAATAATGGGAGCGCCTCCCAAGGTGGCCACATTAAACGCTATCAGTTCTGTGTGCCTTGCCACCCTCATTATCATTGGGACGGTCTGCAAGCTGACTCCTCCTCCCAACAATTCCCTGCCATCGATCGTGGTCACCTGCAGGGGGTTGCTTAAAGGGATCGTCTGTATCTGGTGTTCAGCAGCAAACTCCTTGCTCATAAAATTGCAGGAGCTGCCTGAGTCCAACAGCGCCTTTATTTTTAGGGGGTGTCCATTTTGCAGCTCTAGCAACACTTCAATCACTAGAGCAGGTTGAGGAGTTTCTGGCACGGGCACTTTCACTGCTCTTTGGCCTGGCTGCAGTGCCCCGACTGTGGCAACCAGGCGTTGGCTTTTACCTGCTCTGTTTCTCCCTGCTCTCCTCCCTCAACAGCTCCCACCATCCCTTGCCATTCCTTCCTCTGGGGGCAGACTCTGGCAAAGTGGCCTGGCTGTTGGCAGAGATAGCATTTCCGGGCGCCCTTTCCCTCCTTCTTAGCCCCCTCACTGGGCTTTGAAAATGCGCGCGCGCGCGCTGTTCCGATTTCCATCGGCTCTGCCGGTGGGAAAGCTGGCTCAGGAATGTCTGGAATGCGGAACTCCTTCCAACGTTCCCCTCTCCCTTCCCGCCTCTCCAAGGCTCTTGCCTCCTGGCGCGCTCCTATGGTCAGCGCAGATTTGGTCAGCTGATCCATAGACACCGCCCTGGGGCTCCGGGACAGTTCGTCTTTCACAGCCGAAGAAAGACCTTCTTCAAATAGCATCTGAATGGGTGCCGCCGATAAATCCCACCCCAATCTGTGAACCAGCATGGTAAACTCAGTCCAGTACTCACGGACAGATCGGCTTCCCTGCTTGCAAGCCATTAGCTGTCTGCGCACCACCCCTTCCTCAATATCGCTGGAAAACATGATATCCATTGCACGAAAGAACTTCATGGTGTCCTTTAGGACGTCATTGTGCGTTGCCATTAGGGGTCGAACCCAGTCTCGCGCCCCCTTCTCAAGATGCCCAATTACGAAAGCAACTCGCGATTCCTCTTCAGGGAACTCATCAAACTGCACATTAAGGGCATATTGCATCTCTGTCCTAAAGGCATGGTAATCCTTGGGGTCCCCCCCAAACTTCTGCACCAATCCTGGTACCTTTCTGGGGAACTGAGTGGCTCTCCCCTTCTTGTCTGCATCCTGAGCCCTTCTCTCCTCAAGCCTCGCCGTCTGCAGCGCAAGTTGGACTTCCAACGCTCGGTATCTTTCTTCCAAGCTTGGACCAGCTCCAACCCCTGCTCCTCCGGTTCCGGCTGGGTCGCTCATGATGCTTTCTCCTGCACAGGCAGCGTACAGAGACTGTCAGACTGCTGTGATGGGATGATTAGCTGCTTGTGCGTAAAATCGTGCTCCCTCAGAGTTTGTGCGGCTCCACAAACCTCTGTGTGTGACAGAGCTCCTCAAACATGTCTGCTCTAGTCACTCGTAGAGTCTGACAGTGGCTGTCTGCGGAAGCGCTTCCAGCAAAGAAGCTCCTTAACGGAAACGCGTCTCCTGGACTCACGGCGTGACAGTTTCCGGCGAGGCGTGGGTCTCCCTATGGGAGCCTCAGATACCTCCCCACTGTTCTCGCTGGAAGCGTCTCTGAGCCCTCCCTCCTGCTCGCATTCCCTCAGAGATCCACTCCTTCCCCTGCTGGTTCCTGCTTCAGCTGTTGAGTCTCTTTCTTCCTCCCTGAGCCCCTCCACCACCTGTTCCTCCGATGGCAGTTCCCTGACATTATGGTACCCAAAAGCCAGTACTCAAAGAGACAAACTGCCTTTGATAGCAGAGGATGAACACAGTCCTCATGGATAGTAGCTACTGATAGCCTTCTCCTCCATGAAATCTGTCGAATCCTCTTTTAAAGCCATCCATAGAATCATAATTTAACTAGGCGCTGATTGAAGAAGTGCTTCCTTTGTCTGTTCTGAATCTTCCCAACAGTCAGCCTCACTGGATGACCCTGAGTTCTTATCTCTCTCCAGTTTCTCCATCCCAAGTGCCATCTTAACATTTTGTTATCATGTCCCCTCTCATTCTGTCCGCCCACCCACAGGCACACACACACACACACACACACACACATTTGCTGGCCAAGGCACAAATCCACTTAAAGACCCACTTCTACCTGCAGTGATTAAAGTGGGCTGGTGTTGCTTTTCACCCTTCCTCACTGCTGTTTTGTCATGATGACATCACGTCGAGCTAAGTGTCTGGAGACGCCCAAAGTACAACCAAACAAAAGGCAGTCCAGCTGGAACTGTTCTCCTGTGTTCCAAGAGCCCAGACGGTTCAATGAAAAACAAAATGAAGGCCACCTGACGTTATCTTTTCCGACCTGCTTTCCAAAGACATGCTGTAATGGTTCTAGGGGTTGCTCGTGCATAAGTCTCCGCCACTCCTGGCTAGGTTACCTGGTTGAACCCTTTCTGTCTGGACAGCCTCTAGCTTCGTGGCTGTCTCAGTCGCTGGCAGAATCCGTCAGTGGGCGTTTCTTGAACTTCTTCCAGCAAAGAAGTTCTTTGACGCCAAGTCTCCTCCTACTCTCCCTGCGCGGAAGTCTTCTGCGCAGGGAGGGTGTGGGCAGCAGAGTACCTGTACTCTCTCCGCTGGTCTCCGGCGAGGAGTCTTGGAGCCTCCTCTCCGATTCCCCCATCTGCCCCCCTTCTCCACTGGTGTTACGCTGATTTCCTTCCCCAGCAGGTGGGCTGCCTCTCTCCCTACTGGGACCCTCTCCGGCATCCCTCTGGAGCCTTCCCTCCGCCTCTAGCTCCGATGGCAGTTCCCTGACACATGCTAATAAACGGCCACAGTTGCACATCTAGTTGCATCAACCTGCTTTGCACAACTAGCACTGCCATCTGAATCGCTGTTTCCTGTTCAACATAAGGAAACCTGGTCTGTTGCTACTCACCTAGCTATGCCACACCTCGGCTCCAGGCCAACTGACCCCCTTGTCCAACATTTCCTGTTTTCTGTTGAGGGTCCTAGTGTTTGGCCTTAAGAGCATAAGGCTCTTAAGTCCCACTGCCCTATCCACTAGAAAGGAAACTGTCCTTTCTGCCACTACAGAAATCACCTGATTTGGGGCAATTCCAACCTTGACGAGCAACCCTCCCATACCTCCCTCAGGTAAGAAAGATAAAGGTAAAGGACCCCTGGATGGTTAAGTCCAGTTAAAGGTAACTATGGGGTTGTGGTGCTCATCTTGCTTTCAGGCTGTGGAAGCCGGTGTTTGTCCGCAGACAGCTTTCCGGGTCATGTTGCCAGCATGACTAAACCGCTTCTGGCTTAATGGAACACCGTGACGGAAACCAGAGCGCACGGAAGCACCATTTACCTTTCTGCTGCAGCAGTACCTATTTATCTACTTGCAGTGGTGTGCTTTCGAACTGCTAGGCTGGCAGGAGCTGGGACAGAGCAACAGGAGCTCACCCCGTTGCAGGGAATCGAACCGCCGACCTTCTGATGGACAAGCCCAAGAGGCTCAGTGGTTTAGACCACAGCACCACCTTTTACCTTTACCTCCCTCAGGTAGACACCTCCCCACCAGTGCTATTTTTTACAGAAAAAGAGGTCCCAGAACTCACCATGAACCCCTCCCTCGTTCTCTTAGAATGGCAATGGCGTCCACCTAAGAAGTGCCGGAACTTCTTAGTTCTGGCCGAATAAAAACCCTGCCCCCCCCACCCTACAAACCAAGAGGCTTTTGCAGGGCTCAGGTGGTTACAGGGGGAAATACATTGTGGGAATATTTCCTTGCATGAACTTTATTAACTTATCTTAGCATCCAAGCCAATATATTCACCATGCAGCCCTAGCGGGAGGAGGGGGCTTGCCTCCCTATTTTCTTCTGACAAAGGTAGCCCTAAACGCACAAGAGAATCTCATGTTGGTGAGCAAACCAGACCAGGAAGAGTGGAGATTGTCAACTGTCCTGTCCTACTGGTGCAAAGAGGTGCCCTTGCGTGGTGTGAATGGCTTCCCTTGCAGTCCCTTCCATTAGGCAGGCAGGGTCATGAAGCACAGACGGAACAGACCTAATGCCCGTCAGGTCACTGGAGTCAATCACCACAGTGGGCTCGAGTCCTGGCAGCAAAGTCATGGGAGGCAATAAAACATACTTGAGTTCTCACGCATACATCACAATGCTGTCACCCCTGCCTTTTGAGCAGCAACTTTGCTCTTCACAAACTAAGTGGGAACTGCAGCAAACATCAGTGCAAATGCGCAGTGAAGAAGGGAACCGAGAAACACAGGGATCTATACATGCCAATGTGCAACGCAACAAGAACATCTTTCAGCTGGAGGCTAAAACTGAAGGGGATTTATCTGAATTCTAAATATTATTTCCTATGGACAGCTCTGCAAAACTTTTTGGCCCCTTGAGAACACTTAAAGCATGATTTGTTTCTGTTCATGCAATCTTGAGGCTATAAAGGGAATGAAAGTCATCTTGACCAGGGATGGGTGGCCTGTTGCCCTCCAGATGATGGACTACAGTTCCCATCACCCTTGACCACAGGCCATGCTTACTGGGGCTGATAGAGGAGTCGAACAGCTAGAGGGTCACAGGTTCACTATCTCTGATCTAGGACAAAGCCACTGAGCTGCTCCGTACTAATTCTTCTGCAGCTAAACAGCCATTATCCAAAGCATTGCGTGCCAAAAGCAAAAGGCACTGGAGCCATAGGTGTCTGTAGACACAGAACAGTTTAGTAAACATGCCCAGATGTCTGAAACCAAGCCAGCTGAACCACATGCTGCAGAAAATGAAAATCCCCAGGAGGGGAACACTCATTTGCAGACTCTAGTATGGAGTTTAGTATAGTAGAATCTAGTTAGCCACTACATTTTCTTGGCCCTCTGACTCATGTCAATCTTAGCCAATGTCCATCTTCAATTGTGGCGATGGCCAATGAAGGGATCTTCAGAAAAACCACTTTACCTTTTTTATTTTATTTTATGGTGCTCCTCAGACTGGGGGAGCAGTGTATTCCAGAAGCAGCCAGGAAGCATCAAAGACACAAGCTGCATTTCGTCTATATGTTACTTTTTCACACTTTTCTACTCTGGGTGGCTTGGTCTACCCATGCATCAGACTGTAGCTTTCTGTCTGCAATGGAAGCATGCTAAGATGCAGGTAATAGAATGTGTTGCTATTAGACTGTGTACACATTGCCATTTGCTCCGACTCCAATGCGCTCCCATGACTGGCATTCAAAGCCATGTTCACTTGATATTACCTACAATCAATAACTAGCCTGCATTTTCTTGAAAACGACTGCTTTTTAAATGCATTTTCCCTGTAACCAGTTTCCATCTGGTTTGATAACGGAAACTGCGGTTAAGCTGAGATGTGTACATTTGAAATAGCCATCGCTCGTGCCCAGATGACAGCTTCGTGAATAGGAGTTATGGGGGGTTGCAGGCCTGGGGAAACCAAACATGTTCAGTGGTACCTTTGTTTACAAACTTAATCCGTTCCGGAAGTCCATTCTTAAACCATTCTTAAACCAAGGCACACTTTCCCTAATGAGGCCTCCCACCGCCAGTGACCTTCCACCGTTCAGATTCCGTTCTTAGACCGAGGTAAAATTCTCAAACCGGGACACTATTTCCAGTTTTGCAGAGTTTGTAAACCAAATTGTTCTTAAACCGGACTGTTCTTAAACCGAGGTACCACTGTACTGTACATTGAGTGAATACATCCCTGCTCCCTCCCTAGCGTGTACAGCAACATGTACATGTGACTTGAAACACAGCATGCAGGGATGGGGTGGGATAGCACTTGCTGTGTTTTAAGCCGCTAATGTGTACACAGCCAAAGAAATCCTTAGATGTGCATGTTTGCCCTCCAGCCATCTTAAATAAATGTGACAGATAAAGGTGCATACAATACCTTTCAGAACCATGGTCCACAGAGTTCATGTCATCAGGAGAAATTCTGAACTCACTGATTCGGATTCTCTCTTCATACCGCACTTCAACTGAATAGTAGACATACACTTTACCATTAAATTTGAATTTAGGATGGAAGACTATACCTAGAAAACCTCTCTCATCTCCTTCCCAAGGTGAGGTCAGTACAGCTTCACTGATGTTTAGAAATGGTTTTTCAAGCCGTGACCGATCTGGGAGGTAGGTCCAGACTAAGCCAACTTGCTCAGCAATGAAGAACCTGTGCGTTCCGTCGTTTGCATGCACCATGGCCACTGGATTCCTAAGCCCGTTGGCGACCTCAGCTAGGCACAACTGTAGACATCCTTCTGAATCAGCAACCACTACCCCAAGGTTTTGATTGAGATTGTTATTGACCAGGAGGTGGGGGAAGCAGTAGTCGGTGTCGTCGAGGGACAAATAACGACAGAACTTTGCCATGTTGCCTTCCAGGGACAGTAACTCTTCATCTGGGGTAAGGTAACGGAACATGGCCCTGCAGGTTTGCCACACTTGTACGCAGTAATCTTTGCATAGTCCTGGCACAGTTCTCTCTGGAGTGGAAGGGTCTTCAGCATCATACAGGTGAGCAGCATAGGGGGAGCATTCCTGCAGGTGAAGGGAGAAGCCCGTGTCAGTTGTTTCTATTCATTGTATCATTAGCCCTCTGCTCTGGCTCACTAAGGGCCAAACTAGATGTGATATTAAATGCATTAATGCATTAATGAATTAACACAGGGTTTCCCAAATTTGTGTCCCCAGTTGTTTTGGGACTACAACTCCCATCATCCCTAGCTAGCAGGACCAGTGGTCAGGGATGATGGGAACTGTAGTCCAAAAACAGCTGCAGACTCAAGTTTGGGGAAACCCAACCTTAACATGTCTAGAGTCCCCACCCCCACAACTAACAGCCATGCAGGGAAGCAATCAAAACCATAGGGAAGTGGGGTTTTAACTATCTCTCCCCCCGCCACTCCCAGTGTGATCCCAAAGGAAATTGCTCCCCACTGCAAGCTGCTATTGACACGGGGGGGGGGGGGATTTGATTGGCATCAATTTAAAGCTTCTGTCCTGAAGCTATTGGGGATGTTTTCTGGAAGTACCGTATTTTTCGCACCATAGGGCGCACCGGACCATAGGGCGCACCCAGTTTTTAGGGGGGGAAATCAAGAAAAAAATCTTTTCCCCCCCCCCCAGGCCCAGAGAGCAGCGGAGGGGTTGCTCGCAGCTATGGAGCAAGCCAAGTTTTGGCTTCCCCTTTAGCCCCATGCAGCCTCTCCTTGCCGGGAGACGCTGCGCAGGGCTAAAGAAGCCATAGCCCCGTGCAGCCTCTCCTTGCGGAGGGGTTGCGCGCAGCTATGGAAGAAGGCAAGGCAGCGAGCGGGATGGATCCCGCTCGCTGTTTTGCCTTCCCCTTTAGCCCCGCGCAGCATCTCCTTGCCGGGAGACGCTGCGCAGGGCTTTCCTGGCTATGGAAGAAGGCAAGGCAGCGAGCGGAGTGGATCCCGCTCGCTGTTTTGCCTTCCCCTTTAGCCCCGCGCAGCGTCTCCTTGCCGGGAGACGCTGCGCAGGGCTTTCCTGGCTAGGGAAGAAGGCAAGGCAGCGAGCGGGGTGGATCCCGCTCGCTGTTTTGCCTTCCCCTTTAGCCCCGCGCAGCATCTCCTTGCCGGGAGACGCTGCGCAGGGCTTTCCTGGCTATGGAAGAAGGCAAGGCAGCGAGCGGAGTGGATCCCGCTCGCTGTTTTGCCTTCCCCTTTAGCCCCGCGCAGCGTCTCCTTGCCGGGAGACGCTGCGCAGGGCTTTCCTGGCTAGGGAAGAAGGCAAGGCAGCGAGCGGGGTGGATCCCGCTCGCTGTTTTGCCTTCCCCTTTAGCCCCGCGCAGCGTCTCCTTGCCGGGAGACGCTGCGCAGGGCTTTCCTGGCTAGGGAAGAAGGCAAGGCAGCGAGCGGGGTGGATCCCGCTCGCTGTTTTGCCTTCCCCTTTAGCCCCGCGCAGCGTCTCCTTGCCGGGAGACGCTGCGCAGGGCTTTCCTGGCTAGGGAAGAAGGCAAGGCAGCGAGCGGGGTGGATCCCGCTCGCTGTTTTGCCTTCCCCTTTAGCCCCGCGCAGCGTCTCCTTGCCGGGAGACGCTGCGCAGGGCTTTCCTGGCTAGGGAAGAAGGCAAGGCAGCGAGCGGGGTGGATCCCGCTCGCTGTTTTGCCTTCCCCTTTAGCCCCGCGCAGCGTCTCCTTGCCGGGAGACGTTGCGCAGGGCTTTCCTGGCTAGGGAAGAAGGCAAGGCAGCGAGCGGGGTGGATCCCGCTCGCTGTTTTGCCTTCCCCTTTAGCCCCGCGCAGCGTCTCCTTGCCGGGAGACGCTGCGCAGGGCTTTCCTGGCTAGGGAAGAAGGCAAGGCAGCGAGCGGGGTGGATCCCGCTCGCTGTTTTGCCTTCCCCTTTAGCCCCGCGCAGCATCTCCTTGCCGGGAGACGCTGCGCAGGGCTTTCCTGGCTATGGAAGAAGGCAAGGCAGCGAGCGGAGTGGATCCCGCTCGCTGTTTTGCCTTCCCCTTTAGCCCCGCGCAGCGTCTCCTTGCCGGGAGACGCTGCGCAGGGCTTTCCTGGCTAGGGAAGAAGGCAAGGCAGCGAGCGGGGTGGATCCCGCTCGCTGTTTTGCCTTCCCCTTTAGCCCCGCGCAGCGTCTCCTTGCCGGGAGACGCTGCGCAGGGCTTTCCTGGCTAGGGAAGAAGGCAAGGCAGCGAGCGGGGTGGATCCCGCTCGCTGTTTTGCCTTCCCCTTTAGCCCCGCGCAG
This sequence comes from Podarcis bocagei, assembly GCF_964188305.1. NCBI lineage: Eukaryota > Metazoa > Chordata > Lepidosauria > Squamata > Lacertidae > Podarcis > Podarcis bocagei. Next base: position 18,537,367 of record NC_138125.1, read on the forward strand.
CGTCTCCTTGCCGGGAGACGCTGCGCAGGGCTTTCCTGGCTAGGGAAGAAGGCAAGGCAGCGAGCGGGGTGGATCCCGCTCGCTGTTTTGCCTTCCCCTTTAGCCCCGCGCAGCGTCTCCTTGCCGGGAGACGCTGCGCAGGGCTTTCCTGGCTAGGGAAGAAGGCAAGGCAGCGAGCGGGGTGGATCCCGCTCGCTGTTTTGCCTTCCCCTTTAGCCCCGCGCAGCGTCTCCTTGCCGGGAGACGCTGCGCAGGGCTTTCCTGGCTAGGGAAGAAGGCAAGGCAGCGAGCGGGGTGGATCCCGCTCGCTGTTTTGCCTTCCCCTTTAGCCCCGCGCAGCGTCTCCTTGCCGGGAGACGTTGCGCAGGGCTTTCCTGGCTAGGGAAGAAGGCAAGGCAGCGAGCGGGGTGGATCCCGCTCGCTGTTTTGCCTTCCCCTTTAGCCCCGCGCAGCGTCTCCTTGCCGGGAGACGCTGCGCAGGGCTTTCCTGGCTAGGGAAGAAGGCAAGGCAGCGAGCGGGGTGGATCCCGCTCGCTGTTTTGCCTTCCCCTTTAGCCCCGCGCAGCGTCTCCTTGCCGGGAGACGCTGCGCAGGGCTTTCCTGGCTAGGGAAGAAGGCAAGGCAGCGAGCGGGGTGGATCCCGCTCGCTGTTTTGCCTTCCCCTTTAGCCCCGCGCAGCGTCTCCTTGCCGGGAGACGCTGCGCAGGGCTTTCCTGGCTTCTCTGGGAGGTGGGGGGATTCCCCCACCTCCCGCAAAACCAGCAGAAGCCGCGCGCACTTTAAAAGGGCTGCACGGCTTCTCCTGGCTTTCCTGGGAGGTGGGAGAAGGGACTGATGCGGCCAGTCAGTCCCTTCTCCCTCCTGTGGAAAAGCCCGCAAGAGCGCACGGAGCTTGTGTGCGGCTCTTGGGGGCTTTTCCCACCTGCCTCCCCCCGCTGCATTCGCTCCATAGGACGCACACACATTTTCCCTTGCTTTTTAGGAGGGAAAAAGTGCGTCCTATGGTGCGAAAAATACGGTAATACTGGGTTAGATGGTTCAAAATGGTACATGACAGCTTCATATGTCAAGATTAGCTCTGGGCTTTGGATGTCTGGAGACCAGTTTATTGATCACGAGCAAAGTCATTACAGTGGTGCCTCGCAAGACGAAATTAATCCGTTCTGTGAGTCTCTTCGTCTAGCGGTTTTTTCATCTTGCGAAGCAACCCTATTAGCGGATTAGCGCTATTAGCGGTTTAGCAGCTATTAGAGGCTTAGCGGCTATTAAAGGCTTAGCGGATTAGTGACTAAAAGGCTATTAGTGGCTTAGCGGTTTCGAAAAGGGGGGGGGAGCGAAAAAAAATCGGAACACTCGCAAGACGTTTTTGTCTTGCGAAGCAAGCCCATAGGGAAAATCGTCTTGTGAAGCAGCTCAAAAACGGAAAACCCTTTCGTCTAGCGGGTTTTCCGTCTTGCGAGGCATTCGTCTTGCGGGGCACCACTGTATTTAAATATTGTTAAGATCCCAAAGTTCAAGATACTTTAAATGTTCTAAAGCTGCAGCTATGTTGATTTCATAACATTTTAGTATGTTGAACAACAACCAAAAGGTCTTACTAGTGTGCTGCAAGTTCAGGAAAAGAATGGCACATCAACTCATATTTCTGCATGCAAAAGCAAAAAGATATAGGTGTGGGTATTAAGCTACTTTTATTTTTCTGCAACTACAGCTGAAACTTGGGGAGTTTAGCACACGGCAAAATGTGAGAATGTTAGTCATCTGTCTAGCCACAAAGAGACAAACAGAAGGCATTTAGAGAGAAACTGACTCAATGATTGCTTTACCATACACCAAGATTCAGTGGGATATCTCCATGCCATGTGGGGATAATCTAGTATTTTCTTGCAATTGGTTTCAGGACAGAGCTGGTCTGGGTTTTAAGGCAACAGCTGTATTGATTTCACTTTCTCCTATGAGGAAAAACCTAAGATAGCATGTCCTTAAATCTCTTATTCAGTTGCAGTTCAGCCAGCAACTCCAAACTGCCTGCGCTGGGGAGTTTGATAATTGCCAGTTCCCACAAGATCTCCCTGCAGCCTGAGGAAAACTCTTGCCTCTGGTACCCAGGAATGTGCATAACTTACTGTCTGAACTTATTCAGATCCAATGGTGGGTCTGCACAGGAACCTTGCTGGTTTTGCTTTAAGACAGGACTATAAGATACAAGCAGAAAAAGAAGATACAAAACAACCTTTTCTGGTCTTTCATGGTAATGCCTTGCATTTTTTTTTAGCTGTCTTGTTGAAACGTGTCTGTAGGTCCTTTTCCTTTTGAGGATTTTCTGTTTGTGTTCGACACATCTTCTAAAACATACTGACTCTCTGCTCGCCCCCAAATGCATGCCACGTTATCCCTGGCATAAGATCTAAGTTGCATTGTGGACTCAGGTTCTTCTTAACCAGGCTTCCTCAAGCTTGGCCCTCCACATGTTTTTGAGACTACAATTCCCATCATCCCTGACCACTGGTCCTGCTAGCTAGGGATCATGGGAGTTGTAGGCCAAAAACATCTAGAGGGCCACGTTTGAGGAAGCCTGGTTAAGAAGAACCTGAGTCCACAATGCAACTTAGATCTTATGCCAGGGATAACATGGCATGCATTTGGGGGCGAGCAGAGAGTCAGTATGTTTTAGAAGATGTGTGGAACACAAACAGCAAATCCTCAAAAGGAAAAGGACCTACAGACATGTTTCAACAAGACAGCTAAAATAAATATGCAAGGCATTACCATGCCAAGCTGAACCAAGGTAAGAGGCATTGCATATGTCCTATTACTTTCAAAACCAGTATTCTTAGCTGGGGTGATGTATCTGCAGCACGTAGACACCACACTGCCCTTGTTCACATATAACACTAAACCAAACCATGGCTTAGCATAAATGAGCAAATGTGTAGACTCCTGAGAGGAGACAATGGCCACTTCATTCCTCCCCGGTGGTTTTGCACTCGTGGTTTAGCTGTCCTTGACAAACTATAGACTGTAAGTTAATCGCTGGTTACAGTTTATGGTTTGTCTGTGCTAAACCATAGTTTGGATTAGTGCTGTGTGCAAAGCAGGACACACACACACACTGAGAGATGAGCGGGGTATAAATATATTATTGTTATTATTATTATTACACGTAGCACATTCCTCACTACATAAAGCAAAAAATCTGCAATTTGTATGCAGCATGCAAATTTACATCTGCCTGCCTATTTTCAGTCATTTATTCTGTTTTCATTACACTTGAGAAGCCGTAAGAAGCTATTCTGAAATAGTGACTTCTGAAATACTGATTTCAGAATACAAAAAGCCCTACTGAGCTTTCACTGGATATCTCCAACATCAGTTAAAGCCTATTCTAACAGGCAACAGAGTTTAAAACTTTTTTAAAAGAAGAAGGTAGATGCTGAAATTTGCACACAATATTAAATCACATGCTTTTTTCTTTCTTTTTTTTGCCTTGGTGAAGTAATTGCTTTACTCAAGTATTCACAATTGCAAAGCCGTCATCTGAATATTGAACCCTAAAGTAAAAAATAAAATGCATGCAGTGCCTGCTGTGGAACATCTGTCCTTACAATCAACCAATTGAAGAATTGCATCTGGTTTGCTGACTTTAATTTGGTGCTCTTAGTCATATTGTTGGCTGAATTTCACATGCAGCTGGGCCAGCTGAGGACAAGATGTAAAATTCCCTTACATACAAAAAAAAAAAGTAGTTAAAAAACCCCAACTCACAGAACTAGCAGGGTTCGATTCACTTAAATAAATTAAGAGCCCCGCTGCCTGGATCGACATGGGTCAAGAGACCCCACACTGTGATTAGGATTAGGAAATGTGATTCACTGTGATGTAAAAAGTTCACCTCATTGGCTAAAATGTTCTATGCATTTAAGCAGCTGTGATCTGTCTCAGATTTTATTTTCCCTTAAGAAATTAACCGAACCAGCTGGATTCAAGGAACTGCTTGCGCTTGTTGTAGTGTGATTTGTTTATCTATGATATCAGCTTGGCAGCTCCAGCAAAACTTCTTAGAAAACTGCTGTAATTTCCTTTTATATGAGTACTATTACTATCGGTTCCCATCTGCAAACTACAGTACTACAGGAAAGCCAAACAATAATCTCCGTCTTCTTTGCTAATAGTTTAACCATATTGGTACATAACACATGCAGGGAAAGTTGCATTTTGTTGAGAACAAAGGAATTCTGCAACAAAATGTTTCAGTATACAGTGATCCCCACCCCACCCCCAGTATAAAATTCTGGCTGCTTTTGGAATATATGACATTTGGGTCCAATATGAAGTTGCAGTACTTCCCTTTACATAATTCATTAAATTGGGGAAAACGGATCCATTGGGATTTGTAACCGAAATATGTAATCTATCACTTTGGTCCCCAGGTGGGGCTGGGAAGGTTCTCTGCCTGAAACCCTGATGCAAAGTCAGCAAAAACAATGCTGAGTTAAACGCAAAGCTGCGTAAGATGTAACTCAACATGTAGATGTTGATGTAAAGCAGCCTCCCATGTTCCTCTGTCTGCCAACAAAGCTCCGTATAGTTAAAGCTATGGTTTTCCCAGTAGTGATGTATGGAAGTGAGAGCTGGACCATAAAGAAGGCTGATCGCCGAAGATCCTTTTGTATTATGGTGCTGGAGGAGACTCTTGAGAGTCCCATGGACTGCAAGAAGATCAAACCTCTCCATTTTTAAGGAAATCAGCCCTGAGTTCCCACTGGAAGGACAGATCGTGAAGCTGAGGCTCCAATAGTTTGGCCACCTCATGAGAAGAGAAGACTCCCTGGAAAAGACCCTGATGTTGGGAAAGATGGAGGGCACGAGAAGGGGATGACAGAAGATGAGATGGCTGGATAGTGTTCTCGAAGCTACGAACATGAGTTTGACCAAACTGCGGTAGGCAGTGGAAGACAGGAGTGCCTGGCGTGCTCTGGTTCATGGGGTCACGAAGAGTCGGACACGACTAAACGACTAAACAACAACAATGTTCCTCTGTCATATATATTTGTTTTCAAAATTTCTGACAGTAAGAGCTGTTCAACAATGGACTCCCTCAGAAGGTGCTGGACTTTCCTTTATAGAGGTGTTTAAGCAGAGGTTGAATGGCCATCTGCCATGAGTGCTTTACTTGAGATTCTTGCACTGTGGGGGGGTTAGACAAGTTGACCCTCAAGTTCCCTACCAGCTCTTAAGTAAACTCTACCGCTAGTAACCATCATTCTCCACCACTTGACCTTTAGAAAAGAAGAACATTAGGGAGTGGGAAATGTAGCTGAGTCATCTGATATACACAGCTCCACACACAATTCTCTCTGAATCATCCCATCTTTGCAGAACAATGGACCTCATTTTAGAGCGCTTGCACATAAATACATGTTCTCCATTCTGGCACTTATTCCTTAAATCAAAGCCTTTTCTCTGTGTGTCATAAATAAGCTTTCATCAAGCAGACCCTTCTGTGTTTCTTGCCATCCCTTGCCATTCTTCGACAATGCCTTGATTGCTTCCCAAGGCTGCAATCCTGCACTCGAGATTAACTGAGCTGAAGGGTCATGAACATGAATAAGAAATCAATCCATCAGAACGTGTTATTCCATAAGTCTCAATGAATGGATGGGAACAGAACAAGAGAATTGTAGGACTTTTTATTTAGCCAGTGTAGGAAGAACTCACTGTGCTCAGGACTGCAGCCTAGGAGAGGTTTCATGGCCGTCAACGCTTTATGTAACTAATGAAATCTTTAGTCTGGATGATAGTCAACATTAGTCACATGTAGAGTAGAGCCATTTATTTCAGTGGAACTACTTTGAATATGTCAAAATAAAAAAATTCCTTCCAGTAGCACCTTAAAGACCAACTAAGTTAGTTCTTGGTATGAGCTTTCGTGTGCATGCACACTTCTTCAGATAAGTGTTTTTTATTTTGACTATGGCAGACCAACACGGCTACCTACCTGTACTTTGAATATGGCTTAAGATATTACCCTCCCACTTGGGAATTAAGGGCATTTGGAGGTGGGTGATGGTTTCTGTAAGGATAAAATAAGGATATATCTGATTTTGCCCTGGACCAGTTGAAAGCATCAAGGAAAAATAACCAGCAAGCAGTAACAAATGTTAACATTATTTTCCATGGATAAGTGTTTATTTCCTTAATGTGCAAGCTTGTTTTAAGAAAAGGTTGATCCACACATGCGTGTACACAACTCCCTCCCAACTGAAATCAGAAAGGCCCCCTTCCTTGCTGAACTTCAGGAACATGGCTGAGACTTTCTTGTTCCAGCAAGCATTTTAAGGTAGCGTTCAGTTTTATTATAAACCTTTATTTGTTTTATTGTCCAGTTTTCTGTGGATTGTTCTTACGTACGCTGCTTAGAAACGCAAACAATTAAGAGGCATATAAATGTCTTAAATAAAAAATTAAACTCACAGATGAATTTATCAACAGCCTCCACTGAAAAAGCAACATGGCTGAAATGATGTGAAACTTCTCTAGCTGTGGCATTCACACATGCAGGTCATCAATCTAGGTGATGAACATGCACATGTGAACCAGTGCCCTGAGATATTTACTGCATTAACCATGACATCCAGTGCATTCCACTGAGTTCATTGGGACTTGCTCCATTGGGAGGTTGTGGACTCTCCTTCCTTGGAGGTTTTTAAGCAGAGGTTGGCTGGTCATCTGTCATGGATGCTTCGGCTGAGATTCCTGCATTGCAGCAGGGTTGGACTAGATCAGGCATAGGCAAACTGGGTCCTCCAGATGTTTTGGGACTACAACTCCCATCATCCCTAGCTAACAGGACCAGTGGTCAGGGATGATGGGAATTGTAGTCTCAAAACATCTGGAGGGCCAAATTTGCCTATGCCTGAACTAGATGATCCTCGTGGTATCTTCCAACTCTATGTTTCTACTCTTTAGTAAAGCAAGATAAGCTTGCAACCTAGGAGGGTCAGAGATCTTTTTGTACCAGTGTAATCCTTTTAACTCTCTTTAGGAGGTTCATTTTCCCCATCTTTCCAGGAACGTAAAATACCACAGGGGCAAAAACATAGGGCTTTGAGGGCTATTGCCAGAGGTGCAGATAGACTGTTTCTTTCAGCTATCGCAGATGGAATAGATATGGCAATGCGATCAACATTTCATTCTATTCCCGGAAGAGAAACAATGTCATATAATAAACCACAACTAAATATAGGAAGAGCTGGAATTTGGAGTATTCACATTCATACACAGAGACACTTGTCAAAATAATGTGACTAATGAATACATTTTGAGGAAAATTACCATCTGTGAGTCTGAGAAGCAGGGCCTAAATCAGTCTAATGGATTCCTGTAAATTATTCATCTGCTATAGCATAAAAAACATAAGCACGACGAACGGCTGAAAGTGGTGTGTATGTTATTTCGGGGCTGTGGACGATGCAGTTTTTTGACACACAAGATAAGGAACAAAACAATGGCCGTAACCTATGACCTTTATCTCCAGAGCTAAACCACACACTGCAAATTTCCCACAAGCCCTCCATCAGCAATGCTCTGCAAAGAACTTGACAACTATTGCACCTATGGTATTCCATGCTAGTCCAACTCAGAGTAGATCCACTAAAGGTAATGGACTTGGCTGTCTTAGGTTCATTACATTCAAGGAGTCTATGCTGAGTAGGACTTAGCTGATCACTACCCTTGGTATTTACAACAGATGCTTCTTTTTAATCTCTATTTATCCCCAATACAGTCGTACCTTGGTTGACAAACGCCTTGGCAGCTGAACGTTTTGGCTCCCGAACGCCGCAAACCCGGAAGTGAGTGTTCTGTTTTGTGAACGTTCTTTGAAACCCGAATGTCCGATGCGGCTCCCATGGCTTCCATTTGCGTGCAGGATGCTCCTGCAGCCAATCAGAAGCCGCGTCTTGGTTTTTGAACATTTTCAGAAGTCGAAGGGACTTCTGGAACGGGTTCCGTTCAACAACCAAGGTACGACTGTACACCTATCTAAAGGTGTTTCCAGAACACCTATTTATTAAGCGCTCATCCTGATTCGTTTGCAGGGAGGTTGAACGATATTTAGTGATACTTATTTGTTTGTGGAAAGGTTAGATATTGCATCAAGTAAAGGTTATCTCACTTTATGCATTTTCCTATCACTTTCCTTATTGCAAACAGTTCAAACTTTTTGGGAAGCAAGTTTGTTGGGCAAGACCTCCCAAACAATTACAAATTGCACAGCCTGAATTTGCCAGTGATCTGAATACCGCTTAAAACTAGTGACAGTCTGGAAATGCCCTAAGTTATGCAACTTTCACGGCCAGTGCAGACAACATGTTAGCTTTCTCTAAATGACGAGGGAGAGATCCAGAATCCAGAATCATATGCCAACATGCTCATGTCTTCTTTGGAGAAAATTCCTCCTGTTTCATTGCGAAATAATAAAATATGATGTAAGACCTTGTGAATTAATATAAACATTTAACAATGTCTTCTGAATCATTTGTTCCTGCCTAGGATAAACTAAGAGTTCAATTAGCTCAGTTGGTTAGCGCATAGTGCTGATAACACCAAGGTTGCAAGTTTGATGGGATAGCTGCATATTCCTGCATTCTAGGGGGTTGGTCTAGATGATTCTCAGGGTCCCTTCCATCTCTACATTTCTATGATGCTAAATAGCCTGTAGGTCCCTTTCCACTATGCAGCTCTGTGACTCAATAGGACTCAACATGACCAGTTTTCATGTTGCAGATATGAAATGAAATAGAAGCAGCTAACACACCGGAAGTCCATTTGTGGCGTTTTGCCAAAAGATGCATAGAATGAAAATATACAAGGCGCTGGTATTCTCTCCTCTTTTTGGCAGACACTTACCTAGTACACATTCTACTATGGCAAGGGTACAAGAATAGATTCAGAGAAGTATGGAAAATCAAGCAAATCTCCGCAATGCCTTTCATGTATTGGGGTTTTCAGGTGTTGTTACCATCCTCTGGAACAGGGACTGAGCAAAGAATGGACAAAGCAAGCAAAGAGAAACGCTTGGCAAAGCATATCCTGTAGAAATGAGAATTATACAGCCCGTTCATTGAGACCTGTCCAATGCACCTGGTGCTGGAGGAAAGCTCATGGCTTAAGAACACACAGAGTCCTGATATTAATCTATGTTACCAGCATGTGTTTGGTCCAGCAAGTTTTGCAAGCAAGACAAGGAGGCTGCATGGTATTATGAAGAGCAAAGAGCTTCTTACTTTGCAAAGAGCTCCTTATTTTGCCTAGAAGATTTTGAAAGGAGGGCTAACTCACGGGGGGGGGGGTGGAACAGACCCTCAGATCATTCACTTTGTTGGAAAGGTGCATGGATAGAGAGGGATATGATGTCTAACAGTAGGGAAACAGCATCATCTGTGTGTGTCCTTCACCAGCCTAGCTGGTGAATATGGAACCAGACAGAATGCAGGTATCACTTGAATAGCCTACTTTTGCAAAATCCTGTAAGGAGGATCACAGCTGGTTGCAATGAAGATAACTCTGACATTAGCCTCTAGGGTAAAAGCAGAGTGTAGGTTATACTTCATAAAGATGAACTGGGTGCAAACACATATGGGACAGTGGAGCATCTATCCCATCTACCTAAATAATGCAGACTGTTGAAGGATGGGCCTATCTGTTTATGGGGAAGGATTTCTAACGGAAGTGCTATTTCACAAGGCAGGACAGCCCTTGCATACCCTTACAGTGGACTGGCAGTGGATGAAAGGATTCTAGGAAGCTGCCTTGTCCATCAACTCGAAGGATGGGGAACCAGTGACCCTGCAGACATGGATAGACTGCAACTGCCACCAGCCCCATCCAGCATGGCCTATGGCAGTGTTTCCCAATCTTTTTTGGGCAAAGGCACACTTGTTTGATGAAAAAAATCTCGAGGCACACCACCATTACAGCCCCGTGACGTCAGCGCGCAGCGTCACGCCGGGAGGGACGCACGAAAGTGTAAGTTTCAATTTTTTCCCCTCCCCCTTGCCGGGGAACCTCCAAGCTTTGGGGGTGGGGGGGAGGAGGCAGCAAAGTGAGGGACTGAGGGACTCCTCCAACGACAAGGGTTGGGGAAGAAGAGAAAGGGCTATTCCGCTCCAGTCACGGGAGGGGAATATGTACTGGCCCAACTGGTGTGCGGTCTTCGGAAAGCGGGGTGCGGGAAGGAAGCCTAGGCTCGGGGTCCACCGACCTCGGCGGAGAAAGGCAACAACCGAAGCCTCCCGACGGTTTCGGGGGAGACGTTCAGAGCTTCCCTGGGAGTTTCTCAGCCTGCCTTTCGGAGGAAGAGGCGGAGGGGGCCTGGGGATGGCGGTGGCCTCGGCCTCGCCCTCCCTCCGTCCCTCTACCTTTGTAGTGGATGCGCAGGTTGTTCTGCGAGAGGCCGATGTAGCTGAACTTGTCCTTCGGGCTCCAGGAGCGCGGCAGCGGCGTCTCCTGCTCGTCCACGGCCGGGTAGAGCCGCTTGAGGCGCCGCTTGAGCTCCTTCTCCTGCTCGTTCAGGGCCGGGTCGCCGCCGTGAGGGAAGGGCGCCGGGGCGCTGCTGCTGCCGCCGCCGCTCCCGGCAGGCATGGGCCCAGCTGAGGTGGCGGCGGCTGTTGTGGTGGTGGCGGCGATAGCGGGCGGAGGAGGGGGCGGCGGCGGGGCCGAGGTGGCCGGCGGCGGCGGGGGAGGCGGCGGCGGGTGGAGCAGGAGGGCGGCCGAGGCCGGTGAGGGAGTAGGGTTGCCCGGGGCTTGAGGAGCCGTCGCCGGGAGTTCCGGCCTCCTCCTCGTCCGCTGTCTCGCGCTCCTCCCTTTTGCGCGCGCTGCCCCGCCGCCGCCCCATTGGCCGGGTCCTGTCAGCTGATCCTGTGTTATTTCCTGTGTGTGTGTGTGAGGGGAGAATGGAGAGAGAAACCTCGGCACCACCACCGCGGAGCCGTCCCCGGCTCGACACGGATCCTCGCCGTGTGCCGCGGAACACCGGTTGGGAAACACTGGCCTATGGTCATGGATGATGGGAATTGTAGTCCAAATACAACTGGAGTCCCAAGTTTGAGAAACCCTAATGGAAGACTCCAGCTGCAGCTTAGGCTGCAGTCTTTCTCATCATGTGATACCTGGACTTTTGGATTAAACCTGGCTGGGTGGGACAATCTGCTTTATCCCTTTTTCTGCAGCAGCTGAGTGAAGAATGCCAACAAGACAAGGCAGCGCTGTCCATTTATTTAACCAAGCGTGGCTGCTCTAGGGGAAAACAGGGGACGAAGCTTGGCACATTATTCCTTGCATTTATATCTCAGCTGCCCTGCAAGGAGTACATCGTTCTCTCCCCCTGCTCCATTTTATCCTCACAACATCCCTGTGAGGTAGGTCAGGCTGAGAGGGAGCCATTGGCCCGAAGTCACCCAATAAGCTTCAGGGCTTAGTGGGGATTTGAACCCTGGTCTGTGGGTTAAACCATAGAGCCTAGGACTTGTCAATCAGAAGGTTGGCGGTTGGAATCCCCATGACAGGGTGAGCTTCCGTTGCTCGGTCCCTGCTCCTGCCAACCTAGCAGTTCGAAAGCACGTCAAAGTGCAAGTAGATAAATAGGTACCACTCTGGCGGGAAGGTAAACAGCGTTTCCATGCACTGCTCTGGTTCACCAGAAGCGGCTTAGTAATGCTGGCCACATGACCCGGAAGCTGTACGCCGGCTCCCTTGGCCAGTAAAGCGAGATGAGCGCCACAACCCCAGAGTGGGTCACGACTGGACCTAATGGTCAGGGGTCCCTTTACCTTTACCTCCCAGGTCCCACACTCTCACTAGGTCCCTCTCACTAGGCTTTGGGGGGGTGCGGGTGGGAGCAAAGGGACGGGCCGCGTGGCCCCACCAGGCTCACCTGGCATAAGAGGTTCTGCAGGTGGCTGGCGCAGGCGGCGTAGGCGGCCTGGTCGAAGTTCTCGGCCACTCGGTAATAGCGCTCCAGCAGGGCGGCGTCGCGCTCGGCGTCGCAGCAGCCGAAGTCCGAGTACTGCACGCAGAAGTGGAGCGGGCGCGGCGGCTTGAAGGGCGGCTTGAAGTCCAGGCACTGCGGGTGGCCCCACAGCAGCCCCGGCAGCGCGTGGAGCAGCGCGAGGAGGAGCGGCCACGGGCGGCGGCGCCCAGGAGCAGCCCGCGCCATGCTTCCCTTCCTCGGCGCTGCTGCGCTCAGGACAGGCGCGGGCTCCTGGCGGCAAGGAAGCGGCGGCGGCGGCGGCGGCGGCGGCAGCAGCTCCGGGGCTCGCGCCCGGCCATGGCCCTCGGTGGGCGGACGGATGGTGAGGGCTCACGCGGGCTCTCGCAGCCGCGAGTTGTGAGGGTCTGGCGAAGCGCGCGCGCGTCGCGGTGCGCCTTGGCGCTTCGGCAGCTCCCGCCGCCGTGCCCTGAGGGCCCCTTAGCCGGGGGAAGGCGAGAGGCAGCAGCCGCCTCCTCGGGTTGGGCAGGGAAGGGAGAGGACGCTGCCCTGCTGCGCCCTTAGCGCGCTCGTAGGACGACTCGGACGCAGCGCAAGGGGCAAAGGGGACCTGCTCGCTCGGCCGCCCCTTCGCTCGCAGAAGCGCCTCAGACCCAAAAAGAAAAAGCTGAGGAGGAGGGTGGAGGCGCCGCCTTCTCCCCGCTCGGGGCGGGTAAATAGTCGCTGGAGCGGCGCCCGCCGAGCTCGCCGAGCGCCAAGGAGAAGGAGACACGTGCCTGGAGGAGCGAGCGGCGCGGAGGAGACCAAGGCCGGCCGCAGCCTCCGAACTAGTAGGCACCAGGCTTGGAATAAAGGGCACCAAGCCAAGCATCCTCCCATCCCCAATGTATTTTCCCCCCTTTAAGAACTCTAAATATATATATTAGATCGGGCAACAGGGACAGACTGGGATAATAGGGCGTCAAAATATGGCGCCCCTTTCCTAAATAGTTCTGATTTTCACAATAACTGCTCTTGGTAAAAAAAAATTTTTTAAAAACATATCTTTTCAAAAGGCACCTGTATAAATATAAGTCTTCTTCTTGTTATTATTTTGTGTCCTCTTGGCTTGGGACCCTGTGCGGAGGAACCATCCGCACCTCCTTAAACCCAGCAGGAATGCCAAATTATATGCTGCTGTTCTTGCTCTCACCAGAAACAGTGATGGTCAGCAACTTGCACAAATTCAAAATGATGAGGCTATCCTACCAGCCACAAGGTCTATGCTTTGTCTCCACTGTCTGAGGCAGTATGCTTCTAAATTCCAAATTCTGGAAACTGCAGGAGTGAATTATTGTTGTTGCTGATGATGTTGCTTTATTGAATTTGTTAGTCACCTTATCTTGCCCAGGGGAATCCAGAGCAACTTGCAAACAGACAAAAAAACAACCCCACAGATACACGAAGAAGGCTCTTGAACTCAGGTCCTGCTTGCAGACTTCCCATGGGCATCTGGTTGGCTACTGTGGGAACAGGATGCTGTTAGCATATGGGCCACTGGCCTGATGCAGCAGGGCAATTCATAGGTGCTTATTACATACCATATTCATAAAACCATAGAATTGTAAAGTTGGAAAGGGACTCCCAAGGGCCAATGCAGGAATCTCAGCTAAAGCACCCATGACAGATTCCCACCCAGCCTCGTTTAAATATGCTGTAATATAGCACATTATATTATATTATGCTGAAAACCTTTCTGTTCTGCCAGGCTTATTATGCAGGCAATAAAAAAAAAATCCACAATGGTTGGATTTTACAGCAGAAATTCTGGAATTCCTGCTGTAATTTTCCACAGCTTTGACCTTTTTCCATGTGTTTTTTTTTTTCCTCCTTAAGTGACGCAAGTACTTGCTTAAGTTGCTGCTGTTGCAGGAGGGCCTTCAGAAAAAGACTCCTCTGGTTCTGTTTGGCATATGTTTGTCTCACGAGACAATGGAAGCAGTGGCGTAGCGTGGGTTGTCAGCACCCGGGGCAAGGCAAGTAATTTGCGCCCCCTAACCCGTGGATTTGCGCCCCCTAACCCGTGGATTTGCGCCCCCTAACCCTAACCCCCAGATGTTGCGCCCGGTGCGGCCGCCCCCCCCTGCACCCCCCACGCTACGCCACTGAATGGAAGTGTGTGCCAGAAGTGGATTTAGGGGAGTTCGACCAGTTCAGTTGCAGTGGGCGCAGAGCCTCAGGGGCACCACAACTAGCATGGAGCGTGAGAGGCAAAGGGCACCAGATTTTGGAGTTGCACACAGCACTCTTGAAATTTGAGACCCTACTGAGTGCACCTCTGGGAACTACTTTTCTTTTATGGTGTTCTACAAACCTAGACAGCATCTTAAAAAGCAGAGACATCACTTTGCCAACAAAGGTCCGTATAGTTAAAGCCATGGTTTCCCCAGTAGTGATGTATGGAAGTGAGAGCTGGACCATAAAGAAGGCTGATCGCCGAAGAATTGATGCTTTTGAATGATGGTGCTGGAGGAGACTCTTGAGAGTCCCATGGACTGCAAGAAGATCAAACGTATCCTTTCTTAAGGAAATCAGCCCTGAGTGCCCACTGGAAGGACAGGTCCTGAAGCTGAGGCTCCAATACTTTGGCCACCTCATGAGAAGAGAAGACTCCCTGGAAAAGACCCTGATGTTGGGAAAGATGGAGGGCACAAGGAGAAGGGGACGACAGAGGACGAGATGGTTGGACAGTGTTCTCAATGCTACGAACATGACTTTGACCAAACTGCGGGAGGCAGTGGAAGACAGGAGTGCCTGGCGTGCTCTGGTCCATGGGGTCACGAAGAATCAGACACGACTCAACAACTAAACAACAACAACTTGTGTGTGGCGGAACGGTGTTAGGGCATCTGTCAAAAGCTTTGGAAGGCAGGTTGCGCCAGGTCCATCTCCTTCCTTTATTGAATCTGTGCTGCAACCGCACTTCTTGTGCTAGTTGGGGCTGATGGGGGTTTTAGTTCAAAACTTCTAGAGGGCACAACGTTGGTGAAGGCTTTTCCAAAGCCTTTTGGTCTCACAGTTGTGAATCTAGTGTGGCTTCTGCATCCTTTTTTTTTTTTTTACAAGAAAACTTAAATAATTTGTAGAATTATATGTCTGTCATCTCTATTTTTTATGTTTCTGGGAGTCTTGACATCAAGAACCACAGTGGCATGGAACAAATCGTGTTACAACAGCCGTTTCCATTACGGCCCCCTTTTCTGAAACACAAGGATCCTCAGGCAGCATTCTTAGCTATTTCAGTCGTTGCAAAATGTAAAATGTGGCTAATAAAAACAAGCCAAAACCTGCATGAAGCCTCCCCTAAAGTATATAGCCATAGATGGAAAGTGCCATAACTGGAATTGCACTTATGGCTCAATTAAAAACACAGAGGCCTTTGAAAAATTTGGATTCGGTGCACGGTTTTTGGCTTGACAACGGTTCTCCAAAAAACGTGAGCGACATTATTGTAGCCAGCAAATACCCGAGTCCACAAACCTGTTAAGACAAAGTATTTGGAAAAGCTGATTCAGTCCTG
Source organism: Podarcis bocagei (assembly GCF_964188305.1). Lineage (NCBI taxonomy): Eukaryota > Metazoa > Chordata > Lepidosauria > Squamata > Lacertidae > Podarcis > Podarcis bocagei. Next base: position 18,552,915 of record NC_138125.1, read on the forward strand.
TTGGAAGAAGGTGAGACTAAATGGGCTTAAGCCAAAATTATCCCACTTGTTCATGGATTCAGTAAAGTTGTTTTGCAAGTGGAAAATCTGTTCACTGTATGAAAATGGGGAATGCAAAAGCGCAAGTGAGCAACTCTTCTGCTTTCTGCATCTTCTGCAAAGTGGAGGACTTAAAAATGAGCCTAAGAGGGCCATTTCTCACCTTATTTATTTAAAAGCATTTATAAATTGTTCAATATTTTTAAAATCTCTTAAGTGGTTATATAATACTGAGACAAAGAATATCATTAGGGCGAAAAATTCAACATAAAACCAATGTAACAGTAATATATTTATACGTATATTAAAACAAATAAAACAGGAATTCAGGAGATTCAAGCACTATCTTATGGGCTGGGAAAAGCCTGGGCAAAAAAAAAGAAGTCTTCACAAGACGTCTGAAGCAACTGAATATTACTGCTTCACGTATGGTGGAAAGAAGTTGAATTTTTCCCTGATGATCTAAGTGTTCACACAGGTCTATATACAAGGGCAGACAGTAGTTATTAGAACAGAATATTTGTGTTTTCCTATGACTCCATCCTGTGCTGCCCTAGGAGTGAATCCCCTGTCTTCTGCAGAATTTCAGATAGCTGTAGAAGGATTCCTACCCATGTATTATTCCTTGTGTGTGTGAAATGTGTCATAGCACATTACAGGGGAAAGCTCCGATTAATAAGACGTAAAGGTAAAGGGACCTCTGACCGTTAGGTCCAGTTGTGGACAACTCTGGGTTTGCGATGCTCATTTCACTTTATTGGCCAAGGGAGCCGGAGTACAGCTTCCGGGTCATGTGTCCAGCATGACTAAGCCGCTTCTGGCGAACCAGAGCAGTGCACGGAAACAACATTTACCTTCCCGCCGGAGCGGTACCTATTTATCTACTTGCACTTTGACATGCTTTGAACTGCTAGATTGGAGGAGCAGGGACTGAGCAACGGGAGCTCACCCTGTTGCGGGGATTCGAACCGCTGACCTTCTGATCGGCTAGGCTCAGTGGTTTAGACTACAGCACCACCCGCTTAATTTTGTTTGCTTAATTTTATTTATTTAACAAAATCAGTGCCGGCACACGAGAAGACCAATTTCTTACAGCTGTGGAGCGAGTATTATGTAGCAAGGCCACAGACTGAAGCGGTTGAGGGAACACTTGTGGAATAAAGTGATCCCACAAGAAAACTGGTCCCAAGCCGTTAAATACTTTATACACACCTTAAGTGGCCTAGTAACAAATCTGCAACCAGTGAAGATCTCTGAGCAGAGGTGTTGCATGCTCATGGGGTCTCACTCCTGCCAGGCACCATGCACTAACTGCAGCTTCCAGGTCAGGCACAACAAGGGAAGCCCCAGCTAGAGTGCTTTGCAGTAATCCAATCTTGAAATCACAGTCCGTTTATTTTCTTATTTATTTCATTGGTCAGACCCAGAGCTGCTTATTTTTACCACGGTGGTGGCCTCGTGTGCCTTCAGAGTCATATGCTGGGACCACAAATGGAGTGTGTGACTGGGCATCTTGTGACTTCTTCAAATTCTTAAGTAAAAGGGACACTTCCTTCTATTTAGAGCAGCCAACCAGGTCAGGGAAGAACAGAATAAGCTTCTTCTGCCTTTTCCAATCTGTCCTCCTCAGCAGCTGCGTCTATCTTCTTCAAGCAGCACTTCCTAATTGGCTCTTGAGCAGCCGTTCATCTCAAGCAGACAGAGGAAAGAGCCCACAAGGAACTACTGTTCTAAGGAAGCAGACACAGTTGCAGATGAGTCTCCTTCAGAAGAGCTGGAGAGGAGGTGAACTGCAGAAACGCAATGACAGAATCAATCAGAGGTACTGCCAGGCAAGGTACCTCCCTCTGCCCTAACCACTTGTCCTTGGTGTCGCCTCCCCATTCTTCTCCTGCCTGCTGTCAATCTTCCTTGACCAGTCACCATTCCACTACTACCCCCTGTGCTTTTTGGCTAGGCATCTGGCCAGCTCGGGGGGAGGGGGGGTTATGGGGCAAGGATGCCTTGTGGCACATAGTATTATTATTGCCCGCCACCGTTTTGGTTGCCTGAAATTCCTCCAACTTCTGCCAAGCCAATGCTGCCTTTGAGGGTCACAGACCCAACAATGGCTCCAAAACAGCAAGGAGTTGAAAGAACTAAGGTTATCCCACACTTGTGCAGATAGCACTAGTGTTCCATTTTTAAAAATTAGAAATTAGTTGTTGTTTTTGCAGACTAATGTTGTGAAAATGCTTTTTTAAAAAAAAGGGGGGGGTTTGAAGAATATATTGAATTTTCCAAAGCTCACCATCGCCATCTAGTGTCACCTTTGTATAATGCACTTTACAACACAATTAAAACGTTTCATTTGCAGCTGTATAGCTGAATCCTAATGAGGGAAGAATGGTTGCATGACCACATTGTGCAGTTCCGACCCCCCCCCCCCATTGGAAAGTAGATGTACATGTGAACTGGTATACCCTGTAAAAAGTAACAACCTTTGGCTATTCCACAGACAGCTCCTAAAGTCATCCTAGAGAATTCTGAAGTTTACCAGCAAAAACAGCTTTCCTCTGAATACAGCTATCGGAATAACGTCAGTAATCTGCAAGAAAAGTACCAGCAGAATCAGCCCTGACATTAAACAGATTGTATCTTTGTCACAGCATCTGTGAGTACACTGGAGCCAAATGGAGTCCTTCACAGATTTTGGAATGCTTCCTTGTAGCTTAGCTGTGCTGAGCAGTTACAAAGAATCCCACTATGAATCATTCAGCAGAGTAGATTTGGACTCCCACCCCTCCTCCCGCAGAAGATGCTTTATTGGACATTCAGAGCTGTTTTCAAAGCAGTGTGTGCATGCATTGCCAAGAATGTTCCTTTCCTAGAGGTTCTGGAAACTGGTTTAAAATTTCTGATGCAGTGACAGCTTAAAGTAAACATCCAACTGCTAGCATAGACCTCTCCATAAGTCTATGTCGTCATCATCACTAAGCTATATTGAATTAAGGTTTTAAGTTTTTGGAAACTGTTAGGAAGCAGCTGGCTAAGCATCTCGGCCTTGAGCTTTTATTGATACATATGTCCTGGGACATGGGTGGCGCTGTGGTCTAAACCACAGAGCCTAGGGCTTGCCGATCAGAAGGTCAGCGGTTTGAATCCCCGCGACAGGGTGAGCTCCTGTTGCTTGGTCCCTGCTCCTGCCAACCTAGCAGTTCGAAAGCATGTCAAAGTGCAAGTAGATAAATAGGTAAGGTAAGGTAAACAGGCGGGAAGGTAAACAGCGTTTCCGTGTGCTGCTTTGGTTCGCCAGAAGCGGCTTAGTCATGCTGGCCACATGACCCGGAAGCTGTACGCCGGCTCCCTCAGCCAATAAAGTGAGATGAGCGCCGCAACCCCAGAGTCGTCCACAACTGGACCTAGCGGTCAGGGGTCCCTTTTACCTTTATGTCCTGGCAGTAAATAAAGCACAGAACTATCTAGAAACCTCCCTGGTGAAACTTTTATTCAGTGATCATTTATATCACTGACTTAGAACAATGTCCCATGGTGGGAATTCCATGTGGGTGAAATACGGGAAATCTACAACACCGGACAAACTATGTGTTATGTGCACTGGGAAGGAGGGGAAATACTTTATGAGATCTATTGCATAACAAGAACTTTTCAGATGTATTCATTGAGCTAACTGGGGAAGAAGTCATTCGCCCTACTTAATTTTGCAGCTTGGTTGAATTCAATATAGCTCCCCTGACAGCTACATGCAGAACATGAGGGGAGAGCTTTAAAAAGTTTAGAGAGTGAGTTTGGCCCCCGTGGCAATGGTTTGCATCTGTCTGTCTTAAGAGACAATGGAGTGCGCCTCCAGGGGTGAAGTCAAACCGCCACATTAGCAGCACCTAGGTGCACAAGCCTAGGCTGTGTGTATGGAGGTCCTGGGCTGCCCAGATGACTAGACTCCCCACTCAGCTTCACTGATATGGTCCAAAGGAAAGCAATGCAATATTTTTGGCACCAGTTTGGCTGCAGCAGTTTCCAAGAGGACTCCACTCCAGATTTGGGTAGGGCTTATTCCTTAGCCCAGGGGTCAGCAAACTTTTTCAGCAGGGGGCCGGTCCACTGTCCCTCAGATCTCGTGGGGGGCCGGACTATATTTTGAAGAAAATTATACAATGGTACCTTGGGTTACATACGCTTCAGGTTACAGACTCCGCTAACCCAGAAATAGTGCTTCAGGTTAAGAACTTTGCTTCAGGATGAGAACAGAAATCGGGCTCTGGCGGCGTGGTGGCAGCAGTGAGGCCCCATTAGCTAAAGTGGTGCTTCAGGTTAAGAACAGTTTCAGGTTAAGAACGGACCTCCAGAACGAATTAAGTACTTAACCTGAATTCCTATGCCCCACAAATAACCCAGAGATGCATTTTAAATAAAAGGACACATTCTACTCATGTAAAAACACACTGATTCCTGGACCTTCCTTGGACCAGATTTAGAATCCGCCTCAGTTTGCATACCCATGCCTTAGCCTTTTCTTCTCCTGAAGCTATCCCACAAGGCAGCAGAGGTTTGGATCAGAGTTTTCCTTCTCCTGGATGGGCTACCTTCCCAGGTTGACAAGCCCCATCTGCTCCTCACTTCCATACAGCATGTGCAGAAACCCCCTTCTTAGCCAGTGGACCCACTATTGGTCTCTTCCACTCTATCTGCCAGAGCTTTCAGGGGAAGTCCCTCATTGAGCATTTGAGATCCATTGGCTGCTCTACCCTCACCTGTCGAGTCGAAGCCATGTGACAGTGCAGCCACTGTCACATACTGACAGCTTCTAGGAGCCACAGGTGGGAGCTGAGTGCAGGGTGGGGACCAAAAGTGGAATCACGACATGCACCCCACCAGAAGTTGTGCAAACTGCATAAGCAGCTAGTGTGCTTTGGGCTTTCTGGGTAAATTTAAGAAGATGGTGAGTGTTCATTTGCCCCTGGATATTTTGCACTGAGCAGGCAGCTGGACTTGATTTCCAAGATCCCCTCTTAGTTCCTTGATTGAGTGAAACTTATCTGTCTGATTCTCAGGACTATTTCTTTTTATTTCGTAAAATTTATACACTGCTTGATTGCAAAACCTCAAGGCAGTTTACGTTCCCACCTATTTGGCGGCCTTTCTGTCTACCACTTCTCTGCATCTCTGCCCCAGCTTCCTTCAGACAACATCCAAGTGCAACTAAAAACAGTGGAAGGAAACAGCAATGGACACAGTCCACTGGGAAATTATTCTCAAGCCCCATATGCTGTGCTCTTGCAGTGCATTCATCCACATCACATTCATCCACATGGGGTTTGCAGGGAAGAACATTTGAGCAGGTTAAGGTAAAGGTAAAGGGACCCCTGACCATTAGGTCCAGTTGTTGACGACTCTGGGGTTGCGGCGCTCATCTCGCTTTATTGGCCGAGGGAGCCGGCGTACAGCTTCCGGGTCATGTGGCCAGCATGACTAAGCCGCTTCTGGCGAACCAGAGCAGCGCACGGAAACGCCATTTAGCTTCCTGCCGGAGCGGTACCTATTTATCTATTTGCACTTTGACGTGCTTTCGAACTGCTAGGTTGGCAGGAGCTGGGACGGAGCAACGGGAGCTCACCCCGTCGTGGGGATTCGAACCGCGACCTTCTGATCAGCAAGACCTAGGCTCTGTGGTTTAACCCACAGGGCCACCCATGTCCCATTTGAGCAGGTTATTCCCAGATTAAAGGTCTTCAGCATCCTATGGAGGAACAAACTGCTCCCTAACTCAGAGATGGTGCAGTCTGCAAGAAAAAAAGGCCTTATCCAGCCTACGAAACCTGATTCCACCAATGATTCAGCCAGAGACCTCTTTCACTTTGTGCAGTGATGCCAGCATTTGGGCTATATTTCACCCACCTTGCCCTATTTGGACTAACCTGTTGACTTGATCTACTTATCCTGCTTCACATTTGAACTCCTCCTCAGGGACAAAGATCATAACGTTAGTCACACACAAAAGTGGATGAAAGTGGGGCCCTCTATAAATGACCACTGTGTCTCCATGGCTCTTTGATCTTTCTGTGGAAAGGCCTAGCTGTCTCTCCTTGTTTTCCAGCGCTTGGTGATTTAAGAGTTGCCTTTGAGCTCTTTGACATTATTCTTGTGACAAATAGGAGATATCTCTTCCACAGCTGTGTGCGTGTGAGAGATCTGATGTCAGCCCTTATATCATGAATTGCTTTCATCCAGCGCAGGGCAAGCCAGCTCTTAAATACCATCCATCAAACCTCAGAGACATTGTTTTCAGCAGTTATTCAGAGGTATATGCCGGGAAGTTGTGGGAGGGGGAAAGGAAAACATTGATATCTACTGGCCAAAGAAGACAGGTTTAAAGGCTGGCTGTGCCAATAAATTAACAAGCGGGAGGCTAAAGACTGAAGCGAAATTAACATATTCATTAGCTGTCCAAATATTCCTAGTATTAATTGCCTGTGGCGTGCTCTGCCCAGAAAAGAGTACCCCTGACCTACATTTCACCATAGGAAAGCGCTGCCTTCGCTGAGAAGAAAGTAAGACTTCAAAAGAGTGGAGAGGATTTGTTGGGGCTCCATCTAGTGGGGCTTTTGTTTCAACCATGGCTGTGTTTTGACCACCAGTCATATTGTCATGGACTCCAGGGCTGGGAAGTTGAGGTTTATCCTACGGAGCTACTATAGACTGCAAGGGCTCAGGGACCAGAGAGCTTTTTTATGAGTCCAGCATTGAAACTGACAAGCATTGTATGAAGCCTCAGCACTGACCAGCCCTGGCATGCATTCCAGGAGTCTGGCTTTTCTCGCTTGCCCGGTCAGGGGAGCAGCGTTTATTTTGAAAGGATATTTATTACAATTTTTAAACAACAAACAAACCACCAAACATATAAAGTACCATCACCATATAACAAACAAAAAAATCAAAGTAAGATTATAAGATAAAGAAAGAATAAGAAAAGAAAATACAAATAAAATAAAGTTGTTCATAAATCAAATTTTCATAGTCTTTAGACTTCCTCACATCACCCTTCCCTGCGTTCTCAGCCATGTAATTATATGCAGCAATTTTTTACCTTCCAGTCTTATTTTATAAATCTCAAATATTATTTTCCAACTTTTAAATGGTTTTTATCATAAATTAAACTGCTTGGCTTGGACATAATATTGCTTCAAATTTCATCATTTCCTTAAACATCACTTATTCTCATATGTCTTACAATAAAATTACTGCTGCCGTGTTTCTTTCAATTGTGCATTCTCCTAACATTCATACAGTTTATAATGTTTTTGTAAATAGTCTTTGAATTTTTTCCAGTCCTCTTCCACCGTCTCTTCTCCCAGGTCCCGAATTCTGCCAGTCATTTCAGCCAACTCCATGTACTCTATCAGTTGCGTCTGCCATTCTTCCAGTGTGGGTAGATCTTGGGTCTTCCAGTACTTTGCGATGAGTATTCTTGCTGCTGTTGTTGCATTTAATATGCAGGCCATCTTTCTGCCTGAAGGCCTCCAAGGTGGCTAACAATACTGCAATCAGCAGTAAAAAAAACCATGCACAACTATAATTGGAATAAGACAACAGCAGGTCAAACAAACAAACAAAACCCCCAACATCCAGGAGGGAAAACTACAAAGACAACAACAATCATAGCAGTACTTTCAGAGTCCAGCTGCATGGGGGCCTCTCATTTTCTTTTTGAAGCAGAGCCACTGTCATTCTTTGCTGCCTTCATGGAATAATTCACAAGTCCCCTTTTCTCAAATTCCCATATTGTTTTGAAACTGAATGTATAGCCAACTGATGCTTGTTTGGAGATGCATTTCTGCCTTTGCACACAAGAAAGGAAACACAACTCCATCCTTAATTTTCTGTTATGGACAGTTATCTCCTGAAATAGAAACAATTCATAAACATGAACAGGGAGCGGCCCCACTCCAGCAGAGAGGTCAGGCAAAATACATGCCACCATTTGCCAGGTTTGTGCACTCTCTGGATGAGCCTGCTAATTGAATTTCTCATGGTGTTGGTAGAGGTTATTCTGGTGCCGACATCTGTCCTCCATGGACTGAAAGCACTAACTCATTTCATTTGGCTAGTTAACAGCTGTCAGATGATAAGAGTATTCAGTCACTGCCAGGTTTGCCTGGATTTGAACCAGGAGCTTCGAAATGAAAGACTCGTATGTCATCATTACACTGGTCCCTTGAGAGGTGCAGTTTCCCCTCAGTAGCAGATGTCTGGTGTGTTAGCAGCAAAAAGATGTGAGCCAACGTCTAAAGAAGACATGATATGTGGTGTTTTAAAGAAATTTAGCCATGAGTGCGTTGCACTGATTTAAAGTGAAGTTGTTTCAACACCACCTGGACGTAAACTCTTCCTCAAGCAACACTACATAGCATAATACCCAGTTTCTTAGGATTAGCCGGCAGTCATAGAATAGATGCCTACAGAATATATTCAGCTTGTAAAAAGCATTGGGCTTTAACAAAATATGCAACCTTTAGCTTTTAATTAGAACTGCACACATTCTTATAAAGAAGTGGTACCGTTTAAACTGCTAGTGTGAAGAAAGCACCCATACAAAGGAGAGAAGTATCTAGGCTCTGCCAGAGTATTTTTCCTTTGACTTCCTTTATGCTCATCTAGCACAACAATAAGAAAACTTGAAAGCATCATTATCACCCAGAGCAAGATGGCTCCCTGCTGCTGCTGCTGCTGCTGCTGCTGCTGCTGCTGCTGCAGAAGATGGCGCCATTCTTCCTCCTCTAGAGCAAGTCCTAGAGCTATACTCCCCAACTACACCAGGGGTGGGGATTAAGCCTTATTCTGGTAGTAAGACCATGAGAAGAGTCTTTCTTGCAGATCTCAATATTTATGCTGGCTTCTTCTTTGGCGATCACTCATAGCCGAGTAAGATTGTCTTCCATGAACACTGTTTTAACAGTGAGTCCGTAAGTGACTGTGGAGGCCAATTCTGGAACCACATGTCATTCCATAGTGGGGACATAGGTTTCCGGGTGGGAGTTGATCACAGTGAGGGTTCCTCTAAGCTTGTTTCTCCCTTTTGACCTGAGTTTGAGTGTCTTCAAAGCCCATGACACCTTTGGTAAAGGCTGTTTTCCAATTGGAGCGCTCGCAGGCCAGTGTTTCCCAGTTGTCAGTTTTTAAACCTCTTTTGTTGACCACCAGCATTACACTTTCCATTGTTAAATTCAGAATAGAGTAGTTTCTTTGGAAGACGATAATCAGGCATCCGCACAACATGACCAGTTCAATGAACCCTGGAAAAAAAGGAAGTGGTTATAGTGCTGCTTGGGGATCTATCTAGCTATCTATTTGTCTATAATCTTCTGTAATTACCATTTCACATTGGAGTTAATTGTCTTAGTAGGATTGCTTCACCTGTGAGTTGCCATTGGTGATGGCCTGTTTTTGTAGTATGTATTCTTCTTGTTTTATAAAGAATTGGGATAATTTTTTTGGGTGGGTGGGGGAATATTCTTTTCATAACGTGATGTGGAACAGTATCTTCAGTGCTCTGTAGGCATTCCTGACATTTAGCACTATTGGATGAAAATAATTTATTGCTATGCCTACTAGCCTTATATCATTTTAGGCAGTGCTGAGTAATTTTATACATTCATACAGGAAAGTACTTGATGCAGGACCTAAAAAGAAGACCTGCTGGTTCTGTTTTGGTTTGAATGCACGCCTGTCATACTGTCTCTGTCTGGTTTCCTCATCAGACAATATGCTGGCATTCTCAAAGCTTCTATTCCCTGGATGGTTCACAGATCACTAGAGCTTGAATACGAGACATAAGGAGGTACAAAAGTTTAATTATTTGCAGCAAATATCAGCATGTGATAAGGAGTTCTGTATTGCTCCAAATGTAAATGCCCGTTCACGTTTACATTTTAGACCAATAAACAATCTAACCTTAGCTGCATCTGCACTGATTATTACCTATCTACGTTCTGATATTAATGTGCACATAAGATTTAGCTGGCAGCAAGACGTATTATCACAGTTCAAGTACTCGTTGGCAGGGCCAGTGAGGGGTAACGCATAGAAAGGGAGGGTGTCCTTAGAAGAGACTGAGAGCTTGGTAGAGAGGCCTGGAGGGCTACACATGGACCCTGAGTCAGTGGCGTAGCGTGGGGGGTGCAGGGGGGCCCGGCCGCACCGGGCGCAACATCTGGGGGTTAGGGTTAGGGGGTGCAAATCCACAGGTTAGGGGGCGCAAATCCACGGGTTAGGGGGCGCAGATTACTTGCCTTGCCCCGGGTGCTGACAACCCACGCTACGCCACTGCCCTGAGTCTCTCCACCACTGGTTTAATCAGGCTTGAAGCAATGGTATCAATCTCTTCTGGGTAGATTCTTCTTCTTCTTTGGCAATCACTCGTAGCTGAGTAAGATTGTCTTCCATGAACACGGTTTTAACAGTGAGTCCGTAAATGACTGTGGAGGCCAATTCTGGATCCACACGTCCTTCCACAGTGGGGACATAGGTTTCCGGGCAGGAGTTTATCACGGTGAGGGTTTACGACCGCTGGGTGGTGACTCCACTGGGCGTGGTATGGTGATCCAGTCAGAGGAAAGGGGAGACAGGCTATGTTTAGGGCAACTTTTCTAGCCTCTCCATCTTTTTGGGGTTAGCAGAGTGGATCCTAAATAGAGCTGTTCAGTCATGGATACATCTGCCAAGCTGTTCAACTGCCTCGTTCCTTGAGTCAGAGCGACTGAATCTGTATCCACCGCCCGTGTGGCAGTTTATGACCAGGGGCTTCCAGATTTTACGGTCCTGCCCCCGTTACCATTTGCTGACTGCCATGGGACTTTTGGGGTTTGGATTTGGGATGGGTTTTTGGACGCCTGTGCGTGAATGTGTTTTATGTGTGGAGATCAGTGCACGGTGACCAACACACAGTCTTTGCAGTAAGGCTCTATTCCCATAGCATGAGTACCACCATGACCGGTAGATTCTTATCGGCTGCAGCCTTCATCTGCCTTCACAGCCGTTGTAACATACCGCTTGTAATCTTCCACCTGTTCTGCCATTGAGGACTTCTTGGATCAGGCACCCCCAAACTCAGCCCTCCAGATGTTTTGGGACTATAATTCCCATCACCCCTCACCACTGGTCCTGTTAGCTAGGGATGATGGGAGTTGTAGTCCCAAAACATCTGGAGGGCCGAGTTTGGGAGTGCCTGTCTTGGATCATTCTTTGTCTAGCTCCTCCCCTTTGACCTTACCGCCTTGGGTGACTGCTGGGAGTACGAGACTCCTGATGGCTGCTCACAAGAGTCATAGGAACGTGCAAGCCCACTCACCAGCGAGTGAGTCTGGGTTAGATTAGGAATGTGGTGTATCACAGTCTGCGTTTGTATGCAGTGGCATAGCAGGATATTGCTCCATTGACCTGAATTTTAGGAGATTAAGGGGTAGTCAGCTTGGTGCCCAGCAGACGACAGCTCTCTCCATGCTTGACATTGGGTCATGCTGGCAGAAGCTCATGGGAGTTGTGGTCCAAACCATCAGCAGGGCACCATCTTGGTTTCTGTTTCACACATTTCTATGTGGGTAAAGAGAGGATAGCATCTAAATGATATCTAGGTGTATGTCTGCAGCATGACTCTTGTAGTTTTTGCCATTTCAGTTTGTCCTTATCAGTGGTGTAGCGTGGGTTGTCAGCACCCGGGGCAAGGCAAGTAATTTGCGCCCCCTAACCTGTGGATTTTAGCACTCGAGTGCGAGCGCCCCCCCAGATGTTGCGCCTGGCCCCCCTGCACCCCCCACGCTACGCCACTGGGGCTGGGGGCGAGCGAAAGAGCCAAGGACCCCCCCCCAAAGGCTCAGCAGGAATTTAGTATATTTATTATTTGCGGAGCCCCCGCGGGCCGAGGCAGCCGAAGCCCCCTCCCCTCGGGCGCCTCCCCGCCCCCTCCTCTCCTTGGGCTGTAGGTGGAGCTCCAGATCCGGGCTTGGCAAGCGCCTCTCCTCCTCCCGGCCGGGTCCGGGGGCTTCCAGCCGTGCTCCGTCCTCGCCCCCCCCCCCCCGCGGCTGAGACTTGCGCTGAGAGCCGGAGCCAGCGGCGCCCCCTTCTGCCGTGAGACCCTCGCGCGCCCGCGGCTTCCTCTCAGAGGGTTTTGGGGAGCGCAGGGCGCGGCGAGGCCCCTCGGAGCTCTGCTCCCTCCCAGTCGGCAGAAGCAGCCGCCGCCTGTGGCTGGGCCGAGGGGATGGCGGCGGGGTGCGGAGGCTGCCCGTGCCCGGCCAGGTGGCGGTGGCGGCGTCGGCGCTGCTGCAGCAGCTGCTCCTCCTGCGAGCAGTGAGTGGAGCGCAGCTGCAGCAGCGGCGGCGGGGGGGCGCGCGCGCGCTAGGGCGCAAGGCTGGCGGTGGCGGCGGGGAACCTGGCGGAGGAAGGAACTTGTCCCTTCCCTCTGGACTCGCCCCCCCCCAATGTTGCGCCCGGTGCGGCTGGCACCCCTGGCACCCCCCACGCTACGCCACTGGTCCTTATTACCAATTCCTTGAAAGATTCCATCAACGGTGTCTCTGAAAAATTTTACACATTACTTGGGAAGACAGGCGAACTAATACCAGTGTACTGGAAGAAGCAAAGATCACCAGTGTTGAAACAATGATTCATCAAGATTGTTGGACTGGTCATGTTGTGCGGATGCCTGATGATCCTTTTCCAAAGCAGCTACTCTATTCCGAACTTAAAAATGGAAAGCGTAATGCTGGTGGTCAACAAAAGAGTTTTAAAGACTTCTCAAGGGAAATCTAAAAAAAATGTAGTATAAACACTGACAACTGGGAAACACTTGACTGTGAGCGCTCCAATTGGAGAACAGCCTTTACCAAAGGTATCACGGGCTTTGAAGACGCTTGAACTCAGGACGCAAGGGAGAAACGTGCTAGGAGGAAGGCATGCTTGGCAAATCCACACTGTGATCAACTCCTGCCTGGAAACCAATGTCCCCACTGTGGAAGGACGTGTGGATCCAGAATTGGCCTCCACAGTCACTTACGGACTCATTGTTAAAACCGTGTTTATGGAAGACAATCTTACTCATCTATGAGTGATCGCCAAAGAGATATTTGTTTGTTTGTTTTGTCTTACTTTGTATCTGGTTTCCTTTTTTATATATTTTATTGCAGTACCGAAAACCTCAATAAAAATACTACTAAACACACACATTTCTTCCTTTTGAGGTTTAGGGTATTTTTTTAATGTAACACTGCAAATATTAAGAAGATACATAATGCCCAGGTGTCATTACATTGTGAAGCTAATTCATCTAGTGCCTGGATGAAATCCAACGTGCTGTGATTTTTCTTCAATATATAATATGAGAAATGTATGATGAATAAATTATAGCTAAATAAATATAAGAACAAGAGACTGTGGGGCTTAGCATGTTTTTGGTGTGCTGAAAGTGGTGGAGTCTGGAAGGTGACACAGTCCATCAAATAGAGAAGAGAGGTCTGGATATAACACCACCAATCTTTCTGCTCTATAAAATAAATAAATAACTGAACAGATAAATACCGGTAACTTAAGAGAATTAATCTTGGAAGAGTAGTAGATAGGTAGCCCTGTTGGTCTGCCATAGTCAAAATAAAAAAATTCCTTCCATGCATGCACACGAAAGCTCATACCAAGAACGTACTTAGTTGGTCTTTAAGGTGCTACTGGAAGGATTTTTTTTATTTAATCTTGGAAGAGTTTGCATGTTTGCAATACCCATTTTGTCCTGCAGAGGGAATGTTTTTTGTAAGAATTTGGTCCTGTTAAGGTGCAGCTTGGAATTCTAAATCTTAATTGATGTGGAACATTGTTTAAAAAACACCTGCTTATACATTATTTTATTTTATTTTGAGAAAAACCCAGTGCTTAGCCTATAAAGGCTTTCCACAGTTGCTTTCATCTCATTGTGTGTGTGCAGTTACTCTAAATGCTGACATTATCATTCTTGAAGCCTAAAAAAATATTTGCTGGGATTTGTTCTGCTGATGACAATACAGCTTGCTTTAAGGGGTGTGTTTAACCAGACTGAGTTCCAAGGGAGGTTCAGGAACAGGGATACAAAATGCAATCTGGTATCTATCCTATGAGGGAAAGCGGATTCTAATTGGGGAGTAAATTCTATTTTACTCAGTGGGATTTACTTCTGCAAAGACATGCACAGGAGCGCACTGTAAGACTCCCATCCTATCCCCACTTACATGGGAGGAAGTCCTATTTAACTCAATGTGACTGAGTTAATGGGGTCGTGTTGAAAAACCTTTTGATTGCCTTGACTAACTAATGAACACAAATTATTAAAGTGATTGATGCCGCACCATAAATGCTCTAGTAAGTGAGGTGACACTTTTGTGGTTATTTAATGGAGATAATGAGCTATCTGTTCTTTGAATAAAGCAACAAAGCCTGAATCAAGAGGGATGTAAACATGCTTTGCAACTGTGCCCTCAGTGCTCTGTGGTCCCTTTGCAAAGGGTCTTGGACAAATGCAGTTGAAACCTTAATTAATTTTATTTGATTGCACCAGTTAATAATGTTTTCAGTAATGACCAAGGCTAGTCCTGATTACTCGTATAGCACTTTTGATTTGCAAATGTTTCTTTTTGGCCTTTGTTGCATTTGCTGTCACAACAACAGTGGGTTACAATATTACTCTGTTTTACAAATGGGGAATTGGAAATGAAAGGGTGACAGATTCCATTATTAGACATTATTAAACCGAAAACACGTAGGAGGCGTGGGGCTGTGTGTGCTGCACCCTTCATCCTTGATCTTGCTGTGTTTAGTGGCAATGTGGGAATGTTCAGGGTGGCAGGAGAGGATATATTATTTATTAATATCCTTCCTAATTTGCACTAGCAAGTTCCTTTACATAGCAGAGTTTACATTCCCCTTTTTACATGCACAGCAGATAGCTGGTTGCAGGCTCGTTTGAGCCTCTCACTATTATACAATTCAGTCTGTCTCCGATTGAATTGTACGTTCCTGGTAAGTTCCCTTGAATCCCTCTTAAAAGAATAAAGACGCCACAATCTTATTCAAAGTCAATAAAAGAAGTTTACTTACATCAGTTCACAGTTGGATCCCTGAAGGCAGATTTAGTTATAAATATGTACATGTGGATCTACCCCATATGGGGGAATAATCCCAGTGCTTCTGCTAGCTGAAAGCTAGCAGAGCAGTCCTAGCTAAAAGATAGTCAAACGACGAAGGAAGTGAAAAAAACGAGAGATTGCTGCATGACTCATCCTTTTGTTACCTGGACAGGTTCGGTCACGTCCACCTTCTTTCACATGCAAAAGGAAGGATGCTCCAGCCAGGAGGAACAGGAAGTTTTGACTAGCTGGACCAAACATTCCCTTGCATGTCTTCCTAGCATTACAAGGAATGTTGTACTTGACAGCCTCTCATGGATCACATCCCACAGGCAAGGTCTGAAGGGAGCTTCTAAGCCTGCTTAGTTAAACAGGCTTACAAACCTTCCTGTAATGGAAAACACTGATTGTGGGTTCCCAATCACAGGGAGGCTCATAAGCGCCATCAGGTGAACATGCTCACAAACCCCCTTTAGCTCTTGCCACTGAATGACACAAGGTCAGAGATGGAAAGGGTGACGCCCTACATCTTTTAAATGCTTTCAGTTTAAGGAGGGGTGTCATGAGGGATGGTTTGCATGTAACACTAAACCATGGCTTGGCATCATGTGGCGTGAGCCTGAGTGAGACTTGAGCTTCCATGCTCTTTCATTCTTTCTCCTTCTGCTGCATGCACAGCCCAGAGTTGAAGTTCAGCACTTTTACAGAGTTCTGACTTATATCATACCAACAAGAGATTGGGTCAAAAAATAAAATACAGTGGTACCTCTGGATGCGAACAGGATCCGCTCCGAAGCCCCGTTCGCATCCTGAAGTGAATGCAACCTGCGTTCACACGTCTGTGGGTCGTGACTGGCCGCTTCTGCACATGCGTGTGGCATCATTTTGAGCGTCTGCGCATGCGCAAGCTCCAAAACCTGGAAGTAACGCGCTCCGTTACTTCCGGGTCGCCGCGGAGTGCAGCCTGAAAATGCTTAACCCGAAGCTACTTCAACCCGAGGTATGACTGCAAAATAAATGATAAGTTTAACATCTTAGTTTCACAAGCCATGATTTGAAGCTGGCTTGTTTTGAAACTGATCAGCTTCTTTTAAACTACGGTCATCCACTCTTATGACAGGACGAGTGTAGAATCTGTGACAATGAAACTGAACGCTGCTAGAGTCCTCCTTCTGGTAGGTTGGGAGAAGCAAGAGGGAGTGCGCAAGCTTAAATCTCAGTTGGGCTAGTCCCACTTTGTGCGCTAAACATAGCGCCAAACCACGGTGTAGCATTATGTACAAAGAATCCCATTGGGGTCGTGGCAGAACTGGGACACGAGTTTTGGCCTCATTAATCCAATGTGAGCTTGCTATCCCACGAACCATATCTGAATTAAAAGTAGAAATAAAAATTAAGATAATATTAGGTTGCACTGATGTTCTGTTGTGACTGCCGCATAAAGAATGGCATTAATGTTCAAAGATAATAGTGCTGGTGCAATAGCCGGCTCTCTCGGCCAATAAAGCGAGATGAGCGCCGCAACCGCAGAGTCAATCACGACTGGACCTAATGGTCAGGGGTCCCTTTACCTTTACCTTTACAACTATGCAATTCCTTTGCCTTATGCAAAACTCAGAGAACAAACAAACTCTGTCCTGCTTTTTGGAAACACCTTATATGGAAAGTCCCTGGTTTTGTTATGTTTTTACATCCATCTTATACTGTACAAAAACCGATTCCAATTATTATTATTTTATTATTATTTATTTATTTTGTATACCACTCTATACCCAAGGATCTCAGGGTTGTTCCCAGCATAAAATCAGAATATAACATCCCAACATAACATCTAGTTATTGGGGATACAGGATAGGCCAAATGAAGATGAGTAGGGTAAAGGATTGAGTCTATATTTATTGTTAGCTGCCAGGGTGGTTAAAGTAAAAAAGAAAAGAAAAATGGAAATATTTAGGAGTTAAATAAGGATTTATGGTACAGTCAAATCTGCACAGCTAGTGCTAAAAAAATTGACAAAAAAATTAAGGTGTAGTAGAGGACAAAGATTTGTTTTCAACCACGTGGCAAACATTTATACTGTATGTAAATTATGACAGCAGTGCCTTCAGTAAAATATGCCATTTGGAATTCTTAGTAACTCTTCAGCATCAAGTGAGTATATCATAAGACCCTGAGGACAGCATCCTGATACAAACAAAACAAATATTTTAAAAGGAAATGTTACTATCCTGCAGTAACAATAGTTCTATCCCCCAGGGATTGTGAGTGAAATGACCCAAAATTGTGCCCTTTTTTGGTATGCATGTTTAATTTGATATTTCATTTAATTGTAGTCCTTCATTTCTGTATAAAATGAAATGCGCAGAATACGGCGTCTTGCCACAGAGAGACCAATCATGGCTGAATTCACTCCCATAAATTCCAAAGAAACATGCTAAAGGGGAAATCTAGCCCTATGAGCTTTCTTCCGTTCTTGTCATATTAAGTGTTGCTCAGTAAACTCATCCCTGATTAACAGAGGGGAGAAAAATTGTCCTCTTCAGAGCAGTGAATGTGATAGGCTTTGATGCTGCATTACACGGGCATAAAAAGCTTAGTGTGGCATGCACATTAAAAATCCCTTTCATTTGCAGCTTGATGAAGGTCCCCCGGCCAAATGTGAGTGTTTGGTCTATTGTTTATTAACAGCCCTTATTTCCCTGTCACAAATTAGCACACATAATATTTTTATTTTTTTTTAAAAAAATGCAATTTCCTGCGAGATAGAGACAGGAATTGGCTTTGTTAGCTTGCTGTCTACAACAGATAAGCCTTGATTTAGAAAGGTGGAAACAGGATGTATGTATTTTATCATAAGCATGCATCACAATCATCATCATTCTGTTGTCTCCAACATGCCATATAGTGTCCAGGCTGTGCTTTAGTGATGTGCTCCAATTTACTCTGACTAGTGACATTAAGACCAGCCTTACTATATGCTTGTGAAACGTGGACCACTTATAAACGCCATCTCCAACTCCTTGAAAGATTCCATCAATGGTGTCTCCGAAAAATTTTACACATCACTTGGGAAGACAGGCAAACTAATACCAGTGTACTGGAAGAAGCAAAGATCACCAGTGTTGAAGCAATGGTTCTTCAACATCAACTTCGTTGGACTGGTCATGTTGTGCGGATGCCTGATGATCGTTTTCCAAAGCAACTACTCTATTCCGAACTTAAAAATGGAAAGCGTAATGCTGATGGTCAACAAAAGAGGTTTAAAGACTGTCTCAAGGCAATTTTTAAAAAATGTAGTATAAACACCAACAATTGGGAAACACTTGCCTGCGAGCTCTCCAATTGGAGAACAGCCTTTACCAAAGGTGTCATGGGCTTGAAGACACTCAAACTCAGGATGCAAGGGAGAAACATGCTAAGAGGAAGGCACGCTTGGCAAATCCACACCGTGATCAACTCTAATCCGGAAACCAATGTCCTCACTGTGGAAGGACATGTGGGTCCAGAATTGGCCTCCACAGTCACTTACAGACTCATTGTTAAAACAGTGTTTATGGAAGACAATCTTACTCAGTTACGAGTGATTGCCAAAGAAGAAGAAGTAAGGTCCAGGTTTCCAATGGGATGTTGAGATTCCTGCATTGCAAGGGGTTGGACGAGTTGACCCTTGAGGTCCCTTCCAACTCTACAATTTTATGATCCTATGGGAAAGGAGCGGGGCAGGGTGGAGGGTTCTTCAGGTAAGATAGAGGCAGTGTTGCCTGTGGTGTGTACATCCATCCCACCATTGTCTCCCTTCGTGGGATTTGCAGTTATTTTTGTGGGACTCAAAGCCCCCTGCAAAACCTGTTTGATCAGAGATGACAAGAGAACCAAGTTGTCCCAGAGCAGGGCACAGCCTTGCTGGCGAGATCCAGCCATTGCCTTCATGTCTGACCAGGTGCACCTGCCTGCCCAGACAGAGCACATGTGTGTGCTTGCAGCCTGTAGAGCAAGAGAAGATTGTATGCGAGCTTGCCCCGCCTTGTCTTTAAAAAGCTTGGCGGGAGAGGCGAGTCAGCTGACATCTTCATAGCTTCCTTTTGGTAATGTCCCTCTTGCTTTGCTCAAGTAACTTGGAATCTTGACTTCTGGACCTTGTGCTTGCCGCTGAGCCTCTATCGCTGTTAGCCTGAACAAAGATAATCTTCCTTACACTCAAGTAACAGCTGCTGTCCTTGTGTTCTGGGACGGTAGCCTGACACAAGGTTCTTATATGAATGGGACCAACACCCAAATAAGACAGCGTAGTATTGCAGCGTACAAGTTGCTAAGATCGCAAAACTGCAACAACATCTACCTTGGAGACCTTATACTTGGAAGGCAAGATAATAAAACAATGTTTTGCACAGCACCTAGATTGGGAGGAAGCTAATATGTAGCGACAATTTATAAAGTGCCCCAAGATCTAGGTGTTGTGCAAGCCACATTTTCCTGTTTTATTTAAATTTTGCCTTGCAACCTTTACAACACCCCTTGAGGCAGGTGAGAGCGAATGTCCTCAGCAGGGACTGAGACACAGTGACTTGTCTTAATGAGCTACTGAAGTAGAATTGCAGCTATGGGGTTCCTGGTTCACGTCTCACATTCTTAGCCAATGCACCAGCTCCGAGGTTATAAAACGACAGATCTTGTGACCATGCTGTGCAAATGTTCTGAAAACAGCCCAAGGTCAAGCAATTCAGGGACAACGCAGAAAGTTGCCTACTTCCTGTAAGAAAGGTTTTGCTGACTACACCGAGCTCACTTCCAGTGTTCAAAGCATTTCATATACATTCACCCTCCTTACAATGGCCCTATAAGGCAAACCAGGGCTGTTTCTTACTTTTCCCAGGACCCCTATAAGCCAATAGTGGTTTGCTTAACATACCCTACTGAGCTCTGGCCAGATTTCAACTTTCCAAGTCACAAGCTCATAGCCACTCTTCACTATAACCTATGATTGAACCTGTGATCTTTATAGGAAGTATCTAGTCTACCAGGGAGATAGTTTCTCACCTCCAGCCCATGCTGGCTGATCTCTCTCTCTCTGTCTTGTTTACCTGTTAGATCAGGCCCAGAATTCAGAGGATGGGATATCAGCCAGGCCAAGCCTATTTATTTTAAAGGAGGAACCCCAGCAGGATCACAGTACCTTCGTTTTGTATTTAAACCTTTACTTGGGTCTGGTTAGAAGAAAAAGAGAAATATGTAAGGAAATTTATTTTAATGTAAAAAAAACAGAGAAAAGCTCCAGAACACATTTATGGGTGGTTAAAAAATAAAAAAAATCCTTTATTGGCTTTGCTTCTTGGCGTGTGAGATTGACGCTGAACCAAAGTCCACGAAAGTAGACACGTTTCGGACACCCCTGGGTGTTTTTTTATCCTCTGGGATGCGGGTGCGCGCCCCTTTCCCTCGCGTTACAACCCCGTCCCCCCCCATTGGGAGCCCCACACTGCTCCCAATTTCTGCCTGCTCGGCTGTTTCTCCCATCCGATCTGAACCCAAAAATATCCCCACCCCACAAACTTAACCATCCCATTCGCCGTCCTCAAAACGGACCGCCCCCTCCCCCCCCATCTTCCCCGCTTGCACAGACCAAAGAAATTCCCGAGCCGATTAACACGAAATGAGAAAAAATAAAATGAGGCTGGGGCCACAACAAATCGAGGATTTCCCAAGTTGTGCTCCTTTCTGGGTCCGTTGCGCACGGTTGCCTGCGATCCCTTCCCTGCTCTGGGTTCGAAGGCGCGGATTAGAGGTGACTTTTAGGAGAAAAGAATAAGAGAGGAAGAAGGATCAGGAGGGGGGGGGAAGCCTCCTTTTGTCTGCTGATGCTCCCGGTTGCTGTGTGGGGTGGGGGGGGGGGAGAGAGAGAGAGGGGCGCGCGCGCGGTCCCTTTAAGCGAGGCGCGCCGCGCGTCTACCTTTCCCTTTTGCGCACCTGGCTCTTTCGAACTGCGCCCTCGCCGCCGCCTCATTGGCTGCGGCGCGCCAGCAGCGCCGCTTCTCCCCGGTAACCTGACCCCGGGGCGGAAAGGGAAGGCAACCTGAACGGGCTTAGGGGCAGGGAGGAGAAGCCGCTTTTGCCCAGGGTCCTCCGGATTGGGCCATCGCGAGGCAGCGGGAGGAGCTTGGCTCCGTCATCTGCCCGCATGCAAAACCGTGCAGGGGTCGGCGGCTGCTGAGAGCAGGGCGCTGCAAGGGGAGAGGGGCGTCTGCGCGGTTGCAGAGCTCTCTTTCTCTCTCGATCTCCGCCGCACTCGCTTTTCTCTTTCTTGCTTCTTCTCCAGCGGCATTCCAGGTTTTCCTCCTCCCGGAGCCTCCCACCTCCTTTTCTCCTCCCCTCGAGGAGGCGGCGCCTCGTTTCAAGCTCTTTTCCTCCCTCTCCCCCGGCTCTCCTGTTCCATTAAAGGAATGCTCTCCCCTCCGCCCCATCTCGCCATCACCTTCTCGCCGTGAAATTTAAATGCAGTTTTGACCCCCCCCCCAAAAAAAGAGAGAGAGACAGAAGAAGGGACTGACATCATCCTGCCTCGGAACTGAAAGCGAAGAAAACGAAGGCGAAGGGATCTGCTTCTTAATTTTTAACCAGTATTGTTTCGTGTTGTTATAACTCTCCAAGCTGCTGCGGGCTCCTAGGAGGCTGGATCGCCGAGGGTGCGCGCTCAGTGCCCCTAGCGCAAGATTTTTTTGTTGTATTTTGCATCGGGGGGTCGAGGTAGCAGCGATGTTGGAGCGAGTGAAACGGGCAAAGACCTAAAGCAGGTTGATCTACGAGCCAACAACTGCCCTCCACCCCCCCCGCGCGGCTTGCTGTGGTTTTGATTAACCTCTGGTAAGTTGATTGCTTCACTTGGAGAGAAAAAAAATAGCTACAGAGCTTTCGGAGCTGATCCTTTTTTAATTTGGGTTGTGTGGCTTTTTTTTATTTTTTGGCGTCGAATTTTAAGGCATGGGAGTTGCAGGCAGGAGAATGCGATTTACAGAAACGAGTGGATTTGCTTTTCTTCCTTGTTGTGCTCTTCCCTGAAGAATTATAGTGAACTGGGGTTTTGTGTGTGTTTGTGTTGTTGTTGTTTTTTTTAAAAAGAAACCCTCCAAGATGTTGCATTAAAAAACATTTTGACCTGAAGGATATTTTTTTTTAAAAAAAATTAAAAACAATTTTATTTAATTTTTGTGAAGGGCGGTTTTCTTAAAGGAGTAAAAGTAGAAGTGGCTCTGTACAAACATGGCAAAGAATTCTGTGGAAGGGTCCAAGGAAGACCTGAGCAAAGTGACGGAAGAGGACATGTTGAGGTGCAGCAAGGAAGAACTGGTGAAGAGGCTGAAGAAACTGGAGAGCGAAAAGATGAACTTGATGGTGGAGCACGGCAACTTGATCAAGGACGTGAACCAGAGGCTCCAGATTCATTTGCACGAGATCAGAGGGCTGAAGGAAGTGAACCAAAAGCTCCAGGACGACAACCATGAACTGAGGGAGCTCTGCTGCTTTCTGGACGATGACCGGCAGAAGGGGAAAAAGCTGTCCAGGGAATGGCAGAGGTTTGGGAGGCACACGGCCGGCGTGATGTGGAAGGAGGTGGGGATGTACCAGCAGAAGCTGAAGGAGCTGGAGGCAAAGCAGGACTCCCTCATGAGGGAGAACATGGAGCTGAAGGAGATTGTCCTGATGTTGGACGAGGAGAGGAACGGGGCGGGCTCTCGGAGTTCGATAGACAGCCAAGCCAGCCTCACCAACCTGAACGGGGGCTCTGGAACCAGGGATGTTGGAGATGGGAGCAGTACCTCCAGCACTGGCAGCGCAGGGAGCCCAGACCATCACCACCATCTTCACCATCACAAGCCTGTTGAGAACAAGGCCGGAGCTATCCGCAGGTCAATGGATGACCTCTCTGCACCGCTTCACCACCGGAGCATCCCTAATGGACTGAATGGTAAGTTTTCTTTAAATCCACTTATCTCGCTCTCTCTCTGTGTGTGTGCATTGGAAATAGCAAGAAGCTTAGAGATCAGTCCAAGGGGGAACCCACCTGTGGGATTTTGGCTTTGTTTGAGGCCTGTTGATCCTGTCTTGCAACCTGACACCTGTCCTCTTGACTTACAACTCGCTTAACAGAAGTCACGCTACGTAGGTTAAAGTTAACCCATAATAACAGCTCAGCCATGCTAGCAATCTGGGTGGTTAAGGAAAACCCCCCACCCCACATTTTTCAACGTATATTTTTTGGGAGAGTACAGTACAGAAAAAAATTGTTATAAGTATGGAACCAGGTGTCTGTCCTCAGTTAGCTCAGAGGTGCAGTCATTGTGTTACCTGTCCCTCTTGTGACACTTTCACCCCCACCCAGTACACAGCAGCACGAGCTGTTCTGTTCGTGGTACCAGCCTGTCATTTAGGAATTCCTGCTTCTTGGCTCCTGTGCTAACAGAAAGCTTGGCTATGATGTGCTCTTGGTTCTCCATAGAGTCTCCTGGGCAGGAGTGAAGGCTCTGGCCTCCTATTGTCTAGGCTTCACCATCTGCAGCAAAACAAACAAACAAATAGACAGACACAGTTCCCTTGTCTCCAGGGTTTTTGCCAGGTTCAGTTCATTAGCATGTAAGAAAAGCACTTTGGGACAGACGATGTCACAGGGATGCATAGGAGATTTGGATGAGTGCAGGTCAGGCAATGGTAGCCGAAATGCTGGGTCCCAAATAGCAGTATTGAGGATCTGATTGTTTTAAAAAACAACAACCCAGTTTCTTTTAAGGCTGGTTGAGTGCAGAACAGTTTTGCTGCTGATACTAATGCATCATTGCAAAATGTTCGTTAGCTGTGCCATTGAAGTGGAAGTTGTGATTCTCCCTCCTGCTCCATTATAAGGCTAAATGAATGGATTGTGTGGAGGGTCTAAATTAAACAGTGTTTAGTAAAATAAAATAAAAAGTTTTCCCCTTCAGCCTTTAATGTTTAGTTTTCTCCTGTTACCTGTTTGATAGTTTGAGCACCACTGAAAGCATAGCAGGGATAGCGATGACGGCAGTTTTAAGTCCTCATCTGCAAGGTGGTGATGAAAATGCTGATTCTTAGGTCTTTGCAATTTTCTCTCTCGCTGAACAATATCTGTGCCAAAAATATTGGTTAGTGTATGTGTAGTTTTGTTTGTGTGTGTGTGTGTGTTTGTGTGCTTAATTTGCTGTTCTTCGGTGATTGGATCCATATAAATATTCTGAGTCACTTCTGCTAAACCCTGATACAAAGCTGATGTGATCTCATACTTATTTTATATATCTGCCTACATGTTGAGCTCATTCTGTCTCGAGGGCTTAGCAGAGTACAGGAACTTGGTTAGCATGCTGACAGTAGGACGAAATGTGTGCGCGCACGTGCCTTTGTAATGTTACACACATCAGATTGCCAAGTGAAAAACTATCCTCCTTATCGCCTTGCCTGCAGCCGCCAAATTTGGTTCAGATAAAACTTAGCATATCATCTCTGAAAGGTGTTCAGACTTTGAGTAGCCAAGGATTGAGTAGTTGATGGAGATGCGGCAGCCACTCAGTCTGGCCACATGCTTTCTGGACTTTATACAAACAGAAAAGCCATGGGTAATATATTGGGCATTGTAGGATGAGAGGTGGATTTTGGGGTCCTCACTTGAACAAACCTTTCAATTTGTTATGTAGGGCATTGGGCACTGAGCACTATAGTTAATGCATGTGCAAATACCCTTCAAATCTTAGCAGACTGATGCCTAACCTTTTATATTTGGAAGTAAGTCTTGCCAGCTGTGTTAGGCTTGTGCTATTGCTTTTGTGTTGAACATTGGCCAATAACATCTGGAGTGGCACAGGATTTATAATGGTGTAGGATGCTCCCCTCACAGGGTGCTGAGCTGAGGGGCTGCCAAACAACAACAACAGCAACACCTATATTTATATGGGCCTTGGATAGATGGGCGATTGAGTTGCTGCAACTATGACCCAGTGCACTTGAGAGCATTTGCAGAACAGAAGGCAAGAGGGATGACACATGAAAATAATAAATATTGGGAGGGTGCACCAAATTTTGTCGTCGCTGAGGGTGCCATATCACCAGAGTCCACCCCTGTCCGGAGGGCATCTCATTGGTTACCTCTGCCCTATGGGATATTATTAAGAGAATGAGCCACAGAAGACCTTGTGTTTGCAGTGCTCCTCCAGTGCTGCCCCAAGGAGGAATTTGGAAACTTCCGGTTCTTTTTTAGACTAACCGCAGTTTGCTGTAGTCAGTGGCGTAGCGTGGGTTGTCAGCATCCGGGGCAAGGCAAGTAATTTGCGCTCCCTAACCCGTGGATTTGCGCCCCCTAACCCGTGGATTTGCGCCCCCTAACTCTAACCCCCAGATGTTGCGCCCGGTGCGGCCGGCCCCCCCTGCACCCCCCACGCTACGCCACTGGCTGTAGTGTCCAAACCCTGACAAACTGTGGTTAGACTTTGCTATGTTTAGTGGAAACAAGACAGCTTCAAAACATGTTTTACAAAGCTGGTTTGTTTCTCTGTCTGTAGATTGGATTAACCACAGTTTAGGGTCTGGACATAACGCTAAACTGTGCTTAATTTAAAACAGAAGTAGAAGTTTCCAATCTTCTCACAGCCATGCTATGGATGGAGGAGTGTGCCAGCCCAGTTTTCCTGTGGTTCCTTCTTTCAATGTTAAATCATGGCTTAGCGTTGTATGTGAAATGGGCTATTGATTTAATTGGGGCTTGACTTCCAAACAAGTGTGCTTAGATAGGCAAGTGTGCTCAGAAGACATCTTCTCAAAAGCAATTCAGTTTTGTTAAGAATAATGCTGTGTGAATTGATAAGTAGTGGATATTGTGGCTAAGATGACAAGAAGTGGTCTAGAAATTTTCCCTCTCACACTCATGTAGCCAACCTGTGTAGTAATACACCTGTCAGATTTGGCCTGCAAGGCCAATCCTTATAATGATTTGGCCTCTGGAGCTGAAAAGACCTTCTCTCCTGCCTCAAACATGTTCTTGCCTTCAATCTTGCTGTGAAAACCTAAGGGAATCCATAGTTATGAAGAGTTCCTGTGCTTCAATTATTTACCAGTACACCACTGATTAATGTACTTGGATTTAATCCAAACCATACTCTCCAGACAAAATTTAAATAAGGGTTTTTAATGGAAAAGTTAGTGCTACATAAACACTTTGACTGAAGAAGGAGCATAACACCACAATCGCATCCCAAGGAACTCCTTGAATCAAGGCAATGGAAATCAAGAACAAAACCTGGCAGAATAATTTAATAGGCCTTTGGGCGTGTAGGAATGGGATTCCTGAACAACTGATGGTCCAGGTACAAATGACTGAGAAATAAGGGCAGAAAACTGGGGAGGGGGTCTGGCCATGGATTAGATGAGTGCGTGGTGTTCATGCTGAAGCTGAGCATTTGCTTGGTGTTTGAGTGATGAGACAGGTGGATAATTTGCAGTGGAGTTGTGAGGGAACTGAGGTGTGATAAGAGAAGGTGGCTGGAATAGCTGAGGTAAAAAAAGGAGGGATGGAGAGGAAGGGATGGATAATCACAATCCTGTTCAGTAGGGAAATATAGCATCTCTGTCTGGCCCTTGGGACTCACTCTAGGCCACAGGCCCTCCGAAGCCAAACCCCTCACCCGTTGTGTTTTGCACCCTCCTCAAGTAGGAGGGTAGGCCCTGAACCAATGTCTTCAAGTTATAAGAAACATCAGGAAGAACTTTCTGGCAGTAATAACTGTTCAACAGTTGAACAGATTCCCTCGGACTCTGGTGGTGGACTCTCCCTCATGGGAGTTTTTTTCATGGTTACTTCAGTTGAGATTCTTGCATTGCAGGGGGTTGGACTAGATGACCCTTGGGGTCCCTTTTTACTCTACAGTTCTATGATTCCATAAGTGTTTTTTGCCAGGCTGGAATGCGTCCTTGAACTGAAATTATGCTTCTTACTTACCAGGATAGAGGTGGGTTTGCACGGGCAGGCAAAGGCAGGACTGCTGGTATAGAGGTAGAAATCGCATGATTGCCCTGCCTCCTCTTGCCTCTGGTTCAACCCACAAATGGCATGCGGCTCCCAGAAGATTGCTGAGAAGGAGATATGACCCCTCTACTGGAAAAAGTTCCTGATCAGGAAATGGGAGAATACACTGTATTGTTGTTGTTTAGTCGTTTAGTCGTGTCCGACTCTTCGTGACCCCCTGGACCAGAGCATGCCAGGCACTTCTGTCTTCCACTGCCTCCCACAGTTTGGTCAAACTCATGCTGGTAGCTTCGAGAACACTATCCAACAATCTCGTCCTCTGTCGTCCCCTTCTCCTTGTGCCCTCCATCTTTCCCAACATCAGGGTCTTTTCCAGGGAGTCTTCTCTTCTCATGAGGTGGCCAAAGTATTGGAGCTTCAGCTTCAGGATCTGTCCTTCCAGTGAGCACTCAGGGCTGATTTCCTTAAGAATGGATAGGTTTGATCTTCTTGCAGTCCATGGGACTCTCAAGAGTCCCATCACTAAAGGAATGACCCTCTGCTGTGGCAGGTCTCTTACAGGAGTCAACAATTACCCACAATGCTACTGTCCTTAACAGCCACTGGCATTTGGGCATTGCTTGTTTGTTAAACCCTTCTCAATGCTACTTACAAGAACACCTAACAAAACCTGGGAGACTTGGCTGTCTAAACACTGCCAATAGGAATTGATAGCAGTACTTCTACAAGATGGCATTTAAAGCGCCTATTTAAAACTTCCCTCTGCCAACCTGTCAAAGGAAATGGTAGTTTGTTTATTTTTGGCATTTTATGTACCGCCCAATCAACCGTGTTGTGGCTCTGCGAAAGAGCTCAAAGAGGAGACTACAGTTCCCAGCATTCTCCAGTTCTTCAGGAGTTCTGTCTTAGAAAAACTGCAGACTCTGCTCTCGTTCTGATCCCACCCATGGCTGGCATGCCGCCTCTGACAGACTGCGGTAACAAGGTTTCTCCAGTCCCGCCTTGGGATGAGCGGTGCTAAGCCTCTTTCAATCAAACCAGTTTTAAGTGTGTGCGGTATGGCTGTGCCTGAATAATGGATTCACAGGGCCCTCCACCCTGATGGAGAGAGAGAGAGGTTTTGCACAAGCTCAGCAAGACTTGATGATTGAATCTGGATGCTGCTGTGCTGGCTTGTGATCTCCATAAAATTCTTCTTGCAATCCAGTTCAGCCCTCAGTCCTCATAATCTACATTTTGTTCTAATTTTGAGTATCCATACCCTGCCTTTCAGTTGAATGATTCTCTTTTTAAATTGTAATTTAATTTAATTCAATTTTATTTTATTATAAATATCAATACATTACAAAACAATATACACTCAACATAACATTACATGTTACATACAAAACATACAACATATATCTCACCTTCACCACCCCTTCTACCTATCACGTGATTATTGACTTCCAACCAGTCTCATTGTGTAATTTTGTCACTCATTAAATCTATGCGCAATTCATACTACTTATTTTATCTTTTGTAATAATTACGTCTTTTTACTCGTCTGATTTCTCTGTTCATTAGATTTATTTATACATCTGTCAGGAGATTTGTGTTTCTTATATAAATTTTGAGATAATCATTGAATATTGACCAGTCTTTATTGACTCTTTGTGTAGTAGTTCCTCTTAATCTCCCAGACAATTTTGCAAGCTGTGAGTACTCAATCAAGTTGAATGATTCTCAAGGTGACTTAAGAATAGGCTGTGTTAATAGCGGGGATTGAGACCCCAAAACTGGACACAGCCATGGTCCAGCAATCCATAGCTCCCCTGGCTGATAGATGGGGGCCAAATTTGCTTCCCTCTAGCTCCACAATGCCAGGGCAAATGGCAGCTGGAGCTGAGTGTTATTTCTGGCAGGGAGAAAGGAAGCCAGCTCCTTGCAGCTGGTCCTTCTCTGGCTGATTGATGAGGCCTGGCTGAATGTCTCCTTGCTCCGATTGTCTTTCCCCCTCTACATAACTGAGTGCTGTGGTCTGCAGGAGAGAGGACCTCCTGTGGATATCAATTTCATCAAGAAGTGTAAGAACAGGTCCTTTAGTGTGGTGGCACCTACACATTGGAAATCTTTCCTGGAGATTTTTATCATGGTTTGGATCTGGCTTGAAATTGTGTTTTTTCCCCCTTGATGCTTTGAAATGTTGGTTGCATTGGGATGTCTCGGGGTGGAGTGATTTGCGAATGAAGTAAAAATAAATATTATTCCTTTGGAGGCAGGGGGCGTAACCTCCCAGTGGGTGGGTCCCCTGGCACAAGGCACAGGCCCAAGTGTCTGTCTCATCTTCATAAGGAGACTGTAGAGAAGCAGTCTTGCAGTGGATCCATCAGCCCTCTGAATTCCCCCTGTTCTGCTAAGCTGGGAGCACTGGCACTTTGCTGTTGGGTTCCAGGGAAGCACTGACGTCAACAGGAACATGTGTGGTAACTTGCCTAAGCTTCCCCTCTAGGCTATCAAGCCACCTACCCCACCCTCCCTTATGTTGTAGGGTTCTGGGGGTTGAGAAATCACTTGGCAATTTCCCTCCTTTGAATTCCTTTGCCCTGGAATACAGAGATGGGAGAGACGAATAAGTCTGGCACAGGGAAGGCAAATTGCTGCTGAGGTAGTTTTCTTTGGGTACTTCCTCCAGTAAACACATGTGCGGCTTTGGGGAGGGGTAAAAATGCAGAAAGCGATGGTCTGTTCTTAGGCTGGATCTCTTGTTGGGCTGTTGCTGCTGCTGCTGCTGCAGGAAAGTTGCCCTATGCTGAATCATCCATATTATGGCAGTAACGTGGAGGAGTATTTTATTTCATTTATTTACCAACCTTTAGTTTAAACTCTGGTAAGCACCAAAATGGGAGACATCTTGGGAACAATGGAATATCCATAGCTCAGTGTCTGGGCACATGTTTTGCATATGAAAAGTTCAAAGTTCAACCCCAATACCTCTAGGTAGGTCCAGAAGGATCCCTACCTGGAGAGCCACTGCCCATTATTGTAGACAATACTGAGTAGAAGGGATCTATGGACTGACTGGGGGATAAGATAATTCCATATGTATTCATAGTGGGGGTCAGGTACTATCATCAATTCAAAGTGTTGGTGCTGACCTTTAAAGCCCTAAACGACTTCGACCCTGTATAGCTGAAGGCGCGTTTCCACCTCCATTGTCTAGCCCAGACATTGAGGTTCAGCGCCGAAGGCCTTCTGGCACTTCCGTCATTGCAAGAAGTGAGGGTATAGGGAACCAGGCAGAGGGCCTTCTTGGTAGTGGCGCCAGCCATATGGAATGCCCTTCCATCAGAAGTTAAGGAGATAAATATATAGTACCTTGGATGTCGAATGGAGTCCGTTCCGGAAGTCCGTTCGACTTCCAAAATGTTTGAAAACCAATCAGAAGCAGCCAATGAGAAGCTGCGGAAGCCCCGTCAGACATTCGGGTTCCAAAAGAACGTTCGCAAACCAGAACAATCACTTTTGTGGCATTAGGGAGTCAAAACGTCTGAGTTCCAGGGCATTCGGGATCCAAAGTATGACTGTACAACCTTTAGAAGACATCTGGAATCAGTCCTGTATAGGGAAGTGTTTAATGTTTAATGTTTGGTGTTTTATTATGCTTTTACATTTGTTGGAAGCCGCCCAGACTATCTGGGGCAACCCAATCAGATGGGCGTGGTGCAAATAATGATGATGATAATTATTATTTTATTATCATTATCATCATCATCTTCAGACTGCTCTATAAATTCTGCCTCCTCAAGTATGTGTGGAACATTCTTTCGGAATTAACCAGGATGTACAAGGGTGCATAATTATGCCTGTATACCTTGTACCGAATAGAAATTTTGCTTGCCAGCAAAAATGAAAAGGGTGGCGCTGTTGTGGCCTTGTTCAGTCCCTTGCGTTTGTATAAAAGAGACTTAAGTCTGAAGCCTGCTTTCGTACCCTGTGGCACGTAAAACTGGTGTGCCATGTTTGTGCGACTTTTAAGAGGCTGCAATTGGCCCCAAGCTCACGTTTTCCTTGGTGAAATGTTGTGAATGGCAAAACCTGCAGTTTGCTGCATGGCGAAGCAGTAGTGCAGACACTTTACTAGCTGGCTGGAATGCAAATCAAGCTCGCCCCACTGAAAAGTGTTTTGTGAATCGGCTCTCCATTTGGGTACGCTGTTGGAATAACTTGCCCTGCGAACAATAGATTGCCTGAGCTTTGTTATAATCTGCTCATGTGTGTGAGCACAGTTCCTCCCACTTCTTGGCTGCCTGTGTGGGAAGGAACTCTCTGGCTGCAAGCCAACCTTTTCTCCCCACCCCCTGGGTACGGAGGCCTCTGTTTTCCAAACATCCAGCTTCAGACACCCAAAGGTGGCTGGTCTTGGCGTTCAGCTTGGTGATAAGTCCTGGATATGGGTTTCATTTGCTGAGAGTTGAGACAGCTATCTTCATGTTCTTTCTTCAGCATCATTCCTGGGTTTCCTTCTAAACCTGATCTTTCTCCGAGTACATATGTTAAGAACTTCAATGGCTCAGATAAGCATCAGTATTAGGTGTAGCAAAAGCCTTCACATATGTAAATGTAGCCTCTTATCCGCACTGTTTGTACTGATGCTGAAAAGTCTGCTGTAGCAAAAGCAGTTTCATTAGGACTGTCATCCCATTGCTGGTGGGGAGAGTAAACTCCCAGTTTGGAGCTAAAAGAAACCCTCCAAAAACTCTACAGTTTTGACCCCACCCAGAAGTCTGGTGTCAAGGCCAACTGTTACAAGTCAGGGGTGGGCAGGCCCAGTTGTACTTTCATGTTTTAAGCTGGCATGTTTTCACATGCCACCTTCTTAATGTGTATTGAAAGAGTTGTCCAGTAGGCGTCGGAGAAAGCAAGTGTTTATTTTTTCGTTAGGAGGTGAAGCTCAAGGGCCTGGCATGCAGAAGATTCAATCGCCTGCTCATCTCCAAATAAGGGCTGGGAATGGTCCCTGCCTGGGACCCTACAGAGCCACTTCTAGTACATATAGATAATGCAGAACCAGGTGAGCTAATGGTCTGTGTCCTGTATATGGCAGCTTCCTTGTTCATTTTGTAGCTCAGCACTGCAGGTGCCTTGGTGTTAGGCCTTTCCAACTCCCTGCTTTTCTTTTCTGCTGTGCTTAGAAAAATACAAAGTGCCCAGGCTGCAGGTTGACATCCTCTTAGAAAAAGAATAGACGTGTTTTGAGAGTGTAAACGTGTTTTGAGAAAGAACCTGATAGCAGCGTTCAAGGTCAAAATCTGTGAGGCATCTCCCTCAAACAATCCCGAGAGTTCTTGAAGAAGCAGCAACTGGCATCTGCTCCCTCCTTTCCCCAAGGACATGAGAAATATAAATATGAAAGGTTCCACTCCTTTTCATTGCACAGCTCCTAGTATGTGAGGTGTTTTATTAACCATTTTCTTCTTCTTTATTGCTACACTTAGCATCGTAGCTAAGCTTGTGAGCTCAGAACCCGGAAATCCCCATTTCAAATCACTTGGCCTGTTGGCCAGTGGCGTAGCGTGGGTTGTCAGCACCCGGGGCAAGGCAAGTAATTTGCGCCCCTAACCCGTGGATTTGCGCCCCCTAACCCGTGGATTTGCGCCCCCTAACCCGTGGATTTGCGCCCCCTAACCCTAACCCCCAGATGTTGCGCCCGGTGCGGCCGGCCCCCCTTCCACTCCCCACGCTACGCCACTGCTGTTGGCGCATCATGCTCACCCAAACTATGGCGTATCATGAATGTACAGGCTCCTGAGGAGGCAACTGTACCCGTTTGCTCCTTCCTAGGCTTTTTAGGTCAGTGTGCACAGCCAATAAACCAAGCTTTGGCTTAGCATGTTGTCCAAATCCGAAATCATGGGTAAGGGTTCTCTTCCATAACCGTGATGACCTGTAGTCAAGGTTTGTCCTATGGTAGAGGTTTTTAAAACAGTTTAGAAGTGGTGTGTGTCTGTGTGTACCATCTCCCTTGTGCAGAGAGGTGGTTCAGAGTTTGGCCGCAGTTCTCTGTTTTAAAAATGATGAAGGTGCCCAATAGAAATTCACCCAAACATTTCAATCGGAGTCTTGGATTTTTATTTTTTAAAAACCTGGACAAAACGTTAACACAGTAAAAGCTCTTTTAGGAAAAAAACAAATCTGGCATTGAGGTCATGATACTTTGCTAAAAGATTTGGTGAGAAACAAACCCAGAATACGCTGCAATGTAGGAATGCATATTGATTGCGTGTGAATATTCTGCTCAAAAGCAAGCTTAAACATTAGCTTGGCCCCTAAATGACTCTCTCCCCAACACTCTTTCTTTCCCGGATGTGTTTCCATGACTCCACGTTCTTATGGTTGGAACCTTAGATTTTGATCAGACAAGGTTTTTTGAAATTTGACATTGATCCCACGGAGGGCAATGCTTGTTTCCCTTTTAGATCCAAAAACACAGAGCGGTAAGGCTGAATAGGATCCAAATGCCAACCTTTTTTATTTGCTTTATGAGGTAACAACTTTTGTTTATTGCTGTGTTTCTAAGGACTTTCCCTTCCAGGATTTGGCTCAGCTCAGAACCTGCTTACCTTCACAGGTAAGAGTGATAACATTGGGCCTCTTCAGACCACTTAAGCCCAACCTCAAACACGGGACCCATTGAAGTGCTTTACTGTGTAGATCTTCTTCTACCACCACCCCGACCCACTTTTTTTTTATTTAAAGAAAACTACAGCAGTGGGAACACTGTGATTCGCATCAGAACAACTCATGACCCAGTTACGGGTCACTTGGACACCAGAGATCTAGGCCAGCTCGCAGCACAGAGCCAGAACCCTGCACCCCCAGATGTTCCAGACAGATTGTCATGTGCGATTGCAGCCTGTGATTTCGTTTATGTGATGCAGCCTGCCCAAGGCAGGGAGGAAATGGGTGCGCGGCGTGTTTTGCCAGACATTATGATGGGAAAAGGGCTCTGGCCTGATTGAAGCGAGTGGCGACCAAACCTTGTGGGAGGAAAAGGAAGAGCCCGGTTCCTCTCTTCCCCACCCTCCTGTTACTTCCAGTCAATAAGGTGACCGACTGTGGAGGGCAGGTCTCCTATATCTGCACTAGACATTTGAAGCAGTTGTATATATACCACTTTATCTGTGTATCTGAAGGAGCTTTACCAGTATATCTGAAGGAGCGTCTCCACCCCCATCGTTCTGCCCGGACACTGAGGTCCAGCACTGAGGGCCTTCTGGCGGTTCCCTCACTGCGAGAAGCCAAGTTACAGGGAACCAGGCAGAGGGCCTTTTTGGTAGTGGCACTCGACCTGTGGAACGACCAGATGTCAAAGAGAACAACAACTACCAGACTTTTAGAAGACATCTGAAGGCAGCCCTGTTTAGGGAAGTTTTCAATGTTTGATGGATTACTGTATTTTAATATTGTGTTGGAAGCCACCCAGAGTGGCTGGGGAAGCCCAGCCAGATGGGCAGGGTATAAATAAGAAATTATTATTATTATTATTACTTTAAGCAGTCATTGCTCCCCCCAAAGGATCCTGGGAACATTAATGTGTTAAGGGCACCAAGGGTTGTTAGGAGACCCCTGTTTCCCACCCACCCATGGAGTTTCATTTCCCAAAGTTCCCTGGGAAAAGGGACAAATAGGTAAACCACTCTAAGAACTGCAGCTTGGTGGGGGGAACAGTAGTCCCCTAACAATTCTCCTCAGTGCCCTTAAGAAACCACAGTCGGTTTGATAAAGCTTCAGATGCTGAGGATACGAGAGAAAATAAAACTCTGGTAGGTTACAGGCTGCTCTGCACAAGTGATGAAAAGCTGCATTTTGCTGAAATCTCCGATGTATTGGAGCCCTCTCTTCCTGTTACACCTGGTCACCTGCTCTTTCCAAGTTCCTTAGTTCAGTGTTTCCCAACCTTTTTTGGGCAAAGGCACACTTGTTTGAGGAAAAAAATCTCGAGGCACACCACCATTACAGCCCCGTGACGTCAGCGCGCAGCGTCACACCGGGAGGGACGCACGAAAGTGAAAGTTTTCAATTTTTTCCCTCCCCCTTGCCGGGGAACCTCCAAGCTTTGGGGGTGGGGGGGGAGGAGGCAGCAAAGCGAGGGACTGAGGGACGGCGGCAGCTGAGGCGGCGGCGGCTGTTGTGGTGGTGGCGGCGATAGCGGGCGGAGGAGGGGGCGGCGGCGGGGCCGAGGTGGCCGGCGGCGGCGGGGGAGGCGGCGGCGGGTGGAGCAGGAGGGCGGCCGAGGCCGGTGAGGGAGTAGGGTTGCCCGGGGCTTGAGGAGCCGTCGCCGGGAGTTGCTGCTGCTGTTGTTGCTGCTGCTGCCCGGACATGCCGGCCTCCTCCTTGCCCGCTGTCTCGCGCTCCTCCCTTTTGCACGCGCTGCCCCGCCGCCGCCCCATTGGCTGGGTCCTGTCAGCTGATCCTGTGTTATTTCCTGTGTGTGTGTGTGTGAGGGGAGAATGGAGAGAGAAACCTCGGCACCACCACCGCGGAGCCGCCCCCGGCTCGACGCGGATCCTTGCCGCCGCCGCCTCTCACCGCCCGCCTCCCTCCCACGGCACACCAGCCAACTTCTCACGGCACACTAGTGTGCCGCGGAACACCGGTTGGGAAACACTGCCTTAGTTTGATCTGGGGGAGGACAAAACATGGGTGTGGTTCCAAACTGGCAATTTGGGCCAGTTTCTTTTCCCGTCCTACTTCCAGTGAAGTTTGAGGTGTCCAAATGCCACACCCTATGGCTGGCATCTTCGATGGCTGCGGTGGCCATTCATGTGGCTGGCTAGGTGTGGCAGGTAAGTGGCTCAAGTGTTGCCATTTCCTGGAATTTCTCTGAAGTGTGGCAAAAGAGGCAGGATGCGAAGAGCTATAATCTCCC
Organism: Podarcis bocagei; assembly: GCF_964188305.1. Taxonomy (NCBI): domain Eukaryota; kingdom Metazoa; phylum Chordata; class Lepidosauria; order Squamata; family Lacertidae; genus Podarcis; species Podarcis bocagei. The sequence goes on from NC_138125.1 coordinate 18,589,018, forward strand.
CACTTCTTCGTGACATATCAAAATAACGATGGCTTGGTGGCAGACTGCAGGCTTGCCCCAACCCCTTCTGGCCCCACCAAATTTTAATCATGGCGTGGCAGTAAATTTCATGAGGAAAATGAAGCAATGAAGTTTCCATGTGCTTTATATTTCATGTAAATATGTTTTTGCATTGCTGTTTGGTGTGTGTCCTAGAACAAATGCGGGCCTCTGCTAATCTGGCCCTTGATTTTTTGAAAAATAAAATTGTTCAGCGTATTCCCTACAAAGCACCTGAAAGTGATTTCACAATACAACATAACTTTTATGCAGAACAATTACACATATAAAAGCAATTAAAAAGCATTACATATGTAAAAACAGTTAAAACCTAAAGCCTGTCCAGACACGTAGATGTTTGTGTGTTTTTATCTTTTTATTGCTAATATTAATTATTTTTAAGGGAGTTTGCTGATAATTTTAATGTTGCTAGCAAACTGCTTAGACGCTTTACTGCAGCCAAGTGCTGTATACATTTTGTTAATTAAACTAATTCACTGAAACAATAAATCTGTCTGTCTATGTCTGTCTGCCTATCTGCCTATCTAGCTAGCTATCTGATAACTTTTAGGGAAAGAGCCACAGCTCAGTGGTGGAGCAAGCCCGCCAGGTGGGTGGGCATGAATAATAAGATGATTATTATTATTATTATTTGCATGCAGAAGGTCCTAGGTTCAGGTGGTGGCATCTCGGGTATGGCCTGGAGAGAACCCTGCCAGAAACCCCACAGAACTGCTGCTAGTAAGTATAGGTATTATTGATCTAGTTGGGCTAATAGAATCATAGACTTGTAGTGTTGGAAGGGACCACAAGGGACATCTAGTCCCACCCCGTGCAACTGCACCAGTGGTCTGACTTAATACGAGGCAGCTTCCAACGTTAGGAAATTCTCCAGATCCTCAGCTGGTTCCTAATTATGTGAGCCTCATATCCTTGGAATGTGTGGTGCGCCATTGATATGACTCACCTGCTACATCATTCTAGATTCAGGTAGGTAGCCGTGTTGGTCTGCTGCAGTTGAAATAAATTAAAAAAGTAAGAAATTGTCCAGTAGCAACTTTTGTTGTCGTTTAGTCGTGTCCGACTCTTCGTGACCCCATGGACCAGAGCACACCAGGCACTCCTGTCTTCCACTGCCTCCCGCAGTTTGGTCAAACTCATGCTGGTAGCTTCGAAAACACTGTCCAACCATCTTGTCCTCTGTCGTCCCCTTCTCCTTGTGCCCTCCATCTTTCCCAACATCAGGGTCTTTACCAGGGAGTCTTCTCTTCTCATGAGGTGGCCAAAGTATTGGAGCCTCAGCTTCGGGATCTGTCCTTCCAGTGAGCACTCAGGGCTGATTTCCTTAAGAATGGATAGGTTTGATCTTTTTGCAGTCCATGGGACTCTCAAGAGTCTCCTCCAGCACCATAATTCAAAAGCATCAATTCTTCGGCGATCAGCCTTCTTTATGGTCCAACTCTCACTTCTGTACATCACTACTGGGAAAACCATAGCTTTAACTATACGGACCTTTGTCGGCAAGGTGGTGTCTCTGCTTTTTAAGATGCTGTTTAGGTTTGTCATTACTTTTCTCCCAAGAAGCAGGCGTCTTTTAATTTTGTGACTGCTGTCACCATCTGCAGTGATCATGGAGCCCAAGAAAGCAAAATCTCTTACTGCCTCCATTTCTTCCCCTTCTATTTGCCAGGAGGTGATGGGCCCAGTAGCCATGATCTTAGTTTATTTGATGTTGAGTAGCAACTTAGAGACCAACTAAGTTTATTATGGGTATACGCTATCGTGAAGTGTGCATGCACACGAGAGCTTATACCCAGAACAAACTTAATTGGTCTCTAAGGTGCTACTGGACAATGTTTTTATTTATTTTGACTGCTACATCATGTTCAGCTTTGTCACATATATATAGACTTGCTATCCATGAGGTGGCTCAGATTGTTCTGGTTTGAGACCCTATGTGGCTCCCAGAAACATGTCCATTGCTGCTTGAATAGCTAAGTCAGTAAAGCATGAGCCTCTTAGACTCTGGGTTGTCGGTTTGAGCTCCACGTTGGGCAAATGGTTCCCACATTGCAGCGGGTTTGACTGGCTGACCCTCGTGGGCCCTTTCAACTCTGCAGTTCTATGATTTATGTATTATTGGAGCATTCAAGACAAGCCACTTTGCCAAGAAACCACCACCTTGCTTCAGTTTGCCCTCTCGCCTTTCTGCCTGAATCTGTCCATATTATGGGTGACCTTGCCTAGTTCTTTTCCTTGGTTGGCTCTAGTCAAGCAGGGTACAGATTCTTTACCCTTAGTGAGTAAAGCACAGGCGTATGGAAGGAAACCCGCTGAGATATTTATCTTTTTGGCCAATTACGTTGCTGACTGATGTGTCTGCAGTAATAGCCCATCATGGCTATGTGGTTTTCCGAAGAAGGATTGCTGTCTCGGGGGTTAGGAGGGTGGAAAGATCGCCACTAGTACTATTGATCCCCACTTGTAAATGCTCACTTAGGGGGCACAATGTATTGCAGTAAAGCAGAGGTATGGAAGCATTATTTGAAAGGAAGTGGCTGTTGCCTGGGGGGGATTGGAACTGATCCATGCGTGTGGCCATTAAGGCACAATATATACTTCCCTCTCCCTTGCCTCCCTGCCAGCCCTGTAGGCCAGAGAACCTTCTGTTTTCATTAAGGTATTGACAGTCAATGTGCATGTTTGCTGGGATAAATTAATGAGGCCAGAAGGAGCAACAGGGGGCGGAGGCAGGAAACTGGCCTAGCTCATTGGGATTTCTGAGCAACTGGCAAAGGCCATCCTGGATGTAAAAAAATGTTTCGAAAAGATAAATAAAGAACAGAGAAACGTGCATTACTTGTTTGTTTTAAATTTCCCAATTCCAAAGATCTCACTGTCTCTCTCTCGGTGTACATAGCGTCCAATATTTCTCCAATGAAAATAGCAATATCCTATTCCATATTAATAATATTATCAATAATAATTTTATTATTTATAACCCACCCATCTGACGGGGTTGCCCCAGCCACTCTGAGCAGCTAACAAAATGAATTTCAATAGGGACAAATGTCAGGTTGTGCAATTAGGCGGGAAGAACCAGATGCACAAATATAAGACGGAGGACGCCTGGCTTACTAGCAGTACAGGTGAAAAGGATCTAGGCGTTTTCTTGGATTGCAAGCTTAACATGAGGCCGCAGTGTGATGCAGCAAACAAAGCTAATGCTATTCTAGGCTGCCAGTTCAAATATGAAAACCAAGTTCTGCACAAAGTACAATTGTCGGCCAATCTCCAGGAAAGGGGGAGTTCAAGCCTTGAGGGGCTGTTGCCAAGAATGCCCTTGAAGACCTGTGTGACGGCCTTAGATCAGTGGCAGAGCATATGCTTTGCATGCAGAAGGTCCCAGGTACAATCTCCAGTGTCTCCCAGTGGGGCAGGCAGAGACAGCTGCCCAAAATGAGAGCCAGTGTGGTGTAGTGGTTAAGAGCTGTAGATTCGTAATCTGGGGAACCGGGTTCGCGTCTCCGCTCCTCCACATGCAGCTGCTGGGTGACCTTGGGCCAGTCACACTTCTCTGAAGTCTCTCAGCCCCACTCACCTCACAGAGTGTTTGTTGTGGGGGAGGAAGGTAAAGGAGAATGTGAGCCGCTTTGAGACTCCTTCGGGTAGTGATAAAGCGGGATATCAAATCCAAACTCTTCTTCAAAATCTTGGAGAGCTGCAGTCAGACAATACTGAGGTGGACAAGCCAGTTCTCTGACTCAGGAAGCTGCCCTGTACCATGTTCCTTCCTAGGATACCGATTATATTGTCAAGAACGTGGGGTGAACAGCTTGTGGTTCTGGGGCCACACCTGCCTCACCAAGGCTCCCAGGTCCAAGCAGCCACATACCAACAGCAAGAGGGAGATGCTCCCAGAGAGCCGGTTGGTCTGGTCTGACAGCTTTGGTCTGAGAGACTTTCATGTGCAACTCAACCATCTCTTGCTGATGCTGCCTATAGATTTGTTCTCTTGCCCAGACTCTTATTTGTACATCAGTTGAAATGCACCCAGATTTGAAATGGACTATTGCCTAGCGCTTACATCAGTTAAACCTGATAGTTCTTGAGAGTTCAGCTGCCTCAAAGGTGTCTGTGTTCCCTTGCTTATATAATTTAGTATTTGTTACTTTTGCCTCAAATCTTTCCCCTTCTCTCTTTCTCTGACCGCCACCTCTTCTGCTGCCGTTTCCCGGTTTCCTCTCGGTTTTGGTATGTTCTAGCTAAAAAAGTCAGAATAAAGACTCCTTATGGATTGCGAGAGAAAATCAATCAAGAGCCTCTGGGCTGTTGATGCAATTATGGTCTCATACCTGTCCGAGGCAATTAAATAATGGAACGGAAACTGAGTAATGTCAAATATCTGGTTCCTTCCCGCGGTACATGATTACAAAGGATCAAATTAATTTAAGCCGTGGGCCTGCTAAGTTAGAGTGCCGCATTTAGGTGAAGACTGGCTGGGGAATTTGGGAGAGTGAAGGTCCTGAATCATTTAGCATAGGAGCAATCTGAGAGGCAGTAAATAATATAGTTTGGTTTTAAAAATGCAGTCACGGGGAACTTGTCCAGAAGAAGAAACCATCCCTCGAGACCTGTTATATTTAAACAGGAAGTGTAATATTGGCAGAAAGTATCTGATACCAATCTATGGTATTCAAATGTGTTTTGCCCCTCAATAGAGCTCTCATGGTAAACAGCTTTCGGGAAGCCTATTCTTTTACATACAATGTGATATATATGCAATTTAATAGCTGTCACAAAGAGGGTGGAGCAAATTTCTTTTCTCTAGTACCAGAGGGTAGTATCCAAACCAGTGGATCCAAATTACAAAAAAAGGGGGGGAGGAGAGATTTCAACTAAACATGAGTCAGCACTGTGATGCAGCAGCAAAGAAGGCTAACGCTATTCTCGGCTGCATCAACAGAAGTATATAGTCCAGATCAAGAGAAGTAATGGTCCCACTCTATTCTGCCTTGGTCTGACCACATCTGGAATGCTGTGTTCAGTTCTGGGCACCTCAGTTTAAGAAGGATGTTGACAAGCTGGAACGTGTGCAGAGGACGGCAACTAAGATGATCAAGGGTCTGGAAACCACGTTTTATGAGGAACCTTGAAATAACAGTTTGCTCTTTTTTAAAAAAATAAGGCTGAACCAATAACCTCTCAGAGGTATTGTTCCAACCAAATAGTATGATTTTTATCTGGAGAATACCTGCCATGTTTCTTCAGCTGACCTTATTTTTCCTCGAACCCATCTGACTGATAACAGAAAGGTTCTTTTGCGAACCTTTTCCTAACCCAGCAATATCCTTTTGGAGGTGACCAGAAGTGCGTAAGGTATTTCAAATGCATGCACAAGCTTTTCTCATTCTTGTGTTACCGTGCGGGGGGGAGGGGGGGAAAGAGTTCAAGTGCTGAATTGCTCAGAGCTGTCAAAGGTACAGGAGTCCTGCCAGGAAGGGAAAAGCAAACAAACAAACCATGACAACCGTAATCTTGTACTCTGACTTCTGCTGTTTGCTCCAGGCCTCTCTGTATGGGTGGGACTTGGAGTGCTTACGCTGGCAATCGTGGGATGAAGCTCATATAGATTTAGCGAAAGGAGGGAGAGCCGTTCGGATCGTTGCTACAAGTTACGGGGGAAGCTCCTCCGGAGGAGCAGTGCAATTCCTCCCTGCGGCTCCTCTTTCTTGTAGAGCCTTCAGGAAGAACTGCCTACAGTTCCCCCAAGCATTTTTTCACAAACGTGTGTTGGGGGGGGGGGGGTTGCAGCCAATTTCAGCAAAAATCGAGGCTGAAGGATAAACTGCATGTTTCAGGGTAGAAAGGCAGTCTCCTTAACTGAAAAGCAATAGAATCGTAGAGTTGCAGAGTTGGAGGGACCGCAAAGGGCATTTAGTCCAACCCCCTGCAGGGCTCGAATCTTTCGCAAAATGTGGGGCTCAAACCCACAACCCTGAGATTAAGAGTTATATTCTCTAGTGACTGAGCTATCTGCTTTGGGAGGCTGCAGATTTGGGTGAAGGAGCATTGTGAGAGGAAAGGGTGCTTAATTATCGTACTTTTCTGTGTATAAGACTAGGTTTTTTTTACTTTAAAATAAGGTTTAAAATCTGGGGGCGTCTTATACATGGATAATGCATATGACCATTTTCAAAATTTGGGGTCCCCAAAAGTAGGGGGCGTCTTATACATGGGGGTGTCTTATACATGGAAAAATATGGTATTTCCCTGTGTTCCATTTCCCCCTGCTTGAATCACTTCTCAGCACTAACTTAACACATGCAGTGGGGATTGGGAAGAAGGTTCAAGAATAAATATATATATATATATATATATTTGCTTTCGTAGATTTTCACGGGTACAGGAATGTAGGTTTTGGTGTCTTCGGGTGTCTTCCCGTGTAAGAGTTGGGGTGTCTAGGCGACGTTTCGACGAGGTCTCACTCGTCATCTTCAGGCTGGTGCTTTCGGCTTCTTGTTACTAGAACAGAGCAGGATCTCAGTGTTTGAGTTCCTATAAATACTGTTGAGGGGGTGTGGTGTATAGCCTCCAACGTTCTGGGCAGAGAGGAAGTTCCTAGGTTAATGTGCCTTTTCTTCTTTTGTTCATTAATTACTTGAGGGATATCTTGAGTGATTACTTGAGTGATATTCTGAGTACCACTTAGGAGGGTCATTAGGTGTGGATTAGTTGCTAAAGCTTTCGTGTCTTGACCTCTTGACCTTGTAAAGAGTTTTTCTGAGAAGATGGCTGTACTGCACTTAGTTGTGCTCTGGCTTGGCTTCGTGTATATGGGCGAGCTGTGGTTTTGTGCCCTGTGCCAGCCAGATCTGTGTAGGGATTGCAGGGGGGTGCAGCATCCGGAGGTGCCACTATGGTTTGGCTACTGGATGGTGTCTGTAATTTATCTGTGGAGAGGGTCTGGGTTTGGGTCTGGTGTGGTTGATTGGAGATGGCGTTCTGTGTGCCTCTGGTTCTGGTGTCGGTTTTTGTGGGGAGGGCTAATTTCCAGATGTCTGGCAGGCGGGACGTGTCGTCACGCTTGTTCATGTTGTGAGGGTGTTTCTCTATCTCGATGGCTTCCATGATTATTCTCTTGTGGTGATGTTCCATGTTAAAGAGCAATTTGGAATCTGCAAAGTTAATTTCGTGTCCTGTTTCTTTCATGTGTTGGTAAAGAGAGGAAGTTTTTTCTTCTTTTTTGACGGCATTCTTGTGTTCTGCGATACGTGCATTTATTCGTCTGTTTGTTTGTCCAATGTACGTGGCTGGGCAGACTTTGCAGGGTATTTCATAGACCCCTTGGTTTTCTAACTGGATTTTATCTTTTGGGTTTCTGAGGATATTGGCTATTTTTTGGTTGGTGCAAAAGGCTGTTTTGATATTGTGTTTATGGAGGATTTTGCTAATTTTATCTGTAGTGCCCTTGATATAAGGAAGGAGGGCCATGCCTCCTTCCTTATATCAAGGGCACTACAGATAAAATTAGCAAAATCCTCCATAAACACAATATCAAAACAGCCTTTTGCACCAACCAAAAAATAGCCAATATCCTCAGAAACCCAAAAGATAAAATCCAGTTAGAAAACCAAGGGGTCTATGAAATACCCTGCAAAGTCTGCCCAGCCACGTACATTGGACAAACAAACAGACGAATAAATGCACGTATCGCAGAACACAAGAATGCCGTCAAAAAAGAAGAAAAAACTTCCTCTCTTTACCAACACATGAAAGAAACAGGACACGAAATTAACTTTGCAGATTCCAAATTGCTCTTTAACATGGAACATCACCACAAGAGAATAATCATGGAAGCCATCGAGATAGAGAAACACCCTCACAACATGAACAAGCGTGACGACACGTCCCGCCTGCCAGACATCTGGAAATTAGCCCTCCCCACAAAAACCGACACCAGAACCAGAGGCACACAGAACGCCATCTCCAATCAACCACACCAGACCCAAACCCAGACCCTCTCCACAGATAAATTACAGACACCATCCAGTAGCCAAACCATAGTGGCACCTCCGGATGCTGCACCCCCCTGCAATCCCTACACAGATCTGGCTGGCACAGGGCACAAAACCACAGCTCGCCCCTATACACGAAGCCAAGCCAGAGCACAACTAAGTGCAGTACAGCCATCTTCTCAGAAAAACTCTTTACAAGGTCAAGAGGTCAAGACACGAAAGCTTTAGCAACTAATCCACACCTAATGACCCTCCTAAGTGGTACTCAGAATATCACTCAAGTAATCACTCAAGATATCCCTCAAGTAATTAATGAACAAAAGAAGAAAAGGCACATTAACCTAGGAACTTCCTCTCTGCCCAGAACGTTGGAGGCTATACACCACACCCCCTCAACAGTATTTATAGGAACTCAAACACTGAGATCCTGCTCTGTTCTAGTAACAAGAAGCCGAAAGCACCAGCCTGAAGATGACGAGTGAGACCTCGTCGAAACGTCGCCTAGACACCCCAACTCTTACACGGGAAGACACCCGAAGACACCAAAACCTACATATATATATATATATAATATAAAATTTTGTATTTTATCCCCACCCCAACACAAGTGGGAAAGCAGTTTGTTGTTATTGTTGTTATTATTTATTAAATGTATATCCAAAGATCAAAGGGCAGTTTAGAGAGTGGTTTGAGATCAGGATTTTGCTTGGGGAAAAATTAAATTTATATACCGCCCTGTACCCACAGGTCTCAGGGAGGTTCACAGGATAAAATCACAAAATGCGTAATCAAAATAAAAACAAGAACAACCCAATACCCCCCCCCCAATAATCAGAGAGGGGAAGTAGAATTTGAAACACACAATATTTGTAACAAAACATATAAAAATAAGCACCCATATAAGTCAAGGAGTAGATTAAAAGATTGAGTTAACTTTCAAATCAAAACGTTTTAGCCATCGGTTTCTCCCCTCCCCATTTTAACCATTCAGAGAAGCTCTTTGATCCAGCAGAGGCTTATATGAAGGGGTGCTGGCAGGTAATTTTCTATTACTCCCCCTTCCTTCTGCAGCCTTTGCCCCCATCCCCAAATCTGATCCAAGTATTGAGGAAACCTTTGGGATAGCATTTGGTGGGAGCAGAGGAAGGGGTTAAGCACCTCCTCCCCTGCTGCTTCTCTAGTCGAATTGCAGCCTCATTCACTACTTTCCATTACAAAGAAAATAAAATTAGTGAAAGTCTCTGACATGTTGGCATAGTATAGGGGCTGAGAGATAAAAAGGGAAGCTCCTGGGTTCTGACCTTGTCTCTCTGCCACAAATTTGCTCAGTGGTCTTAATCCTGACTGGTCTTGCAGTGTGCATTCCCTCTATTTCCAATGCTCATTTGGGAGTGGTGTTGCTTATACAGCTGAAACATCACCACCCATATACATATAATGGCATTGACAGATTTGGGGGAACTCTTAAGGGTTGTAGAAGTAAAAAAATATTCCTAGGGGAAACATTGTGGGGACCCCCTAAAACAGCCCAACGGTGACTGAGCATGCTCAGTGGCCTCTGAAAGCTGGAGACTGTTGATGCACATGGAAATGGATGGGGAAATGGAATGGAGTTTCCGGGCGGCGGGCGTGGCTGATTAGAACAGCGAACAAGAACACTGCCCGCTGCAACATTTTGTTGCAGGCCCCACGTGCTAAGCATGACACGTTTCCTGCAAAGCCTTGGGCTGCGAGATTCTCAGAAAGGCAAACTCTCCCTGTGTGTGTGTTTTAAGTCTCACGTCCCAATTCATTAAACGAGAGTGCTCGTTAGGGTGGGTGTTTGTGGGTGGGCATGTAAGTAAAATGAGCCGTTGCCGTTCTTGGCTTTTGCTTCAACCATGCAGTGACTTTCACAAGCAAGCAGCGCTCTTGTTTCTATGGAGAGGGACGTGTTCACGCAGCCTTTAATTTGGGAGATGGAGCTAACCTTCTCCTATGCTTCACAACTCAGTAAGCAGCGCGAAGACAGATTCTCGGAGACAATGCTACTTTTTCTGCCAGCAGATATCTATTTGTGGAAATGGGTCAGCTTCCTCTTGGTGGACACGTTAGCGCTCCAGTGCCTGGGAGCGCTTGCTTTACAATTTTTCTGTCCGCGACGCAGGCAGCAGAGCTCCTCTGCATAACTACTCGTGGCAGCCCAGTGTTTCATGAATTGAAGCGAGTTAACCACAAGGAGAGGATGACATTTCGAGACAGCGCAGGATGAATTCCAAGTCCCGGGCGCACGCACACGAGCTGGATTGCTGTAAAACAAAAGGGGATGTTGTTGTTTTTAGTAGCTAATGCAAGCACAGAAACCATATAAAGGGAGGCATGTTTAAAACAGCCACGACCTGGGTTTATTCAATTACCTGCACATACCTTTGTTGGTAACGAAATCTCACCTGAACTGATGCTGGGCTCCGGTGTGATGGTGGCTAGCTGCCCTCATCTTCACTGTGGGGCTGCCTTTGTTATTGTTATCACATCCCTTCTACGCAAGCATTTGAGGGTGATGTGCAATAAAAATGGCGGAAATCGTTTAACCACAAAGAAAAAGCCCACAGCGGATATTTATTTATTTTTAAATACAGTCATACCTCGGGATAAATACGCTTCAGGATAAGTATTTTCGGGTTGTGCTCCGCGGCGACCCAGAAGTAACGGAGCGCGTTACTTTCGGATTTCTCCGTTCACGCATGCGCAGACGGTTAAAATGACATCGTGTGCATGCGCGGAAGCGGTGAAACGCGACCCGTGCACGTGCAGTCGTGTCTTACGTTCTGTTCAGGATGCAAACAGGGCTCCAGAACGGATCCTGTTCGTATCCCGAGGTATCACTGTAATGAAATAGGCACCAATGGCTGAGGCCCAATCCGGCTGCAAAAGCCTTTGAGAATGAAAATGCCTTCAGTTGTTTCTGGAAAGTGCAGAGAGTATCTCAACAGCAGTGCTATCCACCAGGAAAGGGGCAGCCCCACTGAAAGCTGAGTTACTGAGGGCAGAGGCAGAGCCAGCACACTAAATTGCTGTTTCTGCACCATTAGCAGTACTACCTGCTTTTCTGTGGAATTCAGAGAGCCTTCATTACACTAGATTCCCAGTATGCTAGGGAGAAAACTATGTGGCTTGTATTTGGCACGAGAGGGCATGCAGAAGTCGGGATGTGCAGTGCCCTGGTCATCTCTTTGTTCTGGGGATCAAACTGATGTGACTGCCACTATCTGGGGGTTATCTAAAAACTTGAGGCCAGCCTTAGTGGTGGTTGAAACAGGTGGATTTTGAATACCTGAGGCAGGTTAAGCAGCTATGCCACCTGCTTCAAGAGTTTAGAGCCTGTTCCCCCCTCCTCCGTTCTTGTATTTGTAAATAGAACATTTGGTACATAGACACCTTCAGAGCTCTCTCACCCAGAGGAAATTATTCTGGCAGTGTCCTGGAACTTGTCTCTGCTCAGGAAAGTTGAGTGTCAAATGCATGACAATAGAATGGAATATTATCAAAATGGCGCCGCAGTTGAGAGCTGCATTAGAAAATGGCAACCCAAACTCTGTCGTACATATACCTTTTCTAAGAAAGCTGCATCGTTTACAGTAAAGGCAGGTATAGTGCTGGAAATTGGTCATGTAGCCCACAGCAGCTTGGTTCACATGTTGCGGCCAAACACTTATATCCCATTTTGGGCTTATGAACTGGGAACTAAATTGGGAAGTGAATACTCAGACATTCTGATTCCCCATCTCACTTCCTGATTTGATCAAATCACAGTTTGCTGTTATATCTAGACTGGGCAAACCACATGGTTCATGTAGCACGGTCAGTTATTAACAGCCAGAAAAAGAAAGAACACACATCACCCAAAAAAGAGTAAGGAAACATGTTACACATTTGCATAAACATTGTATGCGCTGATGTTTGTGTGTAGATGCATATTAAATATATTTTAACTGGCCTTGGACCAGACAGGCCTTCAAAAACAGAGGACTGTCCTCTGTCCGGTGGGACACCTCAAGTTTCTGCAAAGCATTGTTTTCCTTGGTTGGATGTAAGGGCAACCATGGTTTGAGCAACCTAGGAAATGAGGAAAAGAATTGAATTGCAGTACGTGAGGGGAGGAGATCATGGGAGCCTGAGGTTTGGAAACAGACAAACCCAGAAATAGCTTGCCTCTCTGGGAGATATATAGGGAGGTAGCTTTTAAGATGATGGATGCTTGACAGTATGTCCCTTCCCTCTGCAGCCACTCTGACTATGTGATTTCTGCCAAGTTCTCAGTTTTATATTAGCTGCTGTTGGCCTAATTTTGTTGTGACAGCTCCAAACTACAGAGCAGGCTTTTCCTGTGCCAGGGGCTCCTAAATTTAAGCAGGCAAAAAGCTGTTTTTGACACCCAAGGAGATTTGTGTGCAAGGCACACGGCAGGACTGCAGTAGGGCTAGACTGACTCTAAGCTTGGTGGCTCAGCTTTGGTTGCCCTGAGATCCACAATCTGAAACCTGATGCAGGAAAATTGAAGAACTCTATTTTATTACTTTTATATTATTCGATTCCGTTTACGAATTGCTTCCCGTAAAATATCTCAAGAGTGATTTCCCAGTAAAAACCTTGCTGCGCTTCAAAAAAGCGGAGATTGTAGATTGGAAATGGATCAGAAAAGGGGGGCAAAGATGATCAACGGGTTTGGAGAGACTCTCCCCTGAGGAAAGGTTGCAGTGTCTGAGGGCTCTTAGTTTCGAGAAAAAGCGACTTAGAGGCGACATTGTAGAAGTTTGTAAAGCGGACGGAGGAAAGGTTTTCTCCCTCATAATGTTCGTACTCGTGGATATTCAACGAATGTAGGAAGATTCAGGACAGCTTTTTAAAAAGTATTTCTTCAACTGTACATCATTAAACTATGGAACTCCTTCGCACATGAGGCAATGATCGCCACCATCTTGGATGGCTGTAGAAGAGGGGATAAGGCTATACAGTGGTACCTCGGGTTACAGACGCTTCAGGTTACAGACTCCACTAACCCAGAAATAGTACCTCTGGTTAAGAACTTTGCTTCAGGATGAGAACAGAAATTGTTCGGCGGCAGCGGGAGGCCCCATTAGCTAAAGTGGTACCTCAGGTTAAGAACATTTTCAGGTTAAGAACAGACCTCCAAAACGAATTAAGTTCTTAACCAGAGGTACCACTGTAAACCTGTTTCTTCAGGGGACATAAAATTCCATACAACGCAAGCAACTGACCAGGAATCTGAGTGCAAGAACTGAACAGAGCTCAGAGTCCTTCCACAACAACTCAACTTTCCCCCCTTTCTTCATTTAATCCATGTAATTTAGGGATGTCCTTTTTTGCAGCTATTGTTAAACAACTGGGAGACAGAAAACCTATTGCAAGTTGCCCAGAGATCTATCAACAGACCCAGATCTAACTTCTCCCCACCCCGGCTTGTTGGCTTAATTTGTGCTTCTAGATGTTTGCAGACTTAACATTCACTCAAACTGATCATCTATAATCATATATTGTTCTTATTAATTGGTAGAGACTGTCATGGCAACGACATGAGGACGCTGGAGCGCTCTTAAGATATGTTGACACCAATGCATCTTACTGAAAAGCCTACAACCTTTGACTTTTCTATCTCTGGCAGATGGTATATCACTTTTGTCTGTTTTCCTAAGCGCAGTTAACATAGAAGCAGTTCCACCGAAATCAATCAGTGAAGCTTCCGGACTCGTCTTAAATTACTATCTCAGCCTGTGACAAGTGATGGTTTTCAGCTCTAGATAAGCAGAACAACTTGGAAGTACCAAATGGATTTAAACACCGCTCATGAGTGGATTTTGGAATTGGAAACGAATTCTGCAATCTGTTTTGGGCATGCAGCAAAAAAGCTGACCACATCATGTGATCAGTCTCAGGAGATGACAGGCACCTGCTTTGCATGCTTGCAGTTCCGTGTTGAGGGGCTAATATCTGGGGTTGGGACATGGACCCTTTTGTCTGATTCAACACAAGTCTGGCTTATTACAGACTATTTACCTCATAAAAAAAGCTTAACTAGAAACCTGCCTCTCTCCTGAGTGTTTTTGCTGTCTACGTTTTCAAAATGTGTCGGAAGTCACAACTAGGGGTTGCATGTCATGGGCACTAAAATAATTAAAATTCTATACGGAGCAAAGCTAGATTCTATGCCCTCAATAGTGGAGGGCTGTATAGACGATGCCAATTAAATTGGCATATCTGTGTGCCTATTTTACATATCTTCCAACTTTGTGTCAGTTGTGGGTTGTGGAGTGGGGGGCGGGGAAGGAACTACAGAACCTTTCCTTGGTTTCAAAGATTGATAGTGGTGCAGTTAATTTTAGACTCTGAATTTAATGTTCGTGTTGTGAGGGTGGAGGAGTTGCTTTGGATTCTTTAAATGGTAATGTGTATTACTTCACTTAAAAATGTAGCAAGCTATCCCTATTGCATTCGGGGACTGTCCTGTATTTTTCTGCTGAGTGGGGCTCTGGAACATTTTCTTGGCAGTTAGTTCCCTCCTGTTGATACTGGTTTTATTTACTTTGTTAAGCACCTTGGACATTTCTGTGGGGAGGCATTCCCCCAGTGAGAATAAGCATGCTTTATGGGTACCGACTGCTGGGAGTCTGTTGGCAGTGATGATGGAATGTCGAATCTGTACAGCTGGCAGACTGGAACCCAGAGGGTGGTGCTGTGGTCTAAATCACTGAGCCCCTTGGGCTTGCTGATCAGTAGGTTGGAGGATCGAATCCCCGCAGTGGGGTGAGCTTCCGTTGCTCTGTCCTAGCTCCTGCCAACCTAGCAGTTGGAAGGCACACTAGTGCAAGTAGATAAATAGGTACCGTTGTGGCGGGAAGGTAAATGGCATTTATGTGCGCTCTGGCTTCCGTCACGGTGTCCCGTTGTGCCAGAAGTTATTTAATCATGCTGGCCACATGACCCGGAAAGCTGTCTGTGGACAAACGCCGGCTCCCTCAGCTTTAAGCGAGAGGAGCGCCACACCCCATGGTTGCCTTTGACTGGACTTAACTGCCCAGGGGTCTTTTACCTTTACCTTATATGTGCATGCTGCAACTTTTTGTTGCAAGCGCCACGTGTTCACATTCTTACAACTGCAATTGTTGTTAATTATTTACCTCATAAAGACATCTTTTTCTCCTAATCCACCCTTCAACCTGAGGGATCGTGGGGCAGGATACAAAATACATACAATCCTGTTAAACACAATAAGAGCTCATTTGGGACAATAGGAGCAGCTAAAACCACTGAGCCAGGGTATCAGTCACCATTTAGCCCTAAGTCCTTGACAATGCCTAGGTAAATAGGTAGGTATTTACTCGGTGCCAGTATCGCAACAGCTTTGAGCACATGCTATGAATAATGTTTATGTTACTGTGTGAAGCCATCGTGGGATTGGTGGAAAGAACCAAGTCAGAGAGAAAAATAATTTCTTACTATTGCTGTCCCTCTTTTCCCTGAACATTCAAATGTGTCACTCCTTTTCAGCAACAAGAATAATAGAATCATAGAATTGTAGAGTTGGAATGGACTCGAGGGTCATCCAGTCCAACAGCTCTTACTGCCAGAAAGATCTTCTTGATGTTTCGTTGGAATCTCCTTTCTTGTAACTTGAAGGGCTGAGGCTCAGGTTCAGTCCTCAGTGTCATCATATTGGAGGCCCTCTGTCTGCAGCTCTGGAGAGGTGCTGACAGCCAGTGTAGACAGTATTGACCTAGATGGAACCAGTGGACTCGGGAGCACAATATCACAAAATCACATCTCCATCAGGCAAAATGTGCACGGTTCTGCATGTGCTTTGCGGCTAGGGATGTTACCTGGCACATGAAAATCTGGGTTCAAAATTATGCCCCAGTGGGGAAGCTTGAACCAGGAAAAAGTACGGCATTACAGTGGACGCTCGGGTCGCGAACGTGATCTGTGCAGGATGCACGTCCGCAAACTGCAGCGGTGAGTCTACGCACGCATGCACACACGCATCTGCTACCTGAGCTCCAGCTGAGCCAAGGTGAAGGACTTAATGCTGGCCTAGCCCCAGCTCAGCTGGTAAAACCCAAGATCTGCTGAATGCAAACTCTCCTCCTGGGGGAACTTGGGTTGGATTGCACTGTCCTATTATAAGTTTTGTAGGCACCAGAGCCCAGCGACCCTTTGTCCTTCAGCAGTACCCTCCAAAGCATAAAGGGTAGGAGTAAGCATAGCAGGTTGTATTTCCTGGGCTTTGCAATATATTGATCAGAAGCGAGAACAAACTTAT
This sequence comes from Podarcis bocagei, assembly GCF_964188305.1. NCBI lineage: Eukaryota > Metazoa > Chordata > Lepidosauria > Squamata > Lacertidae > Podarcis > Podarcis bocagei. The sequence goes on from NC_138125.1 coordinate 18,605,389, forward strand.
CTGCTCACTTCATTTATCCAGTTTTTCCAGGGGAGAGCACCATCAGCAGCTGGCTAAGCAAATTTTTTTGCTGCACTCATCATCAAATACAGACTTGATGTCTCTCCCAGGTTGTTATGGTCTCTTCACCTACTGGGTCACCAAGACCCAGGGATGCCTTCTCAATCCCTTATTGGCCAGGGCTCCACATGCACACAACTTCTATATATGTCAGGGTTACACAGAGCCAAACATTCCCACTGCTAATAATCCGTTATGACTCGAAATCTCGGCATTCCCTGAATTCAATAGTCTTTTTGGTCTGCTGGGTACGGATCACTGTGGCATGCAGTAGGAACCCTTGCCTATGTCCCTTTGGGGGGGGTAAATGGGGGTTAGTCTGATGCCCCACTACCATATTTACTTGAGTCTAATGCGCCATCGAATCTAATGTGTGCCTCAAATTTTCAGAACCTTGAAACCAAAAAAAATATTTGCTGGCGAATGTAAGTGTGCCATCAAATCTAATGCGCGCCTTAATTTTTGCAATGTAATTTGGCCAAAAGAAGCTGAGCATTAGCTTCAAGTAAATACTGTATTTTTCTGCAGAGTTTTGGAGACCTGCAATGTCACGCCCTTCCAGTTTGTAGCTTTGAATGTCTACCCATAAACCCTGAAGCTTATTCATAGTGATTTAACCCAGTTTCAAAAGCTCTGTGTGGCTTCTCAGAAGCGCTTCTTGACACCCGGGGCTCTTGAGGCTGTGAGGTTCTCACTCCTTTTCTCCCATGCTTTTACAATGTGAAGAAGAGAGAGGTAGGATTTTTTATTTTTTTAAAAAAGTAAAAGGTTGCAAATCACTAAAAATAAACATATGTGCTCAAAACTAGGTAATTCTTACGGCATTTGGTGTTGCTGAATCTCAGCATTTCTATGGAAACAACTTGTATGGAAAAAAAGATTTGCTGTCAGTGGTGTTCTTATCTGATAGAGTTCAAGCCAGGTTTAAAGAGGTTTGCCTTTATCCTTAACGTGTTGCTGGCAATCCTTGCAAAGGCGGCACTTTGCAAATGTATAAGGCTTGTCACTCTTCTGGATGTGTTATCGAGCATTCATCAGGAGAATCCTGCATCTGCCTTTGGGCTTGATTTCCGCCCCCTCGAAAACACGCTCATTTCCCTAATAGGCATTCCTGAGAGCCACTCCCATTTTGCAGGTTAAAGACTTGACCTCTGTTTTGGCAAAATGGGTGGGTGGAGGGGGAAGGATGGCAGCAGCAAAATAGGTGAAGTGAATGCCAAGTGAACCTGGTATGGGTTTTTATTTTGTATTCAGGTAGGTAGCCGTATTGGTCTGATGTAGTCGAAATATATTAAAAAATAAAAAAATTGTCCAGTAGCACCTTAGAGACCAACTAAGTTTGTTCTTGATATAAGCTTGAAGAAGTGTGCATGCACATGAAAGCTTATACAGTAGTACCGCGGGTTATATACCGTTACATACGCTTCAGGTTACAGACTCCGCTAACCCAGAAATAGTACCTGGGGTTAAGAACTTTGCTTCAGGATGAGAACAGAAATCGTGTTCCGGCGGCGTGGCAGCAGCAGGAGGCCCCATTAGCTAAAGTGGTGCTTCAGGTTAAGAACAGTTTCAGGTTAAGAACGGACCTCCAGAACAAATTAAGTTCTTAACCCGAGGTACCACTGTACCAAGAACAAACGTAGTTGGTCTTTAAGGTGCTACTAGGTGTCTGAAGAAGTGTGCATGCACATGAAAGCTTATACCAAGAACAAACTTGGTTGGTCTCCAAGGTGCTACTGGACAATTTTTTAACTTTAACTATTTTGTTAAAGCCCCTGAAGTGCATTTTACCAAAACGCAATGGTCACCTTTTTTCCTCCCTTTGGCACCTGTTTGGGGTTCACTCTACCACAGACCTACAACCTTTCCCCAAGGAGTACAGCAGTGAGCATGCACATGTGACCCTCTCGGACCATTTTGTGATTGGTTACAGTGCGTATTGTTCTGTGTGGAGAGAGAGCTGGTGCAAACCTCTGGAATTATGAGCATGATGGCTACACTTTGCCTCCACGGCTGGAGGCAGCGATGCCTTCTGAAAAACCGTTGCTGGAAACCACCGGAGGGGAAAGGGCTCTTGTGGTTTGGTCTTGCTTGCTGGTTTCCCACAGGCCTGTGGTTGGCCAGTGTGAGAAGAGGATGCCTGATCAGATGGTTCTTTGGCCTGATCCTGCAGGCTCTTCTTATGTTCTTAATAACATCGTGCCAAACCTTTGATACTGTCGGGAATCAAGACTTTATCAGGAGAAACTGGCAACTCTCCCTGGCACCCGGCTTGATCTCGACCTCCCTGTCTGCATTCCCCAGCAAGATCCAGGCTAGGTCGCGATAGGCGATCCTTCTCAGCGTGAGAAGAACACACCCCTCTTTCCTGCCCCCCCGGCAGGGGAAAGAGATAGACAGAAACGTATTTACATGCCTTTATTTCTGTCTTTGCAGCGTTACAAAAAACATGACTGCTCTCTCTTCAAACTCCAGCAGTCGGAGAAAGAAACACCTCCTGCTCTTCCTGTACAGGAACAAGAGGAAGAGCTCATATTACACTCTGAGCTAATTCCGGTGCTTCGCACTGTGAATAGACTGTCCCTCTGTTTCCCATGGACAGTCCCAACATTCCCATTATGTTTTGCTTTCAAGCTACCAGCAGCTCGCAGCTGCATTGCTTCAATATCGTAACAGATACATGCTTATCAGAAGCATGGGTGAAGGTGCAACTGCCGGTTGTTTTGCAGGGTATCAATAGGTTTTGCACTGGTCTCCAGTATCCTTTTTTCTGTGTTGGACAATTTGTATCTTTCATTCCAGTATATTTTGTTCCTTTAGCATTGTTACCTCAAGACACTGGCAGAAAATGTAGCTTTATTAGAACCAAGGCCAGGAAGACGAAAGGAGGTTTCAAGGCTATCATGCTTGCTAGCACGCTGAAGCAGCCTTTGCCCACGTTCTGCTTTTTTAGAACTGGCGAGGCAGATAGGATAGATGTGTAGAACGTTCTGGAAAGTGTGGAGGAAGCGAATAGAGAAAAGCCTTTCTCCCTCTCTCCCTCTCTCTCACAATGCCTAACCAAGTTAATGCTGGGAGATTCAGGACAAACGAAAGGAAGTACAATGCAGTTTAAATGCAATTTTAAGTAAATGTAATTTAAACTATGGAATTCACACCCATGAGAAGTTATGCTGGCCACCAGCTTGGATAGCTTCATAAGAGGATTATACAAATTCATGACGGATAAGGCCACTGATAAATGCCTGCTAGGCATGATAGCTTATGTTCTTCCTCCCACTGTCAGAGACAGCAGGCCTCTGAACACCAGTTGCTGGGAGTCACAAATGGGAAGAGTGCAGTTTGACTCAGGTCCTGCTTTCAGGCTTCCTAGAGGCTTCAGACTAGATGGGCCTTTTTGTCTGCCCCAGTGGTGCTTTTGTTGTCATCCATCTGTCTTGAGAGACAATGGAGTGCACCTCTGGGGGGTGAAGTCAAACGGCTGCGTATCCAGCACTGAAGTGACATCCCCAAGGAGCAAACCTGGGCAGCGTGCACTGCCAGATTTATGTATAAGCTAAACAAGCTATAGCTTAGGGCCCCACTCTCTTGGGCCCCCCCAAAAAAAAATTAAAGGAAAAAAACACCTGGATGTACATTTCCAAAATATAAGATAAAAAACAAATAAAATAAAACCTACATACAGCAACAGTGTTTTGTGTTGTGTAGGCTCCTATGATGGAAGTAATGGGCACTGCCTGCTAGCCTGCTAGCCTAAAATATCACTGGTTTGCTCATTTCTATATACAGTGGTACCTTGGGATGCGAACGGGATCCGTTCCAGAGCCCCGTTCGCATCCTGAACAGAACATAAGACACGACAGCGCGTCTGCGTGTGCGCGGGTCGCATTTCACCGCTTCAGCGCACGTGTGTGACGTCATTTTGACCGTCTGCGCAAGCGGCGAAACTCTGTTACTTCCGGGTTGCTGCGGAGCGCAACCCGAAAGCGCTCAACCTGAAGCGTATTTATCCCGAGGTATGACTATATTGGGTGCCTATATATAGCCTGGTTGCATGGTCCATATATTCATCACAAAAAACAGCAACAATTTGTTGTTGATGAAGGACAGCTGGGCATATAAAGGGCCTCATTACCTTCAGTAGATTAGGGCCTCAGCAAGCCTACATCCAGCCCTGCCAGTGTGCATGGAGGTGCTGGGCTGCCCAGACAACAGAACCCCCCCCTCTCAGCCTTTCTGATGCGGTTCAGAGGAAAAACAGAGCAATACGTTTGGCACCAACTTGGCTGCAGGAGTTGCCGGAAGGAGGCATAACAACCATCTAATATTTGACCATCTTAGAGACCCCACTCCAGATTTTAGGGTTTACTCCTGAGCCTTTTCATCTTCCAAAGACATCCTGCAAGGCAGTGGAGGTTTAAGATCAGAGTATTCCTTTTCCTAGATGGAACCTTCCCAGGTTCACGAGCCCCATCTGCCCCTCACCTCCCTCTACATCAGGTGCAGAAACCACCATTGGCCATTGGATCCATTATTGGTCTCCATCTGCGGAATCTGCCAGAGCCTGTCTTCACATTCCCTATCCCACCAAGGGCTAGAGACCCATCGGCTACCCTCACCTGTTTTAGCCTGCCAGTCAAAGCCGTTCCCAGGGTGCGGCTGCTATCACGTACTGACAGCTTCTAGGAGCCACAGGTGAGAGCTGAGTGCAAGGTGGGGACCAAAGGCGGACAAACTACCCCAGAAGGAGCATGGTGTGTCCCCACACCCAGTGCAGCGGTAGAAGCAGCAGTGGTGGAGAAGTTGACTTTTAGAATATTTGTCCACTGTGAATGACCTCCGTATTAAATAACCTCTGAGAAGAGGAAAAACCATGGTTCCTAAGAACACAATTCAGAATTCTTTTGCCCCTGTAGATGCTGTGATCCTAAGTGTATAAAGAGAGGGGAAGGGAACAAAAACTCTTTTCCATGCAGAAATGCAGGTTTTACCTAACAGAGCAATTTTCCGTGCCCTGTCTCTTACAACTGCAGTAACATTGATGGGGGGGTGTCATGTTCTCCCAAGGCCTTTTGTTTTCACCATCCTCTTAACTACCTGTTCTGCCTCTTTAAAACATGGGGATTTGGTTTTTAAAGCTCAAGGCTTTCATTCCTCTTTGATGTCAGGAAACATGATAATGCATGCCTTGTTTGTTTGGATATTCCCGCCTGGAATCCATGAACATTCCACAACTCCCTGGAAATACTGCAATTTGCAGACCTGTGGGCAGTCTTGGTAAATCTGCATATGAATGCAGCCGTACCTAGTTCAGAACCATTTTTTTTGTGAAACCAAAATCTGCTTTTATAAAGATTTTACACATAATAGTTGGCAGTCTGGCCTGCTGAGAACACACTTACATTTTCTTTTATCCACTGTTGTGCTGAAATATGGAACAGCAGCATGGTGTGTGTGTGTGTAGCATAATTTTTCTGTAGCTGATTTAAGAACAAAATTAATCTGTATATACCACTGGCCTTCTGCAGTACCGTATTTTTCTGTCTGTAAGATGCCCCCATGTATGACACCCCCTATTTTTGGGGACTCCAATTTAAGATAACTGGGGGAGATCTATCAATGTATAAGACTCCCCCAAATTTTGGACATTTTTTTAAAGGAGAGAAACCTAGTCTTATACACGGAAAAATACAGTATGTACTCACAATTGAACATGGTTTTTGGCCATGGTTCCTAAATAAAACTGGTTCATTGTATCTTATTCATTCATTCATTTATTTAATTTATATACCACCTTTATTTTCCAAGGATCTTATAGGTGTTTTCCTAATATGTTATGTTTTGTTAGCTTTCTTAATATAAGGGGCTTGTGGGAGAATATACTTTCAATTGACAATGAGGATAAAAATGCTGATGTTCTGTGTTTCTGAGTCTCTGCAGGCGGCAGTGTGTGTCCTTATTCTAGGCTTACTCACCCCTCCCTGACTGCTGGTCCCCCATCTAGCATTTAACAATAATTTAGTGCAAACAATATGCCTGGTGCTGCAAGGCTCTTTCCCATAGCAGTTCACTTCTACATTGGGTAGACAAAAACACACAAAGTAGGTAACATGGTATCTTCCTTTGGACAAACTTTTGGTTGTTGTAGGAATATTTCAGGAGTATTGAAGATTCCTGTGAAACTCACAGCCTTGCTCCTGCCTAAAGTTGGTTCAACAGAAAATGCAGTTTTCCTGCTGTGTATATATTTTGTTCTTTGGGAATAGAACATAACTTATTTTTGTTGGCATCTATCTGTATGTCTCTAGAGACAGGGGTGAAGTCAAACTGCTGGAGAACCACAGTGCCTGCTGTGGCTGCAGAGACTGGTAACTTGTACCTGCTTCTTCCCACATTGTTTTTGCTGTGTTAGTCGCTCAGAAGCGACTTTTCCTTGGCTGCCCAGACGACAAGACCCCCAGTCTCAATGTCAAACGTCCAAAGGAAAGTAGAGCAATACAGTGGACGCTCGGGTTGTGAACATGATCCGTGAGGGAAGCATGTCCGCAACCCGCAGCGCCGCGTCTGCGCACAGATTTAGCGCTTCTGCGCATGCGCAAGCGCCGAAACCTGGAAGTAACCCGTTCCGGTACTTCTGGGTTTGATGCAGTGCGTAACCTGAAATCACGCAACCTGAAGCATCTGTAACCCGAGGTATGACTACGTTTGGCACCAGCTTGGCTGCAGGAATTACCGGAAGGAGGCGTAAAAGGTGCCATCCAACCGTTTTAGGGACACTGGATTTGTGTCGGGTTTATTCCTCAGCCTTTTCTTCTCCCAGCGATGTCCCTCGAGGCAGTGGGTATGGATTTATCTGAGATGCCTTGCAGAAAGCCACACCAGTGGTTCATCTAACTCAGCTTTCTCTACTTAGCATGACCAGCAAGTCAACAACAAGCCATGGGTCAGGATTGGCTAGTGATCGTGACTGTGCAGCAAACTATGATCCCTGGGGTTTGGAAGTAACCTGAAGCCAAGACTGTGCATTGTTTATCCTGCTTGCTCTGGGGAGAAGTAGAGCAACAGCAGTCTGGTTTATCATGGCTTGGCATAAACATGCAGCATGTTCATGCACGCATGCAAGGAAGTGCGGCTTATCATTATGCATGAATATGGCCATAAGGAACCTGTCAGGGAACTGCCATCGGAGCATCAGGTGGTGGAGGGTCTCAGGGAGGAAGAAAGAGACTCAACAGCTGAGGCAGGAACCAGCAGGGGGAGGAGTGAATCTCTGAGGGAATGCGAGCAGGAGGGAGGGCTCAGAGACGCTTCCAGTGAGAACAGTGGGGAAGTATCTGAGGCGCCCGTGGGGAGACCCATGCCTCGCCGGAAACTGTCACGCCGTGAATCCAGGAGACGCGTTTCCGTCAAGGAGCTTCTTTGCTGGAAGCGCTTCCGCCGGCAGCCACTGTCAGACACTACGAGTGACTAGAGCAGACATGTCTGAGGAGCTCTGTCACGCACAGAGGTTTGTGGAGCCGCACAAACTCTGAGGGAGTACGCTTTTACGCACAAGCAGCTAATCATCCCCTCACAGCAGTCTGACAGTCTCTGTACGCTGCCTGTGCAGGAGAAAGCATCATGAGCGACCCAGCCGGCACCGGAGGAGCAGGGGTTGGGACTGGTCCAAGCTTGGAAGACAGATACCGAGCGTTGGAGGTCCAACTGGCGCTGCAGACGGCGAGGCTGGAGGAGAGAAGGGCTCAGGATGCAGACAAGAAGGGGAGAGCCACTCAGTTCCCCAGAAAGGTACCAGGATTGGTGCAGAAGTTTGGGGGGGACCCCAAGGATTACCATGCCTTTAGGACAGAGATGCAATATGCACTTAATGTGCAGTTTGATGAATTCCCTGATGAGGAATCACGAGTTGCTTTCGTGATTGGGCATCTTGAGAGGGGGGCGAGGGACTGGGTTCGGCCCCTGATGGCAACGCACAATGACGTACTAAAGGACACGATGAAGTTCTTTCGTGCAATGGATATCATGTTTTCCAGCGATATTGAGGAAGGGGTGGTGCGCAGGCAGCTAATGGCTTGCAAGCAGGGAAGCCGATCTGTCCGTGAGTACTGGACTGAATTTACCATGCTGGTACACAGATTGGGTTGGGATTTATCGGCGGCACCCATTCAGATGTTATTTGAAGAAGGTCTTTCTTCGGCTGTGAAAGATGAACTGTCCCGGAGCCCCAGGGCGGTGTCTATGGATCAGCTGACCAAATCTGCGCTGACCATAGGAGCGCGCCAGGAGGCAAGAGCCTTGGAGAGGCGGGAAGGGAGAGGGGAACGTTGGAAGGAGTTCCGCATTCCAGACATTCCTGAGCCAGCTTTCCCGCCTGCAGAGCCGATGGAAATCGGAACAGCGCGCGCGCGCGCATTTTCAAAACCCAGTGAGGGGGTTAAGAAGGAGGGAAAGGGCGCCCGGAAATGCTACCTCTGCCAACAGCCAGGCCACTTTGCCAGAGTCTGCCCCCAGAGGAAGGAATGGCAAGGGATGGTGGGAGCTGTTGAGGGAGGAGAGCAGGGAGAAACAGAGCAGGTAAAAGCCAACGCCTGGTTGCCACAGTCGGGGCACTGCAGCCAGGCCAAAGAGCAGTGAAAGTGCCCGTGCCAGAAGCACCTCAACCTGCTCTAGTGATTGAAGTGTCGCTAGAGCTGCAAAATGGACACCCCCTAAAAATAAAGGCGCTGTTGGACTCAGGCAGCTCCTGCAATTTTATGAGCAAGGAGTTTGCTGCTGAACACCAGATACAGACTATCCCTTTAAGCAACCCCCTGCAGGTGACCACGATCGATGGCAGGGAGTTGTTGGGAGGAGGAGTCAGCTTGCAGACCGTCCCAATGATAATGAGGGTGGCAAGGCACACAGAACTGATAGCATTTAATGTGGCCACCTTGGGAGGCGCTCCCATTATTTTGGGGATGAGCTGGCTAGCGCTACATGATCCGCTGGTGGGCTGGCATCAAAGAGTGGTTGCCTTTGGTTCGGCACATTGCTTAGAACACTGCAAAGGGGAAAAGGGTTCAGCAGGGGCCCAAGCCACCCTAGCAGGGACTGAAGTAATGGAGAAGGTGAAGGTACCACCACAGTATGCAGATCTCAGCGACGTGTTCAGCGAGAAGGAAGCTGACCAACTACCCCCGCATAGACCCTTTGATTGCCAGATCAATTTACTCCCTGGAGCACAGCTTCCTGTAGGCAAGTTGTATGCCATGTCAGACGGAGAAATGCAGGAGTTGCGAGAGTTCATTGACAAGAACCTGAAGAGAGGTTTCATCAGAGAGTCCAAAGCAGCGGGAGGTAGCCCAGTGTTCTTTGTGGATAAAAAAAACACGAACAAGCCGAGACTTGTATGTGATTTTAGGCTGTTAAATGCAGTGACAGAACCAGTGGCTTTCCCTATGCCCAGGATTGATGATATTTTGACCAGGGTGCGGAAGGGAAAGATTTTTACAAAGCTGGATCTAAGGGGGGCGTACAACCTGATACGTATAAGGAAAGGGGATGAATGGAAAACCACCATGTTCACACCTTTGGGGGCATTTGAATATCTCGTTATGCCTTTTGGATTACAAGCAGGCTCAGCGTGTTTTCAAGCGTTTATGAACCACGTACTGGGTCCTTTGCTCTACAAGAATTGCGTCGCCTTCCTAGATGATGTGTTGGTGTATTCGGAGAATGAGGAGCAACATGTGAGAGACGTCAGAGAAGTGTTGAGCAGGCTGCGAGCCAACAGGCTGTGGGTGAAACTGGAGAAGTGTCAGTTTCATACCAAGGAGGTGGAATTCCTGGGGTACCTCCTGTCAGACAAGGGATTGGCCATGGATCCCGGCAAGGTTCAGGCAGTGCTGGAATGGAAAACACCCAAAACCAAGAAGGATGTGCAGAGGTTCCTAGGGTTTGGGAACTTTTATCGTAAGTTCATCCGAAACTTCGCCCACCTGACGGCGCCCATTACGGACTGTCTCAGCAGTAAAAAGAAGTTTGTTTGGACGGCGGAGGCGGGACGAGCGTTTGAGGAACTGAAAAGGGCCTTCGCCTCTGAAGAACAACTTCTGCATGTGGATTTACAAAAAAGGCTGAGGGTCAAAACAGACGCATCTGACAGAGCCATAGGGGCGGTGCTTCTTCTGCAGCCGGAGAAGGAGGAGTCAGAGTGGCGACCGTGTGCCTTCTTTTCGCGAAAGCTGAACAAATCCGAGAGGAACTACACGGTGTACGACCGGGAGCTTCTTGCTATTCATGAGGCTTTCCGGAGATGGAGGCACCTGCTAATTGGGGCACAACATAAGGTGCAAGTGTGCACGGACCATAAGAATCTAGAGTACTGGAGAACTGCGCGAGTGCTCAACCAACGGCAGTTGAGATGGGCCCAGGAGTTCTCCAAATTTAACTTTGAGATATGTTACGTGCCAGGCCCAGAGAACGTTAGGGCGGACGCTCTCTCACGCAAACCCGAATATTTGGAGGGGGAGGGGGCACCCGAAGAGACACATGTCATTCCAGAAGACCGCTGGGTGTGTGGGGCGGTATTGGTGGGGCAAAGGGAATTGGTAGAGGGAACAGTGCATGATGAATACGCCCAGGACAAACTCAGGGGTCTCAGGAGGGAGGGAGACAAACCCGGGGGTTTTGAGGAGAGAAACGGGGCGTTGTACTACAAGGGAGCGTTATATATACCTGAAGGGGAATTAAGGGAGAAGGTACTCAAGCAACTGCACGATAGCCCCACAGCAGGGCATTTTGGGCAACACAAAACCATGTGGCTGGTTACCAGGGAATTTTGGTGGCCCAAGGTCAGGGAAGATGTGCGGGAGTATGTGAGAGGGTGTGACCAATGCCAACGAGCCAAGGGGGAGAGGCGGGCACCGGCAGGTTTATTAGAACCACTACCCACACCTGAAAGACCATGGGAAACAGTGGCAATAGATTTCATGACTGATCTGCCGAGGTCTAGAGGGAAAACAGCCATCATGGTTGTGGTAGACCTGTTAACTAAAATGGCCCATTTCATAGCCTGCTCACATGCGGTCACAGCAGAAGAAACCGCTAAATTGTTTGTAGAAAATGTGTTTAGGTTGCATGGCGCCCCCTTGAGGGTGGTTTCAGACCGAGGGAAACAATTTACTTCCAGGTTCTGGAGGAAGCTCATGAGCTTACTGCATGTTGAAGTTAATTTCTCAACTGCCCGTCATCCAGAAACCAACGGGCAGGCGGAAAGAGCTAATGGTGTCCTCCAGCAGTATTTGAGGTGTTATGTGAATGACAGAGAAAATGATTGGGTGGAGAAGCTGGCGTTGGCAGAATTTGCCTACAACAATGCAGAGAACGTGTCCACGGGAATGAGCCCCTTTTTGGCTAATCACGGGTGCCATCCCCGAGCCTTCCCAGGGGGGGAAGGGGAGAACTGGAGCGTTCCAGCTGCAGAACAGTTCGTTGAAGAAATGGAAGCGATCCATCGCCAGCTCCAACTTAACTTAAACAGGGCTAAGGAGGAATATAAGAGGCAGGCAGACAAAAACAGAAGGGAAGGTGAAACCATTAGGGTGGGGGACCAGGTGTGGCTGTCAACCAAAGGGTTACCATTCAAAGGGGGTTGTAAGAAGTTAAGACCCAAAAGGCTGGGTCCATTTGAAGTCACGCAGCAGGTCAACCCAGTGGCTTTCAGACTCCGGTTACCGAACCACATGAAGCTGCACCCAGTTTTCCACAGGTCGTTGCTGTCACCGTATAAAGGAGACAGAGAAGGGAGGGTCACTAGGGGGCCAGCAATGGAGGAGAAGGAACACAGCTACCAGGTTGAGGAGATCCTCGATTCCAGGTGGAAGGGAGATCAAGTAGAGTATTTGGTAATGTGGGAAGGGGAACCGGAGTCGGAAAACACCTGGGTTAGGGCAGAGGATGTCAATGACGAAGTTTTAATAGAAACTTTTCATCAGAGGTTCCCACGTAAACCTCAGCCCGTAGCGAGGTTCCGGAGGAAATACTTTGCCACCACCGACGAAGAAGAGGAGTTGGAGGGGTTCACAGATTCCGAGGAGGAGGAGGATTCAGCGAGCCAGGACGGCGATCGATGGAGGGAATTGTTCGAGACGTCTGAAGATGAAGAAGATTCTTTTCGGGGTTTTTACCCTTCATCTCCCAGAGGAGAGGAAATGGGAGGGGGTGAGGGGGGCCCTGGAGGGGAGGTGGATGTCAGGGAACTGCCATCGGAGCATCAGGTGGTGGAGGGTCTCAGGGAGGAAGAAAGAGACTCAACAGCTGAGGCAGGAACCAGCAGGGGGAGGAGTGAATCTCTGAGGGAATGCGAGCAGGAGGGAGGGCTCAGAGACGCTTCCAGTGAGAACAGTGGGGAAGTATCTGAGGCGCCCGTGGGGAGACCCATGCCTCGCCGGAAACTGTCACGCCGTGAATCCAGGAGACGCGTTTCCGTCAAGGAGCTTCTTTGCTGGAAGCGCTTCCGCCGGCAGCCACTGTCAGACACTACGAGTGACTAGAGCAGACATGTCTGAGGAGCTCTGTCACGCACAGAGGTTTGTGGAGCCGCACAAACTCTGAGGGAGTACGCTTTTACGCACAAGCAGCTAATCATCCCCTCACAGAACCAAATGGGAGAAGGCAGGATTGGCAGAAGGAGGGATGGAGTGGGAATGCTGCTTAATATAGTAACGGGTGCAGAATGGTTAACTGTGAGTTGAAGCCTGAACTCTTCTTGCATCAAGTTGTCGTTCCCACTGTATATTGTTTTATTTCACTGGAGGGGAACTAGGGCAGCGTGTACTCTGTGCTATGAAAACAAATTAAAGTTGCAACCCTAGGCTTACTCAGTCGGGCGCAAGCACCATTGAACACGTTGGGCTTTGCTTTTGAGTAAAGGCACCGTGGCTCACACTGCACACTTTCTGCGCAAAAGCCACACAGGTTCTGTGCCCAGGAAAGCAGAATTCTGCAACTCACCTAAAATCAGCAAGCCGAACAATGTTGAACATTTCCCTTCCCCTCCTTTGCATAATTCTAGTTTTGCTAGTAGTGGAGAAGCCCAGGGAATTATTCCTGGCACTGCTGTCACCATGCATAGAACCTGTACATAAGAAAATAAAATGAAATGAAAGCTTTGTTTCTCAGGCAGCTGAATTATTCTCCCTGTATTCCCCCACTTTCTTTTTCTTCACCCCGAACATCCTTAAACTGCTAACATCAGGCAACTCTTTTCTTGCCTAACCCAATTGCCACTTCATCGTTCTGTTGATGATTCTGCAATGTTATTAACCCCTCCTGTGTTAGAAGCAATCAGAGTCAAGCTTCTTTCCCTTTGAAAAAACAGCCTTTTGAGCCTGTCATTGCCTTTCAAAGTAGTTTGCTATGTTAGGGGGAGGGTAGATCTGTCAGAGCTCTGGCAACTTATTAAGGGGAGTGGGGGGGGGAAAGGTGGTGATGAGTCCACAGTAACTCTTCCTAAGCAATTATTGTGAAAGATTGTCAGTGTGAGTAACATGGTATGTTAAAAGCCTTAATTTTAATTTAGAATGCAAACCTTAATGACTTTCCCTGTTCCCAAAATTCCTTTCTTCCTGCTTTTTAAGTTGCCAAAGCAGAGAGGGAAGGAAGCTTTAGTAATACAGATTTTTTCATTGAAAAATCACTTACAACAAATGATAAGATTATTACGGGCGTTATCACCCTTTGAAAAGTGACATTTGTGTCTGCTCCACCAGCCGCCTCATTGAAGACTCATTGTCTTTCTCTCCTCAGCTGGTTGTTAGAAAGGAGTAATTACAACTCTGAAGATTCTATCTTTTCCCATATTTCACATTTTCAGTATCTGAAACCAAAAAGGATGGGGGAAAGGGGCTTCCCGAATGCATGAGTGTTTCTTTCTTTAAATTCTTCAGGCTATATGTGCAAAACAACCCCCAAAACCCTACCCTGGAGGTGGGGAAGATTTAATATGCCATAATTGAATTCAGTCATTTACTAATTTGCAGCTGAAAGAGTTGTTGAATCTCTCTGTTTGCTATTAGCAAGGTGCTGTTCCAGCCCTCAGAAAAAGAAATGTTATTTCAAGGGCTGTGGGCTGTTGGATGGACTCTTGAGTCCTAGTTTTATCCTGCTTTGGGTTGGGAAGGTTCCATTTTGTTGGGCATTGGTTCAAAACGAAAGCTTCTCCTTTCAAGCTTTTGTATGACTAGAGGCTTAACTCCCTGCTCACTTATCTCGACCACCATCTTATCCCAGCCACTCTGTGTTTTGGCTGCCAACCGCCCAATGCATCTTCCAGCAACAACCCCACCTGCGATGCTGGACTAGAACAAGTATAGCATAGCGAGAAATAGCCTCTGAAATGGGACATTTTGTCTAGGTAAAAGACTCCCACTGTGACGTCTTCACTATATGTTTAAAGCAGTGTCATGACACTTTAAATAGTCATGGCTTCTCCCAGAGAATTCTGGGAAGTGTAGTTTGTTAAGCATGCTGAGAGTTGTTAGGAGACCCCCATTCCATTCACAGAGCTACTATTTGCAGAGTGGCCAATCCCTCTTTCCTGGGAATTGTAGCTTTCTGAGGGGATCGGGGGTCTCCTAATAACTCTCGGCACTCTTATCAAACCACACTTCCCAGGAGTCTGGAGGAAGTCATGACTATTTATAAAGTGTTGCAATACTTCTTTAAATGTACAGTGTAGATGGGCCCATACTAGGGCATGTAATTGTGAACAGGACTATTAACTGCATGTCCTTGTGGATAGCTCAGTCGGTAGAGCATGAGGCTCTTCATCTCAAGGTCGTGGGTTCGAGCCCCACGCTGGGCAAAAAATTCCTGCATTGCAGGGGGTTGGACTAGATGACCCCCCGGGGTCCCTTCCAGTTCTACAATTCTATGATTCTACACGGCATTTTACATTCTTCAGGGTTCTGGGCAGATGATATCTCCAGCCCTACTTGGGGATTAAACCCGAGGTGTTTTGCTTGCAAAGCATGTGCTCCGTTGTTGAGCTATGACCCGTCTCCAACCACCAGATTCAAAACAGGATTATTGTAATCTACCTCATAGGCCTCTCACCTTAAGGTTTCATGCTCTACAGCCAGAGGTTGCTATCACCATGGCTCATTTGTTTACGCTCAGTCTCTGGTCTGCTGTGCAGATTCAGTTTGGCAGCTACTCCTTCCTTTTGCTCACCTTCTTAAGGTGGGCAAGGAAGAAGAGCAGCAGGGCTTGGGAGCACCAGAGAAACTTACCCTTGATCATATACTTTATATCAGTGGTAGGCAACCTAAGGCCCGGGGGCCCGATGTGGCCCAATCACCTTATCAATCCGGCCCGTCCATCAGCGTGTTTTTACATGAGTAGAATATGTCCTTTTATTTTAAATGCATCTCTGGGTTATTTGTGGGGCCTGCCTGGTGTTTTTACATGAGTAGAATGTGTGCTTTTATTTAAAATGTATCTCTGGGTTATTTGTGGGGCATAGGAATTTGTTCACACCCCCCCCCCCATATATCTGGCCCACCACATGGTCTGAGGGACGGTGGACCGGCCCATGGCTGAAAAAGGTTGCTGACCCCTGCTTTTATATCCTGGGTGGAAAACTGGATCCAGCCCACAAGCCAGGTCCTCTATCCTCCACTTCCCTGGTGGGACCACTTTTAACAGCTGGACGGGGCCTCCCATCTGTCAGTCACCAGACATCACCACAATATCACACAAATCTTTATATGATGATGTGTTTAGCTCGAGCTGGGCAGCAAAGGAAGGATCCTTGGAGCAAACACATGTTCACTGGACTCTTTGCCCCAGAAAATGTTGTTTCCCTGGTGGTCTGTCATCTTAAAATGGCAGCGTCAGGTGGGTAAAGAATTCCAGGTCAGCCATGAGTGACACTGGAGGAAATCTCTAGCTTCAAGGAGCCTGTGGAAAGTGATTTCTATGGAATAAATACAGGAGATTGGGTTGCTGGAAAAAGTAGCTTCTTGTTAAAAGGAGGGGGCAGAAGCTTATTAGATGTTAGATCTCCTACTTCTTTTCACTATGTGATTGTATGAGCTCTAATTAGTCTAAGAAAATATGTGCTGTGTCAGGCGTCTAAGGGCTGCGTTGTGTGATGAGCAGCAAATGAGGTGGTCTATTTTTTGCTCTTCTCTTTCTCAAGGGATTCCAAGCATATGTTCTATATTTTATTTATGGGTTTGTTAAATGTTGGATAAAGAAAATGAAATGGCATGAAAGTAAGTGTCTAGAAGCTGTGTGATAGGGTTTTCCTCATCCCACCATTGTGGCTTTCGTTTTTTTGGGGGGAGCAGCATGTACTGTTCCAAAACTTGGAACGTGGTGTTGTTAAAAAAGCTATTTGCTCATGTCTGCAAATAATACATTTATTTGGTAAGCATGCAAGGGAATTTACCAAGGCAAATATATTCTGTGCACTTTTTAAATTTATCCTGTATTCATAGGATCATGGAATTGTAGAGTTGGAAGGGGTCACAAGGGGTCATCTAGTCCAACCCCCTGAAGTGCAGGATTATTTTTGCCCAGCGTGGGGCTCAAACCCACGACCTTGAGGTTAAGAGTCTCACGCTCTACCGACTTCCTCGTGGATCTAGAAATCGGCATGCTCTGAGCTCACTACAGACAGCAGAGAGCCTATTATTTTTCATATGGCCCACAGTGTGTAATGAAAGATTGAGATAATGCAAGAAAACAGTTATTTATCTGGGATTAGCCTACATAAAACAGTTACTTCAAGCAGAAAGTAGGGCAGAATCACAACCTGTGATCTTCATAAAAGGGGAGGGGGAGGGAAGAGAAGGGAAATAAAAGATCAGGCTGAATTCAAATTAAAGGCCAGGCAGAATAGCTCTGTCTTACAGGCCTGACGTAAGGAGGTTAAATCCTGAAGGGCCCTAGTCTCATGGGACAGAGCATTCCACCAGGTTGGAGCCAACACTGAAAAGGCCCTGGCCTCTTCAAAATGAGATTGAATTGTAGCCTGATTTTTGAGAAATCCCAGATCGGTGGGAATCGCTTAAATGGGTTAAAGATTAAGTTCATGGAACGGCTCTGCTGAGCTGGACTAAAATTTGCATTGGCGCCACCTGAGGCCCTCTCAGTGGTTGTTGGTGGACCCCAGTCCCCCTAAGCCACAACCAGCATAGCCAGTGCCCAGGGATGATGGGAGTTGTAGTCTAACAACATCTAGAGCAGCCTTTCTCAACCTTGGGTCCCCAGATGTTGTTGAACTACAACTCCCATCATCCCTAGCTAGCAAGGCCAGAGCTCGGGGATGATGGGAGTTGTAGTCCAACAACATCTGGGGACTCAAGGTTGAGAAACACTGATCTAGAGGGTATCAGATTGGGGAAGCCTGACCTATCTCTTGTATCGTTCAATATGGGTACACTCATCACAATGCGTCATGTGTGTAACTATATTGTTACAAACGTAGGGCATCACCCCAAGCTGTATACTGTATAAGATATTGTATACAGTTTATTTTGCACCTATATTGCACCTGGGTCTAGGTGGCAGAAGAGAGTTTGCAGCATTACATACTTAAAAGGTAAAGGGACCCCTGACCATTAGGTCCAGTCGTGACCAACTCTGGGGTTGCGGCGCTCGTCTCGCTTTATCGGCCAAGGGAGCGTTATTGGCCAAGGGTACAGCTTCCGGGTCATGTGGCCAGCATGACTAAGCCGCTTCTGGTGAACCAGAGCAGTGCACGGAAACGCCGTTTACCTTCCTGCCAGAGCGGTACCTATTTATCTACGTGTACTTTGACATGCTTTTGAACTGCTAGGTTGGCAGGAGCTGGGACAGAACAACGGGAGCTTACCCCGCCACGGGGTTCGAACCCCCAACCTTTTGATCGGCAAGTCCTAGGCTCTGTGGTTTAACCCACAGCGCCACCCGCGTCCCATTACATATTGAGGGGTATGCTATTCCCCACAGTAGGGCAGCATTGGAGTCAAACCATGAATCTGGGTTCAGACATACTGCTAAACTAAACCGTCGTTTCCTGGTGACAGGAACAGGACCTGGGAAGGAGTAAAATGGCTACTATTTTGTTGTGAATACTTGCACGCTCGTTCCTTCAGCTTGTTTTACAACTGTTTCTTCTTTACTTCTTCCCAAGATAAGCTCTCTCTCTCTCTCTCTCTCTCTATGTGAAATCTCTGCTTGCTTGTGAGACAAAAGAAATATTTTCAGTGATTTATTGTGGCAGCAGTTTATCCCTGGTAAATAGATTGCGATGCATATGGCTTTTCTGTGGATGAGAAACTTTATCCCTGGCTGCTCCATCACTGCATATTATCATACGGATGGTTCATTGAATGGAATTTCATGACTGCCTTGACCTAATTTAAAGGCCTAGATTAAAACAAAATTTGCCGTCTTCATCTTCTTAATTCAGAATCACAAAGGAAGGATGCTAGGCTCATGCTTCCTCTGTCTCACCCCACCCCTTTATAACAGACACTGTCTCTCTCAAACACACACAGCAATATGTGGTACCCTTTTGGACATCTGTTTAAACATGTTGCTTAGCCAGAATTGGCCATTATTTATCAGCGAAAATTCAGACCACTTTATGTATGTTTTTATGTGTCTACTAAATTTATTAGATGCCAAATAGCTGCTGCTCGCTGGGTATATTACCAAGAAAAATAGATCGATCAATCGAAAGATAGATAGATAGCTTTTTTTCAGGGGGTCTTTTCTTCTTTGGCGATCACTTGCAGCCGAGTAAGGCTGTCTTCCATAAACACGGTTTTCACAGTGAGTCCATAAGTGACTGTGGAGGCCAATTCTGGATCCACACGTCCTTCCACAGTGGGGACATAGGTTTCCGGGCGGGAGTTGATCATGGTGTGGATTTGCCAAGCATGCCTTCCTCTTATCACATTTCTCCCTTGCATCCCTTGCAGGATTATATATATCTTTGAAACACCATTGGGAAAGCCTACAGACACCTGTAAACCTCTGGAAACCCTTGGAAAGCCCTGTAAAAACCCAGCAGCACTCACAAGAAGTCAAACTCCACCACAATTGCTCTGTCAAAACAGTGGTATAGCTAGTGTGCCCCGGTCTACGCCTCTGCCTCCAAACCTCCTTGCTCAAACTTTTTGCAGGCATCAATGGTCAGTGCAAGAGCTCCCGGAATTGCACTTGCAAAGGCTTGTGGGATGGTTAGGTGCTATTTTTTGTGCCTACTTGTCCTTTCTGGGCTCTTTTAGGTCTGTTTTGGCGTTTTTAAAGTCACTTCCCGGCTCGGCGCAGTCACACCTCAATTGGACGCGCCTCAGTTGGTTGTTGCTTGTATTACAATTGCTACAGGAGGCAGAAAAAATATATAAAATGGCCCACCAACCTCCTCAGCAATTTTCAGGCCCCCAGATTAGGTTTAAACGCTGCCTGGGGCTGGCACCCTTTGCTTGTAGGTCATGTTGGGTCGATGAGGGGCTGTGATGGGGGAGAAACTTGCGGCCGGCCGGCTGGCTGGCTTTGCCTTTGGGCAGCGAGTAAGTTTGTGCTTTTGCCTGGAACTGCCATCTGAAAACTGCTCTGTACAGCGCGAGAGGGAGAGAGGGGAGGCAAAGGTGTTCGGGTTGCTATAAACACTAAAAAAAACAACCAACGCAGATTCTTTAATCTCCCTTTCCTGGGCCGGCTGCGTACTGCATCTCTAATCATTTAATCACTACGTGGCTTTCATGAGCAGGCAATCCTTTTGTGCAAGGTCGAGCCCTGCATCCCCACGGCAGGACCAAAGCCCCATTCATAAACAAGCCCCTGGACATCTCCCTTTTATCCCGTGCACATGGATGCGAGAGAATTGCAAACAATGGGGCGGTTTGAAACAAAAGTGGCCCATTGTTCAGCGACTGGCAAGGCAGGAGGTCAGCCAGCCCAGCCCTGGCCTGTTGCAGGCGGGAGACTATTGTCTCCGTAATTGGATTTGTGATGATGGTGTCCAGCCAGTGGGGCTGCAAGCAAGGAAGCTGACCTGATTTGGGGGGCAGGCAGAGGGAGGCAGCCGGAGGAAGGAGACGCTTGCCAAGCAAGATAAACAAAGCTGCCGCTTGGGCCAGCCAGGCTGACTTGGAGGTTTGTGTGGCATTTGCTGAGGGCAACACATTCAAAGTCCCAGGGAGGGGTGGTGATGGTAGAATTCTAATAAAGTTAGAAAGCAACAGGCTGCGAGGGGGTGGGGAGCAGCACTGGGCCTCATGCTAGTAGCCAGGGTGGATCCCAAACGCCCTGGCATATTTTGGCACTGAATTTTGGAAGGTGGGCAGGAGAGAGGGGAAGTTGAGCTTGCCACAAAGCGCCAACTTTTCATCCCTGGTAAAAGCAGATGGGCTGCTGTCCTGAAAACCACGTGTTGGTGGTTGGGCTCAGGCTAAGTTGAGTTTAGGGGAAGTGCTTTTGTAGAACTGAGTACCTTGTCTTCAGAGTGTGTGGCCCAGTTGCCCAGTTTTTCTCCATTCTGTCTCTCTGTCTCTCTCTCTCTCTGTGTGTGCGTTTGGAGAGGAAGGTGGGTTTCTGTATGTTGTTGTTGTTTAGTCATTTAGTCGTGTCTGACTCTTCGTGACCCTATGGACCAGAGCACGCTAGACACTCCTGTCTTCCACTGCCTCCCGCAGTTTGGTCAAACTCATGCTGGTAGCTTCAAGAACACTGTCCAACCATCTCGTCCTCTGTGTTCCCTTCTCCCTGTGCCCTCAATCTTTCCCAACATCAGGGTCTTTTTCAGGGAGTCTTCTCTTCTCATGAGGTGGCCAAAGTATTGGAGTCTCAGCTTCAGGATCTGTCCTTCCAGTGAGCACTCGGGGCTGATTTCCTTCAAAATGGATAGGTTGGATCTTCTTGCAGTCCATGGGACTCTCAAGAGTCTCCTCCAGCACCATAATTCAAAAGCATCAATTCTTCGGCGCTCAGCAGCATGCCTACTTCTGTTTGATACCGGGTGTGAGGAAAATGGGGTCCTGAATAGGCAGGCAATGCCGTACAGTGCGGCATGGAAAGTGAAACTAGAACAAGGACTAGGACTGCAACACAAGTCAAGCTTGCATTTGTGAGTTTGTTAGGACTATTGCATACCCGCCAACATTTCTCCAATGAAAATAGGGACATCCTATTCCACAGCAGCGGCAGCAGCAGCAACAACAATTTTATTATTTACCGTATTTTTTGCTCCATAACACTCACTTTTTTCCTCCTAAAAAGTAAGGGGAAATGTCTGTGCGTGTTATGGAGTGAATGCCTGCGGGTGGGAGGGGGATCTGCTGCAGTCGTGAGCAGAGGATCCATGGTTCCCCTTCCTTCCCTCCTCCGTGGCTCGCCTTGAAACAGCAAAGCGGGAGAAGAGTCGCTGAGTGGGGAGAAGAGAGGGACAGAGAGCCTGGTTGCAAAGCACGGATCCACATGGATCCTCAGGATTTTTGCACTGGGTCACCCCAAATTCACCATCAGATCACATAGCATGTCCATGGCTACAGCTTGCACCAAAAAAATCACGCACCCACTGTTGCCTGGAGCTGCAGTGGTGCAAAAACGTGGTTACAAAGCATGGATCCACATGGATGCTCAGGATTTTTGCACTGGGCTACCCCAAACTCACCGTCAGATCACATGTCTGTGGCCACAGCATGAACCAAAAATCATACATCCACTGTTTCATTTAGAATATTTTTTTTCTTGTTTTCCTCCTCTAAAAACTATGTGCGTGTTATGGTCGGGTGCGTGTTATAGAGCGAAAAATACGGTATACTCTCCCATCTGACTGGGTTGCCGCAGCCACTCTGGGCAGTTTCTGACATACATAAAAACATACCGTATTTTTTGCTCTATAAGACTCACTTTTTCCCTCCTAAAAAGTAAGGGGAAATGTGTGTGCGTCTTAAGGAGTGAATGCAGGCTGTTTCAAGTTTTATTGCGGCCAAAGCCAGTGACACTAAACACCACAAGATCAGGCGGAAGACTGCATCGGAGAACAAGCAAACCATCTCTCTGAATTACTACTTGAACACTCTACCACGTTAGACCTAGTGGCTAAAACCGTGGACTATATCTTTAAATATATAAGAGACATCAAAGGCTCCTTAGAGAAGATTATATCCTTTGTATCCCCAAAAGTTAATGTCAGCCCCGTAGACGTTTCACCGGAGGATAGGGCCGAACCAACACCCAGAGTACCTGTCCTATTGCGCTCAACCCCGCAGACTGGCTGCAAATTTGAAAATGAACAATGCAGGCTGTGCAGCTATCCCAGAAGCCAGAACAACAAGAGGGATTGCTTCTTTCACTGTGCAGCAATCCCTCTTGCTGTTCTGGCTTGTGAGATTCAGAATATTTTTTTTTCTTGTTTTCCTCCTCCAAAAACTAGGTGCGTCTTGTGGTCTGGTGCATCTTATAGAGCGAAAAATACGGTAATTAAACATAAAACAACTTCCCTATACAGGGCTGCCTTCAGATGCCGTCTAAAGGTTGTATAGTTACTTATCTCCTTGGCTCAGGGGTTGCATAACTCCATACCCTCCCACATTTCTCCGATGAAAATAGGACTTTCTGAGGAAAAGTGGGACATTCTGGGATCTAATCAGAAACTGGGATGGCTTCTGTAAATCCGGGTCTGTCCCTGGAAAATAGGGACACTTGGAGGGTCTGTTGCAATGTCACTTTTAATAAGAGAGTTACAGTTTCTCTACTGCTGTCTCGGGTATTCTTTAAACACTTAGGTCAGTTATACAGTATTCCTTATAGTACATTCGCACATGGCCAGATTCTGCGTGTGGAATGACTTATGTGGAGGGAAAGATCAGCCACAGGGAGTAAAATGTATTGGACCAGTCACGCCTTACCTTGAGGGAGAAAAGGCTAGGAAAAAGGAGAAAGGAACTCAGTAGATGAGGAAGAGACTGTAAGTGGAGTTTTCCAAACAGACCACATTTGTCAGTCCACTTACATATGTTTCAATGATTCTGTTCAGTTTTTATGATTAATTTCAATTTGTCTATGTGCTTTTAAATTTAGAAATTTTGGTAATTAAGTGGTAGATAAATAGCAGAAATAAATATGCAGAAATCGTACTTCAATGCTGACTTTCCCAGATTGGATCGGAGATAGGAAAATCCCCGTGTTTGAATGCTCTGTGTAAAACAATTTCCTGTACGTAGAAAGGTAGTGTGACAGGAGGAGGAAGAGTCTTAGCCTAGTCTTCTCCCCAAGCAGGAGGGGCTTTCTTTGGCTGCAGGAACGTCCAGACATCTGACACGTAACCTTTGCTGTTAGGGATGGTACAATTCAAGAAGGGGTGACCTGCGACTCCAGTCTGCTTGAAACTCCCTTTTGAAGGAACTCGGAAGGGATGGTGTATAACTCCTGCCTGCAATAGATCAGGTCGGAGTTCATCTTTGCTCTTCTTCTTCTTTTTTAAAACTGCTGGCAATTCCCTTTGGTGTTTTAGAGTATTTTGGTTTGTTGATCTCTCTCGCTCACACAGCATTCTTGGGAACTCTGGTTTGACTCTCGTGCATTCCACTTAACAACAGGTGCCTTCAGCAAAAAACATAAATCACTGCTCTTTTGTACCAGGAATATTTCCAGTTCTGTGGCCATGCCGAAGAACCTAAGAAGAGCGTGCTGGATCAGGCCAATGGCCCATCTAGTCCAGCATCCTGTTCTCCCAGTGACCTACCAGACGCCTGTGTGAAACCAGGGAGCAGCACAGGAGCACAAGAGTGTTCTGCTCACCTGCGATTCTCAGCAATTGGTATTCAGAGGAATCATAATAGAATCATAGAATTTCAGAATTGGAAGGGATCACAAGGGTCATCTAGTCCCACCCCCTGAAATGTCTTCTCTTTGGCGATCTCATGTAGCCAAGTAAGATCTTCCATAAACACGGTTTTAACAATGAGTCCGTAGGTGACTGTGGAGGCCAATTCTGGATCCACACGTCCTTCCACAGTGGGGACATTGGTTTCCGGGCGGGAGTTCATCACGGTGTGGATTTGCCAAACATGCTTTCCTCTTAGCACGTTTCTCCCTTGCGTCCTGAGTTCGAGTGTCTTCAAAGTCCATGACACCTTTGGTAAAGGCTGTTCTCCAGCTGGAGCGCTCGCAGGCCAGTGCTTCCCAGTTGTCGGTGTTTATACTAGATTTTTATAAATTTGCCTTGAGGCCGTCTTTAAACCTCTTTTGTTGACCACCTACTCACCTGAAATGTAGTGGAGGTAGAACATAGCCATTGTGGCTAGTAACCATCGAATGCATATGATAATATATAAAGTATTTTGTGCGTGGGTGTTCGTTTATGAACTGGTCGCCTTTTCCCCTTTCCATACAAATCATCTTTCTCTTTTCACCTGGACCTCCTTATCATGCCTTTTTAGATAATGTAAACTCCCCATCAAGCCCTCCCAGGTTGTACCACTTCCCCCATCAAATCAATCCTGGGAGATGAATCACTGATAGTCACACTGTCTTCCTGGACTGCTAAGTTTACAACAGCCTAGATCTGACACTCATGCATTTCCTGGTTAGACGTGGAGTCGCTCCCAGCCACGTGGATCCACCCACTGGCTGCTTGACCTTTCCCACCCACCCCTCCTTTCTGAAAACTAACATTGGCAGAGTGATCACATCTCATTCCCTTCGTCACATGCCTGGGTGCCCAGAACAAAAGCCTTTTTGTGACAATCGCCTTCTTGAGTGTTCATCCTCCATGGCCCAGTATGGAGCGGCAAATCATACAGGCAATGTATCTGTTTTCTCTCTAGGCTTGTTCACACGTTACAGTGATCACAGGTCCAAGCTGTTTCCTCTACAAGTGCTTGTGTGAAAGAGTGTAAACTTTTTAATTTGTACAGCTGGGCCATTGTGTACACAGGCTGTACGCTCACTGAATACTGCATGTGAATAACTGTATGAATGTGCAAATGAGCTGCTTGTATAAGGATTGTATAAAGATTGCACATTTGTTGAATGTAACGTGTGAATGCACAACCTATTCTTTGTGACTCCTTTCTAAATGCTTACATGTTATTTGGCTTCAAAGTCTGCATTCTGAGCTTAAAAAACACTCCCCTCCAGTCTTCTGCGGTGTTGCAGCTTGCAGGTTAAGATAAAGGTAAAAGGTAAAGGACCCCTGGATGGTTAAGTCCAGTCAAAGGCAACTATGGGGTTGTGGCGCTCATCTCGCTTCAGGACTAGGGAGCTGGAGTTTGCCCACAGACAGCTTTCCGGGTCATGTGGCCAGCATGACTAAACCGCTTCTGTCGCAACAGAACAACATGATGGAAAGCAGAGCGCACGGAAACGCCATTTACCTTCCCGCTGCAGCAGTACCTATTTATCTACTTGCACTGGTGTGCTTTCGAACTGCTAGGTTGGCAGGAGCTGGGACAGAGCAACAGGAGCTCACCCTGTCGCGGGGATTTGAACCACCAACCTTCTGATCAGCAAGCCCAAGAAGCTCAGTGGTTTAGACCACAGCACCACCTGCGCCCCTTTCAGGCTAAGATAAACTTTGCTCGACTTGAACTGTTTTATGGCTCACTTCTAAGGGCTTGGAAGACCCTTGCTCGTGGGTAGGCAAACTAAGGCCCAGGGAATGGATCCGGCCCAATTGCCTTCTAAATCCGGCCCGCGGACGGTCTGGGAATCAGTGTGTTTTTACATGAGTAGAATGTGTGCTTTTATTTAAAATGCATCTCTGGGTTATTTGTGAGGCCTAGAAATTTGTTCATCCCCCCCCTTCAAACTATAGTCCACTCCCCCCCACAAGGTCTGAGGGACAGTGGGCTGGCCCCCTGCTGAAAAAGTTTGCTGACCCCTGCCCTTGCTCCTTCGACAGCAAACTAAGCATGGATTAGAATTTATGGAGTGGCATTATAAAACATGTAAGTCCTACTGTTTGGCCTTTAAAGCATATTAATATGATATACTTGTTCTTGGTCCATGTTTAGGAAAATGATCTGAATAAATGGCTTTGCTTGGGTTTAATTCCATCATAGGTCAAGAACTCAGGACTGAGAGTGGGAATATGGCCATGGCAAAACCTAAACCTCTCAATTTAGGCTCAATTTTCAAAAGCTGACAAAACGTGTTCATATAAGTACTGTATGCTTATACAGCTTGCAGAGTTGTTCCAACATTTGCCTTTGTTTCACTTTTCTTCTTTGTTGATTTGACCTTTTTTGGCCCTTAACTTATGTGACAGTTTAATGGTAATCCAGATAAACCTTGAGACATAAATCCACGTCTTTGTGGTATTCTGTAGGAAATGTTTAGATAAGGAAGTGGAAGAGTGCAAAGTATCCTGGAAAGGATCTTCCACAAGGTCGAAATTGTGGCTCACTGTCAGCTGCCTCTGGTTGCCCCTGCTGTGTTTTAATGGTGCAATGTTGAGTTGAGAATTACTTAGATTGTGTCTCTCTCTCACTGTGTGTTGGTGATATGATTAGTCGAGGTCCACAAATGTGCTTGCTGTTGGCGAGGGGATCTTTTTAAATGGGTGTGTAGAGCACCAGGGAGAATTGCTGTACAGTGGATGCTCGGCCTGCGAACGTGATCCATGTGGGATGCATGTTCGCAACCCGCAGAGGCGCATCTGCACACACACACAGGTGGTGATTTGGTGCTTCTGCGCATGCGCAAAGCATGATTAAGCACTTCTGCACATGCGCGACCGCCGAAACCCAGAAGTAACCTGTTCCGGTACTTCTGAGTTTTGGTGGTCCGGAATCCGAAAAAACGCAACCTGAAGCGTCTGTAACCCGAGGTATGACTGTACTTCTCACAAACCTAGAGAAGAGGCCAAAGTGTGGTGAATCTTGGAGATACTTGGAAAGCAGCAAGATGGCTTGTTGGCCTTCCGAGTGTTTTTGAGATTCATCACAGCGCATATCCTCTTTCTTTCCTCCCACTCTTTCCTAGCTTGGAGTGAGGGAAGAGGAAAGAACGTCAAACAAGGGCCCGCCCTCTAGGTGGGGTTTGTGCATCAAGTCGGTCATACATTTGTGCTGGCTGCCAGGGCCTCCTGGCGTGGTTTGGAATTTGGACTCCACAGACTGCCCTGTTTTCTGACAGAGTTGGAAAATAATTCTTGACTCCGGCTACAAATTTCAGACATTGGAAGGTGGTCTCCCAGTCAACTTCATGGCTGAATGAAGCTTGGAAGCCAGGATTACTTGCCCAAAGCCCATTGCTTTTATCCATCACACCACAACTGGATAGTCTTTTACCTGTCAAGTGACACATTTCCTTGGGGATAATCAGCCAGGGACAGTTTACCACTGGTGGGCAGCAGACGGTGGGATGAAAGTCAAAAGTATGCAGGGTCACCTCCTGTCCCCCTCTGCATTTCTGTCACCCCAGCTTTCCCTTCCCCTCAATCTTCTTCCTTCTACCACCCCTTTTGCTTCTCCCCCCTCCCAGAATTCTGCAGGGAGAGGGAATTCCCTGAAGTGTTTGACCCAGTCATAATAATAATAATAATAATAATAATAATAATAATAATAATAATAATTTCTTTATACCCCACCCATCTGGCTGGATTTCCCTAGCCACTCTGGGCGGCTCCCAACACAATATTAAAAACACGATAAAACATTAAACAGTAAAAATTTCCCTAAACAGGGCTCCCTTCAGATGTCTTCTAATAGTCAGATAGTTGTTTATTTCCTTGACATCTGATGGGAGGGCACTCCACAGGGAGGGGGCTACTGCTGCAAAGGCCCTCTACCTGATTCCCTGTAACCTCACTTCTCGCCAGAAGGCCCTCTGCGCTGGACCTCAGTGTCCGGGCTGAATGATGGGGGTGGAGACGCTCCTTCAGGTACACTGGGCCGAGGCTGTCTAGGGCTTTAAAGGTCAGCACCAGCACTGTGAATTGTGCTCAGAAACGTACTGGGAGCCAATGTAGGTATTTCAGGACTGGTGTTATATGGTCTCGGCAGCCACTCCCAGTCACTGGTCTAGCTGCTGCATTCTGGATTAGTTGTAGTTTCTGGGTCACCTTGAAAGGTAGCCCCACATAGAGCGCATTGCAGTAGTCCAAGTGGGACATAACTAGAGCATGCACCACTCTGGCGAGACAGTCTGTGGGCAGGTGGGGTCTCCACCTTCATACCAGATGGAGCTGGTAGACAGCTGCCCTGGACACAGAATTAACCTGTGCCTCCATAATCACTGTACGTCAGAAGTAATCATTTCATTGCCTTAAGTTTACTGAGCTACTAACCCTTCCGCATTTTATATTTTGGTTTCCTTGTGAACTGGCTTGCAAACATAGTGTGCAAAAGGCTTTTGAAATTAGACTGAGGACTGGATGCATTGCTCCACTTTTCTGTCTAGGCTTTGAGTCTCAAGGAATATCGCTGGGGAAATATCCCTGTATTTTGCATCCACAAGTCAGGATGAGCCTTCTTCAGTACTGCTCAAGTCTCGCCTCGCCGCCTTCCTATCTTCTTCTGAACCTGCCAGTTTTGTCTCTCTCCCCTGCGCTGTTTTGAAACCCCCCCCCCTGATGGTTTTCCGAGGGGGGAGTCCTGGGCAGTCACTCAAATCGGATGGCTGGCGCTTGAGGGAGATATTCCAGGGCCCTGGAGATGACTCAAGGCAAGAAGCCCTTTTCATTTCTGTCTTAACGCAAAGGCTCATCTTTTGGGGAATTTCCCACAGGCACCCTTCTTGTACAGACTGCACAGCATGGCAGGCAGGAACACCTCACTCCCCAATGCCTCTCCTTTTGTCTAAAGCCTGATTTAAATCGCATTTTACCAGTACTGCACACCCACAATACTTCTATAAATCTTGCAGCCATTGTACACAGTTGTTTACACAGGATGATAAACACAGGTGTTTTGCCAAGGTTTTTTGCTACTGGCAGTACACTAGGTCAGGAGTGCAGAGAGGGTTCATTTCTTCGAATGGTCCCGGAGCTTTTCTGAGTTGTGGAAGAGACCTAGGTCCCACCTGCACTATGCATTTAAAACAGTATCATGCCACTTTAGACAGTCACATCTCCTCCCAAAGAATCCTGGGGGTCGTAGTTGATTAAGGGCTCAGGGAGTTGTTAAAATGCCCTCTATTCCCCACAGAAAGCTGAAATTTCCACAGCGGTTTAACCATCCATCACTCTTCCTAGGGACCTCTGGGAATTGTAGCTCTGTGAGGAGAATAGGGGTCTCCTAACCAATCTCAGCATCCTTAACAAACTACTGTTCCCAGGATCCTTTGGGGGAAGCACTGGAGGAGGAAGAGGAGTGCGGGCGGAGCGCCCTGCCCCCAACATTGTGAACCTGGCAGGGTGCCATCGTGGCTGCCCCCCTGCACTCGGTGCCCCACCCCCTCTCTCCGCCCCCCGGTGTCGGAACATGAAGCTGGGGGGGGATCCATGCGTTTTTGAGGTGGTGTGATTCTTCTTCTTCTTCTTCTTCTTCTTCTTCTTCTTCTTCTTCTTCTTCTTCTTCTTCTTATATCTTACTTATACTCCACCCATCTTGCTGGGCCTCCCCAGCCACTCTGGGTGGCTCACAACAGAATATTAAAAACACAATAAAGCATCAGACATTTAAAACTTCCCTAAACAGAGCTGGCTTCAGATGTCTTCTGAAAATCTGGTACTTGTTTATTTCCTTGCCGCCTGATGGGAGGGTATTCCACAGGGAGGGTGCCACCAACGAGAAGGCCCTCTGCCCGGTTCCCTGTAACCTCATTTCTCTCAGTGAGGGAACCACCAGAAGGCCCTCAGAGCTGGACCTTAGTGTCTGGGTAGAACGATGGGGGTGGAGATGCTCCTTCAGGTATACTGGACCAAGGCTGTTTAGTGCAGATGGGACCTCTGATGGATACAGGAGACCCGTCAGATGTCAAGGAAATAAGCAACTATCTGACTTTTAGAAGACATCTGAATGCAGCCCTGTATAGGGAGGTTTTTAATGTTTTTAATGTTTTTCTTTGCTTAATGTTTTTCATTTGTTGGAAGCTGCCTAGAATGGCTGGGGCAACCCAGTCAGATGGGGAGCATATAAATAGATCATCATCATAATTGTTATTATTACCCGCCCTCCACAGCTTGGGTGGGGCAGGAGGGTGGGGAAGTGAAGAACAGGGCGCTTTCCTCTTCCTCCCACATGGTTTGATCACCACTTACTTCAGTCAGGCCAGTTTGTCTTCCTAAGCACAGCCCATTTCCCCGCGCCACATCTGGCAAGAGACGCCATGCTCCCATTTCCTCACTGCCTGTGGCAGACTGTACATCAGATAAATGAAACCACAGGCTGCAGTTGCACATGGCAGTCTGCTTGGAACAGCTTGGTGCGAAGGGATCCTGGCTCTGTTCTTTGAGTCGGCTTAGATCACACCGGTGTCCAACTGACCTGCAACTGAGTCATGAGTTGATTCGTTGGGAATCTTTGAGGGAAGCCATTGCTGTTTAAAGTGGTTTGGTGCAGCTTCAGATCAGGGGCCTTGGTGATAGGGCCTGTCTCATTTATTGATATGATGGATTGCAGCTGCCTCTTATCCCAAATTTTGCCAGTCACAGCGCAAAGGAGCTTTTAAGCTCTCCACCTTGCTTGTGTTTAAATTTTGGGATTTCAACCAGCGGCGTCCCACTGGGTATGGTTGAAATTTCGCAAGTTAAATGTGCATAAGATGCAGTCCTATTGCATTATACAAACACACTGTCTCTGCTGCCTTTGCCGCACCTGCAGAAAACCTTACATTTTCAAGCATTTTAAGTAGAGATCTTTCCAGGTCTGCATCTATACTGCAATTGCTTTTAGGTATTCTTAAAGCTAAAGGAATCCCTGACCATTAGGTCCAGTCGTGGCCGACTCTGGGGTTGTGGCGCTCATCTCGCTTTATTGGCTGAGGGAGCCGGCGTACAGCTTCCAGGTCATGTGGTCAGCATGACTAAGCCGCTTCTGGCGAACCAGAGCAGCGCACAGAAACGCCGTTTACCTTCCCGCCAGAGCGGTACCTGTTTGCTTGCACTTTGACGTGCTTTCGAACTGCTAGGTTGGCAGGAGCAGGGACTGAGCAACGGGAGCTCACCCCGTCACGGGGATTCGAACCGCTGACCTTCTGATCGGCAAGCCCTAGGTTCTGTGGTTTAACCAACAGCGCTACCCTCACCCCTTAGGTATTCTTAGATGTGTTTAATTTTTTTAAAAAAAATTATTTTGTTGCTGCTTATGTGTTTTGCTACCCTGGGCTCCTTTGGGAAGGAAGGGCTTTATATAAATAAACAGGAAAACTAAAATAAGCTCGTGGTAGCCTCATTTTCTGATGCTCCTAGCTGTCACTGGTTTATTTCCAACTACAGACTGGTGTAGGCAACATCTTACTGGTGCTGTCGTCATATATGAGGGGGTAAAAGAGAGGTCATGGCATGAGGCAAATTTAACGTGGCCTTTTGTGGAAAAGACCAATTCTTAACTATGCAGCCCCAGTGCATTCTATTTTATCTTATGTACTGTGACACAGACTGGCCTGAAAGTTCAGCAGAAGTTCATATATGCCGCCAGGAGGATTCTTCTGGGCACCTGGCTCCTCTCATATCCAACTTTTGCTTTATCTGAGGACTGGTTTTTGCATCACCAGAGCTGAAATCTCAGCTTTTTTGTTAGGTGTTTTTGGTCTTTTTTTGCTCTCCGGCACAGATCTGTTGCTCAAGTGTCAATATGTTCCCTTGAAAAGAAACATCCTGCTGTCCAAGCCATTACATGCTGATTATGGTTTATCGCTGCTGTGGAATCTTCCGCTCCTCCATTTGTCTAAATTGGAGACATCTTAAACCCCTGTTGAGCAACTAGTCTTCCTGGAGGGGCGATTCTGAATTGTGAGCAGGCGTTGGTGGGCTGGAGTCTCACCCTCCGGTCCATCCCCTAATGCTCTCTGGCGAGTTCTGTTGCCATAGAAACACATTTTTCTTCTTCTTCTTCACCTTGTTTCCATCTCTAGTCTAGTAACGGAGAGGGCCCAGGCTTGTTAAGGAGGCTGGATTTGGCTCAGAAGCCTCTGGTTGCTGTATAAAAGGTAAAGGGACCCCTGACCATTATGTCCATTCGTGACCGACTCTGGGGTTGCGGCGCTCATCTTGCGTTATTGGCCTACAGCTTCCGGGTCATGTGGCCAGCATGACTAAACCGCTTCTGGCGAACCAGAGCAGGGCACGGAAACACCATTTACCTTCCCGCTGGAGCGGTACCTATTTATCTACTTGCACTTTGACGTGCTTTCGAACTGCTATGTTGGCAGGATCTGGGACCGAGCAACAGGCCCTCACCCCGTCGCGGGGATTTGAACCACCAACCTTCTGATCAGCAAGTCCTAGGCTCTGTGGTTTAACCCACAGCGCCACCTGCACCCACCTTAAAATGATTTATTAGCATCTAGAAATTGAGCTCATCCTTGGGACACTTCTGTACTTCTCAAACTACTTGCAATGCTTGGCCTGTAGGGCAATGAGGAATAATGTTCTTTGGAGAAGCGCAGAGAGCTACACATAGCAAGCTGTCTTTTACCAAGTCAGACTATTGGCCCATCTAACTCAGTTCTGTCAACACTGGCTGGCAGCAGTTCTCCAGGGTTTCTTTTGCCTGGAGATCTACCTGGGAAGTTTGGCATGCAAAGCATGTACTCTTCCCTTGCGCTACTGTCCTGACCCACATTTGCTATCAGGATTAATTTTCTTGATTTATTTTTAAATCAGTTTTTTTTATTTAAATCGGATTTTTAAAATAAAATGCTTTTGGAGGAAAAATATTTCTAAAGATAGTTTTCTATTTAAGTTACATTATAGTCCAAAGGCTATTCATCAGGAAATAAGGATTTGTTTTTCATGTGTGCTAAAATTCAGTCCACTTTTTAAAAAAACAACACCATTTAACCACATCAGTTAACAAGCATGGATACATATGCTATAATGTTATTGTTTTAGTTAAATAAATTGTTTAAATTGTTATTAAGGAAATGATTTTTTTCCTCCTTCCAATAAAGTACAGCAGAAAAGCTGTCCAAATATAAACAGTTAACTTATTAAATCTCACAATAATTTCATCATTACTGTATCTGCCTATGTATTTTTAATAGTATAACCAAATCAGTAATTTTTTATATAACTGTAAAAACTACTCTGAAAATTGATTATTCCAAAAATGAAACCTTCATCTGGTTGTAAATATTAAGATTATACCATCAAGAATGAGTCTTTCTGTAAAAAAGAAAAGATTTAAATCAAGTCTTACTGACCAGTGATTTAAATCAGGTCTTATTGACTAGTGATTTAAATCGTGATCCACCCTGTTTGTGACTAATTGCTATGTTCAAGAGGAGAAAGGAAAGTATTTGCAAAAGGATCAGAAGGTGTGAGATGCAGGCAGAAACCAGTCAATAGTTGGAGCATAGGCAGAGATCTAAATAGCTTTTTAAAAAAATGAAAACAAAAACAGCATGTTTAAAAGCAAGAAAAGACTCACTTGAAATAGGAAAGTTTAAAGATGTGAATAAGAGGAAAGAACAGGCAGAACACTAGTTACTAAATACAAGAGGGAAATGGATCAGGAAGTGAAGTAGAAACTTTAATTAAGGGGTGGGGAACCTTTTTTGGTCCAAAGGCCAGATACGTACCAGGCATGTTCTCTGAGGGCCAAGTGGCTGGTTCTAAAGGATGATGCTTTAAATGAAGTTACTAAAATTATATTTTTTATTATTAAAAATTCCCCCACTGCAGCTTTCCAACAGTATTGAAGCCCACAAGTTATTCACCACCATGTTAAAGGCAGAATTCATGCATGCATACACACACACGCAGAGCAAATTAAAAGGGGACGAGTATGTTTGGGGCAAAAAAAAAAAAGTCAGAAGACTCTTGGATGACTGTGAACATTTTTACCCTTGCCTTCAAGTAAATTCCCAGAGCAGCTTACAAGGAAACTCAAATTGCAATAAAACAATTAAGCTACTAAAAGCTTCAACATCTATAAAAGAAGCTCATAAAACCATTAGCAGAGATAAAACAGACTAAAATAAAAGACCCAGGAAAATAAAAACTTGTTTGCCACTTGCTACAATGACATCAAGATAGACACAGGTTGAGACCTCCTGGGGAGGTGATTCTATAGCCAGGGCGCCTCTTTCACTGATAACCATTCACCCCATATCAGACATGAGAGGAACCATTGGTGAAGATTTCAGTGTACATATGAGATAAAGGTACTAATTGAGGGGGGGGAGAGAATGGGCAAAGGAGCAGGTTGAAGAAGAGAATTTGCAGAAGCAACCAAATACTGAGATGAGAGGAAGATTTGGCAAGAAACCGTGAAATTGCTCGGCAGGAAACAGAGCAGGTGGATAGGAGTAAAGGGTGTATTTAACACAGAGAGATCAGAGTGAAGTTGTGTTGGCAGCTCTGGCCCAGGAAACAGTCAAGGCTGAGGAGCAACGAGATAAAGAAAACGATAGAGTTGTGGTAAAGGAGGATGTTGCGAGATGGAGTGGGATGCTATGGAGAAGAAAGACCAAGTGATGGAACAAAGAGGATAAGAGGGTTTGAGGAGAGTGAGATTGGGAGGTGGCCTATACTGAGTAATGGTCCACCTAACTCAGTATTGTCTACATTAACCGGGAGTGGATTGCAGGCAGCGTTCTCTCCCACCCTTATGTGGAGATGCCAGGATTTGAACATGGGACCTTCTGCATGCAAGGCGGATACTCTATCACTGAGCTACAGCTCCTTACCTAACAAGCTGCTGTGCAAGGTGGAGTGAATGATGGACTGAATCTCTACTACACTTTCTTGGTCGCCAAATACCACCACCTAGAACGGAGTTTGCGGAGATCTGCACAACTTGTAGCCCACCAAGGCACTTGGGTAGCCAAAATTCATGGCAGGCGGGCTGCAGTCACCTTACTCAGTAATTAAAGGTTCTGTCCCTCAATTTTCAGGGCCAAAGCCCCTACCCAAGGCGGCTTGGCGGATCCCAAGTTCTTCAGTAGTTCAGGGGCATTTTTGCTTCTTCAGAAATGGCTGCACAAGAATCAGGATGTCGTGAGTCCATTAAGCAGCCAGTGTAGTTGCAATGCGTAAAAAGCCTGTCTATTTGGTGTGGGTGGAGAAACCCATTAAGCCTCTTAAGCAAAGACAATACAAGACCTGGAATACCAGGCATTCTTCAGAAGAAGAGAGAGACCACCTGCCAGATCAAGGCACCTGAGATCTGAGGTCAGCAGTAAATTTAGGAGGTGGGGATTACTGCAAAAACAGGCTTGTGAGCGACGTTCCCACGCTGTGCTGGAGCTGTGGATGCTGTGAGCTGTGTTCTGGTATGCGCAAAAGGACTGCTACCATTATAAAGGTGTCCAAATAGCTCACACACTCTTTCCCTTTGAAACAGAGAAAATCACAGCCTTAAACCATGGGAAACCAATTCTCCCTGTGGCCTTTATTGAGAGAGCCTTTACTCATTTTGGAATGTTTCTTCTTCCTTTTCCTCTCCTCCAGGGACAGTCTATATGTTCTTGTCACGTTGCAGAGAACTGATCACAAGTGCTCTCTGTGGGAGGTAGAAGATGTGGAAGACTTGGTCTGTTTGGCGAAAACAGCAAAAACCCAGAGTGGGGTTTCTCTGAACAGGGTGGGGTGTATACAGGGGTGCCAACTTGAATAAAATATTGGGTGGGGCCAGGTAAGGCCTACGCTGCACAATCAATCACAAGGCACACACCATTTGAATGGCAATGTCCATCAACTTTGGGGGGTCCCAGAGCCCTCAAATATTTTCTCGGGAAAGTTTAATGGGAAGGGAGGGGAACAGGAAACTAGTTTTCTTTGAACCACTGAAGAAATCCGGGCTGTATATCTTCGCCATAATTTTTCTTACCTCTAGAATGAAAACCTATCGGTTCTTACTTGTGACCAGGCATGGTTACAAACGTTTCTCATATGATACTTTTATCACTGGAATGACGCATGGGAATCAGCCTTGACACCGAAATGAGTTGTGGGTTTTAATCTTTGGAGAAAATTTGCCGCGTAAATAATACAGTGTTATGACTTTGTACTGGAAAGGCGATACATCTCCTTGTAGCTGGCTTGTAGCTGATTTGAAAATAATGTTATGACTTCTTGCTTCTAGGTTCCCTTAAAAAAAAAAAGGCTGTTCATGCTCACTGATCAATATGGAATGAAATTCCATTTATCAACTAAGGATTCTCAAGTGCCTCTCCGAATTTAAATGGGAAAGTTATTATGGTGCATCTTTTTAAAGAGCCTCATGTTGCGTTAGGCATTATAGTCGCTGTGTGGATGGATGTTCGCTCTTTTAACTACACTACCTGCAAAATGAAAATTACGCCATATATCTTTTCTTTTTAAAAAAAGAGCCTTACAATGTTAAGTGGGTCCTCGTAGGAGCATTACTGCAATTCAAAAATAGGCTTTGCTTGGGTTTGACTGGCAATGCATATCTTAAGTGCTCCAGGGATTGGAGAACAAAGATATTGATATTGTGTGAATTCTCTTCCTTAAAAACAGATGAATACATTCTGGCTGTGCGACATCAAAAGATGCAGACAGTGCCAGACTATCCGCTAATGTCAGAATGATGTTTTTGATAAAAGCTTTAGATGACAGGCGTGGATGGCCAAATTAACGGTGTCTGGAGTAACACCTGTCACAGCACCACAGTTTTATCAGGTTTTTTTAAAGGTACAACGTGAATCTTTTTTCATATTTTGAGATTCACGACAGGCTCGTTGTAAGCATCCTGGGTTTAGAATCTCATGTTGAATGCAGATAATTGTGTTTCTTTCAGCTTATAGACAGAGAGAACATTTCTCTCCTTTGAGGGTAGCAGAACAGCTGGTTCACACATCCATGACTTCAAGGACGTAGGTGTGAATGAGCCACTGCAAATCTAGCACCACAGATGGAACTCTTACCACAAATTCAATACAGCATTACACAAGGGCCCTGCTGGATCAGAGCAAAGGAATCCTGTTCTCAGGGTAGCCAGTGAGATGCCTGCGGGAGGCTTGCAAACAGGACTTGAGAGCAACAGCATTCTCTTCACTTGTGGGTACTCAAGAATAACCGTGTCCAATTCCATTGTTGTTGTTGTTCACCAGAGTTTTGCCCCTGTTAGCAGAGCTGCTTTGGGCGACAGCACTAGGCGTCTGCAGCCTCCACCCAACCCCATTCCATGGAAAGATACAGCCTTGAGCATTGTGGGTAAATAAACATGGCGGCTGTTAACAACAGCTCTGCTGCTGCTGCAGCAGCAAAGGAAGCATAAGCCTATACATACTGCCTAATTCAGGGATGGGGAGCTTGATGCCCTATACAGGTGCTGTTGAACTCCAACTTCCATCAGCCCCAGGGATGATGGGAATTGTGGTCCTGTGGCATTTGGAGGGCCATAGGTCCCTCACCTCTGTCCTAATGGATGATGAATGGTGGGCATGAATGGCAAAGAACCAAGTATACCCATTTGCACTCATTTGTTACTAACCCGTTTCAGAAATCAGACTAAATGGGGACTCATTCAATTCCCTTTTACATTGGTTCTGAAACAGCTCTCTATGACAACAGATCATAAAGGTAAAGGTTAAAGACTCCTGACAGTTAAGTCCAGTCACGAACGACTCTGGGGTTGCAGCGCTCATCTCGCTTTACTGGCCAAGGGAGCCGGCGTGGCTAGCATGACTAAGCTGCCTCTGGTGAAACCAGAGCAGTGCACGGAAATGCCGTTTATCTTCCCGCCGGAGTGGTACCATTTATCTACTTGCACTTTGGGGTGTGCTTTTGAACTGCTAGGTTGGCAGAAGCTGGGACCGAGCAATGGGACCTCACCCCATCGCGGGGATTTGAACCACCGACCTTCCGATCGGCGAGCCCAAGCGGCACCAGTGGTTTAGACCACAGCGCCACCCGAGTCCAATAAAAATAAAGGGGGCCCAGTGTGCGGTAGCAGGTTTGCTTCTTGCCACTCCTATTTGAAGAACAGTTAATATTGCTTTAAGCATGAGCTGGACCTGATCAGAAGAGTATGTGGGGAATCTGACCTGCGGAGTCAAAAGCCGAAAGGTCATGTATGCAGTTGAAGTGTCTTTGTAGTGGGGATGCCCTCTGCGCTGTCACAACTGTTTACACAGTTGTTGCCGCTTAATTAAAAGTCCTTAAAACGATGCTGCTTAAGGAATCGTTGTTTTTATTATTGTTCAGTTAGGTGCTTCTTTTCTCGTGGGAAGAGGTCTTGTTGTCTTGAAACGCGACTAATTGGATAACGATCTGTATGAAGTGCTTAAGGCTGCAGGGATGCAATCTCCAGGGAACTCAATGGGACTGCATTGGAACAAAAAATAATGCAAAATATGTGAATTCAAATATCGTAATGTACATGGGATCAAAGTGATGGTCAGACTTCCAGAAATAATAGAAGGTTGCCTGCGTGGAATTATTCTGACTGCAGGGCTGTAGTTTTATAACTGTATACATGAGGATTCACCGTGGATTCAGGTAGCAAGTGTTTTAATATGAAAAACACTTTTAAAGTGATTTTATGTTAGCTGCAAACATAGAACCAAACCTAGCAGCTGTATAAAAAAAATGAGAGGCACAAATACAAGATGGGTGACACCTGGCTTGAGAGCAGTACATGTGAAAAGGATCTAGGAGTCTTGGTTGACCACAAACTTGACATGAGCCAACAGTGTGACGCGGCAGCTAAAAAAGCCAATGCAATTCAGGGCTGCATCAATAGGAGTATAGCATCTAGATCAAGGGAAGTAATAGTGCCACTGTATTCTGCTCTGGTCAGACAAACTGGAACGTGTCCAGAGGAGGGCAACCAAAATGGTCCAAGGCCTGGAAACGATGCCTTATGAGGAACGGCTAAGGGAGCTGGGCATGTTTAGCCTGGAGAAGAGGAGGTTAAGGGGTGATATGATAGCCATGTTCAAATATATAAAAGGATGTCACATAGAGGAGGGAGAAAGGTTGTTTTCTGCTGCTCCCGAGAAGCGGACACGGAGCAATGGATCCAAACTACAAGAAAGAAGATTCCACCTAAACATTAGGAAGAACTTCCTGACAGTAAGAGCTGTTTGACAGTGGAATTTGCTGCCAAGGAGTGTGGTGGAATCTCCTACTTTGGAGGTCTTTAAGCAGAGGCTTGACAACCATATGTCAGGAGTGCTCTGATGGTGTTTCCTGCTTGGCAGGGGGTTGGACTCGATGGCCCTTGTGGTCTCTTCCAACTCTATGATTCTATGATTCTATAAGAACATAAGAAGAGCCTGCTGGATCAGGCCAGTGTCTCATCTAGTCCAGCATCCTGCTCTTACAGTGGCTACCCTGGTGTCTGCAGGAAACCTGCAAGCAGAAGAGTAATCTCCCTTCCTATGGTTTCCATGCAATTGGTATTCAGCAGCATTGCCCCCAACTGTGGGGGCAGAGCGTAGCGATTGTGGCTGGTAGCCACCAATAGCCGTCTCCTCCATGAATTTGTCCAATCCTCTTTTAAGGCTGTCCAAGTTGGTGGCCATCACTGACTCCTGTGGGAGTGAGTTCCATAGTCTACTGCATGAATAAGTACTTTGAAGAAGTAATTGGTGCAGACTGTTGTCTGTCTGTCTGTCTCTTTCTCTCTCTCTGTGTATGTTAGTGTGTGTGTTCAAAATAATCTTACATTCTTATTTTTGTACAGTCATACCTCGTGTTGCGTTTGCTTCAGGTTGAGCGTTTTCAGGTCGTATCCCGTGGCGACCCGGAAGTACCGGAAAGCGTTACTTCTGGGTTTCGCCGCTCGCACATGGGCAGGTGCTCAAAATGACGTCACGCGCATGCGCAGAAGCGGCGACAAGCGCAGTCGTGGGTTGCATTCTGCTCATGTTGCGAACGGGCCTTTGGAATGTATCCCGTTCGCAACCAGAGGTACCACTGTAGTTTTATTCAGGCGTACCCATCAGATAGTATGAGTCAGTACTATGTCCAGATATACAGCCAAAAGTTCTGGATGAGAGCATATTGCGCTGGTGGCTTGCTATCATTCTCAGTTTTTGTTAACATTGGTAATAAAATCATACCAGCCTGAGATGAATCTGTCAACTTTTGATTGACTTTTGGCCATGCTGTGTAACTATTTTCAAAGGAACTTAAAACAGAAATAAAAATCCCACCTGCTTTGTATAAATGCTAGGTGGCATGCAGTGGCAATGAGGGTGCTGTTTAGGACGGTATTCACAAGATGATGATTAATTCAATTTGTATACTTCCCTCCATCCAAAGATCCCAGGATGGTTCACAACAGAAAAATACTAAATGAGAACACAAAAATAGATAATAAAACAAAAACAATCCAATAACCCCTTTTCCCACAAACACATCTAAAAAGCACCCCTCAGGTGGTTTGTGGTGGTAAGCAGCATAACACATTTTTATTGGTGATGTCACTGACTGGCTGGATGCAGAGGAGAGGTGGGAGGTAAGGTAAAGGTAAAGGACCCCTGGACGGTTAAGTCCTATGGTTACAATAGGTTTAGTCCTATGAAAGGCGACTATGGGGTTGCAGTGCTCATCTCGCTTTCAGCTGAGGGAGCCGGCGTTTGTCCACAGACAGCTTTTCGGGTCATGTGGCCAGGATGACCAAACTTCTTCTGGCACAATGGAACACCGTGACGGAAACCAGAGCGCACAGAAATGCTGTTTACCTTCCCGCCACAGCGGTACCTGTTTATCTACTTGCACTGGTGTGCTTTCGAACTGCTAGGTTGGCAGGAGCTGGGACAGAGCAAGGGGAGCTCACCTGGTCGCAGGGATTTGAACTGCCGACCTTCCGATCAGCAAGCCAAAAGGCTCAGTGGTTTAGACCACAGCAGCTAGGGAATCCCTGGGGATTAGGGGCGTCATTATGATGCATGGGCAAAGGAAGAAGACTGGGAGGTGGTACAGTTGGGATTTTAAGCACAGTTGCACTCAATAGGAATTACTTCCAAATAACAGGCAGAGAATTATTATTATTTATTATTATTATTAAACTTTTATACTGCTTAGTTGCCCAGGTGGCTTCTAAGCAGTTTGTACAAGTATAAAACCAAAACTCACATAATGAAAACACACCATAAAACCATCTCATCAAAACATTAGCATAAGCATGCACAATTGGAAAGTGCAATAAAGCAAGCCCATTGAAACAGCACAACAATTACAACACTTAAAACAGCAATTAAAGCAGGAGGTTCAAAGTCTGGAGGTTAGGGGAATGCTTTCTAAATAGGTGTGGCAGAATGCTTTCTAAAGAGCTGGCAGAAGGCCAGGACATATGGGGCCTCTCATATTGGAGCAGGAGAGCATTCCGCAACATGTGAAAATACTCACCTCTCTGTTAGTGCAAACAGATCATCATCAGGCCGTCGTAAAAAATAATCATAATTGGGTTCCATTTGTCAAATCTCCATGCACTTACTGGTAAAGGGCGGGGAAAGCATCTTTCAGGTAACTTGGTTCAGAGCTGTTTAGGTCTTGACACTTGAGTACCAGGATCACAGAACTGGTTCAGTGGTTAATAGGATCAGGCTGTTGGTTGAAGAACAGGCAGAGTTAAAATGTAATTAATGCAGCTGATAGTTGTTTTATTTTTTCTAAAGCTACTTTGGCTACAAAGGACGGACCTTCATTCTAACATTATAGTAAGGTAAAGGTAAAGGGACCCCTGACCATTAGGTCCAGTCACGGACGACTCTGGGGTTGCGGCGCTCATCTCGCTTTATTGGCCGAGGGAGCCGGTGTACAGCTTCCGGGTCATGTGGCCAGCATGACTAAGCCGCTTCTGGCGAACCAGAGCAGCACATGGAAACGCTGTTTACCTTCCTGCCAGAGTGGTACCTATTTATCTACTTACACTTTGATGTGCTTTCGAACTGTTAGGTTGGCAGGAGCAGGGACCGAGCAACGGGAGCTCACCCCGTCGCGGGGATTCAAACCGCCGACCTTCTGATTGGCAAGTCCTAGGCTCTGTGGTTTAACCCACAGCGCCACCTGCGTCCCTATAACATTATAGTAGCAATTTCCAATTTAACAGGTAACAGCTATAGCACACTTCCCTCAGTGTCTTTTTAAGAACTCTAGATCAGGGGTTGGTAAGCTTTACTCCAGCGGAGATCCCTCTGTGGGCCGGATCGTCTGTGTGTGTGTATGAGAGAGAGAATGCGTGCTCCCACGATTTTGGGCGTCTGCACTTACACGATTTCTGGCGCCTGCGCTGATGCGATTTCTGGCGCCGCGAAAGCAAGTCCCTGCGCCGTGCTGGTTTAGTGCCGCATGAGGGGACTTGCCGAGTGGCTGGCTTGATTCAGGGGCGTCTTGTGGGCCAGTTAAATGACCCCTGTGGGCCGCTTGTGGCCTATGGGCTTTAGGTTGCCGACCCCTGCTCTAGATCAAGGATGGGGAATCTGTGGCTCTCCAAATGTTGTTGAACTGCAACTCACCTCTGTGACCATGCTCTCTGGGACTGATGGGAATTGGAGTCCGACAACATCTGGCGGACCACTGGTCCTCCATCTATGCAGAAAGTGAAAGCTTGAATGTGCTCAAATTTATTTAAATATATGTAATTTAATCAGGTGAATCAGAGTACTTGGGTAATCAGCTAAAAGACCAGCCATTAGTAGGATAATAGGCCTTTAATTTGTTGATAGCACTCCTGTTTTATCTTATTGCCTTTCCCCCATCTCTCTGCCCACAAAGAAGAAGAAGAAACCCCAGCAGGATAGCTCAGCTGGTAGAGCATAAGACTCAGGGTCGTTGGTTTGGGCAAAAGATTCCTGCCTTGTGGGGGCTGGACTAGAGGATCCTTGTGGCCGCTTCCAGCTCTACAATACAGTGGTACCTCGGGTTATATACGTTTCAGGTTACAGACTCTGCTAACCCAGAAATAGTGCTTCAGATTAAGAACTTTGCTTCAGGATGAGAACAGAAATCGTGCTCCGGCGGTGCGGCGGCAGCAGGAGGCCCCATTAGCTAAAGTGGTGCTTCAGGTTAAGAACAGTTTCAGGTTAAGAATAGACCTCCAGAACGAATTAAATACTTAACCCGAGGTACCACTGTACTATGATTCTAGGAAGATGAATTTCATATAAGCTTTCCTGTTGTGCTAAAAAAAAACATGAGAAACTTGACTTCTTTCCGCAGGGTCTGCAAGACAAGAGTTGTTCCACCAGGCCTTTGGCCAAGGCACAGTCTGACCCCCTCCTTTGGAAATCCCCATAGAACTCTAGCCCAATGGTTTCCATTAATTTGACTCTTGATTGATTTTAGAATGAACTGATTTTAGAATGTATTTCAATTAATTGATTGTGATATTATGTAAACTGTGTTATTTTTACTGTTGTTAGCCGCTCTGAGCCTAGCTTCGGCTGGGGAGGGTGGGATATAAATAATAATAATAATAATAATAATAATAATAATAATAATAATAATAATAATAATAATAATAATAATTTTATTATATTATATCTGTCTTTACACCCACACCCTGTATGGTTGTCTACCATACAGAAATGGTCACACTTTTAAAAA
Organism: Podarcis bocagei; assembly: GCF_964188305.1. Classification (NCBI taxonomy): domain Eukaryota; kingdom Metazoa; phylum Chordata; class Lepidosauria; order Squamata; family Lacertidae; genus Podarcis; species Podarcis bocagei. Next base: position 18,649,067 of record NC_138125.1, read on the forward strand.
AAAGCTAATAAAAATAATGTGTTTTTTTTAAAAAAAACAGCAACACTTGGTGATCCATATTAAAATAGGATGAAGGATCTGTGGCCCTCCAGCCGTTTCCAAGCTCCAGTTCCCACCAGTGCCAACCAGCATGTCCAGTGACCAGTTGTGATGGGCAGCTGGAGTTTAAGCAAAAGACCATCCTTGTTCCATATTTTAGATACACTTTAGCACCAAACTATCTCTAAGGAGGCATGAGCTGTCACCCAGCAATCAAATCAAGAGTCAGCCAGGCAGTTTGGACTGGTGCCTGTTGACGTTCTCTCATACGTGGGAAATTTCCTCCTGTGCTCCTCATTGTTTCTGGGGGAATACACAGCCGGTGTTTATTCTTAATTAGACCTAATGTATGTGAGAAGTACCTAGATAAATGGCAGATTGAGGCTTATCCTGCATGCATAATGTGGCAGCTAATAAGGCGGGAAAGAGGCATTGTCTTGCTGAAGACTCCCTGGTTTCTTTCCTCTCCCATTCATTACTGCGGGGGGGGGGGGTTCCCCCAGTCCCTTTGCACTTCCATGGCAATGCAATTGGGCCTTCATGCAGGTGATAATCCGTGATGGAAAATCCATTCCATGGATCATCAGCCCCGGACATCATGCTGGCAGCATTTAATAGCAGTCAGCTTTGGATGGCAAAAGTTATCTGGCTGTTGTCTAAAGTGGCGGGGCGGGGGGGGGGCGGAGTCCCTTTGAAAAGCCAAGTCAATATTAACCTGAGCTGTTTTGGTCGAGCTCTGTTTGTGTTGATTTTGACATCTCCTGTGGAAAGGTCCCCACTCTTTCGTGAAGTACGAATGAATGCATCTGTCCATTTCAGTTCATGGGCGTTTCTCATTTATTAAATTCAGTTCTCCAAATTCCTGCATCAATTTGTGGGTTTTTCCAAGTACTCATGAAAATTTTAGTGCAAATTTCCCCTAGTATATACGCATGTTTTTGCATTTGCATTAAGAAAAATAAAATCTATTTTATATGTTACTTTCTAAAACACACACATACAAAAAACAACTTTCTACGGTTCTCTCCTCTTCACTTCAAATGTAATGTAGAGCGTTCTTATCCCTTGTGCCAAGGAAACTACAGCCAAAGAAAGGAAAATCGCTCATATGTGGTCACAGCCACTATGGAGCTTCTTTGAGAAAACACGTGTCTCACACTTCCTGTTTTAAGACTGCATAACTAGAACTGAATTTTCGTATATAATAAAAAATATAACACAACACACCCACCGGTCCCATAACATTAATTTGAATTATAGAGCTCCGATGCGAACTAAGGCAGGACACCACCTCTTTCCAGTATCTTTTTGTAGCTTGGTTCTTTTGATGGAACCAACTTTGGGAATGGGTGGGGTAGGTGTCTCCGGGCCTCAATAAACCAATTGTACTGGGTGTTACAGATAATGGGTCATTGCCTTCCTTGGGTGGCTCAGCGACCACTGTTGAAAGCCGGCCTTGATGCTTTGATTTTGCCGAGCTGTAAAATGCAGCTGCTTAGGCCTGATGGTTGACTGCAGGCATTTAATTCTTTGCTGTGGGTGGGAGTGAAGAGAAGGCCATCTGTTCCTGTTGAGGCGTGTGGCCGGATGCTTCTGGGAAGGGAAATCTCAGCAGTACCATCTAAGTTGTTAGTGGGTGATGAGATCCAAGGCTCAGCTTGTCCAGCAATCCTTCTTATTGTAGGAATGTTCTGGGGTGCAGGAGAGGATATATTGTGGGATTATATCCTTATCCAACTTGTGCTAACAAGTTCCCAAAATATCAGCAGAGTTTATAGACATTCCCCTTTAAGTTCGCAACGGTAACGTGTGCACAGGTTCGCTAGAACCTCTATAATAATTACTCTGGTAATTTCCCCTTTGTTCCCTCTTAAAATACAAGACACAACACAGTCTTTATAAAAGTATAAAAGAGTTTACTCACGTTCTGTTCACAACATGATCCCAGAAGGTAGACAGGCTTAAAAAGGTTACATATACTTGGAATCTATCTTGTTGCAAGATAGACCTTATCTCCTCTCTTGGCTGAGAGCCAAGAGAGCATCTTTAGATGTTTCCTCATCGAAAGAAAATGGCAGAGAGAGAGAGAGATGGCTGCCTGCCCTGTTCTTTTGTCATTACCTGCACAGGTGAGGCCACACCCACCTCTGGTCACATGCGGAGGAAGTCCGTCCCCAGGAAGTTTACCTGCTTGCTGGACAGACATCCCTCCCCATGTTCTAACATGTACACTCTAGGAATGTTGTCATTGACTGCTCCTGTGTTTACATCCCACACTTATCTTGACCAGACAGATAGCCCCAAAAGAGGGCATGTAGCCCCGGGATGGTGAACTTCAGGCCCTGAGCCCCCCTGCCCCAGGCCAGTCTCTCAGGTCCTCAGGAATCTCCCAAGGCCACAGCCGTGTGAGGCAGGTTAGGCTGATAGGCACTGATCACCCAGTGAGCTTTGTAAGGATTTTGAACCCTGGCCTCCCCGGTCCAGCCCCCTAACCTTTGAATGCCTTGGAAATCCGACACTGCTTCTTGCCTGCTTGAATATAGGATATTTTCTCCTACTGCACAAAGGTAGAATTCGTCGTCCTTTGCCTCTGGACCTGTCATGTGGTCTCCCCAGAAGGTCTTCAAGAAGGAAATGTGGTCCTCCGGCTGAGAGTGGTTACTCATCCCCACTGTCATGGACTTGCTGGATGCAGAGGCACCAGCCAGGGACCCCCCCCCCCCGGTAAGAAGGATCAGAGACTGGGGGAGTGGTGGTGGGACGACGATTTATTTACTTGATTTTTTTGAGGGGAGCAGCCACTTAGCCTCACCTGGCTCCAGGGGCTGGTATCCATAGAGGCATACTGACTCCCAAGTTTGGAGCTTCCATTTGACAATGATGGCTAAAGAGTTGAAGAGCCCTCCTTGAAATTCCGTAACCCCCTTCCAACGCTGCATAAAGCAACAACCATCACCACATCTTGTGGCAGTGAGTTCCACCGGATGATTGTGTGCTGTGTGAAGAAGTAGCTTCTTTCTGGCTGTAAATGTGCTGTGGTAGTGGGTTTACTCTGGAAGGCTTGGATTCGAATCCCCATGCACTTAGTAACCTAGGAGGATGCTTTACTCTGCATCGGACCCTTGGTCCATCCACCTTAGTGTCTTCCACACTGACTGGTAGGGTCTCAAGTTCAAATCTTGCCCCAGCCAAGATTTCTCTAGCTGCCTTTAGGAAAGCCACTATCTCAGTTTGAACCTCTCATCAGCAGTATGCAAATTAGGCTGCTCTACCTCACAAGGTTGTCGTTGTGTTACTGAAGTAATGCATATACGACGTGCTTTAAGCACTCTGCAGCGCTTTGGAAATGTCATGTTTTGTTACTTGCGACAACTGTGAGGCCCTTAGTTCCTTTTCGGGGTGGGGGTGGGGACTCTGTCAGGGCTCATTCTGCCCCCTCACTTTTTAAATGAGAGTTCTTTGCCACATCTTGTCAGTCTCTCCATGCTTGTCCCACTTCAAATAAAACACTTTAGGAAGCTTGTTAGTAAAACTGGCTCATGCTTGATGTTCCTAAATTGACTTTTAATCTTCTCAAATCCAACAACTTGCAATTATAATGAGGCTCTGCTAAACGTTGTAGAAAATATTTCTGAATTCCTCATCTTGTTTTGTAAGCACCTGATCGCATTGCTGAAATTGATTTAATTTAAGTGACATGATTGACCTACTTTATACTCTAGTTTCCTTTCTCTTTCTCTGCTCTCCTCCCCCCCCCCTCCGGCCCCAATTTTGTTGTTAAGGAGAGGCTTTAAAAATGCTGGATATTACTTTGGATAACATAGGAGGGGGTGGGAGAGCTTTTTTCTTTTGCAAAAGCCAAAACCTTGTTTTAAAGTAGGATTATCAGATCAAAACTTCAGTGCTTTAATTCTGACATTATGTTCTATGGCAGTGTGAAAAATGAGAATGAGACTGCTGTTCTTTGCATGCTCACTGAGCAGCCTAGTACAGCTAGGGACATTTTCTTCCAAGTTAAACCTGAACGAGCTGCGTAGGAAAGACCTTTTAGAATGAGGGCTATCTCTTAAAACAGGTGTTGGCAAGGTTTACCTTGCCTGGGACGGTTCACTCCAGCGGAGATCCCTCCTAGGGCCGGATAGTGTGTGTGCGATTTTCGGCATCTGCGCATGCGCAGACGCAATTTTCAGCGCCTCAGAAGCGAGTTGCCACGCTGCACCGGTTTAGCGCAGCGCATGGGGACTCACCGAGCGAGTGGCTCGGTTCGGGGCTGGTTAAACGACCCCCATGGGCTGCTCGTGGCCCATGGGACTTAGGTTGCAGACCCCTGTCTTAAAATAAGTAGCACCTGACTCTTTGTATAAAATACAGGTTGCAAATCTGTTGTTCCGAAAGCTGGAAGAGAGAACAGCAGTGTTAGAGATAGAAAAAGAGGTTCTCACAGCAGCTTCCTTCTATTTTTAAATATTTAGGATTTTCTTTACCAAAAAACAGCAACAGAGAAGTTTCCCCAGATCTTTGTGGGGGGCGGGCAAGACATCTGCAAATCTGGAAAAGTGTTGTGGGCCCCACAATATACCATTTCACAGAAGTCCAACTGACAATGTCTATAACACCCTCCCACAAAAACCCAGGCAAATGAAACACAGACGGGGGGGGGGAGCCCTCCAGATGTTTTGGGACTATAATTCCCATCATCCCTGACCACTGGTCCTGTTAGGGATGATGGGAGTTGTAGTCCCAAAACATCTGGAGGGCTGAGTTTGCCTATGCCTGGGATAGACCAACGTTGCTGTCACTATATTGTAGACAGATATTGCAGAAGCTAAGAATATCAACTGCTAGCCTAAGGCCACCTTAAAAATTCATCGTAGAGGTGAATGTTGAACTGGGAACTTTCTAGGGGAACAGCTTACCCCAAATTTCCAGCTGTGGCAAGGTGGTGGTGCGCTAACTAGAAGATGTTCAGGGTCCCTTCTAACTAGATAGTTCTTAGTCACTTTGCTTTATTAGCCTTTCCAATGAATACCTCAATACGAGGCACTTAGATTGCTGTCGTTTACCTTTCTCCTCTCCTAGAAAAGAAGAAGAGAGATTCTTACCAATTAGGATGGTTTTGTGACATCTCATGGCAGTTGCTAAGCTATATGGCTTGAATTTCCATGTGGCTTCCGCAATACCACCCCCCTCTCCAAAAAACAAAACAAAACAAAAAACCAAGGCCAATCCTTTGCATTGCGGGATGTCCCTTTAGAATAGACATCTGGCGAGGCTAAGTGAGGTTATGGAACATTAATGATCAACCGCTGATTTGTTGGCGTCCCCTTTAGTTTGAGGGGGTCGATTTGTGGTGCTGCTGTGAAATTCAAACCTCCTTCAATTGGATCTCTACGCCAATAGCTTTGTGCTCTTAAGAAACTGTAATTAGAGCAGCGCTACCACTAGGGTTCTGCAGTTATAGCTTTTATACGGCAATTTCTTCCTTGGCAATGAGTGGCGAAGCCCCCCCCCTTCTTTCCAGAGCATTTATGAGTAGATACGATAGTTTAGGTTGTGTAATTGCCTGTGTATAGTCTTCGCCCACAGAGTTTCCTTATCTCTGGCATGTTTAATAATACTTGTGGGTGTAGAAGTGATGTACACTACCTTTTCTGCTTGGGGGGAGGGAATGCACTTGTCACCTTCACTGAATGACAGTTTTCTGCAGGGATCAGGAACTGTTCTTTTGCTGAAGCTGTGTTGTTAATGCATATATTTTAAAAAAAGAAGTCCTTTTTTTAGAGCACGCTCTGTGATGTTAAACCGCGAGAAGACATGTTCTCGTTAATGTTCTTATCTAAAGGGGGCACTATTTTCTATTTGACAGAGCAGAAACAAGAGCTGAAAAACTTGCTCTTGAATTTATTAAACTGCGAAGAAAAAAAGCCACATACTTGTTGCAGGTACAATTTGCTAAAGCATGGTAATCATTGCAATGTAATCAGCATAGGTCAAAGACACAAACATACGCTTCCTTTTGAAGCAGAGATTTTGTGCCTTTGCTATGCATAGCTAGTCTAGTACATGCACCTAGAATTCCTTGGAAGCACATGCTAGAAATTAAATCTGGTATTTTTGGGATGTGAAGCATTCTCTGCCACCCAGCTAAGACACTTCTCTAGTGAGGAATTGCATCCCAGGAATATTTCTCTGGGGATGACTCTGCCAATGGCTTTGATCATGATCAGGGGCTTATAATTTTTGGCTAGCCTTGCTGGCTAAATCAAAAGTTTTAGTTGCCCCCCTCCCTTACTAGCAAACCCAGCAAACTGTCCCCTTGTATTTCCCTCAGGAAGGGAACCATGCTAGCGTGAGCACCTTGAAGCATTGGCTTCAATTACCAACGCCCCCTCCCCCCAATTTAGATGCGGCAAGTAGATTTGTTGAAATCTGATTATCATAGTCTAAATTTGGGGTGTAATTTTATCCCCAGTGAAATTGACACACGATATTCCTGTTTATAAAACAGGGGTATAAACAAGGAGCTGTGTTTTGGATTATGTACAGCACTTTAAGAGTTTTGTGATACAACGGTCTATAAACATTTCTAAATAAGTAATTTTTGCCTCCCCTGCATCGGCTCACTTCCCTGAGCCGTCTCCAAGGTAACTGGCCTGGAGTTGTGGATTTGTCTTTTCATTTGAATCCAGGCTCCGGCCTACCGGCTGAATGTGAAAACCCATCATAGATTAAACAAATCTATCGGTCTATCAGGGTATCCAGTCATGCACCTAGTTTGCTCCAGCTTGTGGCAAACTTTAGCCTAGATAATTATATTGATAAAAGTGGGTGGGAGTGAGAGCTTAGGCTAGACTTCTGTGCCTCTTTCCAGCTGGATGATTCATTTCCAGCTGGATGTTTGAGCCATTAAATCAATGAACACAGGATGCTGCAATCAATGAGGAAGCTTCCACTCGGATTCAGAGGGAGCTAACATAAGCCCAGTGGGATTTATATGAACAGTGACATTCTCAACTTTTAACAGGCTCGGCAATGTTCAGAAACTGTTCTGGGAAAGCCACGTTTAACTTCTTGCTCCAATTCACTAAGTACCTTTTTAGCATTATTCTTTCAGTTTTGGACACAGGTGGGGTGTGAAGTGAGTAGAGCTATTTCAAGCATTGCACATGGACCTATGCTTTTGTGACAAATTTTACAGGAGCGTGTGAAGGAACTCTTTCTCTTTCCCCTTTTATGGATTTGTGAATTGAAGCTCATTTATTTATTTTATTAGATAGGTTTCTAACTCACTCGTCATCATGAAGATCTCAGGCGGTGTACAATGGCAGTTACATTGCATACTTATAGAGAACGCTAAAACAATCAAGGCCACAAATGATGAAAGGAGCAGGTTGAAATACAAGGCAGACAGTGAACTTACAAAATCCAGAAGGACTCAGTTTTCTGCATAAAATACCCACATATCTTGCAAATGCCTGGGCAAATAGATGGACAATTTCTTGACATTGAAACGACATCATTGGTTACTAGGCGGGCTTTTAGCAGGAGGGTTTACAGTTCCGGGCACTACAATTTAAGAAGGATATCGACAAGCTGGAACATGCCAGGGCCAAGAGCTAGAGTAAATCAGAAGTTGCAGCAGCAACTAGAACACATCTGAACCAGGTGGTACATGACACCAGTCAAGCTTGCAAAAATCTATCATTTGCCCGATAATAAATGTTGGAAATGTAAGGAAACTGAAGGTACATTCTTTCACCTTTGGTGAACGTGCCCAAGGATTAAGGCTTTCTGGGAGATGATCTATAATGAAATGAAAAAGGTATTTAAATATACCTTCCTGAAGAAACCAGAGGCCTTTCTCCTGGGCATGGTCAGCCAATTGGTGCCAAAGAAGGATAGAACTTTCTTTATGTATGCCACAACAGCAGCAAGAATACTCATCGCAAAGTATTGGAAGACACAAGATCTACCCACCTTGGAAGAATGGCAGATGAAGGTGATGGACTATATGGAACTGGCAGAAATGACTGGCAGAATCCGAGACCAGGGAGATGAGTCGGTGGAAGAAGATTGGGAAAAGTTTAAAGATTATTTACAGAAATACTGTAAATTAATGAATGTTAGAATGATGTTGGATTGAAACTAAGTGGTCTTTAGCTGTAATGTTATACCTGAAGGAGGCCCAGTATACCTGAAGGAGCGTCTCCACCCCCATCGTTCTGCCCGGACGCTGAGGTCCAGCGCCGAGGGCCTTCTGGCGGTTCCCTCATTGTGAGAAGCAAAGCTACAGGGAACCAGGCAGAGGGCCTTTTCGGTAGTGGCGCCCGCCTTGTGGAACGCCCTCCCATCAGATGTCAAAATGATAAACAACTACCTGACATTCAGAAGACATCTTAAGGCAGCCCTGTTCAGGGAAGTTTTTAATGTATGATATTTTAGTGTTTTTTGGTTTCTATGGAAGCCGCCCAGAGTGGCTGGGGAAACCCAGCCAGATGGGCGGGGTACAAATAATAAATTATTATTATTATTATTATTATTATTATTATTATTATTATTATTATTATTATTTAGCAACAGTTAGATATCGTTTGAGTGGTAAGAATTTGTCTAAGTGGTTTACAAAAACATAAAATCTAATATTACAATTCTGGAAAAAAATTATTTAAATGTTAGGAATTGCAGGGAATGGACTCAAACTGTGTTTGTTACAATTCTGAGCAGCACAGTCCTGAAAATTTTGTAACTGCACTATATTTAACGTTGACACATTATACTTTACTGGATTGCTGCCAGAATTGTCTTCATTAATTTATCTAACACACAGTTGTTTGTGACACGCATCATTATGTTTTGTCAAGCTGGTATCAACTGCAGTGATCACAAGGAAGTCTCTTGCTTCAAAGGATTTGGAAGTGCCAAAAGCATTACCTGAGCTTTGGAAGCCCTGGAAGAGTCTCTCTTTATTCCAGCCAAACTGTTGCCTTCCTAGCCTTTAGATCAGGATTGACTTACATAAGAAGTTGTTGTGCCTAACTCAGAGCAAACAATCCAACACATATTCCCTCAGTTCAGATACCACCTGCCCAACCAAGGTTTGGCCCCTGGGAAAATATCTGTTGCTTGCATGCCCCTCCATTCTTGCTTCCCTCCCTTACATAAGCCAGTTCTTTCCTGAACTTCCTGGTTCATCATAACCATAGTTGGCCATGATGTTTAAATCTGGGAAACTGCGGTTATTGATAACCATAGTTTGCCTCCAAAGCATAATCACAAACCCCAATTTGACTTAAGTTTCCTGCTCCACATTTGGTGGCTATTACTAAACTTGGCTGTGCTGTCTGGGTGCTGAGAGGAGTTGTAATCCAACAGTCTCAAGGGCACTACGTTGGTGAAGGCTGGTTTACAGCAAGACAGGCCAAAGTGGGTGCTGAATGAGTGTGTACCTGGTAATGCAGTTCCTTGCACACTTTCTGTATATCATGATGCAATGGCTCCCTTCAGGTCTGTATAGGGGGAAAGAAATGTGTGAAGTCAACTGACCCGTACCTTAAAAGCTATTTTATCTCTCTGCTTCTGGTCTTTGTGTGTTGAGGAACAGGCAACTTAAAAGAAAAACCCAGAAGTAAACAGAGGAAGCCAAAAGCCATTAATTACGAAGTTTGCTTGAGCAACGAACAACCTGACCTTCCAGAAAATGAGAAATTCAGAAACTTTGATAAGCAGTTTCTGTTCTCCCCTCCTTCTTTTTCTGTTGATGCTACAAGAGGGAAAATAAGTTCATACCAACTGTGCAATCTTAGACATTGTCTTATGTTCCACTGAGTTGAGTAGAGCTTGCTCCCAGGTAATGGAATAGAACCACAGCCTGAGTTGCAAATAATTATCTGCATTGCAGGAAAACCCGCATGACAGAAAGGAGCCCTCAGCATAGAAAACTAGATGTGTTACTCATAGTGTGTTGTCAAAACTTAGGCTTGTGGTTTGTCTTACTACAGGCATACCATGAGCTGTAATCTATGTTTGTTTTGGGTCGGACACACCATGAACTCACGTTCGGACCACACCCTAAGCCAAACCATGGCTTAGCTCTCAGCAGCCACAATCTCTGCTTCAGGACCCCTCACGTCACCTGTTCACGCTAAACCATGGTTTGGCTTAGCATTACATATGAAACAGCTCAGGGTCAGTGGTATGATGTGTTCTATCTTAACTTACACTACGAGGCCAGTTTCCCAGCAGATGGCAGATGGAAGACTTGTAGGCTGCGGTCCAAATTTTTAAATTGCCAGAGTAAATGTTGTTCAAAGAAGCCCTGCAATGATTGTGGCATTGTTGGGAAATATCTAAGTTGTTTCTTCCTTCCTGCTGGCCACACACTTCCAGAGGAATGAAGTGTGTTCAGATACCTATGTTTGTGCTAGGCAGTTCTAAAACCATACCCTTAAAATCGCACACTTTTCACGGCTGTGTAATGGGGAAGACTTTCTGGTGCCTAAGTTGTTCATTCCTCCAGGCATTCCAATCCTTTTTTGCCACAAAAGATATTTAGCATTTCTATATCTACACCCTGCCTTCCATGATGGAACTCAAAGCAGACCAAACCCAGACCTGCTTGGCTTCAGCAATGTCACTGAATCATGTGACTTGGGACAACAGTGCTCTGGTTTGGAGGCCATACAAAGTGCATCACGGACATTATCCCAGCAATCTTTTACAACAGCCCCTTAAGGCAGCCTTCACCCACTAGGGGCCCTGCGAACATCTTGAACTACGACTCCCATGAGCACCAGCCAGCACAGCCGGCAGTTAGGGCTGATGGGAGTTGTGGCCTAAAACACCTGGAGGGCGCCGGGTTGGCAAAGGTTGCTCTAAAATGCACCAGTGTTACTATTCCAACTTTGCAGTTTGTGGGTGGAGGCCAAGGGAGAGAGAACTAAGGCTGCCAAGCAAGTTCAGCAAATTTTAAACAAGCAATTCCCCATCTGATGTGCTTATCCCACTTCCAGTTTCATAAAGAAGTCCAGAAAGGATAACAACCTGCAAAAAAAAAAAAAAGAGATAGAATATAAGCAGAAAGAGGCGGGCAGAGAGAGTGTGTGGCATTTCTGCTGTAGCAATCTCACTCCCTCTAGGTTACCTATGGCTACCAGGCTAGTGTTTTAAAACAAGACTGTATTAGCTCTTACACAGCATAGGAACATGCCTCATATTGAGTCAGATCTTTTGTCCATCTAGCTCAGTATTCTCTCAGGGTGGTCCAACTTTTCATACCAAGTGGGCTGTAAGGGTACTTTGACCCGAAACCCACGGGCCACATACTGCCTTGTTGCACAGGGGTGGGGAGCAAGGCCAAAATTAGACACCCACCCAGCAGCCCTTGCTCTGCCTGTCCAAAGCAAGGCTCCATGCTTTGGAAAGGAGGCACGAGGTTCTGGCAGGGTCCTGGAGCCCTCCTTCTTCCTACCCAAAGCTGAGAAAGTGAGGTGGGAGGGCTCTGGGACACAGAAGGCTGTTTTAACTAACTACTCTGAGAAGCATCAATGCCTTAACTATCACAGCCTTGTATTAAGCACTTGCTCTGCAGCTGTAAGTGACCAGGAATTGCATACTGGTGAATACATGGAATTCCCTGCACGTGGACTGGTAGAGGCTGGTGAAATATTGCTGCCTTTCTGTTTTGTCCAGCAGAAGAAACTGAGCTGGCAGCCAAAGAAGTAAATCCCCACTTCGCCTCACAGCATAAAAATGCAGCTGGTAGCTTTCTGTCCCTCCTCTGCCAGGCCTTAGCAGGCTAGTAACTTTTGCGATCTTATTTGCAAGGCCAAGCTTACAAATTAAAACGGATCCACACACAGCAAGATCTACCCCTGAAGGCCATTTCCATAGTTGCATGCATATTTTGCTATGTGCACAGGCTCTTCAAATCTGTGGCCCATGTCTGCTGCCCAGGTGGGATGCCTGACCTAGTTTGTTTACCAAAGACGTTTATGGCCTTGCAGATAAACCACATCGGAACAATACAGTGGTGCCTCGCAAGACGAAAAGAATCCGTTCTGTGATTCTCTTCGTCTAGCAGTTTTTTCGTCTTGCGAAGCAAGCCCATTGACGGATTAGCGCTATTAGTGCTTTTAGCGGCTTTTAGCGGCTTATCTGCTGATCGGATCAGCTGATAAGCGGCTTAGCGGCTTAGAAAAAGGGGGGGGGGGAGGAAAAAAACCCAGCAGGAACTCACAAGACATTGTCGTCTTACGAAGCAAGCCTATAGGGAATTCGTTTTGCGAAGCACCTCCAAAACGGAAAACTCTTTCGTCTAGCGAGTTTTCTGACTTGCAAGGCATTCGTCTTGCGGGGCACCACTGTAGTTCTGATTATCACAGGAGAACAGGGCAGGGGAGCAAAAGTTGGATACCTCTTGAGGAAGCTGGCTTTTATTTTTCCTCATTTTTGACTCCCACCCAATCTTTGTCTGATGAGCACTCTATCCTGGCAAGCTCTTCGTAGGAGTGCGGGAAGTAAACACTGCAAATAACGTCTGTTCATCAAACTGGAAGAAGGAGGCATTGTTTTGAAATATTTGTTTGACCGAAACCTCTTGAGGCATTGAGTGGGCATCTGTGTGCTTTTTGTGAACATTTTCTCCCCTAGGGAAAAAACATTCTCCACCACCACACACATACTTTGGGTTGGTTTTGGTTGGGTTTTTGTTTGTTTGAGAAGTGCAAAAGGGAGCAAAAGTGTTGTCACATGGAAGCCTAATACACCTTTAGGATGAATTAGCTTCCTTTACCCACAGTGAAGCTGTCACACAGCCAAATCTTGACTGGCTGTGGTACGACAGCGTTATTCTTAAGAAGGTTGATTTGGGGAGGGGAGGAGACAAGGATGTAGCAGCCATTGAAGGTAGCAGACACCAGCTAAGCATTAGCAGAAGGCGTGATGGGGTGCCGCAGATCACCTGACCCTTTGGTCAGTTGCATCGCTGCTGCTTATTAGGAGGCAGAGGGAAGGCGGTGGCAAGGTTGAAGCTGTACAAACAAACCGGTGGATACACCAGATTGGCTCCATTGGAAAGCGTTTAATGTTTAATAGATTATTGTATTTTAATATTCTGTTGAAAGCCGCCCAGAGTGGCTGGGGAAACCCAGCCAGATGGGCGGGGTATAAATAATAAATTATTATATTATATAATTATTATTATTAGCACCTCCCCACTGTTCCCCCTCCTGCTCTGCCTCCTGGTAAGCAGCACCAATGGTCGGAGGACAGGTGAGCAGCAGTGGCTCACAATGCTAACTACTACTACAGATTACTAGTGTGAAAAGGGAAAGATTGCAAGGACTTCTGGAGAAACGTTCAGGCTTCCCGAAGGACTCCGAATCAAGAAACAAAGATAATAGTGTTTCATTCGGTTGCTGCTTGCAAGTTCAGCTTCAGCTGGTCAGCAGAATAGAAGAATAAACCATTGAACAATTAGGAGAGCCAGTGTGGTGTAGTGGTTAGAGTGTTGGACCAGGACCCGGGAGGCCAGGGTTCAAATCCCGGCTTGGTCATGAAACTCACTGGGTGACTTTGGGTCAGTCATCACCTCTCAGCCTAACCCACCTCCCAGGGTTGTTGTGGAGATTAATGGGGGGGGATCATGTATGCCACCTCGAGTTCCTTGGAGAAAAAGATGGGATAGAAATGGAATCATTAATTGAATAAATCCAACAACAACAAGAACTTTGTTGCCTGGTTGCAACCTGGAGGTCACGCTTTGCATTTAGCAATGCACAAGCAATAGGAGAATGAGTTTTTGCTGTGCCACTGTGCCCATCTTTTCCAAGACCTTGCCACTCATCCCTTTCTTCCATCATCAGGTTGACTGGTAAAGCAACCAGTTTTGCAATTTAGCCCACAAACAGATGAGGGAGAGCAGCAGGATCTGGGGTGGAAGGCATGCTTGTCGTAACTTTGCCCTTCCGTAGACATTATTAGTGACAAAGGTATGATCTCTGAGTTGCACCCTGGCTCAGTGAGTTGCTATTCGCAGCCCTCTCTGAATAGGTGTATCTGAAGAAGTGTGCATGCACACGAAAGCTCATACCAAGAACTAACTTAGTTGGTCTTTAAGGTGCTACTGGAAGGAATTTTTTTATTTCTCTCTGAATAGGGTTAGTGGTTGTTGTTAATTAATTAAATTTATATTCCACTCTTCTTCCCCAGGGTGGCAAATGCTCAAGCAATGCAGCATTAAATCTAAAAGCAATTCTGATACGAATTCAGACTAGGATATATCTTTATCTAAAAGCCTTTTTGAAAGAGAAAGGTCTTCAGCAGGTGTTGAAAAGACAACAGAGAGACGGTGCCTGTCTAATATTTAACCGGAGGGAATTCCCAAGGCTAGGTTCAATGATGCTAAAGGCCTGATTTCTGTAATGTGTGGGACAGACTTCCTGATAAGATGGTATCTATATCTATAGGAGACTGTCTCCTGCCAAGTGCAGTCATCAGTGTATACTTGGTGAGACAATATTTCAGGTACGGATGCCTGCTGTTCAAGAGCCTTCTTTTAGGGCAGCGTCACCTGTAGGCCTTTGACCTGTGCTCACCTGCCTCAACCTGTCATGTGAGTGTCAGGTTTCCTTCCCCGGGAAGAAAAATTACTGGGAACATAGTAAGGTGCCTTGTGCTACGTAAAGAGCGTTGTTCCATCCAGCTTTGTGTTGTCTACATAAACCAGCATCAGCTCTTCGCAATTTTATGAAGGGCTTTCTCCCAGCCCTACCAAGAAAAAGAAGAAGAAGAGTTTGGATTTGATATCCCGCTATATATATATATATATATATATATATATATATATATATATTTATAAATAATTATTGAGAATTTCAAGATTACAAGAAAAATAAAAAACAACACCACAATACAAAAAAAAGAAAAAATGAATAAAAAAGGAGAAAAGCACAAAATATATAACAATACAGCAAAAGAAAATAAAAAGAAGAAAAGAAAAGAAAAAAGAAGAAAAAACCACAAATCCCGAATTGCATATCGATAATTTCCATTTGCTTGTTTCATTGACCTCCTCACACCTCCCTTTTTGTATTCTAATTTGATAATTTTTCCAGCAAATTCTTTCCATCTTTCTCAATTTTTGTTATAGAATTTATCTTAACAATTTAACTAATAATTAACTCAACAAATCTTTTCCATCTTTCCCCATATTCTGTTATTCAAATTATCTTAATTTATTTAACCTTATCTTACCCCTATGTACCTTAAAACTTAAATCTTAATTTTCAAATATACATAGCTCCTGATAACATTTCTGCTAGGGTCGTATAGTTTCATTCCCACATTTTCCCTAATATTCATTAAGCTAATTCTAAAATACAAAATTTCCATTATAAATTCTCTTTCAATCATCATCCAGCATCTCTTCTTCCTGGTCTCGGGTCGTGTCAGTCCTTACTGTCCATTCCATCTAGTCCATCAACCTGGAAGCCTTATGTCCAAGGCCCTTAAATCTCTTCCATGTCCCTTCTGCAATTCTTCTTCATCTTGTTGGTGCTTTATAAGGGACGCAGGTGGCGCTGTGGGTAAAACCTCAGTGCCTAGGACTTGCTGATCGTAAGGTCGGCGGTTCGAATCCCCGCGGCAGGGTGAGCTCCCGTCGTTCGGTCCCAGCTCCTGCCCACCTAGCAGTTCGAAAGCACCCCTAAGTGCAAGTAGATAAATAGGTACCGCTTTATAGCAGGAAGGTAAACGGCGTTTCTGTGTGTGGTACTGGTGCTGGCTTGCCAGTTGCAGCTTCGTCACGCTGGCCACGTGACCCAGAAGTGTCTTCGGATGGCGCCGGCTCCCGGCCTCTTGAGTGAGATGAGCGCTCAACCCTAGAGTTGGTCACGACTGGCCCATACGGGCAGGGGTACCTTTACTATCCCGTTTTATCACTACCCTAAGGAGTCTCAAAGCGGCTAACATTCTCCTTTCCCTTCCTCCCCCACAACAAACACTCTGTGAGGTGAGTGGGGCTGAGAGACTTCAAAGAAGTGTGACTGGCCCAAGGTCACCCAGTAGCTGCATGTGAAGGAGCGGAGACACGAACCCGGTTCCCCAGATTACAAGTCCACTGCTCTTAACCACTACACCACACTGGCTTTCAGGAGCACAACCCGAAAATACTTATTCTGAAGCGTATTTATCCCGAGGTATGACTGTACCGCCCTATACCGGGTGTGTGTGTGTGTGTCTCAGGGTGGTTCACAGAATAGAATCAAGATATAAAACCACAAAATACCTAATAAAAATAAAAACAACAACCCAATAGCCCCCTCCCCAAAACACATAGGATGTAAATCAGATCAACCAAAGGCCTGGTTAAAAAGGAACGTTTTGCCTGGCGCCTAAAGGTGTATAGTGAAGGCGCCAGGTGAACCTCCCTGGGGAGAGCATTCCACAGATGGGGAGCCACTGCAGAGAAGGCCTCGTGTTGCCACCCTCTGGACCTCTCGAGGAGGAGGCACACGAAGAAGGGCCTCAGAAGGGGATCTCAGGGTCTGGGTTGGTTCACATGGAAAGAGGTGGTCCTTGAGGTATTGCGGTCCTGAGCCATTTAAGGCTTTGTAGGTCAAAACCAGCACTTTGAATTGGGCCCGGAAACTATTTGGTAGCCAGTGCAGTCAGACCAGGATCGGTGTAATATGCTCAAACGGCCTCGGTCCAGTATACCTGAAGGAGCGTCTCCACCTCCATCGTTCTACCCGGACACTGAGGTCCAGCACCGAGGGCCTTCTGGCGGTTCCCTCATTGCGAGAAGCCAAGTTACAGGGAACCAGGCAGAGGGCCTTCTCGGTAGTGGCGCCCTCCCTGTGGAATGCCCTCCCACCAGATGTCAAAGAGAACAACAACTACCAGACTTTTAGAAGACATCTGAAGGCAGCCCTGTTTAGGGAAGCTTTTAATGTTTGATGTACCATAGTATTTTAATATTCTTTTGGAAGCCGCCCAGAGTGGCTGGGGAAACCCAGCCAGATGGGCGGGGTATAAATAATAAATTATTATTATTATTATTATTATAAACCGTCTTGCTGTGGTGAGCAACCTGGCCACTGAATTCTGCACCATCTGAAGTTTCCGAACCATCTTCAGAGGCAGCCCTACGCATAATGCATTGCAGCAATCTAACCTTGAGGTTACCACAGCATAGACAACCGTAGTTAGGCTATCCAAATAAATCCAGAAGCAGTGGTGAACGTAGGGTTGGCAGCTCACTATTACTTCTGCTACCCCAACCTGTAACACCGCATTTTCTTTTCCATTACTGAATCAAGCTTCACCTTTGTCCTGTCAACTTCTGCCAAGACTGCACCCTAGCTGGGCAAGGATGCTATGGTATGCAGAGGAGGAACCCCAGAAATTCCTTACCAATAGACAGGAACAGGACTATATATAACTCTGGTGCCATCTGTCACTATCACATTAAACAATCAACATTAAAATTGAACCTTTGCCATTCTGCTCGCTCTTCCTGGTATCCTTAATGGCTTGTTTGTTCACTCTTCATGCGAAAAAAATATGTCCACATTAAATTGGCAAGCGACAAATCTACCCATCCCTATTTTTACTCGTATGGTTATTGCTCACCCCTTTGACGTGGAGCCAAAGGGCTGTGTAGCAAATGCCACATGGGGGAAAGAGGGGCAATGAGAGAATGAATAATCTGCTAGCTCAATCTCCCCCAATTTGGTGCCCTTCTGAGTCCTAATCCCATAGCTCAGGGATGATGAGAGTTTGAGTTGAGCAACATCTGGAAGGTGCCAAGTTGGGAAAGGCCGGGGTACACAAACGGTGAAATCATTCCTCTGTCTCTGGGTCTGTAGCTAAAATTATAGCAAGTTTTGGGGAAGCCTGAGGATTGCAAAAATGCAAAGAGCTTTAGAAGAAGGACAGCAACCAGAAAATTAAGGCAGGACTGAAGAACCTAAGCTGTCCAGTGAGTATTGAGTGTGCTCATTGGTCACAGAGCGCTGAATGAGAGGTGGCAGAGAATGGAATTCTGGGTTGAGGGCGAGGAGACAGAATAGAGTGTGCCTGGCTTACTGGAACCCTGAACAGGGACACTCAACACTGACCAGTTTATTGCAGGTCTTGCTTCTCCGTATTTTCCATTGGTGGAATCTTGAAACAGTCAAACAGTTGACTGTTTGCACCACTGTTACTGTTTGAGGTTGTTGGTCATATATAAATAACCTGTAATTATGGTCAGAATAGGAATTTGAAGTACGTGCAGCATGAAAAGATCTCTACACCTTTAGGTTGTGAATCTTCCTTCCAGCCTTCCTGTTTCCTTTGTATCTCTGCCCTTGGTGACTCAAGAGAGTGCAGCAGGCGGACGGAACGCTGCTCATTTTGGAAGACATTGCCTTCTCCCACCTTGCAAAGTTGCCAGTTGCAGAGGCTGATGAGCTAACTCAGAGGGAAGATATTTGACATTACCCCCATCTAGCTGGGCTGAGCATAGCTTTTTTTCTTTCAAGAATTGTAGCATTGTAACAGGAGGAATGGCAAAGAAATGTCACACGGGGCTGCCCAGTGACTTTCCTGGGAAATGTGAAATACTGGCTGCTAAAGTCTGAGAGGAAGGGAGGCGAAGGGCTGTAGTTCAGTGGTAAAACATTTGCCTTGCATGCAGACAGTCCCAGGTTTAGTTCCCGGCATCTCCAGGTAGAGAAACTGGAGCCCTTAAGAGCCGCTGCCAGACACTGTAGATTTAGTGTTTCTGGTATCCTGCTACTGTTGGACTACAACTCCCATAGTCCCTGACCACTGTTCTTACTAGCTAGGGATGATGGGAGTTGTAGTCCGAACAGCAGCTGGGGACCCAGGTTTGAGAAACACTGGTGTAGAGAATTCTGGACCAATGGTTTGACTTATCGTAAGACAGTTTCTGAAGAGAAGACTCCCTGGAAAAGACCCTGATGTTGGGAAAGATGGAGGGCACAAGGAGAAGGGGACGACAGAGGACGAGATGGTTGGACAGTGTTCTCGAAGCTACCAGCATGAGTTTGACCAAACTGCAGGAGCCAGTGGAAGACAGGAGTGTCTGGCGTGCTCTGGTCCATGGAGTCATGAAGAGTCAGACACGACTAAACGACTAAACAACAACAAGGACAGTTTCCAGCTGCGAAGTGGGCGAGGAGGTGGTTGCAGTGAGAGCTGTTTGAAGGCAGTCTTTCTGAGAATGTTTGCAGTGAACTTGAGGAAGAGTTTGGGCCAGATACCACCCACGTATTGGCCCCTTAGTGTGAGGGGGTCCAGCTTATCTGGGAAAGCCCAAGATCCACTGAATCCAAACTCTCTCGTCCCAGTGGACCTTGATTTGGATTACGTTGTGCAATTGCCAGGGCTGCTTTCAGACAACACCTCGTTCCATTTTCCCGATGTTTCCTTACCTGGTAACATCCATGTTTTATGTGATCTTTCATACAGCATGAAAGCCAATTATGAAAAGCTAATGGAATCTAGTTTAATGCTCATTTCCCTGTTATCTGCTTTCATAATCATAAATAAAAACATTAATAATAAATTTTCAAACACACCAACCTGGAAAATCGTGGGAGTTTTGCATTGTAATTTCATGCTACAAAAAGGGATGGTATTTCGGCATACAGTTCTTGCCTGCTGTTTAAAGTTTAGCGCAACATTTATATTGGTTTAAAAGCCACAGTTCTGTAATGCAACTTGTAATTCTGTGTACAGTGGTATCTCGGGTTAAGTACTTAATTTGTTCTGGAGGTCCGTTCTTAACCTGAAACTGTTCTTAACCTGAAGCACCACTTTAGCTAATGGGGCCTCCTGCTGCCGCCGTGCTGCCGGAGCACGATTTCTGTTCTCATCCTGAAGCAAAGTTCTTAACCCGAGGTACTATTTCTGGGTTAGCGGAGTCTGTAACCTGAAGCGTCTGTAACCTGAAGCGTATGTAACCCAAGGTACCACTGTAAAAGAAATGTTGGAATTTGGGAGAGAAATGCTAGCCTGTTAATCAGGAAAACAAATGCAATAATCCCCACATTTTAATGCACCTCAGGTGATTCAGGAATATAATGTATATAAACAGTTGTTCCTGGGTATTTTGTGCAGTTGAATCTGAATGAAATGCAAACTTATCGCAGATGGAATGGAGAAAGTCCATCAAATAAACTCCTTTAATAAATTATAAAATGGTGTGCAAGGCAAGTGCCATTCACAAACACGGACACAAGTTTGCCGTCTTGTACCTGCCATAATGCCATTCACACCCATCCAGCGACCGCACATTTCTCCCGGGTAGCTTTCGGTGGGGAGCCTGAGGCTACGAAGCAATTTTTGTAGTTTCCGCACGGCTTTGGAAAGGAAGCTGCTTGTTGTGAATTCACCAAGCCGTAGCACTGCGGCAAAATTTCCATGAAAGTAGCTGAGGGCAACGAACAAAGTATTGCTCTCTTTGCAGAGAGAGAGAGAGAGAGAGAAGTTTTCGCTCTAAAATTTAGGCAAGAGCAGGAAAGTTGCATTTATTACAGCAAGGGCAAACTTCTATAGAGGTTATTTAGCTAGATGTCCCAGATGCCTTTATCATATGCGCTCTCTTTATGTCTACTCCTGGGTGGTTTTAACTTTGAAATCCACCTGGAGGTTTCGATATCAGGAAACGATGCTGCAGCCTTGATTGATAAAAGAATATCTCTTTCATTGGAGGTTTTTAAGTAGAGGCTAGATGGCCATTTGTCATGGATCCCTGCACTGCAGGGGGTTGGACTAGATGACCCTCGGGGTCTCTTGCAACTCTACAGTGCTGTGATTCTGTGATGTGAACCTTAAGATCTGTCATCTGAGACCTTTCCCCAGAGGTTCTATGTGTGAGAACGGACTCCCTTGGGAGGTTGCCGGCTGTCTTGGAGGTTTGACCACCTGTTATCAATGATCTAGTTGAGATTCCTGCATTTCAAAGTGTTGGCGTTGACCTTTAAAGCCCTAAACAGCCTCAGCCCAGTATACCTGAGTCTCCACCCCCATTGTTCAGCCTGGACACTGAGATCCAGCTCCGAGGGCCTTCTGGCAGTTCCCTCACTGTGAGAAGTGAGGTTACAGAGAACCAGGCAGAGGGCCTTCTTGGTGGTGGCGCCCGCCCTGTGGAATGCCCTCCCACCAGATGTCAAGGAAATGAACAACTATCTGACTTTTAGAAGACAGGGCTACAAGGTAGCCCTGTTTAGGGAAGTTTTTAATGTTTGATTTTTTATTGTGTTTTTAATATGCTGTTGGAAGCCGCCCAGAGTGGCTGGGGAGGCCTGGCCAGATGGGTGGGGTTTAAGTAATAAATTGTTGTTGTTGTTGTTGTTGTTGTTGTTGTTGTTGTTATATCACATTGCAAGGCTCTGGGGATCCTTTCCAACTCTACAATTCTGTGACTATATGAAGGGAGTGGATCTTTTGCTTGTAGTCCCCTGCCTGTTATTATTATACGTATTAGTCACTTTTTCCACTTATGCGACTCAAAGCACCTTAGAGAAACAAACATTAAAAACAAGCATAGAAAGCAACCTGAAATGCTCACCCACCTTATGTATAAAAGGGTAAAATCAACTCACCCCACTAGTAAGATGAGCAGAAGAACAGGCTACAAATGTACTCCCCTTGCAAAAAAAAAGTTTCGGTAAATAAAACTGCTTTTGTTTTGATGCTGAAAAGCTGATATTGATGGTACCACATGGGCCTCTCTAGGAGAGCATCCCACCACAGGGAGCCACCACTGAGAAGGTCAGGTTTTTGACACCACCCTGAGATATGGGGGGGGGTGTCCTATGAAACACTCCCTTAGTGAGGCCACCGATATGAATAGCTTTTTGGCACCAGGTTAAGTGTCGTTTTCTCACAGACACTTGATGGAATATGACAAATGGGTTGTTTTGCTCCCATGTTGGTGATGCTTTTGAACTGCCGGTGATACATCCGAGTTACATTTTTGAGAACGCTCCTGTTTTGATGTTGTTACGATATGTGTTTTTAAACTTGGTTGTATGCCGCCAAGAGACTGCCCTGGCAAATGACAAACGGAATGAATCATCATAATAAAAATAGCATAGCCAAGCGTCGAACACAATTAACAGCAAGTAACACTTGCTTTTTGTATATTTAGCACTGCTGTATCACTTTGGAGAGCTCTGCATACATTATTTCGAACAGCACCCCTGGAAGGTAGGTAGGTCAGGATTATCGCAGTGTCTACGAGTGAACTCGGCTAGAGAGCACAGACAACTAATGCTACTGGCTTTTGAAAACAGAAAGAATTAGCTAATGTCGTACACAACAGGTCTGTCAGTGGCCAGGGCCGTCTTAAGCATATCCGGCGCCCCCCCCGGCAACTCCAAAACAAGGGAGGGGGCAGTGGAAAATGTCCTCTGCCTCCCCCACCGCCCCGATCCCCGGTGTGGCGGGGGCAATCAAGCAGGAAAACGTGCTGGCGGACATGCTCTCCGGTGTTGGGGCGTCCGAGAAGGCAGCCCGGGAAGGCTGCGTGCCCCCTTTCACCAGGAAGCAGGAGGAGGGCAACGACCAGGAGCAGGGAAATCTTTAGCAGATGCAGAGGCCCGTCCTAAGCTTCTGTGGGGATCGCTCTCCTCCTGCGGAGGCTTGGGAAGGAAGCTGCATGCCCACCAGCCATATAGTTGGTGGGGCGCAGCTGGTGGACGTGCAGGGAAAGGGGAGGCTGCTGGCCAAGCTGCGCAGTTCCCCCACTCACTAGGGCGCCCCTGAGAGGCTGGCGCCCTGGTGCAACGAACTACTAAGACCAATGGGAAAGACGGCTCTGTCAGTGGCTGTTACGTAATGTCCAGTGGCTGCATTGCTCCTGAGTAATAACAAAAGAGGGACGCGGGTGGCGCTGTGGGTTAAACCACAGAGCCTAGGGCTTGCCGATCAGAAGGTCGGCGGTTCGAATCCCCGCGACAGGGTGAGCTCCTGTTGCTCAGGCCCTGCTCCTGCCAACCTAGCAGTTCAAAAGCATGTCAAAGTGCAAGTAGATAAATAGGTACCACTCTGGCGGGAAGGTAAAGGGCGCTTCCATGCACTGCTCTGGTTCGCCAGAAGCGGCTTAGTCCTTTTGGCTACATGACCTGGAAGCTGTACGCCGGCTCCCTCGGCCAATAAAGCGAGATGAGCACCGCAACCCCAGAGTCGGTCACGACTGGACCTAATGGTCAGGGGTCCCTTTACCTTTACCTTTAATAGCAAAAGAAGAAATCTGGTACCATCTCCTGCATTTGGGGACTTCTCTCATTAGGAAGAGAATGTTGGACTTTTGATCAGCACAGCGGTTCTTGCATTAACAAGCAGAAGAAGCCCAAGTCCTAAGACAGGATCAGTCCTCTGCAGCTTCTCCCATGCAATACATGCCACGTTATTCCTCAGCCAAGGGGGTGGGAGCGTTGTAGGTGCGTCAATGAATCAAATCAAAGTTTGCAATGTTACACATTTATGACCTAGATTTCAATGAATCAGCATTCAAAGAAAACGCGCTCGTTGAATCACCCAAGCAACCCAACCAGTATGTACAGACTCAAAAGTGTGTGCCTCTGGATAGGAATGCTTCAGTGGGAGCCTGTGGGGCGAGAGATTTATGGCTTTTAGCACTCTGAATGAGAAAACGTGATGAGTTCTATGTGCAGAGCCACAATGTTAGCAGGGCTATAATTAACCCTACTGTGGCAATAAATTTTCTTTCCCAACAGCGAATGAATCATTTGTTTTATTGAGATGAAATTGGATAATAAGACAAGAGTTCTGCTTCTTAGTCACCTGTACTATGGTTTCTGTGCTTTTTTTGAAAAAAACAAACACCACCCCATTCATAGGTTAGGGGTGGGCAATCTGTTGCCTCCAGACCCAGGTCTTCCCTTTGAGAGTTCAGCCTGACCTTTCAGTTGCCAAACCTTATCCTAGTGACTTGCAGAACAAAACAGACACACCTCGTAGAGGGATCCTGGTTTGCTTCCTGTCGAGCTTTCTGCTTTCCTGCGCTACATCATTGCACTGACTCTGGATAGCTTTTGGAATCAGCTTTGGGCTGGTCTGTACTAAAGAAATTGCTGGACAGGAGTACATGTTAAACCAAGGAAAATTTAGCACCTATCGGATTAGCAAGAGTAATGACTCACCCAGTTCTCATCCATAGCGCTTTTCATCCGATTCAGTTGACACATTCAACTGCCGTTCATCAAGAGCTGGGTCACACATACAGATCACAGTATCAGAAATCCTGTCTACAGCTGTCCTTGGGTAGACTCGAACCACCAACCTTCTGGTTAACAGCCAGATGCACTGACCCACTGCTGATGGACTGATCTTGGGCCAGTCACTGTTTCTCGGTCTAACCCTCCTCACAGAATTGTTGCAAGTAAAGTCCTGCCTTGTTTCTCGAAGAGAATGCATTCCGGGAGTCCGTTTGACTCCCGGAACCGTTCGACAACCAAGGCACAGCTTCTGATTGGCTGCAGGAGTGTCTTGCAGCCAATCGGAAGCTGAGCCGGATGTTTGGCTTCCAAAAATCATTTGAAAACTGGAACACTCACTTCTGGGTTTTGATTGTTCGGGAGGCGATTTGTTCAGGAGCCAAGGTGTTTGAGATCCAAGGTACGACTGTATAAAAAAGGTTGCCTTGAGCTTTTTAAAGGAAAAGTGGAATATAGATGCAACAAATACCCTTTCCCCAAATTTTGGGATCTCGCGCCTTCTCCCACTTCATACAAGAAAACTCCAGTTACTTTTCTTAATGGGCCAACACAGCTCTTTTGCATTTTCTTCCCAAAATACTTGTAAAGGGTAAATGAATACTGATATGATTTAAATCCATCAAGCCCACCGGAGAGTGAACAGAATCTCCTTGGATCCAAATAGCTTTCTAGAACACAAGCAAGCCAGGCTCAGAAATTGGTCTTCAGTTCCCCATTTGGGGTTTGGGGCTGTTAACCAAAATGTTAGTGCAGTCGTAACAGACGGGGAATGCAGGGAAGTTAATGAGTAATGTTTATCACCTAATTTTAAGAAGTTTGGCATGTAATGAGGCCAGCTTGGTGATTATTGCCTCTGTAAATCATTATGTTTGTGATTGCGCTTCAGGAGTAAAAGGCAACCCGAGAGAATGAGGGTTTAATTGCTGTATGTGTGAAAAGCAAGAACCAGGGAGAAAACTCTGTGTTTAAATGACCCTTCAGAATAAAAGGGGTTGAGTTTGGGGGTGGTTGTTTATATATATAAGTGTGGAGGTCTGCTAGAAGAAATGAAGTAAGGTCTTTTTCAGTTGGTCCATGAAGCAGAAGTATGAACTGTCAGTGTAAAAATGTTACATGAAGAAGAAAAAATACGAGCAACTACACTTCTGTAAAACAAGAAAATCCTGAATAAAATATATATTTTAAAAAAAGAAAAGTGCTGGAGTTGTGTTGTTTTATTGGGGTTTTTTTCCCCTAAACAGCCCTTTTAACCCTTTGAAATCCCCTTTGATTACCCACTGGCAAACTTTGTGAGGTGCTTTGGGTTGAGAGGTCAAATGAAAATAATGGCAGGAAACGGTAGGGTTGCCATAATGTCCGGAATTTCTAGGACATAGCCGGGATTTTTGGAAATCTGCAAAAATGTCCAGGAAAACCCTGGCGTATGGAAGTTTTTTTTTTTAAAAAAAATTCCCCTAAATAACAGCTCAAAAGCTTCATTTTTTGAGGGAGATATAGCAAGAAAAAGCTCAATAACTTTGCCCCAAAAGTTGAAATAGAAACGTGGATTTGAAGATGCAGCACAATGTTTTATTTTAAAAATAACTCTAAAACAGAATCTATTTTGGCATTAAGCGGTATATAAATTAGACAGTCGTGATGATGATACTTAAATGCCGCTTTGCTGCCACAGATGAAATTGATTGAGCTAAGATTGCAGCAATGTAAGTCAGAATCAAAACTGGGGTGTGTGCGTCAGACATTATTAAAAGTATACCAGAAGTTGGCTTTTTCTGCATATCTTCCAAGTGTCCTGATTTCCTAGTGATAGTCCTGGAATTATGAAATACATCCTGGCTTCTGATTTGACCCCAGAATGTCCCTATTTGCCCTGCCCGTGCTGCATCCTGTTGGTATTGTGTCAGTGGCACTCGCCTTTCTTCAGACAGGAAATGCTCTCTGTGGTGCGGCGGCAAACACAAATGGCCCGTTGTGGCCTCACGAAGGCTACCCATAAGGGAATGTGGCCCTAAGTCTGAAAAAGGCTGCCCACTCCTGCGGTAGATAATGTGTGTGTGGAAACCAGCTTTCTCTTGAGGAAGGATGGGGAAATGAGCCGCTTCCGAACTGCTTTACCCGAAGCAGCACCTACACTCGTAGCATGACTATTTAAAAAGGAAGAAGGAAAAGAGCAACTCCTCTTTCTCAGCTCTTCTTTCAGGTTAGCTGAACAATAATTGGGCCATTCTCTCCTCTCCGTGGGTCTATTTGCAAATGGGAATCCTGCACGTAGCCAGCTCCCAGGCTTTTGTTTTGCTCAAGTGAGCAAACACACAGCCTGCCAACCTCCCATGGTCATTAGAGTGGACAAGGAGAGATGGTTTTCCTCCCAGTACTCTTGGAAATGTGGTGGTGTGTCACTGTAAGAGGTGAAGAGGGTTTCCACTGCCTTCTGGAACCTTCTATGGACTACCTTCTCTCAGTGAGTCTGCCACCCCACTGAGGCTTGCACCCCACATGTTCATGGATGAGTAACGTAGGCCAGGAGACCATTTGTGGCCCTCAAGGCGTCACTTTATGGCCCTTGGGAGGGCCACACATGCTAGGTGTGAGGACTAAGCTGATGATTCTTGGCTTGTGGTAACACAGAGGTGGTGTTTTTTCCCCTAGTGGCACCAGTGTTATAGAATGCTCTCATCAGTATTGGCATTCCGCCGGCTTGCCAAGACACCTGTTTAGAATCATAGAATCATAGAGTTGGAATAGACCACAAGGGCCATCGAGTCCAACCCCCTGCCAAGCAGGAAACACCATCAGAGCACTCCTGACATATGGTTGTCAAGCCTCTGCTTAAAGACCTCCAAAGAAGGAGACTCCGCCACACTCCTTGGCAGCAAATTCCACTGTCGAACAGCTCTTACTGTCAGGAAGTTCTTCCTAATGTTTAGGTGGAATCTTCTTTCTTGTAGTTTGGATCCATTGCTCCGTGTCCGCTTCTCTGGAGCAGCAGAAAACAGCCTTTCTCCCTCCTCTATGTGACATCCTTTTATATATTTGAACATGGCTATCATATCATCCCTTAACCTCCTCTTCTCCAGGCTAAACATGCCCAGCTCCCTTAGCCGTTCCTCATAAGGCATCGTTTCCAGGCCTTTGACCATTTTGGTTGCCCTCCTCTGGACACGTTCCAGTTTGTCAGTGTCCTTCTTGAACTGTGGTGCCCAGAACTGGACACAGTACTCCAGGTGAGGTCTGACCAGAGCAGAATACAGTGGCACTATTACTTCCCTTGATCTAGAAGCTATACTCCTATTGATGCATCCCAGAATTGCATTGGCTTTTTTAGCTGCCGTGTCACACTGTTGGCTCATGTCAAGTTTGTGGTCAACCAAGACTCCTAGATCCTTTTCACATGTACTGCTCTCAAGCCAGGTGTCACCCATCTTGTATTTGTGCCTCTCATTTTTTTTTTGCCCAAGTGCAATACTTTACATTTCTCCCCGTTAAAGTTCATCTTGTTTGTTTTGGCCCAGTTCTCTAATCTGTCAAGGTCGTTTTGAAGTGTGATCCTGTCCTCTGGGGTGTTAGCCACCCCACCCCACCCCAGTTTGGTGTCATCTGCAAATTTGATCAGGATGCCCTTGAGTCCATCATCCAAGTCGTTGATAAAGATGTTGAATAAGACCGGGCCCAAGACAGAACCCTGTGGCACCCCACTAGTCACTCTTCTCCAGGATGAAGAGGAACCATTGATGAGCACCCTTTGGGTTCGGTTAGTCAGCCAGTTACAAATCCACTGAGTGGTAGCATAGTCAAGACCGCATTTTACCAGCTTCTTTACAAGAATATCATGGGGTACCTTGTCGAATGCCTTGCTGAAATCAAGATAGGCTACATCCACTGCATTCTCTTCATCTACCAGGCTTGTAATTCTGTCAAAAAACGTGATCAGGTTAGTCTGACATGACTTATTTTTCAGAAATCCATGCTGACTATTGGTGATCACAGCATTCCTTTCTAGGTGCTCACAGATTGTTTGCTTAATGATCTGCTCCAGAAACTTCCCTGGTATTGATGTCAGACTGACTGGGCGGTAATTATTTGGGTCCTCTCTTTTCCCCTTTTTGAAAATAGGGACAACATTTGCCCTCCTCCAGTCTGCCGGGAGGATCAGCATCCCGCGATCTCCTGACCTGAACTTCCTTTTACTTACTGTTTTAACTATTTTTTTTATTGTTCTGCTGCTTTATGGGACGTGTTTCCTTCCACGTTTTATTTACGAATGTTTCTGTGTTTTTAAATTGGTTTTGTACTTGCAAACATCTTCGAGGCCACCTTGGCAATGAAGCGGTATCTAAACGAATAACAGCAGCAGCATCAACAACAACAACATTGCAGGGGGATTCAAGAAGGCTGCTCCAGGTGTTGAGGGCAGAAAGAGAGAAAGGGTGAGGTTGCTTAAGGGGTTAGGAGACAGTTGGGCAGCCGGGGGGCTGGGCGGCTGGAGAATCGGAAGGTGGGAAGGTGAATGCTGGAGGCACAGGAGCCGGGCCCCTGCAAGGAACCTGATTGAGCCATTTTCACATCAGCTCTTGTTACACAGTGTAGCCTGTCACCGTGGGAAAGCTGCCAAGGCTTTAACATTTAAATCCCTGTAGTTGTAAATCCCTTAGTCTGACTGATGGGAGCTACAATTGAGTATTACCCAGTTTATTATTGTTGGTTGGTTGGATTTCTGTTGGTCAACATCAATAGCATTGTTTTGAGTGCCACTGTGTTGAGGGATGGAAGTGAGGCATTCCACCGAGAAAAAGGGAAGAAAAAGCTTCCATTTAAAAAAAAAAACAACACAGCAAAAAACACCGCACACTCACGCTCATACCCACCCCACCTCTTTTTAGAATGGGGCCATAAATCCCTTTCATACTGCTTTGCATCGCTTTTCACTTGCTCGGCTGATCCTAGTGCAGAATGAGTGCTTGCAAAGACTGGTCCTTTGTTGTTTAGACAAATGTCTGCTATGAAAGCATTCGTTTGGGTGCTGCAGAGAGGGAGGGGTGTGTCCCCTCCCCACCCCGCCAAAGGGGCTCAGAGATACGAAGCTAGGAATAACTGACGTAAAATGAATGCAGGCCATGGAAACCATGTGAAAATGCATGTGTCCTAAGTCCGCCACCCTCCCCTGATGCAACAAGGCTCCCCTCTTGGCCTCGCCAGTGTGGTCCAAAGGAAAGGCAAGCAATACATTTGGCATCAGCTTGGCTGCAGGAATTGCTGGAAGGAGGCGTACAAGGTACCGTACCATCTGGCCACCTTAGGGTGCCATCTCACAAAGATGTCCTGCAAGGCAGCAGGTATGGATTGCCCCCCACACCCTGGGGTTTACTTCCGAAGCCTTTCTCATGGATGATAGCTCAGTTGGTTAGAGCGTGGTGCTGATAATGCCAAGGTTATGGGTTTGATCCCTGTATGGGCCACCTGCAGATTCCTGCATTGCAGGGGTTGAACTAGATGGGTCACAGCCAACTGTACAATTCTGTGGTTCTGTGAGTACAGTGGTACCTCGGGTTAAGTACTTAATTCGTTCCAGAGGTCCGTTCTTAACCTGAAACTGTTCTTAACCTGAAGCACCACTTTAGCTAATGGGGCCTCCTGCTGCTGCTGCGCCGCCAGAGCACAATTTCTGTTCTCATCCTGAAGCAAAGTTCTTAACCAGAAGCACTATTTCTGGGTTAGCGGAGTCTGCAACCTGAAGCGTATGTAACCTGAAGCATATGTAACCCGAGGTACCACTGTATAGCCACAAGGCAGCAGAGGTTTAGGATCATCATCATCATCTATTTATTTATTTATTTATTTATTTATTTATTTATTTACACACACCCCGCCCATCTAGCAGAGTTTCCATCTCCTAGATGGGCCACCTTCCCAGGTTGATGAACCCCATCTGCCCCACACTTCCCTCCCTTTCTGTCTCGCCATTCCACCAAGAAGCTCCACTCACCCCCTTCCTCTAAATCCCTGTTTTCAAAGGGCACCTTTTTTCCTGTGTGACATCACACCCACCTTAACCTTGGCCACACCCTCTTTGCTCAAATGCCAAGGATCTTCCTTTGATGTGTTGATGGCTGCCTATCAGGAGCTTGGTTCTCCCTAAGTATCCCCCCACCGCCCCCAGGCGATGCCCTGGAAAAGAAGTGGAGCCTGCCTTTGCACACTGTTAAGTCCAGCGCCCGTTAGCATACTTTAGAATCATAGAATATGCCGTTGGGATCAAACCTGCAACCATGGCATTATCAGCACCCCGCTCTAACCAACTGATTAAACCCCAGCTCCCAGGTATCTAGGGGGGGGGGTGAAGTTGCCCAGAGACCCAGAGGCGCCAGGGCACCCACAATAGTATTTCCAACGCTGGCTGGCAGTGGATCACCACCACGATTTCAGGCACAAGCATGTCTACCTGGAGATGCTGAGCTACAGCCCTTCTGTGAAAGTCAGGCCACTAGGACACAGAAGGGCATCTTGCAGGCCCTGACCTCACTTCATCTGCTTGCAGGCTCCCCACAGGCACTGTGAAAACAGGAGGCTGGACCAGATCATGCAGAACTTGTCTTATGCTCTTATGGTTAACAGAGTACTGATCACAGGGCAGGGTTAATGCTGACCTATCCTACAAGGAT
Organism: Podarcis bocagei; assembly: GCF_964188305.1. Classification (NCBI taxonomy): domain Eukaryota; kingdom Metazoa; phylum Chordata; class Lepidosauria; order Squamata; family Lacertidae; genus Podarcis; species Podarcis bocagei. Next base: position 18,680,019 of record NC_138125.1, read on the forward strand.
TACATACCAAAATGAAATATCCCAAGGGTCTTGAACATCTGGAATATGCAATATAAATACTAGATATTGGTGTTTTTTTAAGGGTTCTTTGAACCTTGTGTGGCATTTGTATGGAGCGCCCGGTCGTCTCATGGACTATTGACCCGTACACCACTAATCCGCTGCCCCCAACCAGGTCCTCCCCGGTAAATCACTTAGTCTCAGTCAGGATCTTTTTAAAAAATATATATTTATTAGCATTTTCTATAATGAAACAAAAACAAAAATAAACAACCACAAAAAAGAAAAAAATATAACAAACATTCAGTCAGGTTCTTAGGTTAACAATGAAGATTGTAGTTTATTGCAAACACAAATAACCTTTAAATGCATTCAAAATGCTGTTACCCTTTCCCCTCGTAGTCCTGTTTTATCCTGTCTCTAACTCTTCTACCTCCCCTCACACGAGAACCAACTGCACTAACTGTCTCCCTATTTCCATCTGTCTGCCAACTGCTTTCCCGACTGCCTTTCCCAACTAACTAACTAACCACTCGCCGTAGCGGGTAAGACCCGAACTTGCGGAGCAGTCCTTCTCCGGAGCTCGGAGGTAGGACCGCCATTAAGCGCTGGCGCCGACCGGAACGCCACACCTTGATTTCTCGGTTTTCACCCTAGCCGATAGCTCCCCTTCCCCATTTCTCATTTCTTAAACCCACATGTGTACCCTCCAATGATTAAGTCCCACACATGTGCGAATAAACCTCACGAGCTGTGCAGCTGGATGTGGGCAACAACAGCAGCAGCCCCCCCTTGCCTCATTCACTGGGGTGTGGGTGAATCTGGTCTCCAAGGAATTTTTTAAAAAATCCTATGGAATCTAGGCATTATCACTACAAGCATGTAGTCTCTGTTTACATACACTGACTGGGAAGAAGTGGAGTTGAGGGCATTGGGGGCTAAGTAGCTGGCTGGCTGGTACTCTGAATGGAATTGACAGACGGGAGGTTTCCCATCCACCAATGTGGGAAAATAGCTATGCACAGGAAGTAAATCCAGGAAGGTTTACTCCAGAGTAAATATACACAAAATTGGGCTCAATGGCCGCATATATATATATATATATATATATATATATATATATATATGCGCTGCTCATAGGTTTTATTACAGTTAAGCAGTATATGTTAGATAAGTGAAATAAACAAGCATGCTTAAATATGTCTCATTTTTCTTATGTCTCATCTAGTAAGGTTAAGATTTGGTGTTATGTTTGCTAAATGACCTAGGCAGCAACAGTTGGCACTGATCTTGGCAGCAAACTCTAGGCATTAATTGGATGCTAAATAAGGCAGTGGTATTTTATTTTATTTGCTTCTCATTTCCTGCTTAATCTGGCGCTGTCGTGTTTTCTTCTGAATTTTGGGTGGGGGTTTTCATTTTTAAGATTAACTTCACAAAGGAAGCTCCCATTAGTCCAAAGTATTCCACGCTAAGGCAACAAGCCTGTTGATAAGTAACTTGGGTGCCTTGCCTTCGTTGTCAGTTTTGCCATGATGGATGTTGTTTTTAGTTAAACAATGTACTTTCAGGGACACCCAGAAAAGTTTTAACGAGAGAGACAGAGATTTGAAATATGTTGCCTTACAGATCCTGGCTCATTTAGGCTGCCGAAAATGCGGTTTCTTAAATTGTCCCGGCCAATGAGTGAGATCTCTGACCTCTTAGTAAGGGGTTGCTGGATCTAATCTAGGAGTGCCAACTATCAAAGGGGTGGTGGTGGTCTGGTCTTCTCTTGTGCGTTTAACATGACTTTATAGGCAGAAATAAGCAGCCGAAGGTTGCCATGGTGTGGGGCTAAACATTTATTCTCCTCTGCAAACTCCAGTTAAAGAGACAGTCACAGTGACCCTTTTAAAAGTTGGGAATCCTAGTCTAAATAGGCAGAAGAGTTGGTTGTGACTTCTGATCATAGGATGAGGTGGGGCAGGCATGGAAACATTTGGCTTCCTTTGTATGTTGCCACCTAGTTTTACTAGGCTTCCACTTCTTCTCGGCCTTTAACAGCAGCCTGACATCCAGATGTGGAGCAGAAGAAGATTTTGATTCAAATTATTTCAGGGCTCTATGAGATTACCTGCAGGACTGTGTGGGATTTTGGCAGGCTCATATACTCCAGACTTGTGTGAAGGCTGCTTGTGATGAACTCCTTGTGTGCCCAGTATGGTTTGTGGGCCACTGCAATTCGGGGCAACCACAAGTCCACACACCTCCAGTCATGGAGGCACCAGTGAGTCATTGTACCCCCTTCCCTAGAAGCAAAAGCACCCCTGTTGGCTTTCCCCATATTGTCAACTGGCTTTGAAAGGTAGGGGTGGGGAAAGTGACCATGTAGTCTGAATATTGTTAGAAACGTTGGGTGCCTCCTCCTCTTTCTGCCGAGCAGTGGCAGGAGTCCATTGGGTTCCAGGCACTCACCCAGGGTCTGTGTCCTTTTGGAAGACTGAGACACAGTGGAGACTGTCGTAGCTTTAAGAAATAAGGTTTATTCACCTATTTACACCTTCCATCTGCATGGAATGGGTCCCGATCTTACAGCAGGGTCATTTCAAGAGGGGCTTGTCCCCTACAGCAATGCAGCCCCAGAGTCCAAGGCACCTCTCCCAGCCAGCCTTCAGCCAACCTGCCCAAAATGGACCCCAGTCTTTCCTCTTCCTTCTCCTTCCCAGCACCCCTTGCTCAAAAAATCTCTTTTACTGTCCTCAAACACTGTCACACCCCCGTCACCTCAGCAACATCTGTCTCCCCAGGCCAAAGGATGGCCCATCCACCCCTTTTGTCATGATAACCAATTTGCTCTTCGCTAGGCCAGCCAGGCTGGTTTGCATAGCTAGCCCTGCGATTCCTTGTCTGGGACAGTTCTGCAGCTGATACTTTCATCCATATCCCAGTTAATCAAAATCCTACCGTTTATCAATTTCTAGGGTTAAGGGGTGTGTCTCCACCCCCACCCCACCCCGCAATCTATATTTCCCTATCTCTGTTGGGCTTCTTTCAAGGCCAGAAAGTAAAAGTAAACACACATTTTCACACAGTTATGTTTCCTCTGAACTGTGCTTCTCGGAGTTTGAAGCAAGTAGAATGTGCTCATGAGAGAGCATGCACATTTTTAGGCACTGATGAGAGCAATTTGGGGTCTTGCCCTTTGAGCAGGACAAGAGAACTGAGGATGAGGGAGCCAGAGAGCCCATGTGCTGGGAGGCCCCTGCTCTACCTTGAACCCAGACGTAGCATTCAAGACATTCCACCACTGGGCTTTTTCTCAGCCCTTTGCTTGTAGTGAACATGGGACTGCAGCCGAGTCAGATGGTTTTTTCCCCAGGCCAATTACCTGCCACACAGGATGTTCTCCCTAGAGGCATATACACACCATTACTACAGCTAAGCCACAGTCAAGGTAGATCCATTGAAATCAATAGACTTAAGTTAGTCCATTGATTTCCCTGGATTTTCTCTCAGCTGGGTGGAATTCAGTGTAGTGCTTATGAGATTTCTTCATCAACGTGAGGATTTCTGCTTGCCTAATGGAACAATCTCTTTCCCCCTCCCACTTCCATACTGTTCTGGGGGTTCTTATGACACACAGGGAGGCGTTAAGGAAGGTGTGTGTGTGGAGGAACCTCATTGCACTAGCGGAAGTCCTTGCATAGGCTTCTGTTAGTGCGGGGTTTCCCACACTTGAGTCCCTAGCTGTTTTTGGACTACAGCTCCCATCATCCTTAACTGGGAGGACCAGTGGTCAGGGATGATGGGAACTGTAGTCCAAAAACAGCCGGAGGCCAAGTTCAGGAAACACTGTGTTAGTGGGATCCGTGTGTCAAATTTGGCTCTAAAATTGTGATGTCACAACTGGTTGTTGTTGTTTAGTCGTTTAGTCGTGTCCGACTCTTCGTGACCCCATGGACCAGAGAACGCCAGGCACTCCTGTCTTCCACTGCCTCCCGCAGTTTGGTCAGACTCATGTTTGTAGCTTCGAGAACACAGTCCAACCATCTCGTCCTCTGTCGTCCCCTTCTTCTTGTGCCCTCCATCTTTCCCAACATCAGGGTCTTTTCCAGGGAGTCTTCTGTCCTCATGAGGTGGCCAAAGTACTGGAGCCTCAGCTTCACGATCTGTCCTTCCAGTGAGCACTCAGGGCTGATTTCCTTCAGAATGGATACATTTGATCTTCTTGCAGTCCATGGGACTCTCAAGAGTCTTCTCCAACACCATAATTCAAAAGCATCAATTCTTCGGTGATCAGCCTTCTTTATGGTCCAGCTCTCACTTCCATACATCACTACTGTGAAAACCATAGCTGTAACTATACGGACCTTTGTTGGCAAGGTGATGTCTCTGCTTTTTAAGACGCTGTCTAGGTTTGCCATCGCCTTTCTCCCAAGGAGCAGGCGTCTTTTAATTTCGTGACTGCTGTCACCAACTGGTAGTTGATTAGAAAACAAAAAACACCTTTTCCTTGCAAATACTGTGCTATTTAGATTGGGTCTTGCTCTGATCCCCACTATGTTTAGAACTAGGTGGGAACTCTGAACCCATTGTCTCAGTGTCTGGATGTACTAAGTATGGGAGAGTCACTGCATTTTTGCCCAAAGACTGTGTGGGATAAGCTCTGTTTATATTGCCTTGAGCTCATCATATAGAGATCCAACTAACAGCACTAATATTTCAGAATGTTCCATCCAATGGCAAGTTGATAAGCACAAGCATAAGGTCTGGACCATTCCCACCACCCAAGTCTCTAGAGAAGAGCTGTCCATTCATAGCGGCATCCATCTCCTTTCTGGGTTCATCTCCTTTGACTGCTGTCTCCTTCCACCCAAGCAAATAAGCAGAGATTCCTTCATGCAAATATGGTTTGTGCATCCATGGGATACCAGACTTTGTAAAGAATGGATGCTGGAGGGGGTTGCTCCACCCATTCAAAAGGAGGCAAACTCTCCCAGCAAGCGGGCCTTTGATGTTCTTCCAGCCTCTTCTAACCAAAGCATCAGCTATTGAATGAGTTTGTGATTTAGGCCCCAGTAGCATGACTGAAACAAATGAAAAGCAGGAGAGGAAGGGTGGGGGGAGGATGGAAGGCAGGAAGATTGCTTACCCTAATCTGGAATGGCTGAGTAGTCTGAACCAATTCAGCCTCCTTTTTGTTAGCCCAATAATGAGTTTTGCTTTCTGCCGATTACTTTCTTCCTACTTGTATTGGAAAGCTGTGTGTGTGTGTGTGTGTGTGTGTGTGTGTGTGTGTGTGTGTGTTTTACATAGGAGGTATCATTGGGAATCACAAGATGGCTTTCAGAATGCAAATTCGTTTTGTTTTACAATTCCCCCTCAAGAGCTGCTTGGTGGAGAGTTCTTGGAGCACTGACTATGAAGCAACTCAAGATTTGTAGTGGCTGTAGTACTGCTTAAGCAAAAACGGGCTTGCATTGTGATTCCCCGCTATTTATGCAGCCTTCTTCCAGACCTGCTGATGGTATTGTCCGAAAAGACCCTTCTTGAACAAAAGGCCAAAGGGCTGCTCTCATGAATAAATTTTTGTTGCCTGGCAAAAGTATTACGTTGGGCAGCAATCTTGCAAAATAATTGCTCGTGTCTGAGATGCACAGAATGTATCTGAGCATAAACGGGGTCGGATCGAATCCTTTAGTTTGTAAGATAAATAAATCAATCAATCAGGGTGCTCCCAACAGGCACGGTTCCATTTTTATTTCCTACGTCTGCAGAATAACAGCATGTTTATTATGACAGATAAATGGAAACTTCAGGTGTGGTTTTCTTCTAATTACCCTATGTTGGGGATAAACAGCCTTGCTTGTGAACCCCTCAGATGCATCTGATGGAAACTAAAGGAGCGTTTCCACCCACAGCCCTGAGATCAAGCACTGAGGGCCTTCTGGCGGTTCCGTTACTGTGAGAAGTGAAGCTGCAGGGAACCAGGCAGAGGGCCTTCTCGGTGGTGGCACCCACCCTGTGGAACGCCCTCCCATCAGATGTCAAGAACATTGAACCTTTAGAAGACATCTGACGGCAGCCCTGCATAGGGAAGCTTGGTAAGGTTCAATGTTTTATTGTGTTTTTATATATGTTGGAAGCTGCCCAGAGTGGCTGGGGCAACCCAGTCAGATAGGTGGGATACAAATAGTAATTTATTATTATTATAATAGTAATTTATTATTATTTATTATTCTAACTGTTGCGGAGATAATAGCTCAGTGGTGGTGCTATGCAGAAGGTCCCAAGCTCAGTCCCCAATATCTTCAGGTAGGATTGGGATTGTCCCCCCTCTGAAACTCCGGAGAGTCATTTCCAAATCAGTGTAGAGAATAATACATGGATGAATGATCTGGCTCAGATCATTATTGGATACAATAAAGGAACTGGAGGCCCCTCGACTGTCCTCGGGTCCAGTATTGGACCACTTTGACCGGATGTCTCCAGCCGATGTGGACAGATTCCTCCAAGCTGGAAAGCCCACCACCTGTCCTCTTGACCCGTGCCCGTCATAGCTGATTAGAGCGTGTCCAGACGAGGTGCGGGGCCCCCTGGGGGATATCATCAATTTGTCCCTTGGCACCGGGATATTCCCAGGGGAACTGAAGGAGGCGGTGGTGCGTCCGCTCTTAAAGAAAACATCATTAGATCCCTCAGATCTATCCAATTACCGCCCGGTCTCGAATCTTCCATTCCTGGGTAAGGTGATTGAGAGAGCGGTTGCTGAACGGCTTGGTAGGTTTCTGGATGAAACATCTGCTCTGGACCCATTCCAGTCCGGCTTCCGCGCTGGTCATGGGACCGAGACGGCTCTGGTCGCCCTAACAGATGATCTCCGCAGGCAGCTGGATCGAGGCGGGTCAGGGCTGCTGATTCTTCTAGATCTGTCAGCAGCCTTTGACATGGTCGATCACGAACTCCTGGACCACCGCCTTGCCGACGTGGGGATCCAGGGCACAGTCCTTCAATGGCTGCGCTCGTTTCTCTCTGGTCGGGGACAGAGGGTGGCGCTTGGGGGGGAATTGTCATCACGCCACTCCTTGGTGTGTGGAGTGCCTCAGGGTGCAATTCTCTCCCCGATGCTTTTTAACATCTTTATGCGCCCCCTCGCCCAGCTTGTCCGGAGTTTTGGGCTGGGTTGCCATCAGTATGCTGATGACACCCAACTCTATCTGTTGATGGATGGCCATCCTGACTCGGCCCCAGACACACTGACCAGATGTCTGGAAGCTGTGGCTGGATGGTTACGTGGGAGCCGGTTGAAGTTAAATCCTTCGAAGACAGAGGTCCTCTGGCTGGGGCGGGACGATATGGGATCGAGGGGGCAACTCCCATCTCTTGCGGGGGTGCAATTAGTGCCAGCACCGTCCGTTAAGAGTTTGGGTGTAATCTTCGATACCTCCCTCTCTATGGAGTCGCAGATTACAGCTATAACAAAGGCGGCATTTTTTCATCTCCGCCAAGCTAAGCAGTTGGCCCCTTATCTCTCTCGTCCTGACCTAGCCACTGTGATCCATGCGACGGTCACTTCCAGACTGGATTATTGTAACTCGCTCTACGTGGGGCTGCCCTTGAGACTGACCCAGAAACTCCAGCGGGTGCAGAATGCCGCGGCGAGACTCCTTATGGGGTCTTCGCTGCGAGAGCACATTCATCCGGTATTATACCAGCTGCACTGGCTCCCGGTGGAGTACAGGATCAGGTTTAAGGTGCTGGTTTTAACCTTTAAAGCCCTATACGGCCTAGGACCCTCGTACCTACGGGACCGCCTCTCCTGGTATGCCCCACAGAGAAACCTACGGTCTGCAAATAATAACATCCTCAAGGTCCCAGGCCTCAGAGAGGTTAGGCTGGCCTCAACTAGAGCCAGGGCCTTCTCGGCTGCAGCTCCAAACTGGTGGAATGCTCTGTCAAAAGAGACTAGGGCCCTGCGGGACCTGACATCTTTCCGCAGGGCCTGCAAGACAGAGTTGTTCCGCCAGGCCTTTGGTCAGGGCGCAGCCTGACTCCCTCCTCTGGCAACCTGCACATAATTCTGCTTAATTGGTTGCCATCAATTTGATTTAATTAATTTTTATAATGAAATATTTTTAGATTGTGTGATTATTTGACTGATTATTTGATTGTTGTTAGCCGCCCTGAGCCCGGCTTTGGCTGGGGAGGGCGGGATATAAATAAAATTTATTATTATATTATTATTATTATCAGACAACTTCCTATACATTGTTGGCAGAAGGTCCCGGGTTCCAGCTACTGCATCTCCAGAATGATAGACTTTTGATGATAGATATGATAGACTTTTATCAACGACTTGGATGATGGACTCAAGGGCATCCTGATCAAATTTGCAGATGACACCAAACTGGGAGGGGTGGCTAACACCCCAGAGGACAGGATCACACTTCAAAACGACCTTGACAGATTAGAAAACTGGGCCAAAACAAACAAGATGAATTTTAACAGGGAGAAATGTAAAGTATTGCACTTGGGCAAAAAAAATGAGAGGCACAAATACAAGATGGGTGACACCTGGCTTGAGAGCAGTACATGTGAAAAGGATCTAGGAGTCTTGGTTGACCACAAACTTGACATGAGCCAGCAGTGTGACGCGGCAGCTAAAAAAGCCAATGCAATTCTGGGCTGCATCAATAGGAGTATAGCATCTAGATCAAGGGAAGTAATAGTGCCACTGTATTCTGCTCTGGTCAGACCTCACCTGGAGTACTGTGTCCAGTTCTGGGCACCACAATTCAAGAAGGACACTGACAAACTGGAACGTGTCCAGAGGAGGGCAACCAAAATGGTCAAAGGCCTGGAAACGATGCCTTATGAGGAACGGCTAAGGGAGCTGGGCATGTTTAGCCTGGAGAAGAGGAGGGTAAGGGGTGATATGATAGCCATGTTCAAATATATAAAAGGATGTCACATAGAGGAGGGGGGAAAGGTTGTTTTCTGCTGCTCCAGAGAAGCGGACACAGAGCAATGGAGCCAAACTACAAGAAAGAAGATTCCACCTAAACATTAGGAAGAACTTCCTGACAGTAAGAGCTGCTCGACAGTGGAATTTGCTGCCAAGGAGTGTGGTGGAGTCTCCTACTTTGGAGGTCTTTAAGCAGAGGCTTGACAACCATATGTCAGGAGTGCTCTGATGGTGTTTCCTGCTTGGCAGGGGGTTGGACTCGATGGCCCTTGTGGTCTCTTCCAACTCTATGATTCTATGATTCTATGATTCATCCAAAGTAAAAAAATTTTTTTCTTCCAGTAGCACCTTAAAGACCAACTAAGTTAGTTCTTGGTATGAGCTTTCGTGTGCATGCACACTTCTTCAGATACACTGAAACAGAAGTTGCCAGATCCTTCTATATAGTGAGAAGGTGGGGAGGGGTGTTACTCAGAAGGGTGGTGGGAATGGGAGATAGGCAGATAGCTGGGAGAGCCTGTTGACGACTCTTAACGACTGTAATAGGTCTTACAGGAGAAGGCAAGGGGTGAGGAGGTGAGAAATGGTTTAGTCATGTATAGTGAGATAAGAATCCAATGTCTTTGTTCAGCCCAGGTTTTTCCATTGTTTTAAGTTTGGTAATGAGTTGTAATTCAGCAGCTTCTCTTTCCAGTCTGTTTCTGAAATTCCTTTGTAGTAAAACAGCTACTTTGAGATCTTGTATAGAGTGTCCTGGGAGATTGAAGTGTTCTCCTACTGGTTTCTCTGTTTTGTGATTCTTGATGTCAGATTTATGTCCGTTTATTCTTTGGCGTAAGGTTTGGCCTGTTTGTCCAATATAGAGAGCTGGCCCCAACAACATCACACATACCATCTCGGGACTATTTAATTGCTCATCGTCTAACATTGTGTATGCCATCAAATGCCAACAGTGTCCTTCAGCTCTCTATATTGGACAAACAGGCCAAACCTTACGCCAAAGAATAAACGGACATAAATCTGACATCAAGAATCACAAAACAGAGAAACCAGTAGGAGAACACTTCAATCTCCCAGGACACTCTATACAAGATCTCAAAGTAGCTGTTTTACTACAAAGGAATTTCAGAAACAGACTGGAAAGAGAAGCTGCTGAATTACAACTCATTACCAAACTTAAAACAATGGAAAAACCTGGGCTGAACAAAGACATTGGATTCTTATCTCACTATACATGACTAAACCATTTCTCACCTCCTCACCCCTTGCCTTCTCCTGTAAGACCTATTACAGTCGTTAAGAGTCGTCAACAGGCTCTCCCAGCTATCTGCCTATCTCCCATTCCCACCACCCTTCTGAGTAACACCCCTCCCCACCTTCTCACTATATAGAAGGATCTGGCAACTTCTGTTTCAGTGTATCTGAAGAAGTGTGCATGCACACGAAAGCTCATACCAAGAACTAACTTAGTTGGTCTTTAAGGTGCTACTGGAAGAAAAAAATTTTTTTACTTTGACTATGGCAGACCAACACGGCTACCTATCTACTATGATTCATCCAGCAAGTCAAGAATTATAATGTTTCATTTTGTAACATGCAAGATTCTCATACTTTTCCTGCCATTTCCTGGTGAAGGAGAGAGACTTCCAGTTCTTTCTTGACTGTGTAACGCTGCTGAAGTAAGTTACAAAGGAGGCTCTGAAGCTCTGAAGCTGTGCTGGGAACCATATAAGGAGCCTCTGAAGGCTGCATGGAGCTCCAGAAGCTCCAGCTGACTATTCCCAGGACATGCCCAAGTCATGATGCTGCCGGAGTTGAAGGACAAAAGAGGGTGTTCCTTCTCCGCTGCATCTACAGAAGCCGACTGGGCTGACAGTTAACTTTTATGCCAATCCTGGTGATGGGATAACATCTTCCACCATATTGAAGGGAGCAGGCCACATTAGGATGGTTCAGGACAGGTTGTATAGCATCTGCCACATGAATCAGTTGCCTATCTCTGCCTAATGGTAGGACCGGCTCTTCCTATCCCTGTGGTAAAGGATCAATTGAAGATTCATTCTTGGTGAAAGGGGCCATAGTTTAGTGCTAGAGTAAATGATTTGTCTGCAGAAAGTCCCTCGTTTGGTACCCAGCATCTCTAGGTTGCCCTGGGAAGGACCCCTGTCTAAAATCTTGGAGAACAACCACCCTATTGATGGTCTGACTCAGTATCAAGTACTTTCCTGTGTCCTTATTCCAGTGAAAATGAACATGAGTTCTATCCAGAGTCTTTAGGTGGTTCTCTTTGGCACCAGACACTTGTGTCCAGCTAGAGTTCTTCGGCAAGGGATCACAGGACAAGCGCCATTGCCACGTTTCCTACAAAATGCTGGTACCATAACAAATGTTTCGACGTCTTTGTAGCCAGCGGGAAAGCCGCTAATCGGCTTCATTTTTCTGCTGGGTCATGTGACTAACGCTACCAAGATTAACGCTGCACGAGGAAAGAAAAGAGGCTTAAGTGACTTGAGGGTGCCCGGCAGGTCATTTTAACCTTTTCCTAATCGTTAAAGCTGCGGAATCTCATTAGTCTGCAAAGTGACTTGCAGTTCCAACCCCTGAGCGGCAGCGATGCATAAAACTTTTTTCGGGTTGTTTGCCTCTGTCCCGGTGAGACGGGGTTTGCAAATAACAAAAGCAGAGAGGGCGTCTGCAATGTTTTAAGAATGCTGGCCTGCACAATTGTGTCAGAACTAGGTGGGGTTCTTCGGGACTCCTCGGGCCACGAGCTAATTTTTGCATGTCACACCAAGGACAAGTTCTATGACAAGTGGAGTTATCGAAGGCCAGCGATTTAGCACCAGGTACCTAAAATTAGACTTCTAAGAAGAGTGTCCCGAGGCCATACTATAGTAGATCAGTGACTTCCCACCTGCACTAAAAAACAAGGAAGGCTGTGTCGACAATTTAAACTGCTGCTTCTGCAGTGTTTTTCGTTGGCAATGCCGGAGGAAATTGTGCTGAAGATCCTCAAAGGATCTGGGGCTTTGGAGAAGAGTAGCTAGGAGATCTAGGTGGAGAGCTGGTTCACGCAACTATTTCCACATAGTAGCACGACACCGACTTGACTCTGCTTCAGTAGCATTCTTGGTTCAAGGTCCAGTTTTGATCTCCAAATCCTAGAACTGTCTGGGCCAGGGAGACGGTTGTCTTGAGCTCCTTGTTTTTGTGCTTCTCCAGCCTTTTCTCTGAAATGCAGCTTTCGCCTCTTCCTGGGAACAAGGCAAAATGGACGTGTGGATACAGAGAGCAAAAGATATGTCCACCTCCCAGTTCCTCCAACAAAGGGACATAGAAAGCTCGGTGGCAATCTGCTTTGAATGCGGAAGGTCCCAGGTCTAATCTCCCTTTCTGAATTTCCTTAGAGCATGCCATTGTAGACAATACCAAGGTGGATGTACCAATGGTTTGGCTTGGTATAAGGTGGCTTCCTTTGTTCCTATGCCCTAGGTCCATCTAACACAGTATTAATAAAGTCTCCAGCAGAAGTCTTTCCCATCACCTTTTTAACCAGCATTTCTGGGAATAGAACCTCTGTGAAGTCTATTACAGTGGTACCTCGGGTTAAGAACTTAATTCGTTCCGGTGGTCCGTTCTTAACCTAAAACTGTTTTTAACTTGAGGTACCACTATAGCTAATGGGGCCTCCCGCTGCCGCCGTGCAATTTCTGTTCTCATCCTGAAGCAAAGTTCTTAACCCGAGGTAATATTTCTGGGTTAGCGGAGTCTGTAACCTGAAGCGTATGTAACCTGAAGCGTATGTAACCCGAGGTACCAGTGTACTAAGCTGTGGTCAGTCCTCATATTCATCATTTTTAAGACCCCCTCTCTGAAGAAATTTGCAAAAATTAAATTTCATTTTTATAAAACTTTTAAGCGGGAGGGTTAATTGGCTGTTATTGTTTTTGTGTCTTTATATTGTAAACTGCCCTGTGATCCTTGCATGAAGGATGTTATCTAAATTAATAACAATAATAGCATTAGTACCATAATTGTTCTTCTTATCAAAAGCGTAACATACAAGTACTTTGGAATCCAGAGTATGCAATGTATGCTTGTATTTTGAAAAATCTTAATTTAAATACACACACACACACACAAAATAAAAAGTGTCAGTTTTTTATTTTTTTACATTACGAGCTGGCATTTGTACGTAAACACTTTGGAAAAACAAAGCAAAAGTTTCACCCGTTCTCTGGTGTTGGTGTGGAAGTGCTGACCTGGCTAATAAATCAGCATGTTTTTACGAGGCAACACAAGGTCTGTATTTTTAACCTTAAGTGCTGTTCTCAGGAGGCCTGTCAAGGAACGAATCTGAAATATTGCACTAAAGAGCGGAGGTAAGATTTCAAAGCCCACTGACAGCCATTGGGAGCGAAACATTTTACTTAGTCCCCGCGTGGAGGTCCTCACTTGACACAAAGTTTGATGGAAAGGTCATCGCACAATGCAGTGGAAATAGAAGTGTCAGAATCATTCACTGCGCGAGGGGAAATTAGGGCAGCAGACAGGGTGATGTGAGAGAAGTAGGCCAACAGACTTTCAGCTTGGCCGTGTGGAATTCGTGCGATGGGGGGAGAATATTTGTGCTTTTTGGGTGGAGCAAGCAGCTCTGTCGTAAACCAAGTCTTGGTTGCATGTGCCACAACTCAGTTGAGTGTGAATGGCTAGCCTGTTGCGGAACAACAACTCTCAACATCCAGCATGGCCAATGATCAAGGATGATGGAAGTTGTAGTTTGGCAATAGCTAGAGAGCCACCTTGGGGCAGAGTCTCTGTGTGCAGAGCCAAAATGGGGCCCTAAGGACTTAGTTTGCAAACGGTGCGAAGGATGTGTGGTCCTCTGGTTGGGTACTATAGTTGTACCTTGGTTTTCGAACAGCTTAGTTCTCGAATGTTTTGGCTCCTGAACGCTGCAAACCCAGAAGTGACTGTTCCGGTTTGCGAACTATTTTTGGAAGCTGAATGTCTGACGGGTCTTCTGCAGCTTCTGATTGGCTGCAGGAGCTTCCTGAAGCCAATTGGAAGCCGCACTTTGGTTTCAGAACATTTTGGAAGTTGGAACGGACTTCTCCAGAACGGATTCTGTTTGACTTCCAAGGTACAACCGTGTAGCAAGTAGGCACGTTGAATTTTTCAGCTTTCCAAAAATGAGTGGGGCCAAAAATTTGTAGCATGACTTGGGAATTCAATATATGTTTTGGTTAACTTAATATAATTTAGTTTGGCCTGGCAAGTAAAATATGTGTAAAAGTGCATAGAAATCATTAAAAATGATTGCCTAGTATTTGCAGTTATTTTATAAGAATAGTAATAGTAATAATAATTTCATTATTTATACCCTTTGTACCTGGGCAGCTTCCAATACTACTACTACTATTTCTACTGCTACTACTACTATTATTATCTGACAATTTCAAAAGGTAAAATTAAAATTCTGTTTTCCCAAAAGCAGTTTGTGTTTCTGCATCAAATGTAGACTTGCCAAGCTAAACAATGTCCAAACACAAGCATAATAGCAGATTTGAATTCCTCACATCCCCAAAACACATATTTATAAGACCCCTCACTGAAGAAATTTGCAAAAAAATAAGTTTAACCCCCTAAAATGGCATGCCCTACTGTAGCAAGATTGTAAAAGAGCGGCTCTTGGCCCTAAAGCCAGGAATGGTGGATTAAGGCTTGAATTAAAGCAAAAATTCATACTTAGGAAGGAACATAGGAAGCTGTGGGTGGCGCTTTGGGTTAAACCACAGAGCCTAGGACTTGCCGATCAGAAGGTTGGCGGTTTGAATCCCCGCGACGGGGTGAGCTCCCGTTGCTCGGTCCCTGCTCCTGCCAACCTAGCAGTTCGAAAGCAAGTGCCAGTAGATAAATAGGTGCCGCTCCGGCTGGAAGGTAAACAGTGTTTCCGTGCGCTGCTCTGATTCGCTTAGTCATGCTGGCCACATGACCTGGAAGCTGTCTGCAGACAAGCCCCGGCTCCCTTGGCCTATAGAGTGAGATGAGTGCCACAACCCCAGAGTCGGTCACGACTGGACCAATGGTCAGGGGTCCCTTTACCTTTTATGTGTCCCTCTAGCTCTGTATTGTCTCTGCACTGACTGGCAGCAGCTTTCCTGGGTTCAAAGCAGGAATCCCTTCTTTCCCTACCTGGAGATGTAAGAGGTGGAACTTGGGAACTTTTGCACGCAAGACAAATGTTCTAGCACAGAGTTACAACCATTCCCCTAACTCCTTTTCCTAAAAAAATGTGTGGCGTACTAATCCCCCTTTTAAAGCATGGCATGCCCTTATTATGTCTTCAAGCTGATACTGGATGGGAAAGCAACATGGGCTGAGTTGAAGGTGTTCCCAGGAGTTTTGTAATAAAATTCCTGTGCTATCCAGGAGGTTAATTGCCTCCTTAGGTAACCTTACAAGCCGAAGCATCTGCACAATATTTGTTCCGTGCTTCTGTTTGTACGCAATATTAAGATGCGGCTGTTTTAAAAACGTGATTCAGTGCGCTCCTGTAAGAAAATACTTTTTTAAAAAAATAAATCACCTTTCCCCCAATAGTATTCTACTCCTGTCTGCGTTATAAAAATGGTGAAGTATGGAGGTCAATGAAATGCACTGATTAATTTAATGAAGTAGCATCTGCTATCAATGTTTTCATTATAATGAGAAGCAACAATTTGGAATTAAATTTACAGGTTGAGTAAAAAAACACTCCCCAAAAAACACACACCTGTGCCAAATGTGCTCTCTGACTGAAATGTATGATGACTGGAATATATATGAGGGACTATGCAGGCTTTTGTTTCTACTGCCAGCTTAAATCGTATTTGCAATCGTGGAGCACTCTGTGAAATCTCAGCTGGGGGAAGTCGCAAGTGCTTTGGGCAACCATCCGCCAGGGTTATGTTCATTTCGGAGGCGATTGCCTGGGGATCAAAATATGCACGTGGAGCTTTCAAGGCTGCAGTTCCTTATTTTACATTTTTGCTTTGTTTTGGATGATGGGTAGGGCTGGCATCAGATGGGGGGAATCATCAGGCAGTTGCCCAGTAAGGGGACCACATCCGTCCCTCTTTGTCCCACACCACTTCCTCCTCGTTGTCTCTGTCTGTTTACTTGCCCCATTCTTTACGTGTGAACAGTGACAAGAAGAAGGAAAAGGACAAAAAAAACACCTACCTCTGTGTTCCTAGTCCTCTCCCTTCTTTGCTGTAATATTGCTGCGCTTGGGGAGAGAAGACTATTGAATCAGCAGTGGTGACATTGTCAAGGAGTAGTGGGGCAGCTATGGGCCTAGGAAGGATTTTTGTCGGGGAGGGGCAGAACCTCTGTTAGCTATGTATTTTTATTGGTTTTTCTTGATTGGGGGGGACAGCTCCCTGACTACGCCCATGGGGGCAACTGCAGACAACTTGCCAGTGGAGGCTGACTCATAAGGGCAAATGGGGCAATGCGCTGTTAAATTTAGCCTTGATTCCTCCAAGCCCACGTTCCAGTCAAGAGGGTGGACCTGGCTGCCAGGTTCTTCCTCCTTAAGTCTCAGTGTTGCCCTTGAAGAACTATCATCGGCTCTGTTGACTTTGGACCTCTTTGCCCTACCAGTTCCATTGAGCACCACCCACCATTGCAACTTACCCAAGGGTCCCACAAAACCTGGGGCTGGCATGGGTGAGAAGAGAGGATTTCTTTCTTTGTTTCCAGTGATAGATCCATATTTGCTGAACGTTCTCACGGAGCTAGAAAACTTGGGTGTTCTTCAACTAAGTTTTAGTCAAGGTATTGTTGTTGTTGTTGTTGT
Organism: Podarcis bocagei; assembly: GCF_964188305.1. Lineage (NCBI taxonomy): Eukaryota > Metazoa > Chordata > Lepidosauria > Squamata > Lacertidae > Podarcis > Podarcis bocagei. The sequence continues at coordinate 18,696,809 of NC_138125.1, forward strand.
TGTTTAGTTGTGTCCGACTCTTCGTGACCCCATGGACCAGAGCACGCCAGGCACTCCTGTCTTCCACTGCCTCCCGCAGTTTAGTCTAACTCATGCTGGTAGCTTCGAGAACACTGTCCATCACTGAAGCAAAACAGCCTTACTGCAATCTGTCATTCTTTGGTTTACCTGCAATAATAATTACAAAGTTGTTTGTCAGCTTGGAGAGGGGGGAAATTAGATTGAATTGAGGTTGAATTACACTATATACCAGATGGAATAGCCCTTGTGCTATTCGTGAGGGTAATAATACAGTGTATACGTGAGGGTAATAATACAGCTTCTTTAATGAGTTTAATTCCGGTCCCACAAGCAGAAATGATATCAACTTAGCCAATTAGCTTTTCAGATTCTCAGGATAGGAAAAGGGCATTCAGGTTTTACAACTCAGCTGTGAGGAACTGAAGTGGCTGTTAAATTTTGCTTTTCAGCACAAATGCCGCCAGAGCATCTAAAAATCTTATGTGGATACACAGGCCAAACCTCTAGTGTGGGAAGCTGTCTCCTCAGCTAGAGAATTAACACAGTAAGACATTCTGTAGCAGGAGCACAAGAGAGATTTTCGCAGCAGCCATTACTCAATTAGATAGGCTACCAATAAAACGAGCCTCGATTGCCCAGTCACAAGCTCTAGTTCCTGGGGCTTCTTCTTCTGTGGACATCCTAGTTGTTTTCTGTCCTTCCTTTGAAGTGATGGCTCTGTTGTGGTCCGCAGTTTATTCTCTCGTGGAGGGCATCCACGTTCATGGTTCGCTTCCAACTAGCCAGTGGTGGTGCAGTGCTTGGAGTCGTTAAGAGTCGTCAACAGGTTCATCTCAGCTATCTGCCAATCTCCCATTCCCACCACCCTTCTGAGTAATACCCCTCCCCACCTTCTCACTATATAGAAGGATCTGGCAACTTCTGTTTCAGTGTATCTGAAGAAGTGTGCATGCACACAAAAGCTCATACCAAGAACTAACTTAGTTGGTCTTTAAGGTGCTACTGGAAGGAATTTTTTTATTTTGACTATGGCAGACCAACACGGCTACCTATCTGTAACAGTGCTTGGAGTGTTAGACTAGGACTTGGGAGAACAGGGTTTGATTCCCTGCTCGGCCATGACGCTCACTGGGTGACCTTAGGCCACTCACTACCTCCCAGCATGGATCTCCTACATGTGCATGTCACACGGAGGTGATGAAGCTGCCTTCAAGATCATAGCCCTTAGTTTTGCCTACACCAGAGACAGGACGCCTGGAGGATCAGCCTGACCAATGGGCAGGGGTGATAGGAGCCATAGTCCAGCAATAACTGGAAGCCCATTGACTTCCCATCTCTGGTCCACACTGAGCAGCAGTGTGGCTTTAAGGTTTCAGACCAGAGTATTCTCCAGCCCTACCTGTAGATGAACCTGGGACCTTCTGCTTGCAAAGCAAGCGATGTGCCCCTGAGCTGAAGCACTGCTTTGGGTATTTAAACAACAAGAAGAAACATTTGGGCCAGGGCAGTCTTACCCATAGGCACTAGGAGTGCGGGGCACCCGGGCGCCGGGCTCTCAGGGGTGCCAGGCCAAGAGTCTGGGGCCCGAGAGTTGAGTCCGGGGAAGAGCCCGTCTGTCGGTTGGAGTGCCGCAGCGAGCTCTTCTGCTGCTGGTGGCTCTGTGCTGCAAGTTTGGGGGCCACCGAGCCAGTGAGATGCTGAGGCAGCTGGCTGGCTCCACCCTCCTGCGTGCCTGGGACTGGACGACCGGGGGGGGGGGAGGGCACCGGGTGGCTCTTTGCACCCCGACGCCGCATATGCTTAAGACAGCCCTGATTTGGGCATACGTGCATATGACTTGTCTGCACAATATTTCTTTATTCCGTTTTTTAATTCTTTATTTCCTTATCCCAGTTTCTTTACTGCAGAGAAAATCATTATTGCAGATCTTACCCTTTGCTGAAGGCAAAGGGTCGGCTCTTTGTAATGTAGGTCCCGTAAGGGCAATGGGTTGAATTTGCTTTCAGGCTGAACGTCAAGCGCTGGCAGCAACACCGCTGATTCGTTTGTTTGTTTTTTGCTCTCCTTTGCCTCTGCACACACACACCCTGCCCTCTGTTAAATTGAATTTTATTATGATTGCCCAGTGTTTCCTTACAGAGGCCAGAATGTAAAGAGCCAAATGGTTATTTCATCTGAATGGAGATTAAGGTCTCAAGGCAATAGTTTGATAGAGAGAGTGTAACTTTCATACTTTTCATTACTGGAGCAATTGGAGATGAGTAGAGATGCTCTTCACTTTATTGGGAGCAAGGAATGTCTTGGCACATCCAAAAGTACTCATGGAATGTGCCATTTACTTATCACCAGGTGCTGATTGCAAATACCTTTTTAAAATAAAATAAAATCCAGTGTTCTGTCCCCCATCCATCTGCAACCAATGAGTAAGTGTGTGGGATTTTGTATTTGTTTGTTTTGGGCAGTGGGAAGGCAGATATATGGTGAATTAAATATTAATTTGTTGGAACCTAAGGAAAGACCAGGTGCCAAACATTTACTGGGGGGGGGGCGGTCTCTTATTTCCAATGTTATTTGTATGATGTCGGTAGCAGAAACATTTTTTAAAAAAATCATATTTACAGTAAGACAAATTAAGGATCAGCAAATGAGATACCTATAAAATAAATAACAAATATCAAGAGATTTAAACATTGCAATAAAGTTTTGACTGTTAGTGAGCTACTACAGCTGTTATGGGGGTACTGTTGTGTGTGTGTGTGTGTGTGTGTGTGTGTGTGTGTGTGTGTGTGATGCATTTTTGTATGAATGTGGCACTGCTATAGTGTGTTTATGGTTTTAAATATGTCATCATCCCCTTGGAGACTTTTGTTTAGCAGGCTATTTAAAAAGTCAAATAAACAAACAAAAGTGATCAGAAGCGAAAACCGGAAAATATAACTTTGTTGCCAGAACCGCAGCATGCTATAATGTTTAGAAATTACAAAGTAGAAAGCACTTGGGCACATGTATCTGGGGAGGGCTTTTCACAATTGAGGGGGCCACTGTGGAAAAGACCCTTTCTCTCGCAGCCATCTGCAATATCCCAGTTGATGGGGAGCACCTGGAAAAGGACTTTGGATGATGATCTCAAGGTCTGGGCAGCTCATATTCCACAGGGGGTGGTCTGAAAACATGGGAGGCCACCACCTAGCTGAAGCTAAGCAGGTACAGGTGTGCTCAGTTGGGTGACCACCTGGGAATCACGTTTGTGCTGCCTTTGATCCCGTGGCAAAAGAAAGGCAGGATATAAACGTAAGAATTCATTTCTTACAAGCTTTTCGGACTAAAAAGCTCCCAAGGGCTTTTGAAGGTCAAAACCAGCAATCGGACTTGGAAATGGACCCAAAGTCACTGGCGATGATAGAAAATAGGCGTAACACGCTCATGGTGCCTGGTCCCAGTTTCCTGGCACAGAAATACTGTGCAGTTTTCAAAGGCAGTGTTGCAGAAATCTAAAACAGAAACGGCTGGGTGTTCTTCATAACTGCCTTTGCTCATTCCCTTATTCTTACTACATGCAAAATCTTTCATACTCCTTCAGAATAAAAAGCAGGTATTTTTGAGCAGCGGTAACCCATTCCCCCCCACCTGCTCCCAAACTCAGCTCTTTTGAAGGAGGAGACGGCCTCCTCCTGCCTGCACAAGGTCACCCCAATGTCCCCTTGCTCTTTTGATGCCTAAAACGTCTCCTCTTCTGCGGCTTTCGAATGAGACTGAACTGAACCTCATTATTTCTGCCTAGCTTCTCAAAATGCTCCTGTTACTGGCACAAGCCTCCAAGGGTTGTGAGAGGCCTTTTCTGCTCCTGGGTTTGCTTCTGGTGTGTGTGTGTGTGTGTGTGTGTGTGTGTGTGTGTGGTCTTTGTTGTATTAATGGATTCAAACTGTGAAATGCCCGCTTTGTTCCCCTGGGCATTGTTCTTCAGTTCTTGTCTTGACCTTTCTTCTTCTGCTGAGAGGAAACATTAGTCTAATTGTGAAGCTATCTTGCTTGACTTTAAAGCACTATCTCCTGGGAAGGTTAATCTCTCATTTTTGCCTCTCTCTCTCTCTCCTTTCCTCCCTTTAAAGATTCATCTTCTAACTACATCAGACAACTTGAAACAAAAGTCAAGCTGCTAGAGGACGACAATAAACTTCTCTCTCAGGTAGGTGAGCTTTCGTAAGCATGTGTTGCTACCCTGGTTCCCCCTTCTGGCGGAGCAACGGCGGGTGTGGACAAAGTGGGGCCTGAATTTTAATGGGAACGTACCTTCACTGGCTGGCAGAAGATCCGACCAGCTTCCTTGCTTCGCTAAGCATAAAGTGAATTTTGAAACTCTGAAATTGAAAACGGTTAATCTATTTTCACACCATTATTATTATTATTATTATTATTATTATTATTATTATTATTATTATTATTAATTATTATTATTATTATTATTACCTGGGACAGGGCCATGTAACCCAAAGAAATGAGGTGGGAGGGAGAAGGAGAGAGATAAGGGAACAGCACCCCCTTCCCAGAAGCTAAATGGGCTGGCGGGTGAATATTATTTCAGTGCTGGAAACGGGTTAGTGTCCTCCACTCCACTCTTGCTAATGGAGGTCCACAGCTCCGTCAGCCAGGGTGCTGAGGAGGAGAGCAGGGGGCTTTCCCTGCTGCCCCCCACCATCCCCACATTTTCCACTTGAGGCAGTTGCTTCACTCAGTTAGGCCTCGCTCTGCTCATTGCTGTACTGTGTTCTAGATCAGGAGTGGGGGACCTTGGGACCTTCAGATGTTGCTGAACTACAACTCCCATCAGGCCTGTGTCTGGGGATGATGGGAATTGTAGTTCAGCAACATCTGGGGGCAAGGGTTCCCCACATCTGTTCCAGTTAAGAATGAAACCACCGTATTTTTCGCTCTATAACACGCACCAGACCACAAGACGCACCTAGTTTTTGGAGGAGGGAAACAAGAAAAAAATATTCTGAATCTCAGAAGCCAGAACAGCAAGAGGGATCGCTGCGCAGTGAAAGCAGCAATCCCTCTTGCTGTTCTGGCTTCTGGGATAGCTGCGCAGCCTGCATTCGCTCCATAAGACGCACACACATTTCCCCTTACTTTTTAGGAGGGGAAAAGTGAGTCTTATAGAGCAAAAAAGATGGTAACTTCTTGGTCCTCTGGAGTGAGTATATTGTATAACACATTGTTTTGAAGCAAGGGTTGTGGCTGTCTCTTAAATTTTAAAGCATTGAACTGGCTGGGATCTGCGTATCTTAGGAACATGTCTCACTATATAAACCTTTCCCCCCTTTAAGATACTCCCAAGAACCCCCTGCCACTTCAGATGCCTCAAAGGCAAAATATTTGTCATATGAGTCACCTACAGAGGAAACCCTCCACAATTGCTATGAATGTCCCCACTTTTTCCTATTAGTTTTAATGCTTATTTTAAAGTTATAATGCTATATTTTAATGTTTCACTTTATCAGTTCTGTGCTGTAAGTATGTCACTACGCCAGATTGAATGTAGCCAATTTTTATTTTAATGTAATCTGCCTCGGAGATAATTAGGTGTAAATGGAGGAGACAGTTATCTGAAATGATGAAAAGAAATCCCCATCGCACCACAGAGGAGTCCAAGGCTTGTAATGTTTTTATGTGGCACATCCATGACCAAAGGGACATGGGAAACCTCCTTATGCTAGGTCAGATCATTGCTCCACAGAGCCCAAAGCTATCTTCTTGAATCACCCAAGGCTTAGGGTGCTTCTTCCAGCCTTCTGAGATCCGATAGAAGTACAGTGGTACCTCGGATTACAGACGCTTCAGGTTACAGACTCCACTAACCCGGAAGTAGTACCTCGGGTTAAGACCTTTGCTTCAGGATGAGAACAGAAATCGTGCGGTGGCAGCAGCAGGAGGCCCCATTAGGTAAAGTGGTACCTCAGGTTAAGAATGGTTTCAGGTTAAGAACAGACCTCTGGAACGAATGAAGTTCTTAACCCAAGGTACCACTGTATGTCCTATTACGATTAATGGTGCTTACTCCCCAAATAGACTGTGGGAGGTTGGCATGTAAAGTTCTTGCAATGTGCTGAAATGCAGGGGCTGATGGGTAGAATCATAGAATCATAGAGTTGGAATAGACCACAAGGGCCATCGAGTCCAACCCCCTGCCAAGCAGGAAACACCATCAGAGCACTCCTGACATATGGTTGTCAAGCCTCTGCTTAAAGACCTCCAAAGAAGGAGACTCCACCACACTCCTTGGCAGCAAATTCCACTGTCAAACAGCTCTTACTGTCAGGAAGTTCTTCCTAATGTTTAGGTGGAATCTTCTTTCTTGTAGTTTGGATCCATTGCTCCGTGTCCGCTTCTCTGGAGCAGCAGAAAACAACCTTTCTCCCTCCTCTATATGACATCCTTTTATATATTTGAACATGGCTATCATATCATCCCTTAACCTCCTCTTCTCCAGGCTAAACATGCCCAGCTCCCTTAGCCGTTCCTCATAAGGCATCGTTTCCAGGCCTTTGACCATTTTGGTTGCCCTCCTCTGGACACGTTCCAGTTTGTCAGTGTCCTTCTTGAACTGTGGTGCCCAGAACTGGACACAGTACTCCAGGTGAGGTCTGACCAGAGCAGAATACAGTGGCACTATTACTTCCCTTGATCTAGACGCTATACTCCTATTGATGCAGCCCAGAATTGCATTGGCTTTTTTAGCTGCCGTGTCACAATGTTGGCTCATGTCAAGTTTGTGGTCAACCAAGACTCCTAGATCCTTTTCACATGTACTGCTCTCAAGCCAGGTGTCACCCATCTTGTATTTGTGCCTCTCATTTTTTTTTGCCCAAGTGCAATACTTTACATTTCTCCCTGTTAAAGTTCATCTTGTTTGTTTTGGCCCAGTTCTCTAATCTGTCAAGGTCGTTTTGAAGTGTGATGGTAGTTTTAGCCTGGAACTGGGTAGTTTTAGCCTGGAACTTTGAAATTCTGAGTCATGTGTCCCAGTAGTAATTATTGTCAGATGCTTTTATTTTTATTTCAAGGAAGCCAAGTTATTATCACTAAAATAAAAAAAAAACAAGTAGATGGGCTCTTTTGGCAGTGTGGCTTGTTGCCAGGCAACAAGCCATGGATCGGATCTTGGTGACTGGCTCCCTGTTCAATATGCCCTTGGCCTGACTTCTTCCTGCTTTGTGTATGCTGCACAAAAAAACACCAGAGGGTACTTTATCTGTTTACCCCCCCCCCATTTTTTTAAAAACATATATACGAGGTCAAAAGCAGGATCAATAACTAATAGTTGAAAAGTGCACGGGCAATTGAAAAAACAAGCAAACAGCAATTTTCCCTGTTCTTCTCCATAGCAGGTGATGTTCCTTCTACAATTGGGCCTCTGAGATTAGGGAACTGCTGAAGAAATGTTCCAGTTGGAATTTAACAGATTTGTTTGTTTATTTATTTATTTTACACCGAATCTGGCATTTTGTGTTAAAGCACTCTAAAAACAACAACCCCGAAAACAAAAAGGCTGATTAACAATTTCAAGCCGTAGCAGACTGGGGGGTGGGGTGGGGGGAACCTTTGCTGACACAGATTGTCACATAGACAACGGAGCAAATTTGTTTTCTTCAGCCTAGCCCTAGAGCCTTGGCCAACCTGTTGCCCTCCAATGTTGTTGGACTACAACTCCTATCAGCCCCTGCCAGCACACTTGTTTTCGGTTAACCTAACACAATTAAAAGGTGGGAATTCCAATAATAAGTAGGTAGACTGGAACCACTCTTTAAAATAACACCTTTTAAAAGAACTACCGTATTTTTCGTCCCTTAGAACGCACCTAGTTTTTTGGGGGGGAAATATAGGAATTTTCCCCCCTTTATTTCCCCCCCAAAAGCAGGTTGGGGAAACCGAACCAGGTCAAGGAACAGCGGGATGGCGGTGCTGCGCCTCCCTGCTGTCCCCTAAGCTTGTGGGGCTGGCCGATGTCTGCCTGGCGCGAGGGGCGCTCTGCTTCAGGGTGCCCCACGCGCCGGGCGGTAGGCTGCTATCCGCAGCGTGGGGAGCCCTGCGGGGAACTCCTGCAGGACTCCCCACGCTGCGGATGTCTGCCCAGCACGAGGGGCGCTCTGCTTCAGGGAGCCCCTCGCGCCAGGCGGCAGGTTGCTATCCGCAGCGTGGGGAGCCCTGCGGGGAACTCCCGCAGGGCTGTCTAGGCTGCGGATGTGTTCCCGAAGCGCCGGGTGCTCTGCTTTCAGGGCGCCTGACGCTCCGGGAAGCAGGCTGCTATCTGCAGTCTAGACATCCCTGCGGGACCTCCCGCAGGGCTGCCTAGGCTGCGGATGTGTTCCCGAAGCGCTGGGCACTCTGCTTTCAGGGCGCCCGACGCTCCGGGAAGCAGGCTGCGGATTTGTTCCCGAAGCGCTGGGCACTCTGCTTTCAGGGCGCCCGACGCTCCGGGAAGCAGACTGCTATCCGCAGCCTAGACATCCCTGCGGGACCTCCCGCAAGCCTGCCTAGGCTGCGGATTTGTTCCCGAAGCACCGGGCGCTCTGCTTTCAGGGCGCCCGACGCTCCGGGAAGCAGGCTGCTATCCGCAGCACAGACATCCCTGCGGGACATCCCGCAGGGCTGCCTAGGCTGCGGATGTCTTCCTGAAGCCTGGAGAGCGAGAGGGGTCGGTGCGCACCGACCCCTCTCGTTCTCCAAGCTTCAGCGAAAGCCTGCATTCGCCCCATAGGACGAACCCAGATTTCCCCTTCATTTTTGGAGGGGGGAAAGTGCATCCTATAGGGCGAAAAATATGGTAGGTTGGTCAGGCCCCAGATTCCATCCTTGAGAAATCAAAGAAATTTGAACGAACCCCATCTAGAAAAGAAGGGACTTTGTAGTTAGTCTCGTTATGAAAATAATAATTACCCCACTCCCAAATAATTAAAAGCATGCAGATCTAAAACGGATAACCTGACAAATGTACATCAACAGTATCTCTAACAGCAGGCATGGCAGGTTCAAAGGAACCTCTGGAATGTATCCTTCTATTCACACGAGACTAGCATTCTGCCTTCTCATGTGTTGACAGACTGCAGAGATGTCAGGAAGTGCGGAATGACGAGGTGCTTTGAGAAATCCTTTGCTAACTTAATTTCACTCTCTTCTCAAGGAGACACAATGGGAGCCTTGACACATCGCAGAGCATCAACTGAGCAGGTCAAGTGACTTGTTCCTGAGAGAGGCTTCTGGTAGCAAAGGGTCTTGCAGGGGGTGGGGGTTATTTGCAACAGGAACACTTCTTTTTTTTAACAAAAAGCTCGCAGTATAGTTTTCAGCCGGAAGATCGAATTTCCTTAGATGAAGCAGTATTTTGCTTCTGTGTTTAGAAGCTGGAAAGATGCCAGGTAGCCTTCCATAATCACCAGCGAGTCACTAATCTCTTAATGCATGGGCATTTGTTAGGACCTCAGATTTCATCACTCCGGGGGTCTTGTCTACACAACTTCCTACCAGCGAACTTACCAAAAGTCACTGAATGTCAGCATTCAAGGGTAAAAGCGTGCTGGGATCAGGATCCAGTTCGGCCGGTGATCTTGTGAGCATCCAGCTATTCCAGGGGAAATTTGTCCGCTTTGAAGAAAACCATCTAACACAGCGGTTCTCAACCTGTGGGTCCCCAGATGTTGTTGGACTACAATTCCCATCATCCCTGAGCTCTGGCCTTGATAGCTAGCGGTGATGGGAGTTGTAGTTCAACAACATCTGGGGACCCACAGGTTGAGAAAGGCTGATTAACAGAACTCATCTCTCTCTCTCTCTTTCTCGATCTCTTGTTTGTGCTGGCTTCTAATCTAGGAACAGTCAAAGCCAAACATCAACTCCATATATGTTGTTAACAGGCAGGGCTCAGAAGGATAGATGAAAATGTAATAAGAGTCCTGCAGTGTCAGACCAAATCTAGTTCAGCATCTTGTTCGCAAACTAGCCAACCAGATTTGTATGGAAAGCCTGCAAGCAAGGTTTGAGTGCAAGAGCACTCTCCGCGCTTTTGCTCCCCAGTAAGTAAGTGATAGGGACACGGGTGGCGCTGTGGGTTAAACCACAGAGCCTAGGACTTGCTGATCAGAAGGTCAGCGGTTCGAATCCCCATGACGGGGTGAGCTCCCATTGCTCGGTCCCTGCTCCTGCCAACCTAGCAGTTCGAAAGCACGTCAAAGTGCAAGTAGATAAATAGGTACTGCTCCGGCGGGAAGGTAAACGGCGTTTCCGTGAGCTGCTCTGGTCTGCCAGAAACAGTGTAGTCATGCTGGCCACATGACCCAGAAGCTGTACACCCGCTCCCTCAGCCAGTAAAGCGAGATGAGCGCCGCAACCCCAGAGTCAGTCACGACTGGACCTAATGGTCAGGGGTCCCTTTACCTTTACCTAAGTAAGTGATATTCAGAGGCATATTGTCTTCAATACTGGAGGCAATTTGGGGCCCTCGTGGTAGCATTTTACTGCCTCATCCTCCATGGAGTTGTCCAATTTCCTTTTAAAATCTGGTGCCCAGATCACAAGAGCTTTCACTACATCGATATTAACTGCAGTTTAGATAGCAACTTCGCTCATGACATACATTACACAGTGGTTCTCAACTTGTGCGTCCCCAGATGTTGTTGGACTACAACTCCCATCACCCCTGAGCTCTGGCCTTGCTAGCTAGGGGTGATGGGAGTTGTAGTTCAACAATATCTGGAGACCCACTGGTTGAGAAAGGCGGCATTACCCCCAGTCTAGGGTCTGGGGAAATATAGGATGGGGGACACCTGACTTACTAGCAGTACATGTGAAAAGGTTCTAAGGACATGAGTCAACAGTATGATGCAGCAGGGAGAAAAAGCTAATGCTATTCTAGGCTGCATCAACAGAAGTGTGGTGAGGGAAGTAATAGTACTACTCTATTCTGCCTTGGTCAGACCACATCTGGAATCCTGTGTCCAGTTCTGGGCACCACAGTTTAAGAAGGATGTTGACAAGCTGGAACGTGTCCAGAGGAGGGCAACCAAGATGGTCAAGGGCTGTAAACCAAGCCTTATGAGGAACAGTTGAAGGAGCTGGGTATGTTTTGCCTGGAAAAGAGGAGAGTGAGAGGAGATATGATAGCCATCTTCAAATATCTCAAGGGCTGCCACATGGTGGATGGAGCGAGCTTGTTTTCTCCTGCTCCGGAGGGTCGGACTCAAACCAATGGCTTCAAGTTGCAAAAAAGGAGATTCCGACTAAACATCAGGAAAAACTTTCTGACAATAAGAGCTTTTTGACAGTGAAACGGGCTCTCTTGAGAGGTTGTGGACTCTCCTTCCTTGGAGGTTTACAAGCAGAGGTTGGATGGCCATCTGTGCTAGAAGTTTCAGTTGATATTCCTGAATTGCAGGGGTTGGACTAGATGGCTCCTGGGTTCCCCTGGACTGTATCCATTGCACAAGAGGGGTTGGGTGGGATAGCAAAATATGAACCAGAATTCTGACCCTGAATTCATTTGTGCAGACTAAGTCTAAAGCATGCTGCTTTCACATGATGGTACACGACTGCTGTCCGCTCTTCATGTATTCCTACTGAAGATTGCAGAAAACCCCGTTAAGCAGAGGCAGCAGCCGCAGAGCAGCCTGGTTTTGTGGACTGAGCCCTTTATCTGTGCAGCTCAGTCCTGCGCAGGAAGACATCTAAAAATAGTATTGTGCTAACGCGTTTACCTCACTGGTTTGTCATGTTCAATTCGGGGAGAAATCGCAGATGAGTCACAGCAAATTTCATTCTTTAGAACTATAAAATGCACGCCGCTATCTGTGGTTTTTCTCTTTCGCGCTCCCTGTAGTTCCCACCTTGCAGGTTGAGAAACAAGGCCAGGCTTCCCATTCTGCTGGGGGCTTGACATCACTACTGGCAAGGGGCCATAGCTCACTGGTAGAACACACGTGCTGCATTGCAGAAGGTCACCGGTTCAGGTCCCATCATCTCCAGGTAGGGAAGAAACCCTGTATAAAATCTTGGAGAGCCACTGCCAATCAGCTCAGTCGGTACTAAGCTGCATTGACCAATAGTATCCTGCCTTCTCACAGTAGGGCAGCATCCTATGTCCCATGATGTTCAGCGCAAGGACCATTTCCAGCCACAGATTTGGGGAGTGTCATGCTTGTCATTGTAAAATAAAGAAGCGAACTTGTAGGACAGCAAATTAAAAGGACAACAAATTAATAATAATAATTATAATGATAATATTTATTTATACTCCGCCCTCCCCGGCCAGAATCAGGCTCAGGGCGGCTAACACCAATAAAATTACAGTAAAAACGTAATGGGGGGGAACAATTTAAAATACAGTTTAAAATGTAATTTAAAATGCAGCCTCATTTTAAAAGTAGCCCATAGATCGAAACCGTAAGGGGAGGGAAACATAAGGGTCAGACTGAGTCCAAACCAAAGGCCAGGCGGAACAGCTCTGTCTTGCAGGCCCTGCGGAAGGTCCCGCAGGGCCCTAGTCTCTTGTGACAGAGCATTCCACCACGTTGGGGCCAGTACTGAAAAGGCCCTGGCCCTAGTTGCAACCAATCTAACCACCTTGCAACCTGGGACCTCCAGAATGTTGTCATTTGTGGACCTTAAGGTCCTCCGCAGGGCATACCAGGAGAGGCGGTACTGTAGGTACGTGGGTCCTAGGCCGCATTGGCATTTATTTATTTTTTTTACTATGAAAAAGGAAAAGGCAGCATGCCTCTGAATACCAGATGCTGGGAATCATAAGTGGGGAGTTTGCTGTTGCATTCTGGCTTGCAGGCTTCCCATAGGCATTGGGGTTTGCTGCTGTGGGAAGAGGACACTAGATTAGATGGGCCATTAGCCTGATCCAGCAGCGATCCTTCAGATGTTCTCAGGATACATTTGATATTTCTCACTTCAGCTGCCAGAATGTCCTTTTCTGCACAGCACTTAGATATTGCTGGTGTTAACGAGACACAAGGAAGTGCTGTTAGAATCATACAACCATAGATTTGCAGAGTTGGAAGGGACCACAACGGTTATCATCCAGTCCACCCATCTGCAGTGCAGGATTATTTTTGCTTGAAACCATGACCCTGAGGTTAAGAGTTCCATGGCCTTCCCAAGCCACTCTGAACATTCAGGAATAGCAATGTAAATGAAAGATGGGACATTTTGCATCTTTAAATTTTGATACCCTCTGGTCGTGACAGAAGGCGAGTCTTTCCCACGATGCACCTGCCAGAACTTTGTCGGGAAACAGTAGCACCAAAGTCCTGGAATCATGGGGGTGATCGACTATGAAGAAATGCTGGGAATAGACCTATTCATATCTATGGATTTAAGATGCTTAGAGCAAGTCCATTGATAGCAGTGGTTTTATTCTGAGTATGGCTAACATCAGATGTCACAAACATTGTTTGCTATAAAACTGCCGAGTGTTGAATCAAGAAACCTTAAAAATAGATTTCACACCTTCTTGTCACCTTAACAAAGTGAACCTGTGCAACACACACACACACACACACACACACACACACACACACACACCCTTCAATAAAAATCTCCAGAGCAGTTCCCAGGCCACCAACATAACTATCCTATCCTAGGTAACAGGATGGGAGAAACTGTGGCCTAGTGAAATAGGGGTGGGGAATTTTCTCAGTCCAAGGTCCAAAATCCACCCAGGTCATTCCCTTCTGAGAGGTGGGGGGTCACATGTCAGTGGTGGGTGGGCTAAGAGGTCGAAGTGAGTGGAACAATGACACTGAGCTTTCCCTTTGTACAGTTGGATACTTTCTGCACACGTCCCTCTCTGCTCTCTATCCAGAAAAGCAAGAGAAAAATGCTACAGTTCAAGAAACCCATTGCAGCCAAGCAAAAGTGTTCCAGGGTCCAAGGCAGGGGAGTGGTGGCTGTTGTCTGCAGAAAGTGACAAAGCTCAGAGAGAGAGACATGTATTTGGCCCTGGGCTCCAGATTCCTCACCCGTGCAGGTCTGCTCCGCTCTTAAGAAAGTTTGGAGCCTGGTTGTACAACCACAGTACAGTGGTACCTCAGGTTACATACGCTTCAGGTTGCATACGCTTCAGGTTACAGACTCCGCTAACCCAGAAATAGTGCTTCAGGTTAAGAACTTTGCTTCAGGATGAGAACAGAAATCATTCTCTGGCGGTGTGGCGGCAGTAGGAGGCCCCATTAGCTAAAGTGGTGCTTCAGGTTAAGAACAGTTTCAGGTTAAGAACGGACCTCCGGAACGAATTAAGTACTTAACCCGGGGTACCAGTGTACTGATCACTGGGCAATTTGTGTGGTGGGCCATTTCCCTCTGCCAACACGTACAGAATTGTGATTGCATCTTGCTCTTTTACATAAGGTTTCAAGCTTCTCTAAGCTCAAAATCAAGGCTTGAAGGAAGGAGTGTAATTCTTGTTTGCTGCTTCTGAAACAAGTGCATACGTTTTCGGCCCCTCAGTTTCGGTTCCATGCGCTCGACTTTGCTCCCATGCTCAATAAGGGGATCGGCTGTCAAAATATCAGTGCGTGCTTCTAGCCTCTGTTCAGAACCAGCATGCCCAGAGGATTTTCCAGGTCAGAGATTGCCTCCACGTTCATTGGTTGTCTCTGACCCGGAAAAAAAGCCCAGATTTCAGTGGGGCTCACATTTCAATGGCAAGTCAGCAAGATGGGAAATAGGAAGAAAGTTTGTCACCCAGATGATGAAAGGGTTTCCATCAAAGCTTTGAGTGCCATGTCCTGCAGTGCTTTTAACAGATCTGAGAGCTAGGACTTGGTGGGATTCGCATTTTTTGCATTTAGTGGATTCAAGTTGCATGACTCTTCTTTTTTCTTTTTTGCCTCTGGCTTAGTGCGCTGAACTTGCCACCTGCCACCTCTCGCTCTCCTGCTCAACCCTCTGTGTGAGGATTGACTCATTAGCAGGTTGCGTGTCATGCAAGTAACTTCCACCGTGGGAAAAAACTTCCTGCCGTGTCAGTCCAACACAGCTAAAATGAAAAAAATCCTTCCAGTAGCACCTTAAAGACCAACTAAGTTAGTTCTTGGTATGAGCTTTCGTGTGCATGCATACCAATCTGAAGAAGTGTGCATGCACACGAAAGCGCATACCAAGAACTAACTTAGTTGGTCTTTAAGGTGCTACTGGAAGGAATTTTTTTATTTTGACTATGGCAGACCAACACGGCTACCTATCTGTAACAGCTAAAATGAGACATAGAAGAAGAAGAAGAAGAGGAGGAGGAGGAGGAGTAGTTTGGATTTGATATCCTGCCTTTCACTCCATTAAGGAGTCTCAAAGCGGCTCACATTCTCCTTTCCCTTCCTCCCCCACAACAAACACTCTGTGAGGTGAGTGGGGCTGAGAGACTTCAAAGAAGTGTGACTGGCCCAAGGTCGCCCAACAGCTGCATGTGGAGGAGCGGAGACGCGAACCCGGTTCCCCAGATTACGAGACTACTGCTCTTAACCACTACACCACACTGGCTCTCTCTGGGCATTGAGTCCAGTAGCAGCTTAAAAGCTAAGAAGCATTGCATTAGTCTACAGAGGCTTCATCAGATGCATGAAGGGATATTCCCATCTTACGTCATGATGCATTGATTAAGTTTTTAAGGTGCTACAGCAAGGATAAGGAACAAATTAAGGCCAAAGACCTCATTTCTTCAGGGCTAACTTGGAGGCTAGATGTCAGCAGTGAGTGGGGCCAGCTCTCTACACGCATTTCTGCCAGCTGGGATGCAGGTGGCACTGTGGTCTAAATCACTGAGCCTCTTGAGCTTGCCAATAGGTCAGCAGTTCGAATCCACCAAATGGGGTGAGCTCATATTGCTCTGTCCCAGCTCCTGCCAGCCTAGCAGCTCAAAAGCATGCCAGTGCAAGTAGATAAATAGGTACCGCTATGGCAGTAACATAAACAGTGTTTTCATGCACTCTGGTTTCCATCATGGTGTTCCGTTGCTCCAAAAGTGGTTTAGTCATGCTGGCCCCATGACCCGGAAAGCTGTCGGGTACAAACGCCGTAGCCTGAAGCAAGATGAGCGCTGCAACCCCATAGTTGCCTTTAACTGGACTTAGCCTTCCAGGGGTCCTTTACCTTTACCTATCCATAACTATCAGACATAACACATGCACCCACATCCATTCTCACACGTAGCAGATATGTAACACATAATTACGTATGTATTTATTCACACGCACGTACACACAGACAAACACATCCAGACTCTCGCACACACCCCTATGTATATTTATAAAACATTTATATTTATATCCTTTAGGGACCCAGGAGGCAGCTAATAGCAGCACCTGCTCCCTCCAATCATGGATGCAATTAAAACAAGCAATTAAACCACAGTATAAGCTGTGAGCGAGGAACTTCCAGCCCTGTGGACCGGACCTCTATTATTTGGCCCTTGGCTCTCTCTCTAGGCCTTCACCAGCCCTGCTGTGCATCCTCCTTGAGTTCTTTTGCCTGGCTTGAATGTGGCCTTGAACTGGGACAAAGCCCCTTGCTTGCTTGCCTGGATGGAGGATGGAGGAATCTGTGCAAACCTCTGACTTTTGCATGCCTGGAATGTAACCTATGCAAGCATTAGAATCACACCCACTTCTACCTCTGGGCCAGCCCAACCCTCGCACATGACCCCTGAAATACTGTGCACAAGGGGGTGTCACCCCCAGGCTGAAAAAAGGATTTCCCACCCTTAAAATAAGCTGATAAATAATAAAAATGCAAGATATAGTAGAAACGTCCAGTCCGGCAGAACATTGTTCAGCCTGGTCCTCAAAGTGCTTTGAATACAGGGTTGTTTTAATATGCTCCCTCCTGATAATGATGGAACCAGCTGAACCTCCCTGGGAAGTGACTGCTACAAACTTGCCGCCACCACCGAAAAGGCCCCGTCTTATGTCAAAGGCCCCTTATGTTGCTAAAATGGCAAGGGAAGGGGTTCTATGTGCGCACTTGACTGGATCTCTCCCTTTGTGGTAGAGCCCCCTCCCACACTGGCTGGACACATCACCATTTGGCAGCAGGGACTTGTCACTGTCACCAGGCACATCCCTGTTGGTGAGGGATGTTTGTGTGAACACCCCACCTTCACATATGAATTGCATGAAGAGGTTCCATGTTATTACACGGGTAGCGGGCCTGCCCATCTGGCATGGACGTCTGCAGTGGGGAAGGCTACAAGAGAATCCTAATGGACAAAGGGCTCCAACTCCCAGAGAAGTTTACATGCATAGAGATCTGTAGACGTCCTATTCTGGTCTGGCAAAGGAGCCCACAGAGCAAAGCAAGCCAGGAATTTCAGTACCACGGAGAGCTCCCAAGTGATCAACTTGTTCCAGCAATGGTTGAAAGCAAACCGAGCATTCTGAAGCCTCCGCCTCCCAGACCACCTCTCCTAGGCTGTGCCCTCTTGTGGAGAGCTTAGTTTATTAAATAGCCAACCCTTTAGCCAGAAGACAGGCACTCCTTCTGCGCTCTATGGCCTCCCTACTGTTGCGCTCACTGCACAAATACTGTGGGAGGTATTAGGTTCCTCAGGCTCCGATGAGTTTGGTGCTTTTGGAGATTGTTCTGTGGACTCCTGTCTGTCAGCCTCAGGCAAATCTCCATCATTAGGCTCTGGGACCTGGATTTCGTCTGGCTCCTTAGCTGGTAACTCTGTCAAAGTAGGGTTCCCTGCTGCAGATATCTGCGCTCAGTATAGGAGCAGGACTGAAGAAAGTGTGGGGCAGTTCCAGCAATGTGGCCCCCTTTTGATCACATGGAGTTCCTTTCATGCAGTGAACACCCAAAGGGGAAGAGTAGTCTATGTGTTTTCATTCACCTCGTCACATGGGCTGCCTATGCGCCAACCAGCCGCTTAGCCAATGTTTCCTGAGGCTAGGATCACCTTTGGATCTGCCAGGTATAAGGAAGAGGTAAGCTCTTTCCTTCTCCCCCAACAATAACTAGATTTTTTCTTTTGGAGCCAGGTTAGAAGCCATTTGTGGTTCCCACTCGTTATGTTTGTGTCTTTCGCATAGGCCTCTCATTAGCGATGAACAGTAGTGCCCCGCTCCCTCCCTCAAGGACCCTTTTCCAGTTTGTGCTTGTTAGCTTTGTAATGTGGCAATTATATCCTCAAGGAGCCGCGCACGTATCTCCCACAAGTAACATGAAATTGCAAATCTCTCCTTATTTCCCCCAAGCCCCCTCCTGTTTGTGGGGGTGGAAATTGTTATTATTTTAATGCACGAAACCACAAGGCCAATTTCGAGCAAATGACTCATAACGTGGAGGAGGGGAGGAAAAAAACAGCCCACAATTTCCTATGTTCAGCTTCTCCTTAGTATGCAATAAGGTAAAATATTAAATAGGCTGTAGCCTGAACTGCTGTGTTTTATGTTTTGGTATGTGTGGATTCATACTATTGGTTTTTTTTTTAAAAAAAGTGTGTGTCCAGGCATTCCAAATTCTGCGACTTGAATAGATTATACAAATTGAGGATAATGTACATAATTTCTCTTACTTTGCATGAATTCTGCAGGGTAAAAAAAAATCAAAATCAAAACTCTATTTGTTCACTGAATGGTCCCAGGGTAGATTACATAAAACATAACAAATTAAAATAATTAAAACCATTAAATTAAATGAAAACCACAAAACTGAAGAAAATCACAAGAGCAAGAACGCAGCAGTATAGAAGGAGGGGACGCACTCACCCAACAGCCTGAGTACAGAGGTCTGTCTTATCCTGACTACCCAATAATAATGCAAGAGGGAAGGGCACCAGGCAGCCTAGGAGCCACCACAGAGAAGACCCTGTCATGCGACTCCACCCCTCAAACCACACAAACATGTGGTACCACTAACAGGCCCCCTCCTGGGCAGGTTGGCTTAGTTTCTTTAGTTTAACCTAACAGCACAAGAATAGCTTTGCTTGATCAGGGCATTGGCTCATCAACAGGATTCAGCATCCTGTTCTCACAGTGGCCAAACAGGCTCCCATAAGAAGCCTGCAAGCTGGACCTATGTGCCTCAGCACTCTTCCCTCCCATGTTTCCCAGCAACTAGTATTTAGGAACATGCAGCTCCCGGCAGTTTAGCAAGCAACTATGCAAGTGCTGCAACTGGGCCATCAGCAGCCACAGTCTACTCCTATTATTTACATTTATATCCTGCCTGTCATTTCAGTACCACGGAGAGCTCCCAAGTGAGCAACTTGTTCCAGCAATGGTTGAAAGCAAACCAAGCATTCAGGGCAATGTGCATGGTGGTTCTCTCTGCAGTCCCCACTGTCCTCGCAGCAAATAGGTTACGCTGAGAGATTAGGATTGGCCGAAGGTCACTCAGTGAGCTTTGTGGCTGAGTGGGGATTCTCAAACCCTATGGCCAGCTTGCTGCCTGCACTTGATAGGGAATAAGGTGCTTTCCATTTGGAAGGTGTAGTTGTGGTCCAACTGGATCACCCAGTCTATGAGAATTTTCAAGGATTTACACCAATGGCAAAAATATCCTTGAAGGATTCCATGCACCTTCTACGTCTTCATATTACCTGTTTAGGTAACGCCACAGTCTCCTGGAGTAAATTTCTCTCTCTCTCTCTCAGCCTAAGAGTTATTGTTATGCAAAAAGCTACTCTGAGTATATATAATTGTAAACGTAAATGCCATTTCAGTGTGTGTCTCTTATAGTCCAAACCCAAACATATTATTCGACAGGACTTGCTCCCAGGTAATTGTGTACAGCCAGGGTAGCCAACACGTTGCTCTCCAAATGCTTGTTGGGCTACAACTCCCATCATCCTTGACCATTGACTATGCCGGCTGCGGCAGATGGGAGTTGGAGTTCAACAACATTTGGAGGACACAACATTGACTACCCTGGTATATAGGGCTGCAACTTAAGATAACACATCATAGAATTGTAGAACTGGAAGGGACCACAAGAATCCTCTAGCAAGTGTGTGCCTGCTAATGGGGAAAAGAGAGTGGGGGGGGTACATCCAGTGTCTCTGGAAATTTTTACACATCACTTGGGAAGAGAGGTGAACTAATACCAGTGTACTGGAAGAAGCAAAGATCACCAGTGTTGAAACAGTGATTCTTCAGCATCAACTTCGTTGGACTGGTCATGTTGTGCGGATGCCTGATGATCGTCTTCCAAAGCAACTACTCTATTCCGAACTTAAAAATGGAAAGCGTAATGCTGGTGGTCAACAAAAGAGGTTTAAAGAATGTCTCAAGGCAAATCTTTAAATATGTAGTATAAACACCAACAATTGGGAAACACTGGCTTGTGAGCGCTCCAATTGGAGAACAGCTTTTACCAAAGGTGTCATAGGCTTTGAAGACTCTCAAACTCAGGACGCAAGGGAGAAACGTGCTAAGAGGAAGGCACACTTGGCAAATCAACTCCCACTCGGAAACCAATGTCCCCACTGTGGAAGGACGTGTGGATCCAGAATTGGCCTCCACAGTCACTTACGGACTCATTGTTAAAACCGTGTTTATGGAAGACAATCTTACTCATCTACAATTGATTGCTAAAGAAGAAGAAAGAAGACATTGACTCAACATTTAAAAATTGCATCACCAAAGAAGTCAGTGTGAATCAAAGAAATTAGTGGGATCTGGGCTTTACTGCAGATGCGAGGATTCCAGCTGGGTGAGGAGAAGAGGGGCTGTGTATTTTTGCAAAATTAACTCGATATCCTGTTTGCCATTCATGCTTCAGGATGCTCGCAGTGACACACCCTGCTCTCCTCTCCTCCCTTGAACGCACAGGTTCAGTTTGCCTTTCTTTTCTGGGAAGAAGAGAAAGGCAGCCCTTTTGGAATGTCAGTGGCTTTGTTGTATTTCAGTTGGTTTCTCTGCATCTGTAGAACGCAAAGCACGTGATGCCACACACCACTTTTGCTCCTTGTTCCCCACAGATGATAAATATTTTCATGATTGTTAATTTTACATGCTGAAGCGAAACCCCTTATTAATGATCCCCCGCTATTTGTCATGCGTCCCCCACAGCTTTATCTCTCTGCTGTCAATTACGAATTCCAATTTGCACCAGTTCTCTAAATAGCGCACTGTTGCAATACCTCTTCCAGTTTAATTCACAAACCCATTTTTTTCGGAGTGAAAAGCTAGGCTGTTGACTACTGAAATCTGCAGGACTTGATTTATTTTCCATGCCAGTTTCATACTAATTGAGTTCTGTGTTCTTTCAGTTTCACCCTTGTGAAAAAGGCAGTGCTGTCCATCCATTTCTCCAATCTCATCTTTTCAGACCTCCTATATAAGACATTCTGAGGCCTTTTATTTCAGGTCCACACCCCCCCCCAATATGCTTATTGAACTGCATATCTCATGCATGACCACAACATTCTTCGATGCAGGAAGGATTAACACAAATGTGGAGGCTGCTAATTTTTAGGATGCAGTTTTTGAATGTTTGATATTGCTTTGCTTTTCATTATAATCTGATATGTATAATATTCTTTTGTTCCCTCCTAGCTGGCTGGTCACAACAGTTCACCAAGAAATTTAATTAAGGTAGACATATCTTAAGACATTTAAGCTTCCAGCTTTCTGGGATATGGGGAAGCCTTGGCTTGCAATGTCGGTGATGGGTCTTTGCTGCTTTCGTATGTCTAACTTGCAAATGTTGGCAGTTTCCATTTTTAGTAATCCCGAGTTTTTTAAATGAATGCTCAGTTGTTTGACTCATGCTCAGCATGGTGGGTAAATACATTGATACTGAGGCCATACTATCAAATCCTCTCCACTTAATGTCGACCAATCTGCATATGTCCAGTGAAGATGGAGACCTTCTGTTAATCAATTAAATACAAAGAACTGATTTTGAGCGCCAAAAACCGAAGTACTTTAAATATGAGCAAAACAATTTGGAGGGCAGGAAGCATCTATCAATGTGGTAAATAATTCACATCAGTGATGAGCACATGGTCTCCTTTTAATACAAGAACCTTAGTTGTTACATTTTGTACCAATATTTAATGGTTCGAAGAAAATGCAGCCGTCAATGTATTTCCTCTGAGATGTGATCCTTCACTTGTTTAGTTGTCATACCTGTTCGTAATATATTGCAAGGACGTTGGATGGTGTCTTCCATGCTCATGTGTGCTGCACATGAATAGACCACTTATAGAATGTCGTTGACAATCCACACAATTTGTCTTGGTCTTTCACCCAGTTCCCTTTCACAACGATTTCAGCCTCTGTGTTTCCTTAGAAACCTGTTGATCCTTCACAAGACCTTCAGTTGCTTTGCTTCTCATAACCCCACCACTCTAAAGCCCTATTAAGTGTTATCTGAAACCTAACAGAACATGAATGTGGAGAGCACAAGAGTGGCTAGTGGGGAGAGATGATGGCACTCACTGGCCTCCTGGGACTGGCGTGGCTGTGGCTTACCAGGGTGGCGGCGGCAGGGATGTCAATGCAGTGTGAATGCACCTGCTCTCCAGAAGTGTGGACTACAATTTGCATTATCCCTGACCATTAACCATGTTGCCTGGGGCAGATGCAAGTTGGGAGTCCAGAACACCTGTGAGGCATCATGTTGGCCACCACTGCTGGTCCATCTGGACCAGGAAACTATGGTTTGCCCTGAAAACCAGGATTGCGAATCAGGGTTTGTTTGCACAAAGTAGCTAATTAAGCAGAGTAGCTGGGGGGTAGTATGTAGAGGCAAATGGGTTATTCCCATAATGCAAAACCATGGGTTCTAGTTAATGTGTGAAGCGTCAAGTTATGTGCAAAGTGATCTCTGCTCTGTCATTTGTCCGCTTATATGCCACTTCCTTTAAACAAATCATGGAAGTGGCACACAATTAAAAAAGCAAAATAAAGCCAGCAATCAATATTACGTTTATTCATTTACTAATCAGATTTCTAGACATATTCCATTTAATATGAAGAAGTTGGCTTTAAAGCTCTGTGAAGTAGCAAATTAAGGGGTGAATTGTCTGTTGGAAATGCAAAATAATTTGTATAAAACTTTTTCGAGATTTTGAAATTCTTCTTAAGTTGGAACCGAAAATTCAGAATATTTGGATATGAAGAAGTCAATGGCCTGTCTGTATGTTTCACTCTTCCAAATAACTATCCTTCCAATATGCTTATTTTTGATGAGGATGTTGGTGGTGATGATTCTTAATCTTTCAAGCCTTTTTTGTTTTCTTTTGGCTGTTGTAAGCCCCATACGGCTTAATAACATTATTTCTTCTCTGTTGTTATTTTCTAACTTTATAGCCCTCCTTTCCATGAGTCATGTTTAAGGCAACTTATGATTTAAAACTGGTATGGTCCTCCCCATTTTGTCAGACTTTGGCTCCCATTTTCCCTATTTGCCATACTGGCATATGGAGGCAGGGCACAGCTGCTCCACCCCTTACTCAAAAGGAAGTGGAACAACACGTACATTTACTGCCTGTTGTCCTGCTATGGAAACTATTATTGCAGAATTTGTGTGAATGCTTGAAGCTCCTTCTGCTGAGTCAAACCACCAGCCCATCCATTTCAGCAGCTCTCGCAAGATGTTAGCAGATATGATAGGGCTTCCCCTTTCTCTTCTTTCTCCCCTGCAGCATCCCAAGTCCTCCATTCTCCTCCAGGCAGTCCTCCAGTCCTCAGGAGCAGAATTTGGGAGGGCACATGGGGCTGCAGAGGGGAGGAGAGGGAGGGGAAGTCCAAGCTGTGCAACTGGATTTCCACTGTGTTTGTGGGAGTCCACAATTGGGTATCATCCAACAGTATTCTTAGCTAGGGTATCTGAGATTCTTTCACAGGAGGTGCTGGGAACTGAACATGAGACATTCTGCATGCAGAGCGTATGCTCGTCTGCTGAGTTCTGGCCTCTCGGCAGCTGCAGTGGCTGTGAATCTCCCTTCCCTTTGCTCGCTGTCGGTCTGACAATATAAAATACAATCTGCTGTCTCTTTTGGTCAGCATCAGTCACTGAAAACCAGACGAAGCACGAGGCTTACAGTTTGGCGTCTGAAAATTACGACCCACTGGGAAGCCTGCAATCTGCGATGCTATCGGTAGCATTGCATTCTGTTATTGTGCGTCATCCCAGTGCCTCCTTCTCAACTACCCATTTGACTGACAGTAACTGAAAACTCCAGACATGCACATTATCATTAGGAGGAAGCATTCTAACGGCACGGCACTTGACAAGATTGATGTTCATTCTGTTTTCCTTGCAAGTCAGACCATCAAATGGCAGCTTGACAGACCAAAGTAAGAGAAGGGTGGGTTTGGGGAGCATTGCAGGCCCCTCCACCTTTTAAATCACCCAGGAGGGACTCAACAATATCAATGCGACAAAACAGTCTCACTGAGAACAGTTGGCCATTGCATTTTGCGAAGACACTAATGCACTGACTGTTAACTAAGCAAATGAAAGTTGTTGGGTACCATTGTGTTGATTCCCAAGACAACAAGATGATAGATAACCTTTTGTAAAATAAGTTTTGGTTGGACATACAGTGTTCTTGAACTTGTCCTTCTCCAGCTTAAGAAGAGGTTTTTTTTGAAAAAAAGAAAAACAGTGCCAGAACGGTTTGTTGCGATCAAATTATGGGTTTTTGTTTTTTGCTTAGGCCTTCAAATTCAAACTGTCAGATGTATCAGATGCTGGTTGAAACCCTTCAGTTTTTTTTAAAATAACTTTTTTATTCATTTAGCTTATTCCATTCATGAATCACTTCTTGTGAAGTGATTGAACAACAAAAGCATTAGCCATAAAGACACACACACACACACACACACACACACACACACAAATTCATATACAGTGGTACCTCGGGTTACAGATACTTCAGGTTACAGACGCTTCAGGTTACAGACTCTGCTAACCCAGAAATAGTACCTCAGGTTAAGTACTTTGCTTCAGGATGAGAACAGAAATCAGGTGGCGGCGGGGCGGCGGCAGCGGGAGGCCCCATTAGTTAAAGTGGTACCTCAGGTTAAGAACAGTTTCAGGTTAAGAACGGACCTCCAGAACGAATTAAGTTCTTAACCCGAGGTACCAGTGTATAGAAGCCTACCCTGACGCTTAGAAAGTTGAGGTAATTTGTGTATTTTAACTTGTGTATGTTTTAAAATTATGGTTGCGGTTTTTTCTCAGTTTTCTCTTTTTGTTGTAAACCGCTTTGAGGTGTTGTTGTTGTTGTTTACAATCAAGTGGTGTCTAGATTTTATGGGGAAAACAAACCAATTTTAAATCCAATACTGATGCAGAGTGGGATAACAAACTCCACTTTAAAAGTTTGTTGGAAAAGGGAGGACTTCAATAGGTGCTGCTGAGGTCATGGAGAACATGCCTGTCTTATATGTATCTGGAAAATGTCCTGAAGGGTAGGAACCGCGTGAGTCCTGAAAAGATATACTTTAGGTATCAAAGTGGTGTGTCTTCTGCATTTGGCAGAAGCACACCTCTCTGGGGAGGGAATTCCAGCACCTAGGAGCTGCCACAGGGAATGCCTTCATCTGGGCCAGCCCCCATCCCCAAATCCACTGGAGGAATTACCAAGAAGGCCCCTGTTCGTCAGTCTTAAAACGCGAGAGAGTCTGTAGGGAAGGAGTTGGTCTTTCAGATATCTGGGTGAGGTGGAAGACCCCTCAAGACCAGAGGAGGGCATTTCCAGACACAGTCAAGGCCAGACATCTTTGCGTGTGTGTCACTGAGCTGGGGCCTGTTGGTTTCAAGTGCAGAAGAGGACATAGTCCTGTTGATGAAGATTCAGGTGCTGGTCCTTTACGTGGGCTAGAGGGTTGTGTGGGTGCCATCTTGTCCTTCATCTTGGCCCGCTGGTGACAGGGTGCCTAGATTTTTACATCCCTCATTAAAGTACTTAATATGGGAAGGGATTAGGGAGCATCAGTACTGGGTGACCCCACACCTTTAAATAATTGTTTGCAACACTGGATTTAAGAGTAATCTCTGCTAATGAAAAGTAGGGCGGATAATAACAGTAGCTCTTCTTTATTTGTGAACAAACTGTCAAAGCGCACACAATGATTTTCTCTTTTTTATTCCTTAAAAAAGGGGTTTAAGTGGAATTACGCTGTCTTCTCTTGACGTGTTATTCGTCCTAGTCCCGTTAATGAGCAATTTGGGTTTTTCTTTTCCTCTGTAATCTTTTTAAACTTGGTAACGAAGCCTGCCTCAATGGGTAAGTGTTTATAAGCATCCGAGGAGCACGCAAGGAGGATTTTACAGGGGTAATTAAAATGCTTTATCCCTCTTATGGCTGTTGTAATATCTTATTAGATTTGGTTGAAAAGTGAAACATATTGTTCATGAAATGTGCACAGTGGCGGTATTAATGATGTGACCCCGTGGGGTTGCAAAGACCTGATTTAGCTGGTCTCAAATTGCATTTGCAGTTTCCAAAACGAACCAAACCAGCCGAGCTGTTTAGAATTATCGCTAATGGGGCTATATTGCAATGAAGAAAAAGGATTTTTTTCCAGAACAAAAAGAGACATTTGCAAGAAAACTTTGAGAGCTGGAGCATGGCATTCAGTAAGGACATAGGGAGCCTCCTTACACCAAGTCAGACTATTGGTCCTTGTGGGTCAGTGTTATCAACACTGACTGGCAGCGAGACCCCAGGATTTTAGACAAGGGAGGTTTTCCTGTTGCCACCTGGAGATGCTAAGAATTGAACTTGGGACATTTTGCACACAAAGCGGATTCTCTACCGGTGAACTACAGTGCTTTCCCCACATCTTCTCAGCACTCCAGCTGTGGCGACTCATGCTGGGCACTTGCCTCTGACACAGCTGTATCCCTCAAGGGCAGTTGTGATGCTCTACCCCATGGAATGCTGTGAGCCTTTTTTACCCTATGAGAGCTCTTGTGGCTATAACTAGGATGGGTATCAGGAATGAGCCAGCTCCCAGCGAAGGTTTGCAGCCAACTTCAGAAAACAGTCAGGAACAGAGAGGCTTTGGTGTTAGTCAGGCAGGGGAGAGCCAGCAGATGCAGACTTCAGTTCTTCTTGACCTTGACGGAGAAGCTGATAAGGCAGTAGTTGAGAGCAGGGTAGCCAAAGCTTGCAGGAAGCACAAATAGGCATGAATAGACTTAGAGACTGTTAATGCTTTGATTAGCCATAGTACTTTAATAATAATAAAACCCCTCCCTTTTTATATCAGTGAGTAGTATGTGAGGTTTTGAGTGTCCTTCTCATTCTATTTAATTCCTTTATTTTCACATCTTGCCAAGATGGATGGGACCATTGGTAAAGTGGCAGTCAGCTGTATGCTGACATTGTACTATTAGTCTAGGTATCTTATCTATCCTCCATGGATAGTGAACTCATTTTCGCAGTGCCCGTCTTTATATAGCTGAGAATTGCAAACTGGGGGAGAGCATTGTTGCACACTGGTCGTGTTTGCTGGCTTCCTATAGGCACCTGGTTGTGAGAAAAGGGATGGTGGTCTATACTGGCCTTTGGCCTGATTCAGCAGGGCTCTTCTTAGAATCGGATGTGGCCAAAATGGTCCCATCAGAGCACAACAGGAGGCAACAACAGGTTCAGTATGTAGAAGAACAAACAAGCAACCCTTAAGGGAGAAAATCATAAGCAGGCAACAGCAATAACCACCCACATTCCCAAACCCAAAACATCCCTAAGAGGACTAGGAACTGAGAATGCTCAGTGAGTACACAATGTTGCGTGCCTGCTGGGAAAACTCTCTGAGAAAGTCGAGTGGGAATGGAATGGAGCATCTTTTAACAGGGAATAACTGCCTACCTGCTTGGAGCCCTGAACAGGAGCACTCCATACTACACAGGACCCTACTTAAAATTTGTTTGCAGTGCTACAGATTCTGTGGGTGGAACCAGGCAGAGGGCCTTCTCGGTAGTGGCGCCCACCCTGTGGAACACCCTCCTATCAGATGTCAAGGAAATAAACAACTATCTGACTTTCAGAAGACATCTGAAGGCAGCCCTGTTTAGGGACGTTTTTAATGTTTTATCGTGTTTTTGATATTGGGAGCCGCCCAGAGTGGCTGGGGAGGTCCGGCCAGATGGGCAGGGTATAAGTAATAAATAATAATAATAATAATAATAATAATAATAATAATAATAATAATAATAATCCTCTTGCTGTACATCCCTACCTGGTGTGTAATACAGGGTACCTTGGGTTACATATGCTTCAGGTTACAGACTCTGCTAACCCAGAAATAGTACCTTGGGTTAAGAACTTTGCTTCAGGATGAGAACAGAAATCGTGCGGCAGCAGTGGGAGGCCCCATTAGCTAAAGTGGTGTCTCAGGTTAAGAACAGTTTCAGGTTAAGAACGGACCTCTGGAACAAATTAAGTATGTAACCAGAGGTACCACTGTAAAATCCTACCTGCTGCCCAATGGGATGGGCAGGTATTCAAGCTTCCCAAAACTGAGAAGGCTCATCCTGGGGTCAGTTGAGCATCTCTCTTTGCCTCTCTGACAAAAATGTGTTAGTCACATGTGTACCCCAGTTTTCCCTTCAAGGAGTTCAGGACAGTGTGTGTGACATTATTCAATTTCCCCCCTGCCAAGTCCCTGTAAGGTGTGCTTAGATGAGAGACTTGAACAGTGACCAGAAGGGAGATAGTGAAGGAACCATAGAAATGTAGGTTTGCAATGAAATTTGAACCCAAGATACACCAGGATGGGAGAGTTCAGAGTTATCTTGGGCTTTTCCAGGTGAGCCAGAGCTCAGCCAGCGCTACACTGGTGTAAGCTGGGCTCTGCCAGCTCACCTGTGGCCCAGCCAGTGGAACTTAAGCAAATGTAAGTTCCTCAAAAGGGGTGAGATAGGGCTGGAACAGTGTAAGGAGCGACTTGTACCTCTTCCAAACCCTGGTCAGTTGTTTTTGTGATGTGGTTTTTGGGATTCTGTTGCTTTACTTCTGTAAAGTGTTGCTTTACTTCTGCCTTGAAACCAAATGGGGCGATCAATTGAGGAACGCAACTCCCCGCTGTGCTGTTTAGCTTCCTTACCGCCGTGCCTGACAGCAGATATGCAAGCGGCTATGCAATCTCTCACACAGCTCAAATGATTGTGTACCATTTCCTGACACTTCAAAATCATTATGAGCCTCTTGCCTCAGATGGCTGGACTCTGAAGTGCATTTTCGGAAGGGGAAAATGCAGACTGGGGTCAGGACAAGAAAGAGAGCCTTCCGCTTGCATGTTGCAAACTCATGTCATGATGGATTCATGAGTTGGTTCCCCCATGACAAATTTTACATATGGGATCCTCCATACGTTTTAATCCGTGGGTTCCAATGGCCTCCGAGACACTGCTGGCTCTTAAGATCTTGGTGTATCGGTGGGAAGAAAACTACTTGACGTAGAAGATGTTGGTTGCAGTCAAACCCTCAAAACACCTGGATTCTTATTGGATGCACAGCTAAGCTTGTTTTTGTGGCCTTCCATCAAATTTTGTTGCCGCAATGGCCCCTCCTCCTTCCAGTTCTTTCGAACTGGAAAAATATCATTGCAGCACCAGATGCAATTCAAAAGCTTTAACGGAGCATAAAGAAACTGGAAAGGTCATGTTTTTGTAGCCTCAGAACGGAGAACAATCCACTACTGGATGGCCTTTGAAAACCGAAAAAGTTAATGAACACAGTTCATGCTAATAAAATTGCATTGTTTCCATCCAAGAGTGTATATTTGATAAATCTGAACTATTTCTATTTTGTTGATTGTCTGGTTTCCAACATTCTGACACTTAATGGCGTATAGCATTATATACATGCATTCACACAAATATACAGGGACTGAGTGCTGGAACCATACCTGGTAGCAGGGACAAGTGGGAAATATGCCGTGGTTACTTGATAATTTTATCCTTTTGACTCTGTTCTGTTTGTTCTCTTTCTCTCTCTTCTCTTTCTCTTGTTTTCTCTAGTTTTCCAGTAGTATTTTGTATTGGAAACATTTTTCACAGCTTTGGGGTGGGTAGGTGCGGGGGATAAAGAAGTCCTTTACCATGGACTGAGGAGGACACAAATTGGAAGGGGACACTTGGGGGAGGGGAGCCCCTGCTGTATGAAAGGCAGGGTTGAAAGGGTCTCCCAGGGTAAGAGACTGGGAGAAGAAGTAGGCTCCCAGGGTGAGTCTACCTCTCTGTATGTCAATAAATGACAGGATAGATTTGATATAAATATGGTCAAGGGCCTCACAGGTATTTTTTTCCTCTTTCCCCCATTTGTTTTTTTAAAAAAATATTCTTGCTCTGTAGACTAGTTTGATTCTGATTGTATTTTATCTCAAAAACTGTCATTTTTAAAAAAATAAAGCATACAAACAGGCAGTTGAATGCAGCCAAAAGTTGCTCAAAGAAAGTGAAACTATAAATACAGGACGTTTTTTAAAAAAATGTTCCTTAAAAAAGGGTTTTTATCAGCCTTTTCAAAGTAAGTTATCTAACCCAAGAAAATGAGTTTTGCATGGCCCCCCATACATTATCAGCTTCCAAGGATCCTTCTTGTTGGGTAGGGACACAGTGCCTGTGTTCAAACATAGCAGCAAGCCATGGTTTGTTCTAACCATGGCTTGTTCAACAAACCACAGGCATCTCGCAGATCAGCAAACGACCCACTGCTTGTTGGGAATGCACACTTCCCCACTTCCTCTGTAGCCTCAAGTACAGGTTAGATTTGTGCTGATGCTAAATGGGGTTTCCATCTTTTCCCTTAAATAAATGTTTATTTATTATATGCAAATGCCAGTCTCTCAGGTTTGCAGCTGCTTAGCTTCAACCCTGCTACAGCCACACATTTTCCAAAACGATTCACTAGACTGCGGGGTTGCCATCTTGACCAAATTTAGAAGTGACCTGGGTTTGTAAACTTTGGCTAATGGAGAATCTGGTTACATAATGCTCTGGCCGGAGAGGGTGGGGTACAAATAAAATATTATTATTATTATTATCATTATTATTCAATGGTTAAGGCCCACAGTGGGGAGTAGAGGGGAGTCCACCTGGGAGGAAGGTTTGGGAGAGAGGGCACGTTCCAAGAGTTCGTTCCTTATTTGCAAAGCATGGTTTGTAGGGAACCAACATTGTACCAAATCTGTTTGTCTGATATGTAGCATATTCATTTAGTCTCTTTCATGTGTGTGTGTGTGTGTGTGTGTCATGCCCTTACCCCCCACCACACCAGTGACATTGCATGAGATTCAGTGAATGATAAGTCAATATTTAAAAAGCACTTACTTTTAATTGATAGACAAAAATAAGGACACAAATGCAGGCTTTCAGAAACATAGTCCTCACAATTGAATGCCCTCAATTGTTTATTGTTTTATTGAAGAGGATGCCATAAAGACACACATACTTTTATATGCTTTATATCATTCCCAAATCATAACATAGGAACTTCACGGAGCTACAGTTCCCAGAGTGGTTTAACATTGAACCCCTCTTCACAGGGACCTTGGGGAATGGTAGCTCTGTGAGGGGAATAGGGGCCTCCTGACAACTCTCAGCACGTCAACAAACTATAGCTCCCTTTGAGGGAAGCCATGACAGTTCAAGGTGGCATCATCGTGTTTTAAATGGCATGGTATGAATGTGGCCTCAGGCCTGCTCAGGCCCATACCCACATCACCCTCAGTTCGGCCCATTTGACAGTTTTCCCTCGTCCCTGCTTTTGCAGCTGAGAAGCTAGCTGAACTGGGACGGGGAGGTAATCCAGCCTCCACCCCAAGCCGGCGGTTTGGATTCAAGCAACATTCCATTTCCTTTCCAACAGCATGCCTTTAAACTAGATTTTTCTTATTGTGTGGTGCCTACAATTGAGCCAGATGAACTGGAGAGGCGAGGGTAGGAACCAAATAAGGAATTGAAAGTAGAATAAAGTCTCGTTGTCTTACTTTGAATTAAATAGAAATCCTTTTCTTTCTCTCTCTCTCTCTCCTGCAGCAATCAAGCTCTGGGGATCTGAGGACTCTGAGGAAAGGGTTATCCCCGTACCATTCCGAGTCACAGCTGTCGTCACTGCCGCAGTATCAGGACACCATGCAGAATGTAAGATGCACGCATCGCTATCTACCTGGTGTAATTACGCTGATGGCAATCGTAAATTAGGGGAGAGAGGGAGATGGGAGCCTGACCCATGAATGCAAACATCTGGCAGGCTGGCTGAATTGATGCCAGCATTCTGCAAACACTGGAAAGCAGGAATCAAAACCAAGTGTTTGATTCTGGCATGTGTACACTCTGTGTCCTCTTGTTCTGTTTTCATGGGAGTCGTGAGAAACCAGTGCTGGCTATGAATAAGAACATAAGACAAGCCCTACTGGATCAGGCCAGTGACCCACCTTGGCCATCATCCTGTCATCACCAAATGCTTGTGGGAAAAACTGCAAGCAGGATGGGAGCTCAAGATCACTTCACTCACTTGCCATACTGCCTCTGACACTCACATGATAGAAATGTTTAAAATTATGCAATTGTGGATAGAGAAAAGTTTTTTTTCTCCCTCATAACACTAGAACTCACAAACATCCAACGAGGCTGATAGCTGAGGCTCTTAACGATTTTTCTGCCTCCTGTAGCAATTGTAATGCGCCATGCTGGGTGCCACACGGTCTTTAATTGTGTTTCTAACCGCTTCTCTTATTCCTTATATATTGTATTTTATTGCATTGTGTGGAATTCAGATTGTAATACGATAGAAAGCAATGTAAGGAATAAAAGAAGCCATAAAAATACAATTAAAAATTGGTATGAATATTTAATGCCGGCGCCTGCCTTCTCAACTGCAGATCCACAGGCACGCTGCAGACTGCTAAAATGGAGCTCACACACTGCGGTTTGGGAACCCCGGGCTGTAAATCAGCTTAATAATAGCTAGGTAAATAAATCAGTCACAAAAATCAGCAGCGCTACCCTGCAGAGCTGTAATTAATTTAAGAGAAACAAGTGTCGTTGCGGCACACAGTGCATTAAGTGTAACGTGTAGTTTGACCCTCAGCTGACAACCAGTGACACCTGGTGTGTTTGTCTGTGCACACACATGTATTTCATGCGTAAGATAAAAAAGGCTGACCCTGTGTAAAAGAAAATACCCTTTCCCGTAATTTAAGTAACTTTTGCTTGCGCCCTCGGTTCTTTTTATTCGGACTGGCAATGCATGGTCAATAAGCTCATGTGACTCAAGATTTTGCAGGCGGTTAGAATAGGTGACCCATTTGTATGATTCCATGACTTCCTTTACTTCCTCCCAGAGAACCCTTTTCCAGAGCAAAACATTTTCATTGTTCTTTCCTGGACACCTCCCTTTTATTTGCCATGACTCCCAAGAACTACTGGACACAACTTAATGGATGGCCTACACGAAAGCGCTTCAAAATGTTCCTCTCCCAAATATTTACCAAGGACTTTTGGACCGTTTCCACAGAGTTGCTGGTAAATGGGTGGATAAGAAGTGCTAACTGTGAAACTTCCCAGGGGCTTCCCGTCAACAGAGCGGTTTCACGTGATCTAAGAAATGATAAAAAGGCAAGAACACGAGCACTGCTTATCTGTCACGGCTGGAACGTTTTGAAACTTAAGAAGTTTTGCAACTTAAGACCTTTTCAGTTTTAAGGAGTAAACTGGGGCTGATGGGATGGAAGTCCAAAATGCCTGGAGGTCACCAGATCAGGGAAGGCTGATCTAGCCAATCAGAATGCTAGGTTGCAGGTGACTCAGAGATTTGGCTCATACATGATGTGGCCATTACAGGGAAGAAGTATCTTGTTCCGAATCTCAAACTCCTCAGACATGCGTGAACTGTGCTTAGTCTGTAAGTCCAGTTCCCTGAGCTTTCCCTTCCCTTCCCTCCCTCCCTTCCTTTCCTGAATGTTGTGTTGAGTTTTCGTAACAGGTAAGATAGAAAGCGATTAACATAACCCTCCCCTCTCCATACAAATAACAAAAATAGCTATAATTACAATTGCCCTCTCTGCTTGCTCATTTTTACCTTGGCTCACGTAACGCTATAAAAGCATATAGCCATAAAGTAGAGGCTGGACTCCAAGAGCTGTGATTCTGTTAATGGGAGATAGAATCATAGACCATTTTTCTTGCAGTGGGTGGGTGGTGCTTAACAAACAGGCAGAGTGGCAGCATGCTCATTGAGCCAACACAAGCTCTGATTGGCTCTGCAGTGCTGAGGGAGATTTTCCTCTGTATGGTTGATTGAATTTCTTCCAGCTGTTTACAAAGTTTGAACTAAGAAAAGGGGGGGGGGAATTCTCTGTTGCTTTCTCTTCAAAGTATACTCTGAACTTTAGTTAGTTCAGTTAAAGTGTTATCAGGTTCCTTTTTTTTTCCTCGACTCCCATCTGCATTATTCAAGTGTCTTTGCTAACAATATTAGCCCATAGCTCCAGCCTTACTCCTTAACAAGATAAAACCATATGACACTTCCTCACTCAAGTATATCTGAAGTTGCCTTTCAATGACAGGTGATATATAAGAAGAAAATAGGTAACCTAATAAAATAGTTGCGATGAGCCTCGGCTCACAGTCTTGCAAGAGCTCATATCTGCTTTGTAGTCTTAGGGAGCTAGCATGATATATAGGCCTCTGCTGGTGCACGTAATAAAGTCATTTTAAGGAAGCCATTCTCCAAATCATAAGAGATAATGAAACTCCTGGAGAGGGGAAATGATCAGTCTTTAAAAGGCTATGGGAGGGGACCATTTTTCTTGCAGAACTGAAAAACCAAATTGAAAGCATTACCATACAAATGAGCCTCTCACACCATCAGGAAAGTAGCGGGTGCATGTCTAATCCTTGCAAACAGGATGCTGCAGGACACAAAACTACTCATTACGCTGTGGATCTGCTCACAAGCCTCTTACTTCTTTTTATTTCTTTTTTGTAAGGGGATATGTTGGATCAAAAACTGCTTCTGCAAATAAGTAAATAAACAATGGAACTTCCGTCTTTGAATTCTCTTGTTGCCAAGTCTCAGCAGTGCCATCCCAATAAATAATCAGGCATAAACAAATGGCCACTCAATTGCTAAATAATCATCCTGCTCTTTCTTCATTCTGTTATATAGCAAGGGTGCGCAGATTTCAAGCTCGGAAGCTACCAACCAGAGCAGAGTCCAAAAGACATACACTAAGAATTAAAAGCGTTCTGAGCCCGGTTCCAGAACTGAAAGTGATCTTACAGTCCTGTAGGCCTGAGAAAAGGTCCCCCATCCTCTGCCTGAGATGTTGCTCAGCAGATGTGCCCATGTGGAGTATGCTCCCCTTAGGACGGCATTAGAAGCCAGTGTGGTGTAGTGGTTAAGAGCGGTAGTCTCGTAATCTGGGGAACCGGGTTCGCTTCCCCGCTCCTCCGCATGCAGCTGCTGGGTGACCTTGGGCTAGTCACACTTCTCTGAAGTCTCTCAGCCCCACTCACCTCACAGAGTGTTTGTTGTGGGGGAGGAAGGGAAAGGAGAATGTTAGCCGCTTTGAGACCCCTTAAAGGGAGTGAAAGGCGGGATATCAAATCCAAACTCTTACTCTCTTACTCTTATGCGGAATGCAACTTGGACAGCCTTAAGGCACCTGCGAGGTAGCTCAGTCAGTAAAGCATGAGTTTCTTAATCTCAGGGTTGTGGGTTCGAGCCTCATCTCGGGCAAATGTTTCCTGCATTGCAGGGGGTTGGACTAGATAACCCCCCTGGTCCCTTCCAACTCTACAATTCTGTGATTTTATAAGGCTGCCTTCTGTCCAACCCCCTGCCAAGCAGGAAACACCATCAGAGCACTCCTGACATATGGTTGTCAAGCCTCTGCTTAAAGACCTCCAAAGAAGGAGACTCCAACACACTCCTTGGCAGCAAATTCCACTGTCAAACAGCTCTTACTGTCAGAAAGTTCTTCCTAATGTTTAGGTGGAATCTTATTTCTTGTAGTTTGGATCCATTGCTCCGTGTCCGCTTCTCTGGAGCAGCAGAAAACAACCTTTCTCCCTCCTCTATGTGACATCCTTTTATATATTTGAACATGGCTATCATATCACCCCTTAACCTACTGGAGAAGGAGCAGTCCTACTGGTAAAAGATATCAAAATGTCCGCTATTCAATTTAGCTATTTAATTTACTGTTGCTGCAAGAAGAAAGAGAAGACAATGCCTCTCCCCCCCCCCACCCCGGCACCCAAATATCTTGGGCTGTCCCTGCACAAAGTATTATTTACTGGAAATGCTAAAATCACAGGTGGATTGGTGGATGCTTTTCTTAGCCTCTCTCTTTACCCGTATAGATGAGACTGGCCGTATCCCAAGGGAATGGGGAACAGCCATAATAGTTCCATTCTATAAAAAGGGCAATAGAGGGGACCCATCAAACTATAGGCCGATTAGCTTATTAAGCGTGAATAGTAAACTTTACACAAAGCACCTATTTTAAAAGTTTACAGAATGGGTAGAAAATGAGGACATTCTGGCAATAGAACAAGCGGGCTTTAGACCCAGAATATAGCAAATCGGCATATTACGGTTTTGCTATACGCTGATGATGCGGTAATTCTGTCTAGAAACCCTACTGGGCTCAAAAGAGCATTAAGAAAACTTGCAGCCTACTGTGAAATGGAATGTCTTAAAATTAACTACCAAAAGACCAAGATCCTCGCTTTTGGGGAAAAACCAAAGCTTAGAAGCTGGGACATAAACTAGAACAAGTCTCAAATTATAAGTATTTAGGTATGGTGGTTCAGGCTTCAGGATCCAACAAACTACACATAAATTCCATTGGGAGATCCGGGGGGGACGGGGGACTGCAAATTGTATCCTTAAATTTTTCAGAACTCAAGGGGGCTTTTTCGTCCCCGCGGCATTAAAATTATATAAGGAAGGCCAAAATGTTGGTACAGCTCCTTTACGGATCCTTTCTGGGCCCACCATCCTCTCCTTTCTCCCCCTGAGAGAGAGTTCAATCCAAACTTATTAGAGCCCTTCTACAAGTCCCCAGATGTGTCTCAAACGCATGGGTCAGACTAGAAACGGGGATGATGAGAGTTGAGGCTCATATCAGCCTAATGTCAATATATCTGACACTAAATCTGCTCCCCCGTGGTGATCCTTTATGACCAGTTCCAGTCAGGCTGGCAGACAGCAGTCCTGAACATTCTTCAGAAACAAAATGCAAGAAGGGCCTTTACACTTCCCAGAAGCTCGGCTCTGCCCTCCCCGGTCCTGGAAGGATCCTTCAAAAAAGTCCCATATACCCAGAGACTTTGTGCCTGCTCATTGGGGGTTATAGGAAGCCCCGAACATCTGTTTTTTAGATGTCCAATGAGGCACGTAGAGATACTATTGACCACTTGCTGAGAAGGCTTGCTGACCTCCCGGAAAAACACAAATTCGATATTCTCCTTTTAGGTAAAGATCATAAGACGACCCGGACGGTCGCCAGATTCTGTCTGCAGATCTGTAGGCGCAGACCATCCCCCGATACAAATTAGTCCGTCAAGAAAATCCCCATACTCGGATCCACGGGTAACTCTGGGCCAATTTTCTATGGTAGTTTCCCCCAAAGATTTTATGTGTTTACGTGTTTAGCGCATTTTTAAATAATAATAATAAATAACAAATTTTTATTGATACCCCACCCTCCCTGGCCAGAGCCGGACTCATGGTGGCTAACACCAGTAAAATTACAATAAAAACATAATGGGGGGGGGACCAATTTAAAATACGGGTTAAAATAAAATTTAAAATGCAGCCTCATTTAACATGTAAGCCATTGCTGTACAGTGGTACCTCGGGTTACATACGCTTCAGGTTACAGACTCTGCTAACCCAGAAATAGTACCTCGGGTTAAGAACTTTGCTTCAGGATGAGAACAGAAATCGTGCTCCGGCGGCACGGCAGCAGCGGGAGGCCCCATTAGCTAAAGTGGTGCTTCAGGTTAAGAACTGTTTCAGGTTAAGAACGGACCTCTGGAACAAATTAAGTACTTAACCCAAGGTACCACTGTATATTGTTTAAAATGTTTGCTTTGCTTTTGGGAGTGCAGTCCCGTTATGTGTTTTACAAGCTGGTCTCCGACCGTAATAATAAATTATTATTATAAAATATTATTTACTTTTGCATTTGCCTATACTGCCTGTTGGAGCATTCTGTGTTTTGGCATACCTGTGCTCACGTTCCCCAACTCGCTTGGCTTTGAGGGGACCTTTGAATTGGATAATTTAGCTCACAGAGCTCAGCGGTGCCCAGTGGCAGCAGGTGACTAATGAATAGCAGTACAACTTTGCAAGAAAAGGGAGGAGACAATGGCTAAAGAGCAGAGCCGAAGGGAAGGAGAGGCCGACCGCGCCATGAGGCTGCCGAACAAAGGATGAAATCTGAGGCAGCCCTTTTAACACATGGACAATACAAGAGGAGGAAATGGATTTGTGGGTAGAGACAGGAGGATGCTTCTTCTACGCTTCTGATTGGGTATTAAAAAAAGCAACAGAGCAGAAACATTGTGGGCTGCTGAAGGAAGCTAAACCTTATCCTTTGGCTATTGTGCAATATTCAAAGAGGGCAGGGAATCGTGAACAGTGGAGGTTGTCATAAGACGATCCTAAGAACCTGCTGCATCAGGATAGTGACCCATCTGGTCCGGCATCCTGGTCTCACTCTGGCCAGCTCTGGGCCATAGAAGCATAAAATTGTAGAGTTTGAAGGGACCCCGAGGGCTAGATGCTTGTGAGAGCACAGGAGGCCTCTCCTCTCCTGCAACTTCCAGCAACTGGTATTCAGAGCAGTACTAGAAACTCAGACACAGTGGTACCTTGGTTTTCGAATGTAATCCGTTCAGAAGCACGCATTATCAGAAGTATTTACGTCCGGAAAACTCAATACAGAAGCTGCGTGGCAAGTTTGGCTTCCAAAAAGCATTAAAAAACCAAAGCAGTTACTTTCAGGTTTTCAGCATTTGAAAGCCAAAACATTCGACTTCCGAGACGTCCGAAAACCAAGGTATATAAACTGATCACCAAATGGCACCTTGAACCTAGGTTACGGTCGTCACAACAGTATATCTGGGTCCCCACCCCATCCCCCATGAACTTTATTATTGTTGCTGTTGTTACTATTATCATTTCATTTCTATACCGCTTTATATTGTAAAGAAAAAGAATCTCAAACACATTAAAATATCCAATAAAACAACCTGGAATAAAACAGATTTGAGCTTCAAGGAGAATATGTCAGAGCTTTTTCTAAGTGACATTTTGCTTTGCTTTCCCCATATGTATTCACCTACTTGATTTATATAGCTGCCCCACAGCAGAAGTACTTTAGGAAGCCAGTGTTGTGTAGTGGTTAGAGTGTTGGACCAGGACCTGAGAGATCAGGATTCAAATCCTCACTCAGTTGTGAAGTTCACTGGGTAACCTTGGAGTCAGTGGCAGCCTCCTAGCCTACCTCACAGAGATGTTGTAGGGATTAACTGAGAGGAGCTGGGTAAACCATTTACTCCTTGGAGTAAATGCAATAAATAAGTCTTCTTGAGAAAGCTGGAGAGGCCAGCCAGTTGGAGATGTCAGTCGCCAACCTAGCATCCAGAGATCTCCACGTGGTTGCAATTGGACCCGTGCCAGTCACAAAATGCACCTGGAGACTTTTGATTCAGAGGTATACTGTCTCTGACAGCAGAGGTAATAATCAGCCCTCCTGGTTAAAAAACAACAACTGTGTGTGTTAGGTAAATTTCCCTCTACAATTAAATTAAGACCGTGAGTCTTCACAACTGAGAAGTAAGACCTCTGTGTCCACTAGCTGGTGGTGAGCCCAGAACAACTCTTTCAAAATTAACATCTGGGACCATCGCATGTGCCTATATGTAGCAAGTCCTCTGCATATGTGCTTAGTTCTGAATGTCCTTCTGGAAAACATCCATAAGGCCACAAAGCAATAAAGAGTATGCATGAATACGCATGTCTCTGTGTGCATGGGTTCAATGAGAATATGGACATTGGAAGCTGCCTTCTGCTGAGTCCATCTAACTCAGCATTGTCTACAGTGGCTGGCAGCATGTCTCCAGAATTTCAGACAGGAGTCTGTCTCCCAGACCACCTGGAGATGCCAGGGATTGAACCTACGACTTTCTGCATGCAAGGCAGATGCTCTCCCACTGAGCTAAAGCCCTTCCCCCTGTTTCAAGGAGGGTTATTAATCAAAGGGGGCATGTAAGCCTTTTTTTGTGGATTAAGTAGATTTCACCGAACGTTGCCAAGGCCCTGAAGATACGCTGTTATGTCTGACAAGTTGGTGTCTGAGCTGTGCAGGCAGATGGAAGGGGGCTTGGCTTGGCTTGTGGGCAAGCCCCATGGTTAATTCATAGATCTGAATGTTTACATGGCCGGCTGCTCAGTATGTCTAATGAGAGGCAAATTAAATAACCGATGAAGGAGATTAGCATCTGGAATAAAGTCCATCTCAGCTGGAGGAAGAAAATTGTTTTTGTTTTTCCTTGCTAATACCGTGCGTCAAAAGGCCTTACCAGAGTTTTGAAGGGCTTCAGTGTGATGTTGGGAAAGAGCTTCTGATTCGGACAGGACCCATACAGTTCCTCCCCTGACCTTTCCTCCCCTCGCTGCAGAAAATAAAAAATAAAATTGTGTTTCCCAGCTTGTGCCCTGTGGCAAGACATTCTGGGTTTTTTGGCAGCAGGAAAATTCATCCCAGCAGGAACTAGGACAGCAAAGCTATTTAAATATATGAGAGAGGGGGGCAGGCCAGGGTTGTGGGGTTTGGTTTGTTTTAAATTGGTTGCCCACAGTGCATCTGACTACTGGGTACCCCAAAATTAAATGTCACAACTGGTAAATGGATAGGCTGGGCAAACTGATGACCAACTGATATTTTGCATTTGGTATGCATCCTGTATACCAGAGGTCAGCAAACTTTTTCAAGCAGGGGGCTGGTCTACTGTCCCTCAGACCTTGTGGGTGGCCAGACTATATTTTGAAGAAAAAAATGAACAAATTCCTATGCCCCACAAATAACCCAGAGATGTATTTTAAATAAAAGCACACATTCTACTCATGTAAAAACATGCTGATTCCCGGACCGTCCGCTGGCTGAATTTAGAAGGCAATTGGGCCAGATCTGCCCCCACCCCCGGCCTTAATTTGCCTACCCATGGTGTATACTGTAGGATTATAAGGCTGGATTTAAAAGCTGGACTTTGGCAAAGAATAGTATGCATTATAA
Source organism: Podarcis bocagei (assembly GCF_964188305.1). Lineage (NCBI taxonomy): Eukaryota > Metazoa > Chordata > Lepidosauria > Squamata > Lacertidae > Podarcis > Podarcis bocagei. Next base: position 18,738,109 of record NC_138125.1, read on the forward strand.
TCACAGAATGTGAAAGTTGTCAAGGACCTCAGAGCCCATCTAACCCAACCCCAGTTCACTGAAGGAAGCTTTCTGTCACATCATCCCGGGCTGATGGCTGTCCACCCTCTGCTTAAATGCCTCTGGCAAGGGAGGGGACACAAGCTCCTGAGAGAGGCTGGGACACCGTCTAGCAGCTCTTACCATTAGTGGTGCTGATGATGGCTCTCTGACAAGTGGGTCAAGAAAATGCCATGGTACAATTGTTGTGGCTGTCCTTTGTGAAGTAGGAGAAAGGCTTGCTTCTCCCACTGGCGTGTGTGCCCCACTGCGGAAGATGGAATATGGACTGAGCCCAGGAATGCAGTGGTTTCCTGGGAATCTTGCTTTTCCTTCCAAAAATGTTTCTAGACCTCATGATCATAGAGGAAAACTCGGAAGAAATCTTACGTGCACTCAGAGTGAGGCTGGGTATGTCAAGACAGTAGATTTTTGCTCATATACTTGTGCCACCAATGAGTGGCTGCCCTTTGGATCCCCTAGGCTGGGACAATAATAACTATAATTATTGCTGGGGGGTTTTAATAGTTAGTGCTGTTTTTCTAGAAAAAGAGGTGCCAGAACTCACCATGAATACCTCCCTTGTTCTTTTATAATGGTAATGGTGCCTACCTGAGAAGCGCCGGAACTGAGTCCCGGTGAGTCCCAGCTGAAAAAAAGCCCTTAGTTGTTGTATTTGCCGATCCAGAAGTTTACTTCATGCCAGAAAAAAAAATACATGTGAAGCAGTCCTTCTGTTCCTCCCTCACCCAACCTGATGGTCACATTTGGAGCTGAGAAGTTTATTGTCTCAAGCTCACTCTGGGTATTGTGTGCTGTAGTGGTTAAGAATGTTGGCCTAGGGCCTGGGAGAGCAGGGTGCAAATCCACATTCGGCTTTGAAGCTCACTAGGGCCAATCACTGCCTCTCAGCCTATCCTACCTCACAGCGTTGCTGTGCGAATACAGTGAGGGAGCGGGGAACCATGCATGCTGCTTTGAGCTCCTTAGAGAAGTAAAGGTAAAGGGGCCCCTGACCATTAGGTCCAGTCGTGACCGATTCTGGGGTTGCGGCGCTCATCTCGCTTTATTGGCCAAGGGAGCCGGCATACAGCTTCCGAGTCATGTGGCCAGCATGACTAAGCCGCTTCTGGCGAACCAGAGCAGCGCACGGAAATGCCGTTTACCTTCCCGCCGGAGCAGTACCTATTTATCTACTTGCACTTTGATGTTCTTTCTAACTGCTAGGTGGGCAGGAGTAGGGACCGAGCAACGGGAGCTCACCCCGTTGCAGGGATTCAAACCGCCGACCTTCTGATCGGCAAGTTCTAGGCTCTGTGGTTTAACCCACAGCATCACCCGTGTCCCTTAGAGAAGTAAGTGGGATATAAATGCAATGAATGAATGCATATTTAGGCACATGCCACAGTCTTCCTTTCCCCACTCTCACAGGAGACTGAGGAGCTTGTTTCCACTCAGCCCCCTTGAAACCTCAGCTTTTCTCAGCCTTTCACAACCCATCTCTTTGGAGTGTCTTCCTGCTTTTTTTTCCTTAGCGGAAGGGAGACAGCTGGGCCCAGGAGGGAGGGGGAACCGCTGCCTGCTGGGACGTTGAGCTGCAGCCATATGGGCCCCTTCATTAATCTTCCCTCGCACGCCACCCCCCAGCCACCCATATAAAGATGGTGTGCCCTAACTGTGCCAAAAGGGGCAGGTTTTATTATAGACGCCCATTATTTCCATGGAATTACATGGGCAGCCTTATCCTGATCGAGGCCATCGCTTCATGACCTTCCTCTACATTTCCAGATTGCCGCTGCTGACATCCCACCCTCTGCCCAGACACCCACCTGCTCATTTTCATCTCTCGCACACCCTTGGGGGGCGATTTCTGAGGAAGAAGGATATTTCTCCCTTTGCGTGGCGACTTTTGTGTATCTGTTGCCATTCACAGTTCAGTTCCTTCCCCAGTTGGGAATTTTTTTATCCCCCCCCCCCCCCAAAAAAAATACAGTGAAAAACTCACACCCTTCCTGGGGAAAAAACCTGAGAGGGGAGGTGGGTAAGGATGAGAAGAAGCGTGCTCCCCCTCCCTTTTTAGCATGTTCTTGCCAAAATACTTTTCGCCAAGCAGCAATGACAGCCTGTTAGAACTGAATGGTGTGATTTCTCCTCACATTTCTGAATGAATCATCCTGCAATTTAAGCTAAAGAGATGTTTGGTTTGCAGTGCCTCCGCCTTCCCCTCTTTCTACTGATGTGATGCGTGAGTCAGGCACAAATGTGAAAAGTTGGAATTATCCCCATAAATGCTTGCTTTGGGGGGCACAGCCTAATCTAGTTCCTGGCTCATTTTTTAGAAGTATATTTACCTTTTAAGGACAAGGGGCATTTTATAAGTTCATTCTTACTTATTTTTGCTCTTCGGCACGGGGTCTTTAAAGCAGACCACAACCGTTTGGTTTAAACTTACGTTTAAATGGTAAGTTTTTTTTTCACTGCGAAAATGACAGTGAAAATCAAAGCAGTGGAACTAAAATCCACATATTGTCACAGCTAAACAGTAGGTGCAACCTTAGATTTGTTCAGAGGCCTTGCAGAATGAAAAAAGGTATTGACTAGCCTCCAAACCAAGCTTGATAAGCCTCTAGTTGCAAAGGGTTTCACAGAAGTGACCCTTTACTTCCCTCCAAATAACTGGTGTCCTTCTCTTCTTTGCCCTGTTGCTCAAGAATCCAGATTCTGCAAACCAAATCCTATATCCAGTAAACCAGTATTATTTATTATATCTATATGCCACCTTTGCTCCAGGGAGCTCTCCCCTGTCTCATCTTATCCCCACAATGACCTTGTGAGGTAGGTTTCCTAGGAAGCTTCGTGGCTTCTTTTTCACATTGTTGTACTTCAAAAAGTTGTATTTCCATAGCTAGAAATGTTATAGTAGCTTGGGAAGGCAAACCTTGGAGGAGGTGGCACTGTAAATCAAAGTTAACAAAGATCCGAACACAAGTAGCATAATATGTGTAATTTAGACCTGTTTAATAAATGTTTTCTAGATATAGTCATCATGCAAATGCCTTGTGCACTCATTGACAAGAACAGTGGAAACAAGGAGCAGGTTTTACTTCTTATTGTGTGTTTCTCTCTATCTATTTTTCCTTATATCTCTATAAGGTATGGTTACCAGATGTTCCCGTTTCCCGGGGACAGTCCCCGGATTTCCAAATCTGTCCCCGGACAAAATCCGTCCCCGGAATGTCCCCAGATTTCATTTAGTGTCCCCGGATTTATATTTTAAGTGTTGTAGATTTATTAGTAGGGAAGGAATGTTGTGTGATTGGTTCAGTGGCACAAAAATCATCATATGGGGACTTCCGGCGAGGCAAAATGGCGGGTGCCACGGCAGCGAGCAGCTCCTGAAGCCAGCCAGAGCCAACTGCACTACCAGGCTGGCTCCGGGCTGTTGAGACTGCCATTGCCGCCCCCACTGCCAAGGGGGAACTAGGGACGCCCAGCGCATCAACTGGGAAAACCACTGACACACACCCCCGTGACCCAAATCAAGCCAGGAGCAAGAGGACCTGGCCACCCGGCCGACTGCCCAGCGGTGCTCCGGGGCCAGGAAGATCCTGGAGCTGATGCAGGGAGGAGAGGAGACAGAGAAGGGAGAGAGAAAAAGAGAAAGGAGAAAAAAGAGGGGAGCCCTGACCTTGACGTGCTGCTGCTGCTGCTGCCACTAAGGAGGAGAGGTAGGAGAGCACCGGGAGGGCAAGGACACGTGGCCGAGCCCAGGCCTAACCTGAGCCTATTCCACGGCAGCTAGCGCTTCAAGAGAGCAGGTCAGGGCCCAGAGGAAGGTCGTGTGACAGAGGAGACCACAGAAGAGAAGACATTACTTCTTCTTTTTTTAATAAATAATTTTTAAAAATAACTTCCCCCCCCCTCTTTTTTTTTTGTCAGGGATGATGGCCATTGTAGTAGAGGTACTAAGTCGAGGAAGACTGGAGTACAGATTCCTGCCATTTTAGCACTAAGACTGAAAGCTCAGAGAGGAGAATATCCCTGGGGAGATTAGGTCCCCTGAGTCTGTCTTGCATTCTACTGAATGTCTAATTTTGAAGGCAAAGTGGTGTGAGTTGGTTACCTGGAACCTAGTGGAAGTTCTGGGCTGCTTTTGGGTACCAAATTGGGTGGTTGTTGTGGTGCAGCAAGGTGAATAAACTGCCGTGTCCTCTAGTTCTTCTTAAAAATAGTGTTCTTGTGCCACTCAGTTGGCCTCTCAATGTCTCTTTCCCCCCCTCCCCGCACCCCCAGACTTCCCATGCTAGCATCTAAACGGACTTTTTATATGCCACTGGTAGATGGATGCAGCAAAGCGCTGCATATGCCAATGTTTGTTTCCATAGTAACTAATGCACTTCAGAGAAGGAGAAATAGGATAGTCAGGAAGGACAAGGGGGGAAAAGATCACAATAAAACTGGCACAGCGAGTGTAGATGCCGGATGCTTGGAATATTTTCTGACAGAGGTTTCGGCTCACAGAGCTCCCCTAAACTTGAGTGGTTTTTAGCGTTTTGGCTTCTGAGTGCCTCATTAGCCACAATCGTCATTAACCACTTATCATTATTAACCGCTCTCATCTACAAAGATTGAGCTCAGGGAACAGGGCATACCTCTAAATGTTTGAACAGTTCATAGTTATTTGAGGTTTCCTCTGTGACCTTGAAAATGGATGGTGATCATAGAGTTGTAGAGACAGAAGGGATCCTGGGGGGTCATCCAGCTCAACCCCCTGGTGGGCACAGACCAAGGGTAACTCAAGAGTGGTGTGAGCTGTTGTTCTGTATTGTGTGGCCCAAACTAAGGAGGCCATATGCTAATTAAATCCAGCACAGAAATGTGCCAGACAGCCCAATCCTATCCCTGCCTCTACTCAGAAGTAAGCCCCCATTGAATTCAATGGGACCTACTCCCTGCTAAATGTTTACAGGATTGCAGCCTAACCTTAACTGTTTATACTCACTTCTGAACAACCCTACTACAAATATAGTTACGCCTTCTTTGGGGGGTTTTGATATGATTCCCCATGTGGTTTTCATAAATTAATGTCAGCCCCATAACTTCACCTGCTCCAGGTGAGCTCCATTGAAATAAATGGATGTCGCCTAGTAGCTGCATTTGGCTGACAGGTGATATGTGCCAATGGACTTCTGGACCCTCCTGAGGCAAGAGTTCCATCTCCTGGAGCGAAATCATTAGGAAAGCATTTCTCCTTGTTTTGAAACCAATTAAACATTTGGAGTACTATTAGTACATCGGATGGCAGTTTTACACAGCATCAGCAACTCTGAAGAGACAAGGTGAATGAATATTGTGGAGTAATGAACTGGGAGTTGGGGGCAGAAATAAATAAGGAATCACGTTCAGGAGACAAAGAGCTGTTTCTTCCCCAAATCCCATGAGAAATTAACTGTTTGTCGGGGTTTTCCTGTTCTTCAGAGAACCCAGAGTAAAAGAGCTGAGGCTTACATACTGTTCTGCCTGCTTTAATACTCTGTTACTCTTATTAATTGTGTAAACATTTTTTAAAAACTGTTCCCGATGGGGTGTAGATGGACAAAGATAAATGTCTGCTCAGTCCTCAGCAGGGCCTATATTTATTTGGTCTGGTGCAGCAATCACCTCCCCATCTCTAACAAGGGCAACTGGCAGGGCTTTTTCCCCAGCTGGAACTTACCGTAACTCAGTTCCGGCACTTCTCAGGTGGGCGTCATTATGAGAGAACAGGGCAGGCGTTCATGATGAGTTCCAGCACCTCTTTTTCTAGAAAAATAGCACTGGCTACTGGTAACCAGGTTTACTTTTTATGGTTTGCAAACCAGCTTCTAACCTTGGTTCCAACCTTTAGTTGAAAACATAACCTTGGTTAGCTTTAGCCATGGGGAGTGTGAATGCAGAAATAAATAGGGTGTTCTTCAATTTGTGCCTTTGAACCCATGAAAGGGCTTTTGATCTGTGCAGGTGTCTACTAAGAGGAAGGGGTGCAATTTTTGGAGATTCCCCTCTGCCCCCTGAAGCCACCTTCCACCATGCTCTGAATGGTTGCCATCATCATCCCTGACCATTGGCCATGGTGGGAGTTGGGGTCTGACCACATCTGGAGGGCCACAGGTTTCAGAACAAGCCACGATCAAACACCATGGTTTGATCCTGGCTTGTTCTCTTTTAACTGTAGTTAAAAACAAAAAACAACCATTTCCCGAGATTGAACATAATGGGCATAAAATCAGAAGGGGAAGCTTTTGATCTTTTAACCAGGGCTACGAAAGAGGAAGAGGAAGGATGCAAAGACTCTCTGTAGCTCTTTCATGTAATGGGAAGCTGCTTTTTTGGTTATGTTCAATGTTAGCCATCAGTTGATCTGAAGGCTGTTTAGCTGGGACAGAATAAGAAGCATGAGGGATAAAGCCAGAGCAGCAAAATCTTTAAAAAACTACAGCTCCTTCCTTCCTTGTCACATCTGTAATTGTGAAGTTCTAAGATAAGGCACATTTTTTGTGTGTATTTTAGAAAAAGGCTATAATATGCACCTCTTTGCACTGCCTGGACAGCACATTCCCTGCAGTGATACTGCATACCGCTCTGTCATCCCAATTTACCTTCACAGCCCAACGGGATAATCCCCCTTTTGTTTTGCCGAACAGCATGAAGGCAAAATATTGGAGAGTTCTCAATGAAGCCATTGTTGGTTTCTCTGAATGGCATAGTGCAAACATACAAATCATAGAGACAGGAAGGGGGCATCTTTCTGAATAAAGACATTGTGCCTCACCTTGCTTAGGAGAGACCGTAAAAGGGATCCCTCGTACCAGAATTGGACTAGTTGGGCACTCAGGTTTCTTGACATTAAAGGAACTTTTTTTGACTTTTCAACAGAACGCCAAACATCAGAGAACTTGATGGCCCATTCATTAAAAAAACAAGCCCTCCTTTAGCTGCAGCTGTGTGTATATACTTACCTCCTGGGTTCCCTTCACAACCTTCCTTGAAGGGCACTTGATGCTCTTTGGAGAATGTTGCCATGCAGCCAGCGAACTGGGTGCCAAATATTCTCTCCCTCTGCTCGTGTCAGACAGAATGTTGCTTCCTAGTTAAAAGCGACCCAGTGCTATGGGTGACTTCAAAGGTTAAGTTGGTTTCCGGGGTTGAAAACTTTCCTGGTATGTTCTGAGTAAACATTTCATTCCACCAAGGACACCAAGGTGCATGTTAGGTAAAACTGTATTTAATTGTAAATTGGTCCTTTTGCTACTGGAAAAGCCACTTCAGGAGGAGTCATTTGGGCCTGGGAAACTTGCCCCTCCAGTAATGTACAGTCATACCTCGGAAGTTGAATGCCTTGCGAGTTGAACGTTTTGGCTCCCGAATGGCACAAACACGGAAGCGAGTGTTCCGGTTTGCGAATGTTCTTTGGAACCCGAATGTCTGACGCGGCTTCCGATAGGCTGCAGGAGCTTCCTGCAGCCAATCAGAAGCCATGCCTTGGTTCCTGAATGTTTTGGAAGTCGAACGGACTTCTGGAGCAGATTCCGTTCGACTTCTGAGGTATGACTCTAGTGACAAATTCAGAAGTGCAGGGTCCCTTCAGGGTATCTAGCCAAGTCTCTCACAGCCACACTTCTTTATAATTAATAATAATTTAGGGTGCATTGCAATGATCAGTGCAGACATCCATGTGTTTCCTTTCAGCTAGACCTACCATTTTCTGTGTGGATAACATGGGCAAATAATTTGGAGTGCTCTTTCACAGTGACTTGAGCTTTTATCAAAGTCCCATTGTACGTAACAGAACTTGTACACCGTTCTCTTGAAACCTTGTGCTTTCAGTGTTCGTAAAAGCTTAGCTGTGGAGCATACAGAACACCTTATTAGGTATGATGGTTCCAACCAGCACCAATATGGACGCCTCTGAAGATCTTGTTGCCCAAGTTATACTCTGTTGGTAGAGCATGAGACTTGACCACATATCACCCTCATGGTCCCTTCCAACTGCACAAGTCTATGATTCTATGACATCCTTAAATAAGCACATAAATAACAAACCATGAGAAGGATGCCTCTAAAGATATCAGGGGAAATCCAGCCACATGGGTGGGGTATAATAAATAAATAATAATAATAATAAAATAATAATAATAATATTGCTGTCATAATCATCTACCTTTAGACACCAGGTAAAGGTAAAGGGACCCCTGACCATTAGGTCCAGTCGTGACCGACTCTGGGGTTGCGGCGCTCATCTCGCTTTATTGGTACAGCTTTATTGGTACAGCTTCTGGGTCATGTGGCCAGCAGGACTAAGCCGCTTCTGGCAAAACAGAGCAGCGCACGGAAACGCCGTTTACCTTCCCGCCAGAGCGGTACCTATTTATCTACTTGCACTTTGACGTGCTTTCGAACTGCTAGGTTGGCAGGAGCTGGGACCAAGCAATGGGAGCTCACCCCGTTGTGGGGATTCGAACCACCAACCTTCTGATTGGCAAGTCCTAGGCTCTGTGGTTTAACCCACAGCACCAGACACCACATCAAATCGAGATGACAGTCCAAATAAACCATAATGAAACTTTAGACACACACATCCCATTAATCCAGAGCTGGGTCAGGTGTTCTTTGGATCAGGTCAGAGCCTAAAACTATATAAAATCTGTAGTTTTAAAAAATCACAATATGTGTTGGTTTTCTATATAAAAAATCACAACATGCGTTGGTTTCCTCGGATTCTTGGGCAGCACCAGATGTTTCTTGCTGGAATATATATATACTTACAAGTGTTTGCTCTCTTGTCTTTTGCAGGGCCCTGTCCGTATGGCTCCTGATCTTGCCGCGTCTCCTGCCGTGGGATACGTCTCCATGAACCAGAAACCTGAAGCCGTGGTGCACGCTATGAAGGTAAGGGGTGGGGTGTTTTGCATGCATTCATATAGGCTTTGCATTCTAGCTCAAGGGAGGAAGACAATGAGGAGAGGCAATCAGAGGCTCTGGGCTGAGAAATAGCAGAGCAGGTGTGCTCTTTTTATTGACATAAGAAGAGCTCTGCTAGATCAGGCCTTAAGCCCATCTAGTCCGCCACCCTGTTGCCCATGAGTGGCCAACCAGTTGCCCATGAGGTTGCCCAGTGGCCAACCAGTTGCCCATGAGAAGCCCATAAGCAGGACCTGAGAACAAGAGCCCTCTTCCCATCTGTGGTTTCCAGCAACTGGCATTCATAGAATCTTAGAGCTGGAAGGGACCAGGAGGGTCATCTAGTCCAAGGCAGGAATCTCAGCTAAAGCATCCATGGCAGATGGCTGTCCAACCTCGACTTAGAAACCTCCAAGGAAGGAGAGAAACATACAGCCTGTGGCAGTACCTAGTAGCCATTGATCACCCTCTCCTTGAATTTGCCTGACCATCTTTTGAAGCCATCCAATTTGGTGGTCACCATTGCCTGGCTTGCAACTGATATTCAGAGGCTGACTGTCTCTGATACAAGAAGTAGCACAACACCCAACACGGCTAGCCTCATCCTCCATGAATTTGCCTAACTCTCAATAATAATAATAATAATAATAATAATAATAATAATAATAATAATAATAATTTATTATTTATACCCAACCCATCTGGTTGGGTTTCCCCAGCCACTCTGGGCGCCTCCCAACAGAATAATAATAATAATAATAATAATAATAATAATAATACAGTGGTACCTCTGCTTACAGATGCGATCTGTTCCGGGGTGCCATTCGCACCTCGAAAAGTCTAAAAGTAGAGTGCCACTTCTGCGCGTGCGTGTGACGGAATACAGCACTCCTGCGCATGCATGAAGCAGCGAACCCGGAAGTACAGTGGTACCTCAGGCTAAGAACGTAATTCGTTCTGGAGGTCCACTCTTAACCTTAAACTATTCTTAACCTGAGGTACCACTTTACCTAATGGGGCCTCCCACTGCCGCCGCGCCGCCACTGCATAATTTCTGTTCTCATCCTGAAGCAAAATTCTTAACCCGAGGTACTATTTCTGAGTCTGTAACCTGAGGTACCACTGTAAACGCTTCCAGGTTTGCCGCATTCGTAACCAGAAAAAATGCAACTTGAAGCAAATGCAACTTGAGGTATGACTGTAATAATAAAGCAATAAAACATTAGACATTAAAAACTTCCCTAAACAGGGCTGCCTTCAGATGTCTTCTAAAATTCAGATAGTTGTTTATTTCCTTGACATCTGATGAGAGGGCATTCCACAGAGCGGGCGCCACTTCCGAGAAGGCCCTCTGCCTGGTTCCCTGTAACCTCACTTCTTGCAGGGAGGGAAGTGCCAGAAGGCGCTCGGAGCTGGACCTCAGTGTCTGGGCAGAACGATGTGGGTGGAGACGCTCCTTCAGGCATACTGGGCCGAGGCCATTTAGGGCTTTAAAGGTCAGCACCAACACTTTGAATTGTGCTCGGAAACGTACTGGGAGCCAATGTTCATCTCTCAGGACTGGTGTTATATGGTCTCGGCAGCCACTCCCAGTCACCAGTCTAGCTGCCTCATTAGTCGTAGTTTCTGGGGCACCTTCAAAGGCAGCCCCAGGTAGAGCACATTGCAGTAGTCCAGTGCTACATTTTAAAGCCATTGCTACATCTTGGGGCAGCAAATTCTCCAGATTACCTCTGCCTCGTGTGAAGAAGTACTTTCTTTTGTCTGTTAAGAGTTCACACGCATGAGCTTAGGCTACTCCCTCACGAGGGCAGCAGAAGGAGCATGACAACATCGGATAGGAATAGCCGAAGCTTCTCTGACTGGGCCCCGTGTTCCTCAGACCAGTGTTGACACTGGTGTTCCCCACAGGAAATGGAAACCTCTAGCGCTGCTGTGAGGAATTCTGGGAAAGAGGAGTTAGAAGTCTCTTTTCTATGCTGAACGCAACAAAAGTGATCGCAAACCAAATCCTCCACTTTGCCATAGCCACGTACGCACAGAGTAAATGTCACATCGCTGTATCTGTATCGTCCCCCGGAGACCATTGTTTTCATTATCCACGAGTTTCAATGCTGCGCAAAGCACTCTTAATGTACCAGGCCTGAGGGCACTTAGATAATCTTCCAGGTTGCGATGCTGTGCATAGATACCAAGGAAAGGGGGTGGGGGGAGAGAAAGCTTGCTCAGCTGGCAGAATGAGCTTGTATTTCTGGGTCCAGAAATCTATTTTTAACAGAACAGACTACGAACGCTGCATTTCATCAGGGCACATTGACAGAGAAAACTGCCGAGCATCTTCCAGTGGCACAGCTGTTGGAGGCCCAGATCCCCTAAAGCGCAGCCTTTCCAAGGGTTGCCACCTTATAGTTACAGCCCTGCTCCTCTGCTACTAGCAGCCCGAGATGCAGGAATTGAGCAGATGAGTTGTTTTCCATTGTTTCCTTTGCGGGTCTTTGATAAGCTTCACCTTAATTTCTGTTTGTCAGGCTTCTGTCGAAGGCACAGGGCAAGGTCAGAGAGGAAAGGTGGCAATGCTAGGAGAAAATTGCCCGTTGAGTGTTGCAACCTTTTCCTCCTGCCAGCGGCTTTGTGTTTTTCTACATTTGTATGATTTGGACTCGTTCACCTCTAGGGGGGGAATTATCAAATAGCTTATAAAATCCATTAATAATAATATTGCTGGGCATATGTTCAACAGGAGCAGTTTCCTGCATCCATGCATCTTCATGCAATACAATGCAAGCAGATATGAGGGTTTTTCCTTGCCACAAATCCCTGTAGTTAACATTTTACACTGGGGAAAGCGATATGAGGATGGAGGGTTTCATGCAGGCAATAAAACCTAATGGAGAGTCTCAGCCTGGAGTACATACATGTGGCCGTGTGCATTTATTCAGCTACCGGCATGATATTTCTGGGGCTGGGATTTGATTATCCAGGCTGATGAGTATCGCAGGCGTGCCCAGACCAACGAGTCAGTTTCGCAGCCTGCATCCAGCTTGATCAATAATTAATTCCTTCCTATTCATTAGAGATCTATTTTTATTTGCAAGCTTGTAAATGCCGCTTGCTTGCTTCCTCTGGTGTTCCTGCGCCCCCTTGCAAAAAAGAGAGGAGCCAACGGATTGAATTAATTTAAGCGAAACTGTACAGTCATGCAAAATTGCCATTGGTTCAAAATATGTCGGTTAAGCTAGTGGATAATGCAATTTCCAAAGTAGGTTAAGGGCCCTAAGAGAATGACCTATTTTTGTAACTGAGACTTCTGAGGCACGGCAGGAAAAGGAAGCATTGGTCCAGTTCAAAGCGGTCAGTGTGCAAAGCGCAGTGCCATCCGCTAGAAAGCTGAGCGGAGCATTTGTGCCTGGTTTTACAGAGTGTTGTGTTCATCTGAATTGAAACAATCCACATTCGTTGCGGTGTTAACCATAATTCTGTCATCGAGTGGGGGGTGGGGGTGGAAGCTTGATTCTTCAATCAGAATTACGATGTGGGTGATTATGATGCTCGTGTCACAGCACTCTCAGGAATGTCCAGCGTGAGAAATTAACTCTTTCTTGTCAAAAGCACACTTGCAAGTTAGGAAAAGTCTTGCGTCTCTCAGGTGTGTACCCAACGAGGCAGTTGCGGCAACAGGGAGGGGGGCCTCCCCCCCAGCTCAGCTTATGTATCTCCCCCACCTGAGCAGGCAGAGACGACGTCTGTGTGCAGCTTGCTTCAGTCCTCTTCTGGTCCTGGGAGACAGTGCAGCAGGAGAGGTGGGGGCAGGAGAAAGAGGTGTGGCAGCCCTGGGCTCTACACCAGCCTGACCTTTCCCTCCCTCCTCCTGCACCTGCTCTTGACTCTCCAATCCTGCAGCTTCTCCTGCCTCCGACTCTCGTCTCCTGGCTGCTACAGGCTACCATGGATCCACTGACAGCTAGACATGAATGGTCATGAGGGTAGTCATGTGTCTCTTGCTTTGCAGAGGACCATCCTCTGTCTGAAAGGAGTCCTCTGTCCAGTCCAGGCTTTCTTTATATTAAAGATAAAGAACTCCAAGAAGGGAGAGCAGGGGCCTTGAAGTTGCCCATATCCATACCTGGAAAGCAGACTGAGCAGGTACACACAGTCACCTGGTCTTTCCCATAGCGGCGAGATGTATTTCTGTTTAAAATATAGTAATGATTTATCCGTTTGTGTCTGTACAGTTTAATCAGCATCACCTTCTGCAAATCTGTATACAGTTGTACCTTGGAGATCGAATGGAATCTGTTCCGGAAGTCCGTTCGACTTCCGAAAAGATCGGAAACCAAGGCGCGGCTTCTGATTGGCTGCAGGAAGCTGCTGCAGCCAATCGGAAGCTGTGGCGGACGTTCGGGTTCCAAAGAACGTTCGCAAACCGGAACACTCACATCTGGGTTTGCGGCGTTTGGGAGCCAAAACGTTCGACTTGCAAGGCATTTGGGATCCAAGGTACGATTGTACTCTTTTGTCTGCTCTTTGGCAGGTAATGCATAAGTGGCCGCTCTGCTTTATGCAGAGCCGCACTGTCCATCTTTGTAGCTCAGCATTGTCCAACTAACTGGCTCAGGTTTAGGGCAGGAGTCTTTCCCTGGAGAAGTCAGGGATTGAACCTGGAACCTTTTGTATGCATAGCATCTACCACTGAAGCTCCAGTCCTTCCTTAACCGCTTATGGACCACTCTTCCTTTACTGTCTTCTGTACCTAACCATGACGGCAGAAGTTTGTCTCTTTTCACCATACCTTGGCACGATTTTGGAGCAGGAGATCTGAGTCAGGCCACAGCTTTTTCCAGCTTTGTTGCCTTGCACCTGATGCTCTTTTGTGTCAGGAACTGCACAATTCAATGGCAATATGGGCAGCATCCAGTGACCATTTGCAAAAAGTGTGTATGCATATGTTGAAAGTAGATCATATGTTTTTTTTCCCCGGAACCCCCCCCCCCAGTGCTAACCATTCATTTCCAGCTTAGTGATATATGCAGATGGAACATTTATCTCAAGCTCCATATGTTTTACTGGCAATTAGACTTCCCACTCTCCTATGCGTGTGTTGAGATTTTGCCCTGTTTGCCCTCCCAACGTGGCAGACAGCATGAGGATGGAGTGGTCATTCCACTTAGGGGTACCTTAGGGCCTATCACTGTGTGACATCATTTTACAATTTCATGTCCATTGTGTTTGTAGGTCCTTGAAGTCCATGAGAATTTGGACAGGCAAATACAAGAAAACTATGAAGAAGACCTGAGTGAAAAGGAGAAAGCAATTGTTCGTGAAATGTGCAATGTAATGAACCCATTTTCACAGTCTTTCCCATTTCAGTTTTTCACTTCCAACTGTGGTGTTAAATGCTGTCCAATATCTTGTTCTGTGTGTGCAGGCTTAGTCGCTTGTTGTCTTTGCAACCTGCAGAGAAATTGGGTTACGAATACTGTCAGTCAAAACGTTCACACACTCAGAATGCTTGTGGGTGTAAGGTTGCAGAGGCTTACTGCAGTTTTACAGAAATGTGACCATCTTGGCTCCTTCCATCCTCCCAGTCATGGTCATTATAGTTCAACATGGCGATGAGAATCACCTATTGAAGGTCTTTCCCCCTATCTGATCCCAAAACCACAGTTCTTAAGGCTTCCTGTGAATGGGAATTGTTATTAAATCAGTTAAATCTACAATCCTATATACGGTTACATGAGAGTTGTAATCCAAAACATCTGAAGGGCACCAGGTTGGGTCCGACTTAGACCCTCACATATATATGGATATATGGACTGGTGTATTTTGTGTGTTGAGTTATGGTTGGCGTTTGGCTTCCTTCACTGAAAAATGTGGGTGGGGGGAATTCCATTCATGAATCAGGATTCCCATAGCCAGAATGGTTCGGGGCCTGTGTGTCTTATTGGACTATAATCCAGAGAGTGTCTTGGTACTCTAGAGCAGCCTTTCTCAACCTTGGGTTCCCTGATGTTATTGGGAGTCTCAAAGAAAGACGTGCTCTCCCAAGCCCATGTTCCCAGCATGCTGACACTCCTGTCTCCAGTGCCTGGAGGCAGACAGGTTGTGCTTCCATAGCAGTGACCAGAGGAGGAATGGGCACTGGGAGGAGCACAGAGAGAAGAAACGCCGTGGTGCATCTGCAGCAGCACAACCAGGTGCCTTCATCTGCCCCAGCTGCAATGAAACATGTCTCTCCCGTATCAGTCTCTACAGCTGCAGTGGGCGCTGCAACTCTTGACTTCACCCTCAAGAGATGTACTTCTCCATTGTCTCCTGCGACAGTTGGGTGTCAACAACCACTCCCATTATTTCTGACCGTTGCCCCTGCTGGTTATGGATGATGGGCGTTGTAGTCCAATAGGCTATGGGGACCCAAGGTTGGGAAAGGCTACTCTTGAAGGTTGTGCATAACAAATTGCTTTTGAAAGTCAAAAACTGTGGTCATCTTTTACTTCCCCTTCTTTCCTCTTTTGCAAGTGAAAAGCCTCCCTGGATCTTCAATTTCAGACTGCCCCAGTGCATGTTTAGATAGATAGATAGATAGATAGATAGATAGATAGATAGATAGATAGATAGATAGATAGATAGATATTCTTTGGAACCTCAACTGGGGCTTATCTTTAGTTAACTGTGTATAGGACTGCAGCCCTGCAGCCCAGTCCTGTGTCAGTGATCTCTCGATAAGAGTGGGTAGGATTTAACCTCTGCCTTGAAATTCTCTGGTTCGCATCCACTTGTTTTGACTATTTCAGGTCTGTTCCCCTAAAAACCAAACATAAACAAAACTTTGGAGCATTACAACGCTCGTGGGGCCACCTAGGGTAACAGTTATGGTTGAAAGCTCATACTCCCCAGTGGGATCTGGTCCAATTTAGAAGCTTTCAGTAGATGGAAACCGCTAATCTATGTATGATGTGAACACCCTGGGCTTGTGGGTTGCCACATGGCACGAAGCCATAAGCACCAATGACAAAAGAAGCCCTGTTTCTTTAAGCGCACTGTTGCACGGGAAAGGCATCGTGGTTTTTCCCACACACAAAGAGTGAAAAAACGTTCCAGGATACGTCCCTGGAAAACCGCTGTGAACCTTAGACTTGGGTGGTTTCCCACAAACCATCTTGCCATTGCAAGTGCCATCAACTAATCCGCCCTCTGGGATGTGAAGCACTGCGGAATGTGCTCTGTTGTTCGACAATGAAATCTGTAATCTGCCTTTAGAAAAAGCTCGCTTTTGGTGCAGGGATGTGAGGGCTGCACCTCAAGAGGCTATCCCTTTTAGCTTCTCTTTTTAAAACAAAATAATGATGTTTGCACAGCCGGAGATATAACGACAAACAAGGAAATCTTCTCAGGAATGCTGCCAACACTTCCTGGTCTTTTGAAATGGACTCCCCAAACAGACCTTGCCAAACAGACCTGGCCTAAGAGTCTGGTTTGGCTGGCGAGCTTTCTGGAGACCAGGGATTTTTAAAGGCTCAGTAATCTGAGCCCTGCACTGGTACAGCCCTTCGTAATGCAGTCCTCTCTTTCGCTCGGTTGATTCAGAAAAGGAAGGTGTCTTAAGGAAATTGTCCAAGACGTGTAATTTTGCTGGGGCAGAGCTATGGCTCTTGCCTGGGAGCAGGGGTGGCTAATAATAATAATAATAATAATAATAATAATAATAATAATAATAATAATTTATTATTTGTATACCACCCATCTGACTGGGTTGCCCCAGCCGCTCCGGGTGGCTTCCAACAAATTGTGAAACCACAGTAAAACATCATACATTAAGAACGGATAGGAGCTCTAGTCGAAAACAGCTGGAGGGCGCTCAGTTGGCGATGGCTGCTCTAAGCATTTTTGGATTTCAAATGCAAGGCAACTTTGTGTCTGAAGGGCACACAACTTGCTCCACTTGGGAAGCAATGCTTGATGAAGGGAACATGACTCTTGCAAGCTTGCCAGCAACTGACCTAGCTCTGAACTCAACTTCTGAGCCTAATTTGCTGATTTGATACCATTACCTAAGGCATCTCTCCCGCTCTAGTTCTAATTTCGGGAGACTTTAACAAGATCAGCATTTTAAACCTGTCAGCCAATGTTATCTCGGGATCTGGGTGCCACCTAGTGAATCAGAGAGGAATCTCGCAAATCCAGCTGGGGCCAGGAATTCCTCGGAACTGCAAGCTTAGCATCCGTAGGGTCATTTACGGCCTTTACCTTTATCGTATTTTAGGACAATGAAGTCTTAAAACTGTTGTAGGCCACCCTGAGTAGCACATATAGGCACTAGAAGGGTGGGATAGAAAACTCTGTACAAATGCAGATAAAATAAATGGTAACAAGCACCCTCTCTTTCCTTTTGCTCTTAGGTCGTCTGGCGGAAACTGGGGGATGCAGCAAGCTCCAAACCATCCATCAGGCAACATCTTTCCGGAAACCAGTTCAAAGGCCCGTTATAAGCACCTCACGCAGCAAGGCTGGGAGAGGAAAGAGGAAGAGCAACAGGGACTTCTCTGCATCTAGCTGCCGGGGTTATCTTTTCCTACTCGCTCCCATCTTTCTGTAACTGTTTATAGTGTAAATAAGGCAGTTTGGAAGGCTTTGCCTGCAGGCTGTGCTGATCCAGAACAATGTTAAATGGGTTAATAACTATCCTCCAATGGCCGATTTGTGTCATTTGTATTGTAGTGACAACCTGCTTTGTTGTATGGTCATATGTAGAGATACCTGAACCCAAAAGCAAGGGACCTTCCTCGCCTCTACAGTTTCCAGTCCGTTGCCATTTTGCGATCGCAAATTTTGGTTGCACCCCATTGAGTTGACTGGGAGGTCTTGCACAACACAACTGCTTCGTTCCTCCGCCTCCCCCCAAAAAGATTAGGCTGTTTGCCATAAGGAAAGTGATGGATAAATGCATTGGAAAGTGCACTTTTTTTGGTGCAACACCACCCTGCAAACAAATCAGGACAAATGCGCAATAAAACAGGTCGTCCAAAAGCACCCGCCCTTTCTTACTTTGCCCTGTTCACGGAGCTACAACCCCAGCTGCGTTGTTTTAGAAACTAACATGGAATCCACAACACCAGAAGTAGCTCTGTGATATCTCTGTAGCCTTATTATTTTGGCAATTACCTGTTGAGAGTGATAAGCTTTGCTAGAGATCTTTGGTTGGTATTAAAATGTGCGTTTTGAGAAGCAATGCCCGGCCTGCACAGCTGAAGATATGGTGACTGCCTTCATGTTTCTAGGTCACATGCCCCACCCCAGGCTGAAGTTCCCAAATCCCGCAAGTCATGGGGGCTGCTTTAGATCAGGAATGGGCAGAAGGTAGGGTCTGCTGGGGTCTGATCTCTGGCTGATTTGCAGGGGCTTTTGACCGCCCATTGTTACAACAGTAGCAAAAACACCTTACTTAGGCTGCCTGACATGAAGAAAGCTTTCGAATGGGTTTTTCCTGTAAGTTCCTTTCAGTTCTGGTGCTGAGAACAGATTCCTAGGCTCAGAACATGCTTGGTGGCACCACGTTCTTATATTCTAACTGTTATCTGTTTTGCATCAGATAGATATTGCGGTTCTTGCAGAAAGCAAGGGAGCCCCGATAAGCCTGATGTCTGCCCATCTCTCTTGCATAGCGGCTTCCGGGCGAGGCATTCATGCGAAGGAGACCCCGCTTCCATAATCTTACATTTTTTTCACGTTGCTGCAGCAGAAATGCTGCAGCTTCCAAGCAATAATAGCAGGCACTTAATGCAACGTTGACATACGGCGAATGGTAGGCTAGAGTAGATCAAGTGCTCAGGAGGACCCAGCTCAGGTCTGGTGTCAAGGGTCGGAATCACTGACCAATTTGCCGAGGCCCACACCCTAGCCAAGGTCCCACTGCCAATTCTTGGGGTCTTGTGGCCTTCTTGCTGCCTGTTCCCCAGCAGTTTCTGAGTGAGCGAGGAGGAAAGGACCCTAACGTTTACACCATGGGTAGGCAAACTAAGGCCCAAACACCTTCTAAATCCAGCCCACGGACAGTCGGGGAACCAGCGTGTTTTTACATGAGTAGAATGTGTGCTTTTATTTAAAATACATCTATGGGTTATGTGTGGAGCATAGGAATTCGTTCTTCCCCCCTCACCTTCAAATATAGCCTGGCCCCCCACAAGGTCTGAGGGACAGTGGGCTGAAAAAGTATGCTGACCCCTGATTTACACGCCTTTTTCTCTCTGTGTGCAGTGGTGCTGATTTGCATCCAAAGGGAGAGGAAGGCAAATGGGCAAGAGTGGAGGGAAGAAAGAGGAGGCGAGCCCGCTTAGAGATGGAGCCCCACTAACAGCATTTTACCCAAGGGCGCTGGCGTTGAGCAGGCTCCTAATAGTTGCATGGAAGAGACTCGTTCAGTAAGTGGCACCCCCTGCCTGAAACCCCTCAAACCACTGCTAGGCCTTGGAGAAAGTACTGAACTAGATTCCTCAGTGTAAGGGCAGCATCCCATTCTCACCTGCCTAAACTCCCTCTTTCATGCAACTCTGCATCCGACAGCGAAAGGTACAGTTGCCTTGCCTACCTTTGCATCACCCTCCAGCGGTCGTGCTTCTGTCTCTGTTGTTGCTTTTGCTTATCCAGACGTTAGCTCCATGCCAGAAAGAAAGAAAAAAGATTATGTGTGAAGCAGTTCTTCAGTGTCCCCTCTTGCCTATGCTTTACAGAACTGAAAAGAAAATGCCACCCCTTCTCTCCATTTTTTAAATATTTATTTCAGCCTTGGCATGACATTGCAAAGAGTGGCTTGCTATCTTTCTTTCTTTCTTTCTTTCTTTCTTTCTTTCTTTCTTTCTTTCTTTCTTTCTTTCTTCTCACTGAAATAATGTGCGGAATGGTGTTATCTATAAATGTAAGCGGAGGAGCAGCCGTTTGTGTCGCACAAAGAAAACGCTGTCTTTCAGAAGTGCTGCCTCCGCGGTTCAGCCACTCGCCCGCATCAAGTGTCTCTTTGAACTCCTGCGTATAAGGTGGACGGGCCGCCGGTATTCTATTATGACAATGCAGCTCTTTTGTAACCTGCCAAAGACTTTGATCGCTTTCTCCCTGTTTCATCGCATTTCTTGGTACATCTCCTCAAATTGTATAGTGCAGGCAGAGCCAGCAGAGTGAGCTTCACACATTGCTAGAATACAACGCCCATCACCCTGAACACTCACTGGCTAAGGCTGTTGGGAGTTGTAGTCGATGTTGGCTCTCCCCAAGAAAGCATAACAACTCACTAGCCGGCTATGAAATCCCACTTGTGTAAAATAACCAACAGAAAGGGAGATTTGGGGGGGGGGGCGCTAATGCTCACTCTTCAGATATTTGCGGTTTTCCATTACCCTGAAGTTGCCAAACCTTCAGCCATTGCAGTCTGGTCTCAGAAAGAATTTTGGCTATTGTGCTGCTAGATCTTTCCGTTTTTTAGGCCTGTTTCTCTTGGATGCCACTATTCAGGGTTTGTACTTATTGAGGACCCACATAGATCTGCAAACAATAGATAAACCGAAAAGATTTGAGTCAAAGTCTTCCCAGTATACCTCTCCATTTGCATTTCCACTTGAATATGTTCCAGCGTTTCTTGGCTTTGCAAATCCTTCCCATACCCAGGTACTGGGCCTATTTGGATGTGGTTTATGACCTAGGGCGTCCAGACAGTTGCTGGGATTCAGTTGCAAACCAGCAAACTCAGGTCGTGCAAGATGGTGAGGTCTTGTGCGTCAAACAAACTCACTTCCTCAAAAGATTGCAGTAAGGAATGTGATGGGGACATGCTCTGGACAGTGTGGGAAAACACTCATTTTGAAGCATCATTATCTAACCTCCCCGGAAACAAATCAGAATAAATGCCAGTGTTGACAAGTCGGGGTGAATGAATACTCAATAAACAGGTCACCTAGCAGCACCCCTGGGAATTATCCGAAGGAGAGATCAGGTGGGGCCTTGGGCTCACAACACAGCCTCCCTCCTTCCTTGCTCTTCTCACCACAGGCAGATATAACAGTGATAATCTCCCTGTTGTTCTCCCCCCCCCCCTTTATTTTCTTATTCAAGTAAGAGGAATGAGGATTGGAACCCAAGGCTTTTTTCCAGGCACTCTCTCCCAAAAAGCCCTTAACATACTCAGGTGAACATTCACTTAATGAAAACTGTAATACCAGAAATATTTATGCCCATGTCCCCTCTCCATACCTGTAAAATCCAACTCATCCATTTAAATAGGCTCAAACTGACCCAAACCATTTTCAGGTCAGTTGTAGTTCAGCCTTTCAGAACCCATTTCTCATGTGAGCCAAAGTCCAAGAGAGCAAATTGGTCCCCCTGCTGGGAATGAAACCACTGACAGCTTAAGAGGACATTTTGCCTGTTGTGTTCTAAAAAAATGCACCTACATTCTTTTTAAGTGAAAATGGTGAATGTGAGAAGCTCAGGTGTGCAGGCATGTATGGACAGTACAGGTGGAGCAGTTAGGGAATCTGGATTGCTTAGAATGGACAGGAGGCTCAGGGATGGCCCAGGTCAGCTGAGATCCCGAGCTGAGATCTGACAGTTGAGATCCCCCGCATGTACACAGAAAATGGCTGAGAGTTAGAAGTGATAAGGCACTTAAGGCACTGTCACTGTTAGAAGTGACAGTGTAAGCCATTTGACAGTGGGGCAGACTACTTTGGAGGGTGATGGACCCCCCCTTTCTTTGAGGTTTTTGAGCAGAGGCTGGTTGGTCTACCTGTCAGTGATTGCTGTAGTGGCCGATTTCCTGTGTCTGCAGGAAGTTGAACCAGGTGCCTCTGAAAAACTATCGTCTATGCTGAAATAACCGTTTTTTTCTCTCCAACCTTAGTTCTCTTCTACAATATTCCACATTAATTTATATAATAGTAGATTTGCAAATCTTCTGTTTTTATTGAGTTGGTATTATTTCCCACTGATCCCTCTCCTCTCCTTTCCACTCTTATGAATCCCAACAAGAAGGTAGCAAAGGAGATGATCAGTTCTGCAAGCCACAAGTAACAGTTTATGTTTTTTTCTGTGTGTTTTTTTTTTGGGGGGGGGGGAGATTTATGTAGCCCTGCTTTGATCCACCTATTTGCTGAAGAGATCAAATGGTGCCCAGCCTCTGGAGTAACAAGAAGCCTTTTAAAGTATTAAGCAGCAGAATTTATGGGCTGTGATATTTATTCCATCATGGGACCTACACTACTGATAGATTTAGGCAGTTGTTCATACAGAAGTGTGCCCTGCTCAAGAGAAATGTGAAACTAGCCAGTAAGCATTTAATGATCTCACTCCTCACAGAACCAAAATAAAAAAAATCCTTCCAGTAGCACCTTAGAGACCAACTAAGTTTGTTATTGGTGTGAGCTTTTGTGTGCAATGCAGGAATCTCAGCTAAAGCATCCATGGCAGATGGCCATCCAACTTCTGATTAAAAAACCCCAAGGAAGGAGAGTCCACCACCTCCCGAGGGAGACCATTCCACTGTCAGAACAGCTCTTACTGTCAGAAAGTTCTTCCTGATGTTCAGTCGGAATCTCCTTTCTTGTAACTTGATGCCGTTGGTTTGAGTCCTACCCTCAAAGCTTGTTCCCTCTTCCATGTGACAGCCCTTAAGATATTTGAAGATGGTTATCATATCTCCTCTCAGTCTCCTCTTTTCCAGGCTAAACATACCCAGCTCCTTCAAGCGTTCTGCATAAGGTTTAGTTTCCATACCCTTGATCATCTTGGTTGCCCTCCTCTTGCACATGTTCCCCCGTGTAACATCCTTCTTAAATTGTGGTGCCCAGAACTGGACACAGGATTCCACGTGTGGTCTGACCAAGGCAGAATAGAGTGGTACTATTACTTCCCTTGATCCGGACATTATACTTCTGTTGATACAGCTTAGAATAGCATTAGCCTTTTTTGCTTCTGCTGCATCACACTGTTGACTCACGTTCAGCTTGTGGTCCACCAGGACCTCTGGATCCTTTTCACATGTATTGCTAGTAAGCCAGGTGTCGCCCATCTTATATTTGTGCTTCTGGTTCTGCCAGTGTGGTGTAGTGGTGAAGAGTGGTAGACTCGTAATCTGGTGAACCAGGTTTGGGTCTCCGCTCCTCCACATGCAGCTGCTGGGTGACCTTGGACTTGTCACACTTCTATGAAGTCTCTCAGCCCCACTCACCTCACAGAGTGTTTGTTGTGGGGGAGGAAGGGAAAGGAGAATGTGAGCCGCTTTGAGACACCTTTGGGTAGTAATAAAGTGGGATTTCAAATCCAAACTCCTCCTCCTCCTCCTCCTCCTCCTCCTCCTCCTCCTCTTCTTCTTCTTCTTCTTCTTCTTCTTCCTGCCTAAGTGCAGAACCTTACATTTATCCCTATTGAAATAACATTTTGTAGCTTGCGCCTAGTTCTCCAAACAGTTAAGGTCATTTCGAATTCTGATTCTGTCTTCTGTGGCATTAGCTACCCTTCCCAGTTTGGTGTCATCTGCAAATTTGATGAGTAGTGTTTTGGTGTATAGTTCAGGCCCTTATGGATCCCACTCCAGATGTTTGGGTGGGCTGGATTTTTCTTTCAGCTTTTTGAATGACAGGGGAGCTGGCAAGCCAAAGGAAAACACTTCCTTGCATTGCATTTTATTTCATTGGGTAAAATTCAAACTTTAAAAACACAACAGGGATGAAGTGTTGGCCATGAAACCAACAAATGCCATGAGCGCTACCTTCACCCCCAAGCAATCTGAAAATGAGAAGACATCCAGGACTTAGTAAACTTGCTATAGTGGATATTGCACAAACCATATTATTATAATTAGCCCTATTCAAGCAAATAATTCCCCCTGCTCCTGAGTACTTCTAATTATATGGGTTCTTTTTTTCTTTGCAATGAAAGGATAGTTTATGTTTTCATAGATGAAAGCATAAGGTACACTCAAATGCAAGATATGCATTGTAGAGTTTACAGATGTAATGCTATATGTACTTTTGTTTTGTTTTGTTAATTGCTGCTTTGTATTTAGCTCAACCTGAGCTAAAGCCAGTGTCTTCCTTGGGGATCGGGAAACGGGTGGGAAATGTCACTCAACGATTTGGCAGTATGACTTGGGTGCTGAAGTTTCAGTTGTCAAAAACAGCAAAAATAAACATTGCACACTGTGCTCTAAAGTGTGTGTTTTGGAGTGTAAATCTTGCTCTTCAGCTGAAGGGACAGCCACACACCCCTACAAACGATGGCCATTTTAAAAAAAATGAAAGTTCAAAGCTACAACCTGCTTCAGAAAGCTGGGACCAAATTTTTATACCCCAGAAATTCGTGAGCATTCGGTTTTGAGTTGCAACTGCTCTAAAACGTCCGAACAAAATTCATGGTTTTCCATCCTCTACCCTCCTTTCTTTTGAAAAAAATGGGTAACATTTTAACATTTGCAAGTGGAGGAAAATTGTGAAATGGCAAACTCCAAGTGGGCGGGCTCCCTGTACCTTTGTGAGGAAGAGCACAACCTTGTTTCAAAACGGCACATTTTTTTTAGTCAAATGATAGCGATAAATCAGTGTTTTAAAGTGACCTTTTACCTTTTTAGAAACAAGGTGGGAGAAGTACTACTGATCTTTTTTCAAAGTGCATGACTGTAAAGTGATAAAATTGTATATTTTTCATAAAGTGGGGAAAATTTGTGCTGCTTTTGGAAATCAGTATGAAATTATGATTTCTGCTCAACCTGTGATCTTACAGCCCCGCTATATTTTCTGTATATGACTGACTAAAAGAACTGGAATAAATTAGTACCTCTGCTCATGTATATATAAGCAATGTCTTTAGATCTTAGCACACACGTTTATACCTTTGAATCACTTTGCTTTTGTGAAGTTGGGATGGGGCGGGTGGGGAGGAGAGAAAATGTAAGCAGATTTTTTGATAAGTGTGTAAAACTTCATTTGAAATATTTTAGTAAAAATTAAGTAAGAGATTGTGATAGTGCATACATTCAGTTGAAGAAAATAAAATACCTTATTTGTAAGTGAGCTGTGTTGTTGGTTTTTTTGACAAACTAAGGGTTTTAAATTAATTGGATTCAAATTAGGATAGGACAATGGTTTCTGTTCACCCTGTGATCTTGCAGTCCTGCAATATTTCAACTTAGTTTGCAGTTATAGGAATATTTTGCAGAGATGCTTTCACCTGAATATTTTAAATCAGATCAGTATTTAACCATAATTTACTCCTTTTGTCCTTTTAACTAATTCCATTGGCCCCAGTGAGTACAGTCAATATGCAAGGATGATTATAATTATAGTCCAAAATAGCAATTGGGAGTCTGCTTCAAATATATACAGGAGGGATGATGTTAATTAAGAAGGCGGCCACAACACACATTTCATCCACTTCTGAAAGCACAGACAACTGATTTCACTTTCACTGAGCTACACGGCAGTACCAGAGGTTTATATTCTGGTTTTTTTCACTAGCAAACAAAATTATTTACGAAAGTTGAAATTGCAGTGTAACCTTCCAGAACCAGCAGGTGCTTGCTTCTACCTGGAAAAAAAATCTCTCCTGTTAAAAGGTATAACCAGAAAGCATTCACTAATCAAAAGAAAAGTGATGCTTTCTGAAAACAAGTTCTCTTTTACATTGTCCAGAAAAGCTTAGCTAAGACTAAGTCCCTTATTATACAAACTCCAGTAAACCAGCTCCTGTTGACTTTTCTTCTCCAGCTGTAAAGATTACCGTGTTGATCATTTTCCAGGAAACTGTGTAATAGTCTTTGATAGCATGGTGTGGCTTTTATGAAAGTGCTACACCGTGTTCCTTGCTACAGCTGATGACCTTTTAGACAAAATTTATTGGAGAGTGCCAAGCCTGCAGCAAGCTGAAATGGATCTGCTTGCGCTCTGGCGACATCTGATGTCCTGCTGTCAATATGAACAGTGCAGAACCGTGTCACTGACCTGCTGGTTATTCCTAAGCAATTGCAGTATTTCAAAAGGAGCAGAAATCGAAAATATATATCTATACCTGGGAACAAACATGTCATCGAAAACCATTCATAGGCCCTGTGGAAAGAGGAGTGTATACGAGTTATGTGCAGAAATGTTATTCTACCCAGCACAGTCCTTGCCATGTTATGTGCTGCTGCTATTGGCTTCGGTCTGTCTTGAAAGACAATGGAGTGTGCCTCCAGGGGTGAAGTCAAATAATGTTCTACCACTGAACGACATTGCTTTCCCCCCGAAGCTTCAGCAAGTCAATGCAAAGATGTGATCATGGAAAAAGAGAAGGATGTGATTTCATGAATTGCCAAGGGCGATCAAAATACATGTTCAGAAAAAAACTTGGCTCATGCCTTTTATAGGTGAACATGCCTAAGTGTCATTCTTTATCTCCCCCACATAATGCTCTACAGCAACCCGTTTCTTTTGCGGGGGGACAGGGAGTACATCTGGAAATTGAAGAACCTGTTGTAGGTTACACAATATAGCCATTTCATAGAAAGAACTAGTGATGCTCAGACCCTGCCATCCAAAATAAGCAAAACATCTATCACCATCAAAACAAGACAAAGAAGCAGCCAATGCCCTCACAAAAAGAGGCAACATCCTTAACAATCCATGAACACACATTCACACTTGTCAGGGGTTTAGGAGCAGAGGCACGGGCAAGGGAGGAAACAGAGAGCGAAGGGGAGGAGGCAGAGGAAAGGATGAGTGATGACGACTACCCGAGATCTCCCAGTCTTTCCAGTGAATCAGAGGATTCACAGAAAGGAGCACCAGTGGCCAGGGCAAGGGGGGAGTCTAGGGGGGCACCCCAGGAAGATAGAGCCAGAGGAGACTCAGGGGGGAGCAGCTGGAAATCGGGACCAGCGTCACCGCCAGGAAGCAGGGAAGAGGAAGGGAGCCAGGGGGGAAGCGCTGGCAGCTCACCACAGGAGGGAGGGCATGAGTCAGGAGTGGCCACACCTCCATCGGGGAGCGAAGAAACGGTTAAGAGGAAAGTGGAAGGTTGGGCGCGCGCGCCAAGTTCAAATGCAGAGGAAGGCGGCGCAGTAAGCAGCCCCGAAAGGGAACCAGGTCCTAAAGCCCGGCGCAAGGAGGCAGGAGGGTCCGGGTCAGCGTCAGAAGAATCCCGGAAGGAAGAAGCCCCGGGGGGTAGAGGGACCCAGAGGAGGACAGTCAGGCGGAAAAGGTGGAGCAAGGCTAGGATATTAAGTTGGTGCGCACGGGGCGGAGATTCAGACGGAGCTTCGCCGATCTAGCTACTAGACGTAGAGTTGCGGACAGCAGCGTGAGAATGGAAACTGTAATTCAATAAAGACTTTTACTTAATGACTGCTGGCTAGCGTGATCCTCTGTGAGCTAGGATCTTCAAGCAGCTCTGACAGTAAGCTCCGTCTCTCCATTGTGGGCATCTACAGCCTCGAGGAGGGGAGAGAAACAGGTGCCTACTAGCGAGCTCACGAATGGCAGACGACATGACGGCTGAGCAGCAGATAGAGGACCTCAGAAAAGCAGTGGCACAACTGAACGCCGAGGTTCTAGCATCCAGGAAGAGAGAGGAGGAGGCAGCTGCCGCCTGCAGGGATCTCCAGGTCAGGTTAGACGTGCTGGCAAAGCAGACACCCCGGCAGGAGGGAATTGGGTTGGCGAGACGGACAGGCGGGCTGCTCTCTCACTTCGATGGGAACCTGCAACAGTATCCCAACTTTAGAGCAGACGTACTGTGCGCACTGCAACTGCTGCATAAAGACTTTAGAGATGAACAAGAGAGAGTGGGGTTCATCATGTCCCATCTGCATGGGGATGCGAAAGCATGGTTGCGCAATTTATGGAGAGATAAGGATCCGGCGCTCCAGAATGCGGATGCCTTTATTAAAGCGATGGATGGGTGTTTTTTATCAAGTATTGACGTGGATCTTGCACGGAAGGAGGTGCATGGGCTGAGACAAGGAAGGGCCAGCGTCAGACAGTATCATGCCCGCTTTTTCGCCTTGGTCAGCGCCCTGGAATGGGACAGAGATTCGGCTCCTGTAAGAGACCTCTTTTGGGAGGGGCTGCACAACTCGATTAAAGATGAGATAGCCAGGGGGGAGAGACCCCGAACCACCCAGGAGGTCGTTCAGCGGGCACTGGCAGTGGGGGTGAGGCTGGAAGGCCGTCCGTGGAGCAAGGACGAAGGGCGTGGAGGGCGCGAACCAGCCGGGGGCCCCTCCTTCCTTCCCAGAGAAGCAGCGCGGGCGCAATCCACGCCTCCGCCAGGAGGAGGAGCCGAACCTATGGAGGTTGGAGGTGCAAGGGCTCAGTCAGCAACCAGAGCCCTAGCACCGACAACAGTGAAAGCGAAGCCTCCTAGAGGGAACAGGAAGTGTTACGTCTGTGAGCAGCCAGGGCATATGGCGAAAGAGTGTCCCCAGAGGCCCCACAAGCTCACTGCAGCCTCAGCAATGGTGACTGCAGCAACGCAGCAAGGAGGAACACAGCAGGGAAACGACGATGTCTGGCTGGAGGAAGAGGCACTGGGGCCCAGCCAGACGTGTTAGTGACGCAGTCCCCAGAGATTTTACAGCCAGTGAACCCCCTCCCGCCCAAACCAGTAGTGAGGCTCACAGCATCTCTCCAGCTGCCCAATGGAATCACCATGGACGTGCCAATCACCATCGACTCAGGCAGCAATGCAGACTTTATAGGGCAGGACTTTGTCGACAGGCACGCTGTGCAGTTGCTGCCGGCCACACTGCCCCTGCAGGTTGTCACTGTGGATGGCGGGGAGCTGCTCGGGGGGCAAGTGGTGAAGCAGACGCCACCAATGGTGATGCGACTTGGGAATCACAGGGAAATCATCAGCTTCAACGTCACTCAACTATCTGACACGCCCATTGTATTGGGCATGAGTTGGCTGGACAAGCACAGCCCAACGATGGCTTGGTACCAGAGGCAGCTGGTCTTCGGCTCTTCCTTTTGTGCTGAACACTGCATCGTGCCCAGGCAGGAAGGAGAGGAAGAGGAGTCACAGCTGCTGCTAGGCACGCTGCAAGCGATTCCCCACAAGTACGCAGAATTTTTGGAAGTTTTCTGCGAGAAGGAGGCGGACAGGCTACCCCCTCACAGACCATATGACTGCAAAATGGACCTGCTGCCGGGGGCGGCGCTGCCTAAAGGGAAGCTGTATTCCATGTCGGAGGACGAGCTGCAGGAACTCAAAGACTTCATCGATCATAATTTGGAGCGCGGTTTCATCCGAGAGTCCAAGGCAGCGGGGGGCAGTCCTGTATTCTTTGTTAAGAAGCGAGACACGCCCCAAAAAAGACTCGTGGTGGATTACAGGATTTTGAACAGTGTGACCAAGCCGTCGGACTTCCCCATGCCCCGAATCGACGACCTCCTGGCGAAGGTGCGGAAGGGAAAAGTGTTCACCAAGTTGGACCTGCGGGGGGCGTACAACCTCATTCGCATGCGGGAGGGTGATGAGTGGAAGACAGCCATGTTCACGCCACTGGGTACCTACGAATACAGAGTTATGCCTTTTGGACTGCAAAATGGCTCCCACGTTTTTCAAGCATTTATGCATCACGTGTTGGCGGGACTTCTCTACAAGACGTGCGTCTGTTTCTTAGATGACATCCTGATCTTTTCGGAGTCGCAGCAGGAGCATGACAAGCACGTCAAGGAAGTGCTGAGCAGGCTAAAGCAACATAGGCTCTACGCCAAGCTGGAGAAGTGCCAATTTGACGTGCCGGAGGTGGATTTTCTGGGCTACAAGCTGTCTGACAAGGGGCTCGCCATGGACAGCGCCAAGGTTCGAGCAGTGTTGGATTGGAAGAGCCCGCGCAACCGGAAGGAGGTCCAACGGTTTGTCGGCTTTGCGAACTTCTATCGCAAGTTTATCAAGGGCTTCGCGATGCAGACGGCGGCCATCACTGACACGCTTAGCTCCAAGAAAAAGAAGTTCATCTGGACAGAGCAGGCGGAGCAGTCCTTTCAGGCACTCAAGCGTCTCTTCGCGTCGGAAGAGCAGCTGCTTCATGTCAACCCCAGCAAGCCGATGAGGGTGGAGACAGACGCTTCGGACAGAGCCGTGGGGGCGGTCCTGCTGCAGAAAGACCCGCAGGGGGTGTGGCGACCGGGAGCGTTTTACTCCAGGAAGCTCAGCAAGTCCGAGCAGAACTACACCATCTGGGACAGGGAGTTGCTGGCCATTCATGCAGCGTTCAAGGCGTGGAGGCACTTTCTGGTCGGCGCCAAGCACACGGTGCAGGTTTGCACGGACCACAAGAATCTAGAGCACTGGCGCACGGCACAGTTCCTGAACCAGAGGCAGATACGTTGGGCTGAGTTCTTTGCGAACTTCGACTTCCGAATAGAGTATGTCCCGGGGGACACCAACATCATGGCAGACGCTCTCTCCCGTAAGCCACAGTATCTGGAGGACGCAACACCAGCGGCCGCCATGCACATCTTCGCACCGACAGTGTGGGCGTGCGCCGCGGCGACCGTGGACCTAGAGGCGGTGCGGCGAGCGTTGCAGGGGGACTCCTTCGCACAAACAAAGATGGCAGAGGTGCAAAGGGGCAAAGCAGCGGCCGACGGTTTCCAGCTAAGAGATGGATTGCTCATCCGTAAAGGGGCCATCTACGTGCCGGGAGACGAACTTCGAGCCAAGGTGCTGCAGCAGCTGCACGACGCGCCCACGGCCGGGCACTTTGGCAAGGAGAAGACGGTGGAATTAGTAGCCAGGGATTTCTGGTGGCCTGGAATGAGAGGGGAGGTCGCAGACTACGTGGCGAGGTGTGACACCTGCCAGAGGGCCAAGCCAGTGCACAAACCGCCGGCCGGACTGTTGGAGCCGCTGCAAACTCCGGTCGAACCTTGGGAAAGGGTGGCTCTGGACTTTGTCACGGATCTGCCCAGCTCAAGGGGCAAGACGGCAGTGCTGGTGGTGGTGGACCTGTTCTCCAAGATGGCGCATTTCATTCCGTGTGCTAAGGTGGCCACGGCGGAGCAAACCGCCAAACTGTTCATAGACCACGTGTTCAAGGTTCACGGTCTGCCACGGTCTATTCTGTCCGACCGCGGGCGGCAGTTCATCTCGAACTTCTGGCAGAAGCTGATGGGCTTCCTGAACGTCAAGATCAACCTGGCGTCGGCGAGACACCCGCAGACCAACGGGCAAGCGGAGCGGGTCAATGCCATCATGCAGCAGTACCTGAGATGTTATGCAAATCAACAGCCTGCGACGTGGGTGGATTACCTGCCGCTTGCAGAGTTCGCCTACAACAACACGAAGCACGTATCCACGGGGGTCACGCCGTTCTTCGCCAACAACGGGAGGCACCCCAGAACCTTCCCGGGACTGGAAAGAATGGGGGAAGGGGAGCCGCAGACAGCAGATGCATTCGCGTCGGAGCTGCAGGAAGTCCACGATCAGCTGAGGCGCCACCTGGAGCTGGCCAAACACGCATACAAGGTACAAGCGGACAGGCACAGAAGGGTTGGCGAAGAGCTCCACGTGGGAGACTGGGTCTGGTTAGCAGCCCACGCAGTGCCGGCCAGGTCGTTGGCCAAGAAGAAACTAGGGCATAAACAACTGGGGCCCTACCAAGTCGAAGAGCAGGTCAACCCGGTAGCTTTCAGACTGGCACTTCCGGAGGGTTCCAGAATGCATCCGGTATTCCACAGATCGGTGCTCACTCCCTACAAGGCACCGCACAGGTTCCAGGAACCCGGAACGGCGCCGAGTCCGGCCAAAGACAGAACAGGGCACGCGGGAGCGGCACAGAAGGAGCGCATCAACGACGTCACGGAGATTTTGGACTCCAGATGGGGGGAAGAGGGGGTAGAATACTTTCTCGCCAGGGAGGGCACCCCGGCCAGTGCGAACAGCTGGGTGCCGGGCTACGCTTTAGACGAACCTCTGCTCAAAGACGAGTTTCATGCCCTCTTCCCACATAGACCTATGCCAGCAGACTTTTTCGACGACTGGCTTTTCACGCCCACGCTTTCGGCCAGCACGTTCCGGGGGTTCGACTCGGACGAGGAACCAACACGAGACGTCCGTTCCCCGGAGGGGTCACCCTCGGGATCTGTCTCAGAACCCTCGTATTGGTGGGACGATAGGCCAGAGGAGCAGTTCCGCAGAAAGTGGCTGGACTGCTCAGGACGAGCAACGCCGCCAGGAGGAAGTGAGGGAGAGACGGACATGGACATTTTCGGGGACGACCCTGGTTTCGAGCACGGCGGCACAGAGATGGAAGCGGAGGTGACCGTCGTCAACGAGAGCAGGGGGGAAGACCCGGAAGAGTTCCGATGGAGGCCTGCCACGGGA
This sequence comes from Podarcis bocagei, assembly GCF_964188305.1. Lineage (NCBI taxonomy): Eukaryota > Metazoa > Chordata > Lepidosauria > Squamata > Lacertidae > Podarcis > Podarcis bocagei. Next base: position 18,770,434 of record NC_138125.1, read on the forward strand.
AGCGACCGATATCCGACGTTCGTCCCTTTGCAACAGCAGCCCCCAGCTCCAGCACCGGAAGGAGGGGAAGGGGGACTGGGGGGCTTCGAGGGGGGGATGGATGTCAGGGGTTTAGGAGCAGAGGCACGGGCAAGGGAGGAAACAGAGAGCGAAGGGGAGAAGGCAGAGGAAAGGATGAGTGATGACGACTACCCGAGATCTCCCAGTCTTTCCAGTGAATCAGAGGATTCACAGAAAGGAGCACCAGTGGCCAGGGCAAGGGGGGAGTCTAGGGGGGCACCCCAGGAAGATAGAGCCAGAGGAGACTCAGGGGGGAGCAGCTGGAAATCGGGACCAGCGTCACCGCCAGGAAGCAGGGAAGAGGAAGGGAGCCAGGGGGGAAGCGCTGGCAGCTCACCACAGGAGGGAGGGCATGAGTCAGGAGTGGCCACACCTCCATCGGGGAGCGAAGAAACGGTTAAGAGGAAAGTGGAAGGTTGGGCGCGCGCGCCAAGTTCAAATGCAGAGGAAGGCGGCGCAGTAAGCAGCCCCGAAAGGGAACCAGGTCCTAAAGCCCGGCGCAAGGAGGCAGGAGGGTCCGGGTCAGCGTCAGAAGAATCCCGGAAGGAAGAAGCCCCGGGGGGTAGAGGGACCCAGAGGAGGACAGTCAGGCGGAAAAGGTGGAGCAAGGCTAGGATATTAAGTTGGTGCGCACGGGGCGGAGATTCAGACGGAGCTTCGCCGATCTAGCTACTAGACGTAGAGTTGCGGACAGCAGCGTGAGAATGGAAACTGTAATTCAATAAAGACTTTTACTTAATGACTGCTGGCTAGCGTGATCCTCTGTGAGCTAGGATCTTCAAGCAGCTCTGACAACACTCATTTTAAAAAATGGGGAAAACAGCCATCTTGTTGGACCCAAAGTCAGGGACCCCCAGCTCTGCAGCACTACCACAAACAAGCAAAGGACCAGGTTACTCTAATGAAGGACCTTCTAGTTGATAGAACTGGTTCTCCTCCTGGTTAGCCGATTGGTATTTAGGCATTGGTATTCTTGGGAGAAAGGCGATGGCAAACCTAGATAGCATCTTAAAAAGCAGAGACATCACATTACCGACTAAGGTCCGCATAGTTAAAGCCATGGTTTTCCCAGTAGTGATGTATGGAAGTGAGAGCTGGACCATAAAGAAGGCTGATCGCCGAAGAATTGATGCTTTTGAATTATGGTGCTGGAGGAGACTCTTGAGAGTCCCATGGACTGCAAGAAGATCAAACCTCTCCATTTTTAAGGAAATCAGCCCTGAGTGCCCACTGGAAGGACAGATCCTGAAGCTGAGGCTCCAATACTTAGGCCACCTCATGAGAAGAGAAGACTCCCTGGAAAAGACCCTGATGCTGGGAAAGATGGAGGGCACAAGGAGAAGGGGACGACAGAGGACGAGATGGCTGGACAGTGTTCTCGAAGCTACAAACATGAGTCTCACCAAACTGCGGGAGGCAGTGGAAGACAGGAGTGCCTGGCGTGCTCTGGTCCATGGGGTCACGAAGAGTCGGACACGACTAAACGACTAAACAACAACAATTTAGGCAAAAACATTGGTTGCCATCATCTGTCTGTCCAGTAGCTGACTGTGACTTAGAGCAGCAAGCAAAATCTATCAACTGCTAAGGCATTCCTTTTGTCTCTTTCTAGGAATGCCTTGCAGAGAGACACAGAAAATGTGGTAGGAAGGGTGAAAGTATCAGAAGAGCAGTTATGTAATTCAGATAGATGATGTGACTGTGAGTAGCACAATTTGAATTGGGAGGAGAGGCGCTGCAACCATCTAATGCTGCAGCTAACCAGGTGTCAATTATTGGGATAAATGACTGCTTCTCCACACTAGATTCCAGGACCAGGTTTATTCGGGTACATTTCCACAAAGTCAGCCTTTTTTTTTTTTAACCAAGTTGTAAATCACAATATGCCATTACATTCAGACTTCCACACTTAGAAAATATAGATATTTATGTACAGGAATTTGCACGTAGGTTTAAACATACATTACAGGTCAAGAACCCAGTACATTCCAAACCAAAAATGACAGAAAGCCAGACACCAATGGAGGCTCATCAGCAATCAGTTGTTGAGTGTTATATATGTGCATATATATATTAAATAAAATTGCCTCTAAGTGTTGCTGGAACACTACATAAATGAAAACCAGAAAGGGTCTCTCGGATGGAATGCTAACCTTAATCCCGACACTCAGCAAGTAGGCACTGATTTCTAGAAGCAAGTTTTCTTCTTACCAATATAACTTAGCCAATATGGCTTTTAAAACATCTTCACTAGTGCAAAGTAATCCAGTGCTAGAATGAACTCGGAACAACTTGGATTTCAGTTAGTTTTGCAATATTGAAACAAAAAGCCTGCATTGCTCTCTACTGACCGTGAACAAACTGGTCAAAATTCTAAGTCACTGCCTCCCAGATCCCATACACCAGCCTCTTCATTATACAGACTATTCCCCTAGTTGCCACTCAGCTATTCTGTTTAAACCATTTGCTTCCCCCACCCCCTAGGTTAAAGCATATGCTATGTACAACTGCTATCTCATCCAGGTAGCACGTCCAAGTCCAGCAACAGGTGGCATCCCAGGCGGCGGTATGGGAGGTGGCACTGGCGGCTGCCCACCAGGGGGCACGGCAGGAGGGGGGTAGTTTGCTGGTGGCATTCCCAGTCCTGGAGGAGGATGCGGCGGGACAGCATGAGAAGGAGGTAACCGGGGAGGGGGGAAGTTAGGATTGTAGGTAGGCGGTGGCGGGTAGCCCGGGGTAGGAGGAGGAATAGTTGGTGGGGGGAATGACGTGGGTGGCGGAACAGGAGGAGGAGGGTTGGGAGGGTACACATGCGGGTGGTATGGTAAGTGAGTTGGAGGTCCATAGGAGGGTGGCAGAGCTCCGTAGGTCGGTGCTTCAGTCTTCATCATTGACTGAAGGCTCTGATAGCCCTCTCCCGACATGTAAGAATTGGTGGTGGACATGCCGGTGATGTAACTGGACGGCGGAGGCGGAGGTGGCGGGCGGTGAGGCATAGGGGGCGGCTGATGCACAGGAGCGGGATGCGACGGAGGAGCAATCTGCACCTTTGCCATGTCTACAGAATCGGCTGTAGTCGTCTGATCGCCTGCCATGGAAACAGCGGCGGTCAGAGGAGGCTTATGCTCTGAAAAACAGCAACAAAGAACACAACACTTCAGTCACAAGTGCATCTGCGCATGACAGAAAGAACACTGTCAGCTAACTGGGCAATTGATCTGTACGTGTTAGGAGCTGATACGTATGTGTTAGACTATTCCATTCCACCTTAAGGGGAACAGGCGTGACTGTTGTGTGTCACATGCCTGTTTACACTCCAGCACAGCTTGCTGGGAACTTCCGTTTTGTGTGTAGCTATTGCTTATGCTGCTTGCTTGGACATGAAAGGGAGAAGACATGATTTTTCCTTTGTCCTGATGAGGTTGAACTCGACCTCAATCAACAGTATGCTCCCAGGCAACCTCAGCTTCCTCCGTGTAACAAAACCTCAACAATACACAATAACCATTTTGGCCTAATAGACTCAGCTGCAGTAGAGACTTAAAAACTCCCTTGCTGCCGGATTATGTGTCCAATGTCTTTTGTCAAAACAACAGCAGAGGAAATCTTTAGCAGAAACGGAGCGTTGGAAAAGGAAGTTTCTGGTTTGAATGCCATCTTTGGTACATTGGTTGGGTTAGTGGAAACATAAGCCAACATCCATGATGTAAGAGAGAGGCTGCCAGAGACACCATTGCAATAGCCATCCAAATCCTGGGCTCCTGTGGGACGTGCTGGGTACAGGCTAACCATATGCTGACAATTCCAGCGTTTGCAGAGTTTCAGAGAAAAACAGAGGAGGCAACACCCACTTTGCAGATGGCAGCAGAACTTACCAGGTGGTGGATGCGCAGGGGGTGCTGGTGGGTGTGAAGTCTCAATTTTTGCAATTTTAGGAGGAGGAGCCTCTGAAAATAGAGCAAAACGGGTGATCTTGTAAGTGTCACACCCAAAAAAGTAGCAACAAGGTTTCTTCAAAGAAAATAGCAATGCAATTAAACACTCATTGTGACTTAGCTGCGGGTAGTTATGCATAATAGTACACTTTAATAATTCAACCATTGTTTTACCATGCAAAACAAGATCATTTTAAAACAAAAAGGGGGAAAATACCTGCAGTTTTGGTTTCGTCCTTTGGTGATGCTGCCTGTTATTGAGAAAAAAATGTGCAGATCAAACACTCAAATCACACCAGCAGTATTCAAAGCACTGAGTATCAGGAAATCCAAAATTAGCCTCTCTGGACATCAAATGTTGGTGAGTTAAGAGTTAGGGTCAAATGTAGAATCATATTTTGTAAAAATATTATCACCAAAATCCTTAATATGATGACATATCAGTGGCACAAATTCATACCCTTTCAATATTTTAACAGCCAAATAATTGAAGCCTTTTAGCTTGTGATCTTCTGACTACAGATCTATGCTGCACAAATTGGTGCATGCTCCCTTATTTCAAACACCAGAATGGCCATGCAGTCACTTGATAAAACTTCAGCTTCCGTGTTTTGAAAGGAAATATCTCAGTAGTGGCAACACAGTGATTCAGCCCCGTTCTTGTTGGGATGCACCAGGGTCCTTTGTTGCAGGACAATGAAATTTTTTTTAACGCTGCTCTCTTATGGTTAAGCATTTTAATTAAGCTAGTGTATTTTTGATGCTGCTTCATTTTTAACTATTTTTGTAATGTTATAGCTAACCTGGGATTAATGTTACCTGCTGGCTGCTGCGTATTTACAGCTTCAATTCATTATGCTTTATATTCTAATTTTGGAATCTGCTTTGCTTTGGGGGGAGGATTTACCCTAAAAGATGGCTTAGAAGTAATTTCAATCAATCAATAAAACTGCAACACCATGTACCTTTCCATATTGTTCCATGCTTTCTCAAAACTTTAGATATTTGTTTATTCTATTCATGTACAATTAAGAGCTTTATGTAAGTTCTGTATTGCATAAAGATTCTCCAGTAAGACATCCTGTTACCAACGTCTGATTTAAAAAATGGCCACTGTACTTTCCAATTCAATAATATCATTTCTGTTATTCTTACCACTGGTCTTTTCGCCTGCCTGGGAGGACTTGACTGAGGAGATGGTTTTTTAGATGGCTGTGTTTGCGGAGGTGGGGGTGGGGGTGGCTGTCCTGCCTGCTGAGACTCTTTCGGCTGTTGCGCCTGTGACTGCTCTGAGCTTTGAGACTGCTGGGTTGGAGGCACCGGAGGCGTCGACTGAAGGGAAGGAGGCTGCTGCAGCTGATGTGGGGTATGATGAGGCATTTGTTGCTTCCCCTGCGAGTACAGATCCAGGATCTGGTGACAGATGTCTTTTAAAACAATGAAATAAAAGACAGAAAGTTACACACTCTGGTGAACAGCTAAAGCGTTGAGACTTATATTTGTAAGTTGTGTTCAAAAACATACCAGAAACATTTTATCTAACGCTTTCCCAAGGAACCACAAACTTTCCTTTATATGACATTCTGAGTGCCTGCCAGCTTCTCAGCTGGCCATGACAAACAATTGCCCCCCTATGAGGTTGTTGCCCATTCCCTCTTTCCCTTGCAGCTCCCCCGTCTCCCCCATTGCCTCTTGTGCTTGCTAGAGCAAATTTTGAGGGGGCACAGAGGGCTTCAGAAAGAAGAAATAAATGTAACTTGCCCCCCCAATCCAGCAGAGCTTTATGTGAGTAGAACTCTGCTCACCAGATTGAGATCAAAACCATTAGAAGGCAAACTGTTGAGTGAATTCTTCTTTAAAAGTATGGGCCCTTTTTAAACATGGTTTTACTGAAGGACCCAAAGCATTCCACACCTACAAATAAGGTTCAAAAGGTATGATATAAACACTGATAAATATTTATCAATATTAGGAAGGAGGCAAATAGAACATGAAACAGTACTTTTCCCAGACAGGCTCTAAATGAGAGATGCGAAGACCCCAGTTTATTTAAACAGAATCACAGAATTGTAGACTTGGCAGGGACCCCGAGGATCCAACCCCCTGCAATGCAGAAATATGCCGTTGTCCCACAAGGGGATCGAACCTGCAACCTTGGCATTATCAGCACCATGCTCCAACCAACCGAGCTATCATGCTATATTCTGGTTTATAATAAACAGCAGTTTGTATTCAAGTTGTATAAATCATGCCTGTTGTAAAGGTAGTGGTTCGGAGAAAAATGTTTTGGGCAGCAAATATTTTTGATACCTTCCAGGACATCCACAGGTACATCTTGCACAAACTGCTCCCACCACCTTCTGTACATTGGCTTTGACGTCCACTCCTGAATCTCAAACTTGCACAAGCGGCCGGCCAGATACATGACAGCAACCGCTATGATCTCAGGCTCCCACTGCAGCGACAATGTAGTGCACAGACTAGAAAAACCAAACCAGAATCCATTATCATCAGACACTGGTATATGGTATTATAAAACATAAACCACCGGGAATCCTTTAGCAGGAAGGCAGTAAATAAATCTCACTAACTGAAGCTTCTGGACTATTTACAAAAGGCAGCCCCATGCACAATGCACCACACTAGTTCTAATGGGCCTGGATAACTGAAGTGAAACTATCCCTTGCCCAGGGAGGGCTAAGCTAGTAAATGGCACTTCAGACCAGAGGCTGCTTGTGTCTCCTGTGACAAAGATGGAATAATGAGCACTTCAGGACTATAAACCTGATCCTTCAGGGGAGTGCAACCTTCTCGACAACAGGTTGAATGCCACTTAACTGAGTGGATGAATCATCCACTGTTCACACCCCCATGTTCTCTGGACTGAGCTTTAGTTCACTGGCTCCCATCCAGCCCATTACCATTTCCAGGTACTTGATTTAGCACTCCCACATCATGTTCCTCTTCCAACCACCACACACTTCAATATGCAACTATAGCCACATTGCAGAGCACTTGTCATGTGTGGCCAAGGATGTGGGATGGGGTAGACTAAAAGTCTGAATAATGCCATTTTCAAGTTTTTTGGAAATGCTTCAGAAAAGAAAGTGAATGGAAGCCTCAGTAAGTGATTAACTACTGAGCATAATGATTTTTAGTAAAAGTTAGCATATGATTGCAGGGTTTTTACCTGTCGTTTACAAATGTCCATGCCATTTGAACCAGTTTTTGAATTTTGTTCTTGTCACCTATTAAGAAGTGGGGGGGGGGGGGTTTACGTAACAGAAAGAGGAAAGGAGAAAAGATAAGGATTACTAAGAAAATGAAACAGCCTGGTGATTATCAGATATGTAACACAACCTTATGCATTTTCACTCAGAAGCCCCATGAAGTAAAACTGGTCTTCACAGAAGTCTATATAGGATTAAAACCAAAGAAATTTGTTGTGTTTTTGCAGATTGCAGGCTCAGTAAGAAAAACAGCTTTACATGTTTTCCATACCTACATTGGGGCCAAGTATATACAGAGACAGATTTCTTTATGGCTATCTCCATCTAGATGGTGAACTTTGCACACAACCGCATGAAGCTTTTGATTCAATGGATTGTGGAGTCAAAGCCCATTTGAGAAGGCTACATTCTGCCAAAAAAGAGAGGCTAGAATCAGACCTTCCACTAAACAGCAAATGTGCAAGTCTAACCTTTTCAACAATAGCTCTCTACACACAGCCCTCAGCTGCTACTTGGAATTGTGGCAACTCCAGCTAAAAAGAAAATGAAAAAGTGAGAAGCGTTCTTTGACCTAAGCAGAATTAGATGTCTTCTCCTCAGAAGAAGAAAGAATACACTGCAGTTTCACTGCACAAAAAAATAAAAATGTGTGATGATCTACCACACAGTATTCATACTTTCTACTTTATCAGGAGTGGGGAATATGTTTCAGGTGGTGGGCTGGATCCAGTTGTGACCAACCTTCTACAAGTCCCATTTGACAGGTGTGCAGGGTCCGCCCACCAGTTAATCATCTGGTATGAGGAGGATCAAGCCCACACGGTGTAGCTTGCATTCAGCATCAAATGTGAATGATGCTGAAAGCACTCTCAATTGCTCCTTTTCAACCACAGCTTTATCTATCCCATGCCTGACATCATATGACATCAAGTGAGCTGCAGGTGGGCCTGAGGGACAATTGCCTCATGAGGCACATTAAGAACTGTAACAGGCTTGAAGTACAGAATGCCGCGGCGAGACTCCTTATGGGGTCTTCGCTGCGAGATCACATTCATCCGGTACTATACCAGCTGCACTGGCTCCCGGTGGAGTACAGGATCAGGTTTAAGGTGCTGGTTTTAACCTTTAAAGCCCTATACGGCCTAGGACCCTCGTACCTACGGGACCGCCTCTCCTGGTATGCCCCACAGAGAAACCTATGGTCTGCAAATAATAACACCCTCAAGGTCCCAGGCCTCAGAGAGGTTAGGCTGGCCTCAACTAGAGCCAGGGCCTTCTCGGCTGCGGCTCCAACCTGGTGGAATGCTCTGTCACAAGAGACTAGGGCCCTGCGGGACCTGACATCTTTCCACAGGGCCTGCAAGACAGAGCTGTTCCACCAGGCCTTTGGTCAGGGCGCAGCCTGACTCCCTCCTCTGGCAACCTGCACAGAATTTTGCTTAATTGGTTGCCATCAATTTGATTTAATTATTTTTTATAATGAAATATTTTTAGATTGTGTGACTATTTGACTGTTTGATTATTTGATTGTTGTTAGCCGCCCTGAGCCCGGCTTCGGCTGGGGAGGGCGGGATATAAATAAAATTTATTATTATTATTATTATACAGATTTTTACATTGAGAAAAGGCATGCAGAAGCCCCTGAGTAAGTGTAAGCTCAGCTCTCAATCTACAAAACAAATGGCATTGAGAAAAGGCATGCAGAAGCCCCTGAGTAAGTGTAAGCTCAGCTCTCAATCTACAAAACAAATGGCATACATGAAAACACACACATTCAGCGCAAAATATGCTAAATGGCCTATCAGACATTTCATCTGTCTGCCTCCCACCCTTCAATAATTTCTTCTAAAAATGTGGCTGATTAAATTGGCACAGTCAGCGGGGGGAAATGAATATGACATCACCTATACACCCCAGCTAGTGATGTATGGAACTGAGAGCTGGACCATAAAGGCTGATCACCGAAGAATTTATGCTTTTGAATTATGGTGCTGGAGGAGACTCTTGGACTGCAAGGACATCAAACCTATCCTTTCTTAAGCAAATCAGCCCTGAGTGCTCACTGGAAGGACAGATCCTGAAGCTGAGACTCCAATACTTTGGCCACCTCATGAGAAGAGAATATTCCCTGGAAAAGACGCTGATGTTGGCAAAGATGAAGGGCACAAGGAGAAGGGGACAACAGATGACGAGGTGGTGGGATGGTGTTCTCCAAGCCACCAGCATGAGTTTGACCAAACTGCGGGAGGCAGTGGAGGACAGAAGTGCCTGGCATGCTCTGGTCCATGGGGTCACGAAGAGTCGGACACGACTAAACAACAACATACACACCAGCACTGAGAAATGCAATGCTATTTTCATACCTTTGAGCTGCTTAGCATATTTAAGCAGGAATTGGTAAGGATGCTCCACTTGCAAGTCAAATTTTATTGTCTGCAACAAGATCCTCTCTAAAACCATAACTTCTTCCTAAATGTCATAAGAAGAGAGCAAGGACTCCATTACTCCAAAAAGCCAACTGATTTTTTTAAAAACATTTTATAAAATTCCAGGTGGCATTACACAATAATGCCAAGGATAGCCACATCGATGGTTATCTACTTCTGGGCTTGTCTGCAGTAACTTCACTTAATTTTAAAAACTAAAATTTTGCTTTTAACAGCTATATAAAATGAGTGCATATAAGCACCCACATTATTGTGGTTGTGCAACAACGTTCAGCAACTGGAAATCACCTTCTACCTCACTGATGACCAGAATCGTTTTTTCCCCCATATCCTATTTATTATTTTTTCATAGCCTATACTTGGCATCACAGTGGACTTAGAGATCATAGAGACAACAAAGAGCAGAGCATAAGGAACCATGATTACGATCAAGCCTTGTGTGCCTCCAGTTTCCACTTCTGGCAAAAAAACCCACACTCTTGATCTGCTGGCAAAGTGTCACAGAAAGGGAAAAATAGGGGAAGAGAAGAGGAAGGTACAATGGGGGAAGTTACAAGTTCTCATGGCAGTGAGAGGGCTTACTTTCCTAGCTAGTACTATCTCCACAATAAAGCCCAATGGCAAATCCTGTTGCTGATCCCTGCTGTACAACCACGTTTTTGTCTTTTTCTTTTAAAAAGTCCATAATACTGCAGCACAGTTTTGGGGAAAGAGTGAAACTGCACAGAAGTGCAGTCAAATGCTAATTACTAGGAAAAGAAATACGAGCTTCCGGATTTCAATTATTTCAGGAATGACTTCCAACAGCCAAAGTAAAATATCCTTCATAAAGGGATACTTTGGAGGTTGACAGTACTCCCTGAGCATATTCTTTCATTTCCCCCCATTACTTATAGCACTAGGTGCGAGAGCTAGGCAACCATTCATGGCTATGAGAAGATGGGAGAAGTGGAACCAAATGCTTGTTCAGCCATCAAACTGTGACAGGAGCTTCTGAGCCTAAAACTCCAAGTAAAGTTGGAGGAAACATTCTCAGAAGTCAAAGTGGACAAGCAGTTCCTTATTACTAATATTGGCTATCTGAGTGCCTTATGACTAGCTCAAAGCTTGGGTCTACAGAAATTTACACAAAAAATAGACAACCACAGTGATATTTACAGGGAGTTGCTCCAAGAGGTGTTCAAAAGCTTCCAAACATCCAAAGTTACTCACAAATAATGCGGCAGCACTGTCTAGCAAGACATGTACACCGTTTACCAAATTATGCAGAAAAAAGCCAATGAAATACTATATTCATGCTAACCTGCAAGACTTTCCAGCATATGTTATTTTTTTGAAAATTAACTTTATATCTAAGTCATCTTAAGACTTTGTGGCTGACAAAATGCCTATTATAACTATAACAAAGAAATAAGTGACAAAAGTGTATTTGTTCCAGTTTGCTTACTGTATGCATATGGCTGCACTCTGTGTGGCCAGTTTCACTGCTTCCCCTGTGCAGTGGATTATTTCTTTGCTGAAAAGACAGGCAAACGCAAAGGAGAACAACACACAAGCACTGCAATACACATCGCCTTTGAAAATAACATATGGCAAAAATACTATCTAAATGAACCCAACCACTGAAATATCTTCCAGCTGTTTAAATACTGATGAAAGGTCCTAGTAATATTTTATTTTAAAAATATCAAGTTTTTTATCTAGCTTAAGAAGACTTCTAGTTCACACTATTTTACTCTAACACTATCACTAAAATCATGTGCTATACTAGATATCTACAGACAATATTACTAGGGTTGTACCATGTTAACTTAAGCTAAAGCATCCTTAGCACATGTCCGTTTACCTTTGGATCATCTCCAAATTGCCCGAACTGCACATCATTTAATAAACTACGAGCTGTTTTGATTATATCTTTACATTTTTTGGGTGTTTCTTCAACTTTTCCTGCTAGGAAGAGACAGCAAGCTCCAGTCACCTATAGAGAGAGATAGAGAGAGAGAGAGATCTCCTTTAGAAAGTTGCCCAAATATAAAATTCAGAGAAAATAATAATTTTATTTTATAAAAGAAGAACAGATTATCCACTCATACAAAACAAAATATATATATCTGATCGATGTGATGGGGCTGTCAACTATTTGGGGCCCATGGACACATTTGCAAACTGGAAAAACTGTCAAGGGCACGATACTCAGACTGAAACCAAGCACACACTACAACCTTTTCTATTTGCTGCAATAAAATGCTTCTTTCAAGCAATGAGAAGAGAGGGAGGAGGGTCCCGTGGGTGTCAGGGAAGGCCTTTGCAGGCACAAGTGGGACTATGCACACCACACTGAAGCCCCTACTAACTGTTCACCATCACCACCGGTATTTTGGAAAGTTGTATAAGATTTTATTGCTGTACTTGACCAAGATCAATGCATCATGAGAATAAAAGAGCTTCCAGAAACCATAGTAGCTAGCATTGCCAGCCATGAAATAATTTTGCAAACAAAAATGGCATCGTGTCATGCCGGATTTGTCCACACAATAATGGGTTGTGCCACTTGTGAGAGCACACAATGAAGTGCAACAGTGGAATTCATATGACCTTTACAACTTGGGACGATAGGAACATGATCTTACATTATATTCCACCTAGTTCAATCTTCTGTTTCTAATAGGCCACCTACTGGCAATGTAATCACTACACAGTTGTACCTTGGATCCCGAACGCCGCAAATCCAGAAGTGAGTGTTCCAGTTTGTGAATGTTCTTTGGAATCTGAATGTCTGACATGGCTTCTGACTGAGTGCAGGAAGTTCCTGCAGCCAATTGGAAGCCGTGCCTTGGTTTTTGAATGTTTTCAGAAGTCGAATGGACTTCTGCAACAGATTCCGTTTGACTTCCGAGGTATCAGTCGTACCTCAAAAGTCAAACAGAATCTGTTCTGCAAGTCCGTTTGACCTCCTGAATGTTCAGAAACCAAAGGTTGGCTTCTGATTGGCTGCAGGAAACTCCTGCAGCCAATCGGAAACAGCAGAAGCCCCATCAGACGTTCAGCTTCCAAAAGAACATTCGAAAACTGGAACACTCACTTCTGGTTTTCAATCATTCAGGAGCTGGAACATTCTACTCCCAAGGCTTTGGGAGCCGAGGTACAACTATGAAATCACCAATTTCACCCTCAGATTTGTCGACTGGTAGAAATTTAATTTGCAAAACAAACTGTCCCTATATAATGTAACATATTATGGTATGATCCCAGCAAAAATGCTAACCTATAGCCTAACTATAGTTTGAATTATGGACTGTACAGGCAAACACACACACCTCCCCCCCATTTACGTAGGGGTTACGTTTAGAGGCACCTGAACACTAGTGAAATGGCATATATTTGAACCATCAATGAAAAAGCCTGCAAACTCCCCACTCTGCCGCATTTTGTGATGTTTTCTGGTCACTTCTGGGTTTAGGACAATACACATGAATGGCAGAGTGCTATTAACAGTTTTTGAATAAAAACAGCATATTTATACTTACATATCTTGGAAACTGCTTGAAGGAATGGAACATATAAAATCGATGAAAATAAATTATCCCAGTTGCTAGCGTATCATAATGTCTGGATTACAAGATAAGGCTCTGAACAGATTTTAGCTCAAACCCAGCTCTAAAGATTAACTGCAAATGAAACTGAATGATGCATCAAAACACAATGATGACAACTTACTTTTTTTAATGATGATGCATCTACATGGGGTCGTTTGCAAAGAATGCACTCCCATGCATAGTGCCAGTGTCGCAGATCCATTACAACGAACTTATCTTGACACTTTTGCAAGAAAGCAATTTCATGACTGTCCCCAGTATTAGGGTGGAAGGGGAAAGAGGGTACTCTCCCTCCCATCCTATAAGCCACTGCACCAGATCACTGCACACAAGCTATTGAAACCCTGACTTAAGTATTCAGGTGGAACTCCTCAACACCTACTCTGCCTGACTTTAAAGTATTCAGGTGTTTAAGCAAGAAAAATCTTAACTGAATTCTCAACTGCTAAAAAAAAAAAGAGCAACACCCAACCAACTGTGCAACACCCAACTGAAAGGATACAGTCCCAAACGGGTTCCCACATCAAATATGAAGCGAGCACCTTCCCTCCGATATCTTGCTTCGGTAGCTGGATCGAGTCCTTCTAGCTGCGATGGCGTATGAGCCAAGTCTTTCTTATCCCAGTACCAGCATGGTTTCGTGTGGTCCAGGTTTGCCGATGTTACAGAAGGGCTGGAGTTCTCTTTTGTTTCCTTCATTTATTGATGCCGAACGGTTCCCGGTTTTCAAGCGTTGGCTTCTTTACAGGGCAACTTCCGAACCTTTGGGGGTGGGGGGGAAGGATTTAGTTATATGACCAGAAGACAACGGTTTCCCACACAAAATGTCACACACACAAATAACAGGAAACAACCAAAGCGTTTTGCGGCACCTTAAAATTTACTATTTTATTATGACATAGGCTTTTGCCGGTAACATCCTTTATATCATTAGCATCAGATGTCAAGGAAATAAACAACTATCTGACTTTTGGAAGACATCTGAAGGCAACCCTGTTTAGGGAAGTTTTTAATGTTTGATGTTTTATCGTTTTTAATATTCTGTTGGAAGCCGCCCAGAGTGGCTGGGGAAACCCAGCGAGATGGACGGGCTATAAATATATTATCATTGTCATCATCACCATCATTATTATTATCAAAAACCTCCTCAAGAGCCCTTTTAAGGCGGTTTCAGGAGGGGCTGAGGCAAAAACGGGAAGAGTGGAGCAAACGCTTTCCCAACCATCGTTACTGTGGCCGCCACAAGCTCTTTCTAGGAGGGTCCCCCTTTTTAGAAGACTTCCGGGGGCCCCGTAACCCTCTTTCAGCCACTCGCATTCCCCCGAACGACTCACAGAAACAACGCGCCACAGGGAGCCAAACGCGTCGAGGCATCAACGACAACCTCTGCGCGGCGCCATCTTGGGAGAGAGCCTCGACAGAGACGTTGCCGACGTCGTTGCGTCACGCAGGCTACGGGAATAACGCCAACGAGCGAGTCGCATCCGCCAATCGAAACCCCACCTTAGACTCTTAATCCCGCCTCCTCCATTTTCCCGGCGCGCGCGCGCAGGCGCTCCCTCCCCTGATCACGTCCGCGTTTGAGCGAGATAGAGAGAGAGACGAGGCTTGGTTTTTGTCTCTCACCCACTCCGCTTTGCCCTAGACTCCGTTAGCCAATGGGAGGGACGCACGGGCGAAACGAAGGCGGGTGACTCCAGCCAATGAGCTCTCCAAGAGGCGGGAGGTGGGTAAACGAAGAAGACGTACGGGGTGAGGAAGGGGGCGGTGTTATTGGGCGGAGCTCTTATCCCCCGCCAATCAGAATTCGCAACACCCCCACCCCCCACCTCTCTCGCCCTCGCTCCGCTGCCCTTTCCCTCCCTCAGGCTCTCGCGCACGCGCCCCACCCTTTCAAAAGAAGTGTGTTTGTGTGTGAGAGAGAGGGGGGGGGGCGAACAGGAGGCGCGCCGGATTGGCTGACCCGCCCAAGTGCGAGGACTGCGGACCAATGGCAGCGGCGGAGGCCTGGGCTCCGCTGGAGGGGCGGGCGAGGGAGGCCGCAGGCGGGCCGGGGCCAGCGCTGGGTCCTCAGAGCCGCTGAGTGAGTTTGTAGGTGTGTGTTTACGCGCACGCGCGCGGCGGGGCTGTGGTTGGCTTCGCGGCCGCCGCCACCGCCGCCGCCGCCTCCTCCTCCTCCTCCCCCCTCCCCCTCCCCCCTCCACACCCCGGGCAGCGCCGTCCGGTGAGAGGATTTTGAACCCTGTGTTGTCGTCGCTAAAAAAGGTAAATGGGGGGAGGCCTAACCCCGACCCCGTCTCTCTCGTGCGTCGCCTCAGAGGAGGGCGAGGCGGGTGGCGGCTACTCCGGCCCTGCCTGGCGCCTTCCTCCTCCTGTGTCTTTCTTATTTAAATAAATTTTTAAAACCCATGTGGCTGAGGGCCCTCACACGCCACTGAGGAAGACGCTTCCGCCGCCGGCTGCTCTCTTCGGACACCGACGCACGCGATTCAGGGGGTCGCCTAGATGCGTCATCCCGTGTCAGCCCCCGTTCACACGCTCTTCCTTGCACGCTGTCATGTCCGCGCTAGTAAATTGGCCCGGGAGAACCGCCACCGCCGCTTCCCGTGGGCTGTAGTCGGGGTCGGAAGGGGTGCGGGTGTATGTGTGTGTTTCAAACCACTCGTGCGGTGCCATCCTACAAAACATAACGCTCCCAGTTTCCGAAGTAAACATGCGTATCTCAACGGCGGGGGGTGGGGAGGAAGAGGCGACGCACGAGAGAGACGGGGTCATCAGTTCCAACGGATCCTGAAGATGCGCCCCTGCAGCCGCCCGCATGGTTTATTTCTAAGTCGGGCCCATGGGTTTTTGGGGCAAGGCGTTCCTTCCTTGCCCAAATGAGTGTGCATAGGATTGCAGCCTTTCTAAGGGCCTTGCCCCTCCGCCTCTCCCATTTCGCAAACGCATTTGCTGCACGCACCGGCCTCCGCCATGCATATTCATCTCCTCATATCCTGGCCTGTTCTATGCCCAATTTTGGCTTCTGCCTCCTGCCGTCCACCATTTCTGCTCAGCTTCTACTTTCTAATAAATACTGTAACAGGTAAACACTGCTTTCAGGGGCCTGCATGACAGCTGCTTATCACTGTAATACAGTTGCCTCACAGTTTCTTTGGCATTGATGTTTTGCAAATATTACCTATTGTTTGTCATAATGTGGCTTAGCTGCCAGCATGCATGAAACTCCCGGTATTCACTTACCTACCTTGTCTATTAAATCAAATTCATGTCTGTATTCCCTCGTACAGACACAGTGAGGCTGTCAGAAATACTTCACTGATTCTCATCGTTCCTTGATGGTTTTTTGCTTTTACTTTAATCTTGACCAGGCCCCTTGTTACCATTCCCCTACTAGTCAACATTATTTCCTCTTCCTATCTTACAACACTGGATATTGCCCTTTCCTGACAACTCACAATCTCTCTGTGTTATCCCCTGTTAGTGGGTTCAAGATTGCAGCCTAAGACTCAGAAGTAAGCCCCATTTCATTCTCTAGGGCAGGAATCAGCAAACTTTTTCAGCAGGGGGCCGGTCCACTGTCGCTCAGACCTTGTGGGCGGCCGGACTATATTTTGAAGGGGGGTGTGTGTGAACGAATTCCTATGCCCCACAAATAACCCAGAGATGCATTTTAAATAAAAGGACACATTCTACTCATGTAAAAACACACTGATTCCTGGACCGTCCACAGGCCGGATTTAGAAGGTATTGGGCCACATCTGGCCCCCGGGCCTTAGTTTGCCTACCCATGCTCTAGGGTAAGGGTGTATAGGATTGCAGCGCATTCAGCTTAATTTCATGATTATCATATCTTTCTCAGATTAAATTGCCTATAGTTCCAGTATTTTGCTGCTTGTTTTCTAAATTTCTCAATGGTACATTTATCACATCTTGACTTTAATGCCAATTCCATTTCTCTTACAGGAATCATACTGACATTAGTAATTCTTTTGTAATTCTCCATGCAACTGTTTTGATTGTCTCATACACAACTTCCATTCCTTTCTTTAAATGTCTGTCTTGTTTTTGCAGATAATTCTTCTTCTTTTGCCTATTCCTCATAGGGATGAAGCCATAACTTTTCAATTCTCTTCTCTTCTGTTTTTTTTTATGCTAGTTTACTTTATACAAACTCTAGGGGTCATTCCTAGAGTGGAAGAAAGAGGAAATCACAGAGGAGGAGTATACACGTGTAGCCAACAGTTGCAGGGGAAAGTCAGGCTGGCTAAACCGCAAAATGAGCTTAGGCTTGAAAGCGAAGTTAAAAAGAATAAAAAATGTTTCTTCGGCTATGTCTGAAGTAAAAGCAAGAACAAGCACGTGGTAGGTCCTCTGTGTGGGGAACAGGGAGAAATGCTATTGGATGACAGAGAAAAAGCGGAACTACTTTGGCCTTGTCTTCACCCAAAAGGAAAACGATGCTCAACCTGGTGATAACAGAATAAATAATGTAAGGAGGGAGCTGCAGACCAAGATAGGAAAAGAGGTAGTGAGGGAACACCTAGCTATTTTAAATGAATTCAAATCTCCAGAGCCTAATGAGCTGCATCCAAGGGTACTAAAGGAGCTTGTGGAGCCTTTGTCTGTTATCTTTGAGAACTTTTGGAGAACAGGTGAAGTCCCTACAGACTGGATGCGGGCAAATGTTGTCCCCATCTTCAAAAAGGGAGGAAAGGAAGACCCAGGTAACTACTTGACCGGGGAACCTGACATTGATACCAGGGAAGGTCGTAGAACAGATGATTCAACAGTCGGTCTGTGAGCATTTAGAAAAGGATTCTGTGATTACTAAGACCCAGTGTGGGTTTCTCAAAAATAAGTCATGCCAGACCAATCTGATTTATTTTTTGAAGGAATTACAAACTTGGTGGATCGGGGAAATGCTGTGGGCACAGTGTATCTTGATTTCAGTAAGGCTTTTGATAAAGTACCTCATGATACTCTCAAGAGGAAGCTGGTAAAATGTGGTTTGAATGAGGTAACTGTTAGGTGGATTTGTAGCTGGTTGACTGACTGAACCCAAAGAGTACTCATTAATGGTTCCTCATCATCCTGGAAAAAAGTAAAAAGGGTGCTGCAGGGTTCTGTCCTGGGCCCGTTGTTCAGCATCTTTATAAATGACCGATGAAGGAATTGAGGGGATGCTCATTAAAGTTGATAACACCATACAGTACTGGGAGAGGTAGCTAATGCCTCAGAAGACAGAATCAGAATTCAAAATGACCGTAACAGTTTGGAGAACTTGGCGCAAGCTACAAAGTGTTATTTCAATAGGGACAAATGTAAGGTTCTGCACCTAGGCAGAAATAACCAGATGCACAAATATAGGATGGGGGACACCTGGCTTACTAGCAGTACAGGTGAAAGGGATCATGGGGTCTTGGTGGACCACAAGCTGAACATGAGTCAACAGTGTGATGCGGGGGCGGGGCGGGGAAACTAATGCTATTCTAGGCTGCATCAACAGAAGTGTAGTGTGCAGATCAAGGGAAGTAATAGTACCACTCTATTCTGCCTTAGTTAGACCACACTTGGAATCCTGTGTCCAGTTCTGGGCACCACAGTTTAAGAAGGATGTTGACAAGCTGTAACATGTGCAGAGGAGAGCAACCAAGATGATCAAGGATATGGAAACAGCCTTATAAGGAGCGCTTGAAGGAGCTGGGTATGTTTAGCCTGGAAAAGAGACTGAGAGGAGATATGATAGCCATCTTCAAATATCTCAAGGGCTGTCACATGGAGGAGGCAGCATGCTTGTTTTCTCCTGCTCTGGGGGGTACGACTCAAACCTATGGCTTCAAGTTGCAAGAAAGGAGATTCCAATTAACATTTGGAAAAACTTTCTGACAGAGCTGTTCAGCAGTGAAACAGACTCCCACAAGAGGTGATGGACTTTCCTTCCTTGGCCGTTTTTAAACACAGGTTGGATGGCCATCTGTCATGGATGCTTTAACTGAGATTCTTGCATTGCAGAGGGTTGAACTGGACGACTTTTGGCGTCCCTTCCAACTATGATTATATGATTCCAGACCTTTTCTGCCAAATGAATGTACAGTTTCCCCCTTTTACTTTAACCTGCTCATAAGCAAATATTCATTGTAGTGTGATTGCACCTGCTTCCATCTTGAATTCTCCATTCTTATTCATTGATAATTTAATGTCCCTTTCTCTGAAGTTTTGTTTCCTCTCTTCTCAAAGTCTTTTTTTGTAGTAGGTTTAACTTTTTACTGCATTTATCCATCCACCCGCTTAATACTGTCTTGGCAGAGGTATGGCTAGTCATATATGGGTAATGGAGTGATGCTGTTTGCCGTGCCAAGGGTTCTTTGTTGTTAGTTCCTGAGGGAAAGATAGGCAATCTACTTGTGGCTCATGTGGGAGGCAAGCGGAACACAAATTTAACAAGACTTGATGATGCATTAAGATCTTCGTTGTAGTTTGGAGGCATTTTTTATTTTGTGAAATCTTGGTTCCCTTCCTCTGTGTTCAACCCAACTGATGTGCCCCTCACCATGAAATATTAAAAATATGGCAAAAAAATCAAGAGAAAAATGGGAGAGGGTTATTGCATTCATGCCCTGCATGTGGGCTTTCCATAGGCTGGTTGGCCATTGCAAGATTTGAATGCCAGGCTGTGCATGTCCTTGATCTGCTCTCAAGGAAACTGATAAACATCATTATGCTTCATCTCTCATTTGGGAATCATTTTCCTTTAGGACAGGGATGAGGAACCTTTGACTCTTCTGATGTTGTTAGACTCCACTCTCATCAGTCACAGTGAGCGTACCCAATAGTCAGGGATGATGAGAATTGTTGTAGTCCAGCAACATCTGAAGGGCCACAGAATCGCAACATCTGCTTCAGCAAAATGGCTAGCTTGTTCTAGCCATCACCTCATTTTACTATTCCTTGTTTTGTGGAATCTGTGACATGATTTAACCTGCTCATTGCTTATGGCAGACTGTTAGGTTAGGAATTTGAATTTGCTAAATGCTTTAGATATGCTTTACAGATCCTTTCTTTGGGTTGTATCCAAAGGTGTCTCTGCAAAGGTAGAACAGACTTCAATATACGTAAGAGAACTTCTCCTTGCTCTCCTGCTGCCCACCTCCCCGAAAAAGTCTGCTTTGGAGAGTTTGGGGAATGGCAGGGAGTTAGGAGAAGGAATGAGAAATACTGTTGCAAATCAGAAGTCTGCTTGTTTGACATTGGATCTTACTCTGTCTTCTGGTATATGGAAAGCCTTTGTATGACAAAATTGTGAAAGAGTAAAAGCCAGCAAACAGGCTTGTGTTGCTTATTGTGACTTTCATTTATTTTTAATTTGCTTAAAAATACCCTGTTGACTACATGCTATCTCAAAATAAAACACCAGTATAAGTTTGTCTCCTTGCTAGTATGGTACAACTTCATTTATGATCTTTAAAAATTCCATATTCTACAAAGAAACTGGAGAATTACAAACTCTTAGCAAATTAAGTACAGAATTAATATTCACTTTTTTAATTGATAATATACTTTCAGTAGGTATTTTTTTTATTAGCATAAATTGATTGCAACCCACATGCGTCCAGAATCCCAATTAATTTTAATGATTGTTGAGAAACTGCATGTACAAAACATGATACACCATGTTGTAATTAAATGTCAGGAAGATGCCATTGTTTTCTAGTGTGTGAACTTAACAAGAGAAATGCGTTTTCTTTGAAAGTTGTTGTGGACTTTGCTACATAGATTTGCTGAAACCTAATTTTTCTTGATTGATTTAAGTTCTTAAAAGGGGAGCTGGTTCTGTTGACAGGCAAACAGTCATAAACCATGCTACTGTGATAGCTAACACAAGTAGAATTTATCTTTGTAAGAAGAAAGTACTGTTTGGGTATTCAGTCTTACGTGGGGGGGGGACACGCAAGGAGAAGCAGGGTTATGCAACCCAGCTCTGTTTTAATAGTAATAGTAATAATTTATTGTTTATATTCCGCCCATCTGGCCGGGCCTCCCCAGCCACTCTGGGCAGATCAACTGTACACAGTTTAGAACCTTCCACGAATTTGGGGTCTGAACTAGAGAGCTGCACAACATATTTTAAAGCCCTTCAAAATCAGAGGTTTAAATCACAGAGTTTTTGGTTTTTTTAATGCTTTTCAGATTTATACATTTTACTAATTTTACAATCATTTTAACATTTCCAAACTTCATTTCCTTCCCCCTCTTTCTGCAGTTCCTTAAGTTTATTTTTAATATCTTCTGCATATCCAAATTAACTTAATTTGCTCATTTATTCATCTACTTTAAATATATACTCTTATAAAACTGCAGGTTATTACAATAATCCTGCCAGTGTTCTTATCTGTTTACAATTTATTTGTAAATATTCAATAAACCATTTCCATTCTTTTATAAAAAGTTTGTGATCTTGATTTCTTATTCTTCCAGTAAGTTTCACCATTTCTGCATATTCCATAAGTTTTTGTATCCATTCTTACTTTGCTGGGACTTCTGCTTCTGTCCATTTTGGGGCAAGTAACATTCTTGCCGCCGTAGTAGCGCAGAGATTCTTCACAAGTAGAATATGTGTTCCTCCTTGTGTCTGTCTTTGAATGTGATCTGTTCCATAGTAGAACAAACTCCCTAGGGACTTTACTTCCTTGGAGCTTTTTAAGATTCTAAGACTGAGCCCCCAAATAGGGCAAGAGTTTCTGATGCAGTCTGCTGTCAGTAGGCAGTTGCTTTGTGAAGGAAAGTAGCTTCACTGCTGTATCAGTTACATCAGCCCAAGTACTAATTTTGGGACATTGCAAAACATACTGACTGTTACTGGTGGCCTAAGTTCCTGGCTTTCTCTGCAGTAGTAGGGTACAAAGGTAACAAATGGTAACAGACTGTTACAAATTCAAGTAGACTTGGTGACTTTTAGCTACAAGAAATAAAATTGAAACCTCTGTGTTCAGTGGCAGTACACCTCCATACATCAAATGCTGGGGTCGAAAAGGGAATGGGTTTTTTGTGACGTCTGCTTGTGACTTCTGAGGATTATCTAACAGGCCACAATTGAGTACTGAACTAGACCGGCATCTGGTCAAATAGTGAGGCAGCTAGAAGTGGAGCATGTTTCGCTAAAGAGCAAAAGAAGGGCTTTCACTGGCAGTTTCCTTGTTTCCCTAGCCCTCGTCTTGTTTCTGAGATTTTAAAGGATTATTCTGTATATTGTCCCCATAGTCATAAAAATCTCAGGATTTAAAGCATAACTTGTCTTAGCTCTCAGCAGTATTTGCAAAATAATATGTAATCTCATTTTCTGTTAAATGAACGATGACAATTTTTTGAATGACATCTAATGATACATGCCTAATTTGCCCAATGCAAAACTTGTGCAACATGACTTAAGTTTCTTTTCTCCACCCCAGCCCTCTGTGCACCCCAAAGCATTCTTTGTAGAATCCTCTGGGGCAATATTTTTCCCCAAGGTGGCTTCAAAGGGAGGACAGGAAGGAGAAGTCCTGTTGCGCGAGTGGATCTTGCCCATTGAGTGTACTTTCAGATGACACCTTAATGAGTAGGCTTTTCTGCAGTGAAACTTGCTTTGCTTAGTTCTTACAAATGAGCTTGGACTGCTAAAAGCCACTTTGTAAAATTGTGATCTTACTTTGATCTTGTACTGAAATAATTATGCTAGTTTGGATTTTGAAATAAGTTAGAATGGGAAAGAGTTGGAGATTTATTGGCTGTATCTAGAGGATTTATTGTTGATGATTGTCTTTGTTTCCCCTAAAAAGATTTCATCTAACTTCCACTTTGATACTGGTTTAATTTAGTCTATTCTAGAGGTTTTTTTCAAAGACAAGAATGCCTTTGGGTTCTTATCATAAATGTTAGTTTGCAGCATGTACAGTATTCTGTTTTATTACAGTAAGGAGGACAGGTTACAAAAGTATAGTTATGCATGAGGTGTGGGGGAAAGAATAGGTTCTCTTTCTCCTGATGTTTGAACCCTGGATCATCAAGTGAAACCAAATAGTGAGACATTCAGGGCAGACAAAAGGAAATACTTCTTCAAACTGCATAGTTAAACCATGGAGTTTGCTAACATGGTAGTGACCACCAACATGGACCGCTTTAAAAGGGAAATAACCTTTATCTTCCAATGGACACTAATTGGACACAACCCTTTATGAGCAAATATTATTTTATAGTACAAAAAGAAAATTTAACAGTTTCAGAACTTATTATACCGTAATTCATTTAACTCCATTATTTAAATCTAGGTGCTTTAAATCAATCATTTTGTTAAACTTCTTTGCATTGCACCAAAGAAAATTATCTCTTCCTTTTTTCTTTTTTTTTGTTATAGAGGTGACCACTGTATCACAGTGAACTCAAAACAGTTCTGAGATTCCTGTTAGAGGATAGTATTTCACTGTGCAGAAATTTCTTGTACTTTTGATTTAAATTATAGCAACAGCAGTTGGGAGTTGTTGGCATTTTAAAAAGCAACTCGCCAGAAGTGTGATGACACAATTCATTTTTAGACTTCAGGTGTTTTGGCAGAACTTCCATGCTGTAGTGTAACTTATCCTAAGTACATGTAAATGCAATAATCACATCCTTTCCCTGTTGATCCTGGCTCCATTTGTTTCCCTCTCTCTGTTGTCTGTCTGGTATCCTAGATTGTAAAACCCTCAGGGTACGGATCTGTTCTGTCATTATTTGTGGATAATGCTGTAGAAATAATACTGTGTGTATAGTGTTAAAATACTGTTGTGAGTTTGCAGCAGATAGGCTGTATGCCCTGAGCCACCCTTCCAATTCCTGGATCCAGCATGGATTCAGTTGCTGGAATAGCCAGACCATCCTGGTAATGGCCCGCAAAGGGGGTGGCTCTGTGCCAGAGGGCAAAGGGTTAGACCTCCCCTCCCTCAGTTGTCTGTTAGAAAGACAAAAGCCCAGAGTTGAGAGTTGCGTTTTGTGAACTAGAAGCTGGATGCGAAAGCTACAGGCTGGAAAGGCAGAGAGAGAGAGAGAGAGAGAGAGAGAGAGAGAGAGAGAGAGACAGGCCTGATTTCCGCTGCAATCCAAGGCTGTGGCTATTGGAGAAGCAGGACTTTCTTGGGAGGTTAATGCTGTGAACCTCTCCATCGTAGGCTCAGGTTGTGTATATGTGTAAATTAAGCAGATATCATAAAGTCTCAACAGTCTCTAAAGTGTCTCATTCCAAAAGAAAACACAAACCCCGGGTAAGTGCCTGGGACCCCTGGAATCTCACACCACTCGGAGATTGGGATGGCATGCAACAATACCTTAAATGTGTTTATGGGCATGTTTTAAATAAGAAATCTGATAAAAGTTAGCTAGAAATTCTTCTTAGCCTTGGTTATGTGATAGAGATCTTCTCCTTATTCTTTCTGATAAGGTTTCTGGAATATTTATGTTTGCACCAATTAATAGATTGTGCAGCCGTTGAGTCCTAAAGCATTCTGTTGAGAGCAACATGTTTGCAGAGTTTTCCTAATCCTATCAATCTAACTTTAGGGTTACAGGGTGTTAAGGTTGCAAAATCATGCACTAATGAACTTATTTATTGCAAAGTGAGTGCCTTCTGAAGGAAAGTATTGGGTGCACTTTTTTTTGTTTGTTTAAAACTGTGTGGGAAGGAAGAAAATTATATATATATATTTCTTTTTTCAAGGAAAGATTTTGGTAGAACAGAAGTTCAAAGCCGAACACAACATGAGATCTTTGCCAACAAGAGTTAAGAGTGGGAGATGAGTTAAACTCTTGCTGCCACTGTTCTTGCATGCTATTTGGTGCCAAGTTCATTGGATCCTCTATATTTGGATATGCGACTTTGCTGCATGTACCAAGCATATTCATCAACACTTGACAGTTTCTCCCTTGGAGAAAATTTCTGTGGTTTTCCAGAAATTTATGTTTTCGATATATTAAAACCAGCTAGCAGAGAAAAACATTTTAAGCACTGGCACTGGCTGTTTGCACAGGTAGGCACTACTTAACCTTGTTCAACAAACCAGCCCTAAATACATTAATGTAAATCTCATCAAAATAAATGAAACAGGAAGCAAGTCAGCTGTTCTATTTTGATAGGTTCTAAATAAAACATTTTATTGCAACTAGGATCAAACCCAATTTATTGAGCATTTTAAAATGTGTATATTTTTTATAAATGCATACATACATTTATGCTAACGTGACTTACATGGTTAGCTACCAGTGTTTTTAGTTATACATGGGAATGCTTTTCTTATACACTTCAGTAACAGAGCTCGGATAACTGGATGGTATAGAAAAGTCTAAATAATGAATAGAGTGGCACCCAAGTTCTTTGAGCAGAACAGACTTCCATTCATGCAATCTGCTCCATAGGATTGGAGGTCCTTCCTAAACAGATCTGGGAGCGGAAGCTGTACCTATGAGGCACCACTCACAGGTGCAAATTTTTATAGAGAATCAGGTGTTTTCTTTCAAGCCTTCCAGATATTTGCTCATCTTCACCTCCCCAGCATTCAATATATTGGTATCAAAAAAAGAAAGAAAGAGAACATAAGTAGTAACAGAAACCCCTTGCTTATTTAACTACTGTTCTCTTTTAGTTGGAAGATGGGGAAGAAAAGCAGAGTGAAAACTCAGAAGTCAGGCACTGGAGCCACGGCAGCAGTCTCTCCAAAAGAAATGTTGAATCTAATTAGTGAATTATTACAAAGTAAGTATGTTGTACTATAGTTGTGGTGAAGGGGATGATCTTTATAAGTTCATGTGGAAAATAGGCAGGGCTGAATTTTGTTCTATTCAGTATTTAAATTAGGAACGGAAAGTCTATCCAAGCTCTAGCCCCTCTATTCCTGTAAAATATATTAGAGGTTCATGGCTTCAGTGAACATATGTTTTTAGTATTGGAGTTCAAATGGAAGTTATGAAATTGAACATATAAATCCATTTATGATACTCTCTTGATGTTAAGGAGAGGAGAAATGTTAAATTTCAGTGAGCAATAATTTTTTGTTTGTTTATCCTTCCAGAATGTAGCAGTCCAACTCCAGGTCCTGGAAAGGAGTGGGAAGAGTATCAACAGATCCGAGCTCTTGTTGAGAGAATCCGTAAAAAACAGAAAGGTAAACAAGAAATGGCTTTTCTAATTGCTTGTGGTCAGAAGTAATTTTGGCACTGCGTTTTGCTGCCTTCTGTCTTTTAAAAAAGACTCTAATTAAATTCCAAGCACACTCTGAGTCACAAATATTTCTTATTTTAGTATTCTCAAAAAGACTGAGCTTTCATTCCTTTGCAAAAGTGTTGAACAGAGACTAGTCTGTATTGTAGAGTGGAGCAGAGCACCTGAGTGTTGAACTTTCAGGGACCACTTCAAGTATTATAAATGTTTAGTTGTGAAACATGTTTGTTTAGTTGCTAAATGCTTTTTATTTGTAAGCATTCCCCTTATTTAAAACAAAATAGCTGGTCTTTCATCAGTCATTACATTCTTTGTGTGTGTGCTGACACCACAACTGCTATTTTTGCAGTGTCTGCAATGATAATTAGTATTGGATGATTCATTAGTCACATTTAACCTGGTAGAATATGTTTGCGTAACATCTTAAAACAAGTGTTTACATTTGAAAAGATATTTCCTATTAAGATTATTGTTAATGCTTGAATAGATACCAAAAATTGGGCAGTCCCATTTGCAAGTGACCACCATAGGGAACTCAGCACTTTGTTTCTAGAAACAATCCTCTTGTTTATGCTTTTTTCTTCCCCTTTATTTGTGGCATCACAGTAAAAATGTGAGTTTAATTATTGAAGTGCACATGTGGGCTGTATGTGCTTTTATTCTACATGGTAAAATGAAAATCTGTCTTAGCCTGAGCTCCACATGCATATTAACTTTTTAAAATAAAAAAGGTAGAACAATCTAAAAGTGCTGCTGTAGACACTTCCTCGTTCACATTTATACAATAAAGTATTTTCCTCATGTTTTAAAACATTGCAGTACAATAATGTTAAGAAACAGTTCATTGACCTTGTTAGGAATGTTTAACCTTTTATATCTCTAGCTACAGTAAATAATTCTGGCATTTCTAACTCTTTTCACTCTGATGGAATTCTACAGTTTTACCATTTCCCTTGTTTGCCCTAGCTTGTGAGGCTTATCCTATGCCTACTTGGAGAAAGATTTGTAGGTTCATAATGATGCCAAGGAGAACTTCATTAAAGTGAACCCTCCCTAAATATAAGGCAAATTAAGATAATGTAATCTGTGGTCAAGAAAAACAAAGGAATTGTGGCCAATAGCTTTTCATAAGCATGTGACTTGACTGGCAGAATATGTGGTGTTTTCGCTGAGGAATTTGGGAGTTGCTTGAGCTCACTTTTTATTGGCACGTTGTTTTTCACGCTGAGAATTAAAGCCTTGGTTGACCAAATTGAATTGAATTGCTTGTACAGTCGTACCTTGGAAGTCAAACATCTTAGTTCCCGAACATTTTGGCTCCCGAACATCGCAAACCTGGAAGTGACTATTCCAGTTTGCAAACTATTTTTGGAAGCCAGCGAGGCTTCTGTGGCTTCTGGTTGGCTGCAGGAGCTTCTTGCAGCCAATCAGAAGCTGTGCTTTGGTTTGTGAACATTTTAAGTTGAACGGACTTCCGGAATGGATTCCGTTCAACTTCCAAGGTACAACTGTATTTTAAAAGCTGCTATGAATGCTTCCTAAACGTTTTTAACGTCTGTGTTAATTAGTACTGGTGACTCATTGTGTTTTTCTCTGCTGCTAAATATGTACATAGGTTTGTCTGTCGTATTTGATGGGAAAAGAGAAGATTATTTCACTGAACTAATTAACTGGGCCAGAAAGAATGGTGCATCTACAGAGGGCTTTGAAGTGGCTAACTTTGGTGAAGAGGGTTTTGGTTTGAAAGCTACAAGAGAGATAAAAGTGAGTATAGGATGGCATTGGAAGGTACATGGGGGGCATTTAAAGATCACTCAACCAGTCCCCAGTGTTTGAAATACTAAATTGGCAAAAGACTAGATCTTTTGAAATTTACTACAGGTGTTGAGCTTGTCCAAATCATGGTCCTGATGCAGAGATCCTCATGTGGAATAGCAGGATCCTCTATCTTCCAGAAGACAGTGATGTTACAATACTGTATCTCGATGTGCTAATATGTCCCTTGTGAAAGAAAATGTTAGGTATAAATGGCCTGTCTCCCCATCCTCCTCCAATTAGTGATGCAAACATTGCACAAGCACATATAGTGCAGAGGCTTAATGGTCACAGAGTATAATAATAGTGGTTGCACCAGGTGTTGCCCAGCATCTTTCACAGGTGCAAGACTTGGACTTAGGTTGTGCACTGTGCCACTGTGCTTCCACTAGCAGAATGGCTGTTTTGCAGGCGGATTACCACAATTTGTTACCATCCAGTATGTTTATCAGATCTGTATGATATTGTGAACTTTCCTTGTGTTTTTCTAGGCAGAAGAGCTTTTTCTCTGGGTTCCCAGAAAATTGTTGATGACTGTTGAATCAGCGAAAAATTCAGTTTTGGGTAAGAGAAGATTTTGAATGCGTTTGCAGATGTGCAAAGGGTGTATTGATGGAAAGTTCTCCACTAGCAAAATGATGAAAATTGTCAGTTAGAATTGTCTAGTGGGCTTATTACAATGCTTGAACAATGTATCATATTTATTTATTATTATTTATTGAATTGGGGTGTGTGGGGAGGGGTAGTACCTCTGGTGGGAGACACTTCATACTTCTTCTGGAGTAGTTTGTCTACCTTTGGTCCCTACCATGCTCTCACCTGTGGCTTCTAGAAGCTGTTGGCATGCAGCCGCGGCCACAGCCCGGAAACAGCTTTGACTGGCTGGCTAAACCATGTGCGGGTAGCCAATGGGTCTCAAACCCTCAGTGAGTTTAGGTATTCCCTTGCATGCAAAGACAGACTCTGGAAGATTGAGTGGATGATACCTATGGTGAGTCCAACAGTCAAGAAGATGGTTCCTACACGTGAGAGGCAAATGGGTCTTGTCAACTAGGAAGGTAGCCCATCTAGCAGAAAGAAAACTCTGGTCCTAAACCTCTGCTGCCTTGTGGGATATCTTCAGGAGAGGAGAGGGCTAAGGAGTAAACCCTAAACAAATATGGAGTAGAGTCCCTAAGATGGTTGGATGGCACCTTGTACGCCTCCTTCTGACAAACTCCTGCTGCCAAGCTGGTGCCAAATGTATTGCTCTGCTTTCTTTTCTCAGCAAGGCCAAGAGGGGTGTCTTGTTATCTGGGCAGCCCAGGACCTGCATACACACTGCCCAGGCTTGCGCTCCAGGGAGGTCACTTCAGTGCTGCTAACACAGCGGTTTGGTTTCACCTCTAGAGGCACGCTCTGTTGTCTCTTGAGACAGATGGATGCCAACTACCGTATTTTTCGCACCATAGGACGCACTTTTTCCCTCCTAAAAAGCAAGGGAAAATGTGTGTGCGTCCTATGGAGCGAATGCAGGGGGGAGGCAGGCGGGAAAAGCCCTCAAGAGCCGCACACAAGCTTCGTGCACTCTTGCGGGCTTTTCTCCAGGAGGGAGAAGGGACTGACTGGCTGCAGCAGTCCCTTCTCCCTCCTGGGGGAAAAGCCCCCAAGAGCGGCACCCTCTTTAAAGGCTGCGCGGCTCCTGCGGGCTTTTCTCCGAGGTGGGGGAATTCCCCCACCTCTCAGAAAAGCCAGGAGAAGTCGCACAGCCCCTTTAAAGAGCGCACGGCTTCTGCGGGAGGTGGGGGAAGCTGCAGCAGATTCCCTCCTCCCGGGCTCCCTTTGAAGCGGCAATGTGGGAGGGGAGCAGCTTACACTCGTGTAAGCAGCTCTTCTCCCACTTTCCTGCTTCAAAGCAACCACGGAGGAGGGAAGGAAGGGGACCATGGATCCTCTTCGCTGCTGGAGGCTTCAGCGGATTCCCTCCTCCATGATTGCTTTGAAGCGGCAATGTGGGAGGGGAGCAGCTTACACTCGTGTAAGCAGCTCCTCTCCCACTTTCCTTCTTCAAAGCAACCACGGAGGAGGGAAGGAAGGGGACCATCGATCCTCTTCGCTGCTCGAGGCTGCAGCAGATTCCCTCCTCCCGGGCTCCCTTTGAAGCGGCAATGTGGGAGGGGAGCAGCTTACACTCGTGTAAGCAGCTCCTCTCCCACTTTCCTGCTTCAAAGCAACCACGGAGGAGGGAAGGAAGGGGACCATGGATCCTCTTCGCTGCTCACGGCTGCAGCGGATTCCTCCTCCTTGATTGCTGGGAGTTTCTCTGGGCAGGAATTCCCTCAGCTTAAGTGGGGTGGGGGAAGTGTGGCAGGTAGGGGGGGTACTGAGAGACACATGTCTCTCAGATGAAAATTGGGAGTGGGCATTGTCTGAAGTGGCTGTGGATCTCCTGCCGCAGAACTGTAGGACTGTATAGAGTTGGGAGGGCTACCCAAGGGTCATCTAGCCCAGCCCCCTCACAATGTAGGAATCACAGCTAAAGAACGCCAGGCAGATGGTCCCCCAACCGCTGCTTAAAAGCCTCCAGTGGTGGAGACCCCAAACACCTTCCGAGGTCATAGAATTGCAGGGTTGAAAGGGAACCCCAGGAGTCATCTAGTCCAGCCCCGGTGGACAGCGGGCGCAGTCCATCCCGTTGTGCAAGACTAAAGATGCTGCGCAAGGCTAAAGAAGAAGCCAAGGCAGTGAGCGGGATGGATCGCGCTTGCTGCCTTGTCTTCTTTAGCTGCACTGGAGAGGTTTAGCTCCTGGCTGGAGAGGTTGCGCGGCTATGGATCCTGTGCACTGTCTTGGCTTCTTTGCTCTTTGGGGCTGGGGGGGGGAACCCGGGGGTCTATGAGAAGCTCTGGGAGAAGTGGACAGGCTGCATGCAGCCTGTCCGTTGCTCTTTGGGGCTGGGGGGAGGATAATATTTTTTTCCTTGATTTCCCCCTCTAAAAACTAGGTGCGTCCTGTGGTCCGGTGCGTCCAATAGAGCGAAAAATACGGTAGTTTATTGAAATTACATTTTTAGATCAGTTTAAAGGTTACAGGAAAGTTACAGAAAGTCTATAATAGGAAGTAAACAAAACCCATGTTATTGCAAGACCTACTTATTTTGTTAAAGTTTTCTTTCTTACAGAAATCACTTAATATGCACTTAGGAATCCTGTTAGGGGGACTAAAATTTCTTTATGGGTTCTTTTCCTTTTTTAGGATCCTTGTATTCTCAAGACCGAATTCTCCAAGCCATGGGCAACATCACGTTAGCATTCCACCTTCTTTGTGAACGCTGCAATCCTAGTTCTTTCTGGCTGCCTTACATCCAAACTCTCCCAAGTGAATACAATACTCCTCTTTACTTTGAAGAAGATGAGGTTCAATATCTTCAGTCAACTCAGGCCATACATGACGTTTTCAGCCAATATAAAAATACTGCTCGACAGTACGCCTATTTCTACAAAGTTATTCAGGTAAGAGCCTGGAACAGACACTGCATTATATGAGGACCATAGCAAAGTAGAACTCTGACATTTTTAAAAGGCTTGTTAAGTGGCCTAAAGTTCTAAGTACCACAGTACCAATGCTAACCTGATTACTTTTTTTACCATTGCTTATACTAGCAGAATGCTGTTGCTATGATAGTTGTTGTGTGTGGAGGTGGTGGTTATATATGGAAGGACCTCTGATAGAAGTGCAGTACATCGTCTTGTTCTGAGTGCACACATGCGACATACATTTTGGGATAGCTCTCTAGTGTTATTGGAAGAGGGTAGATTTTGCCGCCATCAGTCAGCAGTGTCGCAAGTGCACCATTTTATTTTCTCTATAGTGGATACCTGATTAATACTACTTTTTGCCCCTGGTGTGTCTAGCCTTTAGATGTCTGCATAAACCTATCCTGGGTTGTTGTGATGGAATTTTGAGAATCACTCAAAATGTGCTATATCGGTTTCCTGCAGAAGATACTTTGTAGTGAATGGGAAGGGCTTCATTTTCCTTTGTTCACATGTGCAAAATGATCTGAAAATGATTGCGATCATCTGGCATGCACTTGTGAAATTTTGTGTTCATTTTTAGTGAAAAATCTTTAGCCTGTAAGGTTGCTGATGTACTTCAGATGATATAGAGTGTAATGGCAATAATTCAGTTGTTTGCAGAGCTCATTCATTCTCATGTATGACTCTTCGTTTGTAGCCTTCACCCTGCTCCCCGCCCCCCGAATATATACCTAATTCCTTTTGGTAACATATATATTTCCTCTTAAGGAAGTACTGTAGCTCAGTGGTAGATCACATGAATTCACATGCAAAAGATCCCAAGTTCAATCCTGGGCATCTCCAGCTGGATCTGGGTAGGACTCCTGTGTGAATTATGGAGAGCCACTAGCAATCATTATAGACAATATTGAGCTCTATGGAACAGTGATCTGGCTTTGTGTAAGGCAGTTTCAATGTTCCTCTACTTATTTTACTGTTATTTTATGAAGAGTGTGCTCATGCTTATGATCTTAAAAGTGCTTTACTTCAGTAGTAAAATACTTCACTTGTGTATCTCCTGTCCTGTCATCTTAGTTAGTAAATTGAGTTAGCTTTAGTTTGAGTTTAGACACTACAAGTATTGAGTAAATTTTCTGCTGGAGTAAACTATGGCCTTTTTAAACCATGATAAAAAGGCAGCAAAACCCAGACACCATATAATTTTACTTCATGCAGTCTAAACACAACCAGTATCTCGCCATCTAGATTTTTATCACCCCTGTAGCTCTCTTCTGTATCTTTTTTTAGGGTAGCCAAATTCGTAATGAACTGTGGAGTCCCATTTTTATACAAACTGTACCAGATAATATCTTCAAAGTACTAAGTAGTGTTGTTGCTTCTTAACTCTTTGAAGTGGCTGGGGTTCAAAGAGGGTACATGAATGAGCAGGAAAGAACTATAGGCTCAGTCTCGGAGCTTTGCTCACTTTGTCTCTTTTTTGCTGTAGTTGCTTTTTTGCTCTGTAGAAGAGGCAGACAATCACTTAGTTTTAGAGGCATGGAAACAGCTACATCATAGAGTAAGCAACCCTTTGGCTGCAGGTAAAGTTCTCTCCTGTGTGTTCACGTGTTGACTTTCATTCCTGACCATAGTTCCTATAGTCATAATCCTATTTCAGTACCTACACCCCAGTATTCACACCGATGTGTAGATCAGGGATTCCAAAACTGTGGTTCATGAATTTCATTCGCGTGGTCTGCAGTATACCCGCATTAAATATTCATCTTGTATTTTTATTGCTTCTTTATTTCTATTTTGTTTTATTGTATTGCATTTTAATTTGCAAATTTTAATTAAAAAAATAAGAAATAAAAGAAGCAATAAAAATACAGTTTAAAATCATTCATCTAGTGTAGGACTTTACAGTTGCTACAACAGGCAGAAAAATCATTGAGTTGGCTACCAAGATAATTAACAGTTTTTAAGTAGCCTGTAGAGTGGGAAGCTTGGGAACTACTGGGTAGGTAATCTAGATAGAAAAGCAGCTTTGTAGTGGCCTACCTGCCAGCTCCCTGGGCAAAAGTATCACAGCTACTGCTGTGAAACCATTGCATCAGGAGCTCATCTGGGGCTGAGTGCCTCTGCACAGTAGTACTATTGATCCCTAGCTCCTTCTTTCTTGACAGCTCTGTAGAGCTGACAAGCTAGTGGACTCTTTTGAGGAGGCAGGTTTGTGGGGGAGGAGAACATTTTCAGTTCTGAAAATGGCATTTGTTTCTTGTAACACAGCATCGTCTGTTCTCAATCTGTATACATTTTCCTTATGAGTGTTCCTTTCTTAGACCTATGTCTTACCCTTGTCACACATAGCATTTCATAGCCACAGATGTAATGTAGCTGCCTGTGAGTAATCAAGGCATTATATTGTTAACACTATGGAAAAAGTGTCATTCAGGTAAAGTGTACTGGCAGAACATCTTCTCAGACATCATTTTGCGGCTCCTTAAAAATCAGGCAAAGATTTCTTAGGTAGTTATTCAGCCTTCATCAGTCCTTTATTGCACAGAAATGTTTCCAATATACAGATGGGTGTACCATGCAGCAGCGTGTTTCAGCCATCAATGTTTAATGGAACAAAATCTCTGCTGAAACATAATCTACTTCCTGCCTGTCTTTATTGAATTGTAATATCTATTTACAATTATTTAGAATGTTTTTTTAATATTTTAAAATTAAAGTTTTGTACTTAATGTTGTCATAAAAGCCACTTCGAAAGGTAGGCTAGACAAAATAGTCCCAGTTTGCCTTTAAAGCTATGTGAGTGGTTTTGTTTTGTTTTTTACAGAGGATATGAAAAATATCAACACTAGGTTTCCATAGTACTGAGTAAATCCGTTATTTCATTTCAAGAGCTATGTTTATACAAAAACTGTCTTGTTTCTTTGCTTCAGGAGTCTAGGTTGCTCTAAAGTTGTAATAGTACCACTAGGTGGTATTTATAATTTGGGGAGTTCAAACCATGTCTGGACAATTCTTAAAAGGTTAAAAAGGTAAAGGAATCCTGGACAGTTAAGTCCAGTCAAAGGCGACTATGGGGTTGCGGCGCTCATCTCACTTTCAGGCCAAGGGAGGTAGTGTTTGTCCACAGACAGCTTTTCGGGTCATGTGGCCAGTAGGACTAAACTGCTTTTGGCGCAACGGAATACCGTGACGGAAACCAGAGCGCACAGAAATGCCTTTTACCTTCCCGCCACAGCAGTACCTATTTATCTACTTGCACTGGCATGCTTTAAGACTGCTAGGTTGGCAGGAGCTGGGACAGAGCAGTGGGACCTGTCCCTGTTGCGGGGATTCGAATCGCCGACCTTCTGATCGGCAGGCCCAAGAGGCTC
This sequence comes from Podarcis bocagei, assembly GCF_964188305.1. Lineage (NCBI taxonomy): Eukaryota > Metazoa > Chordata > Lepidosauria > Squamata > Lacertidae > Podarcis > Podarcis bocagei. The sequence continues at coordinate 18,805,631 of NC_138125.1, forward strand.
AGTGGTTTAGCCTACAGCGCCACCCGCGTCCCTATGGACAATTCTTATATTATTGTATGAAGGGTTAGATTTAGATTTCTTCCATTGGGAACAGAAGGTACTATATTAATGAGATGCAAATGTCACAGATAAGCTCCAGCATTATTATTAAAACTGGCAACGCTAGGCATCTAACACTGCATTAACTGATAGGCTAACCAATCTTCATGCCTGCCATATGTTACCCTAGTGCAAAGTTAGTAAAGTTTACCACTAAATGGCATGATAGCTAATTTATAATTTACATGTACTACTGACATTCAAGAGGACAGAGGTGTGATCATCATCTTGCCAGAATTTCCAAGTGAGAGATGTACTTGGGAGGAATAATGGGGTGTCTGTATGTTCTTTAAGAGGGACCTGTTAAAATGCATATTGCACCTAAAGTTCAACTCTTCTTATGCTCATGCTCTTATGGCCTAGCTGCTGTTGCATCATTTAAAAAAACAACCCCAATCTACTAACCTCTTACCCATATGAGATTCAGTCATATATCAGTCCCTATAATAGTGAACTCAGGTGGTGTGTGCTGATGGAGATGGGGCCACTGAGAAACAATAAAGAAGTATCAGCAGAGTCTGAAGAATGCTGAGATTTGTTGAAATGCTAGCAATATTTTTATAGCCTAAGGGAGCAAAAGAACGAAACACAAACAGTCCAGTGATGACAGAGCATGCTGGAAAGGAGAGACATTAAAGCAGGGATGGGTAGAGATGGTCTGCTGGAAGAGAGCATGGCTAACTGGCTGGAGCTCTGAACAAGAACATTTTGTGGCAGCTAAGAGATAGAGCTACTAACCAGGAAGCCCGTGATTTGAATCTGATCTCTGTCATTAGCTCACTAGTTGATCCTTAGGTAAGCCATTCTTTCCCATATCTCCCAAGCCACCTGTAGATGGCGAATAATACTGATTTATCTTACAGGGCCGTTGTAAGGATTGCAATTAGATATGCACATGAAGCATTTCAAACACCTGAAAGTGCTTTACAGATTTCAAGCATTGTTGTCGCTGTCTAGTGAATTGTGCCATATTTCGTTGGAAATCCAAGGGGTTGTATGAGAGGCAACTAGAACTACTTTAAAAAATGCATCCTTTCCATCAGCTGGCAAATAAATACATAGTATCTTATCTCCTCCTGTTCTCACAAAGACCCTGTGATAATGACTGGCATAGGTTTTTAAAAAAAGAAAAACTAAAAATGCAAAATCAAGCATAGGACAAAATCACCACGGAAAACAGGTATGAAATCAGTGGCATAGTTGAGTTTCAAGGCTGACCTGAGTCCAAGTTCAGCACTCTTTCGTGCACCACGGTGGCTTTTTGTAAAGTGATGGCATTTTGAGGTATTCTTTTGAGATGTGTTATGTTTGTTTGGTAGCCAGTAATCGCTTCTTCATGAGAGCAGAGGGGAGGTTTAAAAGAGGGCAGTTTTCAGCCGAGCTCTACCTGTCTCTAAGTAGTCTGAATGTTCATGAAGATGGCAGAGACTTCTTCCTTTTACAGTTGCTCCCAGCTGAATATTAGTCTGGTTTGACAACTAAACACAGGTGCATCGCTGGCCTGCCAGAAATAGCCCATTGCTCCAGGCAAAGGACAGCACTGACACCATTGAAATGTATGCAATTTGATACTTAAAATGTGAACGGAGGCAGGTGACTGGATCTCTTAAGATTGCACTTCAAGAAAGAGAAAGGGTTTTGGGCTTAGATGTTCAAGTTACTTCAGGAGGGGTTTGCAGTTTGTTCTAATATGTCCATTTGCTTGCCCCCCCCCCCCAGTTTGCGTGTGTTACTACCTTTAGCATGTTATGGGCACTGAATGTGCACAGCAGAGTGAACAGAATCTGTTATATTTATTGCATAATGCTGGATTCTCTATGCACTGAAATGTGGTGTAATAAGCACAAGAGGGAGCCATATAGTTTTACATTCAGAGTGAGATTCCTGATTCCTTGTTCCTTGAAGATCTATAATTTAGTTTGCCTTTGTAAATGAATATGCAGTGGTTTTCTGTTTTAAGTTTTCCCCCAGCTTCACAAGGGGCATGGTCGCAGCCTTCTGTCAAGGGGAATTGGTCCATAGATTATTGCAGAGCAGTGCTCTTTAGCTCATAAAACGTAGGCAGCAGTACTTTCCCAGCTGAACCCCCTTTTCTGCCAGATTGGGAAATGAGAGAGGGGGAAAAAAGTGAATGATGAAAGCTTTTCATTCACCTTCTTAGTAACAAAACATTTCAACGTAAGTATTGCTTTCAAAACAGTATTATGTCTCTACTGCCAAAATAACACCCCTAGAAAACTAACATTCCTCAGTCTTCAGTATAATTTGAATTGCTTCCAGGGGGGAAAGAACCACAAAACGGTTGTCAGGGGCGTTAACTATTCTTTAATGTCTCCATATTGATCATTTCACAGCAGCTTTCCAGTGTTTCAAAGCTACTTTTCTAAAAGTTCTACGGACAGGGAAAGGTGAAACCATCATACAGTTAACACACCTGCCTGTTGTCTATTGCTTTTGCACAGTTAAGGACCAGGAGTGTATTTCCCTATATTCATCCCTACAGGCAAGGTGCTACAGTGGCAAGGCCAGAATGCAGTCCAGACAGCTGCTTCCTCCTCGATCTGCATGCCAGAGGAGAGGTACCCACTCCTGAGTGCAGTTGCCAAGTCAGCAAAAGGATCTCCCTGAGATGCTCTCTTTACACAGAGGCCTTTTTACAGTAGAAAATATGTAGCAAGGTATATTGGCATAGATATGTTCTTATGGAGTGGTGGTGGTGCAACATGTATTAGAGAATAAGTGGGGCACAGCAATCTCTGGATATAAACTATACAGGAAGGACATACTGGAGGTGGTGTTGCTCTGGAAGTTAAATAGGGCATTGACTCCAGCAAGCTAGAAATCCCCAAAGGGACAGAATCATTGTGGGTGATGATTTTTGGTCCCAGTAGTATTTTAGTACGTACTGGGGACACACTATCGTTCCCTGATGAAAATGTTTGGGAAGATCTAGAGATGAAGAATGAAATCAAGCAAGCATCCAGAAGAGGAAATGTTGTAATTTAATTAATTAATTAATGTGTAACTTACACTCTAGAGGGCAAGGGACGCGGGTGGCGCTGTTGGGTTAAACCACAGAGCCTAGGACTTGCCGATCAGAAGGTCGGCGGTTCGAATCCCCGTGACGGGGTGAGCTCCCGTTGCTCGGTCCCAGCTCCTGCCAACCTAGCAGTTCGAAAGCACATCAAAGTGCAAGTAGATCAATAGGTACCGCTCCGGCGGGAAGGTAAACGGCATTTCCGTGCACTGCTCTGGTTCACTTAGTCATGCTGGCCACATGACCCGGAAGCTGTACGCTGACTCCCTCGGCCAATAAAGCGAGATGAGCGTGCAACCCCAGAGTCGGTCACGACTGGACCTAATGGTCAGGTGTCTCTTTATCTTTACCTTTACACTCTAGAGGTATCACATTATATAGTCGCTATATCAGGTGATTTACAAATGGGGGGGAAACACTCATAAAGGGACTTCACAATTTAGCAGAAAGGCATAGATAAAGAGTTCATAATGCCTGCAGAAGAGAATAGTAATTAAAGGGGGAGGGGGTTGACTGGGGGGGGGGAATGAAGTTGGTTTGAATATAGACAAAGATAAGGATCAATAACAATGTTGTTTTAGAAAAGAGACATGTATCAAAAGAATGAAGAGATTAAATATAAAGTGAGGCAAGTGATTAAAAGTTGAATTTTAAAGTGTGAAATAAAGTGGAATCCAGTGAAGTTGACAAAGCCAAAGCAGGAACATTGTGGAAGTGATGAAAACAGAAAATGGGACTTGACTCAGCATTCGTAAGAGAACCAAGATGTAGATTAAGGAAGGCTGGTAAGAAGAACATAATCAAGATGAGAAATAATAACAGATTGAAAAGTGTTTTAGTAGTGCTATATGGAAGAAAGGAATTAATCTTAGAAATATTGAGGTCATGAAAAAAGATCTGGCAAGGTCACAGATATGGGAGGAAAAGGATAAAGTGGAATCAAAAGCAATACCTAGATTATAAGTGTTATAGAAGAATAGCAATACTAGTTAAGAGGGGGAGAACAATGCAAAGAAAAGATCTGGCAAGACCAAATTCTTAAGATTTAGTTTGAAAAGACAAAATTGTAATTGTCAACATAGAAATGATAGGAGAGATCATAAAGAATATGATGAGTTGGGGCCTCAATACAGATCCTTGCAAGAGACTAACAAAATGAGGGAAAATTTGTGAGAAGGAACCATTAAAAGACATTTTGAAATAATAATTAGACGAATATTGTGAGGGCAGAAACTCTGTTTGGCTAGAGATAGGAGAAGAGTGGAATTATTATCAAGGGCTGAAGACACACAAGCCCTGCTTTCCGAACACAGTGCGTTCCCAGGAAATTGTTCGTTAGGCGAGTGTTTGCACAATGAGCTGATGATTTCCATTATTTCCTATGGGAACATTTCTAATCCATGATTTGTCTGATCCCTCTCCCTCCCTCCATGCTTTCTGCCTGAAACAGCTGGTTTCAACCAGCATAACACAAACAAGGAAGTGGGCAACCTTCTGATATTTGAATCAGCAAGGTTGGGTTATAATTCTTTGTGTTTGGATAACTGAGATTTTGAATAACGAGCGTTCCAGTAGTGGGATCTGTGTGTACCATCCACAGTATAGAACTAGCATATTCTATATTGCAAGGTGAGGATCCCTGCTAGGCAGCCTGAAGCACACAGCAGAGTGTGTCCCTTTGCTACACTGTCACCCAGGATTTGGATACTAATATTTTCAAGATAAATAGAAACCAATTCACTAAGTCCCTTTTCTGTAACAGTGGGAAAATTGGGAGGCTGAGTGAGAACTTCCCATTTTGAAAATCATAAACTTCTCATTTGGGAAACAGTTATCTCCTGTATTTTGGACCCTGCTTGCCAACATAACTACTTTTAATTTATTTCTGCTTCTCTGAATGGCTTACGATCCCATTAAAATAGTCTCCCCAAACACTTTGTCTGAAAACGCTGTGCTTCAAAACCATATATGCCAATATTAGATGAAATTGTTTCTGCACATTTTTAAGCCGCACTTGGGAGAAATATTATGTTGGCTAGAAAATACAGAGGTCTATGGAGACTTGCTTTAGAAGATGAGGTTTCTAACCCCTCTCCTGTCCACAAATTCAGAAGAGCGGTTGATTCTGCAGCTATAATAGCACAACCGCTTATTTTCCTCATATCAAGTTGCACTTCCAGAGAGCAACTGCCTCCATCCCCAGGGAAGTTATCTGTGTTTTGGGACTCCATGCCTCAACAGTTAATCATACTTTTTCACTGATACATAGGCCTTATTGTTAGGATTTAATACTTTTTTTTCTTGATGTAACTGCAGTTATGAATGTTCAATAAAATCAAAGCACAGTAGAAAGCTGGTGTATCTAGAGTGAAATACTCAAAGGAGATATATATTCTAAGCACTGTTAAACTATTTAAGGGACTTATCTTGGTGGAAATTAGTAATTTAACTAAATTAGAAAATGGATTATCTTATACACTCTTAGAGTCTTGTGATACGTCTCAGTGTAGGAGGCTGGAATGTTTCTGAAGTGAAACTTATAAAATGCTTCTTTCTGTGTTCGCTGTGATAAAACTTAAGCATAATTGCTTCCCTCTATTCACATCTCTGAGTGCTGTCCAATAATTGCTGCACTAGCCAAAGTAATCTGAAGTCATTTGAAAGTCCTAACATACTGCTCTGTCTTGTACGCACTGCTCTTGCCATGTAGAAAGGGTTCTGCTAACCACCATTATATCAGGTAATTTCAGTGGACTGGTGAAAATAGCTTTTGTTTAGAACACCAAGAGTTTTTGTGTTTTCACTAAGCTTTCAGTGAAAATGCTACCTAGAGATTTTTAAAATATTAAGTGGTTTATAAATGCCAACAAACAAATAGCTGTTACATAAGACTCTGATTGGCATCCTGACTGGTAGTATCTAAAAATTACTGAAGAGTCTGGCCGTTAAAATGAATGTTACATTGTAAAGGTTATGGGTATTGAATTATTGATTGTATGATTATACCAAATACCAAATACCAATTTATAAGCCTTCATAGAATCAGATTTGCAGAGAACCCTAGGGTCACCAAGTCCAGCTCCCTGCAATGCAGGAATCACAAGTAACAAATCCCTGACAGATGGCCATACAACCTCTGCTTAAAAACCTCCAGTGAAGAACAGGCCACCACCTTCCAAGATAGTTCAAAGTTTTTTGTTATTATTAATTACCCATCCTTCACCCTAAGGTCCCAGGGCTTAAAACAATTTAAAATGCAACATTGAGAACAGTTTTAAAACTTACAAAAAACACAATTTATGTAAGAACATAAGAGCCCAGCATCCTGTTTGACACAATAGTCAACCAACAGCTTCCTTTGGGAAGTCCCCCAGCGATTGGTATTCAGCGACATGGTGCCCCTAGTCCTGGAAGTGGTACTATATACCCATCATGTGCTATACATGAGTGCAATTTCCATTGTTGTTTGCTTCAAGTAAATATGCATAGAATCAGACCATTAGTAACTTTGATTCACCACATTATTGAATGGAAAATATTTAAATCTATGCGTGATTCTAATTAATTGTAATTAGTGGGACTTTAAAATTCATAACACTGCAATCCCAAGCATATTTACTCAGAATGTCCCAATGTATTCAATGAGTTTATCCTAGGTTAGTGTTTATTCTAAGGCACGATCTTTTTCATTGTTTCATAGGCCAGCTGGAAGGTGACATGGGTATAGTAAATAAATTTGAGATACTACAATGTGTATACCCATCTCTCTCTCTCTCTCCCCACCCCCCAATACCTTTGGTTTAATGGATGCTGGTCCTTCCATATGATTGATCTAGTTTGCCCTAGAAAGCTGTGTGGGTTTCCTAAGGGTACATCTTTTGAGTGTGCCTTTCTGCATAATGCAAGCTGACAAGAATTACTGTTGGAAGAGAAGAACTTTGAAGAAATCTACTCAAAAGACATTGAGTTACTTGCAGAGTATGGGCTAGTAGAACACTGGAAAGTTGGTTGATGCACATTTAATTATAGGCTCTTATTGACTAGTGACACAGTTTTAGCTCAGCTTTTGTTGGTATTTAATTTTTAATAATAATTAATTGTAACAATACTTCAAATTTATTTATTTATTTATTTAAACACACACACACACACACACACACACACACACACACCGTTTGATTGTAGAAAAAACCCTCTAGTATTAATTTGTCAGTTATCCTTCTCCTTTGCCCTCACTGGCCAGAAACTGGATAATGTATTTTTGCTTACAATTCCTTTCACTGAAAGGGTGGAAGCCTTGAATTTTTTTAAAAAATAAGAATTAGGAAAGAGGCCTGGAATATCCTTAAGGTGATCAACCTCACACCTTCCCATGACTATGCCCTCTCTATTGTTTTCAGTTGGGGTGTAGGCATAAAAATGCAATGATACTTCTCTTAGACTTAAAAAGTCATAAAGATGGTTGCAGTCAGTTAGAAGGCACAGCAAGGAACTATTGCTGTGTAGCCTCCCAGCTGTTTCAGCACTGATTCTCTGGGGCAGATAAGCACTTGACTAACCCATCCATAGCTAAACAGTGTTGGGGTGTGTCGAGCATTATTTATGCAGACTCTTATTCAATGTGGCCTCATTTCAAAATAAGTTGTGAAATACCCTATTTTGAAATTTGGTATTAATTTAATGTCGTTCAAAACTCAGATGGCAATTTTTTCCCCTCTGTATGTCCCCAGATTATTTCATTATCAATGTTTCTTTGAAGGTTCAGCTAACATTTTTTGCTATTTATATTGTGCATAAAGTTACAATATGGCGTGCTTCTAAGTATCAGGAATGATTTAGTTCAGTGTTTCCCAAACGTTTTTGGGCAACGGCACACCTGTTTACCGGAAAAAAATCTCGCGGCACACCACCATTAAAGCCCCGCCCCGTGACGTCAGCGCGCAGCGTCACGCCGGGAGGGACGCACAAAAGTGAAAGTTTTTTCCCTCCCCCTTGCCGGGGTGGGAGGAGGCAGCAGAGCGAGGGACTGAGGGACGGCGGCAGCTGAGGCGGCGGCGGCTGTTGTGGTGGTGGCGGCGATAGCGGGCGGAGGACGGGGCGGCGGCGGGAGTTGCTGCTGCTGCTGTTGCTGCTGCTGCCCGGACATGCCGGCCTCCTCCTCCTCCGCTGTCTCGCGCTCCTCCCTTTTGCGCGCGCTGCCCCGCCGCTCGGCACCACCACCGCGGAGCCGCCCCCGGCTCGACGCGGATCCTCGCCGCCGCCGCCTCTCACCGCCCGCCTCGCCCGCCTCCCTCCCACGGCACACCAGCCGATGTCTCACGGCACAGTAGTGTGCCGCGGAACACCGGTTGGGAAACACTGATTTAGTTTACCTTGTGGCATATCACTTAAGCTGTGTTCCAATTTAATGCCAAACCATGGCTTGGTGATCAGAAAAATCTTTGCTTGTTCATTTGCCCCTTCTTCCTCATTTTACACAAGTTCTTTTTTCCACTTCCTGAGTTTTGCTAACAGTAGTTTGCTGTGATATTTGAATAAGCAAACTGTGGTTAGTGCTTTGCTTCTATATTTAAATTTGCAAGCTGGGTTTTGGAAGTAAGGCACTAAATTTAGCTTCCCAGTTTAGTAGTCAGTAATAAAGTGATAATAGTATTTAGGTCTAGTAATGCATTGAAAGGTGCCTTCTGATCAATATTGTTTTGATTATATGTTGGAACTATTTTGTATATTTGCAAAAATTATATTGTTACTCTTGATTATTTTGCTACTGATTCTAACTGTAATTGAGAATCCTTGGTTTCCTCCTGCATTTTATTCTACACCCATTCTTTAATAGATGGATTATAAACCAATCTACATTATTTTTTAAAAAAGTATTATTGCTGACATATTGATCTTTTGTATCTGAATTGGAGTAATATACCCACCTAGTCATGATCTTAAAACAGTCCACCCTTTTTACTGTATTTATGGAGAATCTATATGCCATTTGCAAAATGTTTTCCCAGATATCCAGTAGTATATTTTTGCCGATTATGGGGGCCCATTTTTTTCATGTAATCTCTTATTTGTTCATATTCTGTTAACGTATTTGTTAAGCAGCTGATATTACTTATTAACTTCTGTAGTTTTCATGATAAGGTGTTTGAATTCAGTCGTATCTCATTATTTGCAAACATAATTTCAGTTATTCTTGTACACAGTACTTAATTTGAAAGCACTCAAACCAGGTGAGTTTCTCTTTGATACGGCTATTACCTAATCAGGGGAACACCTGATTTAATCAGCTGAGTTTTAGTTGATTGGCTAAAGCTGCATAGGAATAAAATAGTTTAAAGTGGATGTACATATGTGTTGTATCAGTTTAGAAGAGGCATTCTGCTTCCACGTGACGGAAGAGTGGGAATGCCTCTAATAAAAGGAGTGATGATGCCTCCTCTAAGATACCTCTTCTTGCCACTTGATGTATTGTACTCATATTGAAACAGTTACTTCATCAACCAGTGTACCTTATTAATCAAATGTTGCAGATCTGCTTTTTCTGTTATTTATTTGTTTAACAGGACTTGCAGTTACAGCAACTTTAGCGAGAAGAGGTTCTCTTAGAGCTGTTTGCTTCAAAGGTTTTTCGTGGCGGACAGAGCAGTAGCAGCCAGAAAGTGCTGACAGATTTTACTGGAGCAAGCCTTATGCACATGCATGGCACATGCTTGTTTTTTCTGCACACTTTACACGTTGGCCTGAAATCATCATGTAGCATCCAGACTGATTGTTAATGAGATCTCTCCTCCCCCTCCTGCCTATTAATAGGAAGGGGCTGAGGAAAAAAGATCTCATTAGGATAAAGGGGAGACCACTGAGAATGAGGCAGCAAAGCATTGTGCTTGGTCAAAAGGGGGAAAAAGCCTTGAGCTCTGTGTTCAAAGACATGCAACTTAACAAGGTGAAAATCTTAAGCCTCTAAGTACCTTAAAGTCCCCTTGCTTTTTTGCCACAAAGGTCTTAACTATAACCCACGTTGAGATGATACAAAGAAAATAACCTCATCTTGGTGCCATTCAGGGATTCCTTGTGGCTGTTGGAAAGATGAGAATTAATGTATGGATTCTTTTCACCAGCAAATTAAGCTCATGTGAAGACATGGACTTCTGAAGGCCTCTTCTGGCAGCCATCATATTCTACAGCATACAGTTAACATTAACTGGTCAGTGAACTCAGATGCATGTGTGAGCTATTAATACAGGAATGAACTCAATCCAGATTCTGCAATGCCATTACTCGCTGCAGGAAAACAGTTGAAGGTAGTTTTCTGATTGCTAATCCAATACATTAAACAGCAATGCAAGTGGCAGCTGATATTTCGGCACATTTCAGTGTTGGCTCTTGTTCTCTCCTTCCTTCTCTTTTTGTTTTTCTCTGCACTAATATATTTGTAAAATTGGAATAATTAAGAGCAAGGCTCCCATTGACAGGAGAAGAGGTGATAATATATTTTCCAAGGTGGCATGTGAACTCTTCACTATGTCAGTTATGGAATTGCCTAGCTATGTGTTAAAGTGTTAGTTATAATCTCGATAAATTATTAAGTATAGAGTGAGATGGGCGCACAAACCCCAGAGTCTGTCAAGACTGGCCCGTTCGGGCAGGGGTACCTTTACCTTTTAAATGGAGCTGACCACGATCCTAGTGATTGAGGTAGACATACATAGCTATGGTCTCTTGATTCACCATCTATTAGAATTAAATTTCCCATCTCCAAACCTTTCTTTGTTTACAAATATCCATGTAAATAGTCTTATTACTAGTCCAATAAAACGGCAGTGTGTGCTTTTCAATTAAGCATTTGTCCTAATGTTCCCATTTGCATTTTTTTAGAAGTCTGCTACATACTCAGAGTTGACTAAAATAAAGTGAATGTAATACTGTTTCTAAAGCTAAGGAAGCATGAACTTAAAAGATCTGATTTTTGCCATTTATCAACTGGTTGCTTCATTTGAATAAGTGTCTATCTCTTTTTGATCAACCTGAAAAATTTGCATGCTCTGCAGCAGCCATATTCTATACTTTATTAAATATCTGTCAATTATAAATATCAAGGTTTTACATTAATGTCAAGATAGTACATCAAAAATTCATGGAATATGTGACTTTTTCCAAGGGTATTTAATACTTAATGCATTTGTGTCATTTTTCTTTCTAGATATATTGACAGGTTTTATTAAGTGTTTGTTAGGGAGATTTCATTTTTACCGAGGGACTGTAAAGAGAAGCTGCATGCTAAATCGATTTTTTAATCAGAGTATTCTTCTCTTGGTCACTTCAGCAGAGATACGCCAACATACTTTAAAACTCTGGAAAGCATTCTCAGAAATTCAGCAATTAATTTCTTTATAACACAATTCTCTAAACACGTATATGTTGCTGTGAAACAGTAATAATTTTGTATTATAATTCAGTATTGTTTCCTGTGCTCCATTAAGAGTAGAGCTTGATTTCTGGAACTGTACAAATAAGGAAATTTCCTTTGAAAAAAGTATCTTAAAAGGTACAGATGGCTTTCAAAAACATTGTATAAAGCTGTTGACTTTTATTTTCCCTGATCATTTTTAGTTTTTGCCATTTAACACATTATTAAACACCAATTGTGTTAGATATGGAATGTGTCCACTTTCAGTGCTATTTTGGTATCGGCAACACAACCAGGATAAAACTGGAACTATAAATGTGCATCCACAGATTGAGAAGTCCTATGTTTTCCTCCTTGAAATAATACCTTTATGGGCAAAGCATACACTTCAAAATGCATAATCAAGTTTGCATTCTGTTGCAACTTTCTTCTATGGGCAGTGTTTGATGAATTTGTATGTTTGGGGCAGGAAATGTGAAAATACTGAGAAGGAGCTGGAATCAGGTTAGTAACCAAGGGATGACTAACATAGCATTTACACATGGGTCACATAGTCCCTTAGGGCAGGGGCAACTGAAATGATGCTCTCCAGATTTTGGACTACAACTCACTTCAGCCCCAGTCATGACCAGCGTTGAGGGATGATGGGAGTTGTAGTCCACATCATCTGAAGGGCACCATGTTGGTTACTCTTGACACAGAGTGGATGTGTAGATTGCATGTTTTTAATGAGAGTGTACTGTTAAGATTATGTCCCGGACCAGAATACCTTAGGAAATGCCCATTTGCATAGCCTGAGGTAGTAATAGGCAAGTTTCTATGTATTGAGGCTCTGCTCTAGGCTTCCTCTGTTCATGAACCCGCTAGCATGTGAAGCAGAGCCCTTTTAGTGGTGATTTTCCAGAGGCAGTGATCTGCTCCTTTTTTCGTGAGGTTAAATTGGTCTGTTCAGTACAAGGCTTTTAAGTGACTTTATGGATACAGTCGTACCTCAGGAGTTGAATGCCTTGTGAGTCGAACGTTTTGGCTCCCAAATGCCACAAACCCAGAAGTGAGTGTTCCGGTTTGTAAACGTTCTTCGGAACCCGAATGTCTGACGCAGCTTCTGCAGCTTCTGATTGGCTGCAGGAGTTTACTTGGTTTCCAAACGTTTTGGAAGTCGAACAGACTTCCGGAACAGATTCCATTTGACTTCCGAGGTATGACTATATATTTGAATGTCATATTAAACCATAGTTCATGTATAACGCTACTCAGAATTCCCCATTTCACTCTTCCCTCGATCATGGCTGCAAAAAGCCACAAGCCTTGCTTTGTTGCATTGGAGTCAGAATTGTAGAGTTGGAAGGGTCATCTAATACAACCCCCTGCAATGTAGCAATCACTTGATAACAAACTTGGGCTATGGCTTGTGGTTTGTTTGTAGAGCCCAAGTTCGAAGGACACAACAAGCTTGTGGTTTGGCATGGGCATAAGTACAGCAAAGCAGGGAATCATTAAGCCACAGTTGAATCCCCCTCACCTCATACATTGTTCTTGGGGCTCCCCTGACCCCCTCAGCTAATTGCTTTTGTGGTTGAAAGTCCCATTGTGCAAACAGAGCTTCCACTGACCGGGTTTATTAGGTGAATTCTGGTTTAATGTGACATCGGAATCAGTTGTATTGTTGTCTTGTTTAAAGAGCTGTTGTTGTTATTTTAAAAAATCATAATGAAAACAAAAGCAAGGTCAGTTTTTAATTTTCTGTAAGCCAACGTCGTTTTTGTTTTTGTCATTTTTTACTGGATAAACATAGATTTCCAAACAATAAGGTCTGTGTGAGCTTTCATTCTCTGAAAAAGTTAGCTTCTTTCAGTCTGTGGTGAAGTAATCTGATCAACTATATCTTAATCGATGTTAAATTCCATCTTGAAGAAAATTGCCCTTCTGCATGTTTTTAAGACAAGAGTTCTAAGGCTGTATTCTGTATTAAATGTGTTCCAGTTTGGTACCAGTAGGTGGAGTCATAGCCATTCTAGCAATCCCATTTTTGCTTCAGAGCGATCTTAACCAAAGGGTATGACCGCTTAACTGGAAGAACCCTTTTCTTAGTTGAATTGTTACACAAAAATAATGTACAATAACAGCACTTTTTGTCTAAGGTTGTTTTATGATGTCCATAGGTATTTTCAAAAAGGGTTTGCCCATAACAAGACAAGATGTTGGCTTTCTAATGTGTTTTTCCCCGCCATGTCAATGCAAAATATCTAAGCAAATTAATAACCAGTTATCTGTGAACATTTTGTACTTGTCAAGGTAACTTTTACCAAAATCGGACCATTTGTGTAACCTTGAATTATATATTTTCACTGTATCAATGCCCACATTGTCAAACAGCAAAAACGGGATAACTGAAAAATTATGTGCTTGGTTTTGATTTCAATATGCTTTTTGATTTATAATGAGACTAGTGATAATGACTATCCTAAATTGTGACACTGAGCTTAACACAAATTATTCTGAGAATATGCAACTAAAATAGTCTGAAATGAAATTTTGCATGTAAACCAAATCACTTATTTTTTATTAGTTGAGAGAGCCGTGGTTTTCAGAGCTAGTCCATCCATAGGGCTAATTTAAGGGGTTGGAGAGAGCAGACACCTGGGACATAACACCCAATTGGCAGTCTTTTGTAATATATAATTTGCCTAAAATTGTGCACTGAGCACAAGCTTTTGTTTTCTAATTGATTTACGGTTTGAGCCACTTTTACCTCATCCCCTACTGTCCTGCACACAGTGCCAGCAAGTACATTACTGTGAGAGATGATAAATTACCATGCACTTGTGATGCTAATGCATCAAGAGTAAAGAAAAAAGAAAAAAGGAGCACACTACATAGAGCTCCTTGCATTAACAGTGTTGCAAAGATACATCCAAGCAAAACTCATTTGTATCATTAGAAATAACCATTCATTTGATCACTTACTGAAACCTGCCTATTCAACTGTAATTGAAATGGAATATTAAAATGATACTGTTAATGGCTCTCAATCTCTTAAGAGGGGAAAGGGTTTTTTTTAAGCATGTTCAAAAGGCTATGATTCTTTTTAGCTACTGTGTTTTAAAGTGCATAAGGCAAAGTGGCTTTGGAAGTACTTGAAGTCGGTTGGCCAGAAACGTGAGGCTAGTTCTGTGTAATTAATTCCTCTTTTAAATCATTCTTATTTCCTCATAATAATTAAGGTAGGCTTGCCATATTTCAGAAAGTAAAATTCCTGAGACACCCCCAAAGTCGTTGAGCTTCCTCTTTCTGGGGCTGGCTGAGCGGCAGGCACTGGGCATGTTATGAGCTCCTTCCCAAAGGGAGAGATTTTAGATTCAGATTTGCAGAGTTCGAAGGGACCTTTAGGATCATCTAGTCCAACCCCCTGCAGTGCAGGAGTCTTTCACCCAACACATGGGACTCAAACCCTCAACCCTAAAATTAAGAGTATCATGCAGAGCTATCCGGGGGGGGGGAGAGGGATGGTTAATGCACACAAACAAACAACCCCTCCCTGCTCAGAATTCTTTTCCCAACAGATGTGGAGTATTTCAACCCAACCCCAGAGTGAGATCCCAGCATTCTGCAGAGGGAGTAGGAATGGCAAGTTCACATTTCCTTCACATAGATGGGAAGAGGCTTTCCTTTTTACC
Source organism: Podarcis bocagei (assembly GCF_964188305.1). Taxonomy (NCBI): domain Eukaryota; kingdom Metazoa; phylum Chordata; class Lepidosauria; order Squamata; family Lacertidae; genus Podarcis; species Podarcis bocagei. The sequence continues at coordinate 18,820,851 of NC_138125.1, forward strand.
CGCCTTGGTTTCCCCTCCACCAGATCAGAGAAGACCAGAGAGACTCCATCCCAAATCCTAGAGAGTCCCTGCCAGTCAGCATAGAGACAACACTGAAGTAGAGGGACCAATAGCTTCCTACGTTCCCAATTCTAAGCATGGTTACTCAGAGCTTAATTCCATTTATCTCAATAGGGCTTACTGCCTTGTAAGGTGCAGAGGCATTCAGCCTTTAACATGTGGTATGTCCAAAATATAATTATATAACCTATGCATGTGACCATAACTGCTTCAACATTTAAATGTATTATGACTTGCAAGGTGTATGTAACGTCTGATTGTTTTTATTTTAAAAAAAGAAAAAGAAGCATTTTTGGATGTAAAGGAAGAGAGATGCTTAAAATACATTCACCCCTAAAGTGTGACTAAGGAGAACATAGAATTAACACTTCAGGTTAAGAAAAGAAAATAATTGGGACAAGCTTTTTCTCAATCAAGTTTTTATGTGTGGCGTGGAGATGGGAGTCCACCTTAAATGTGTGTGTGAGAGATGTTGTGGGTTCCAGTCTTTGAAATATGAAGAAACAGATTTATAGCGGCTGCTGGGCACAACAAATTAAGTTGACAGTGATGTATGAGAGCATAATAGCATGATGATCCCTCTGTAGCGCGGCTGGACGCCTCCTGCTTCATTTGGCTCTTGTTAGGATCTGTTAGGCAGCTAAATAATGAAATTCTGCTGACTGATTTCTGGTTGTTGTTTTTTGTTTTGTTTTTCCTTTTCAACTCTTCTCTGAATCCTCTTATTTCTCAGACCCATCCTAATGCCAGCAAACTGCCATTAAAGGATTCTTTCACTTATGATGATTACAGGTTGGTTTCCCTTTTTATATAAAAGTGGGTTGTTAAATGCCTTCAAATGCTTCCCCAGAAAATAATCAAGTTATTAATCATGAATCCCTGGTCCAGCCATAGCAGTTATATTACAGATCAGAGAATATAATTAATTTAGCCATCTAGATTTTACCATCAAAAGTTTTATAGCTAACCAGTTAGCATTAGTTAATTGTTGTTTCTAAATGCTGTTGTATTACGTTTCTTAATGCTTTATATTACTTTTTTAATTGGCCTTGGCCCATAGTTACTATTTAATACTCTGGTATCTGTTAAAACAAAAGTAAGACCACACATACATATATATATATATATATATATATATATATATATATATATATATATATATATATATTGCTTTCGTAGATTTTCACGGGTACAGGAATGCAGGTTTTGGTGTCTTCGGGTGTCTTCCCGTGTAAGAGTTGGGGTGTCTAGGCGAAACCTCGTCGAAACGTCGCCTAGACACCCCAACTCTTACACGGGAAGACACCCGAAGACACCAAAACCTGCATATATATATATATATATATATATATATATATATATATGCTGGAGCATGCTTTGTAAGAAAAGGAATTACATTCAAAGAAGTCTTGCTATGTCTGAATTGACTCCCAGAGAAATTATCTTAATTTTCTGACTTATTATTGAGCTGTCACATCAAACCAATACATTAAGCAAAACTGGATACAACTTGTTTGTTTGCTTAGTCTGTCCCACATTCCTTTAGGTTTTCAGAAGATAGATGCTGCAAGTGATTTATTATTATTATTATTATTATTATTATTATTATTATTATTATTACTACTACTACTATTAACGACAACAACAATAATGTTATTATTACTCCTCTCCCATCCGACTAGATTGCCCCAGCCACTCTTGGTGGCTTCCAACAAAATACTTAAAATACAATGAACCATAAATCATTAAAAGCTTCCTTATACAGGGCTGCCTTCAGATGTCTTCTAGAAGTCATATAGACATTTATCTCATAGACATCTGGTGGGAGGGTGCTTCACAGGGTGGCACCACTACCGCAAAGGCCCTCTGCCTGGTTCCCTGTAACTTCACTTCTCATAATGAAGTTACCGACAGAAGGCCTTCAGAGGTGGACCTCAGTGTCTGGACTGGACAATGGGGGTGGAGATGCTCCTTCAAGGGCCAAAGCTGTATATCGCTTTAAAGGTCACCATACGTGGACAGAAGACAGTACAGCAAGCAAAATGACCCACCCCACCCCACCCCCCAAAAAACCTAGGTTGTTGAAATGGAGAAAGAATGATGTTCTTCTGAAAGAACTGTGAACTCATTTCAGTTCTTATACTGAACAGTTATTCCTTGGCTCTTGATGTGCTCAGAGGCACCCTGTTCAATTCTAACAATGTGTCTTTTTCACCCGACTGGTTGGTACTAAGAGCAGATTTTTTCCCCTGCTATTGGCAGAAAGTTGGGAAGGATTATAATCTGAATTGGAACTTTTTGTCTATCTATGGCTTTCACTAAACTGAGTATTTTGTCTTGTAGATGGGCAGTTTCCTCTGTCATGACACGACAAAACCAGATTCCTGCTGAGGATGGTTCCCGGGTTACCTTAGCACTGATTCCTTTATGGGACATGTGTAATCACACCAATGGGCTGGTAAGAACAGTGTTGTTGGGGGGTGTGTGTGTGTGTGTGTGAGAGAGAGAGAGAGAGAGAGAGAGAGAGTCCAACAGCACATTGACTAATTCACAGTGGCTATCCCTGGGATAATGGATATGTCTCAGGTTGTCAAGACAACACTAAATATGTCAGGACGAAGGAGATATTTTTAACAGGTGTTTAACACACACAAAAAGAAGGAGCCAGACACTCGGAGGTAAAAGAATTCCAATACAGTGGTACCTCTGGATACGAACGGGATCCGTTCCAGAACCCTGTTCAGATCCTGAAGTAAACGTAAGACCCGACTGCGCATGCGCGGGTCACATTTCGCCGCTTCTGCGCATGCGCATGGTGTCATTTTGAGTGTCTGCGTGAGCGGTGAAACCTGGAAGTAATGCACTCCGTTACTTCCGGGTCGCCGTGGAGCGCAACCCGAAAATATTCATCCCGAAGCTACTTCAACCCGAGGTATGACTGTAGTAAGCAGCAGAATGGGGGGCACCCTCTAGGCATGAAAGGTGTTGATTTGGGGATCCAAATGTTTGTTTCAGAGGACCGTACCACCTTAAAACTAATAGCTGGAAAGGAGAAGAAGTACAATATAATGTTGAGGAACAAAATCATCAATACAAGTTTTGCTGGGGGGAGAAAGTATATGCAAAGGAACTGCTTTGTGCAGAAGTTGTCTTTATCCAAATCTGCAGTAAAAACAGAGATATGTTGCCTCCTTTCTCGAGCTATGATGTTTGATACCAGCTGATGGATCTCTTGTATCTCTGTTTTTCTATAGTATTAATACTAATAATTTTGGGCTTGTTGCATGATGATCCTCTCCGTCCAGTAGGCTCTAAACCTCTGGCAGCACCAGCAACCAGTTTGACTGTCAAGTCACAAAACCGCTAGAAAATAACAATGAGAAATACATGAAGACAGTATTCTTGACAGAGTTCTTGGAACAGGATGATCTAATTAGTAGTGTCAGGAGCAAGAGAAAGCAGGATGGACACGGTTCCAGCTAAAACCAAAAGAGCCTTTTATTATTTAGCTTGTGGAAGAAGAAGAAGAAAGGCCCATGGGGTAGAGCAAGAATAGAGATGCATTATAGCTGACGTGACTGGAGAAACATCTCTCCACCAACTTTGCAGCAGACTTCAAAGAAGGCAGGGTCATCTCTCTTCCAGCTTTCATGCAGTGAGTCAGGATTTCATGGAGCATCAGTATGGAATCAGAGGCCAGAGTTGTGCTAAGCTCACAGGGAAATGCTTCATTGACAGGACTTGCCCATGTGTTGTAGCACACCTGGGTGTAAACAGTTTTCATCTGCGCTGGGACATCTGCACTGTCCCATTTGGTTGGCAAAGACATTTCTGAACCTCATGCACCTTCTCAAAACATAGCTGCAAATAATATAGCAATCTCAAGCCTAGGTCCATATGCAGCCCTGCAAGCCTCTCTGTCTAGCCCTTGGCATTCCCTCAGGCTGGTGCTCCTCCATGCCTCTCGCTAACCCTAACCCTAGCCCCCTTCAAGTGCTTTTGCCCGAGTAGATGTGTCCTTCAACTGGGATGATATGCATGAGTTTTGCCTGGATAGAGTGTGCGTTCGTTTAAACCTCAATAATTTGTATGGCTGGAATGTAGCCAGCTGTAATAAAGGGAGGAGTCCTCCTATCTGTTGCCCTTCCACCCTCAGTCCATGAACTGTAGTGGGGACCTATAACTAAACCTGACCAGCACTGTAACATTGAATTTGCATTTAGCTTTAAGCATTTTTGGAAGGGGGGGGGGATCCAAATTTGCAATTTGATGAAACATTTTCTTAATGCATCATTTTGTGCATATATTGGCCTATTTTTCGTGTCTTAAGGTTTACTTTTCATGTCCTTTTGATATAGAAGGGGATGTTTCCCTTGAGCTCAATGAATGTTGTGGGCAGGTTGATACTCAAAATCAAAACTGTCCATTAGCTCTTTGGATTTTATTTGGTTCAGAGCCCTTTGCTGTGGCTATTTGCGTTTCCTAGCCCCCCTCCCTCCTTGCTAGACTGTAGTCTATATTTCCCCTGGATGTTGGTGCTGGGGATTAGCTGGGACTACTGCGCTAGTCCTTATGGGTTTGATCCCCCATGGATAGTTTCTCCTCACTTTTCAGCTCCTGGGACAAGAGGATTTTTTTTAATAGAACTATAAAAATCCGACATGCCCAAATTCCAAGCTGCTTTTTTGTTTGGAACACTTGTATACAAACAAAAATGATATAAGGAAAAGAGAAACCTTTGAGAAGGACAAAAAAGCAGGAAGCTATTCCACTAGGGAATGAGAGGAACAGCTTTTTTAAAAAAAATTAAAATGAAAGCCCATAAAACAAGTTTCATATGCCATAAAACCAGGCACCCTCCCACAAATTCTATATATCGAAACATTAAAAGAGCCCTGAAACACTTGAAACTGATTGTCATCCAATTTAAAGTATTCTGATTAAAGGTGTTACTTTGAAGAAGAAGAAGAAAAAACATTTTCCCTTTGTGTTTAAATGATGGCATGTGTCAGAGCAGGCAACATACTAGAAAAGGCATTCACTTGTATGTGATATAAGATTAATACCTCCTCTAAGATGATACCTGCAACCCTCTTTTTCTTCTGCAGCTTGATTAAATAGGGCACTCTTTTAAATCAATCAAAAGATTTCAAATCTATTGATTTAACTGATTATTCAACTAAGCATTGCAGCCCCAATTGAAACTGTAGATTTTGTTTCAAATCCCATCTTCAGGACACAACTATGTATGAGGCCTGTTCCTTGAGATTGGTATGTTTTCTGTGTTGTACAGCTTGATTTATCAAGAACATTCTTGCTTTATGAAAATAATATTGTGGGACAATTTCCATGTTAATAATGAGCCACTTTAGTCCTTGTGGTTTGATAAAAGAAATATGGTTAAGTGGCAACTTCTTCATCTTCCCACAGCAAAATCCCATCACCATCTAAGAATAATTACCTAAGTTTCAGATAAAGAGATTATTTGCAAATAAATTGGAGTCCTCTGAAGAAAGTATCCCCCAAAGAGTCACAGTTATCCACTCCTCTTTTTGATTCAGAGTGATGAAAAATGCACTGAGAGTTGAAGTGTGTGACAGAAACTAGTTCTCTTAGTGCAGTGCTGCAGAGAACCCCATGGGAGTAACTTGAAACTCAACAGCACTGTTATGTGCGAGAGGAGTGAACTCAGGACCAACACAAAGTGGTCTAGAAGGGTGCCATTTTTTATAGCTTTTCTATAATATTTGAGAATTGTTGGAGAACAGGTGAGGTCCCTGCAAGCTGGAAGTGCGCAAATGTTGTCCCCATCTTTAAAAAAAAGGAGGGGGATATCTGACCAATCTCTCACCAGCCTTTGAAATAGGGTTGGGGAGCCTCTGGCCCTCCAGATGTTGCTAAACTACAACTCCCATAATCCCTGACCATTGTCCATGCTGGCTGGGGCTAAAGGGAGATGGAATCCAGCAACAGCTGGATGGGCACAGGTTCCCCAATCACTGCTCTAAAAGAAAGGAAAATACAAGGTAACTTCCCCAAGGACTAAGGGGCTTGACTTTGTTACAGGGTAGTAGGTGCTGTTTCTTCTTGTTATTTTTTAAGTAGTGGTCATTTTACATCCTTTAAAGCAGGCACCCTCAAACTTGGCCCTCCAGCTGTTTTGGTACAACAACAACAACAAAACAACAACAACAACAACAACAACAACAACAATTTATTATTTGTACCCCGCCCATCTGGCTGGGTTTCCCCAGCCACTCTGGGCGGCTTCCATAGAAACCAAAAAACACTAAAATATCATACATTAAAAACTTCCCTGAACAGGGCTGCCTTAAGATGTCTTCTGAATGTCAGGTAGTTGTTTATCGTTTTGACATCTGATGGGAGGGCGTTCCACAGGGCGGGCGCCACTACCGAAAAGGCCCTCTGCCTGGTTCCCTGTAGCTTTGCTTCTCGCAATGAGGGAACCGCCAGAAGGCCCTCGGAGCTGGACCTCAGCGTCTGGGCAGAACGATGGGGGTGGAGACGCTCCTTCAGGTATACTGGGCCGAGGCCGTTTAGGGCTTTAAAGGTCAACACCAGCACTTTGAATTGTGCTCGGAAACGTACTGGGAGCCAATGTAGGTCTTTCAAGACCGGTGTTATGTGGTCTCGGCGGCCGCCCCCATCATCCTAGCTAACGGAACCAGTGGTCAGGGATGATGGGAATTGTAGTCCCCAAACATCTGGAGGGCCGAGTTTGGGGGGTGCCTGCTTTAAAGGAAGATCAGGCTCATACAAACAAGCTTCAACTTTAAAATGCTGAACATTTTTCTTCTTTCTTTTGAATCCTCTGTATAGATCACTACAGGCTACAATTTGGAAGATGACCGTTGTGAATGTGTAGCACTTCAAGATTTTAAGGCTGACGAACAGGTAATCTTGAGATGTGTGTGTGTGTGATTTAACATTTGAAGTTCCATGTGTAGAATTCGTACATGTACAGATGCATCCAATTGATAGTAAATACACGCAATTCTAATTTAGCTTCAGGAGTCTTGTTAATTTTCACTAGGAGTGTTCCATGAGACATTCCTTACAAATGTGTTATAAAGACTGAGGATAGATAGCTCTCCTTTTTTGTAACATAAAAAGTGCATTTGTCATTGCAAAGGAAGAAGAATGCCTTGATCTAAAGCAACCTTACCTTGTGCCATGAGTAACTCAGCCATTTTTTGTTTTGAATGATAGCACATTGGTAGAAATGTTCACGTAGGTGAGGACATTTAAAATACTTGACCTGAGCATCATGAGCTGGGCAGCCATTGTTTGTTCAGCATTTTGCTCTTTGGCATTATTTAGTTCACATTCAGCTGTTTTCTGACTTCTTACCACTTAACCGTCCAGAAAATAAAAGATGATGTCACTAACCAATTCAGCTGTCAGGATCCATTCTCCAAGGGATGTATAGCTCCTTTTAACAGGCATCAATATCTGCCTTCAGTGCTCACTTCTCATATCCTTGCGATTCATGTTGTCCATTATTACTGTTGACCATTAATTCTTGGACTTCCCTGTGATGTAGTATAAAGAGCTATTTGTTAATGCTGTTTATACCCCACCCTGTCACAACAGCTTGAAGTGGATGCTTCATATAGGTTTACAATTTCTCATAAATTTCTTGCAATTCTGAAACATGTCCCAGCTGCTAATTTAGCAAACAACATTATTAAGTAAAATTATTGGATGTTCTCATAGTCTGTTGCTAACCTCCCTGGGATCTTCAGGTGACGGGCAGTATACAAATTTAATAAATAAATAAAATAAAATAGGTCATTTGTCCCCATAAACATGCACACAATTAAGTTAAATTTGATACTTATATACGTGGGGAAAGTGGAAAGAATATTATGCCCCCTTCTCTAGAGTCCAAAAATCCAGGCATCTATTAGCCACCGGTAACTGAAAAGCAACATGGTGACTGGCACGTGAATTACTAAAGAGATCAGGATGCAGATTTTCTTCTTCTACTGATGCGTGCTGCTGTTCAGGGGACCTGGTTCCTACCTCCTCTGAGTCTCTGTTTTGTTCCTTTCCCAACTGAGCTCCCTTCCTCTTGGTATATGCTATGCTCTGCACCCTTACACTGATATGTATGTGGGCTAGCAGCAAGATCTTGTTTCCCCCTCCATCCCCATGAAGAGGGAAACAGACCAGAATATTCCAGCAAGTAAAGGGCCGGCCCACTTATGGGCCAGGACGAAGCAGCTGCCTCAGGCAGCAGAAGCCTCCAAAGCAGTGCCGGCATTGGTCCCACAAACTCTTGACGAAATCACGAGAAACCTTGCAAGATTTTGGCAATATCTCACCAGAAGTTGATGCTGATGCCAGCGCCACAGCAACAGTGCTGGCAGAGCTGGTGGCGAAATGGGTCACACCGACCCTAGATCCCACTTCTCACTAGCGGGCATAGGTTTCCATTTCTAGTTATTAGGAAAAATTACTAGCTTTGGTGTTTTGCAAAAACTTTGCACCCCTGCCGCTCAGATGATCTTCGCTTTTTCCATTAAAAAAGCCCAAGTATAAATCCACTGATGGCTAACAGAATGCGACAGAGGTGAAGGATGAAGCAGAGTTGACACACTGGAGAGAGGATAAGCATTCTCTTGGATATCTGTTGAAAAGGGGGAGCACTATCCAAAGTTAATCATAGGGCACCAGTTCTGATAGCTACAATACACATTTATAGAATTAGATGTTATTTAACACATAGAGTAGACCTCGAGTCTCTCAGCTAGCTGGCTTCCATTCAGTGGCCTTGGGAAGGTAAGCAGAAGGAAAATCTCAGTTAACTCCCCCCTTCCCCCTGCGTAGTATCAGCAAACTCTGTCAGACGGAACCCGGTTCAGGAATAATATAATATCCAGTAATATTTTGAGGTCCCTTTAGAATGTGAATGCCATCTTTTTAAGTGAGGTGTTCTCTTTCTTTGCTTGGTCAAGTCATTTGACAGCTCATGGTACACCATTTTTTGGGAAAAGCTGCACTTCTGTGTGAATTTTGTTGCTCTCTATTTCTAATGCATGTAGTTCTGAAGATGGTCAATAGAGGAGCTTTGGGCACATGCGGGTAGAGGTCTCTATGTTTAGAACAGCGTCCAAAGCGTTTGAGCAAAAGTAGTTCCTAGGGTTAAAGTTTGCCTTGTGCATTATTTAAAGATAGCATTCTCATATGCATTGTGGTCTGCAGCACTATAGTATGGGGGGGGGGGGGTTGTGTAATGTGTAATTTGTCATTCCATGAGTTGATCCTAAGCTATTTTTCTGTCCCTTCGCTTCTCTTTTCATCCTCCTAGATTTACATTTTTTATGGCACTCGGTCAAATGCTGAATTTGTGATCCACAGTGGGTTTTTCTTTGATAATAATTCACATGACAGAGTGAAAATAAAGCTTGGAGTGAGTAAAAGTGACAGGCTGTATGCTATGAAGGCAGAGGTCTTAGCTCGCGCTGGCATCCCAACGTAAGTCAAATTGAAAGACGCTGTTTTTGTATTGAAACATTTCAAGCTCTAAGGTCAAGTAGAACATTATAGCAAAACTGCTGTTCATTAAAGTAGGTGGAGCCTACATTATATCTCACTCCTATATAGTTATCTTAAATTGCTGTTATTAAGCATGTTTGCTGATTATGAGACACGTTTACCAACATCTTTAGAATAAATTGTCTGTTGGAGGGCAAGAGAATATGCCGGTTTGCTATTTTTGCTCTCTGTTTCCCCTCATTATAAAAGTACTGTCATAGTCTATTTGTGACCTATAATGCTTTCAGCATCCTTCATTTTTGAACCATAAATCCAAACACACACTGTTACTTTTGAACCATAATCTTTTTAATTCAAACTATTGTACAATATCTAGTCAGTGTTCTTTAGTTGAATTGCCAGCTATCTTGCTAGATTGAATAGATTTTCTTCGAATGGATTTTTCAATAATTTCTGATGGTCAGTATGTCAAGGGAGCAAGTGTTAATATTTTGTAGCTTGGAAATGAGATTTCTATAGGTCTGAACGTGGTAAATGAAAGCATGCACAATTTTTATTAGGTAGTTATATAAAGTAATAGTGAAGTAATACTTGACTAATCTATTATAGAGGAGGAATTGCTCAATTTTTATCTGAGAAAAGTTTGACCAGCTTCAGTTTAATGCTCAGAAGTTGGATTGACCCTTATGCAGCTTCACTTTACAATAATAAGAATATATTATAAATTAAGGATTTTCATACCGGATAATCAAGCTACCAAAGACTGACATCTTATTCCCTTTTTTTCTAGTTCTAGTGTGTTTGCCTTGCACTCAACAGAGCCTCCAATCTCAGCCCAGCTTCTGGCTTTCCTTAGAGTGTTTTGCATGACGGAAGGTAAAAAAACAAACAAACACCGTTATGAAAAATTGTATCAAATTTTGTTCGATTGTTTGAAGGTCAAAATGGGATTAAGGAAAAAAAGTTCAGGCCTCCAAAGAATTCCAGAGAAATTACTAGCCCACCAAAGAAAAAATATCCCAGCCTTTTTGACCATATATACCATCCTCTGGTAGACATTAATGGAACATTGAAGATATGGAAAGACTATTTTCCAGTTTGCAAAAGCTTTTATAGAATTTTAGAGTTGGAAGGGACCCTGAGGATCATCTAGTCCAACCCCCTGCAGTGCAGGAATATACAGCAGTTCCATGCAAGGATTGAACCTGCAACCTTGCCATTATCAACACCATGCTGTAACCAACCTAGGCAAATTTTACTTGTCACAATTGATTACACAAGTGGCTATTTACAAGCCTAGTTTGGAAGCCAAAATATATTCTTCAGGATTTTTATACCTCTTTTCTCTTGGAGACGTTATATTGAGGAAGGTGGGGAATTGCAAATAAAAGATCATTAGTTAGGTATTTATTTATCGCTTTATGCAAAAAAAAAACAACCCTCTCAAGGTGAGTTTGTAAGATGAAATAAATAAAAGCAACGTAAAACCACAAAAATTTAAAATTATGAACAATACACACTCTGTGGTGGTGAAGCCTTCTTAGGCTGTGATATTTTCACAGACTTAGCTGGAAGAAAATCACATTGAACTTGGTGATGGCCAGAAAGGCTCTGTTTGAATTTAGAGAATCGATTCTGTGCCAGTAAAGTCTGGAGCTTCAGCTCTGAAGAACTCAGAAAGCAACAGGTCCACTTACTAATGCTCATGAATGGTTCGGTTTTGTTAGCCTTCCAGAGGCCAAAATAAATGGAGCAATTGCTGATTGTCCTTTCTCCTCCTCAACAGATGAGCTGAAGGAACACTTGATAGGAGAGCATGCAATCGACAGAATCTTCACTCTTGGCAATTCTGAATTTCCAGTGAGCTGGGACAATGAGGTGAAACTTTGGACATTCCTTGAAGCCAGGGCATCTCTTCTGTTAAAAACCTACAAAACCACTATTTTGGTAAGACTTCTAAGAGCATGCTCATACTTGTAAACCTAACAGGATATTTGGTCTAATCTCATAGGAATGAGTTCATCTTTTAAAAACATTCCCTTTGATGCCTTTCTCCTCTAGAAAGGAGTTAATAGTATTCTTTGTGCTTGAGAGATGTTTAGAGGTGTAAGCTCATCATTTGGCTGCTGCACTGTAGGTTTTCTGAACTTTGTACAGTGGTACCTCTGGTTACGTACTTAATTTGTCCCGGAGGTCCGTTCTTAACCTGAAACTGTTCTTAACCTGAGGCATTACTTTAGCTAATAGGGCATCCCGCTGCTGCCGCTGCGCGATTTCTGTTCTCATCCTGAAGCAAAGTTCTTAACCCGAGGTACTATTTCTGGGTTAGCGGAGTCTGTAACCTGAAGCGTATGTAACCCGAAGTACCACTGTATTCAGAAATGGACCATGATCTACAGCCCATATGCTGGGCTTCTGAAAAAAAGCAATTTTCTATTTTAGTATGTGTGCGGTAATTTGGGGTTGAGGAGGCAGGAATGGACCTCTTAATGCTTATGATTTATACCCACTTTTCAGACACACTCATTCCAGCTACTCTATCTATAGTGTCTTTCTGGGCATGGAAACTCTTTTGTCTTCTCAAAAGGGTTCTTCGAATTGCAAACATTTCCTTTTTTTCAGACCTCCACTGACTTAAGATTCAAGACCGTTTCATACTCAGTATTATCTCCTCAAATTAATGACTCTTCTTTCTGCCCCTTAGGCCTAGAACACCTATCAGCTGCTACCTTTCACTATGTATAACTGCATTCATTTTTACATTTGACCTGGCATAACAATGGCATTGTTATTATTAATACAGCAGTGTAAAAAACTGGTACCTTTGACCACTTACAGAAGTACAGCTTTATGGTTAAAATCCAAAGCCCTGCTTAGATTTTGGTGAATACACAACGTTTTATTCTCTTCTCTTCTCCCCTCCCCAATTTCTGTTTTTAGGATGATAAATCTTTTTTGGAAACGCATGACCTTACCTGTCACGCGACAATGGCTATTAAACTGCGCTTAGGAGAGAAAGAAATTTTGGAGAAAGCAGTCAAGAGTGCGGCCGCCAACAGAGAGTACTATGGCAAACAAATGGCAGAAGGAGTTCTCCTCCCCAAGTATGAAGAGAGTAATATTGCCTTACTAGAGAATACTGTGGCAGACTCAAGACTCCCAATTGTCTTGAGAAACTTGGACGAAGAGACAGAGGATCGAGAGGACTTAAAGATTGAGGAAGCCATTGGGGCAGAAGTTGCAGCAAACGGATTTGTGAATGGTGACAATTCTTTGCTTAACGGGACCAAATCGGAAAACGAAAATCTAAATCAAGAGGAAAGTAACAGAGAGACTGAAGATGCCAAAGAATCTTCTTCAGACAGTACTGATGAGGTTAAAGAATAGCTCTAAAATAGTTTTGAATTTATTGTGAAATTGAAAACTAGCAGGTGTTCTCCTCTTCTTCTTCTTCTTCTTCTTCTTCTTCTTCTTCTTCTTCTTCTTCTTCTTCTCCGAACAGTGATTTACATTGGTGTGTTTCCTAACATTTCTTTCTGCAGAGGAAAATGTTTTTTGCTGCTTTATAATAATAATAATAAAAAAGATTTTTAAGTTATTTAAAAGATTTAGCATCCCTTTTCTACTAAGATTGCCATCTTGCTTTTGGAAGACTAGGGTCCAGGAAAAATGAGAGAGGTGGTACCTTTGGAGAATTGTGCAGCCCTCGGTTAGGAAAACGTGTTTACTTCCTAGGGAAGAGTTCAACTTTATCTGCTATCTTTCTGTTCTGTTTTCTCTGACTTCTAAAATGTAAAGCTTGTTTTCTTGCCCAAGGAGGTGGCAAGTTTGACTGACTGACCACTTGGCATAGGCAGAGATCAGAGCAGCACAAAAGAGTAGATGCACTGAAAAGTAGATACACCCTTAAAAATGTAAGGTGGCAACCTTATTTTCACTAGGTTTCAAACGTTAAGAATACATTCTAATTACAGTGGTTTCTATGAACTATCGTTTATTTTGTGGTTTGGTTCACTGTACAAGAAACTTAATTTCCCACCCCACCATATCCTTGAAATCAAAGTGCGCAACTACAGTACATCCTCAGTTTGTTTATTATTATTTTTTAAGGCTTGACTTTTTTAAAATTTCAAAATGGCACTGGTTTAATTTGGTGAAGGAAGAGATTGGAAGCAGCTCAGCCCAGCCTCCAGATGCAAACTGTGTTGTTCAGAGTGAGGCTGCTCCCCAACCTTTTCAGATTTTCACAAATAGCTAGAGATTTTCAAAGCTACACTTTTGACTAAGAAAATTATTAAAAGTAAAACTTGATTAATTTGTGTCTGCTACTTTTTCATTCATTTTGCATGAGCATAAGCGTTGGACGTATCGACTTAGATTTCGGCTCTGGTTACACAGGCTGCAAGGGAGTTGGGATAGGAGTGGTAAGCGGCAGGGTCTGGGGACACAGCAGGGGTGAGAGGAACTAGATCCCACCAGTGTGGACCACTTTGGCGTGTGGGTGGGGCACCGTCCTCTCAAATCATGTGACAACAAGCGATTCAAAGGTCAGGTATTGGCTTTCAGTGGAAGATTCTTTGTTTGCAGTTCCAGCTCCTCTGCAGCCATTGCTTGACTTCAAACTAGAGAGGCAAAAAGAGACTCTTCCTTGAACTTTCCCATCTGATGTTATATGGTGTCCAATTTGGGGAAAGTAAAGGTAAAGGGACCCCTGACCATTAGATTCTGTCATGACCGACTCTGGGGTTGCGGCGCTCATCTCGCTTTATTGGCCAAGGGAGCCGGCGTACAGCTTCCGGGTCATGTGGCCAGCAGGACTAAGTCGCTTCTGGCGAACCAGAGCAGCGCACGGAAACGCCATTTACCTTCCTGCCGGAGCAGTACCTATTTATCTACTTGCACTTTGACGTGCTTTCGAACTGCTAGGTTGGTAGGACCAAGCAACGGGAGCTCACCCCGTCGCGGGGATTCGAACCGCCGACCTTCTGATCAGCAAGTCCTAGGCTCCGTGGTTTAATCCACAGTTTAACCCGCATTTGGGGGAAGTGGGTAGTCCTAAATACTATGGTGGGCCAACCTCTGGGACTTGTTTTTTTTTATAAGCATTATTAAACAGCTTAATTTTTTTAACCCCCTAAGGTTGTGTACAACATAAACAATATTGCTAAAAGAAAAATGCAACATAGAACTAGTAAAACAGCAATAGCAACATGTCCATGAAAAAAGTCTGGGTGTGACACAGTGTTTCTTAGGACGTCATGAGGCGTGCAGTTCTGTGCCTTCTTATGTAAGAGTAGATCGTTTTGAAGACATTGGGCTTTACTTCTGAGTAAACATGCATAGGATTGCATTTAAGATTGTGCTTTATTAAGTCCTTCAGTCGTTATTACTTTTGCACTACAATATTGCCACTTTTAGTGACCATATTGTCGACTAATCAGGGTGGAAGGCTGGATGTTCCCTACCAATGAGCTAAAGCCTATTCATTTGGGATGTAACCCAGAGAAAGCTAGGCATGTCCAAATCCCATTGACATCTGTGGGTGATGAACTACAGAGCTAAACTGAAATAGCCCTTTTTAGTTTTGTTCTTGCTATTGTCAAGAGACACTTCTATTTTTTATATGCTTTTGACTGCAACCTTTATTTTTTTGCCAATATCTTAGCCTCGGAATTAGAAGGAAGCATGTCTGGTCTAAAAAGCCTGGGTTTTAACGGTCCAGACAATTGTGCAGTTCCTCACAGAGCACAGATCAGGAAAGATCTGGAACCTTGGGGGCAGGCGAGCCATGATCTATATGCTTGTCTGAACAAACACATTCAGGGAAGTTTCCCAGTCTAAGCTACCAGGAGTCACCAACTTTTGGGGGCCTATGGGAACATTTGCTATTTTGAGAGTGTGCATTGGGTGCCACTCTCCAGTTGCTTCTCCTCCCTCTTCCATGTCCTTCTGTTTACTCACCCATCAGCAGGAAAGGAGTAGCATGCACATACACTTTGTTTTTCCGGGTGTCTGGGTAAAAATCTGATCCTGCAAAACTAAAAACAGGCGCTATTGAACTTTCCATAATTTTGCACAAGGTCCTCAACAGTGCAAGCTTATAGTACATTGCAGTTTTTAAAAAGCGCAGATCTGGTGTGTAGCCCACCTCCACAAAAAATACATTGCATGGGTTTTCATGTTTTTTTACTTCGGTAAACAACAATACCACCAGTTACAGAAACATAAATTCCAGGAAGAGACTGTGCATACTGAGGTGTCCTATGATTTGATTGTAGCTTTGAGGGGATTTCCTTGTAAAAATTATGAAGATCCATAAAGATCTGTGCCTCAGGTTGATGTATTTGTGCCACATCAGCTTTTGAAAGCACCTGGACCCATAATTTTTTTATGCTTCAGTCAGTGGAGATGAATGTGATCTGTGATATGATGGCTGTTGGGTAGGAGGAGATTCTTTGAAAATAGTATGTAATTTGAAGAGAACATTTATGAATCCAAGTTGCTGGGGTGGGGACTGCAAGTACCTGCTCTCCTGTAGGACCTCACTTTCTTCTCTGTTCCTACCTCAAGACTCCTAGATCACTCCCCTTCATTCCCATCTTGACAGTCCGCTTTCTGTGCTGCTGCTCAGGTAAAAAGGTAAAGGTAAAGGGACCCCTGACCATTAGGTCCAGTCGTGTCCGACTCTGGGGTTGCGGCGCTCATCTCGCTTTACTGGCCGAGGGAGCCGGTGTACAGCTTCCAGGTCATGTGGCCAACATGACTAAGCCACTTCTGGCAAACCAGAGCAGCACACGGAAACGCTGTTTACCTTCCCGCCGGAGCAGTATCTATTTATCTACATGCACTGGTGTGCTTTCGAACTGCTAGGTTGGCAGGAGCTGGGACCGAGCAACAGGAGCTCACCCGTCGTGGGGATTCGAACTGCCGACCTTCTGGTTGGCAAGTCCTAGGCTCTGTGGTTTAACCCACAGCACCATCCGCATCCCAGGTACATAGAGTTAAAGGAGGAAGTTGCAAAACATATATTATTTACCACATTCTCTTGCAGCTTTATGTACTTTTAAAGGGATGAAAGGTAATTCACCCTCACCACCCTTTTATTAACTCAGCCCTGGCGTGGGGAGGTGTAGATGTTTTGCTGATGCCAGGAGACGTATTCAGGGATCCCATTGCACCATGACCACCACATGCAGGTGTGCTCCAAAGTTTCATATTTGATCCTCCAGAGGGCCCTGTCCAGGACAGGTAATCCATTCCCAAAATCACACAGACCACCAGCAATAATCATTTCTGTATTGTCTGGATTTACGTTAATCAGAAAACAAAAATGGCACCTCTTTTTTTAGTCGCTTAGTTATCAACCTCTAACCCAGAACAACATGGAAATAGTTTTTCAAAGAAGCTATTGTATTCTCAAGTCTGAGAATTAAAGCTGTCGGTTGTCAGGTAGATTATACTGTTCCTTCCCATTGGTGTACAGAACATTGAAGGGGCTAAAATATAACCTGGTGGGATCTCTCTGCTTACTACCGTACTTCCCAGGTTATAAAGCAGTCACTCAAATCTCCTGTATTTTAATGCACCATCCTTGAGGATACTCCTGATAGATCTGGTGGTCAGATGTATGAAAAGCAATGAAGTAGTCTAGAAGACAGGGTCACATTTGCCCATCTCCCTACATGAGTACTCCCTACTAAAGCAGCTTCTGCCCCAGATACTGTTCACAACCCAGAATTATCTGGATCCAGAAAATTGGTTTCTTGCAAAGAATGCTTCAAGCTGTCACATCTAAATACCGAACTTCAAAAAAAAAAAAAAAACCCCAAAAAAGGTTTGTATGACATTACTTGGTTGAAAAGAGAGATTTTTAGCAATGGTGACTGACTCTTCTCATCCACCTGTGGTTGGTAGCCGTGAGGTACAGCAAAGTAGGAAACTCACATGGTCAGATTGCAGCAAGGTTTGGCAGGGTGTTAAGACGACTGACAATGACAGCTCCCAGCAAGCAACTTGTTGCAATAGGGGCTTAGGAATGGAAACCTTAAAAGCTGCTTGAATCAAGTCATGAAGAACCTCTGGCCTGAAGATTGGTGCTCCTCTTTAGCTCTGCGGTCTGTTGCCCATTGTGTCCCGTACTATTGTACTGGCAAGGTGGTGTTTTGTTTTAAAAGAGCAGATAGGGAAATAATCAGTATACGGAATCACATTTCAAAATGGAGTCATACCTCTCTGCTTCAGGCCATGTTAGAAAATACCGAAAGACTAGGCCAAATTGTTTTATGTATGCAAACACGGTTGCCAGGGTGCTACTTGCCCAGAGGTCACTGTCCCAACAAAGGAAGAATAGCAAGTAAAGTTAATGGACTATGCAGAAATGGCAAAACCACGGGAAGATTAAGAAATCAAGAACTTTCAGCAAAGAATGGGGATTATTTATTTTTAAATGTAAACAAATACATTAGCAGAATTAATTTAAAATCTAGCAGTTAAAAGGTGGCTTTGGAAGAAGAATAAAGAGTAATAAAAGGAGTTAGGGAAGAGATGCAGCTTTTGCAAATGCTTGTATAGGGAACCAAGGAAAGGGAGGAGGGAAGTCTAAACTATGTATTTGATGGTTATGTTAATTTGAAAAACTGAAAAATAAAACTTTAAAAAAAAGAAATTGCTTTAACCCTTAAATTGTTAAAGTGGTTAATGCCTCTCTAACTTTTTCGGTCACTTGCTTGAATGATCTTGGTCTCATCCACACGAAAAGGAAAATAAGATTGCACTAGAAAAACGAACTGCCTTACAAAACCCACAGCCGCTTGTAGGCTGCCGAAGAGTCTTGAGAATAATAACTAAAATATTGCAGCAATTAATTTAAGTGATTGGATGCTGGGGATGGTTTAGTATAATTGCATACAGGTAGTAATTTATTAAGGTGGCTGTTTCTTTTGGCATATGTCAAAAAGGTCAGAGTTTATACCTTTTTTTTGGACATTAACCTAGTCTTCTGAAACTCAGAAATTCTACTTTTTGGTCATTAATTTCATACATGCTGTGATGGTGACAATTAACCCACTTAATAAAGGTCAAGTTTCAATTTTTTCCAATTTCTGGAACACTTAACTTTATTCCTTCTTGAAAATGGGCAGATTACTGAATGATAAATAGCTATTAAATGAATGCAGGAATGCAGCTCTGCTGACAGGATAGCTGCCGAACAGTTGGCAGCGAAAGGAGTAGGATTACTGTATCTTAACAGAAAGGCAGAGGAAAGGAGGAAAGGGGTCTTCCTTCCATAGCTCTATTTTTTTTAAAAAAATACTGTAATTTAACACAAAGCATACGGGCTTCAGTTTTAGACAAGGCTGCGGGTGGTTTCAGATGACTATTTTGACAATCGTCGGCACTTAACGTGGAAAAATTCTAGTCAGAAATAAGGTGGGGATTTGGCTACATTTACGGATTTCTACCCTGGCAGTCCAGGAAAAAGAAATAGAATCAGGGCTGTCTTAAGCATATGCGACACCGGGGTGCAAAGATCCACCCGGTGGTCACCCCCAAGTTGCCCAGACCCAGGCGCACAGGAGGGCGGAGCTGGTCGGCCGCCTCAGCATCTCGCTGGCTCGGTCGCCCCGGAAGTCGCAGTGCAGAGCCGCCTGCAGCAGGAAATCACGCGGTGCTCCGGCTGACGGGCAGGCTCTTCTCCGGATTCAACTCTCGGGCCTCGGACTCTTGGCCTGGCGCCCCTGAGAGCCTGGCAACCGGGTGCACTGCACCCTTAGTGCCTATGGGGAAGAAGAAGAAGAAGAAGAAGAAGAAGAAGAAGAAGAAGAAGAAGAAGAAGAAGAAGAAGAAGAAGAAGAAGAAGAAGAGAGTAGTAGTAGTAGTAGTAGTAGTTTGGACTTGATATCCCGCCTTTCACTCCCTTTAAGGAGTCTCAAAGCGGCTAACGTTCTCCTTTTCCTTCCTCCCCCACAACAAACACTCTGTGAGGTGAGTGGGGCTGAGAGACTTCAGAGAAGTGTGACTGGCCCAAGGTCACCCAGCAGCTGCATGTGGAGGAGCGGAGATGCGAACCCGGTTCCCCAGATTACGAGTCCACCACTCTTAACCACTACACCACACTGGCTCTGTTTTATCATGTTTTTAATATTCTGTTGAGAGCCGCTCAGAGTGGCTGGGGAAACCCAGCCAAATGGGCAGGGTATAAATAAATTATTATAGAATAGAACAGAATTCTATAATGGAGGAAGCTGTGATCCATCAGATTGCCTGCACTCCCGACTCCTGTCATTTCTGATCATTTGCCATGTAGACTGGGGCTGATGCGAACTGGAACTCGGCAACAACTGGTGGGCTCCAGTTTCCCCGCTCCAGCCCTAGAGAGTTGCATGTTGAGGTGTTGGGCATCTGTCTGTCTCGAGAGACAATGAAGTGCACCTCTGGGGGTGATGTTTTAAGAGCACCAAAGTGACCTCTCTGGGGCGCAAGCCTGGGCAGTGTGTCTGGAGGTCCTGGGATGCACAGACAACAAGATCCCTCTCTCTCGGCCTCTCTGATGTGGTCCAAAGGAAAGCAGAGCAATACGTTTGGCACCAGCTTGGCCGCAGGAGTTGCCAGAAGGAAGCGTTCCAGGTGCCAGGGTTTAGGTTGGTAGTATCTTAACTATAAAGGGACGTGGGTGGTGCTGTGGGTTAAACCACAGAGCCTAGGACAGAAGATCGGTGGTTCGAATCCCTGCGACAGGGTGAGCTCCCGTTGCTCGGTCCCTGTTCCTGCCAACCTAGCAGTTTGTAAGCACGTCAAAGTGCAAGTAGATAAATAGGTACCTCTCCGGCGGGAAGGTAAACGGCTTTTCCGTGCGCTGCTCTGGTTCGCCAGAAGCGGCTTAGTCATGCTGGCCACATGACCCGGAAGCTGTATGCTGGCTCCCTCGGCCAATAAAGCGAGATGAGTGCCGCAACCCCAGAGTCGGCCACGACTGGACCTAATGGTCAGGGGTCCCTTTACCCTTTACCTTTATCCTAACTGTAAGGACTAGCTAAGCAGCACAACAGGTGAAGGATAACCAGGAGGTTAATATTCTCTCTAGATATATAAATTTAAAACAAGGTTGGAGTGTATGGAGTTATGCAACCCCCGAGCCAAGGAGATAAGTAACTGCAACCTTTAGGAGACATCTGAAGGCATCCCTGTATTGGGATGTTTCTTAATGTTTAATGTTTTATTATGGTGGAAATTGCCCAGAGTGGCTGGGGTATAATGATGATGATGATGATGGAATAAGACATCCCTATTTTCATTAGATAAATGTTGGAGGGTATGGCATATTTTTTGGCAAGGGCTCTCATCAAATATTTCCCTTTTGTCAAAAGCTGGCCAAATCTCACTAGCCAGCAGCTGGTCCTGTTTTTACTGTACCTTCTTAATTCTCTCACCATCCGTGCTATATATGCGTATCTCACCTCAGAGTGTGAAATTTTTCAGTTCATTATGTTCTGAACTGTTATTTAATTGAAGCTTTGGATGGCAAGTCAGTAGGTAGAGCATTGGAGAGAGCCATTTAAAATACTCCCAACAGTGTGCACTTTTTGCAAGAGGTGACTCAGTCGAAAATTAGGTAATGGCCTCTCGCCTGTGGCAATGTGCTCTCAGTTTCAAATTTCTTTGCAAGAGAGCCCAGTGCACAAGCTGCCTGAAAGCTGTGCCTCGCCTTGCCTCGCCTCAGTATATTGCAATCTTACCCCTGTATGGTAGGGCTACAATAAGGAAGCCCTCAAGGCAGTTTATTCTAAAGTCCCCATAAACAAAGCAACTCGTTTTGAAGTAGTTCATCAAATAATAAAAACAAAAGCAGGGATTGGGAGCTTTTCTCAGCCTGAGAGCAACTTTCTTTCTGGGCAATATTCTGGTGGCCAACATGCCAGTGGAGGGCAGAGCAATAAATGCAAATTTTACCTTTGTATAGTAGGCTGGTTTCACCATACCGTCGCATACCCCTCTCTATCCTCCAAGGAAGGAACAGCAAGAGGAGAGAGGGGGTCTGTGGTTTGGGGAGAGTCCCGTGGACCAGTTAGGCAAGCATGGAGGACCACAGTCGGGTCTCCACACCTCTGTAAACACCTGGTTTACAGAGCAACTGTATGTATGAAATATAGTTCCAAAAGCCCTTCTGGGAATATAGTTTCCACCATTTTTTTGAAAAACCGTGGCAGAGCAAGCCTGACAAGCTCTACCAGGAAGCATATTTCAAGGAAGGGGCCACAGTCAACAAGGCCATGCCCCCTTTTCTCACTGGCCTTTCCCATACCCTCCATCATTTCTCCATTGAAAATAGGGATGTCCTATTCCACAACAACAACAATTTTATTATTTATACCCTGCCCATCTGACTGGGTTGCCCCAACCACTCTGGGCAATTTCCAACATATATAAAAACATAATAAAACATTAAGAAACTTCCCTATATGGGGCTGCCTTCAGTTGTCTTCTAAAGGTTGTATTGTTACTTATCTCCTTGGCTCAGGGGGTCACATAACTGCATACTCTCCAACATTTCTCGAATGAAAATAGGAACATCCTGAGGAAAACCAGGACATTCCCAGATCAAGTCAGGAACTGAGATGGCTTCTGTAAATCTGGAAATTAGGGACACTTGGAGGGTCTGCTTTTTTGAGGCTGTTCCCTGAAGTATCCTGTACCTAGATTATGAAGGCCTTTAAAGGTTAAAACCAGCACTTGGGAGCTGGGTGCTGGGAACAACTATAGAAGCTATCAAAATACCTTTTGAAATCTGTGTTAAACATGCTCTATTTGAATAGCGCCCATGTAAGGAGAGACCCACTAGGGCACAAAAAGCTAAGGTGGTTACTATCTAAGCCAGGGTAGGGAAATCCACGTGACAGAAGTGAAAGTGAGCAGGGAGATAAATGTTATTTTTACGTTTTTACGGTTGCCTTGTTTCACAAGCACTTAAGCCTCTCCTTCATCCAGGCAAGCAAAAGGGGCACATTCCAGCCAGGCAAAAACACTTGAGGTGTGAAGTAGGGGAAGTGATGGCTGTGGCTTGGAGAGAATTCTAACTGTCCAACAGCATCCTGGAAGATAATATTCAGGC
Source organism: Podarcis bocagei (assembly GCF_964188305.1). Classification (NCBI taxonomy): domain Eukaryota; kingdom Metazoa; phylum Chordata; class Lepidosauria; order Squamata; family Lacertidae; genus Podarcis; species Podarcis bocagei. The sequence continues at coordinate 18,843,541 of NC_138125.1, forward strand.
AGTAGGCTTGAAGTTCCCCACCCATCATTCAAGTCTGATTCACATGAATATACATAGCACAATGTACACCAATGCACAGTTAGTGTTTATTGATAGTGATTCAGCCCCCTGTTCACCCACAAATGGCTTGAAGATATTAACAAGGGGGAAATAATACGGGAACGATTGGGGCACCAGGCTTAAGGTTTCATTCCAACTCCTCCACCAAAGAAGAAAGCTGAGTTTTTTTAAATGTTGAGGGTGGTGGTTTCCCCCCACAAGAGGTCCATGTCTTCTTCCCCACCCCAGGTGCCCTGAATTTCTGAGATTTGAGGGCAGGAAGATGCATTAAAGTTCTTACCAGCCCTGGAAATGTAGCTCTGTGGTCTTGGATTAAGCCTACAAACTGCTCCAGCCCTTTCAGCTTCAGTGGGAAAACCGCTTCGTAATCTCTAGTAATGACCCACTCTAACGAAAGAAAAAGCGCTTGTTAAAGGTCATTTTTAGCTGAGCGGAGAATACGGTTTCCTCTCCCAAGCGCTGTCATCTTTCACTTTAATTAATCTCCAAAGTGCAGGCTGATGGCAGTGGCTTCAAATACCGTAACACTGGGAGACTGGACTTCCAGTGACATTTTTATTGAAAAAATGTAAATCATATTTTGCTAGCGCTGTAATATAGGTGTTCATTAGCGAGAGCTAAATTGCCGCAGCACACCTGTGGAAGTGCATCTGGTGCCTCCTGAATCTCAAATGAGATGGTGATAATCAGCAGTTTCAGAGCAACAATCCTGGCTGAATTGGGTTGCTGTCAGAAGACTTACATTTGAAGTGGTCTTTATGTTGGCTCTTGTCTGTCTGGCCCAGGGATGGAGAACCTAGGCTCTTCTAGGTGCTAAGGGCATAAGAAGAGCCTGCTGGATCCTGAGCCTATGGCCCATCCAGTCCAGCAACGTGTTTTCACAGTGGCCAACCAGATTTTGTCAGATTATTACTCCAGTCAAGACCCAGCAAGCATAGCCAAGGGTCAGGGATGACAGAAGTCGCAGTTCAGCAACATCTGGAGGGCCACATATCCCACATCGCTGGTTCAACGACACCTCTGCACACCTGCTATCACTAGGAATAACACCCCCCATCATTGGATGTGAGTCAAGTAGGCCTTTCAAGTCCCGGATATACAGAAGTCGTTCTGGTTTCTCATTTGACCCCGGAATGTCCCTCTTTTCCTTAGGACTGTCAGGAGCTCAACCTACACTTGAGTAGGACCCTGGCAGAGACACATGCCCGAGTGGCATGTTCTCTCCCTCCTGGTTGGTCATTCAGGAGCTTCAAAAGCTTTCTTCAGCCTGAACATCACAGCAACCGATGCCAGCTGACACCGGCACACTTAGGGATCCACAGAGTTTGCACATCATGCATAACAGACCTCAGCAACTCAGCATTTTGGCTAATTTACTTTATTTACATATAAACACACACGGAGCACTGCAACATGGCTCCCTCTCTCTTTAGCACCAGACAGCAAAGAGAAAAAGAACAAAGGACAATAGTCCCACTTCACAGAACACAGTAACACAAACATCCTGTCTCCGTCACTTCCCACTCTGTAGAGTCAAAACATATACCGTCATGTGAAAGACAACAATCCCATGACTGCAATCACGGAGCAGGAATTCTAACAAGGACATCCCTATTTTCATCAGAGAAATGTTGGAGGGTTGGAGTTATGTGACCCCCGAGCCAAGGAGATACAACTGTTAGAAGACATCTGAAGGCAGCCCTGTACAGGGAAGTTTTTTTAAAAAATGTTTAATGTTTTATTATGTTTTTATATATGTTGCAAACCGCCCAGAGTGGCTGGGGCAACCCAGTCAGATGGGCGGGGTATAAATAATAAAGTTGTTGCTGTTCTTATGGAATAGGACGTCCCTATTTTCATCAGAGAAATGTAAGGGGGGATGCAAGGGCAGTCTCAAGTCACAGCCATACCATACGTTAAAAGCAAAAGGTGTCCCCTCAAGAATCCTGTCATTTACCCATCAGACAACTACAATTCCCCAAACTCTTAACAAACTATGTTTATCAGCTAAGTCGCGAGTGTCTGTATGTAAAAAAATGAGGTAGGTGGTGGTATGTCAATGTTGATAAGAGTGCTTTAGGTGTCAGCACAAAATGGCTGCCATGGGCGGCAAAATAAGTGCTGGCACAATTTACTGGGTGGGTGGCTGATTGAAAAAAGGTTGGATTAGTCCCAGCAGAGAGATGTCATCCTTTGGCACAATCCTTTTTAATTGTTAATGCAGGGAGGTGAACCTGGGACTTTTATACATTAAAAGAAAGAAAACATATTCTGCTACTAAGCTTTGTACACGCTTGCAGTCCCCTTGTATAGTCCCAGGACCTCAAAAGAAACAAAGCGATGAACACTGACGTCCTGAGAAGCACCTGCAGCATCTTATATCTTGTACCCAAAACTAGAACTAGAACTCTGCAAGAGAGTTCATAAAAATAAAAATGCTGCAGGATAAATTATGCATGCATGTTCAGTTTGCATACTTCAGTTGGCAAGTTGCAGGATTCAGAGTGGAATGTGAATATTTATTCCTTTAGCATGAAGAGCCCAGAGCCTTGCAAACGATCTCTTTGCTTATTTGGGCAAGGGTTGTTGTTTGTTTGTGCTAGCGTTGGTTTGGGGCATGAGCCAGCCAACAAATTAAGTACTTTGCAAGTGTAAACACATGTTTAATTGTCCCACGGAAATCAATGGAATTTAAAAACAGCATTAAGTTTGGGCTGAACATTTTTCGGCTTCACATTTTTAAAAAAATGTTTTGTTATTAATGTCCCCAGTGCAGCTGTAGTTATAAACTGATAGTCTTGCAGATAGGAAAGAGGAAACTGCCTTATATTGAGTAAGACCATTGGCCCACCTAACTAAATATTGTCTACAAAAGGAGAAGAAAGCCTTTGGCCTTTCAGAGGGTTTTGAACTACAACTTCCATTGGCACTGGTCAATGACTGAGACTGGTGGAGTCCATCAACAGGTGTTCTTGAACTACAACCTCCATCACTCCTGGCCACTGCTATGCTGGCTCAGAATGATGGGAGTTGTAGTCTTTAACAACATCTAGGAACCCAAAGTTGAGAAAGGATGGCTTGGAGGGTCAAAATCCCAGGAATGTGAAACCTGACTACGTAAGGCAGTCAGTAATTTTGTGCAACTTCTTTGGCTGCAAGAGTTTAGGAGAGGGAGCGGAAATCTGTGGTTTTGGGGGGAGGATGGAGAAAGGAGAAGCTATATGCCAGAAGATATGACCAAGAACCTGCTAATCTACCTCAGGTCACACACACAGCTGTAAAGAGAAAGAAGTGAGAGAAAGGTGCTAAAAATGAGAAATAGTCTCCCAGTCCACACTTGACTGGTTGATGTGCTACTGTTATGCCATTGAGGAGGCAACAAGATATCAATTTGCTATGAAATGTTGGGCAGGCTATGACAAGAACCAGCATGGTGCAATGGTTATAGCTGCAGTCCCCAGTCTAGTGCCCTCTAAATATTGTTGGACTCGTAACGCCTGTCAGCCCAGGCAACATAGCCAACGCTCAGCAACAACTGAAAGCACCAGAGCCTACAACTGAGATCCAGGTTCAAATCTTCACTCTGATTGAAGCTCATTAGGTGACTGCTTCTCATCCTAACCTAAGCATAAAATGGTTAAGCGGGAAGAGCCCTGAGCTTCTTGAGAAAGGTGGAACAGAAATAGGAGGTGATAGAGTTGGCTCGTGGGCCATGGGTTGGAGCCCCATGTTGGGCAGAAGATTCCTGCATTGCAGCAATGAGCCCCATGGTCTCTTACAACTCTGTGTTTTTATGATATTTCTGTGGAACCAAGCTAAGTTAGTTGCGCTTAACTCCCACTGAAATCGGTGAGGCAAGCCATGCATTACGTAAGTCCTATTGATTCAAATAGGAACTAAGGGCAACTTAGACTGGCTCCATCCCAAAATAGCAAGTAGTGGCCCCATGAGCAGATGTGCTTCTGCATTTGCATCAATGCAGTGGTGTAGTGTGGGAGGGCACAGGGGTGATGGCCCCGGGTGCAAAATTGTTTTTGTTGTTTAGTTGTTTAGTCGTGTCCGACTCTTCGTGACCCCATGGACCAGAGCACGCCAGGCACTCCTATCTTCCACTGCCTCCCGCAGTTTGGTCAGACTCATGTTTGTGGCTTCAAGAACACTGTGCAACCATCTCATCCTCTGTCGTCCCCTTCTCCTTGTGCCCTCCATCTTTCCCAACATCAGGGTCTTTTCCAGGGAGTCTTCTCTTCTCATGAGGTGGCCAAAGTATTGGAGCCTCAGCTTCACAATTTGTCCTTCCAGTGAGTTTAGTTGTCTTAGTTGTGTTAGTCATCTTAGTTGTGTTCAACTCTCTGTTGAACCAGAGCATGCCTTGGAAACTCTCACTTTCTTCTCAAAGCTTCTCTTTTTTTTATGTCCATGGAGTTTTCTTGGCAAAATACTGGAGTGGATTGCCAGTTCCTTCTCCAGGTGGATCATATTTAGTCTAGACTCTCGGCTATGACCTGTCCGTCTTGGGTGGCCCCGCACGGCACAGCTCATAGCTTCTCTGAGTTATTCAAACCCCTTCGCCATGACAAGGCAGTGTGATCCATGAAAGGGGAAAAATTGTTAGAGGGTGCGAAATTTCATCACCCAGTGCTGCCTCAATACAGCTGTGCACTTCCGTCACTGAGCTCCGCTGACAATGGCTTCTCCATGCAAACCAAGAAGTGACCTCTCCATATAAAAGAACAACTCTTCTTTTCTTATCTCTGCAGCTACAATTTCCTGGATGACACAGACACTGTTAGGCAGTTGAAGGTACATGCATATGCCATCCGTTTTCCTCCCACCCCCTCCGCACAGTCCCGGGAGCCAGCAACCCACTCTACACCACTGCATCAATGCAGTTCAGTACAATGTACATGGACATTGCAATGTGCACCTAGATTCACACTGGTATTGCATGGAAGGGCAGTTGTGCATGCAAATATCTCTCACAGTATTCAGGCAAATATATTTAACTGTTACCCTTTTATATATTTATCAGTGGTTTTGTCTACCCTGTGCCTGAGGACAGGGCAGGTTAAATGGAATATTGGCTCACTCTTTTTAAAAAATAAAGATTAATTGCAAAAATGTAAATCCAGGTATATATCCCTGCAACCCCAATGTTGGCAAGACTGTGGACACGGACACACACACACACACACACACACACACACACACACACACTGATCTGTCTCTTCTCGGGGGCTGCTTGCTTGATATCTGGCCCAAATGCCGTGAATGAAAGCAGGTTTCCATGTATTGTGGCTAAAGGTGCAATTAAAGAAGAAATACTAGCAAGCTCTTTGAACTGTGACATATCTGCAGAGCCTTCAATTAGAGCCACCGTTACTTCTGCTTTCACGCAGCTTAAATCATCAGCCTTTGAACTGATTTATGCAGAGGAAAAGTTGCACTAAAATAATCATTTTTTCTGCAAAGAGTGATGAGCCTTCCTGGCTGGAGAGGTGTAAAATTCATTTGAAAGATATATTGTCTGGACATTCTCAGGTTTCTAAATATGCAGCGTCAATAAACCTGTGTGGTCACAGGGCATTTAGAGAAGGGCTTAAGTACCATCTGTGAAGGTTTGAGCTCTGCAGCAAATAAGTTATTTTAGGCTATTCAAAGCCAGTTTCAGTCACAGGAAGGGGAGGGAGGGGACCGTGGTCACAGAGCCACGGTTGCTAACTCTTTCTCTGAATCCTGAAAGGCAGGAGAGACTGAAGACTATTCTGTCAAAACATCGTTGAAAGGGGCCATAGCTCAGTAGCAGAAGCATGTGTTTTGTATGCAGAAGGTTCTTTGCCCAACACCTCACATGTCCAGGTAGAGCTGAGGAAGAATTTTGTATAAAATCCTGCAAAACAGGGGATTTGTAGAGTTGGAAGGGATCCTGAAGATCATCTAATCCAGGCATAGGCAAACTCGGCCCTCCAGATGTTTTTTGAGACAATTCCCATCATCCCTGACCACTGGTCCTGTTGGCTAAGGCTGATGGGAGTTGTAGTCCCAAAACATCTGGAGGGCCAAGTTTGCCTATGCCTGATCTAATCTAACCCCCTGCAATGCAGGAATCTCAACTAAAGCATCTGTCAGGTGTGCGTGTAGGATCCAGGCCCTGTGACCAATAGGACTTTGCAGGATGGGGCCTTCCTAAGTTTGTTCTGAAGAGGCAAGGCGTGGCCGCGCAGGTGAGGCCAATTGGTAACTCACAGCACCTGGTGGCAAGAGCTAGGAAGGGATATAAGGTCAGCATTTCCCTTCAGCTCTTTGCCACAGCAACACACTTCCTGCCTTGCTGCATTTGGCTTCTTGCTTCCTGATCCTTGAACCTCGGCTTCTTGACTCCTTGCTTCTTGATCCTCAGACCCCTGGCTTCTTGACTCCCGGCTCTCTGACCCTCGGACTCTTGGCTTTCTGGCTTCTGGACCCCCATTCCTGCTCCCACCCCATCATCTTGCCCCTGGTCCTGACGTCCCTGGGCGGGACTTTGATAGCCTGTGAACTGGACCGCGACAGCATCCATGACAGGTGGCCAACCAACTTCTGCTTCAAAACCTCTGAGGAAGGAGAGTCCATCACTTTCCAAGGGAGTCTATCCCATTGTCAAACAACACTCTCCGTCAGAAAGTTATTCCCGATCTCCTTTCTTGTAACTTGAAGCCATTGGTTCAGGTCTTACTCTCCCAGAGCAAGAGAAAACAAGCTTGCTCCCTCTTCCAGCCCTTTAGATATTTGAAGGTGGATTTCAGATCTCCTCTTTTACAGGCTGCAATTCCCCAATCCTACGATTCTATGATTCCCAAGCCCTAACTTGGAGATGTCAGGGATTGGTGCTGGGAACTGTAGTTTCTGTGAGATCGGCATCCTTAACAAACTACACTTCCCAGGGTCCTTTGGGGGAAGTCCTCGCTGTTAAAGTGGTACGAGAGTACTATGAACTGAGACCAAAGTGGCTGATAGGAACTCTTTGCTTCCTGCTCTTCTGCTCTGTGGTTTCCATTAAAGACAAGTTTTATGTAGGAATTGTGTGTCTTTAATCATTTAATTCAGTTAATTTAAAACTATGTATGCATAATTTATTTACAGAGAGGTAAAACCTACTAATCCCTGCATTTATTATTATAATGCGTAGTATTAGTGTATTTTTATCACTGCTCTCTGAGCACTGTCTCAACACGTTAGCATTATACACATCACGCAGGAGCAACTGTGTTGGAGTCGGTCAGAAACCCTTGTTCACGTGATATTTCCTCATCCATGATGCATGGAGCTTCCATTTTGAGCTTCAGGAAATTATAATACAAATTAATCTACATGCCAAGGCGCTGTGCCTGCGTTCCTCCTTTTAAATACCTGTATGCCATGCATGCTTCAGACAATACAGTCTGAGCAATTTGCTTTGGATAAGATTGGCTGAAATATTAGCTTAGAAATGACAAACCCACCAGTTAAAGGCTGGAGACAGGTGGAACTCCCCAACCCCACTTCCTGGGATATTTACAAGGCAGTCAAACCAACAATGCATGTTTGCTAGATAGGCGCATGATAGGAGCCTATCTAGGAGCCTTACAGAGTCTTGTAAGTTTCCTAGAGAGGACTCTTGAGACACACTCCCATATAAACTCCTCACCTGGCCAGAGGACTTCTTCATTCCTTGCTCTTTCACCTCATTCCAGCAATGTCTGCATGTCTGAGCATCAATGCTCAGACATTATTTTACATTAGACCAAAGTATGCCTGGAGTGCTCTGAATCATAGAATCATAGAATCATAGAATCATAGAATCATAGAGTTGGAAGAGACCATAAGGGCCATCGAGTCCAACCCCCTGCCAAGCAGGAAACACCATCAGAGCACTCCTGACATATGGTTGTCAAGCCTCTGTTTAAAGACCTCCAAAGTAGGAGACTCCACCACACTCCTTGGCAGCAAATTCCACTGTCGAACAGCTCTTACTGTCAGGAAGTTCTTCCTAATGTTTAGGTGGAATCTTCTTTCATGTTGTTTGGATCCATTGCTCCGTGTCCGCTTCTCTGGAGCAGCAGAAAACAACCTTTCTCCCTCCTCTATGTGACATCCTTTTATATATTTGAACATGGCTATCATATCACCCCTTAACCTCCTCTTCTCTAGGCTAAACATGCCCAGCTCCCTTAGCCGTTCCTCATAAGGCATCGTTTCCAGGCCTTTGACCATTTTGGTTGCCCTCCTCTGGACACGTTCCAGTTTGTCAGTGTCCTTCTTGAATTGTGGTGCCCAGAACTGGACACAGTACTCCAGGTGAGGTCTGACCAGAGCAGAATACAGTGGCACTATTACTTCCCTTGATCTAGATGCTATACTCCTATTGATGAGGCCCAGAATTGCATTGGCTTTTTTAGCTGCCGCGTCACACTGTTGGCTCATGTCAAGTTTGTGGTCAACCAAGACTCCTAGATCCTTTTCACATGTACTGCTCTCAAGCCAGGTGTCACCCATCTTGTATTTGTGCTTCTCATTTTTTTTGCCTAAGTGCAATACTTTACATTTCTCCCTGTTAAAATTCATCTTGTTTGTTTTGGCCCAGTTTTCTAATCTGTCAAGGTCGTTTTGAAGTGTGATCCTGTCCTCTGGGGTGTTAGCCACCCCTCCCAGTTTGGTGTCATCTGCAAATTTGATCAGGATGCCCTTGAGTCCATCATCCAAGTCGTTGATAAAGATGTTGAATAAGACCGGGCCCAAGACAGAACCCTGTGGCACCCCACTAGTCACTCTTCTCCAGGATGAAGAGGAACCATTGATGAGCACCCTTTGGGTTCGGTCAGCCAGCCAGTTACAAATCCACTGAGTGGTAGCATAGTCAAGACCACATTTTACCAGCTTCTTTACAAGAATATCATGGGGCACCTTGTCAAATGCCTTACTGAAATCAAGGTAGGCTATATCCACTGAGTTCCCTTCATCTACCAGGCTTGTAATTCTGTCAAAAAACGAGATCAGGTTAGTCTGACATGACTTATTTTTCAGAAATCCATGCTGACTATTGGTGATCACAGCATTCCTTTCTAGGTGCTCACAGACTGTTTTCTTAATGATCTGCTCCAGAATCTTCCCTGGTATTGATGTCAGACTGACTGGGCGGTAATTATTTGGGTCCTCTCTTTTCCCCTTTTTGAAAATAGGGACAACATTTGCCCTCCTCCAGTCTGCCAGGACTTCGCCTGTTCTCCAGGAATTCTCAAAGATGACTGCCAGTGGTTCTGAGATCACATCTGCCAGTTCTTTTAATACTCTTGGATGCAGTTCATCTGGCCCTGGAGACTTGAATACATCTAAACTAGCCAAGTATTCTTGTACTATCTCCTTAGTTATTCTGGGCTGTGTTTCCTTTGCTGAATCATTTGCTCCAAATTCTTCAGATCGGGCATTGTTTTCTTTATCGGAGAAGACTGAGGCAAAGAAGGCATTGAGGAGTTCAGCCCTTTCTGTGTCCCCTGTTTGCATTTCACCATCTTCTCCTCTGAGTGACCCCACTGTTTCTTTGTTCTTCCTTTTGCTACGAACATACCCATAAAAGCCTTTTTTGTTGCTTTTAACCTCTCTAGCAAGCCTGACTTCATTCTGTGCTTTAGCTTTTCGGACTTTGTGTCTACACGTGCTGGCTATTTGTTTGAATTCCTCTTTGGTGGTTTCCCCCCTTTTCCATTTTTTGTACACATCCTTTTTTAATCTTAACTCAATTAAAAGTTCTTTAGATAGCCACCCTGGCTTCTTTAGGCCCCTTCCATGTTTCCGTCTCATTGGTATTGCCTGACGTTGTGCTTTTACTATCTCCCTCTTAACAAACTCCCAGCCATCATGAACTCCCTTTCCTTTTAGTATTACTGTCCATGGGATCTCACCCAGCACTTCCCTAAGTTTTATGAAGTCGGCTTTCTTAAAGTCAAGAAATTGAGTCCTAGTATGCTTGGCTGCTCCTTTCCGCTGTATAGTAAACTTCAGCAGAGCATGATCACTCGCGCCTAATGATCCTTCCACTTCTACCCCACTAACCAGCTCATCAACATTGGTTAGGACCAGATCTAAAATGGCTGTTCCTCTTGTTGCTTCTCCCACTTTCTGGACAATGAAGTTGTCTGCAAGGCCAGTGAGGAATCTGTTTGATCTTATGCTCTTGGCTGAGTTTGACATCCAACAAATATCCGGGTAATTGAAGTCCCCCATTACTACTATCTCCCTTCCTTTTGCATGCTTGGCCATCTGTTCCAGGAAGGCATCATCTATGTCCTCCGTTTGGCTTGGGGATCTATAGTAAACTCCCACAATGAGGTCTCTGTTATTCTTCTCTCCCTTAATTTTGACCCAAATGCTCTCACTTTGGCTTTGAGGTTCTAAATCTTGGATCTCTTCACAGGTATACACATCCCTGACATATAACGCCACTCCTCCTCCTTTCTTGTCTGGTCTGTTTCTCCGAAATAGATTGTATCCCCCCATTATTACATTCCAATCGTGGGACTTATCCCACCAGGTTTCAGTGATGCCTATTATGTCATATTTAGTTTGCTGTACCAAGAGCTCAAGCTCATCTTGTTTATTTCCCATGCTTTGCGCATTAGTGTACAGACATTGAAGTCCATTAATCATTCCCCCATGTCTCTTATTTAAGGATTTTTTCCTCCCACCACTAGGTCTGCGTGCTGTTTGCTCCATTTGGTCTATGACATTTGGATGATCATCTTCATCAATTGATAGACTCCTACCTTCAGGAGCACTGTCTCCCTCCCCCACATTAGTCAGTTTAAAGCCCTCCTGATGAGGTTTCTGAGATTTTTGGCAAAAACATTTCTCCCAACCGTTGTGAGGTGCAGCCCATCGCTTGCCAGAAGTCCATCTTCAAGAAACTGCAGTCCGTGATCTAAGAATCCAAACCGTTACTGTTTACACCATTTGCGAAGCCAGCTGTTCACTTCCACTATTTTTCCCTCTCTCCCTGGGCCACGTCGTTCAACTGGGAGGACAGATGAGATGACAATTTGTGCATTTAATTGCTTCAATTTCCTGCCCAGAGCCTCGTAGTCTCTTTTGATCTTCTGGAGGCTATTGCTTGCAGTGTCATTGGTTCCCACATGAACCAAGAGGAAGGGGTATTTGTCAGTGGGTTTTATGATTCCTTGCAGTCGTTCAGTTACATCTTGGATCTTAGCCCCGGGGAGACAGCACACTTCCCGAGACATCTTGTCAGGCCCACAGATCACTGGCCCCTGGGGTCACAAAGAGTTGGACATGACTAAACGACTAAACAACAACAACATGTCTTAATAACTGGATTACCATTTTCTTTTATGTCATGTTATTTTTAAATTTTATTTATAAATCTCAAAAGAAATTATTGCAACATTTCCTAATTAACCATCAATTAACTCCATCCTGCCAATGTTTTCCCCATTTTTCCAAATATTGCTGCATATTATAGTTATTCTATGTCTTTATCTCCACCACAGTATTTTCAAATATATATGTTCTACTGCTGTTCTTACTCTAAGCTTACTTGCATTTTAACATGTTTGCTTTTAAAAAAACAAAACAAAACAAAACCACACCAATCTACAAACATTGAAGGGATGGAGGTGATATCTGATTCAGTTTGCATTTTAGAGGCAAACCTACCTAATTTGCACGTTCTGAAACAATGCTGCAAACTGCCCTGTGATCCTCAGATGAAGGGCGGTTTAGAAATCTAATGAATAATAAAAATAAACCCACAAACGGAAACACAGCCAACCTTCGAGATTCTCACTTCTTTGAATTTTGAAGTGTGGTTCTCCAGCCAAGTAATGCGAATAAAGATGCATATATTGGAGTAGCATGTGCATAAAAAATGCATACCTTAGTGAAAAAGACATTCAAATGGGCATTATATTCAGGGGGAAATGCTTTGCAGAAAATGTGCATGTTAGGGGAAATTGCATAAAAATGTGTATTAGGAGAAAGTCCTACTAAAATGCTGGCGAGCACCCAATAATGTTTAATTTCAAAGTTGGTAACACTACATAAAAGGCTTTCTCTGAAACTTCCTAATACTCATGGGATGTCAAGAGTGTAACAGATCATGCCAGTTTTGTTCACTTTCCATCATCACACACAGGTGGCAAAATTCAGGTTCTTGGCACAGAATTCAGGTTCCATTGACACCGTATTTTGATTCACACACACTTAGTGCAAGGTACGCCCCAGCTCTGGTTTCAGGGCAGGAAAGTTTTCAGCAGCAACAACTCCAGTTCCTAATTCGTGAGTTTTGCTGTAGCCTGAAATTGACCTGATTTTGCCTTAAGCCACATTGGATTCCTGCCCGTTCCTTGCTTCTGTGACCTGTGCTGCAAATTGAAGAGACATCTTCATCAAGCCGTCCGTGGTGATGCCTTACACCGCTAACTCCCAGCCCCTTGGTGTGTAGGAAGAGTTTAAATTATTCCTTGTAATGTGCATTAGCTAGCACTTATCTATGCTGGATTTCCTCTGCCGTCCTGTTGCCCAGCTACAGTTGGGTCAGATCTTTCAGAAGTGCTTTGCCTGTCCCCATAGTCTTGGCTAGCCTACATAATTGTGTCATCGGGACATTTTAACATCCCTTGCTCCCAGGTCACCAAGAAACTTCGCTTAATGAGAATACCAGGACATTCTGAGGAACAGAGGGAAGGGAAATAAATTCCTTTGCACTGGGATGGTGATGAATTGAATTTCCTTTTGCAATTTATTTGAAATGCAATTTAATTAAAGGGCACCAGGGAGGCTAACTACTCTTTATGCTAACCTGTCAGATTCCCAACCCCACCCCAGCTCCAACTGGACCTCTTTCTGTGCAAATCTCACGGGGAGGGAAACAGGGGAGAATTCACACTTGCCTTGCATGTAAAAACAACAGGTTCAATCTCAAGCATCTCCTTCAAAAAACACTCAGGTAGCATAAGAAGAACCTCCTGGATCAGGGCAATGACCCATCTGGTCCGCCACCCTGTTCTCACAGTGACTGGGAAACCCACAAGCAGGATTCAAGCACAGGAGACTCTCACAGAGTTCTGTGTGAACTCTCTCCTGGAGAGCCAGTGTGGTGTAGTGGTTAAGAGCGAGAGACTTGTGATCTGGTGAACTAGGTTCGCTTCCCCGCTCCTCCACATGCAGCTGCTGGGTGACCTTGGGCTAGTCACACTTCTCTGAAGTCTCTCAGCCTCACTCACCTCACAGAGTGTTTGTTGTGGGGGAGGAAGGGAAAGGAGAATGTTAGCTGCTTGGAGACTCCTTCGGGTAGTGATAAAGCGGGATATCAATTCCAAACTCCTCCTCCTCCTCTTCTTCTTCTTCTTCTCTCCTCCTGTGGTTTCCACAGAAGCATTCTGAAGGTGGCCTTCAGAAGCATTGTTGCAGGACTGAACTCCCCACCCATCAGCTGATGCACAGGTAGCTCTGCTTTGTGCAGGGATTAGTGATGTGATGCATCAGCAGGTGATTCAGCTGCATCTCTACCTGCCCGACACCTCAGGCCACATATGATGTCAGGTGTGGGTCAAGTGGGCATCATTTTTTTTAAGCTGCTCCACACTCCAAATGAGCTAATTTCACCCCAAGGCCCAGGGGTCGTGGGTCCAGAGAATGTGAGATTCTTCAGCAGGTACGGGTTTTTCTTATCCGTGCGTGCCGTGCTGGATGTACCAAAGCTCTTAATGTACCTTCCAAAGAAAATGGCGGAAGGGTGAAAAAATACGTCTTTAGTAAGTGGAACAAATTCCCAGTTAATAATGTGCACTTCTCGCTATTGCTTTTATAATTTCATCTGCCTTTAGAAAACATTTCTACAGCGGAAGTCTGTTTTATTTTATTTTTTAAGGTCTCTATTTTTAGTGGTATTATCCGTGCTACATATTAGATCCAGCTTCAAAAATAAAGTTCCACAGTTTTAAAGTTTGCTGCCTGTGGTCATATTTCACACAGCACTTCAAGGTGCATGCACCCAGCCTGCCTTTCCTTTGATCATCATTCTACAGGTCAGAGGGCTTGGGATAGTGTGTCTTCCTGTGGAACATCACAAATAGGGGAAGGTGCAATGGGTTAGATAACTGTTCTGGGTTAGGCAGGTTCGTTGAAGTAAGGGCAGCAAAAAATGCAGCCAAGACGCTCAAGTCATATCTAAGGCGTTAGTGACCTTCGCCACCCACCCAGCTTGGCATCATCAGAAAATTTGATGAGCATCCACTCCACTCCTTCATCCAAGTTATTTATAAAGCTAGTGACTAGTAGTATAAACACTGAGAACTGGGAAACACTGGCCTGAGAGTGCTCCAATTGGAGAACAGCCTTTACCAAAGGTGTCATGGGCTTTGAAGACACTCAAACTCAGGACACAAGGGAGAAACGTGCCAGGAGGAAGGCATGCTTGGCAAATCCACACTGTGATCAACTCCCACCTGAAACCTATGTCCCCACTGTGGAAGGACGTGTGGATCCAGAATTGGCCTCCACAGTCACTTACAGACTCATTGTTAAAACCTTGTTTATGGAAGACAATCTTGCTTGGCTGTGAGTGATAGAAGAAGAAGAAGAAGAAGAAGAAGAAGAAGAAGAAGAAGAAGAAGAAGAAGAAGAAGAAATCTTCCATGAATTTGTCTAATCCGCTTTTAAAGTCATTTAAGCTGGTGGCCAAAACTGTTACCTTTGGGAGCGAATTTCATAGTTTATGCATCATATGGCTATGTACCTTTTTTGACCTGAATCTGCCACCACTTGGTATCCCAGGATGAGGCTGGGTTCTAGAATATTGAGGGATGGAGAAACCCTTTTTCTTCATCTCTCTCTCTCTCTCTCTCTCTCTCTCTCTCTCTCTCTCTCTCTCTCTCTCCTGTTGGGTAGCTAGGCTGTATCATACCAAATCAAAAATTGTCCCCTCTCTGTAGACAAACCATTAGTTTACCTGGACACATGGAACTCCACAAGAATCTTACAAAGACAAGCAGTAGCGTTTTGCTTGGATTGTGAGCCCCAATGTCTGTTTTAGGAGGGGGAGTTTCTCCCTTGACATTTTCACAGCACTGAAAGGAACAGGAGGGACTGATGACTCCCATCTCAGCAGAGACAAAGAGGTGATTCTGCCCCAGCGGGCTTTGATGAACCTTGGCATCTAGCCACCACTCGTACTTACAGTCCCTTCCACTCCCACATATCTGCAAGAAAGCACGAGAATGTTTTGTGCATCAAATCCATATTAATGCCTGCATACCAAAAAAAGTGTCGTTTTGCCCCCAAACTCTTTTGCATTGTTAGAACAATGACCTACTATTGTGCTAATTTTCTGCACAAATAAAAGAGAGATATAGCTGATAGAGGAGCAAATGTGCTCCTTTTAATTTTAATTTCTTAAAAACTTGTAGTAGTAAAAAACCCCAAAACAACCCTCTGTATCTTAATGCATTATGTGCTTTGCCAAGTTTTGTCAACAGAAAAAGATCAATCAATAAATGTGATTATAATTTCTGTTCATCTTGCTTACCACATTCTGTTTTAATTGCCCTGAAAGATAGACAACTGGCTTCAATGAAGCTGTCTTTACTGCTTAAAGTGTTGCACTGCTTTTATTCCAAGTACAGTAGAAGAAGAAAATAAGGGGAAATATTATAATGAAAACTAAGGGATCCTAGACCTGGAATGGTTTATATGTGGCAACAGAGGGAAGGTTGTAGTTCATTATACCCACTGTGGATGGGTTAAAACACAACAGATTTAAATTTAAGAAATGTAAGACCAGACTTGGAGCTGGTTCAAAGCATCATTTTATATAAACAGTGGGTTGGGTCCAAACTTAGTCACAGTTAGAGAGAGACCCGCTGGAATCTATTGGACTTTAGTTTGTCATGACTTAGATCCCACAGATGACTCTAACCATGACTAAGTATTAATTCAGCCCAGTGTTCAGTAAGGCAACATAGTGTAAGTGCCTCTGCTAAAAAACATTTGCCATTTCCTCAAAGTATAATATTTGTATAAGTGTGTACAGGTAAGACAGTTTGCCCCTAAATACAGTAGTTTGTTTTCAAGACGAGATCAAAATGATATGCGAAACCACAGGAGGCATTTAATGTTTAAATTAAACTTCCTTATCCTGAGAAGCAACTTCCCAGGAAAACCCCATTTCCCTATCTTCTCAAATACAGTGGTACCTCGGGTTACAAATGCTTCAAGCTACAGATGCTGAAGGTTACAGACTCCGCTAACCCAGAAATAGTACCTTGGGTTAAGAACTTTGCTTCAGGATGAGAACAGAAATTGCGCAGCGGTGGCAGTGGGAGGCCCCATTAGCTAAAGTGGTGCTTCAGATTAAGAACAGTTTCAGGTTAAGAACGGACCTCTGGAACAAATTAAGTACGTAATCAGAGGTACCACTGTAGTGCTTTTTTCTGGGGGGTACTCAAGGGAACTTTCTCTCCCCTGCAAAAGTTAAAAGTGTGGCACTCACTGAACAACTTCATGGTGAGTACCAGTAACCTTTCTTTCTAAAAAACAAAGAAAAACAAAAACACACTGTTCACAGGTACTATTTGTACTGCCATTCTTTCATAATTGTGGCTTGTTTAATATGAATACCCTGGTGTTCTCTCATATATGTGTGTTGCTGCCTCACATGTGGCTTTTTAAAATCTCAAAACTACGTAAACTCTTTTGGTGCGAATGTGTTTTTCTTGTGGTTGCACTGCATCATAGGTTTCATAGTGCTGGTAATGAGATCATGTTGTGGGAAAGGGGTGAAATATTGTGAGACTGATGATGTGGGGGGGACGGGACACCCACACTACTCCTTTCAATTGCACTGGGGGTGGGGGTGTGAGAAGAATACTACAAAGCTTCCTGAATGAATGTAAGCTATAAAATTCAACAAAATGTAAGATTCAGCTAGAAATGGCATAGTGTTTTAGAGCACCGTCCTGCTTTATCAAATGGCAACTGTATTCATATCAATAAGTTTCATATAAATGCCATCCAAAGTCTTTCCAAAATAAAATGACGCTCTGTGCAATTGATAGACAACTTGTGCAACAAACTGGCTCAGTGCAGGGACAGGAAGAACCTCGGCTTCGGCACAGTATACCTGAAGGAGCGTCTCCATCGCCATCGTTCAGCCTGGACACTGAGATCCAGCTCTGAGGGCCTTCTGGCGTTTCCCTCACTGCAATAAGTGAGGTTACAGGGAACCAGGCACAGGGCCTTCTCAGTAGTGGCGCCCGCCCCGTGGAACACCCCCTTGTCAGATGTCAAGGAAACATATCTTGACTTTTAGAAAATATCTGAAGGCAGCCCTGTTTAGGGAAGTTTTTAATGTTTGATGTATTTATTGTGTTTTTAATATTCTATTCTATTGGGAGCCGCCCAGAGTGGCTGGGGAATCCCAGCCAGGTGGGCGGGCTATAAATAATAAATTGTCGGTATTATTATTATTATTATTATTATTATTATTATTATTATTATTAGGATTCATTCCCTGTGTCGGCTCCTGACCCATACACAGCTGTTGGATGAAAGCGGATACTGGTCAATGGGCTAGGCTGCTGGATATGGCTGCAGCTGGAGGAGAAGCCAGCAGTTTGTCTGCCTTTACGTATAGTGTAATTTCCTATGAATTATTGAGCGCATTCTGCGATCGGAGGTAGGCTTCGCCTCTCCCCTGCTGGAGGTCATCAGAAGTCTAGCCGCCCACTCTGTCCCCAAAAGCATTAGGCAGCTGTCCCAAAGCCCCTATCTTTGCATGACTGCCTCCTCATCCCAACACATAGCCATGTAGCCCCTATAATGGAGAACTGCATGTATTATTAAGCAGCTGAAAGCACTTGTACAAGGCTGACGGCACACATGACTTATTTACGCTGACCTAAAATAGCTGCACTTTAAGTGATACAAACACAGAAGACTTTAAAGTGCTCCGCCAAGAATTGTAAATAAAAAAGAGAAACCCGTTGGCTAATTCGTTGGGAGGCGGGGGGGGGGAGGAAATAAAAATAAAATAAACCCAATGTTGTTTTCTTATAAAAATGAATGTGGTAACTGAAAAACAACACCACACGCATCATCCGGCCCTTTCTTCTTACCTGAAGAGACATTAACTCATTTGATCCATGTGGGCCTCAGCATTAGCATCTATTTAGCAGCCCTCCTTCCTAGTTTCAATACCACAAGGTGGTTCCAGTGGGTTTCAATGCTCTCATGCTTGCTGGGTTAGAAAAGCACTCGTTTTTTCACCTCTTTGAAAGGCATGAGCCGGCAGCCCCGCTATTCTTGAGGGTGGAGGTTTGATGACTCTGTTTTAGCTATCCTATGGCTCATGAAGGCGAAAGGCAGAAAACAGTTTGGTTCCATTATCACTCGCTTGGCAAGGAGGACACAGCTACTAAGGATCCCACACCTTTACTCTAGAGAAGGGCTCAGCTTTGCTTCTGAATCAGAATAGAGGTCAGTACAGGGGCACCCTGGGAAAAGATTTAAGTGTCTATGGTTTATGTTCTGCTGATGCAGAAAAGGCAGATACATATCACTCTCTCTCTCTCTCTTTAGTTAATCCCTGGTGGATATATATATATATATATATATATATATATATATATATATATATGAGAAACCTTTAAAGATTACTTAACCATTTTAATATAAAAGTCTAACTTACACAAAATTTAATTTAATTTATTTTTACACCAGCAGCTGTCAGTTCAAAGAACAACAACACAGTGGGCCATCTGTCCTTAATTTCATCAATCTACTGTAGGCTGTCACATGACAGTGCAAACTTGGACAAAAACGTGTCACGTGACTGGCTCCAGCCACTTTTAAGCCATTCTGTCATATGCAGTCAGATTTAACTGCATCATGCAGGCAACAAGCCCATCCAAATCAGAGGCGGCGGCGGCAGAAGCAGCAGCATACCAGCCTCCCGTGAACCAAACCAGGGATCAACATAACCGGAATCTGAACTGCTCTTCTTCCTCATCCCCCACTCCTTGTACTCCCCTCTCATTTCTTTCAATCTGAAGAACAAACATTTTCAATTTTTAATTCGGACCTATAAACTGATCCAAAAATCTAAGTGCTCCTCGTGCAAAAATCTCGTTTCTCCTGGTTTTATAACGTCAAGGAAATTTTGCACCCTGAAGGAGCAACGTGGAGCTGGGGAATTGCTGAAATATATATATAGGCATGTCTGTTCCCAGATGTTCTCTGTCCCTCTTCTTAAAAGACGGTGGTCCTGTTTTCCAAAATTCTTAGCTTAGTAAAGCATAATCCAGAACTCCTTTTTTAACAAGGCAAATACATAAAGAATAGATTGTTATTATTATTATTATTATTATTATTATTGCATTCATATCCCAGTCTACTTCTAATGAGGACGAGGTGAGGTATACCTTTTCCCTTCTTCCCACTGTATTCTACTTTTGAAGAAGTTGAGGCTGAGATATCTGAGTGGGAATCTGGAGGTGCTTTTGTGCATTGCTGAACAACGTCCACAACACTACTGGATTTCAACTGGACTCAGAGCTGAGTTGTGCCCCTGAGCATGGGAGTGAACATCACTCCCATGTCCTTTTTGCTCAGTTAAAGAAAATAAAATACAGTGGTGCCCCGGAAGATGAATGCCTCGCAAGACGGAAAACCCGCTAGACGAAAGGGTTTTCCGTTTTTGAGCTGCTTCGCAAGACGATTTTCCCTATGGGCTTGCTTCGCAAGACGAAAACGTCTTGCAAGTGTTCCGGTTTTTTTTCGCTCCCCCCCTTTTTCTAAGCCGCTAAGCTGCTAATAGCCTTTTAGCCGCTAATCCGCTAATCCTTTAATAGCCGCTAAGCCTTTAATAGCCGCTAAACCGCTAATAGCGCTAATCCGCTAAGCCGCTAATAGGGTTGCTTCGCAAGAGGAAAAAACCGCTAGACAAAGAGACTCGAGGAACGGATTAATTTTGTCTTGCGAGGCACCACTGTAAAAAGGAGAGGTAAGTGGGGGGGGGATGAGAAAGTGGTAGGAGAAGAAAGGGGGAAATGGAAGTAGAACAGTTGGAGGCTGCTCTAAAGGGACAAATGAAACACCAATTTCAGTCTGTCTTAAAATCATAGAATTGTAGAGTTGGAAAGCATTCTGAGGACCATCAAAGTCCAATCCCCTGCAATGAAGGAATATGCAGCTGTCAAACCTGCAACAGCTTCACACTCTAACCAACTGAGCTACCTTTAGCCACTCTGCCTTCTTTCTTACAACAATTGTTAAGATATTCCGTTCCACCTTAAGAGAAACAGGCTGTTGTGTGTCACATGCCTGTTTACATTCCAGCACAGCTTGCTGGGAACTTCCTTTTGTGTATAGCTTTTGCTTATGCTGCTCACTTGGACACGAAGGGGAGAAGACATGTTTTTCCCTTTGTCCTGATGCTGAATAAAATGCCTGTAAATACGCTTTACACAGCCTCTATCTGCCCTTCTGTTGCGAAGAGTTTACTCTGCTGGCTTGCGTGCTCAGCCTCTGAAGATCTCTGAAGCTCGAGTCGCAGTTACATGCTGATCCAAGGACCGGAGATTGCCAGGCATTGCCAGCCGGGGGCCTGCCAATTGCCCCCGTTTCCTTGGACGCATCCCAACACCAACCTCACAGTGATAAGGAAAGTCCAAACATGATACCAACAAAGTTCTCAAATGGGGGAAGAAGCAGAACAATGGAAGTTATTCTGCAGGGCAAGAAAACTTTTGAGGAATCGGAGGATGGCATTCATCACAGCGCTGGCGCTTGCCATGTTTAGCTGCATTGACCCTTCATGTTATGTAAGGGACAGGAAACAAGAGTGGCTCTTGCTGTGTCATAAGGCTGGACACTGCTGGGAACAAGATGCTGATCTACATACATAAAGCACCATATTCCCCTATACCATCATCACATAAATATATACTGGGTTCTTTCCCTGAAGGGAATACCAATGTCCTCTGAAAGGAAGGGAAACAGATTCAAGAGAAGGCTCATCAGATTTTTCTAAATTAAAAAAAAATAAAAAATTGTCCAGTAGCACCTTAGAGCCTAACTAAGTTTGTTCTGGGTATAAGCTTTCGTGTGTATGCACACTGTGTATCTGAAGAAGTTTATACCCAGAACAAACTTAGTTGGTCTCTAAGGTGCTACTGGACAATTTTTAATTTTTTAAAAATTTATTTCGACTGCGTCAGACCAACACGGCTGCCTACCTGAATCCAGATTTCTTTTATTTAGGTAAATAGGATCCAACCCTTGGTTCGCACCAGAAAGTCGGGGGGATTGCTTGCATCATTTTCCAAAACAAACACTATCCTGCTTATTGTCCTTTCCCAGTGTAAGTTCCAGGCCCCTGAATATACAACTTGGCCTGGGCGAGGAACATGGGAAAGCTGGCCAGTTCCCCATCAAATTTCTCTGGCAGGGCCACTGGGTACTTGCCTGGAGCTGGGGCGTCGGCCCCAGGAGCTGGTAGGATGTCCAACCACTGCTGAAGCACCATAACCACATCGCTTAGCTGCTGAATGGTGTGGGTCAGGGCCTGGTTCTCCTGGGCCAATGCCACCAGCGCAGCTGCCTGGTCAGCCATGGCCTCTGATTCTTCCCGAACGCACCCCAACGAAGGGGGAGTGCGGGTGTGGCGGGAGCAAACTGTGCTGGTCCGGGGGGAGGTTACCGCGGGGCGAGGTCCAAGACCTGAGTTGAGGGTCGGCAGACAGTCCTCCACGGGCGAAGCGGGGTCCACAGCGAGGAGCTGGGCAAGGACAGGAACTCTGGGGGAACAGGACTGGATGCTGGCTGAAACAGCTCTTCAACGACGTTGCTCCCGCAACCTGGGACCGGCTGACTGGCCTTTATCTTCTCTGAGGCCAGGGGCGGTCCCGGCCCCCAGGTGACCCACCTCTCCTGGCCTTAAGGCGAGCACTCCTCCTGGGAGAAACCAGTTCCCTCCGCCTCTCTGCTCTGAGCCTCTGCAGCTCAGGAGAGGCTGGAGGGTTACTGGACCCAGGGGGAGACTCAGTTTCCCCTGACAGGGCTGGGAGAGGCGCACCTGTAGGCAATGCGTCCTCAATCGCCTCCGGAACCAGAGTAGATTCACCTGGTGCCTGCTCCTGAGGATCCGGCACAGGTGCAGGCGCTTCAGAATCAAGGCCCTGCCCCAGCTCAGCCGGCCCTGGAGGCGGGGACTCCTGTGCAGGCTGGGATTCCTCCGGTTCAGCCTCTGAATCGGATTCCCAGGCCATCACAGTAAGGATTCTAGTGGAAGCATGGTTGGCTATGGAATAAAATGGCCAATTGTGCATTGCCAAAAGGGAAGAAATGCATCGCCAGATAAGAGGACAAAAGAGGGCACAGATTTGCATATGCTAATGTGTATGTGTGTAATAAGTGTGTGTGTGTGTGTGTGTGTGTGTGTGTGTGTGTATATTACACACACACAAATACAGACATAATTATATATAGAAATACAATGCTTCTCACTACATAGCAAGACAGACAAGGAACAGGTGGCCTGGGCAACTGCTAAGTCTGCTCTCCAGGTGCTAACTGCTGATGGAGAATGGCAAGGCCACCAGCTTTCCCACTTTAGGGTTCTTTATCTTGAAACTAGCCTTGGACTGGGCAGTGAGGACTGACCTCTGACAGCCCTTCCAATAGAGGACAGTCCATTGTTAAGTAGGAGGACATGGCTGCTCTACAAGAGTTGAGTTAGGGCACCCAAATTGCAGAATACCTTCCTCTCTTTATCCTCCAGACTTTGCTCCTGCCAGGTCTTTATACGAAGTTTGTTTCGTCTGTTCTGCCTTCCTCCATTGCATCCTGCTTGATGTTGTGGTTTTATGGCAATATTTGTGGTTACGGTTGTTGTGAGTGATGTGTTTGTGTTAGAAGGGTGGGGCAGAAGAAGTTCTCCTAGAAAGAAAATAGATGTACCCTCCATCTGATCTGCTGGGGCTCTTGCAGTCTCTTACAGGGCACAGACAAACCACTTTGCAACATTAATAATTCCACAAATGTTGACCTGGCACCTTAACCTGTGGAATAACCACAGAAATGTCTCATCTCTTCAAGGCAGGTCCTTCCATTGCTTTGCAGCTGAAAGGAAAGGAGTTGAATTTCAAGCCTCTTCACTGCAAAGTGGGCAGATGGAATGGGGAAGGAAGTTAAAGAATGCCCAAAGTATTCTTTAGGGGTAATGGAGAAAGTCACAGCTTTATTTGCTTAGCCCGATCCTCGCTCCCAAGAAAGTGCAAGAGAGATTCAGGCGGAAAGGGGTTGTAATTAAAATACAGATCAAAAAGTCACATTTTTCAATTTGCCATGTTAAAAAAATAACAATCATCTTGTCATATTCTCTTTAAATAACAGATGGTCAAGCATGACTAATAGATCGCTGACTGATGGAAATATGCAAAGTCTTTTCATTTAGAGAGGGTTTCTTTCTTTTTTTTAATTAGCTAAAGCAACACGGCAATGCCAAATATTCAACAGGAATTTCAAGGCTAAATGTCTTTGTTTAATGTAAAAACGCTGCCAGTCACCCACATCTGGCCTTAGGAAGTGTATCTATTGTATACCTAAGTTTATTTCATACCCACATGTGTGTCAAACTGATCGTGATGGTTGGGGGGAAATCCGTCCCATCCAGGGAAGTTTCCTTGGACTTATACAAATTCTTGTGCATGTGTTTCTTTACGACATCCTTTAATCTTACGCCTTCCTAAATGTAATTAGACTAATACTATACCTGTACAGAAGGGCTACTGATTTATATTTGCATAGCGCAATGGCAGAAGCATAAATCAAAGTATTTGTGCTTTCCCCCCATTGTACTAAATCACAGAGAGCAATGCCTCTGCGGGTTGATAACTTCCTCCTTCCAGCTACGGAAACACCTACAGTAGATGGAGAGTATCCCAACCCAAGTGAGGAACATGAAACTAGAGATAAATAAAAGTCCACTCATCCTCTGGGAATCTGGCTGAAAGGATGGATGATTTAAAACCTACTAGTCTACGTTCTACTCAAAGGCTGCGTAAGGTTGACACCAAACACCTATCAACTGTTTAAACACCAACAAAGCCAGATTACACAAGTTTTTGGTCATGGAATAACTGGAATATGTTTGGCTTGACCTTCCTTGGCTTTTCTTGTCTGGAGAGTAAATCATGAAATTTCTAACTTTCCTACGACGGTGTCTGGGTCTCACTTTTTCAAAATCCTTGATAAATGGATGCCAATGGCAAGTACATCCTTCCATTTGCCAGACTTGTTTTCATTATTCTCTACATGTTTTCCTCAAAAACAAAAACCAAAGTGCTTTGTGCATAAATTTAACTTGACTCCCTTCTTTCACCTGCAGTGCAGAGTTACCCAAGTCTAGACAGGAAAGCAGACTGACATTAACACACACACACACACACACACACACACACACACACACACCATCTTGTAGAAGTGGCCTGAACAATAGTTACCCTTTCCAAATGTTTGCTTCCTGGGTTAAGGATGGAGAATGAGTTTGACGTTCCTTTTCTGTTTTCTAGACTATTTCACGGGCGATCTATATGAGTTTCTTTCAAAAGCATGGGTGATCTAAATAAATGGTGCTTTACCTGAGAGTTGCATGAGATAATACATTGATATTTGGTAAATTGCCTTTGCCTGGTGTAAAGTTAAGTTCCACAATGCAACACAGAAACAGAGTCTTCTGAGACCTTAAATATGGGAGTGGGGGGCAGTATGTTGGCATAAGCTTTCATGGGCCAGTGCTCACTTTACAGATTGATGGAACATCATCCTGCGTTTAGAAAATTTGTGTGATGTACACATATGTGTGTATATCAATGTTACATGGGTGTAGAAAGAAAAATGTGAGCAGTGGGGTTAGAGGGAAATAGAATGCAAAATTTTAAAAACCAGACCGTGATCATTATGTTTTTATTTATTTATTTTGTAAGCCGCTTTGAGTTTTATGATCAAGTGGCATACAAGTCTTGTGAAATAAAATAGTAATAATAAAATAATTATGCCAAGCTTAAAAGTAAAAAATAATGACAGTGACTACTCATGATAACACATCCTGGCATCAGCAAACTATTTAGCACCCATTGCAGGATAAAAACCCATTATCTCTATTCATGCCACAGCTGATAGACTTGATCTTCTCAATAAACTAGGAGGTCCACTTCCTTCCTTTTGCCACAGTGAAAGATCTGGTCCTCTTGTGATTCAAGCACCGAGTGAGTCTGAGGTCTCTCCCAGCATCTGCATTTAAATGAATTTCAAGTAGTTCTGCGGCTAAAGACTCTTCTTGACTGAAACCTTAGAGAGTCAGTACGCATCAGACTTCACAGTATTGAGTTGTATGGATAAGGGAACTTCAAATGTTCATAGGCTGGCACTGTAAACAACACCAGAAATTCAGCTGTCGATTCACAACAAATGGAGTAGTGTTAGTGAGGGAAGAATATCCCACTTTTTATTTCCAGAGGGATAGCCATTGATTGGGAACAGTGGATGAAGCGTTGTTTGGAGGCGGGTGAAACCCTGCAGTCAGACAGTGGTTATTCAGCGAAGCTCACTAGCTTGTTAAATCTCTAGCTTGGCAAAACCTACCTTTTATTTAATTTCAGTTATTGCTTAGTAGCAGCCCCATACCTCTATCGTGTCTCGTCTTAGTCACCTTTTCTCTAAAACAGTGATAGCCAGCAAGGTGCCACCCAACTCCCATCAGTCACAGCCAGCATGGCCAGAGCGCAAGGGATGATGGGAGTTGCTGTTCAACAGCCTCTGGAGACCAGCTCATTGGCTGCCTTTCCTCATAGGGGACTTGCTCCACAATCTCCTTTCTGGTTGCCCGTTTCTGAAACTTTCCCAGCCAAAGGGTCGCAATCTCCTCACTCATGCTCCAGAAGGAAAGTGGGTTGACATTCTGGAGGAGAAACACGAAGCTGTGTACGAAGAACGCTCTAGTGAACGAGTTCTCTATGATGAACCCCCTGAGGAAGAGCCTGAAGATACTAAATATGACTATGTTGATAACTACCAAGAAAATCTTAACTTGGAGGGAAAAGGTTTATGCGCTCGAGCTCTCTATGATTATCAAAGCTGCTGATGACATAGAGATTTCTTTTGACCACAAGAACAGTATCACGAGCATTGAGATGATTGATTAGGGCTGGTGGCATGGTTATGGTCCCAATGGTCACTTTGGGATGTTCCCAGCCAACTATGTAGAACTCAGTGAATAACATGTGAAGGCAGCCTTCTCTAGGGAAGTTCTTGATGTTTGATGAAGAGAAGAAGAAGAGTTTGGATTTGATATCCCGCTTTATTACTACCCAAAGGAGTCTCAAAGCGGTTAACATTCTCCTTTCCCTTCCTCCCCCACAACAAACACTCTGTGAGGTGAGTGGGGCTGAGAGACTGCAAAGAAGTGTGACTGGCCCAAGGTCACCCAGCAGCTGCATGTGGAGGAGCGGCGAAGAGAACCCAGTTCACCAGATTACAAGACTACCGCTCTTGACCACTACACCACACTGGCTCTGTTTTATCATGTTTTTAATATTCTGTTGGGAGCTGCTCAGAGTGGCTGGGGAAACCCAGCCAAATGGGCAGGGTATGTATGTATGTATAAATAAATAAATAAATTATTATTATTATTATTATTATTATTATTATTATTATTATTATGAGGCGTTTTGAGAGAGAACCAAAGTGACTTGCTTCCCCCACACCTTGACTTATCTATTGGGCTTTAGCACTTCATCCTGTTTATAATTACTTTGTGTCTCCCCCACCCCACCCCCAGACAAATCACTTGGATGTCTAAACTATAGGTCCACTGCCCACTTTTAAATGAAAGCATTGTTCTGAAACAGCAGTTCAGGCTTTCGCGCAGGGAAGCTATTGACGTGTGACTGCCAGGAGTCACCAAGGTCTCCTCCTCCTTGCTGCCAGGGACCAGGCAGAAGGGTTAGGCTCACATCACGGTCACCTCAGATGCAACATGTTTAATGGTGTCTGTTCACACATTCATCTGTGAGTCATTAAGTGTTTGAGTAATAAAGCCGATGAGGTAAGCGATGAATATGTAGATGAATCAGCCTTCACTTAAATGCCTCTTTTGAAAGTGTTGAATGACTTTCTATTCAGGCTGCCTTTTGGTCCAGGAAGGAAGGGGCTTTGTCTTCGCTGGGTAAAAGAAAACCTTGGAGACCCAATGCATCTTTGCAATATTGGTTTTGCTTACAAATGCACAAGCGTGGTGGCAAACCGAAGGTGGCAACGGATCTGCTTCTCTGGTTGCTTCCAAACAGGGCAGACTTGAGGATAAATAGCACCCTCAGCAAGGAGTGGACATGAGCATAGCAGCACTCTGCTCACCTGTCAGGAGTGAGCCGGCAGTAAATCACACCTTTTTAAAAAAATATTTATTCACAAAAACACAAACTGGTGTCAGGCCTAATGAGCACATCAAATCATCTCCAGCAGGCCTTGCCACAAATGAAGCAGCTGCTGACACTGAAGGCCTCTGCCTCTCCACAGCTGCCTAAGACCCCTCCTTTCCAAGTCCCCCCACAAGCAAACAGAGACTGTGTCTGCCTGTTGCCAATCTCTCCTCTGCCCTTTTCATGCCTCTTCTGGTTCAGGGAGACAAGGGGGAGGGGAGATGGAGCTTGTCACAGCAGGAGTGGGAGACAGTCATGGCTCTTCACCAGCTTGGCTCACCTCTCCCTCCTTTGCTTCAGCTTCTGCCTCTGATTCTGAACGTCTATCTGCCATAGCCCCTTCCTGCTCACTAAACCCTGTTACCTCCTCAGCTTCTAAAACCTCTTTCTCCCAGTCTTCTCTCTCTTCTCCCTGTGACCACTCTTCATTGTCCCACCACCAATCCCACCACCTTCTTCCCTTGGGGGTTCCCCAACTGGTTCTTCCCACCATTCCTCTGTATCCAACCAGTTCATGACTTCACCTGTTATTCCCAGCAACTGATATTCAGAGGCATACTGAAAGTGTAGGTAGAACATGGACATCATGACTGCATCAATAGAAGTATAGTGCCCAGATCATGGGGAACTCTATTCTGCCTTGGTCAGACCACACCTGGAATTCTGTGTCCAGTTCTGGGCACCACGGTCTAAAGAGGATGTTGACAAGCTAGAATGTGTGCAGAGGAGGGCAACCAAGATGGTCAAGGGCTGGAAACCAAGCCTTATGAGGAACAGTTGAAGGAGCTGGGTATGTTTAGCCTGGAAAAGTGGAGACTGAGAGGAGACAGGGTGGCTACCTTTAAATATCTGATGGGGGGGGGATGTCACATGGAAGATGGAGCAGCATGTTTTCTCCTGCTCTGGAGGGTAGGACCTGAACCAAACGATTCAAGTTACAAGGAAGGAGATTCCGGCAAAACATCAGGAAGAACTTTCTGTTGGTAAGAGCTGTTTGAGAGTGGGATGGTCTCCTTCAGGAGGCTGTGGGTTCTCCTTCCTTGGAGGTTTTTAAGCAGAGTTTGGATGGCCATCTGCCATGGATGCTTTAGCTGAGATACCTGCATTGCAGAGGGTTGGACTAGATGACCCTTGGGGTTCCTTCCAAGTCTGCAATTTTATGGTTCTGTTATTCTTTCCAAAGTGAGACTACCTCAGCTACTACAGTGGTACGTTACGTACTTAATTCGTTCCAGAGGTCCATTCTTAACCTGAAACTGTTCTTAACCTGAAGCACCACTTTAGCTAATGGGGCCTCCCGCCGCCACCTGCGATTTCTGTTCTCATCCTGAAGCAAAGTTCTTAACCCGAGGTACTATTTCTGGGTTAGCGGAGTCTGTAACCTGAAGCGTATGTAACCCGAGGTACCACTGTATTTTGAATTTATTTACATATGTTTTATCTTCTATCCATTTGAAGTGGCTCACACAACAGTTAGAAATACAACATTAAAAACCAACTCCAATGAAATGAAAAATCATATATATATATATATATATATATATATATATATATATATATATATATATATCATATCCCAAAGCTTCTTATGCAGAGAGAGCGATAACTAGTGCAGTATGTTTTCAACATGCATATGGTCAGATTTATTCCTTTATTCTAAAGTTAATTTACTAGGCACCTGCCTTGCGGCAGGAACACCATGTATAAAAGTGCAGCATTTTGCAAAACTTGCCACCATACTCAGAGGACATGACTGCAGCAATCTGCTAACAACTGTCCCAAAAAGAAAGGCCAAAAAGAGAGAGCGAAAGAAACAAAATGAAACACTGGATAGGCAAAGTGAGAGAGGCCCTCCCAATGCTCAAAGATGGAATGACCTGAATAGAAAGACCCTTACAAGCCAACAGCCACCAAAAGACCCTTGTGGACATCCTTGGGGAAGCTGTTCTGTAGATGGAGACTCAAGCACAGCAGAACTTTAAGGTAAGGTTGTGTGTGTAGAATTATAGATTTCGTGTTCCATAAGGCAATGATTATGTGATATACATATTTTCCTTCCAAGATCAAAGTCCTGTTGTTAATAGTTAAATATTCACAGATGCAAATGAGCTCTCGTTTGCATAAAGCGATAATTATTTTATTCATTAAGCCTCGGTAAATGTTGTCCTCAAATTCCATGCTAATTTTTGCTTTAGGGTTCCTGAGAAAAAGCGATCTTGTGAGTTGAACTGGGGGGGCTGGTTTTCCAAGAGAGGTACCTGCTTCTTTTCCTTCGCTTAAACAGCTCCAGCATTCTTCAGCAGACATGTCCGGCCTTGCCTGTTGTATCCGCTAAATGTCTGCAGGGAGATTCAGAGGAATAGTGATTCCTGCAAGGTCATCTGTCAATGCCAGAGGAGGAGGAGGAGGAGGAAGAGGGAAGGAACTGTCAATCTCCTTCTGTCTCCCCAAATGCGTCCCCCACCCCCTCACCCCAACCCCAGCCTGCCCCACCCCTGCCTCTTTGGCATGGATGGGGGACGTGTTGTGGTGGGCGAGACTCACCCTTCCTTCTTTGCCTCACCTCCCAAACACTACATACACACAGACACCCTTCCCCTGGGGCAAGAGAAACAATGGGGCAAGGAGGAGAGGCCGAGCTTGCACTCAGCTGCAGACACTTGATAAATGGGTGGGCAGGCAGCAAATGACAATATGCAGACAAGTGATATCATTTGCAAATGGATCTAGCAAAGGAAAAAGAGGAATGGTGTGTGTGTGTGTGTGTGTGTGTGTGTGTGTGTGTGAGAGAGAGAGAGAGAGAGAGAGAGAGAGAGAGAGAGAATGGTGGGGAGAGGGACAAAAGTCATGGACATTAGGGGGGGGGGAGGGAAGCGTCTCACTTCCAGGTATAAAGTGAATTGCAGATTTCAAAAGCTGGGAATGCCTTAGGTACTTGCTTAAGTGTACCTTTTTATGGTAAGGGAACTAATTTTCTACCTGAATATAGAAGATGGAAGCAAAATACTAAACTGCTAACAGCTTTCTGCTTCTTTGAGGAGAGGGAAAATGGCAGAAGATGTCAGGAGTGGAGGCCAGGGTCAAGAAGCAAGGAGATGTGGTGGCGGCAGCAGCAGCAGCTTCTGTTGAGATTTCACGGCATTTCGACTGCAGCAATTGAAGGAGAGCAGCAGGAAAGGACAGGAACTTCCCACTTTGCTTCAGGAGGCAAAACTGGAAGTGCCACTCCTGCTGGAGGCTGATCAGTTAGTGTTGCCCTTGTAGAAGTCAGCAGGGAGGAAGATGGGGACAGAACTGGACTTTGTTGGCTCTGCCTCTCATTGGCTCTGGCGCCACCTAGTGTTGGTCTCCCTGCTTTCTGCCCTATATCAGTGCCAATGGGCACTAGCCACCACTGGGTATCAGATTAGACAATGCTTTCACATGGAAATCCATCACATGTAGGCTCTGATGGCCATCAGTCAGTCTCTGATCTGGCTTCCCTCATTTTCAAAACCATGTAGCATTGGACACCCCGTTCCATCTCCAATCCTCCAGGGGCACCTTTTTGAGGAGGGCAAGTGGGGCCTGCTTTTGCGGAGTGCCATTCTTGAACTTTATTTCTTTGCTGTATATCCACATACCGTATGGTATATTAAAGACCTGTCTGGATGGCCTTGGATTCAAGAGCTAGAAAAGGCTCACAGGTTGCAGAAATTGGAGTTGTCAGGGTACATGAGATCATCTTGTTGGTGTAGTCAAGGTTTATCTTATCTGTTTGCTAAAGAGACAAGAGATTATATTCTAGCTTCTTGCAGAAACTCTTCTCATGAAGAAATCAAAAGGCTTTTCTTATATCATGTAGTGCCATGTAGTGATGTTTGCAGACAGACAATGCGAAACTGAACCTATTCCCCTAAAACTAGCCTTTTCAGCTAGTTGATGAATTATTATTATTATTATTATTATTATTAAACTCAAGGCCGTTTCCAAACCATTAAAAACATAATTAAAAAGCAATCAGACATTGAGAGAAGCAAAACTATATACGGTATATACGGTATATATAGAAAATCTAATAAAACCATACAAATAATTACAATAAAAACAGCACACCACCAGCCCTTTAATTAAATGCAATCCATTCCCAAAAGCCCGCTGGAACAAGAAAGTCTTCTGCCACCTGCTGGCAGAAGGACAATAAGGAGCAAGCCAGTCTAGCTTCTCTAGGGAGGGAGTTCCAGAGTCTGGGAGCAGCCACCACCAAGAAGGCCCTTTCCTGTATTCCTACCAAGTGTGCTTGTGCGGGTGGTGGGGTTGAGAGAAGGACCTCCCCCAAAGATCTCAAAACCTGGACTGGATGAGGAAGTATGGTCTTTTAGATAACTTGGACCTAAGTCATATAGGGCAGGAGTCAGCAACCTTTTTCAGCTGTGGGCCGGTCCATTGTCCCTCAGACCGTGTGGTGGGCCGGTCTATATTTTGGAAAAAAAATATGAACGAATTCCTATGCCCCACAAATAACCCAGAGATGCATTTTAAATAAAAGCACACATTTTACTCATGTAAAAACACACTGATTCCCAGACCGTCCGCGGGCCGGATTGAGAAGGCGACTGGGCCGGATTTGGCCCCTGGGCCTTGGGTTGCCTACCGCTGATATAAGGCTTTATAGGTGATAACTAGCATGCCTTTCTCTTGCTTACGCCCTCCATTGCCATGCTATGCACCCAAAAGATGTGAGCAAAATGATTTCTCTCTCCCTTCTTTTTCTTTTTATGGGATGCCAGCTGCAGAGGCCATTTTATAGCCCTTCCAATTAAAAATGCTAAAAATACAGATCAAATTGTCAGGCCTTCCATTAACTCCCTTAGTATCCTGCTGAATGCGGATCCTTTTCTGACTTTTATTGTGGACATGGACAGGAAGCATTTAAAAACCTGCCCAGCATTAATAACCTGACACTGTCCAGCACCTGCATTCCTCTCCCTCCAAATGGCCAGTTAATGACAGCATTTACTTTTAATGTCGTTTATTAAATTGCATCACCTGTAACAACCTTTCGTGCATTTGGCTTAGAACCTATTTCATTTCATTCCAGGCTCCCCACCATCACTACCACCACCACACACTTTTTTGTTCCCTCCCTGAGGGCAAAGCTTTCAGACCAAACTTCTCCAAGGAGCTCTGTTATTGAGAGAGAAAGAGAGACAGAGAAAGAGCTGGTCAAAGACAAGAAAATAAAATGAAATTGCATAATAGCCTTTCCTGTCTCTTATTTCTATACTTGCCTTTCATCACAATGACACCGCTGTACAATAAAACGTAGATGAGGAATCGCAGCGCTTCAAATGGGTCTCTTCTCCCCAGCTATCTTGGGTATGTGATGTTAGGCCTGATTTATGAATGCAGTCTGATACTGCCTGCCCGCCCCCCTCAATGCTCACACCTCAGACTCGTACATTTACTTGCAGCCAAGCAAGTGTAGAGTAGACAGAACCAAAATAACCACTAATGATTTTTGCACAGGGCAATGTTATTTATCTAAATGGTGTGTGCATAGAGCAAAGCAGCAGGATAAATATCATGTCAGGCACCCAGGTCTAAATGCTAGCGAAACCCAACAGCTTGCCACTGAAGAGGCAGCAAGTGCCTCAAGGACAAGAGACGACTGCAGCAGATCTTGGGAGCTTTATACCTGGCAGCAGCATGGGATAGGCTCTTTGAGATCACCTGATTCTTAGGAGAGGGAGGGGTTTTACAACTGGCGGTTTCCACCTCCATTCAGCAGTCCCGGTGGTGCACAGAACAGGAAACCAATGGCTGATCTCTGTGCTCCTTGTTCAAATCCATGGTGCTTGATATAATGAACGATCACCTATGTGGATACATGGGACAAGGGGCATGTGAATCTCAGCGTTGTATTTGTTTATAAAACATAGGAGAAGGGCTGTCTCTTTGGCGATCACTCGTAGCCGAGTAAGATTGTCTTACATAAACACGGTTTTAGCAATGAGTCTGTAAGTGAACGTGGAGGCCAATTCTGGATCCACACGTCCTTCCACGGTGGGGACATTGGTTTCCAGGCAGGAGTTGATCAAGGTGAGAGTTTGCCAAGCGTGCCTTCCTCTTAGCACATTTCTCTCTTGCGTCCTGAGTTTGAGTGTCTTCAAAGCCCATGACAACTTTGGTAAAGGCTGTTCTCCAACTGGAGCGCTCACAGGCCAGTGTTTCCCAGTTGTCGGTGTTTATACTACATTTTTTAAGATTTGCATTGAGAGAGTCTTTGAACCTCTTTTGTTGACCACCAGCACTACGCTTTCCATTTTTAAGTTCAGAATAGAGTAGTTGCTTTGGAAGACGATCATCAGGCATCCACACAACATGACCAGTCCAACGAAGTTGATGTTGAAGAGCCATTGCTTTGACACTGGTGATCTTTGCTTCTTCCAGTACACTGGCATTAGTTCGCCTGTCTTCCCAGGTGATGTGTAAATTTTTTCGGAGACACCTTTGATGGAATCTTTTGAGGAGTTGGAGATGCTGTAACTCAGCGGTAGAGCAAGTGCTTTGGAGGCAACAGCTTCCATATTCCAATCCCTGGGATCTCCAGGCTCCAGGTAGGGTTGGGAATGATTCTTCCCTGATATCCTGGAGAGCTACTGCTGATCCATGTCAAACATAGTGAGGGAGATAGACCAATGATCTGACTTGGAAAAAAGTGGATTGCTATGTTCCTGTGTTCCGTTCTGACTCTGAACTTGGCAGCATCCTCTTAGAAACTTTCTAGGGCTTGCAGACCAAAGGTAGACCAGCCATGCAAAGTGTGGAAAGACCTGGCCTCTGAAGTTACGGTAAGTTCTTTTGTCAGAGTGAAGAATCTTTCCCAAACTAATATGACCTGGGTCAGAGGTGACCGTCTAATAAAACTACGCTTTAAGACACACATTTTAAACAA
Organism: Podarcis bocagei; assembly: GCF_964188305.1. Lineage (NCBI taxonomy): Eukaryota > Metazoa > Chordata > Lepidosauria > Squamata > Lacertidae > Podarcis > Podarcis bocagei. Next base: position 18,878,044 of record NC_138125.1, read on the forward strand.
AGAATATTCCTAATACAATTCAGACTTAATGTAATAAGAGAACAGGAAGAACATACGTTTAGAGAAGATTGGAAAATGTTTATTGAATATATAGAGGGAAATTGTGTACACCTGAAAACGTGTGCAGCATTAAGATAAATTCAACAGTGTAAATAAGTTTTGATGGATGCAATAATGGAATACTGAATGGTTTAGTTTTTGTAAAATATGCAGGGATATATAAGATATGCAAAATGAACCATTGAAAGAGAAGAAGGGAAGTCATTGATATTTTAAGGATGTTTAAATGAGTATTTTAAATTGTAAGGCAGAGAATTTAATTTTAAAAATTACATACACAATTCATATTTGTAAGGTTTGTTTTACTCAGTATATGCATTTTGTGCACAATTTTCTGCAACATACAACTTTCACAGAAGTGCAAATTTATTCTCTAAAAAAAAAAGGTATTACATTGAAGGATAATTACCATTACTGACAACCCAAAAATACAGCAGGGTATTTGTGTCCTACCATAGACAAATGGAGGCAGTGAGAGATTTTACTTTCTTGGGCTCCATGATCACTGCAGATGGTGACAGCAGTCACAAAATTAAAAGACGCCTGCTTCTTGGGAGAAATGCAATGAAAAACCTAGACAGCATCTTAAAAAGCAGACATCACCTTGCCAACAAAGGTCCGTATAGTGATGGTTTTCCTAGTAGTGATGTATGGAAGTGAGAGCTGGACCATAAAGAAGGCTGATCACCGAAGAATTGATGCTTTTGAATTATGGTGCTGGAGGAGACTCTTGAGAGTCCCATGGACTGCAAGAAGATCAAACCTCTCCATTCTGAATGAAATCAGCCCTGAGTGCTCACTGGAAGGACAGATCCTGAAGCTGAGACTCCAATACTTTGGCCACTTCATGAGAAGAGAAGACTCCCTGGAAAAGACCCTGATGTTGGGAAAGATGGAGGGCACAAGGAGAAGGGGACGACAGAGGACGAGATGGTTGGACAGTGTTCTCGAAGCTACCAGCATGAGTTTGACCAAACTGCGGGAGGCAGTGGAAGACAGGAGTGCCTGGCGTGCTCTGGTCCATGGGGTCACGAAGTGTCGGACACAACTAAACAACTAAACAAAAAACAAAAAAACAACAACAATTATTATTATTATTATACCATCCCCATCTGACTGGATTGCCTCAGTCACTCTGGGTAGCTTCCAACATTCATAAAAACATAACAAAACATTGAACATTAAAAAAATTCCGTATACAGTCAAACCTCGGTTCCCAAATGCCTCTGTTATTGTACGTTTCGGCTCCCAAATGCCAAAAACCTTTGGCTGATTGCCAAAGAATTGATGCTTTTGAATTATGGTGCTGGAGGAGACTCTTGAGAGTCCAATGGACTGCAAGAAGATCTAACCTATCCATTCTGAAGGAAATCAGCCCTGAGTGCTCACTGGAAGGACAGATCGTGAAGCTGAGGCTCCAATACTTTGGCCACCTCATGAGAAGAGAAGACTCCCTGGAAAAGACCCTGATGTTGGGAAAGATGGAGGGCACAAGGAGAACGGGACAACAGAGGATGAGATAGTTGGACAGTGTTCTCGATGCTACCAGCATGAGTTTGAACAAACTGCAGGAGGCAGTGGAAGACAGGAGTGCCTGGTGTGCTCTGGTCCATGGGGTCACGAAGAGTCGGACAGGACTAAACGACTAAACAACAACATAGACAGAAGGAGGAGGAGAAGAAGAGATGTGGTAACACACCAATATTGATCTAGACAACCATATTCTTGAGCTGGCCTGGATGGTGAATGTTGGGCATCTACTGTAAGTCCAAAGTATAAGAAATAAAATCCCACCAGAGGACATAGAAGCATTCTCAGTCCTCCATCCCTCTGGGGGCTTGCAATTTCTGTGTTATTTTTTTCCACAATAGCCAAAATCCGCAAGTTCTTATATCACAAAGAAAAATACAGGTTTTTATTTTTGTTAAGTTTTCAATTGCTTGGCTACTGAAATCCTAGCTGCAGCCAGCCTCCATGTCAGAAGTTCTTTAGAGTGACCAGGTTACATGTTATCAGCCCACAAATTAAGTAGAAGTATGAAAATCGATGGATAGCTGTGTTCCAGTTCCTGCCCCCCCAGAAGAGTTTATTAGGTAGACTCACAATAAAATACCAAGCAAACCAAATTTATCTCCCATCCCTAGTTAGAGGCCATGACATCTGAACCAGGTCCATGTCATTCCTATGCAAACCATCTGGAGGAAGGTTAAAAAAAGGTAAAGGACCCCTGACCGTTAGTAGGCTATAGGTATAGCTATTGAATGAAAATACTTGGATTTGATTTGTACTTTCACTGGAAAAAAATGTACATTAGTTTCAACTCTAACTGACAGTGTGGCATCTGTCGTGGAAGCAGGAGTGATAAGGCTTCCTGTTGTGTTATTTTGGACAGACATAAGTGCGTCTGCCTTTATTTATTACACCTATAAGCTACTTTTCTTTTGGGATGCTCAAGCCAGGTGTTCAGGGAGGCATCCTTTTTTTCCTTTTCTTTTTTTAAGTAACGTTGGGGTGGCAATACCTGCATTTATCTTGGAGGAAAAGGTGGAAGTCTCTGGAACTGCTTCCAAATTCTTTCTGAGTAGCTGTCTCCTTACTGAGATAGATGGCTGCGTTAGTTTGCACAGGTGCACTTTTTGAGAGAACAAGCCCATGATTTATTGATTCATTTGATTGGTTTTGCACACGCACACACACGTGCGCGCGCGCAGACACACACACACATTTGCACAATACTTTAAGATATAATTTTAAAGCCGAAAACAAATAAGTTAACAGAAACATTCATATACATCCCCAAAATCTTTAAGGTGGTTAAAAATGCAATCAGTAATAAAAAAAGAAGCAAAATAAAAAAATTCCTTCCAGTAGCACCTTAAAGACCAACTAAGTTAGTTCTTGGTATGAGCTTTCGTGTGCATGCACACTTCTTCAGATACACAGTGTATCTGAAGAAGTGTGCATGCACACGAAAGCTCATACCAAGAACTAACTTAGTTGGTCTTTAAGGTGCTACTGGAAGGAATTTTTTTATTTTGACTATGGCAGACCAACACGGCTACCTATCTACTACTGGAACCAAAAAAGAAGCAGGAGCTGTTAACTGATTTGCACATTTTTACCCAATTTATTTTAACAAATCAATTAAATTTAAATACATCTGCATACTGACTAAACCTCAATATAGTTTCCCTTATAAGATAATGAAAGATGTAAGGTAAGTTAAATAAGAACTAAAACAAGGTGATCCCCCCCGTTTGCTCTTACATAGTACATTATGTTTATTTTATTTATGCCATTTGTATCCCATCTTTCTTCTAAAGATCTCCAGGTAGGGAAAAAGGCAAAATTCAGAAAACTACCATATCCATACAAAAGATAATAAAATGCAGAAGCAAAACTACTACAAATCAATCAGTCTCTATTATAGCAACAGTTAGAACTCTGCATATCGTAAAGAAAACCTTGCCCCCAAGTTTCCAAACTCCCTTAGATATTTTGCATTTTTTAAAATGGCACATTTATTTCTTTTCCAGAACATAATGTGCAACATACTACCAAAAAGAGTGAGATTACTTCCCTGAAAAGGACCTGGAGAAGGATGGTAGTAGCTCGGCGGTAGAGCATCTGACATTTATGCAAAAGGAGCTAGATTCAACACCTGGTGTCTCCAGGTATGGTTGGATGAGAATCCTGTCAGAATTCCTGGAGAGCTGCTACCAGTCAGTGTATATATTGCAGAGATAGCTGGACTAATGGTGTGGCTCAGTATGTTCCTCCAGGTACCACCCTATGCCCAGGTGTGATTGATGGCAGTGTTTGAAACTCCTATTGTTCTAGGTGTTCATTTTGTGACAGGGAATTTCATTAGCGCGAGCAGTTTCTGAGCTCTAGGTACAGTACTGTGCCTAAAATTTTGGATTAAAACTGCAAAGTGGAAGGAAAGGAGGACCTTTTTCTGCTTCCCCACTTCCAGCCACACTCTGGAGAAGAGACCCTCTTAAGAATATTAGGGGGTGGGCAGGGAAAGGACTAGACCATGTGAAAAATGAACATAATATTTTAGCTGCCGTTCATTCATTTTCAGCTTTGTATTCTTGTTACTGTATTAACAAGCATGCCTAGACATTCCGTCGTTATGCCCATAACCTAGGTTTAAGGTGCCATTAAGCACCTAGCTGTCATATCTCAGCTTCTAATACTGATCGATGGGGTTGGTGGGCAGGGTCTTTTTTGGTGGCACATCACTTGGTGGTGACGCAAAAACCAAATTTGTGCTCTCCAGGGAATGCCAGAAACCCAGAACCTCAAGCAGGGATTAGCAAACATGTCAATTACTGTTATGTACTGAGTTGAATAGGATCCAAAATGCAGCAGTCTGATTGGTCCTAGAACAATGCAGCAGTATGATTGGTCTGCAGGAGCCACCCAATCCAGCTCCAGATGGAAGTGAATCCACAACCTGATTGGCCTACAGGAGAATTGCGAAATTAGCCAATCACGTGCAGCCCATTGTGTAAATAATGTATACAAAGCAGATACTTTGGGGGAGCTTTCATTCCTCCTCACCACTATGAGCTGAATAAAGAGCATGAAATCCACACTCGACTCCGAGTATATTTCAATTACTATACATTTCCGTATCAGCTTGTGAATCTTTTCCAAAACAAAACCCAACATCGCAGCTTCTGAAGCTGCATTCAGAGGCAGCGCACGATTCCGTTTTTCCTGATGTTTCCCAACGTGATAATTTTTGGCATTTTATGTGATCTTTCACATGATGCAAAAGCCACATCTCTGCCCATTTGTTACTTGGTTTACCAATGCCAGGATGTCTATTTTATCAAGGCAGCCTTTTCTCGCGAATGGCTGTTGTTAATTTAATTATCACTGCCTGTATGTACCTTTCTGCATTTCATTTCCGTCCTCACTGTTTACAGTCTCCTCCCCCCAGTGTATATATACCTGCAACTCAGGGCAAACACTTCATACATCTGACAAAATGGACTGTGGTCCATGAAAACATATGCCATAATAACATTATTTATTGTTTTACGTGCTTCTGCAGCATCCAATTCTTATCACTGATTGGAATACGTAGGCACTTCCTCATTCTAGCTGTCTAATCAATCATGCTTCCCTAGCCAGAATCATACTAATTCAGTACTAAAAATGAGTGTCGTGGCATATTTCACCAAAATATAAGCAAACCTTCCTATGATTGGCATTTGCTTGACAAACCCTTTATCATTTTAAAGGGTTGCAGACTACACATTCTCCAAGAAATATATATTTTCTAAAATGCCGAAAGTAGAAGAGACTTCAGGAATTCATCGGCTCCATCATCTGGAGTTAGGTGGCTAACAACACGCTTGTAGTAGATTGAGGGCATTATCTGAGTCCCATGTATAGCCTGAATTCCATACGAGATTGAAGCCAATTTTTATTTATGTTGGGTCTTGGTATAATATCTTTCCATCATTCAGCTGTCTTGTTCTTTCACATTGCAGAAACTACTTTTTGAAATGAAATGTCTAGTTACAAGGGTCTGCAGAGCTAATAGCACAATTACTTTCTTGGTGTCTATTAGCTGAAATTTCTTAAAGAAAGGTTATATTTTGCCAAATAAGTGATGACAAGCTGCGTTTGATGGACCGCCACTTTGTTTTGATAACTATTGGCTGTATGAATGGGCTAGCACACTTCTCAATTTGCGGAAGCTGAAGGCAGTGGGGGAACCCCCAAGGGTGGGGTCCTGTCCTCCTACAATCCCTGCCATTGCAGAAGAAGGATCCCTTAAGATTCCTCCCCCCCCCCCAACTTAAGGACTGTGATTATTTTTAATGTTGTCTGGATGGCCTGAAGATTTTATCTATTGCTCTTACAGGTCACCTTAATATCATCTCACGGAGAAGGAGAGTGTTTCTTTTCTTTTCTTCCTTTTATTTTTTTCCGAGTGGGCTAATATTAAGTTATACAGCACAAGGTCAGACCACTGGAGATGATAATATATGAAAAAGGCCACTGGCCATGAGAGAAACTGGCAGAAAGAGAAAGAAGCAGAGAAATTTAAAATTATATATATATGCTGGGGGAACAAAGGGAAGGAAAAACAAACATGAAAAATACAAAAGAGAAAGGATTGGACAATGCAAATCCAGAGAGCTTCATTTCGTATTTTGCTTGAGAGCCGATTTCTTTCTCTCTCTCTCTTTCATCTTTGCATTGGCCTCAGACTCTTTCTTGTATCTGGGATTCCATGTTTTTGAAAATAGATCATCACTCCATTTCCATCCTGAAGGCATATTAGTCTAATGCATCATTATTGTGATGGCTGACTGATGGCACACGCCTGCCATACATCACCAGCAGGAGCATCGCCTTACTTTGATGAAATGTTGGCGTGATACATAATCAAAGAGAAGCACACAAAAGGCCCTGGTCTTAATGAACCAAGGGCGCACAAACTCCTCCAAATTAAAAGGCATTTGTAGGGAACAAGAGTGTTAAGAGAGAAGGCCTGGATATATATGTTAACCTGTATTCCTGAGAGAGCCATTCTACAAGGGCTGGTTTATACATTCAAGAGAATTAAGGTGGCAGCTATCAACTCAGGCTACTGCGGTGGGTGAGGGTTCAAATAAAAGGGCACATTCTACTCATGTAAAAACACACTGATTGTCTGTGGGCCGGATTTAGAAGGCGATTGGGCCGGATCCGGCCCCCGGGCCTTAGTTTGCCTACACATACACAGTAGTTGACAGCAATAATAATTTTAAAAATGTTAACATGATTACCAGTTTATCAAATGACCAGAAATGAAAGGTCAAATAGAAGCAGCGGTAGAAAAAGTAAGAGTGAGCAAAGGTTGGTTACATTCCTAAAATCTCTGTTTTTTACTTTGCACTGACTGAGACCAAGGTGAGGAACAGCCAAAATGTGCTTTTGAAGGGAGCGCCATAACCCCGCATTGGGTTGCTGTCTGCTCACTGGAAGTTAAAGCTAAAGTAACAAACGGGGCATCCATGACAGATCTGAATAGTCAGATGCAATCTCTGGTGTTTTTTTTAATGGGAACCAATCTCATTTCCTGCCCACGGTGGCTGCCTACCAAGTTCAGTTATCCAAAACATAATGGCATGACCCACAGGTGTAAAAAAATATTAATTGATTTCATGGAACTTTGGTCTGAGTAGTTCCTACCTACAGTTCCACTGTGGCCATCACAAACAGGGCTGAACCTAGTCTTGGTTGGCTGGAGTGCTGGGGGGGGGGGCGGCGGCGTGTACCAACAGTAGTGTGCTAAAGCCCCATCCCCCTGTGAAATCTGCCCCTTCCCCTCTTCTCACTTTAAGCCCCTACACATCCACCTGAATAATTGCATTGGGCTAATGTGCTTACAATGACAAACCTAGACAGCATCGTAAAAAGCAGAGACATCACCTTGCCAACAAAGGTCCATATAGTTAAAGCAATGGTTTTCCCAGTAGTGATGTATGGAAGCGAGAGCTGGACCATAAAGAAGGCTGATCGCCAAAGAATTGATGCTTTTGAATTATGGTGCTGCAGGAGACTCTTGAGAGTCCCATGGACTGCAAGAAGATCAAACCTCTCCATTCTGAAGGAAATCAGCCCTGAGTGCTCACTGGAAGGACAGATCCTGAAGCTGAGGCTCCAGTACTTTGGCCACCTCGTGAGAAGAGAAGACTCCCTGGAAAGACCCTGATGTTGGGAAAGATGGAGGGCACAAGAAGAAGGGGACGACAGAGGACGAGATGGTTGGACAGTGTTCTCAAAGCTACCAGCATGAGTTTGACCAAACTGCGGGAGGCAGTGGAAGACAGGAGTGCCTGGTGTGCTCTGGTCCATGGGGTCACGAAGAGTCGGACATGACTAAACGACTAAACAACAACAAAATGTGCTTACTAGCTTTTGCCAGCTTTACCTTACCACAATGGCCCTCTCATTCAGAAGTGATAGATGCCTGTCCTTAGCTCACTTTGCTGTTGAGAGTTCATTCACTTGGATGCCCAAAATGGGGAACTTTGGGATACGACCAAAGCGCATAAACTTCACGAGCATGAGTCTGAATGCTCTGCCCTTCTGCCTCTGTGTTGCAGATAAAATCAGCTGATGGGATCAGCTTAGAAGTTGCCTCTGCCAATGTTACTGGAATGTGCTCAGTCTCCCGATACTTGAGCAACGTCTATGTTTTTGAGACATACAACAGTACAGAGAGGGCAGAGGTCAAGCAGATTTAAGAGCATGCATATGGCTTCTGTATGGAAAGATGAAACTGGACCATCTCGGTGGTGAGAGAGGTGACAAATAGCTGTCTAGGGATACCTCAGGGCAAACCAGAACTTGACACTTTTGACGCTTTCCTGTTAAATATGGTGGGAGACAAAAAAGGCAAGTTTTGTCTCCACAGGCTAAAGCTGATGAATTCTGGAGCAAACCTAATGAAGGATGAACGTATAAAACTTAAGAGATTCATTGCAAGTAAACACCCAACATTTCAGATGGTTATCTGAGCTGTCCAAATGTCTGAACCGAAGAATGAAAAAGAAAAGTTACAAATACCTTCCTTACAATTCATAAGCACCTGTCTGAACCTTTCATTAATTCATTTCCACATTACGGCCAAGGAAACCTTTATTCACTACTGATGATAACAAGGACCAAAATATTTCAAAAGCATATCGTGAGAGATGCCTCCTAAATTTCTATTAGTCTTCTAATTAAAAACCCTGTTTGAATTGTGTTGTAATTTTTGTAGGAGCTTCAGTCCAAAGCTATGGGGTGTATATTTTTTAATTAACACAGCAGCAATTTGCAATAGGTAATTTTAAGTTAATTACAATCTTAGCTTTTGCTCAGAGAAAATACTTTTAGGTGTTCCTGTGATCTCTCTCTGTGGCTCTGCTTGCACTACACATTTAAAGCAGTATCATACTCTTTAAACAGTCATAGTTTCCCCTAAAGAATCTTGGGAACTGTAGTTTGTGAAGTTGCTGAGAAGACATTCCCCTCACAGAGGAACAATTCTCGGAGTGATTTAACAGTCAGCCCCTCTTCCCAGGAAACTGAGGCAGCAGGACTGTCCATGCTCAACAGACAGCACCCTAACCCTAAAATAGCTATTCACCAATAACAACAGGCCATATAACAGAGACACAACACAGGGAGCGCACCCTGGTCAGATGCCAACTCTACTATTAACACAGCAACATAATAAAAAATAAGCAACAGGTGCTCATTCAGGTGCTCACCTTCCAGCCCACCTGGGTTAAAGGGAGCCCTTTGTGTCGTGATACATACAAAAAAGGTAAAGGTAATGGACCCCTGGGGTTGCTGTGCTCATCTCGCTTTTCAGGCCAAGGAGCCAGCATTTGTCCACAGACAGCCTTCCGGGTCATGTGGCCAGCATGACTAAACCGCTTCTGGAGCAATGGAAACACTGTGACAGAAACCAGAGCTCACAGAAACACAATTTACCTTCCCACCACAGCAGTACCTATTTATCTACTTGCTCTGGTGTGCTTTCGAACTGCTAGGCTGGCAGGAGCTGGGACAGAGCAACAGGAGCTCACTCCGTCACAGAGATTTGAACCACATCAGATGGATGACACAGGATAGGGTATTTTCTGTAGCTAAATTGCAGCTAGGTAGCCAATATCATGTGCAATACGGACTCTTTTCTTAAAACAATGTCCAAAACACTTGTTAAACTATTCTAAATCTTTTACTTGCAGAACATATAGCTAAAGAAGAATATATGTAAAATATTTATTTTTATTTTTTTTATAAAATTTTTATTGGTTTTACAAAATTTTTTAAAGACAAACAAACACCTAAAAAGACATACAAACACGTATAATTTCATAACATTTTTTCATAAACCTCTTTTCCGGGACTCCCCCATACCCCCCTTTCTGCATTCCAATGTCCATAATTTTTTAGCAACTTCTAAATATTCCTTTCCAACCTCTGTCATCTTAATCTTTTCTATAGTCTGTTCTTATGTCACTGTATCCCTTTTTTTCCTGCAAACCTCAACATTCTAACATTCATCAAGTTTATAATAGTCCTTAAGGTATCTCTTAAATTTTCTCCATTCTTCTTCCGCCGTCTCTTTTCCTTGATCACGGATTCTGCCTGTCATCTCGGCCAGTGTCATATAGTCCATCATTTTCATCTGCCATTCTTCCAGAGTAGGTAGATCTTGTGTCTTCCAATACTTTGCGATGAGTATTCTTGCTGCTGTTGTAGCATACATAAAGAAAGTTCTATCCCTCTTTGACACCAATTGGCCGACAATGCCCAAGAGAAAGGCCTCTGGTTTTTTAGGGAAAGTACATTTAAGTACCTTTTTCATTTCATTATAGATCATTTCCCAGAAAGCCTTAATCTTCGGGCATGTCCACCAAAGGTGATAGAAGGTACCTTCAGTCTCTTTACATTTCCAACACTTGTTATCGGGCAAATGATAAATTTTTGCCAGCTTGACTGGGGTCATGTACCACCTATAAACCATTTTCATAATGTTTTCCTTTAAGGCATTACATGCCGTGAATTTAATACCGGTGGTCCATAACCATTCCCAGTCAGCAGACATAATGTTATGACCAATATCCTGTGCCCACTTAATCATAGCCGATTTAACTGTTTCATCCTGTGTATTCCATTTCAGCAGCAAGTTATACATTCTTGATAAATTCTTAGTATTGGGTTCTAACAGTTCAGTCTCTAGTTTTGATTTTTCCACCTGAAAGCCAATTTTCCTATCCTGTTTGAAAAACTCCATTATTTGATGATATTGAAACCAATTTTGTACTTTATGTTTCATTTTCTCATGACTTTGTAATTTCAATTTATCTCCCTCCTGTTCCAAAATTTCCAAAAATGAAGGAGGAAAGTTTAAAACAAGTATAGCAGGAGGCTTATAGATACAAGTTGCCACAGTTTCCCAGTATACTGTAGCCAAACAGTCCAGGAACTTTATGTCACAATGTAACTTTTCACAGGGAAAAGTCAGTTCAGTGCCCTGTTGTCTTATTAGGCAGTCCGTTTCAAGTTATTGAGACAGCAGAAAGTTTTTTCTTATAAATAGATCATGCAGTTACTAATGTCTCTTTTGCCTCCCCTCTGCCCTGCTAGCTAGAGGGGAGATCTAAAGTCCAGATGTTAGGTTTAATTAATCAAAAGCAATGTCTCTTGCGGATGCAGCTTTAAAACTTCGTTGCTTTCACTTTCATGCAGTCGGGGGAGGGCAGACTTCCTTAATTTTCACCTCCCCGTTTTCAGTCAAATTTCCAGATTTTGATTTCAAATAAATGTTCCGTTTTACTCACGGGTTTTTTCTGTCCGAAATTTACAGGAAGGAATCGGCGCTCTCCACTAATAGCGATGCGGCTTCACCCTGCGGGCTGGGTAGCGATTCTCAGCACCGCGCTCCCCCGATGTCGTTCCAGAGCCTTTAAAAAGGCTCTTTCTGCGGTAAAGGGGGGGCGCTCCTGGTGCCCACCGAATCTCCTTGTTCACAGGCTTCCGCGCCTGTGATTTTAGGGGTCCCCCGCTTGCCGTAGCGGGACAGACCCGAACTCGCAGGGCAGTCCTTTTCCGGAGCTCGGAAAGAGGACCGCCATTAGCGCTGGCGCCGACCGGAAGTCTCATATGAAAAATATTTAAGGTAAAGGTAAAAGGACCCCTGGATGGTTAAGTCTAGTCAAAGGCAACTATGGGGTTGTGGTGCTCATCTCGCTTTCAGGCTGATGAGCCGACATTTGTCCACAGACAGCATGACTAAACCGCTTCTGGAGCAGCAGAACACCGTGACGGAAACCAGAGCACACGGAAAGCTGTTTACCTTCCCACCAGAGCGGTACCTATTTATCTACTTGACGTGCTTTCGAACTGCTAGGTTGGCAGGAGCTGGGACAGAGCAACGGGAGCTCACCCCATCACGGGGATTTGAACCGCCGACCTTCCAATCGGCAAACCCAAGAGGCTTGGTGGATTACATTCACATGCTTATCTAAGCTTGGTTTTTCATAGTTGAAGATTACAGCTTCTTCCTTAAATATTCAGAGAAACTGAGTCTTTTCTCTCTTTCCTGTACTTGCACTCAATTTTCTGTCCATGACCCAGCAAGGTCATGCAGTTCCTTCCGAGAAGTTTCCACTTCCTCCTTCCATTAGACTTCTCCTTACTGTTTCTTTTGGGAGAACATCAACTACTGTACTTCTTTCTGTTGCATACATTCACTCAGAAACATTAGCACCCCCTTCCTCTATTGCATATAGAGAGGGGGTTATCCAGCACCATCTCTCCTTCAGTCTTCATGGAGATGCAGCCACTACAGTCAAGTCACACACAAAACAAAATGGAGAATATAATAAGATGCATCCCATGTGACCAGAGTTAACCAATCACACAAGAGTTACTGGGGAACATCCCAGAATCAAACACACAGTAATGCATTTGAGCATTCTCAATTTCAGTATATTAAATCATGATACTTAACAGTTTCTTGGCTTATCTTGAGCTTTGCATAGTATTATCATACTTTTTCACTTCTTCTTGTCTGTACCTGTGTATGTATGTAACTGACAGGCTGAGTATCACACCTGGTTATAGCTGTCAACTTTCCCCTTTTTTAAGGGAAATTCCTTTATTCTGAGTAGGATTCCTCGCAAGAAAAGGGAAAAGTTGACAGCTATGCAACTGGTGCATTGGGTGAAATGGACCATTACTTTAGGGTACCACAAGTCTCCTTATTGTTTTTGCTGTAGAAAGCCAAACAAAACCCCAAAACCGAACACAGCTACTCCTCTGAAAGTTCATATTAAACCAGTTTACAATTACCAGCTGCCCGGGGAAGAAATGACATCCTCTGCTCTTCAGAGCAGCCTTGATGTGCAAAAAATCAGCAGCTGAAGCTTTTCACAGTATGGAAATGAAAATCTTTAGCACCCGCTGATATCTTTACATTGAGATGCTTTTAAAAGCCACCCCAAATACTGAAAGGCTTTCGGTCTTAAAAATTAAAAAGAAAAGAAAAGCGTAATGGATACAGGTCTCCTTGTTTTTGCTTCATCTTGCTAAATAAAGGAAGGTGATATCTCAGCAGAGGGCAAACTGCTTGGGCAGGTGGAAATCAAATTCCCGAGGGCAGCTAAACTTTCCTAATCAACCAAGAAGCTGCTTTCCGAAGTCCTGGCGACAAACAGCAGGATCCGTTCCTGGGAAGATGCCAAGGCAAGAGTTAGCTCTTCAGGTTAATAGCACAAGAGAGGCAAATAAATAAGGTGGGGGGAGTTATCGTTTTTCATGTTTCGGCAGCATATTCTAATTATTTACAATGTCTCCTGGGGGACTCAAGGAGAACAAAGCTTACATCTTGGCAGCAAAAAATATATGCAGGAAGCCGCCTCGGTTTCATTAGGGGAACAGATTCCAAACAGCAGTACTAGCTTGAGACTTAGTCACTGACACAATAATAGTCCATTAGTGGTGGATTTATACTGGACCGTCCTCACATTGCTGTGAACAGAGGGGCCAGCCTGAGAGGGCGATGGGGGGGAGCAATGTTGTGCGTGTGACATCACATGTGTGCAACGTCAGATGGGGCTAGAGCTGAAAACAGCAGCAGCATGGCTTGAATGGTTGGTCCTCCTTCTCCTGCCACCGCCATCGGTGGGGGGGGGGGGCTGCTTCAATCCTCATTCCCCTCCGTGGCAGGACGAGGAGTCAGAGCAGGCGGCTGTGACGTTAACATGAGAGTGCTGGAGGTGAAATAGATAAACAGGTTACCCAATCAGGACCCAGGGGGTGGAGTCAGAGGGACTATAAAACCAGCTCTGGGAGTTTGGGATAGAGTTTGTGGGTAGGTTATAAGGGATGTGGGTGGTGCTGTGGGTTAAACCACAGAGCCTAGGACTTGCCGATCAGAAGGTTGGCGGTTCGAATCCCCACGATGGGGTGAGCTCCCGTTGCTCGGTCCCAGCTCCTACCCACCTAGCAGTTCGAAAGCTCATCAAAGTGCAAGTAGATAAATAGGTACCGCTCCGGCGGGAAGGTAAACGGCGTTTCCGTGTGCTGCTCTGGTTCACCAGAAGCGACTTAGTCATGCTGCCCACATGACCCGGAAGCTGTGCGCCGGCTCCCTCAGCGGATAAAGCGAGATGAGCGCCGCAACCCCAGAGTCGCCTGCGACTGGACCTAATGATCAGGGGTCCCTTTACCTTTACCTTGTGGGTAGGTTGAGTTAGTGTAGCAAAATAAGCTGAGTCAGGAACAGTTAGGGGCTAGGAAGACAAGTAAATATCTGAGAGGTGGTTTAGTGAGAGAGCAGGTAGCGGAAGTTATCGGTCTGGATAGGCACCCCATGACTGTAATTTACCGATACCGGTTATGAAACCACACGCTTGTTAAACTGCAATAAATAAACAGAGGTTTATGTTCCAATTTAACTCTGACTGGACTCAGTATTGTACCAGGTAGGGCCTGGGTTGTGGCAATGAGAAATAAAGTGGTGGCACAGGGATCAATAGACGGTGAAACGTCCGGGGACCCTGTGTGATCGCCATTGCGGCCACTTGAAGCTGTGCCATACTCAGCTCCGTGCTCAGCCTCCTCCGCCCCCTGGTTTCTTGGGAAATTGGGGCGGGTGGCAAAAAGGCTCTGTCCCCCTGGGCTGTGAACAAAGTGGGACTTACTTCTAAGCATAGAATCATGTTGCTTGTTGCCTGTGCAAAAGACATCAGGTGGCACCAGAGCGTATGTTTATTTTTATTTTTACCTGCCCATCATCAGCAGGTCCTCAGGGTAGATTACAACAATTTAAAAATCAGGATTTAAAACTCTTAAGGCAAATTACGGTTGCATGAATAAGGGTGGGTCATAAAAACACTCATCTCAGGCCAGGGTAAAAGGGGTACACCTTCAGCATTTGCCAAAAGCTGTATGCTGGCAGTTCCAGACGTTCCTCTGTGGGGAGAGAATTCAATAACTTAGGAGCTGAGGGTGCCCTCTCCTGGGCCACCACTCCCCCCAGACCTCTGGGGGCAGTGGAACTGTCAACAGTGCCCCTTCTGCTGATCTTAACACCTGAGAGAGTCTATAGGGAAGGAGGTGCTCTCTCATATATTTGGGGTCTGAGTCGTTTAAGGCTTTCAACACTAGTGTGAGCACCTGTATCTAGGCCCGGAATTGAACCAGCAGCCAAATATGAATGCCAAGGTTTGGGTTACTTGGATCTGCATCCTAACCTTTCCATGCCTCACAACTGCTCCCAGTGCAGCCTTTCAGAGGCTGTGGCAAAAGGGCTGTAATTTAGGGCTCCCTCATAAACACAGCTCCAAAACATAATCGGCCTGATTTCCACACCGCAGCAGCTATTTCTAATTATTTTACTAAGAAGTTGACTCCATCGGAGCAGCGCTGTTGATGACAGCCTCACTCATCTGTCCCAAACTGCGGAGCTTTCATTGGCACCTCAGCATCCCGGCGCTCAGGCCATGAGCTGTTTTCAATGCCAGGGCTCAGTGGGGTGACCAGATGCCATCCACTCTAAGGCTCTTGTATCTCTTTAATGGCTGTGTGCAAGAGGAGAGTTTGGCAGCTCAGCTCGCTGCTCGCGAGGGCTGAGCAAAGCTGCACCTGCTGCAATGTCAACTTTATGAAGGTTTTCAAGGTACAGGAAGCCTGCCTTCTGTCATGGAGCCTTGGCGTGGAAAGAAAGCTTCCAAGCCAAGAGTCCTTCCAAGGTGCCCAGATTCAAATTAAAGCTCCTTGATTTGAAGAATGGCTGGCAGGAGGGCTGAACTGAAAGGAAATGTTCTTCCTTAGTAGAAGGTTTGGAAGCAGCCTACAGGTGTGTGGTGACAGAGGGCCAGCCCAAGGGATTTTGCTGCCTGAAGCAA
This sequence comes from Podarcis bocagei, assembly GCF_964188305.1. Lineage (NCBI taxonomy): Eukaryota > Metazoa > Chordata > Lepidosauria > Squamata > Lacertidae > Podarcis > Podarcis bocagei. The sequence continues at coordinate 18,894,030 of NC_138125.1, forward strand.
AGCTCAAGAAGTTGTCTCCTCGCGGTTCCCTTTCGTGTACAGAAGCTCAGCAGAACATCTTATTTCAACAAACTCTATCGCAGCCCAAGGGCAGTGGCCTAGTTAAGTGGGAGCAGGACAGAATGCATGGCACAGATCATAGAGCTCTCTCCACTTGCTGCCCCTCAGTATTTGCTGCCTGACCCTGCCTCATGGTAGGGCCATTCCTGTGTGGTGAGGTCACTCTCAAAGCTATGGAAATGTCATCATCAGCCCACCCTGCACCCTAAATTCTCAGGGTGGGTTACAGCAATTGGAGCACAGTATTAAAATCAGTTTAAAACAACTTACGATCACAGAAATTAGGTTAAACCACAGAGCTTAGGACTTGGTGATCAGAAGGTTGGCGGTTTGAATCACCGCAACGGGGTGAGCTCCCGTTGCTTGGTCCCTGCTCCTGCCAACCAAGCAGTTCGAAAGCATGTCAAAGTGCAAGTAGATAAATAGGTACCGCTCCGGCGGGAAGGTAAACGGCGTTTCTGTGTGCTGCTCTGGTTCGCCAGAAGTAGCTTAGTCATGCTGGCCACATGACCTGGAAGCTCCCTTGACTAGTAAAGCGAGATGAGCGCCACAACCCCAGAGTCAGCCACGACTGGACCTAATGGTCAGGGGTCCCTTTCCCTTTAAAAATATACATCTCGAAAGCCAGGATACAGTGGTACACCTTCAGCATTTAGTATGATATGGTATAATGAGTGTGCCAGATGCTCCCCCTGAGGGGAGGGAGTTTCACGACTAAAGATACGTAATGAAGGCAACAGGCAAGTCTCCTTGGGGAGAGCCACTACAGAAAGCACATGTTCTCATGTTCCCACCCTCCAGGCCTCTTGTGGAGGGGGAGCACAAAGAAGGGCCTTAGATGATGATCACAGGGTCATAAGAAGGTATTTAATCCACACTCCTCACACACCAGTACATGAAGCAAGCAAGACACAGCTATCCGATAAACACAGATATGTACAAAACTGTATATATTGGGGGAGGGAGAAGTATGCAGTAAACACAGACATTAGTAAAATATCATCAAAATGCATTACAGTGGTACCTCTGGATGCAAATGGGATCTGTTCTGGAGCCCCATTCGCATCCTGAAGCGAACGCAACCCACGTCCGCTCAGGTCGTGATTCGCCATGCGCATGACGTCATTTTTAGCGTCTGCGCATGCGCGAGCGGCGGAACCTGGAAGTAATGCGCTCCGTTACTTCCGGGTCGCCACAGAGCATAACCTGAAAACGCTCAACCTGAAGCATATTTAACTTGAGGTATGACTGTATCTTAGAGGAAATTGCTTTGCAAAAATGCGCAGGTTCTTCAAAGCTGCATACAAAAATGTATTTGTTAGGAGAAATTTGCGCTAAAATGCTGAAAAATTTCCATTAAGTTTTAAAATTATTATTATTGCAAACACTGTATCTGCAGAAGTGCGGAGAGTTGCAATTAGGAACGGGGGGGGGGGATGGAGGAACTGAAATTTACAGATTCATCCACACCTACCTCCAACTCATTCTCTCAGCTTTGCGAAAACAACAAACCAACTCTGCAGCGTGCTTACAAAAGTATTTACAGCTCACAGAGCACCTTTTTGCACTGCCAATTCCTTCCCTGCCAGTTTTCAGCTCAGTTCCCTGCTATTGACTGTAAGGAAAGAGCCAGGAGTCTCGGCTGCCTGGGCTTTCAACTGATGCTGGTGCTAGCAGCCCTGATCTATGCTCTTCCATCACCACAATTTGCAGCTAGTTAAATAAAGCTGGCTTTATGAGCAACTGTTACAGCCACCTTAGGCTACACAGGTGTGCTAGGAGCTGTTTGGATGATGCTGGGACTACAGTAGCTGAATTAGGGGGAAGTTACTTTAGTCTTAGAGCACCCCTTAAAGAATAATCATGGAAGAGATCAGGCACAACCAAGACTGAACACCTGAGACAGTTTTCAGTGCAAAGGCTTAGTTCCAAAATGTGCAAAGTGGCGTTATTAATTTTTTCTTGTACTGATATTACCTGCTAAAGGGCAATTTACCAATCAAATTGGCTAAATCCTTCCCCATAAATTTGTGTTCCTATTCTACAGTAGAATCTAAATTGAAAACTATATATCCTGACTTTCAGGCTCAGCCTATGCATTCCTTACAGGTTGGGTAGTCTCTCCAGGCCATGTAATCTTTCTGTTTTACACAGAACAACACATAAAATTCAACTAGGTTTATCTGGCCAAGTCATTTCGCAGCTGGGACAATAGAAGATCTACATTTGCTACTTCACTTCATCCAGTCTCACCATGAAGTACAGGGTGTATAAAACAGCATTGAGGCATCTGCGTCCGACAAACCTGAACATGGGGAGGTTAAGCATGTGCTCAGATGTGTTTCTTTGACATCAATATGTGTGTGGAAGGGTGTGTGTGTGTGTGTGTGCCCACACCTTAGGAATGACGATACTCAAGGTGTGTATGGTGTAAGTCTAACAAAACCGAAAATTCACGTGTGTGTGCCTAATACAAATTCAAACCTTTGGGTTGGGGGGAGAAACAAAGACTGTGTGTATGCTGGAACGATAGTATGGTGTCATGGTTAGAGTGTCATTCTAGAACCTGGGTTCAGATCCCCACTCAGCTGTGAATCTCACTGGGGGACCTGGGGGCCAGTCACGACCTCTCAGCCTAACCTACCTCACAGGGTGGTTGGGAGGATAAAATCAGGAGGGTGATATTTATGTATACCACCTTGAGCTCTTGGGAGAAAATGTGAGGTATAAATGTAATAAATAAGTACGTAGTATATATTTTTTACTCTGTGTAAAACTTAGTTGAGCACCTCCTAAAAAATTATTATTTTCTTTTGAACTATTATTGGTTTTTCTTACATGAACATTTATTTAAATAATAAAGTCAGTTGACTACAGCTCATCTGATTAAATTGGCTAATTTTTTTTAATCAGCAACCAGCACCGCCCCACACAAACATTTATATATTTAAGGGGTGCCAACTTGAATAAAATATGGGGGTGGGCGGGCAGGTAAGCTCCACCCTGCATAATCAATCACAAGATGCAGCACACACACAGCATTTGAATGGCAATGCCCATCAATTGGGGGGCTGCCCCCCTCAATTATTGAATTTGGGGTTAGACAAAGGGACCCTAGTCTCTAGCTGTTGGCTCCTATGATATCTTCTGAAACTCTTTGCTATAGCTTGATTGCCTGGGGTTTTCCCCAGAGTGCCTGCAGTCTTTTTGTTTAAGCTGCTTAAATTTGTAGATCTCGCTGAGAATCAGAAGATGGCAGTGGTTCATTTCTGCGTTAGGCCATCCTCGCCAAACCCATTTCTCCCTTTGCCGTGTCCGCCTCTGCGCTAGCGCAAATCTGCGTAGAAATAAGTTGCCTCAAGACGGGCTTTCTGGTTTATGACTCTGACCTATGGACGCCGATGTGACAGAGCCTAATTGGCTTTTATAGATGGGGCCATCAGTACGGTAATTATCACTGAGTACATGCCTGCCGTTTGTCCAGGTGCCAGGACAGGAAATGTATGCGAGGCCCCTTTTCTGTCTCTGATGTAGGGCATTAAGAGCAAAATAAGTCTTGGGAAGTAAATGGCTGAACCCAGCTCAGGTTCAGTTGAGTCATTACTCCTTAGCGCCCAGCCTTTGTTTGTTTTCTATTTTTCAGCGGAGATCCTTTGCCATGAGAGGTTAAAGATTACTGAGATAACTCTCAATAAATGTGCCTGGCTGTTGTGACTTTTGACTTATAATTATAACTCGAGCGGGTTGCCTGAGAGTGATCTGGGTTGAATCTTATCCACTATCGCGTCGCCAGAGGAACAGCAAGTGGCAAAGGAACGCATTAAAACCTTAACTCTTTATTAATATCTAAGAGGGGAGAAGCACAGTCACAGGACCCCCCCCCCAAGTGTCCCTTTTTCCAAGGACAGTCCTGGATTTACAGAAGCAATACCAGTTTATGATTTGATCCTGGAATGTCCCGCTTTTCCTTAGGAAGCCCCTATTTTCATCAGAGAAATGTTGGAGGGTATGCAGCTATCTGACCCCTGGAGCCACATATCCAACTCAATGGTGTAATGTTGGAAAATGTTGATTGCGTCTCCTACCTAGGCAGTTATCTTTCCACAAGGGAAATCCAGCATCGCCTGAGCTCTGCGAGTGCAGATTTCTCCTGATTGAAGTGCAGAGTGTTTGAGGACCAGGACATTCACAGGGAAACCAAAATGCTTGTTTACAAAGCTATTGTACTACCAACTTTACTGTATGCTTGTGAAACATGGACCACTTACAAACACCACCTCCAACTTCTCGAAAGATTCCATCAACGGTGTCTCCGAAAAATCTTACACATCACTTGGGAAGACAGGCGAACTACTATCAGTGTACTGAGTGAAGCAAAGATCACCAGTGTTGAAGCAATGATTCTTCAACATTAACTTCGTTGGACTGGTCATGATGTGCGGATGCCTGATTATCGTCTTCCAAAGCAACTACTCTATTCCGAACTTAAAAATGGAAAGATTAATGATGGTGGTCAACAAAAGAGGTTTAAAGACCGTCTCAAGGCAAATCTTTAAAAATGCAGTATAAACACCAGCAATTGGGAAACACTTGCCTGTGAGGGCTCCAATTGGAGAACAGCCTTTACCAAAGGTGTCATAGACTTTGAAGACACTCGAACTCAGGAAGCAAGGGAGAAATGTGCTAAGAGGAAGGCACCCTTGGCAAACCCTCATCATGATCAACTCCCACCTGGAAACCAATGTCCCCACTGTGGAAGGACGTGTGGATCCAGAATTGGCCTCCACATTCACTTACGGACTCATTGTTAAAACCGTGTTTATGGAAGACAATCTTACTCGGCTATGAGTGATCGCCAAAGAATAATAATAAGAAGATAATATATTGTAAAACATGCCTAAGAAGATACACACAAAACCCAGAGGTTTTTAAAACAAAACAAACATGCATCATAAAATTACGTGTCTGGGTAAGCAAAGTTTTTTTAAGCTGGCATCAGAAACAGTACAACAAAGGCTCCTGCTTGATATCAATACATATTGTTGTTGTTGTTTAGTTGTGTCCGATTCTTCGTGACCCCATGGACCAGAACACGCCAGGCTTCCACTGTTTTCCACTGCCTCTCCGCAGTTTGGTCAGACTCATGTTGGTAGCTTCGAGAACACTGTCCAACCATCTTGTCCTCTGTCGTCCCCTTCTCCTTGTGCCCTCCATATTTCCCAACATCAGGGTCTTTTCCAGGGAGTCTTCTCTTCTCATGAGGTGGCCAAAGTATTGGAGCCTCAGCTTCAATACATAGAGAGTTCCAACAAGCAGGTGATGCCATACTAAAAGAGCAATTCCTCGCATGTGTGCAACACACATTACGTGGCACTTCGGAGATTCCTAGTTCCTGTGGTTGAAGCGGATGAGTGGCCAAACCCATGAGGTAAGAGCTTCCTTCAATTAAACTGCCCCCCCATCTGTTGAGGACTTTATACACTAGCAGAAACACCTTGAATTTCAACAGCAGCATACCCTCCAACATTTCTCCGATGAAAATAGGGACGTCCTATTCTGTAATGATAATTTTACAAAAAACGGGGCAACTCTAAAGGTTGAGGGATTCCCAAAAGTCAGCCACTGGGGAACAGAGTCCTGAACTAGGTGAGTCTTTTGTTTGATCCAGCAGGGCTCTTTTCATATTCTTAAATGTGACGACGATATTATAATATTATAAAACAATCTTAGTCATGGGGATTTGTGAACCCTTTCAGTTAATTTAATTTGAGATGAAGCTTAAAGGAAGAACACTCTGATCCAATTTATCAGGCAGGGGACACAGGGCTGCTAGATTGTGTAGGCTTGGTGTGTGTGTGTGTGTGTGTGTTGTGATCTGTCGGGATATAAATCTTCCAAGTTAATAAATAAGTGCACACAGTACTACAGTGGTACCTCAGGATACAGACGTTTCAGGTTACATACACTTCAGGTTGCAGACTCCGCTAACCCGGAAACAGTACCTCGGGTTAAGAACTTTGCTTCAGGATGAGAACAGAAATCATGCGGCGGTGGTGCAGCGGCAGCAGGAGGCCCCATTAGCTAAAGTGGTGCTTCAGGTTAAGAACAGTTTCAGGTTAAGAATGGACCTCTGGAACGAATTAAGCTCTTAACCCGAGGTATCACTGTAAAACGAGGTATTACTCCTATGGCTTCCAGCAACTAGTATTCGGAAGCCATCACCATGGCTAGCTAGCAGCTATTGATAGCCGTCTCCTCCATTAATTTGTTCAATTCCCTTTCAAAGTTGATGGCCATCGCTGCCTCCTGTGGAGGCAACTGCCCCGATTGCTGGTGTTGAAGCAAAATTCAACCACCAGCCTGGTTAGCGAGATGAGATGATGTCATCCGGTAGATAGTCAGAGATCTAGGGTCAGGCCTGTTTGCTAATAATATGTTACTATGGCAATTTTGTTTTGGAGAGTTGCAACAGAAGGATCCGCTTTCCAAGTACAGGCAGTTTCATAGGTCACTAGAATTCAGTGTTCCAGATGGACTGATTCATCCCGCTTAGAACTTGCTGAATTTCCACCCGTGTTTGATTGAAAACTTCTTGCTAGGTTATGTGAGTAGGCCAGCACTAGCCAGAATCTGGTCACACTGAATGCCCAGGATTCATATTGTTCTTTAAGCAGTGAGGAGGTCCAAGGCATAACAGTTGTCCAGGTTTGCTTCCCTTGGGAAGGAGGTCATAAAAATATGAGAGGAACCTTACTAGATAAATGTTGTGTTGCAGACCCTCAAACTGATGCAACAATAGCAAAAAGGGCGTGCAGATGAGGGGAGCTGAATTCTCTTCATCCCCCTTACTGCCCTCCATTTCCTTTCCCCAAGCCCTTTTGTGTCAGCAAGTCCCCCTTGGCTGGGAGAAAAGTACCTGAGCCATTGTGGTGCAGTAGTTAGAGCCTTGTCCTAGCGAGTGCCTCACTCAAAGCCTCACTCAGGGATGAAGCTAACTGGGGTCCCCAGCCTTGGACCCTGGCCTAACCTACCCTCACAGGGTTGTTGGGAAGATAAGACAGGAGGGAGAAAGCCACGTAAGCTGCTTTGAGCTTGAGTGAAAGGTGGAACATGTATATTGTTCGGCTGTATGATACCCCAGTCCCTTCTAATTCCTGGATCCAGCAAGGGTTAAAATCTAATGGAGGATCCCCCTGTTGAATTAGTCAGGCAAGAGCCATCATCGCCCCTAAGTATGGGTCACTGTGCCAGAGGTCAAATGTGTGGGCCCCTTCCCTCAGCTGACTGGTAATGAAAAGGACAACAGCCAGAAGTTACCGTATTTTTTGCTCTATAAGACTCACTTTTTCCCTCCTAAAAAGTAAGGGGAAATGTGTGTGCGTCTTATGGAGCGAATGCAGGCTGCGCAGCTATCCCAGAAGCCGGAACAGCAAGAGGGATTGCTGCTTTCACTGTGCAGCGATCCCTCTTGCTGTTCTGGCTTCTGAGATTCAAAATATTTTTTTTCTTGTTTTCTTCCTCCAAAAACTAGGTGCGTCTTGTGGTCTGGTGCGTCTTATAGAGCGAAAAATACAGGTATGTGTGGGAGAGCTGGACCAGAAGCAGGCTGCTGGCAGAAGCCGGAGAGTGAGAGCCATCCTTGATTTCTGCTTGAACCCAAGGCTACGGGAGAAGCAAGACCTTCCAGGGGGTTGATGCTGTGAACTCCTCCATCATAGGCTCAGGTATAAATAATCCATATATCATAAAGACACTGTCCCACATTCCAAGGAAACAAAACCCCAGGTAAGCGCCTGGAACCTTGCACCGCTCATGGATTGGGGTGTGCTGTGCAACAGTATAATCAGTAAATCAGCTCCCTTGACTTGCATGCAACTTACAGAACTCAACGCCCACCTCCCTCTGTCTACATGATGGCTTTGGGTTTGTTTTGTTTTTTGCATGTTAAAAAGCACAGGCCTCCCGCAGTCGAGTCTATCCAGGCTTTGATTCCGCATCCGGACTTCCCTTTCGCCTGGCCTTTGGCTTATTATGCTCCTTTGCACCTGCGACTCCTTTTTGTCCAGGTACGGCAACCCTGCTTTCCATCTGCTCTGCTCAATTCAGGCTCTTATCAGCAGCTTCGCCGTGTGATCTTGGCATCAGGTGTGGCCCAGGGTCACTCTCTGAAATCCCTGCCTAGTACCTACCTGGCCAGATCCTGGGTCTGATTTCACAATTGTCCTTGGCCGCCACATGCCCCCGTTTTCTCCCCCTTCCAGGGCAGGTGTTTTGCTTAACCCTTTCTGCATTGGATGTGATGCATCTTTCACATGAAGGCAGTTTAGCAAAACCCTCGAGACCAGTTTTTGCTGCTTTTCCTTTCACACACTTTCCTGCCATTTTTTAAAATAAAAATGTCTCTGCTGAACATTTTCCAAGACAATAGTTTCCACTCCACCTTATAAAGAGCTTATGACCTACCGCATTTTTTTGCTCTATAAGACTCACTTTTTCCCTCGTAAAAAGTACGGGGAAATGTGTGTGCGTCTTATGGAGCGAATGCAGGCTGCGCAGCTATCCCAGAAGCCAGAACAGCAAAAGGGATCGCTGCTTTCACTGCGCAGTGATCCCTCTTGTTGTTCTGGCTTCTGAGATTCAGAATATTTTTTCCCTTGTTTTCCTCCTCCAAAAACTATGTGCGTCTCATGTTCTGGTGCGTCTTATGGAGCGAAAAATACGGTGCCTACTCTCAGCAGCCAGAAGCATCACAGCCAGACACAGGACGGACCTGTCAGGAGTAAAGATGGACCACTGGTACCAAATCGTATGGGAAACAGCCTTACTAGAAAAGCTAACCAACAAGGAAATATAATAAATGAATAGAAAGAGAACCTACCTAAGTGAAGCTGACATAAAAACCCCACAAACACCCTAAGTATTACCACCCTCCCCTCTTCTTCTTCTTCCCCAATTTTATTCTGTATACAACACTAACGTCTCACTTCAAATGTGAAAAAGATTCTACAACCTGAAAGAAGAGACAAGGCATGTACTTTTGTAAACCAAGAAACACTGTAATAATTTTTTTTTAAAAATGCATCTATATGTTTACTTATGGTATCTATAAGTTGCCCAGTAACTCAAGTTTTCTGGGGCAGCTTACAGTAAAAGATAAAAACAGTTGCATGCATCCATAAAGCAATGAAATCCAAACCAGAGTAAAGCCAGGAGCGGAAGTTAATTACCATAAAACAAAGCTCACGGCAGCACCTAAGATTCTCAGGTCTAAAAACACAGAAATATCCAAAAGGCATTAATACTAAAAATTATTAAAGTGGCCGGAATGGGACAGTATGAGAAAATTCAAAAAGCTTTTTCACCCTTGTTGCTGAAAAGACTACACTGCAGATAGATACTAGGCAAGGCTCATTGAGAAGCACCTCTCATTTGCTGGGGGCACTATTATTATTATTATTATTATTATTATTATTATTATTATTATTATTATTATTACAATTGCAGTTAATTTACTAATTGCCTTCTAAACCACCGTCTCAAGGTGATTTACATTTTGAGAAGGGCTTCAAAATCTCTCAGAGTGGTAGCAGGTGCTGGATGGTTAAGGTAGATAAGGAAAAAGGGACCCAATGAATGTGAGTCCAATTTAAATATTTTTAAATTTTAAAAATACCAGATTTCACTCTGGGGCATTAGTCCCACGGAACTCAGCAAGGATTAGGTAAAGGTAAAGGTAAAGGTACCCCTTCCCGTTCGGGCCAGTCTTGCCAGACTCTAGGGTTGTGCGCTCATCTCACTCTATAGGCCGGGAGCCAGCGCTGTCCGCAGACACTTCCGGGTCACGTGGCCAGCGTGACAAGCTGCATCTGGCGAGCCAGCGCAGCACACAGAACGCCGTTTACCTTCCCGCTGGTAAGCGGTCCCTATTTATCTACTTGCACCCGGGGGTGCTTTCGAACTGCTAGGTTGGCAGGCGCTGGGACCGAACGACGGGAGCGCACCCCACCGCAGGGATTCGAACTGCCGACCTTTCGATCGGCAAGTCCTAGGCGCTGAGGTTTTACCCACAGCGCCACCCGCGTCCTTACTACTTACTACTTATTACTTACTTACTATTACTACTTATTACTTACTAGTAAACATGCATAGGGAATAGTTTGCATGAAACCCAGAAGAACAGTAGTTGGGACACGACCAGCGATGGGGCATATGAACCACAAAAGAAATCGTGTCGTTTTCAAGTACAAATCAGGTGGCGCCATGAAGGTTTATGCGGTGAGCAGCTTTGGAAGTCATGAAGGTGAAGGTGCATAGAGTTGCATTTCTTGTTTCTGCTCTTCTCCATTTGATCCAAAATAGACCTTCAATCTCCACCCTAGATATAAAGACATCCACTAGAGGTGAGAAGAAGTACAGATACAGAAAGGAAATACAAGCCTTCCTGCATCTCTGATCCTGCAGCAGAAGGACACTCTTACAGCCTGGTGCTTTTCTTACTGTTATGTACAAAGCTTGGATCCTAGAACAATAGGCAGGTAGGATCCTAGAATGCAACAACTGATTGGCTGTTTCTGCTTCCCTCCTGGAGCCTGACTGGTCTTCTCCTGCAGGTCAATCAGTTGTATAAATAATAAATTATTATTATTACCGTGCAAGCACCCATGTGCACTGGCAGACTAAGATGGGGGCAGGGGTGGTGGTCTGCCCCGGCTGCCATCCCAGGGGGGTTGATGTCACGACTGCCCCCCAGGACGCTCGCCACTTGCAGTGGCACGTCACCTCCACGGGTGGCACGTCACGCCCCTGGGACACACGCCAGCCACGCCCCCGGTTGTATGCCGCTCCCGGTGCTGGAGCAGGTAGCTCCGCCACTGCCTGTGTGTGCTGGCAAGCTTAAAGCCTGCCACCAGTACACAAGAGATGAATTGAAGAAAAGCAAATACAAACTGCCCACCCCGTAGCTTGACCAATTGCAGCTAGGAGATGCTAGGAGCTAGATCTTCAAATAGTGTAGACTCGCACATGCTAGCCAGCTTCCGTTTTGACTTGAAATGTTTGTTTTAGGCTTCTCAGAAGTACATGAAGGCAAGAAGCAGCTGGGGGAGTGTTGGTCTGCAATGGCCTCCCACCTGAGAGGTGCCAGAACCGCACTCAGGCTGAAGAGAAGCACTGCTGGAGGACCAGGCTACGCTGGCAACCCTTTGTGCATTTATATTGGATGCATGTATCTTTATCTTCCTGCTGTTCTCCACTACAGAAAGAGTTAAGTGGAACTTGGTACTTCAGGGTTATCTGGAACTCTTGTTTACAGGCAATAAACATTCTACCCATTCCTGGCCAATATATATAAAAAACGGTCAGTACAGACCTGGAGAGCTGGGTATAAAATAGCCTTTTTAGTCTTCTCCAATCCATAGTGTTTCATTGACAAGGAGAAAACATCAAAGGCTGAACTGATGCCAAACCCCAACATTTCCATCTAATATGCTGTCGCCAAACTCACCAGAAATTCAAATTTTCAGTGGGGGGAGGTGAACCCATTAGCTCTTTATGCTTTAAATAGGCTGACAGTGGGAATAGTGATGGTAGCTGGGCTTGTGTGGCACAATGAATGGAAAATGTAATAAAATATGAATTAAACCAGACGTTAAAGTGTGTGGGCAAGGTGAGGGCATGTTGCAAATTTGTTGTTGAAAAGCAGGAATGGCTGACCTGTGGCCTTTCAGATGTGGTTGGAGTGCAGTTGCCTTCAGGTACATTGGCCAGCATGCCCAGTGGTCAAGGATGATGGCGGTTGAGTCCAGCAACATCCGGGAAGGTACTCCTGGCTATTATAGATAGGGTTGGCATCTCCAGCCATACTCAAAGGTGGCCTTTGAAAGAAGCTGACTGGGGATAGCTGAGTTGGTAAAGCATGTGACTCTTAATCTCAGGGTTTGAGCCCCATATTGGGCAAAAGTATTCCTGCACTGCAGGGGGTTGGACTAGATGACCCTCATGACCCCTCCCAGCTCTGCAATTCTGCAGTTCTATTACCTAAGCACTCCTTATGTGTTATATCACACAACTAGCAAAGAGGCAAGCTGCTGCAAAGATTCACTTCTAATCCACAGAACTGGTTCATCTGTACATATTTCAGCGCTTGATCAGCATCAGACAATGATGGGGCAAGTGTGAATGGGTCATCAGACTGAAACAGCTTTCAGTGGGGCTCGTTCACACTTTCAGCTGCAAGACATGAAGGGCCTGTTCATACAATGTGCATGTATATTATTGATTTATCCAAAGGACCCCTAGGCGGATAAGTCCTGTCAAAGGCGACTATGGGGTTGCGGCGCTCATCTCACTTTCAGGCTGAGGGAGCCAGCGTTTGTTCACAGACAAGCTTCCCAAGTCATGTGGCCACCATAACTAAACTACTTCTGACGCAACAGGACTCTGTGATGGAAGACAGAGCGCATGGAAATGCCATTTACCTTCCCACCGCAGCGGCACCTATTTATCTACTTGCACTTCGTGCTTTCAAATTGCTAGGTTGGCAGGAGCTGGGACTGAACAACAGGAGCTCACCCCGTCGCAGGGATTCAAACCACCAACCTTTCGATCAGCAAGCCCAGGCGGCACAGTGGTTTAACCCACAGCACCACCCGCATCCCTATTGATTTATCTACCCTTTATTATGATGGTGGCTGGCACCTGAAAGTGGGAACTGGCTCCCTTAGAAAGCAACATGCTCGAAGTGCTGTTTACAGCAGAAACAGTGTATTTTCATGTGCAAGTTGATATCATAGCCATCAAGAAATATACAGCATATGGACGTGTGAATCAGATCTGTGCCAGTGAGCCCAGAACTAGGGGAAGGTAGTTGTTATGGATGAATTAAAGCTGGATGCAAACAATAGTTATTTTCAAGAGTGGCTTGAGAGAGACTTTGCTTTCAATAGGCTGCACATATATTTTATAATGTGTGTGACTTCTTGAAATGATATCAAACCTGGCAAAGTTATTTTCCAGAGCTAAAGGAGGTATGCACAGCTACCCCACCTTCAAACTGCCCTCAGATCTCATGGGGTTGCTTACGGTTGTGTCTTTTCATCCCATGCTTAGCAGTTATTTTGGGGTAACTGTCTTTCTGTCTCCAGGCCTGTTGCTCAGGCGCTGCCTTCGTGAACTGGGTTCATCAGCCCAAAGAAAGCGAAAGAAGGATGAAAGAAGGAATGCTGAAGAGTCAAGAGCATACTTCAAGTCAGCCCTTGGCTCTGATCAAATGGCTAGCATTTATGAGCAAGATAATCCGGTTTCTCATTGATCTTGGCAGTGCTGGCAGGGGGCTGTATTTACATTTGGACGGATGGCCCCTGGACATATTTTTCTCCACAGTATTAAACACAAAGAGGCTTGCTATTAGCACCAGGAAAGCTGGTGCTTTTAAATTCATCTCTTCATTACAAATGCATTTCTTTGAAAGCCTAACCTTCTTTGTTCCAATACCTTATTTTTATCTCAGTAAAGTTGCACTGAAGTTTGCAGAACCACAGGGCTCCATGAAGCTAACAGGTCCCACTAGAAGGAGCTTGCACAAGGACTTCTGCTTGTGCAATGGAGCTGTCCTTCCTCTTCTCCTTACGTGCCCCTGGCGCCCCCAAATTGGCTCTGGGGCAGTCAAGACAACCCCCAGAAAAGCGCATGGGTGGGGGAGAGGAGGAATGCTTGCAGCAGGCAAGCAGAAACACATGCACTGATTGATTCTGCCCTGTTTGTCTGTAAGTTTATAACGTTCACATTGTATTTTGGTTTGGGGTTTGTTTGTTTTTTGCAGATTTCCACCCAATCTTTGCCATTGTATCCTACTGCTCTTATCTGTAAAGGCCGAATTATAAAATACCTGTAGCTAGAAAGACATCAGGTAAGTCACTATGATGACAGGCATCTGTTTTTAGACAGCAACTCCTAACTCTTGTGCAACTAGTCAGAACATTTCAATGAGCTGCGCTCTGGCTTGATGAAACTTGAGAACAGATCTTTATCCAGGTGAAATTGAACTCCAAAAATGGCTGCATATGGCCAGGAGTGGGCAGAAGGTACATCATAGGCTATATCAACTACTATTTGATGTGTTGTTTCTTAAACAAGCTTCATACCAATAGTAATTTATAGGCTCAGATTATATTTGATGCTAACATTCCCCTGTCCTACTCCTAACTATCCGTTTCATGAAGCTACACTATAAATCCTTCAAGACCACTGCTAGTTGCTCCTCCTCACAGTGGCTCTCTTAAGATATCAGGCAGAATTCCCTCCAGCCCTGCTCCCTGAGATCATTTATTTGGAGCTGCTAGGGTTTGAACTTGGGTGAATCTAATCTAGAAGACACAATACAAAAGGAAAAATAGATTGGGAGGGATGAGGAGGGATTCAAGACGCATAAACACACAGTCATTCAACTTCCAGAGAATGTGGGGAGGGAATTACTGGGGAATAAGTAGGATATACATGATGATTATTTGGGAGGGTGCGGAGCAGGGATCCACGCTAACAAAATTTTAACAAGTGGTGGCAGCTGAAAAGCAAATGGTGATCTACCAGGAAAAGGTAAACAGAAACTGCTTGAGCTTTCTATGATCACATAAGAATCTACACACAGTAGTTTAATGCAACTTCCTACATGGAATAGTTTTCCGTGTAGGGAATGAATGAGAAGCAGCTGTTTATTAGTCCCATGCAAAAATAATAATCTTGAACAACTAGCATAAATTTCCCCCTGTACTTTTAAATATATAGAATCCCCACCCACCCCACCCAATTATTTATTTCTGTTTTAAAATTAGTATGAAACAGAACTGAGAAGAGATGGAGAAAGAAAGAAAGATTTGCTCTAGCAATCTGTGGTTTTGATCTAGGGACACAGGTGTCTCTGCCTTGTGCCCTTTCGTAAAACACCAACCCCCTCGGGACAAGTGATAGAACATAGAGATGGCTACGATTCAATAAAGTCGCAATAAAACATCCAGGGCCTTTGATACTCTTTCACTTTCTTTAACTCAATTTATTTTTCATTTCACGGACAGAGATTTAGTCCTGGTATTAGTTTGTGATTTTGCTGAAAGAATTACTCAGCCCATACGAAAGGGAAATATTATCGTTACTCTCTCTCTCTTTTATTTTATTTTATTCTTTGCCCCGCATTATGCCATCGGAGGCTCAAACCGAGCCGACGGAAAACAAAAGAGGAGAGCCGAAATCACTTCACCACTGCTGCGTTTTTCATTACAGAAGTTATTACATATAGAAATTACTCCAAATTATCTGAAATGAATGGAAATTATGAGGTTTAAATTCCCCAAGTTGTTGCAAGCGCAGCACTGGAAATTTATTTTGTCATCTTGCCGAACATAATTGCTGCAACAAAATTCTCTCCCATTTTACAACTGCAGCATAACTTATTTATACCAGTGTTGTTGTAATTCGACATCAATAAGTTGCATGGGAAGACATGCACAGGTGGTAATTGAAAACAATAATTTGTAGCGGGGTCCAGGTGGAATGGTTGGCTGGCTCAGAAAAGGCTTTTGCATCAGTGTGGCCTCCCCCCTTTTTTTCCCACCGCAGCATAAGCATCCCCCTGGTCCAGCAGGCTCTGAGGTTGCCTAATCATCCTAAATTACATTTCAAAGTGTCAGCTGAGGTGAGCCGAACAGCTGATCTATAATTATGGCCTTGACCCACAGATCACAAGCAGGAAGCATAGGCAAGGCATCTGGGGAATCTTTCTTGCTCTCTCTCTCTTTTAAACAGGCCAAGGGAAAGGGGAGGAAAGCCCTCAGCCTCACCGAGAAAACGGTGATTCAACGTGGCTAGCCACAGCTTTAAAGTGGCAAATTCCGTTGCCAAGGTTTCTGGTACAGAAAGTTGTTGACATTTTGCGGCAGAGGAAGGTGCAACTGGCATGTTTGTAATAGATCTTTTGCATCCCCTCCAACATTTCTCCCATGAAAACAGGGACATCCTACCTATTATTATTATTATTATTATTATTATTATTATTATTATTATTATTTTACTTTCTTGGGCTCCATGATCACTGCAGATGGTGACAGCAGTCACAAAATTAAAAGACACCTGCTTCTTGGAAGAAAAGCAATGACAAACCTAGACAGCATCTTAAAAAGCAGAGTCATCACCTTGCCAACAAAGGTCCATATAGTTAAAGCTATGGTTTCCCCAGTAGTGATGTTTGGAAGTGAGAGCTGGACCATAAAGAAGGCTGATCGCTGAAGAATTTATGCTTTTGAATTATGGTGCTGGAGGAGACTCTTGAGAGTCCCATGGACTGCAAGAAGATCTAACCTATCCATTCTGAAGGAAATCAGCCCTGAGTGCTCACTGAAGGACAGATCCTGAAGCTGAGGCTTCAATACTTTGGCCACCTCAAGAGAAGAGAAGACTCCCTGGAAAAGACCCTGATGTTGGGAAAGATGGAGGGCACAAGGAGAAGGGGACTACAGAGGACAAGATGGTTGGACAGTGTTCTCGAAGCTACGAACATGAGTTTGACCAAACTGCGGGAGGCAGTGGAAGACACGAGTGCCTGGTGTGCTCTGGTCCATGGGGTCACGAAGAGTTGGACATGACTAAACGACTAAACAACTAAACAACTAAACAACAACAATTATTATTATTATACCATCCCCATCTGACTGGATTGCCTCAGTCACTCTGGGCAGCTTCCAACATTCATAAAAACATAACAAAACATGGAACATTAAAAAAAAATTGTATACAGTCAAACCTCGGTTCCCAAACGCCTCTGTTATCGTACGTTTCGGCTCCCAAATGCCAAAAACCTGAAAATAAATGCTCTGGTTTTTTTAATGTTTTTTGGAATCCAAACATCCAATGCAGCTTCTACTTGAGTGCAAGAAGTTCTTGCAACCAATTGGAAGCTGGACCTCAGTTGACAAATGTTTCGGAAGCCGAACGGTCTTCTGGAACGGATTACGTTCGACCACCGAGGTTTGACTGTACAGGGATGCCTTCAGATGGTTCAGGGGCCAGATAACGCCATAACCATCAATGTTTCTCTAATGAAAACAGGGACATCTTAAGGGAAAGTGGGTCAATTCCAGGATCAAATCAGAAACCATAACATGTTTCTATTTTTGTAGGGACAGTCACGGATTTACAGAAGCTGTCCCAGTTTCTGATTTGATCATCGAATGTCCTGCTTTCCCTTAGGACATCCCCATTTCCATCAAAGAAATGTTGAAGGGTATGGTAAAGGTAAAGGTACCCCTGACCGTAAGGTCCAGTCATGGAAGACTCTGGGGTTGTGGCGCTCATCTCGCTTTATTGGCCGAGGGAGCCGGCGTACAGCTTCCGGGTCATGTGGCCAGCATGACAAAGCCGCTTCTGGCGAAACCAGAGCAGCGCACAGAAACGCTGTTTACCTTCCTGCCAGAGCGGTACCTATTTATCTACTTGCACTTTGATGTGCTTTCGAACTGCTAGGTTGGCAGGAGCTGAGATCGAGCAATGTAGGGCGTCCCTATTTTCATGGGAGAAACGTTGGAGGGTATGCAGTTATGTGACCTCCGAGCCCAGGAGATAAGTAACTATACAACCTTTAGAAGACATCTGAAGGCAGCCCTGTATAGGGGAGTTTTTTAAAATGCAACCCAGTCAGATTGGTGGGGTTGTTTGTTTGTTTAATATACCACCCTATACCTGCAGGTCTCAGGGCGGTTCACAGAATAAAATCAGAATATAAAACCACAAAATACATACTCAAAATAAAAACAACAACCCAATAACATCCCCCAAACAGAATTTTTTTCCTCTGTGGTGAGGTCTGGCACCTTTTTAGCGTTGCTGCCAGAACGGTGCTCGTAGCTCAACAACTTAGGGTTGTCCGTCCCAAAAAGGTGGGAGTTCCTGCACCTCTTTTTCTAGAAAAAAAAGCACTGCCTCCAACACATTTTAAAAGGGCATAGAATTATTATTATTATTATTATTATTATTATTATTATTATTATTATTATTATTATTATTATTATTATTATTAAATAGGATGTCCCTAATTTCATTGGATAAATGTTGTAGGTTGGGGCCACAGGCTTCGGCCTGTGTAGCTTCTGCCATCACTATGTTGAGGGAAGCTTCATCATATGTTGAACAATCACTTCAAGACCAGGTTTCAATGTTACCTTTAATCTGGTCCTTGCACCACATCTATCCATGCTGTTCGTTAATCCCTTCATCACAGAAGACCCAAAATAAAATTCACACTGGCTTTCTCCAGCGAGAGAATTCTGCTTAAAAATGGCAGTCATTCAACAAGTATAAGGCTATAATTCTAAGTGCATTCATGAGAGACGAGGCAAAAGGGAGTTGAACACAATTCGATTGACTTCTAAGCAAACAAGCATAGGATCGTGGTACATAGACATATAGCAACCTCACAAAATGGAGGCCTAGAAAAGTTGCCCTAGTTTGGATTTGCAAATCCTAATAAAGTTTTTCCTGAATTCTGTGTCTCAGATGTATGGCGTGTGAATAGCTCATAAACTCCACCTCAGTCCCTATATCTGTAAAATGGAAAGAATAAATCCTTACATGTCTCACAGAGCTGTCAAGAAGACGAATGAGGGAAATATGTTTTCTTGAATTGTTTTTGCCCAATTAAAGTGCTGTGTAACAGATTAATAATAATTGGTTCCCCAAAGGACACAAATAATGATATTCCCCTTGTTAAACTCACTTAAGCTGCACTCCTAGCAAACTCCATTACCAGTTCCTTGAAAACAATAATCTGCACTTAATGTTCAATCCAAACTTATTGCTCCCAGGTTAGGTGTCCCCAGTAGAGTTGGCGTTTCTTCCTTTGTTGACAAGAATAATGTATCTGCAAATGTTCTCAGTAAATCTAAATACTTGAAATTTTAACTCTTTGTTTTGAATATTGTTTGTTTCTTTTAAGTCTCGTCATTCTGCATCGTCTAAAAGATTACTTTTAGGGATCGGAACACAAGTAGAGCCCTGCAGGATCAGGCCAAAGACCCAACTAGTCCGGCATCATGCTCTCACAGTGGTTGACCTATGAGAAACCCACAAGCACAATCTGAAATCAGCAATTCACTCCTCAGCTGTGATTCCTAACAAGTGGTATTCAAAGGCCTGCAGAGGTAATATATAGCCATCATTCATAGCTAGTAGCCATTGATAGCCTTAACGTCTAGCAAAAAATAATGCAAAAAAACCCCAAAAAACCCAGTTGGAACATACATTTCTGATGATACCAGCTTAATTTGCACAGCCCTGGAATATAAAAAGCAGAAATATGGATGGAGCTAATTCAAAGTTCACTACTGGGCTCAATAGGGACTGAAAATGGTTTCATTATGTTTTCCCAAAAGCTACTGCACAGCAACATCTTGAGGGCATTGGGTTGGGGAAGGCTAATTTAGAACCTGAAAACCCCATCGCATGTGTCTTTCCATCACAACCCCACAAAGCAAAAGTTTCCTGCACTGCGGTAGGTTGGATGAGATGACCCTTGTGGACCCTTCTAGCTCTATGACTCTCATGAAACATAGCAATACGTCAGAGAGCCTAAGGTGCTGGTTATTATTTTTATTTATCCCACCTGTGATAGCATTCAGCGCAAGGGCAAGTGGCAGGCACACACTGCAAACTCTCTTTCCTTGTATTGCGCATGCAGTGGCGTAACGTGGGTTGCCAGGGCCTGGGGCAGTGTGGAGGGGTGGCTAAGAGGGAGGGAAACAGATAAGAGTACGCATTCAACTGCCTAGCCACATCTGTGTCACCCAGGAGATCGCAGCCACAGAGATAAGATGAGGTCACGTCCTGGTTTGCATGGAGAAGCCATTTGCAAGAGAGTCCAGCAATGGAAGCACACAGGTGTTGAATTTTGTGTGTATGGATGGAGGCGAAGGACAAAATGCTGGAGGAAGAGGGCCTACCAGATAGGAGGTGGGGACGTCAACCAGAGCTATGAAAGCTTTGTTGAAATGATCTCAGTGCATTTTGAACGTGCAACTAAAGGGCGACACAAGAGACACAACTCTGTGAAAAAGCTGGATAGTGTGTGATCTTATGCTGGCACCTGCAATCTGCCTGGATGCAGATTGATGCAGAAACCTCCCCCCCAACCCGCTTAACCCGTTTTCTGGAATGTAAAGGATTCCACCATCCAAACATTCCCATAGAAACCAGTCTTCCTCAAGTCTGTTTGGGTGATGGTGCTAAGCTCAGCAAGCACACACACACACACTTTTGTGGCACTAACCCATGGGCAGCACTAGAGGGGGGCAGGGGGCAAGCACCCCACCACCACCAAATAAGGAGCTTGCCCCACCTGTGCCCCCTGACTTCTTCTTTTGCAGTTTTCCCCATTCATCTTTGGATTGATGCCTCTTCAAGTTCTCTCCATCATTTTCTGTTGGCTCCTTGCACCCACATAAGCTCTGCTGTTAGTTTTAGATTGTCTACAGGTGATCACCTTCGTGGTCTTTTGAAATTGTAGTCTCCATACTGACACTGCTTTATTCCATTGGCCCAAATCACGTCTCGCCACATGTCCTGCATTTATTTGTTCACTAGGTCCATAACCTTTGATATTTGCCACATCCAATTAGCTTTTCTACCTTTTAATGATATTCCTAACATTGCATGTACCTTGGCGTGCTGTGTCATTCTTAAGCTGTTCACATCGTTGGTGATATGTACATAGGGAACACTTTAGCATTCAAGCCAAAGGAAATATTTTTATTTTTCATTATAAAGTTGAATTATAAAGGTTTTAAATATGTACTATTATATTTATTTCAGACACAACTTGTCCACCTAGAAATATACTTTGTTTGCCCTTTCTGTACTCACCTGTAAAAAAAAAAATGGTACCATCACTGTACTAAATTTCGGATTTCCAATTCAGGGCAGAAAGCAGTAAGTGAGCTCATCTATTCATCTATCCATATTTCGCTTAATGTTCAGACGGCTTCTAAGCAGTCAAATATGGGGAATCCTTTGTAGAATGTCTCTGTTTATTTATTTTTATTTTAAATGAACCGGCCCCCGGTAGAGATATACGCTCACTGGATGCAAAAGCTCTTCTCCTCTATAGATAACATGCTGCGCTTCCTCTTTTCCTCGCAAGGTGGAGCGACTTTTTCATCAGCTTCTGGCTCAATGTTATTTCACACACCCAAACGCGCCTCCTTTTCCTTCAACACTTAAAAGAGACATTATGCCGCAGACAGAGCATTAGTAATAAAAGAAGTTCGATCGAGGGAGGCAGTTTTAATTATAAAAATAAAAATGTGTCTCTTCCCACCCCCTCCCACAAACGACTTCCAGCCCGATCACCCTGTGCGTTTTTACTCTTGAGTAGTCCCACTAAAAGTTCAAGGAGACAGAAGGGATTAACTCCGAAATCTCCTCTAAACAGAAATCTCTAGCCCGACTTGCATCCCATTGAAGTTGACAGTTGCATCGGACGGGTCGGGTCGGGGAAGAGCGCAAAACACAAACTTTGCAAAAGTGAAAGCAGGCGGCGTGTCTTGCTCCTAAAGCGAAGTGGCGCCACAAACTTTTAACCTGCGCATTTAAATTTTGCAACACGGCAGTGCAATCGAGAGCTGGCCCGGGTTTTGGCACTTTCCCGGGTTTTGTGGTGCCCTTCTATTCTAGAGCATTTGGCTTCACCGGAGAACGTGATTGGTTAATACGCTGGTGCGGTAATATGGCTTGCCAAAAATATTTCCTCCAAACACGCTTTCAAACCTGAGCCTTGCATAACCTTCATTCTCTGTATGACCTGATACTAAGGAACGTTTGACTCTCACCCGAAGCTGAAAAATGCTGCATTCACTTACATGGGAGGAAGTCCCATTGAACACAGTGGGGCTTCCCTCCTAGTAAACCTACATAGGTTTGAGCTGCTGCTGCTGTTGCACAATTTTGATTTGTGATTACCCGTGCTATACTGTATGACTATGTAGAAAATAATACATGTCTCAGTATCTTGAGCAGTTAATAAAATGGAGCATTCACATTTATCATATTCTTATAACCGAAGACACATTTTATTTAACCCGGTACTTTGATCTAGTATTCATTACATAAAATAACTTGCGTTTAATTTCCTTTCCTTTCCTAAAAAAAAAAAAACAAAAAACCACACTAAACCTAACTCTTGTTTTCCAGGCTTTCTAATCACGGTGCCATTATGATAAATAGTATATTGGTCGCTTGCTTTGCGTTTGGGTCCTAAACCGTGTCTACTTGGAAGTAAGCCCCACGGGTTTCAATGGGATTTACTCCCGAGTAAGCGCGCTCGTGCAAACAAAAACAAAACAAATACCCACCAACCTATGTCGTCGCCTTAAAAAAGAAAAGAAAAAAAAGTTGCAATTCCTCCGCGCGTTTCTTTTGGGAAAAACAAAACACAATTCAATGGGACCCACTTCAATGCAAAGGCTCAGGGCGCAACTTTCTCCAGAACCGTGCCCACCATAACTCTAAAACGCCCCCGGAAAAGAAAAGAAGTACATGGGGGGGATTTGATTGTCCCCACTGCAAGACGGCGGCCAATTTGTTATTATTTGTTAAAATAATAACAAAAAGTTCAGCAGACTTTTCCCGCGTTTTTATGATGCCTCTGCAAAGTAGCCGATGGGAACCTGCCACGTTTCCTTTGCAACCTTGCAGACTTCTTGCGCGCTTTGCAGAGGACTGGCGTGGGGAGTGGGGGGCGGTGAGAGACATGGGACGGGGAGGGGGGGTCGCGAAGGAAGAAATGCAGACAAAGCAATAAACACTCCGCATCAGGGAGGGGCATCGTCCGGCCAACGTGACTGGCGACCTGGACCTTTGTTGTAAAAGGGGAGGGAGTTGGGGGGAGAAGGTTTAAACACCCCCACACCCTTTCTATCTCCCCCCCTCTCCTTGCTGCCCTTAGAGAGAAGCGAGTCCCTCTTATTTGTCTCTTGTCCCCGACTGTGGCTGGGATATCGACGGAGTGGGGCGGGCGGGGGGGGTGTGTGTGAACAAAACAGTGGGGCCAGCTGCAGATGGAGGCGGGGTCGAGGGAGAGGTCAAGGTTAGCGAGAGACTGCTATTGATCTGACTTTGAACGCGAGACGAGCAGCGCGGAGAGACCAAAGGGGGAGCTGTGAGACAAGACATTAACAGCTTTCGCGGTGCTAATGATCACAAGTGCCAGACGGGGGAGGGAGGAGAGGAGAGGCTGTGGAAATCACTTCGGAATATATTCCCGACCCCTACCGCCCGCAAATCTCGTCGTTAGGACATATCCAGGACGCAGAAAACGCTTTTTAATAATAATAATAATAATAATAATAATAATAATAATAATAATAATAATAATAATAATAATAATAATAATAATAATAATAATAATAATAATACACGCCACCACCCTCATGTGATCTAGCGCCTTTATCTCTTCCGGAAGAGCAGCTTTGCGCGCGCCCCCTCTCCGCTTGCAATAAACTCAGGAAGGCGACGCGGCCAGTCGTTTATTCGCCCTTATCTTGGATCTGAATAGCCCCTGACAAGGAGTGTGGCCTAGCAAGGTGTGTCTATCCCCCGATTGCTCCGCACACCCCACCAGGCCGTTTGAAGTTTCCTGCCCGGAGTGACAAAAAATAAAAATAAAAATGCACTCAAGGTGGACTTTGCTCGCCTCGCCTCTCTGGGTCTGCTGGAAAGGTGGAAAGGGCCATTAGTCGGCAGAAATCTCTTGGGGTTCCAACCCCACCCCCGCTAAACAGTTTCCTCCTCTTAACACGTAGGACGCGTTCACAAGACCTCACTTTTGTTACTCTTCAGGGATAGTTCCAAGCCCTCCTTCTGTATTCAGAAGCGTCGGTTGGAGCAGAGGGTGCCTCAAATTTCCACGCTGTCAATAAGCGTTACTGCTGCGTAGTCGTGAAACAAGAGTACAGTATTCTTCACATTGCCTATTCTGAATTTACAGTATACTCAAAGTCAAGTCCTATACGTGTTTCCTAAGAAGCAAGTCGCCCTGATTTTTAGGGGACTGACTTCTGATGTGAACTCGCATTTGGGACCTAATTTCTGGTGGAAGAACGTGACCTACAAATTCGCACAGATGTTTGGGTTTGTGTGAATGCAACCCAGCAGGGTGGGTTCGAAGGAGTAGGGGTATTTTATAAAAATGTGAGTCTACCTATCAAAGTTTTATGGGCCGATCCACTACATATTAACTCGGCAGCCAGTCCAACAACTCAAGTGGGACTTACTCCTAGGTAAGTGTGCCGCGGATCTCAGCCCTAGAAGTGTGTGTTTGGCTTGACACTGGTATTAAAGGATTACCAACAACTCAGCAAGAAGTAAGAAAAAGAAGCTGTGGGAAATAAAGACTTGTGTAAACGAAGGAAATAAAACTGCTCTGGGAAATTTGTGCAGGAACTCTCCCGGAGAAGGATTCGCGCGTCGGAGTTCAAGTCCAAGATGCTCACCGGAGCTTTTGTTTCCTGAACTATTTGCTCCAACTTCTTTAGTTATCACGTGGTTTTTATACCCGGACCTTCCTCCGCACTTAGGAGCACAGGGCGGCGCACAACACACCAAGGACAGTATGCAATTACTATTGTATCTTCTGGGGCACTTTACGAGCCTAGAAAGGCTACCTGGAAACATTCGGACCCCTCTACTCTTGGCATCAATTATAGTGATGCCAGGTGGGGCTGGCGCGTTTCACGCGTAAAACTGTAGAAAAATGGGACATACGATTTAATATCTGGAATAAGTTTGGGGGAAAACACCCTAGTTTTTGGGGGGCGGGGGAGTTTGAGGGCGTGGGACACAAAGCACTGCGTTCCACCAAGAGTATGAAAACCCCACAAATCCCTGCCTCTTTTCACACAATCGCAGCAGCGGGTCCTTTAAGGCGCCCCCTCCTCTTTCTTTTCTTTGTCGCTAGGATTGTTTGGACAACTTTTTGAAACAGCGCGCGCGTGTGCGTCGAAGAAAGAGCCATCTCTCTCGCTCTCTCCTTTTCGGCGGCTTCCTGTGTTGCAAGAAGTTGTTTCTATCGTGATGCTAATTTGCCTTTTGTATAAACCGGCAAAGCCCCCAGCGAATCTGCGAAGGTCTGGGAGAGGGGCTGGAGAAGGGGGTTTAAAGAGGCGCTGGACGACTCGCTCCATCTCTCTTGCCCGCTTTGTTGAGTGGAGAGCGAGGAGAACTGAGCCTAGGTCTTCAGAAGAGCAGTTGGGGGAAGTTTGGGCCGGGGGTTGGCCAACGAGGGCCCGCCTTGGCGCCCTCACTCATCCCACTTCTGAGTTTATTTATTTGGGGCGCGCGGGGGGGGGGGAGTCCTCTATTCTGCCCTCAGGTGGAAACAAATAAGCAGGAGTGTCATGTTCCCAAATAAATAACAGTAAGGATGAGACGGAAGATGGGGTCTTTGGGGTTCCAAGTAGATCCCGGAAATGGAAGCAGGCTGCTGGTTTTCGCTTTGAAAGATGGAAGGACAGTGGAATAGTGAATGCTCAACCCGACCAAATTTACTTACCTGGAAGTGAGCTCCATTGAGCACAGTGGGATATTAGCCTAGGGTTGCTTTGCCTTGTTAAACGCCCATTGGTTGTGAAAAATTGGCAATCAGAAGTAAAGTCCTATTCAGTGGGACATATTCCAAGAAAAGTGTATATGGGGGTTGCAGCGTTACGCATATATTTTAACTCTCCCACTAAATTCAGGGGGTTTAATTATTGCTGGGTTGTCTTCCGCTCTGCTTCTTAGCTGAATGTATGAATGCAGATCATCAAAGCATCTCAGGGACTGGAGCAGAAGGGGAGGAAGACCTCTCCACACATCTCTAGCCCTGCCTGGTGGGAGCCGGAGCTCAGGATCAGAGCATCCTCTTGGCCTGGCTGAAGAAAGTCCAAGGTTTGATCTCCTGCGTCTCCAAGTAGGGCTAGCTAGGAAACTGCTTGTCCGGAGAGCAGCTCACCATGTCCGGTGGACGACTCTGAGATAGGTGCACCAGTTCCCTTAATAAATAAGTGGGGCAGGGTGAGATGTGAATCTTAAAACTGGACGGGGCCGCCTCTCCCAGCAGGAGAAAAACCTCACTACATCCCTCTCCTGGTCAAGCCATTCAGTCTAGATCTGCGAGGGCTACAAGTGAGCCCCAAGCCAACGGCTGTTAAGTGTAGAGGAAGTGGTGAATCCGGGCAAGGACACTATGTGGGAAGTGTGGTGGTGGTGATGGGGAGTTAATCTTCAATGGCAGAGTACTAGAGTACTAGTACTGCTTGGAGTACTAAAGGTCCCAGCCTCACTCCCTATCCTCTCCAGATATATTTGGGAGAGACCCTTGCCTGATCCTTTGGCGCGCTGCTGCCAGTCAGTGCAGACAACACGAAGCGAGGTGGACCCATGGTCTGACGCAGTCGTAGGCAGCTTCCTATGTTCCAGTAATGGGAAGAGGAAAGTTAACCACAGGAAGAGGGCCTTTAATGCAATCTCTACCCTCCCACCAAACGTGTTTGAATTCTCCCATGCTACACTTAGTAATTCAGATTGCAACTTCTTGCATATGGGTGTGTGTGTGTGTGTGTGTGTGTGTGTGTGTGTGTGTGTGTGTGTGTGTGTGTGTGTCAGAAGTGACAAAACCGACGGGCGCAATTACTCCATAGCGGGGTCTGCTAGTGAACTGGAGCCCTTTCAGGGCGCAAATCCATTTTCCAATGGCTCTCTCGCTTGCAGGGCTCACGCGCGCTCGGCGTTTCGAAATGAGCCAATGAAAAAGCGTGTGATCCCCGAAGCCCACGTCTCCAGGATCCCTCGCAGAGGATGCTGGGTGCTCTTTCGGATCGTGGCGGCTTGTGGGGCACCTGCGCGCAGGCCTCCTGAAGGCGATCTTATTATTGGAGCCGACTGGTTCCGAACTGGGTCTGTCTAGTACAAAGTCATAAACTCAAGCACCACTTAATGTGGACGAAGCGAGCCTTCTAAAGGCATTTTAACCACCCTTCTGTGGATCAGGGTGGTTAAAAGTGTGGCAAATACCACTTACCGGTTCCCTCTTCCTCGCCCTTTCATGTTTACGGTCAGAACCAAAGAGTCAAAATGCGCCAGCGTGTGGAAACAAGCAGTGATGGTTATTCTGCGTTATTTGATCAGAATTAGGGGACAGCAACCTTGCTCGTTGTGTTTGTGCGGGCATGCAGGTTAGTTATAAACTTTGGGACCCCCAAACTGGAGGAGCACTAGTGCATCCAGAGTGATCCGGCACGGAAAGCAATTCAATGCAAAGCTAAATCTCAGAGGTCACTGGGGAACCCCGCATTTCAAAAAGAAACTTGCAGAAGCCGCGTAAAAACGCACCTGCCTTGCGTTTTAATAACCACCGCTGCGTAGGAATGTATTGGGGAGGCGCGTGGAGGTCCACCGTGACTTATTTACCGATTTGCCCGGTTTTGGCTTCCTTCGGGTCAATGCTGAGTTTGCAACGAGCCCGGGGATTTCACAGGGACCCTTTCCCTCGCGAAGTGGGTAGAGAGAGGGGGGACGACGAGAGAGGGAGCGAGGAAGAGGAGAGTGTGCGCGTCTTTGTGGCTCCCTCTGCAATCGCAATTCAGATTGAGAGGAGGGGGGGGGGCGAGAGAGAAATATCTCTTCCCCCACGCAGATATTTGTGTTATTGTAAAAACTGTTGGAAATGCGAAGGTGTTTGGAGCGGAGTCGGGCTGCTGCTGCTGCCGCTGCCGCCTGCTTGGCTGCCTGCGCGCAGGGGAAGAGGAGAGCGGGCGAGACAGCTCCGTAGTTGAAAGGGGGGCAGCGAAGGGATCTCCGCGAAGCAAAGATCCGAGCCGCCTGGGAGATCTCGGAGCAGGTGGATCGAGCGAGAGCAGGATGGATCCCGCGCCCTTCCCGGGGGGCGCCCACCTCAACCCCCTCCCGCCTGGCTCGCCGGGTCGAGCCCACCGCTCTCACCGCCCACTCTTTTTCTGCCTTTCCGGCGCCAGCCCGCTGAGCTTCACCAGCCCCCTTACCTACTCGCCCCCCCGCCAGCGCTTCCCCCGGGAGACGGCCGTCCCTTTTGGGCTTCTTGCCAAGGGGCGGAGGAGGGGGGAGGCGGCTGCCCGGGCCCTGATCTGCCCCCTCCCGCCACCTAACACCCCCCAGACCTTCCCTGCGTCTCATCCTAAACCTGATCGGCGATGGTTTGGGAGAAAGGGACTCTCGGTCCCTCTTTTTTCCCCTGATTGCTCCTCTTTTCTCCCCCTTCCCCAGCTAAATTCTGCTTAATTTCATTTCGGCTGCGTGCTCCGCAGACGTAGCCCTGGCTAAGCAGTCGGAGCCGCGCGTGTGCTGGGAGTCTGTTTGAGGGTGGCTTTTCCCCCCTCTCCCTCTCTCTCTCCTTCCTCCTCTTTTCCTTCTTCTCCCCCTTCTTCTTGTTCTCTTGCAGGGTACAATGTTAAAAAGCCACCGCTAGTCGCCCCCAGTGCTCCTACTCTCTAGGTCTTTTTTGTCTCTAGTGCAGATTAAACGTCACGTCCGCACTTGAACTTGAATTTTATCCCATTGTACGGAGGCAGACCCAGCCATAGAGAGACAGAGCGCTCCCAGGGAACCAGGACTCCGCCATCTTCACATTGCAATATATCTCCTTAGTAATAGCCAGCACTAACCCAGAAGCACTGGGGGGCTTCCTTCCTAGCAAGACCCTGTGCCAAGCGAGGGGAGGAGGGGGGGTGAAGCCAGTGGCAAAGTGGTGCGAGCAAAGCAAAGCAAAAAAATTAATATTATACAACAACAAAAAACCAACCCAGTGGCACTTGAACTGGCAAAGAGGAGACACAGTTTGGGCTACCCCCTTTTTCTTTTTTGAAAAAAGAGACAAGAAAGCGAGAGAGAAAGAATTCTAATTAACCCAGCAAGGGTAATTTTTTTCCTGCATTTTTCTCTGCGTGTGGGGAAATTCCAATTTTTCTACTTTTGTGCGAGCGTGTGTGTATGTAATCCATTTTTTTTCTTTTTTAAAAAGATTCCTCCTCGTGGAAGAAGTGCACTTTGCTTCTCTCCCCCCCCCTTCTGCTCTCTTGTTTTTCTTTTTCTCCCCCCCCCCCCGCCTCCAAAGCACTCTGGAAAAATTAAAAAAAAAAGTGTCAGCGCTTGGTGAGGGGGGGTGGGAAACCACCCTTCTCTCCTGAAGTTCAAGAAAAGACCTGGAAGCGGTGAAAAGGAAAAAAAACCAACCAAACAAAACAGTTGTCTTGCGAAAACAAAAACCAAGGCTTCCCCACTCTTCCGATGATGATTTTTTAATTGAAGGAAGAATCTCATCTTGAGTGCTCCAAAGGGGGGGTGGAACTGTTCCCCCCTCTTCTTTTTTTTTAAGAAGAAAAGTACCAAGAAGAAAATAGAAGACCGGGAGGAAGAAGAAGATCGCTCCCCACCACCACCACCACCACCTCCAACCCGATCCCCCCCTACCCAAGTCCAGCTCTCCGGGCGATGACCGTGTAAATGCCAGGGCAATGTCCCGTCGCAAGCAGGGGAATCCGCAGCACTTATCACAAAGGGAAATTATCACGCGTAAGTTGCAACTCTTTCAAAGGAGCCGGATCGGAAAGGAAAGTGGTGTTTCTATGTGTGTGTTGGGAGAAGGAGAGCAGTGATGGGAGGTTGGGGTGCGTTTGTGCGCGTGGTGTGTGAAGCTGACCAGGAAAGATTGGAGAAGGGGTGTGTTGTGCGTAAAGTGAAGGGTCTTGGAGAGTTTGCAAAGAATTGGCGCGGGGGGGGGGGAACGACGGTGGCTGACGGGGAGAGGGGAGTCGAGGAGGGAGAGAAGCGGGGGGCCGGCAGGATAGGTGTTCTGGAAAGTAAAGTTTGCAGGGTAACGGAGGAGGCCGCGAAGCCGGCTGAGAGCGGCAGAGGCGAGCTGGGGACGGCGGGGAAGACGGCCGGGTGGGAGATCCGCAGCAGGGACTTTCAGAAGAGAGGCTGGGTTGGAAAGGCTGGTCCAAAGTTGGCGAGCACGCGAGAGCAGCAACGGCGGCAGCCGGGAAGAGGAAGGTGGCTGGAGCGGGGGGAGCCTTAATGGGAACCACATGCAAGGGACGCCTGGCAGGCCAGCGATGGAGCGGCGAGGCCGGTCTGGGGAGCCGGGAGAGGCGGAGGCGGCGCGCGGAAGGCGAGGTTGGGTGTGTGTGTGTGTTGGGGGGGAGATCTAGCGACGGGGGTCTGCATCTCGCCCCATCGTCATCCGTTAGGGAAGCCCGGCTTGGTACCGGAGACATAACAGGACCGGGCGTTGGGGAAGGGGCCGAGAGAAATGACAGTGTACAGGTAGACCGGCAGGCGGGCGAGAGCCATTTGCTCGACTCCCCCCTGGGCAAGGTCCGGCTGCCCTGCCCTAAGCGCAAGGTAGCTTTCGTATGCATTTATGCATGTGCTAACCTTGCTGCAAAATGGTGTGTGTGTGGGTTTTTTTTGGGGGGGGGGAGACAGGTGTGTTACGGTGGGAGGGAAGGGGTACATTTTGTGTGCACGTTGCAAAGTAAAGTAGCACCATATATATATTTGCAAAGTGAAGTGCGCGCACAGTTTGCAAAGCGGCGAAGGAGTCCTGCAAAAAGGCGCGCCACTTTTGCAAAAGAGCGAGGTGGTAGGATCTCATCGTAGTAGCAAAAAAGCAGCCCAAGGCAGCAGTGTGTTGAGGGGTGGAAGCGCGAGGAGCGATCTAGAACGAGGTGTTCCTTTCCCAGGAGCCGCGGGTGGTGTAGGTGTTGTGTATGGTGGTGGTGGTGGAATCCAGGCCCAGAGTTGCCTGTATAGGAGTCCAGATCCAGGGTGGGTGGTGTCAGTCTTCCTTAGTAGCAGCTTCGCTTTGCAAATATCTCCTGCCCTGCTAATAATGAAGGACAAAAACAAAGCACCCAAACTCTGCTCCTCTTTATTTCGCTTCTGCCCACTCCGCTATTTCCAACACTGAAATGCAGTGGAAACCCAACACACCTAAAGGTTGCGCCTTGAAGGTTTGCAGGCAGCAGGGATGTGCATTTTGCTCTCCTGACCTGGATGATCAATAATAATAATTTATTTTATTTTGGAGGCTAGTATCAGAATTAAAAAATAAGAATAATGCAAGGGAAGGAAATCGGTCTCTGTTCCTGTTAATGGGGTAGTGGGGGTGGCGCGGAGGGAGGGAGAAAAAAGAGAAAAATCACAGCCCCAAACATAACGCCAAAAAGAACAGCTCCCTTTGCACGCTTGGCTTTTGCAAAGCAGCCGTTGCGCGTGTGGAGCCGGGCGAGCGGAGAAGGGGGGGCGCAGTGTGAGAGAGAGAGGGGGGAGAGAAAGAAGCAAGAGGGAAGGGGGCCGAGCCGGAGAGGATGTTTGGGGGGGCGCGCGCAGAGAGAGAATAATAGAATATGTATGTTATATTTCTTAAAAATTTAAATAAATAAATATATATATAGCCCGGCGTCTCCCCTCCCCCTTGAAAGCCTAAGACTAGCAGCCATCTGCCATCAGCATTTGGTGACAGCGCTCTCTCCTCTCTCTCTTTCCTCTCCTTTGTTACAGCTGATAAAAATTGTTGTTTGTAACAATACATCGGAATTATATCGATTGGCGAATGCAGCCGTTCGACCTTGGACGGTGCTTGGCTTGCGAATTTTATTTTTTCCCTCTCCCCACTTTTATTTTCTTCTTCTTCTTTTCCTTCCTCTCCTCTCCTCTCCCCCCTCAAAAAAACCAACCCTTTCTTGCCACCCCCTCTAAAAACAACAACAAAAAAGCCTTTATTAACCAGCTGCAACAGCACGAATGAAGATGCGTTGGTTGATTTTGAACACTGTTTTCAACCGGGGAGTTTGACGGTGCTTGCCGAACCATGGGGGGGGGGGAGAGTGGGTTTTCTTTTCTTCTACTTTTTAATTTTCCCGAAATAACACACCAAACCTGTCACACCTTTCGACCAAACTGTATTTTTCTCTTTCTTTTTCCCCATTAAGAAAACCTAGCCGGATTGTAACATTGGGGAGTTGTTGATCCACCCTCCTTTTTATTTTTTTTTAAAAACCAACAAGATCCAGATTATTTCATGTAACTCTATTCCCTCGCCCCCCCCCCCCGTGTAGTTTGCATGGGGGACTTTGCTTGTTTGAGATTGTGTGTATGTGTAATGTATGTGAGCCAGAAAAAGGTAAGGCAGACAGTATTGTGTGGAGATAATAGGAAAAGGAAAGAGGCATGTTTGCAAATGTTCCAAATTTTAATTGGCGTGAGGTTAGTCAGGTGGGATTCTTCCTGATTTCCAGCTCTTTCCCACCAACTCCCCCACTGTGATTTTTTTTTTTTTGGGGGGGGAAGTATATGTAATTTGGAATTGGGTACCAGGTGGGTGCTAAGTATAATGGAAGGATACCTTTAAACATCTGTCTGCACAGTGCGGAGAAAAACCATAGCCAGGTCTTTTTCTCCGTTCCCCTATTCATCCTCCCATCTGGAAAGGACTTAACAGCAGGACTGTCTGAGGTCTCTTAAACTAAGGTTAAGACAAAAGGGAAGAAGATAGATGGGCATAAATCGTGTGTATTTGGTGTGCCTAGATGTGCGATGGGCAGCCCGGGTGGGGTGGGGGCAGGAATCAGGAAAAAGCAACTGGATGTTTGAGCTAGAGAGAGACAGAGGTGGTTTCACCATGCAAGTGGCTGGACCAGTTTCCAGGAAACAGTTATACATTATTAAAAGGGGAGCCTGTTTGGAAGAGAGAAGTTTGACAAGAAGGGCCAAATAAAGAAAGAATTAACTTAGCACGGCAACTCCCCTCCACACATACATGCAAATATACCTGCACCTCTTTTTGCTGAAGGAATCTGGAGTCAGATTCTGAGGTCCGCAGCTGTTTGATGGAGCAGCTTGTCAAGGAAATGGCATTGCATTTGAGGGTATAGTGCTAAGTGGAGGAGCAGGCTGGCAAATGGGTTTAATTCTAACCCTCTTCATTGGAGTTTATTAGATTTTAGTCCCTGTGGGGTGTTGAAAGAAAAACTACTATCCTGAATGGCAAACAAGTAGAAAGTGAGTGTGAGAAAGGTGGGTGGGTTGGAATATTTACAGCCTGGTCCTATTCATATTTACTCAGAAGAAAGCACTGCTGAGCACATTGGGGTTTAGTCTTGAGTAGGTAAGCATAGGATTTGCAGCCGGAAGGGTACAATCCAGATTCATTTCAGATCAGGCAAGGGTTTTGTTATTATATACAATAACTGACTTTATTGCCATAGTATGGTATTTTTGCAATTCTGAGAGAGGCTCCTATCATTCCTGAGACTTAGTTCCCCACCCCAAATATATCTCAATACCCTGTTTTTGACAGAGGGATAGCTGATGGAATGAGCAAATTGGGGTACGTCTCCAGTGATGGTTGGCTGTGAAAAATACAGCAAAGTTGTATAATACAAAAATGACATCTCTTATGTAAAAATCCCGACAAGAGATGTTCTAGGACTGTTCTGAATGACAGATGATAATGTTGGCCGGACATCTGCGACAGGTTTTAACTGCTTCAACAGTGAGATGTGAGCACTAGTTATGAATTTTAGGAATGGGAGGAATTGTTGAAAGGGAGTTTTAAGTCACCTTCTGCCAGCAAAATGACCTTCATTATTAAAAAATATATATGGTTGAACCCTCCTGAAGAAAGTTCTTGTGGTGTGGAGGTGGCTGAAAGGAGAAAAACATAAAATAATCCCTGTACAATTTAAAAATATTTTTTTAAAAAAAAATCAGATTTGAAGTCCCTGGTCAGCAAGTTATTTGCTTCCTGATTTGACCCTGTCTGTTTGCATTGTGTCCCTATAGCTAAGAGAAAACACCGTTTATTTATTTATTCCATTAATATCCTATTTTCCTTTTGTGGAATAATTCCTGTCGTTCAAAGATGAGCAAGAAAACTAACAGACACAGCAAAGAAAACGGCACATAGATGTAACTTAACAGAATTAGCCAGGAAGGAAATTGCAGGGATGCTTGGATTTTTTTGGGCGTACCTGTAGGGCTGTAACACATGCATGTTGTTAGCAGGTGTTGCGAGCTTGAGTTATTGAAAATACTGTGTTCTCCATTAGCTGCGTCTGAGCTGCACATCGTCAGGTTGCACATGTTACATTAAACTTAAAAACTGCAGAATTCAAAAGGATAGGCTCTTCTCTCGTTTTGGATACTTCCAAACATTCTGTCCACTCTTCCCATGCTGCCTTTGAGTTGTTTGATAAGAAACAGCTTTGTGAATGGATGATGGAATAAGAAACAGATTTGCTTTTCATTGGAAGGCAAACACAGAGGAGGCTATTTTGTCAAGCTTATTGAAGCATTTTAGTAAGCATGGCTGAGTATCTTTTTCCTCCCCAACGTTCCTTATTAGCAAGGCTTGCATTGGAGTGAATGTCTGTGTCCTTATTTAGCATCAAATTTATTGTGCCGTGTGTGTGTGTGTGTGTTGAACAAAAGACAGTCCTCTAGTACACAGAACACAAATGATGATCTGAATGATTGTGGTCCAGGTGGGGAAGAGGCCAAAAGATGCCACTGGTTCCCGTTGGCACCTATTCTGCCTCCTTTATCAGAGCTCAGTGTGCCTGGAGCTTGATCTATTGGTTTAGCACATCGAACGCAAGGCTTTTCTTTTCACTTTACATTTCCTGTCTAGATCGCCCTGCACACTCTTGTTTGTTGATACAAAGTACTTTCCAAAATAAACTTTGCTAGCTTTTCAGCTGAATTGCAAGTCACATTTGTGGCTGGTTGGCACTCAGTGGCTTGCCTCGACGGCTAGGGGGCGCTCGTAGCCTGTCTTTTGGAGAAATTTGGGTTTCCCAGCACCCGTGGAGGAGGCGAGGAAATGTAAAAAAGCACAAGTGAGCCGGTTCCCATTGCTGCAAAATGTTTTAGGTGTAAAGTTGTGGTATTGATTTTCATGCCGAGATCTATATGGTACAAGATGAGAAAGATTGCAAGTTAGATAAATCTATTTTCTAAGCAAATTATGACTGATTAAGCAGCTCCAGCAAGATAGATGTCTTTTAATTAAAATTAGTTTTTAACGGTGTCTTTCACTGTCAACTCCTCATCTTTTCGCCTTCCCAGTTTTTGAGTTGTTTGACTAGCCGAGAGCAAAGGGGAGGCTTCTGCACAAGTATTAAAATGCACATGCATGCTGTGATTAAATCTTATGGGTACGTTTAGGTGTTGCACACACACTTGAGCCTCAAGACATTATTACAGTGGGACTGATAAATATGAGTATCATGAATGGGATTGATAAAGGGCCGGTTGAACGAAATCTTTGAGGAAATCCGGCAAAGAAGCTATGCATTCAAAAGGGGGAGGCAATGTGTACTAGTTCAGACGGATCATGCCTCTCCTCTGTGAATGAATGCGTGTGTGCACAAATTCAACAGGAGACTAGTTAACAGAATAATACATATGCATATAGTTCATAATATTGAATGCCTAATGGAACCATATGCTTCAAAGACCCGTGTAGCAGCGCAGGGTATTCTTGCGAAAATCGGTATCACACATAGCATGCGTTTTCCTGCCACATGCAAAAGCGTTTCAGTGTGCAGCAAGAGATCTGAATAGTTATGAACATTTATGTAATAAAGGTTATGTGCAGCTGTTACGTTGTGTACAGCTGTGAAGGGACATAGCCTTTGGCCAATGCCTGATTTTATTTGTGGCTCTGAAGGTTAGAAAATTCACCTGAGCAAGTTGCCGTACTTTTAATTCCTCTGCCCTCTTGGAACAACGGCGTAGGTATTTTCCACGCAGAAAGAAAGAGAAGCCCACCTGGAATGTACAAAAGTTTTCTCTCTCGTTTGGTGTGTGTAGAAATGCGTGCGCGCGCGCCCCTTTTGAGTGTTCCCCCCAGCTTGCACACACACCTTGCTTACATAAACGTCATTGGGACGCTTCCTTGTCAAATGTGTACGCAGCTTAGTGGGTTATAAAGAGGGAGAAATCTGGGAATGCCAGGAGTGAATGCTTGCGAAGAAGTTTGTCAGGTTGTGGCATTGTTCCCTGTTCCGCAGATTTCTTTCTCGTGTTAGGACACAGTCTGTGGGTAGACGTTCTTCTCTGCTGACAGAGGAGAGGGCTTCATTTGAACTTGAAAGAGAAATAAATTGGGTCAGACAAAAGAGTAGGGCTGTCACCCACTATAGGAAAAGCCTTCACTCTGAACTAGACGGAGGTGAGTGGGGCGGGAGAATGAGGTTGCAATGAATCTGAAGGTTCCTCCCTTCATTTAGGGTTTTCTGTTTGTTGGAAGCATAGAGACAGCGGGCAGCTGATTTTTACTAACCTGGAAAACGAAGTGATCAGGAAGCTCCCCCTTTCCCCTCACCTTTTATTGTAAAATAAACAAAATAGCCCCCTCCAACTTTGCCAGTAACGACTTGCTTCACTCCCAGAACTTTAAAACTTTTCGCATTTTTGAAATGCTAAGAATCAAGGCCAGCAGTTCTTAACCAAAGAACTTAATCTGACATTTGGCACAATTTAAAGAATCTCTCATGAAGATGGTTGCTGTCTTCAAACTGCTTTGTTTTGCTGAAATAATATTCCAACTCATTGTTTGCTTGTTGCTCATTGAATCCCAACGAAGTTGAAGAGATGAATAAAGTTGGGTTGGGGGCAGAAATACATGACCACCTTCCCCTCTATGTTTACTCAGAAGCAAGTTTCATTGCATTCAGGGGTGGCTTACTCTCAGGTACGTTTGCACTGAATTGCAGCCTCGGGGACATTTTGGGGCTGCATGCAGACATACCTTGAAATTTAGCCTTGCTAGAAAAACCACCGTGGAAGCTATTATATAGTCGTCATAGTGCAGATACAAAGATGAAGAGCTAGGGCTGCTTCCATTCATTTTGACGGGCCTTGTGCGGGGAGAAACCTTGCAGTGCTGTTCTGCATCCAGTTACGCCTGTCTGCGACTTTGCTGGGACCGAAGCACATGGAACATGGGCGCATGAGAAGTGCGCAGAGATGTCCGCATATATCTTCATAACAAGATGAGGCGAAGCCGGTGTTCGCACAGAGCGGGCATTACTGATAAATGTGCCATGCTCCCAGCGGCTGTTATAGTGACACCTTCCTCCTTCTCTGCTTATTTACTTTCATAAAATGTCCTCATGCAGTCCCTAAGCAATCCCTTTCCACCCTCGGCTATCAGCCTCGGAGGCGGTTGTGTATTCACAGTAAGTTGCCTCTCGACATCAGTTAGATATTCTCCCTGCTCCACCATTCCTTGGAAAAAAAGAGAAGCAAACTGCCAACTAAGTCTTTATACAGGGGGTTCTTAAACGGTAGGGAATCCCCTCTCCTTGTTCTTCCCAAGGGATATATATTAACAATGTCTAATGTGCTTTTTTTTTTTTTGCAAATACTGTAAATGAAAGAAGCAAACACTTCATGCAATGTACTCATGTACCAGGGAGGGAGACAGAGGAGGTGGGTAGCAACCGTGGTAGTGACATTATAAGAATATAATCATTTTCTAGCAAAAGCGACATAGCGGTTCGCTGTATGGCATTCGTCGTACCTGCCTTAGTCATTTTGTTTTATTATGTTTTTTACGTTCGCGAGACCTTTGTCTCAGTGCAAATAATAAATTTCCTTTTATGAAGGAGCTAATGATGTGTGCTGCTTGTTGGGGGCAGTGTGTGTTTGCCGTGATGCAGGAGGAATGAATGGGGAGTGATTGTATACAGAAAGTTCCTCCACTTGTGTGTGTGTGTGTTTTACGAGCCTGGAATGAACCCACAAAATCCGCTGGGTGTTGGAACACCCTGGCTTCTGTGAATCTTGAAAAATGGCTCAGAGTTTGGGTGTGAGCCGTGCAAGGTGATTTACAATCCCCTTGTTGAGAAAAGAACTTGACTCAGGTTCCACCCGGGTTTCAATCCACAGCAGAAATCAAATGCATTGATTTCCCCCCTCATTTGGGAAGTTTTGTTTTGTTTTCTTCATACATTGCTAAGAATCTATAATTCAGGCAGCCTGTTCTAGTATAGCCAAAAGTATAGAAATTCCCTTTGCAGACTTCTCCACTCCTCGTTGAAGTATCTATTTCCTCCCCCCTCTTCTTTTTCTATTTCAGTTTTAACTAAAACAAATCTATTCACGCAGGAACAAAGGGAGCTTTTGTATCACATCATCTCAATCCCTGATTTATCTGTGAAGATTTACCGCTTTCGTGGTCTATACAAGAACCTATGCATTTTAGCCTCCCAATTGCAATAAATCTTTTTTCTTCCTCCCCTTTCTGCACCTCGAGCCACTAGTTTATTTAGCAAAACGTACATCACCTTTTGTTCCATTAACATTGCATGCATGTAGCCTTTGATTTAAATAAGTGCAGAGGTATGTCTTGGGGTAGAAATTTAGGGAAGTGGGATCGGGGGGGGGGAGTGGTCATGCTGGACATTCCAGAGGCTGGAAGTGACCACTGCACTATGCCACTTTTAAGTGGCCTTTGCGAAATCACCCGACTTCAGTTCTGCAAGGTTTTTGGTTTGTGCTGAAACATGCTGGGCATATTATTTTTTACCTCCTTTCACTTCGTCCCCTACTCCCCCCGCCTTACAACCACTATGGTTCCCCCCTCCTGTTATTCAGAGCCTTTTGCCCTACATTCCTACATTTCATCTACATTGGTGGGGTTAAACTTTGTTTTCTAAGATAACAGACTAGTTCCGTGAAAGGTGTCTGGCTTGCAGGTTTGCAGAGGAGTGCTGAAACTCAACAGCCGCCCGTGCCATTTGCAGACGTTTCAATGGGGGAACTCCATGCTCCTCTGCTTTCCACAGTGAGCAGAATCTGGCAAGACCTGAAGGCTGGCCAGTCATCTTTACAAAACAATATCAGATAATCGTGTTGGTGGTGTGTACCAAGAGCAGACTCCCTTTTCCTTGGGGCCACGTGCAAATCCAGGAGCGGTTGTCACTTTTCGTGACACAGCTTCAGTGGCAAGCTTAAAGAAGGAAAAAGCCACGGAGGCTGAATTGCCTTTTCCCGTCTCAGGGGTGGCACTGTTTTTTTATTGTCAAATAGTGCATTTGAGGCTCTTGGGTATCAGATTTCTGCCAGTTGCAAGTGTTGTTAATGCAAGATAGAATGCTGAAGCGTGTTCTACATATTCATTATATCCTTACTGCCTTTCAAATTGGGACATAAAAGTTTCCAGCCGACAAAAGAATGGATAGCCCACAGATACCTCCGGACGTGGCTGTTTCTGTCCGTGATTAGGCAATTGGCTATTTTATAAGGTTGCTGTGGGCCATTATTTGCAGGCTGATAGGACTTTGTGGAGCTGCCAGGACACCTGCTTCATTCTGTCCATGACCAGCAGAAGACCCCACATTTAATCCCCGGCATCTGCAGGTAGGGTTGGCAGTGTCTCCTGTCTGAAACCCTGGAAAACCACTGCCAGTCCGTGTAGACAATACTGATTTAGATGGACCAGTGGTCTCAAGGTATAAGGCATCTTCCTCTGCGATTAATAGTCCCGGCCAACCATTTTACTACATTGGAATTGAGTTATGTTTGGTCCGTTTCTCATGTGTGTCAGTCTCTGGGCATCACCTTTCTTTTAGGTTTATTATTTTTTGTGTGGAAATCAATGCAAAACAACAACAACAACAACAACAACACACCTTGGCTCCTTAATAATAATAATGATAATAATAATTTATTGAATTTATATACCGCCCGGAGTGTCCAGGGCTGTGCTATTGGTGAAATGTAGACATGAAATCTCTATAATAATTAAATTTTCAGTTTGAAAAGGATTTGCAGGCTAAATATTGGTACAGGTGGGATGGTTGGGCAGGCAGGCAAAGGTTTTGACCAACTGTTCTTTTAAGCTGCGGCATCTTTAAAACAGTCGCTGAGTGATCCAAGTTACCTTCTCACTTGCAAACTGCATGCGTGTGTGCACGCGTGAAATAAGTGCTGATGGACACACAGCACCATCTAAAAAAGATGGTTTTATGGGTAGCATCTTAAAGGCAAATGTGCTTCCTCCAATGGGCTTCCGAATGTTCTTCACACAACCAATATTCAGAATTCTCCCAGCTGCTGCGCCCAGATCTTGGGAGTGCTGGAAGATCCTCACGGGGGGCAGAAGCGGGGAGACTCTTTGAAGTTAGGATTTCCCTGTAGAGGGGTGCAGCTGGCAAGTGCTGCATGATTCATCAGTTCATCATTACAAAACGCAGTCAGATCTGGTTAATCTGCAGTCTGCTCATCTGGGTTTGTGAAGAGATTTACATGGTAACCAACCTTACAGTACCCATGGCAATTGTAGCACCCGCTAGCACCTCTGCAGATAAATAGCAGCGGCAGCAGCGGCAGCAGCAACAACAACATTATTTCCATAGGCTTCTGGGCTCGAACATCTTTCTGGTGTCGTGCAGAACTTGCATGTAGGCAAGAACCTTGGGAAGCAGCAAGACATTGGCCCCTGATACAATCCACTATTCTTTCCCCTCCTTAAAAAACCACAACAATAACAAATAATCATTTTTGCTTGCCTACGCTGTGGATTGATAAGATTAGAAAGGGGAGAGAGAGCGTACAGCCACCTCTTCCAATACCCCCCTCCTTTCATTTACATTTCTGCCACATGAATACAATTTGGATATTTTGAAATGACGCATGACCTCAAAAGGGACCACTTCACATATTGCATTTTAAAAAGATAATAAGAATGTGATGTGCATTCTGTAAGGTATGCTCTCGTTGAGGAGCTGGGATTAGCTTACAGCTCCCTCTTGACTGTAGGATTGGGTGGCAACAACAATATGTGAATCGGTCCTCAGGAGCTCGATTTGATGTCCATGGCAGTTAAAATCCACGTGGTTTTTCATGTAGCGCTGAGGGTTTCTTTGCTCATGCCCAAAGCAAAGCATTAAATCAGCTTTGCCCAGCCAGATAGATGTTGCTGGACTCACCATCCCTGACCATTGGCCGCACTAGCTGAGACTGATGTGTGCTAGAGCTGGCTCTTGGACCTAGGCCTTGAGGACAGTTTTGGAGAACGGCCCTTGGAAGATGCATTCAGGCAGAGCGAGCTCAGATGTTTGATTCCTTCTTTGGGGCTGAAATCAGCTGCCTCAAACCCTCCCTTCTTGTTTGAAGGAGAATCTGGAGTTATTCTTCTCCCTCCATCCCTTTCCAAACTAGATGACGGAGAGAGCAAAGTTTGCCAAACCCCTGTAACCTTTGAAATTCAGGAACATGGCTGAGGAGAAGCTAGACTTAAATCTGAAACAGTTGGGGCCTTATGTTATTATGGCACCCGAGCATAATGTAGAGTTCAGCTTGGACCTATGCTGGCTTTGGGCACGAACTATTAATTTCTGCTCTTGCGCCAGCCCCATGAATGTGTCTTGGGAGCTGTATCTTGTGGATCATGCCCCCTAACATGTCCACAGTGGATGTGTTAACATCACTAAGCGAGGGCAGCATTTTTGAAGGAAAGAAAAGAGCATTGTTCAGACCTAAGTACGAAACAGAGCTTCTCCTCACCTTTGGCCATGGATAGGTGATCAGGTTTTTGGATATTTTTATTTTTTTATGGCAGGTTAATTAGCAGTGGAGGAGAGCTCTAGCCTACCAGGCTCTGTTTACTCTGGGGAAATCCTGTCAAAGTTAATAGACCTGCTCTAGAGTAAGCAGGCTATTGGTTGCAGTTAACAGATAATGCATATCACAATCTAGCTGATAAGCTTGACCTTAAATGAGTTACTTTAATTCCGATTGTAATTTAAATAACTTCAAAAAAATAACTACACTTTTCTTGATTCCTTTCAAATTGATGATGATCATTCAGGAGGGCTTTGGTTGGGGGGGGGTTAGTTCAGGGAGTGTAAAGCTGATTTCCTAAAATGTTAAGACTGCCAAAGAATGAAAAGGATACCAGATTATTATTATTTAAAAAAGAGCTATTGCAGACTGCTTTGATGGTGGGGGCAGAGGGAGAGGAGAAGATTTCTCATGAATGGGCACATGCGGACTTAACTAATTACGGTCAAATGCTACTGAGACCATCGTAATGCAAGATGCCAAGTTGGGCAGATAAACCGTAGGAAATGGCAAGCTTAATAACTTTCGATTCCCGGACCATCTTGCAAAACGGGAGAACTGTGCAAGGTTTTATTTTATTTTATTATTATAATAATCCTTCTGTGGGTGCTTAAACGATTAGTTAGAGAAATGAAAAGGGGGAAAAGTGAACAATTCAAGTTGCTGACAACTGAAGGAGATTTTGGAATTTCTACATTGACAGAGTCATGGGAAGCTTAGCAAATCTTGCAGTTTTCCTGCTCTCTTCTTTTCCTGGAGCGGGGAAAAAAAATTTCCTTTATCAAAACGATAATAAATGATCCTCCCCCCCCCCCCGCAGTTTAAAACAACAACAGCGACACCAGCCTAATGTGCGTAGCCCGAATACTCTAATTTCAAGAGCCCATCTTAACTTCGAAGCAGAGCAGGATGGCTATAGTAAATGCCAAAAGGTGTTTTTGGATCCTGTGCTACAGCTTCTGTTTCTTTACATACCTTGGCTCTGTTCAGCTGTGCTGCTTACTTTGCCTCTTCCAGTTCTTTTACCTTTATCTCTCCTTTTGTGCGTGCGTGTTTTAATATTTTGACACTCTGCTCCCACCTAATAGGAATTCTTTTCTAGAAACGGTGCATATGTTGTCTAAAGGAGTCTTTTCACAGCACTCGTATCCCCCCCCCTCACCTCCGTTTCTTTCTTTCCCTTTTGGCTCTAAAATTATGTATATGTAATTGGTAATTAAAGGTGCAAGCTCTCTTCAATATAAACAGTATTGCTCAATGTTAGATCATTAAAGGGAACAGAAGCACTAAATAATTACCTTTTGCATTGTGACAAACCGTTCGCACAGAAATCCACTCACTTCCCCCTCAGCACCAGGGTTATGATTACATTTTCACGATGGCAAAGAGTCTTTTCATAAAATAAATTGGTAAATTAATTACGTTGCATTGTCTACCGGCTGCTTTTAAAGTAAACTTAGAGGAAGGGGTTGGGGGGGGGGAGGCTGAAAGTAATTAATGGGTTTCACACACCATGCATTATGCCTAGAGTTGAGTTACCTAGTGGATTAATTTGGCTACAAGTAAGTGGGGGAAACTCAAAAGCTTTCGCCCGTGAATCTTCTCTTCCTTAGGCTGCTTCTTGTTCATACACCTCCGTCGACTGTAAGGGGTGGCAGCGTAGGCCTAATTTGAAGTGCTGCGAAAATAATAAGCACCAGGTTCTGATACGCTTCTCTTTCTTACATAATGCGTGTGCTTAGTGGGCAGTGATGCAGTTTATGATACGTATGATTCATGTACCAATTAGCAATCTTTTTCAGAAAGGGAAGTTAAGATTTGTTTCGACCTCCAAATAACCATTTCTCTGGCTGAACCTGTGAAATTAGCCTCCGGGTTAGATAAAGCAGTCTTCTCTCATTATTATTACTACTACTGCTCTTATTATTTTAAATAAATAAAAAAAAGATACAGCAGCTTTAACAAAAAATAATAATCAGGAAATATTTGGGCAAAGTTCCCATTCAGTTCAGGGATTGCAGTTCAGAATTACGACAAAACGTTTTGCATTGTCCTGCTGCTTTTAGATCTCCAGGAAATTCGGAAGCAAATCACCAATGCCAGTATTTCCATGCATTCGTTTTTCCCCCCTGCAGAGCTTTACTATTCCCATCTCCAGATAAAACTTCAGTGGCTCATCTCTTTTATTTACATGCTGTTAGTTCTCTGCGTATTGATCGGGCCAAATGATAAAATTTTTGTTCAAAGCAAAAACCCCGCCAGCCAATGGGAATTGTGCCTGATTGAAGACCATGTTTCGTGTGGTTTTTCAATTAGGCTGCAATGGAAATATATATATATATAAATAAAAATAAAAAGTTTGTTGCGCGGCAGCCTGTGAATTAGCAGCTTTGAATGCGTTAGTTTTTCATGCAAACTTAGTTCATCGCAAACTCCTGATTATTCAAATTCCTGGAGAGATGTCAACCAGCCCCATTTCAGTATGTAAAGGAGCATTTTCTGTTTATATGATCTGGTGGTCTAGAAAAAGGTTGTGCTTCCTCCAGACAACTTGCCTAAATGTGGGT
This sequence comes from Podarcis bocagei, assembly GCF_964188305.1. Taxonomy (NCBI): domain Eukaryota; kingdom Metazoa; phylum Chordata; class Lepidosauria; order Squamata; family Lacertidae; genus Podarcis; species Podarcis bocagei. The sequence continues at coordinate 18,938,339 of NC_138125.1, forward strand.
CTACGGAATCTTTAGGCAAAGCAAAGTATGATATGAATGTGAATCTGGAAATCAATTCCTGTCCCTCAAATGCCTTGCAGTTTACAGCATCTTGAAGAAATTTTTGTGATATTTAAGAGGCTTTGCTTAGCAGCTGGTTTCACTGAAATTGAACTTACTCCCAAACGTACATGAATACGCTTCACCTGTAAGTTGACCAAATTCATTTGGACTGAAGTGCATGTTTGTTTGTTTTTGAATTACAATATTTTTCTGTGCATTATTATTATTATTATTAATTTCCCTTCCGGCTGCTTTAAAAGTTGCTGCTCGGTGCAGCTGCCCTTTCAAGTTCACATTCTGCTGCCATCGGGGTTGCATGCAAATCCAGCGGCGTAACGTAAATAAAATGGAGACTTGAGGTTGCCAGGACCTGCTATTAAAATTCTATAAAACCAGCAAGTATTTGGGGAGAGAAGATGGAAGAAAGGATGGCGTGTGGTAGAATTGCTATCCGACGGGAGAAAGTTTGGTTAGAGCAGACATAGGACTTTTTTAGTGCTGCAATACCTGAAAAAGGTGTACTTGAAAAGCAGCAGTAGGAAGGTATTCATAGTGCTGGATATTTTCCATAGGAAATTAAGCCAAATTCATTCTGGCATCTGCTATAATCTGGAATCTGAATGCCTGGTGTCTGTATGCCTGTGGTGGAAAGACTGACCTCCAAGAACCCAGTAATTCACAAGGAACCTCATGCCCTCCCGTCTCTGTACATGGGAACAACCATGTAACCTAAGGCATTTTAAAAAATAAAATAATAAGCATATTATACAGCGATGTGTGCACAGCATTGGCCTTTAGGGGTGGGCAAGCTGAGTGCTGAAGGTGTTGCTCAGCTGAGTTCCGTGTTTGAATGCACTGTCTGCAATGAGCAAGGATGAAATTGTTGAGAGGTACTTCTGGCATCTTCTCATGGGCACTGCTGGGAATACGTGCCTGGCTGCTAGGTTTTGTAGTCCTGCATGAAGCTACACAGCTTGACAGCTCTGCAAAATTAACCCCTGAGGAAACACACTCAAAGTCTCCTTTGCCTATTTAATCCTAGGATTGGCCCTCAGTTCTGGCTCCTTAGTTCTCTGTCAACCAGGACATTAAAAGCATTTCTGGTGTACCTCTACCAACAGAAGGTCCACATCACCTTGGGCCAAGCGTGGGCAGAGGAGGAACGGCGTTGTGGCCTGATGGTCCCACTTGCTCCAGGTTGAACACATGGGGAAGGGAGAATAGGAAGCACATCCTTGGCTTGGCTTGGGTGCAAGACATGTTGCTTCTTTCTCTCATAAGGCCGACCGCCACTTTGGCTCAGCTGCCGACAACAAGAAGCGATTTTGGTGCTCGTTCGGGCGGTAGCCCCAGTGGTTCAGCCAGGCTTGCATTGGGTTGGCGGGGTTTGTGTGCTGAAAGCCTCTTCCTGCTCAAAGCCAGCCCAGGAAACCCCCTTCTGCATGTTGGTAGGTTGCCCATATTGGCAAACGACAGGCACTTGTTTCCTGAGTTGGTTTTGCCCTTGTAGGGGAGTCTTGCCTCGGGCAATGCTTCGGACATTTTCCTGGCCACCGTGATGCAAAGACTGTGTCCCTGGGATTGCCTCTTCACCATTGAGAAAGGGAGCCATTCTTGAGGCTTCATCTTTCTTGGCCATTCTGGAAACTGAGCACACAAAGGCCCAAACTTTTTTTATGTAAGGTTTTCTGTTTGCCCGAAAGCTTTGTCGTTCTCTTTAGGCCGCAAACGAAACGAGTCTTGTACAGTAACATTGAGATGAGCACACACGGTAGATTTTTCCTCACGAAAATCTTAGTATTTTTTTTTTAAAAAAAATATTACTACGATATAATCTTTAAAGAAAGCAATGGATGTGTTATTGCGTCATCACCAAAGTTCTCATTCCAAAAAGAAGGAAAGAGTGCTCGGGTTTGTCCTCACAGATCACAATTTCTCCTGAACGTAATATGTTGATCTATACATTATTGCCATGTCCCCTATTTCTGAAATAAACATTCTGGCAGGGAGGGTGGAGTGGAACCATCGTGTGGTGACCATTTTGACATCCACATTCTCTACCTATCCTTCCGCGTGCTCTAGAAGTGTTTTTTATCTTGTTGAACTGTTGCGTGCTTTAACACCAAAAGCTTTCCTTCCACGATATTTATTTTATTTCTATGCCACTTTTCAGGCACGCCTCGTGAAGTGGTTTACATAGAAATATTGGAAGAATAGAGATTAAGTAAAACCATGTATTAAAACTGCGGAGACAAGCGACACGGCTATGTGTTTGTGTGGTGGGGACTCTTTGAAAAGCAGAATTCTCCTCCCCTCAGGGAAAGATGGTCCCTGAGTAACCTTGTGGTGATGGTTGGGGCAAGGAGACGCCACCTCAGCCCAGTCGCTGGAGGGCGAAGAGTTGGCAACTCATTCAAGCAGTTCTTCTGTTTTCTCTTTACCCTTCTTCCCTCAGCGCAAGATGCTGCAACTCCTGTGGTGTTTGTTAAGAGAGAGGGAGGCCGCCTCAGGTGGAAGCTCTGTAGCTCAGCCACAGAACATTTGCCCTGCATGCAGAGCAAATTTGGGGTCAATCCCTGGCATCTCCTCATAGCGTTGGGAGAGACAACCGTCTGAAATCCTCGAGAGCCTCTTCTGGTGCATGTAGACAATATTGCGCCAGGTGGACCCAGTGGTTTTCCAGCCTAACTCTGTGGTCCTCAACATGGTGCCCATGGGCATTTTGGTGTCCTTCGTTGCTGGCCAACAAGGCTCCCCTGCTTCTTTCTGCAAAGCGTGTTCTCCTTCATGGAGAGCACATGTTGCGGTGGGGTCTAGCAAGTCATCCCTCTGTTTCTGGGCGGGTAAGATTAGATGGCCACGTTTGCGATTGGGCTCCTCTATGTTGTTGGGGAGATTTTAATGTTGCTATTCCTGATTGACAGCCTATTAGCTTTATATTCCCTGCGCACAGCATTGAGCTTCCTCTTTTTGCTCCCCTGCTGCTTTCTGCAAATTTTTATTTTTTAAATTTATTTTGGGGCTTTGTTGCTTTTTTGGGGGGGGATTCCTTTAATTTTTTGGGTTGTGTGATTGCTTTTTTATTGCCTGTGTTTGTTTTGTTATAGGAGGAGGTTTATTTTTAGGGTGTTCCGAGCACTGCCAGTTTTTCTTTTGCAAAATAGGTATTTTGTGGAGCCCACAGCACATTTCCAAATGTGCCCCCGGAACCCAAAAGGCATTTCTTCTGAGTCTTGTGACTGTACAGTATTTGTAAGACCAATCCTGTATATTCAGCTCTTCCAAAAGACCCATTGCATGCAGAGGATCCTATAAAGTCTGGGTTGGGGTGGAAGGAACATGAAGATATCCTAAACTGTATAGGATAGAGTAATAGGACAGCACTCAGGCTTATTCACAAAGGCCTATTTAAGAAAAAAGCTCTTGAAGCAATTCTTGCAAAATGTTGCCTCTATTGATAATACATTTTTTTCAAGTGTGTGTGTGTGTGTGTGTGTGTGTGTGTGTGTGTGAGAGAGAGAGAGAGAGAGAGAGAGAGAGAGAGAGAGAGAGAGAGCAACAACCCTATCAGGTAGGTCAGTTATTGTTTCCATTTGCAGAAGAAGACACTGAGGCTGACTTGGATAGAGTTGCTTAATTAGTCCATAGACGAAACAGTTGACACTGTCCATTGGGTCAAATCAGTTAATGGCTCCGAAGGCGATCTTAACAGGCTGTTATTGTTCTTAGCACAATACTGATGGGTATTCTTTGAAGATACATTCAGGAAAGCCACATCAGACCTGCCTGTTATTTTGCTCTGCAGACAGACTCGGTTGCAAAACGTATTTAAATCATTTGAGGAGAGACAAGCAGGGTGGGGAATATAAATATATATAAATGGCCTCGGTCCTGTATACTTGAAGGAGTGTCTCCTCCCCCATCGATCAGCCCGGACACTGAGATCCAGTGCTGAGGGCCTTTTGGTGGTTCCCTCACTGGAAGAAGTGAGGTTACGGGAACCAGGCGAGGGCCTTTTCGGTAGTGGCGCCTGCCCTGTGGAATGCCATCCCATCAGATGCCAAGGAAATAAGCAACTATCCTGCTTTTAAAAGACATCTGAAAGCAGCCCTGTTTAGGGAAGTTTTTAATGTTTAATGCTGTATTGTGTTTTTAATGTTCTATTGGGAGTTGCCCAGAGTGGCTGGGGAAACCCAGATGGGTGGGGTATAAATAAATTATTATTATTATTATTAGTGGGGTATAAATATATTATTATTATTATTATTATTATTATTATTATTATTATTATTATTATTATTATTATTATTATTATAAAAGGTAACCTCTTGGTTTTATGATAACCCTGTTCTAAGTCAGGCTATTAGAATTTATAAACAAAATTGCCCTCAGTTCTTTTTTTCTTCCTTTTCCCCTGACCCTCACTTTCTCTTTTCTTCTTCTTTTTTGTTTACCCACTTAAAGCAGAGGCTGACCATGTGGAAACCGCCATTGCCCACGAGGATGAGACCCTAGCGATAGGAGACCCGGTTGGGCTCGGCCTTGCGACGGGTGGAGCAGACCCCGACCTATTAACCTGTGGACAGTGTCAGATGAACTTCCCCCTGGGAGACATCTTGGTTTTTATAGAGCACAAGAGGAAGCAGTGCAATGGCATTGGTGGTTCCTGCTACGAGAAGACTCTGGATAAGAGCAGCCCTCCCCCATCATCACGCTCCGAGCTCAGGAAAGTGTCAGAGCCGGTGGAAATCGGGATCCAAGTCACGCCCGACGAAGAAGACCGTCTTCTCACGCCTAAAGGAATTTGCCCCAAGCTGGAGAACGTTGCAGGTACAGCATGTTTTGTTGTTTTTATACATTAAGTCATGTATGGTCTTCCACCACTGTCCTAACAACCATCCTCTCCTTTTCCAGAGAGAGAGAGAGAGAGACTTGTGGAAAGTCCCGATAATTCTTAAGACTTCTATAGTAGCCAGGGATGGGGTGGGGATCAAACGTCTGCCACATACTTTGGAGAACCCATTTCTTTTCAGGCTTCTGTGGAACCTGTTCTAAATAGTATTTCGTTTCATGGGCAGTAGAGGGCCCTTTGCTAATCTGATTTTTGTGAAGGGTGGCTACTAGCATAGGCCATGGTGCGCATTGAGGTGGCAGGTTTCTGAGCCCTCATTTGGCAACTGTGATACTCAATGCTTTTTCTCTCTCTAGAAAACTCACCATGATGTTGTTAGACTAAGTGCCGCACTTTTTAACAACAGGAAAAGAGGTACTGCATACCATTGAGTACCCCCTGGAAAAAAGCACTGGTGCTACATGGGTAAGGGGTTAGGAAAGGCCGGCTACCTCTCCCCTACTCCCATCCGCGACAGGTATCGGCCTGCCCCATAGTTCACAACTGGAAGACAATCTGTTGGCGATAATGCCTCACTTAGAAAACTTGGCTTTGGAAAGGTCTCACCTGGACAAAACGCAACGCCAAAGTTTCAGAGATGTTGTTAATAAATGCAGATTTCTTCTTTGAGCTGTAATGCACGTAGCTTCCAGACGAAGGTAGCACCTCCATTAACTAGGAGAAAAATGGTTGAGGTAGGCTTTCTGGAGGGTTAAACACCCTTAGAGGTAAATATCAACCCACTTTCCCAAGGCAGCCTGATGTCTGGACTAGGTAAAGAAAATGTCTTGGCTAACATTTCTGCTAGCTCATCTTGACCACAAATGTAGATGCACCCTCTTTGTCTACGCAGGACAGCAAGTCAGAAGGGGATATCCTTTGATGGGGTGGGGGGCTTTTCTCTCTAGGGGGCTGCATACTATTGGTGGGCAAAGCAATGGATGCGCCTCTTGACGTTTGCACAGCAGGCTACATACCCAAAAGCAAAAGCAGGTGTTTTCCACACCCTCTGCGTTCTTCAGACAAGAGTGTTATCATTGCTCAGAGGCACATCCCAGCTAGGCAAAAGCATCTGAGGAGGTTGGGAAACAGGACACCAGTGTGGTACATGGCGTGTGTGTGTGCATGCATTCTGAGGACTGGAAAGTGAAGATAGGCCACTTTTTTAAAAAAAAAAACTTTCGATTTAATATTTGTACGGTACTTTCCCAACAATGTTGAACTTGAAGCAGATTGCAAGAATAAGCAAACAACATTTCCACCAGTTTTAATTGTATATTCCAAATCGCAACAGCATATAAGCACAAAGCGAAAGCAAAACCATTCCACAAACAACTGATGCTGGTAAATGCAAGTTCATAATAATTCAAAAATAACATTTCCCCCCTGGGGGCTTAGTTTCCTGACCCCTGCCCATATACAGTGATGTGAAGGGGTGGGGAAGGGCAGTTGCCTTTGGTGGGAGGAAGACGTGAACCTGAACAACAGAAATGTGTAGACCGCAAATAAGAAATGGCTTCCTTTGTTCTCCCCACCACCCCGCAGTGAAACCTGTTTGTTGTAGTTCCTGTAGGTTCTTACCACCCTTGCAACTCTACTATTGCCAGGTGTCCGCCACAGTTAAATTGGTTTAAAACTGGATTAGGTGTGCGCTTATAGACAGGACAATACAAAACTAAACAGGTGCGCTTGTAAGCTGGATGTGTTAAGGTGCTTGTGCGTAGGCAGAACTGATCTCATTGGTTTTGGAAGCCCTTGAACAGGCCTCTGCCATTTCTGATATTTAAGTGCCCCATATGTTCCTAAATCTGGAGCAAAGAAAGGAAAGAGAGAGAGAGAAAACCACAGCACCTTTATAAATGCTTCACCCCAGAAATGAGTTTCTGTGAAGTACAGGGTGGAAAAAACAGCACGAGGTGGTCTGAGGCCAGAAGATGACAAGTATGGTGTATTTTCATTTCTAAAGTGCCTGGACGTTGCGGTGAAATTAGTTGTGTAGGTCAAAGCTGCCCTGAGGCTGTCTTTACCATGTGCAGCCAACACTTCTTCCGCAGATTGCCACTGGTCTTCTTAAAGGGTTATTACAGAAAGGAGGACTGTGTCATCCACCTGGATGAGCACCTTAAAGAAATTGCCTTGAACTGCGCACAATGCAGGATAACTTTTTTTCTTTTTCTTTAGCACTGGGCAGCCATAGAAAACTCTCCCGGTCTCAAACCAAACTGAAACTAGTCCAAACTTAACTGTGACAGCTCTGTAGCTGAAATGAATTGAATATAGCTCTGGAATAGAGAATCTGATGTCAGGGTTTTGGGGTTTGTTTGTGTTTTGGTTGTTGGTATTTTTAGAAATGAGTGGGGCTGACGCCTCTGCCTCAGAATTTGGCTTTCTTACAGGTTTGAGATTTTATGGCAAGGAAAAAAGAAGCTTGGTTCTTGGTATCTCCAGGGCTGGGGGGAACCATAGTCTGGGCTGTGCATCCTAAAGCCAAGTCGTAAGATGTAGGGACACAGAAGCTGCCATATTAGATTTGGATTACTGGCCAGCAGCAGATCTGCAGGGGACATCCTGGGAGATAGCAAAACATATCTAAGCTTAGAATGATATGTGGGATAACTTTTTACATGTGTGTAATATTAATCTTGCAGTGGGTGAAATGATTGGGTACATCCCCGCCGTCGCCCTTAGGCTTCAAGCCCTTGTACATTGCAGATCAGCTGTTGCATCCGCTTACAGGTTTCTGCAGCTGATTTGAAGAGTGCAGACCTAGCACCCAAATTTCTCTCAAGGTGCTTTCCTTTGCTATATGGTGAGTTGCGTTCCAGATCCAGACTGCGTCCCAGCCTTTCAGAAAAGCAGGTGCCTGTTTGAATGCTTGGCAGAGGCTTGGAAAGTAGAGGTTATTCTTGCATTGCAGGGGGGTTGGACTAAATGGCCCTTGAAGGTCCCTTCCAACTCTATGCTTCTGTGATTCTAGGTGGAGTTGCGTATGGTAAGAGACGTATACTACAGTGCCATGCAGAGCAGTTTGTCCCTTCCCATGATTATCAGAAGCCAAATAAACTATACACTGGAAAAAAATATAGCCAAATGACATTACACTCATTAAGTTGGCACACATTTCAAAATACCTAGCGTATAATTTTTTTTTTTTTTGGGGGGGGGTGTCTCGGTTATAGGACCCAGCCAAGCCATGACATCTCTGATTGTAGCTGTTGCATGGTAACATGTCATGCGCCTTGGCTGAATAGTTCCACAAACTTGCAAGAGCTATGTGATACTGAATGGGATGAAGTCACTCATCCTTTCTCAAATTTGCCCTGTAAGTTTGTCTGTCAGAAAAAAAAAATGTCACACGTACTTATTCTGGGCCAAAGCATATGTAGATGTGGTGTTAAATGGATTTTTGCATTTATTCTTACTTTTAAAATGGCAAGTAGCAGCTGCTGTCTCTGTGTGTGTCATTATTAGAACTGCAGCAGTTGGGAAAGGGGTAGTTTAAACTTTTCCTTCCCTATTGCTGTCCTGAAGAAAATCTCTCCTTCTTAACACGAATAGTAATTGCTAAAAATGCAGCTGTTAATCTGAATGATTAATATACCAACTGAAATGTCATTAGGTGTTAAAAAAAAGAACCCCAGAAATTTAATAATTGGGGGGGGGGGGATAATTGATCAAGGAGCATGGGAAATTTGTATAAATTTGGAATTATTTTGGTGTTAATTGGAATCTGTATAATTGGCAAAACTGTGGTAATATTGGGTAAATATTGGAAAAATTATATCATTTATTTTGTTAAAAATGAAGAAAACCTCTCATTTGAGGCTGTTACTTGGTGACTGGGGGAGTGCTTTTGCCTCAGTGCAAATAGCAGCTTTGAAGGAGTGATCTTCGTTAGGGCAGGGCTGGGGAGGATAGTGTTAAGCACCTCCACCCTATCTGCTGTGGTATCGATAATAATCACACACACCCTAAGATGCACGTTGCATGCAGTTGTGCTTGTCCGTTGTACACGCTGCTGCAACCAGGGAAGAGAGCCTGCAATAAGACTGCACAGCTAGAGAATCAGGAGCGAGTCTGCCTCACACTTTAATGATGTCTCTGAGATGCAAACCATTGCTTTCTCCCAGAGAAAGGAATAGCATTTCTGGTGTCGGATGTTGGGAGCCAAAGCCTCCTTGCTCCTGTGCACGCATAACCCACTAACCGGTGAAGCTTTTGCAAACATACAAACGTTCTCTCCAATTCATACCTCCCTTCGGAAGACGTTTTGCCATCCACGTTGCCAGCAGGTGCTGTGGAACTCGGTTTTGCCCACCTTCGATTTCCACACAGGTTTTGGGGTTGTGCTAACTTAGGTTTGTTTCTAGCACACTTTTGCAATTGCCGTGGCAATTGTGGAGGGTTAGGACCCCCTCCCCTAAAAAAAAGGGGGGGGGGAGAGAGAGAGAGGAGGCAAAAGGAATAATAATGATAATAAGCAAGCACACACAAGAAAGAAAGGGAAGAGCTGGAGCTCTTTAATCTTTCTCCCATGCTAAACCAAAGATCAAATGGAAATAAGCCGGATATTTCGAATCTGCAAATAAAATAAAAGAAGTGGTTCGTTTGACTCCCCAGTCCCATTTCCTTGACACTGGATAAAAACTCCCCCGGTAAATAATGGCAGAAATAAGTCATTCTCAAATTAGGGATTGAACTCTGAGATAAAGAGGTCTGCAGTGTCCTATTTTAGCGTAGGGTTTTTTGCTCACCTTCCACTCCCTCCTTTTGCTCCTTTTACTTCCTTTCTTTTTTTTAATAGCAGAGGATAGTTTTCAATAGTAGGATAAAAGCTTCATATTACAGCCATGGAGGGTAGCCATGGAAAAAAAAAGCCCTTACAGAAGTCATTCACTGAAAAGGCTTTAGTGGGATATACCAAGCCCCTTATTTATTTTTCAATAGAACGGCTTTCTGCATTAGCCAAGAAAATCAGAATCTGTATTTAACATTAAAGGTATTTCCCAGTGAGAGGCTGTAGAGCATTGTTGTTAGATTTGTTTAAAAAAGAGACTAAATACGATTTCATAAAAGGGAAACTTAATCTCTAAGGCAGCTTTCTCTCCCCCCCCCCTCTTTTTTTTTTTGGTAATAATGCAACAGCCTACAATATTTTCACTTTCTATGCGACGAAAGATATTCTTAGCTTTTTCTGTGCTGCGACAGGAAGAATGAAAATTTCTTTATTCCACCAAGAAATATGTAAAATAATCCTTTAGAAGAGCGGGGAAGATATGTTTGTTCAAAGCATTTAAAATGTTATTTTAATCAAAGGCACAAAACAGCCGACATGCTATGTCAGCTAAAAGGAGACTATTACATTTGAACTGCAAACTGCGCTCATCTTTTTTCTTTTATTTCCTTCCCCCTACCCCAGCCCAACCTCTTTCCCCCTCCCTTCTCCAGCACTTTGAAACAAATTTAGAATAAAAAAAAATTGAATAAAAAAAGAAGAAGAGAAATAAAGATTAAAGAATAAAGTGTGTGTTGAGGGGGGAACTTCAGTGGCTCAAATGTGTAAAAGTAATTTAATATGGCGGAAGCATTAATTATTTTAGCTTAATTGAATTCTGAGGACTGCAGCCGTTGCATTTTTGTTAGACAAGCTCTGTTTATTATTTCTTTGTGTGTAGATTAACAGTAAAGGAAACATAGATAACTTTCACTTATTTATTGTAAAATAAATGTGTCAATTCATGTGTAGAGCAAGCTGTTCAAAGATAATGGAGTCTTTATGTTTGAAGAGTGGGGAAACAGAAATGGGAGGGGAGGGGGCGAGAAAAGAAAAATAGAGATCTATGAAATGCACAGTTGCCCTCACAGAGCTACTTACAAAGCTACTTTTCTCAAACTCATGTCATGTTCCTTGATCTCTTTTTATTTAGAACGATTTGTGGATGTTGCTGCATCTGCCTCTATAATATAGTTCCTCTGGCCGTGTGGAGCCAAGAAATGTCAAGCACTGAGTCAGGCTAATTTTTGCCTGACTCCTTTTTCACGGAGTCTACAGGCTGGACCTGCGAGAGGACGAAGGAAGGGGTGAGCAGGACCAGCTTGACCCTAAAAGGCAGACTAGGAAATGCTAGATTTCTAAGCAAGACACCAAATGACTCCTTAAACCAGGGTTACCAGTTGCCAAAACCGAATGCCTCGTCGTTACCATTTTTGGTCCAGACGGCTCAAAAGTCGTATTATTTTTTCTTGCACATAGGACACTTCGTTCTGATTGTGCAGATAAAATATAACAGATTGAATTCTACAGGATGCGTTGCCAGTGTGTGAAAATGGTCAAGATCCAAGGCATGCGCCTCTAGACGGTGGAGTCATTAGGCACCATGCTGGCTCCTGCACCTCTTCACTTGGTCGCAAGTGGCCAGTAGCCAGGTGCAAAAAACACCTGGTGAATTTCGAGCACTGACACTAGGCGGCATCGAGTTCAAGTGGTATCGAGAGGCAGTGTGCAAGGTTGGGTGTTCCTGCGTGTTTCTGGCCTAGCTTGCATCCCTTAAAATGGAGGGCATCCCAGAATCCTCGGTTGCGTGTAGGAATGTTCTCTGATGTGTAGTTTGCTTGTGAAGGATGTTTCTGCTGGCAGGCCTAGAATGGCGGAAAGTTGAACCATAAGCTGATGCTTCTAGTCTGAAAAATAAGGACAACGGTGTTTCTGGCATCAGGGAGCTAATTTTCTATCACTTAGTAATATATTGAAGTTGGCACTGCATCCTTATCTTTTGGCTTTCTAAGTAGGGCGTAGGGCTATTTCACAGTGCTACCTATTAGTACTTGGCTATGGTGGTTGGTCAAGAGTGTGGAAATCTACATGGCTGCAGGCTATGTCACTCTGTTGAATACATGCCTCTTGCTTTCCACCCACTTGCGATTCTGAGGCCAAGCCTTTATTTCCTTGTTCGTCCTGAATGCTGCTAGTAAATTCAGCTACTAAGTCTGAACCTCAGCAGGCTTGAGCAACTTCGGGGTTTGCAGAAGTACAAAAAGGGGGGGGGGAATCCTAAAAGGAATAATAATAATAATAATAATAATAATAATAATAATAATAATAATAATAATAATAATAATTTATTTATTTATACCCCACCCATCCGGCTGGGTTTCCCCAGCCACTCTGGGCGGCTTCCAACCGAACATTAAAAACACAATACAGCATTAAACATTAAAAAACTTCTCTAAACAGGGCTACCTTCAGATGTCTTTTAAAAGTCAGATAGTTGTTTATTTCCTTGACATCTGATGGGAGGGCACCACCACTGAGAAGGCCCACTGCCTGGTTCCCTGTAACCTCACTTCTTGCAGGGAGGGAACTGCCAGAAGGCCCTCGGAGCTGGACCTCAGTGTCTGGGCTGAATGATGCGGGTGGAGACGCTCCTTCATGTATACAGGAAGGGGTGAAGGAACTCTGAAACATCTGGACTGAGCATATTATGTGGGTACCAAATGCTTTCTTGAGAGTGTGTGCGGAATGGAGTGCCCTGGAAGTCATCCCAACAGGCTGGATCCTTGAAAAAGAGAACTCAACTTTGCAACATTTTGTCTTACGGGCTTGATTTATTAATAGCAAGCATACTAGTAAATGTATGCAAGTTCTAGAGTCGATTCATATTTTCTGATTTACAAAATGTGAGCATCTTTTAGTCCAGAATTTCAAACACAGCCTTCGCAACGGCATGGACATATGTGTTATGGGCAAGGTCTTTCTTTTAAATCAGTTGAACCTAGCTGTGCAAATCCCTCTTCGCTGTCCCTCAGATAAGTCATATGTCTCTATAATAAAATGCAGTCTGGTCAGTAAATTGGAGAGGTGTTGCCAGTATTATGTGCGGGTCCCCCCCACCCCCATTTTGTGTTTTAACTGTATATGCACTTATGGCTGCAAAAGAATGGACACACACACTCTGCCTAGTTTGTAGTGGGAATTCCAACCACACTTTGTAACTCGCCTTCTTACTGTCCAGACTTAAGCCCCACAATTATTATTTCTTGCTCTGCATGTCCTGTTTCTGCTGACTTCATATTTTTTATCTTGTGCTATTCCATCTCCCCTCGAATTTCTGTGTTGTCTTCTATGTTTATTTTGAGATTCCCACTCTCATTCTTTACATCAAAGAACATTACATAACAATAACCTTATTGCATAAGACCAAAGGTCCATCTCTGCTCAGTGTAGCTATTGTGGCTAAAACCTGCTGATAGACTTATCCATGGCTTGTCTAATTCCTTTATAAATTGCCACCACCATCACTCAGTGTGTCTTCGCCCTGTTCCCCATTTCACTTTTCCTAAAATGAGCATGCTCCTCTGCAACTGGCTCTACTCATTCCTTTCTTTGGACACATCTCTGCTGTAGTTGCAAAATTGAATTGACAGTAATTCCAACTCCCTGGTACCCCTGGGAACTGCGAATTCTGTGCCTTGGAATCTCCAGTGGAAAGTTGTCAGCACCCTTGCCAAGCTACGGTTCTCAGGAATCTTTAGGAGCATCCATGTCCACTAGATTTGTATGTGTCTTAAATGTTTGTAGAGGTAAGCCTTGACTCCCATCAACTTTGACCAGCATGGCTAATGGTAAGGGTTGATGGGAGCTGTAGCCCAACAACATTTGGAGGACCACAGATTCCCCATCCTTGCTTTGTCTTCTGCTATATTGCTGCTCATGCCTGATGCAGCCATCCTCTCTCTTCCTTCCTCCCAGTTATCCTTTCCCCTTGGAATCCTTTCTCAAAACCCACATCTCCTGACCGGCTTTCCTTACAGCCTCATTTAAGGCCTAGCTTATTGCTGCCATGTGGTGTCATTTAAAGCAGTGTCTTGTTACATGAGTTTCACCGCCCTGTTGCAAATATTGGGAAAGAGAGGTTTATAGTGACAGGCCAAAAAATTCCCAGTCTGCATAGTGAGTTTCATTGCTGCAGAATAAAAAAAAAACAACACAACAAGATCAGGAGTGGGGAACCTGTGGCCCTCCAGGTGTTGTTGGACTACAACTCCCATGATTCCTCATGCTGGCTGAGACTGATGGGATTTGAAGTTCAACAACATCTGGAGGGCCACAGGTTCCCCATCACTGAGTTAGGTGTAGCAGCTGGAAATGGTTTCCATGTGATGTTGGTAGTATGTCAGCCCGCTGTAGGGTAGTGGATAAGAAATTTCTGGATGAAATGTATTTTTTTGGCAGCAAACCACTGTTTTTTTTACCTCAGCTCCTTCTCTGTACCAAATCAATGCTGGCCTGCTCTATAGGGCTGTTTTACTGAGATAAATGTATATGAAACACTTTCTAAAATTCTGTATGCCTGCTATGTATTTTTATTCTGGGCAATCTGCCATTCATAACTCATCCTTTTCCTAGTTACTGAACCAGTTCTTACCAATCTTCCTACCCAGACAGAATAGTAGCATGGTACAGAGGGATCCCCCCCACTGTTTGTTATCAGTGTTTTAACTTTGGGGATGCAATGAATTTGTTTGTTACTTTTCCCCCAGTTTCATATCTTTTTTATTATTAAAAAAAAGATAATTATTTGTTGTAATGCACCTAGAGAACTTCAGGATGTGTGGCGACGCATGAATGCTATAAATAAACAAATACTATTTCAGACTTCAAGTGGGCAACAGTATGTTTCAATGCTACCTAGTATAAAATAACTCATTGTACATATGTTCAGGAAAAGGATTCTAGTTCAACCTTCTTCCTCACATGTGAGCACAGGGAATTTTTAATATGAGGGAGCATTTTAAAAAATGCCCCCCACATTTGAAATGGTGCCGTCCAGCAAAAGTTGCATCATGTGATTGCCCTGACCATGCATTTTGGTGCTTAGAACATGGAAAGTATTGTGTCATGTATATGTGTTCAGTACAGCTCCTGTACAACTATTAACCAGCAACGGCAGTAACAGAGTAGCAGAGCAGTGCTCCTAGACTTTCAAACATTGCTCAAACTAGTAGTGCGAATTCATTAGTCAGCTGTGTTAATTGCTGCAAAGGTTGCAGAAGATATTACACAAAGCCCACTTCTATTATTATTATTATTATTATTATTATTATTATTATTATTATTATTATTATTATTATTATTTATTCAGCCCACCGAAGCAGCATTCTGGACTTCACGTGTACTAGAACTTGATATACATGGTGGGAGAAGAAAGGGAGATTGGCCGGGGTGAGGGGGAAGAGCGAGCGTGACTTGCTGTCAAATGGAGGATTAAACTGCAACCCCTGCTCTACGAGTGCTCGTTTTGGCCTTTTAAATGGTAAAACTGCCAGTGAGAGGAACGAAATAACTCGCATGTGCTGGGAGCTAGAGATAAACACTGCTGCAGGTTGCTGTGAAAAGAAGCCATTTGATATATTTAGAATTGTTATTTTTCCTCCAAATTAAGATTAGTTAAAATCCATGTGTGTTGCGTGAGTGATTGTTAACTCAATGGCATGGATTATCCTTTCCTCACATCATGACAGCTAATTATTATTGCTGTCTACCCAGAGACATTCACTTACACTGTGTACCATTATGGATCCGGGCACCCCATATTAACGTTTAGGAGTCAGACAAGCCACGGTGGCATCTTAAGTGGGAGAGGAGAAGGAGGCAGGGAAGGCGTTCTGCTACTTGGCGATGAAAAGAGCCCTTGTCTGAGGGCCTGTTATGCCAGGCAGGTTTGGAGCAGGTGGTCAAAGAAGAAGCGCCGAGCTGGCAGCCAGAGTTGGAAATCGGTCAGTGTGGACAGGTTTCTCCATTTGTTTGGGGCTGAGCTATTGACAAGAGTTGGACAAAAGTCGGGAGTTGTCCCAGAACCAAGGGACAAAGTCAGGCATTCAAGCCCAAGGAGCACACCAAGATAAACGGGAACTAGGAAGACCATCGTTGCTTGAGCAAAATCCCAGGAAGTCCTTTATAGCTCTTCCCATTTAGAAGGGCCCAATCAATGGTCAGACTGGGTGGGCAGGGCCACGCCAGAGCCTAGATTACTTTGCTTTCCTCAAACATGTTATGATGCTGACCTAATAATGCATTACCTCAGGACTCCTTATAACAGGCTCCCTCAACCTCGGCCCTCCAGATGTTTTTGGCCTACAACACCCATGATCCCTAGCTAGCATGACCAATGGACAGGGATGATGGGAATTGTAGTCTCAAAACATCTGGAGGGCCGAGTTTGAGGAAGCCTGCCTTATAACAACCCCGTAAGGCAGGGAAAGGGGATCCCTGGCTCTCTAGATGTTGTTGTACTCCAGTCCCAGCCAGCATGGCCAGTTGTCAGGGGTGATGGGGGTTGTAGTCCATTATCACCCAGTGTGCAATTGGCTCCCCATCCCTGCCGTAAAGCATGCCAGTATTATTATTTATTATGGCTATTATTTATTATTATCCCTGTATTGTAGTTGTAAGTGTGAATGTTGAAGGAGGGGGTCTGAGGCTAAAAAATAATGGCTGGCTTCAAGTCATATAACAAATAAATTGTTCCGGAAAGATTTGAACAGAGCCCTACCTGCTTCATAATGCAGTCTCCTAGCCCCTGTGAACATTTGCTTTCACACACACTCCTGCCCCTAAATGGACAAATAGGTGTAAACAGAACTGAAGCAATAACCCTCCTTTGCCACAAAACAAGTTTTTGGATTGGTATTTGAACACAGTGCCACGTTAATGGCCCTCCTATTTAAAAGATCCCTCCTTTTTAAAAGTTTATTGTCTCTTTGCTGGTTGTGTGTCCATAGCACAAGCCTATACTAGTTATGTGTTCATGGTAGAAAAGTATATTAGCCACAGGTGGATGAAAGGTGCACTATTGCATGTGTGTAACTACTGACTTGATTGTTTCTTCAGCCTGTGGTAAAAAAACCAGGGGTTATTGCTAACAGATCTTATCCTCCACACCTCCTAGCAAGGAGAATCAAACCACCAGGAGTATCCCCTGTGCAAATCTCATTGATAGCAGGGAAACGGTTGGGAACAGCCATAGCTTAGTGGGAGAATATTTGCCAAGTTCAACCTCTGGCATCTCCAAGCAGGGCTGGTAGAGAGCCCATTTTGAAATCCTAGAGAGTCTAGAGACAGTACTGAGATAGATGGACCAATCATTTGAATTGATATAAGGCAGCTTCCTGTGTTCCTATATGGTTTTGGAGCACATCTGCCTCTGGCCAGCTCTTTGTGGACAATGAAAATTTATATTATAATTGGTGTATCCTGGAACATATGTCTTACAGTGTATTAGACAGAACAAACATGTTTTTAGTCATTGCTGTCTTATCTGGTGTAGGTGAAAAAAAAGATGTTATGCCAAAAAAAAAAGCACCGGGCTTTATTCTGTCTTACAGAATAAATGGTTGTGGAAAATGTACGTGGCCATTAATTAATTCCTCCCTTTTGCAGTATGCAGCAGGCTTAACTAACTACTTTGTTATAAACAATTAAGGTGACCAGTGTATTAAGGATGCATGCAGAGTGTGTCAGTTGCAGTTTATTTATTTATTGACTACATTTATATTTCACCTTTCCTCAAAGCAGCTCAAGGAAATGTGCACATGGTTTTCTCCCTGCCCCTCCATTTTTATCTTCACAATAACTCTGCGAGGTAAGTTAAGCTGAGAGATATTGACTGGCCCAAGATCGCCCAGTGAACTTCAGGGCTGAGTGGGGATCTGATACTGTGTCTTCCTGGTCCTAGTCCAACACTCTTGATCACACTCCAGTTTATGTAGTCCTTATCTACTGCATTTGTATCCTTGTCTCCTGGCACCATTGTCACCTAATTCTGCAGACATCACCTGAACTTAAGTGGTATCATTACAGTTGCCGCCTTTTGACCTGCAGACAGTCCTTCTAGGAATGGGAACACCCAAACACTTATTCCTCTTTTAAACTTTTGTTGTTGTTGCAAACCAGAGCATTTATAAAGAATAAAACAAAACAAAAATTAGAACATTGCAGTAAACCATGTCCCGTCCAGAACCATTTGATACGAGTTGCATGAAATAGATTACAAAGCTTGTTTGTGCTGTCAGCAATAAAAATGGGGAGGGGGAAAGACAAACATAAGAGCGTTTATCAAAGTTACATAGCAAAGTTAATGTCAATAAGTCGTTCTAGAAAGAGTGATGTGTAAGAAGCGGTCTGGGTACTCCCGGATTCAAATTAATAAAAGTCAGAAAGTGCATCCAGTCATCTGCAAATGTATCTCAGTTGGTTTTTCCTTTAGATAATTTACTTTGTTTTGTCACTTCCATCAGCCAGCACTGATTGCCACTCCCTGTCATACTGGGAACTCCAAAAAAGTTACCCAGGCCAGACTTGCACCCCATCCATGCATAAGCAGTAAGTCTTCTCTTGAAGCACTTTCACTAGATTATTTTTCAAATGTACAGTCTTTTTTTCTTGTTTTCCCTTTCTGTTTTTCAATGATAAAGTTCAGGTGAAACCTGTTCTTCCTGTTTGTAGCTGAAGATGGCAGTGCACAGTGCTTCAGCTAAGCTTCCTGTGAAGTCACAAGGCCACTTCCTCCTTTTTCTGGAGCACTTTTTCAGTGTGTGTGTGTGTGTGTGTGTGTGTGTGTGTGTGTGCGTCCATGCTTTAAAACTAAAGGAACAGATTAATGCAACTTTTTTTGTATTTGTATTTTTTGTATCTGTCACAGCCATTCTGATTGTGGGATGAATCCACTTACAGATAAATACAGCCTGTAATTTCTCTTCTTTGGCATTGTGTTAATTTACTTTGGAGCTTGGAATCTTCTTGAGTAAAAGGGGAAAAAAAGAGACGTGGTGGTGGGGAATCATAGTCTGTTTCTCCAGCATTATACCATACATTTCCTGTAAGTTTCCCCTCCCAAAAGAGTTACAACAAGTTATTTCACACACACTCACAGAGCATGGGAACCCTTTCTTCAGCTAGAGTACCATTTCTCCCAAACATTGTGTTTGGACAGCTTGGTGTGTTGACACTAGATTGCAACTGATAGTGCATTGCTAAAGGTGAATAAGGTGCTAATGGGGCAAGCTCTTCGTTTCCACACGGCATTTTTTTTGGGGGGGGGGGGCGCGATTCATGCATCAGACAAATAAGGCTGTTCTGTGACAACCTTAAGAAAGGTTCTGGAAGCCATCAGGTAGCGTGAGGTATTGATGGGGCTGGATCCCACCGTAGCTTATGGAAATCATTCTACACGTTGGTGAAGAAAAGGGAACAAGGGTGCAAACATTCATAATAGCTTGATGGTGGGTAACTTGATGAAGAAGAAAACTCAGAGTGTAGCAGCTGTGAAAAACCTTAGTAAAGGGTTTGAAGATAAAATTGCCAAAATTACGATGCTGGAATACAAATCTGTAGTGAGACCACGCTTAGAATACAAAAGGGATTCAACTCCCCTTTGAGGAAAGTTAACCTCGTTTGGGGCTTTTTAGTTTTTTTTTAAGTGAGCAAGGGATTGCGTTATAGATGATTTTAAAATTAAGCATAGTGAAGAGAAAGTGAACAGAGACCTCATCATAGCTTTCAGGGTCATGCAATAATTTTGGAAGACAGAGGACAGGAAAAAATAGAAGTACTTTTTTCACACAATACATAGATAAATTATGGAATTTGCTCCAGAAAGCTGTAGTAAAATGACCACCAACTTAGATGGCTTAAAAAGGGAGTAAACAAATTAATGGAGCTTAAGTGGGTGGCAGCATGCCTTGGAATACCACTTGCTGGGAATCGCAAGCAGGAATGGAGTATGGTTGCACTCATACCTTGCTCATGGGCTTCCCATATGCACTTGGCTGACCAAGTGAGATCAGGATGCTGGACTAAGGTGGGCCCTTGGCTTCACTCAGCAGAGCTGTTCTTAATCTTACGCTGCAACTCAATTATGCTGTTGGCCATTCCTCTTTCAAGGTGCAGGCTGTTTTGCTGGCCTACATTTCCTGCGGTTTTCTTTCGTTTTGGGAAGCTGCAGCTTAACATTAATTCGAGTTCCGGTCTTCCCTGAAAATGCGGGGAACTGAAGAGGAGCAAATCCATTGGTGCTTTCCTCTTGCAGGCATTGGGTGTGGTTTGTCATTGGCCATCTGGTCCAGACTTAACCTGTGGCCCATGGGAAGCCTTGCTGGTGGATCCTGTTGATGGAGGGACAAACCTGGTTATGTGAAACCCAGGTAGCATTTCCTGGCATTTGTTTTAATTTGGCCATAATGGTAACTAGATTAATGTTAGCGTTTACTTTCTCTGTAATGAGACTTCACAGTTATTTAAACTTCAAAGTGCCTGGAAAGACTCAGTTCTGTTCTGGCCTTTTGCTCTGCTGCAACAAAAAGCAGCTACAATTGTTGTTCTCACTTTAGCCTACGGGTGCTTCCAGACAAGTGCTTTCAGACAGTGGGATGCAGGGGTTTTTTTTGCTGTGTGATTGGCACATTAGCTTCCACACGTTCTAACTCATGGATGTTAGTTGCTTTTCTGTTGTTTGCTGCCCACACCAGAGGGAGGACCTTGACAGGTTGTATCTGGGCTGCTCTTTCTTTCTTTCTTTCTTTCTTTCTTTCTTTCTTTCTTTCTTTCTTTCTTTCTTTCTTTCTTTCTCTCTCTCTCTCTCTCTCTCTCTCTCTCTCTCTCTCTCTCTCTCCCTTCCTTCCAACCACTCCTTGCCTGTCCTCTACTACCTTTTACTGTTCTGGGATATTTACGTGCCTGTTTTCACTCAAACTTATCCACCCTGTCTGGATGCATCTTCAATAACTGCACAAGCAAAACAACTTCTGTAGAGGGACTCCCCTTCTCTCTTCTTTCCGCGTGTGCCCTTTACCATCCCCATATCTGCTCCAGAGGGTTGAGGGACAAATGCAGGAGGCTTACAAGGTGAGGAGAGGGGTGCAAGAAGTCCTTGCTGTGATGGGACATTAGCCTTGGTGCTATGTTGAATTCCACCCATCGCAGCAATAGGAGGCACCCTTCTAATCTGGGGTTGGGGAGATATCTCCCATGATGTAGTTGAAATGTTCTTGATGGGTCATCTCAGTAAACAGATTGGGAAAGGTTGGTGATACGTCATTCCTGGCTTCTTGTCCACTCCTGTTAGTTTTTGCCCTTTTGTTTTGGTTGTTGGATACTTGGGCTTGTGTTGCTAGCTATGCTAGTGCAATGACACAACTTTGGGATTTGTGCAACACCTTTGCCATATCAGTGCAACTGGAGAATGCTTGGGAGGGTAGTCTTGGGATGATTTCCAAATGACTTCATGTGAGAATTACCGGTCTCATATTTCAGTAGCACACTGATTGTTGTCTCCAGTGCAGGCCTATTGAAGCCAGAAAAGAGATGCAAGCCTTGAAGACTGCAGATTGCTGTGACTCAGCCAAGCAAGTGAATCATGCTAAACACAGCACCAGGAATACAGTGCAAAATAGTAGCAAGCAGATTAAAAGTAGAGAAACGCAATTCATGCGTCTGACCTCTTTTGTTTGCACTAATCTTAATAGGAACAGCCCATGCAATTCACGCTTTATATGCTTAACTGCAGACAGCTGCTTATACATTCAAAACTAGTAGCTGTTTGTTACAACTGGAAAAGACCCAGGCGATAGCTTACGCTGTTTGTCTCTGGACAAAACATACTGGACATAATAGAGATTTGCAACAACATTCAAATGGCAGTGCTGGTTTAAACATTAAATAAAGCGATCTATAGTGTAGAGACCCGGCAAAATGGAGTCTCCTACTGCAGTCAGATGATGGGATAGTGGCTTGACAAATATACCCACCTTATCTATCAACCTTCTACAGTATTCCACCCTTGCCCCAAAGAACCAAGACTGGCATACTACTGGTGCAAACCATTGATAGCATGCCAGATCCTATCCCGTTATCCATACTGGTTGCTTTCAAAGCACTTGCAACACTGATTGATAGTGACATTGGGCTATATTCAACTCTTAGTATTACTTGAGAGGGGGACCCATTAAGATTCACTAACTTAGGCCCATTAATTTCAGTGGGTTTACTCCAAGTAGAACTTGATTAAATGGAATCCATTGTGTGGTTCTGTCGGATAGTCTTGCAAGGCTGTGTTTTGGGTATAGAGGATGCCTGACTTGAGGCTGCATTTGGTCTGTGCTGGGAGTGGGGGGAAGGTAGACCTGGTATTTCTAAAACAAAATGTTGTGCTGAGGAGCTGTAGCTCAGAGCTAGAGCATGTCCAGTTTAATGAGTATTGGGTACCAGGGCAAGAAGATGCCTCTGTCAGGCTTCCATAGGAGTGTTGACTAGACAGGTCTGTGTTCTGAGCAGTGCTGGCACTTCCAATAGCTTGGAGGCTACCTCAGGAGACAGATGCTTGCTGGTAGGACCAGTGACAAATATTGATTGATTGATTGATTGATTGATTGATTGCCTTCTATACAATTGTCTGAAGGTGATGTACAATAAAAAGAGCAGAAGCAGTAAAACAAACAAACAAACAAACAAACAAATGCATTTAAAACTAAACTAAACCGTACATGATAGACATTCATAGCAAGGACCCAATTATCTAGCTAGGAAGAATGTCTTCCAGTGGTTATTGGAAAGGGGCAAATAGTGTTGTCAGCATTGAAGTAAGATTCAGTTACCAGTCTGGTGGTTTCAGCACATGGAATGGGTGGAGGGGGCATTATTTTGCCCTGCGTCTCGGGTAGCAACTTGGGCCAGTCCTGGATCTGAGTTATTTCTGAGGCTGTTCCAGTCGCTTTCTCATCAGGTAGTGCAACCTCCATATTTCCAATTTGTCAGGAAACTTTCAGGAAGAGCTAAACAACTGTGTACTCTTAAGGATTGGCTTATGGCAATCAAATATGTGAGTATGCAAAAGCTTTTTGTTGCATGCACAAGGTTGGTTGCATTCGTTTTAGGAATTTAGGAATCTGCTTTATATCAATCGAAGTTTGCATCCAGCAGAGTTTGTGGTGGAAGTAGGGGAGACAATTTTTGCCAATTCCTCCTTCCCCTTCAGTCTCCTGAATGTTCTGTTGTGTTGCCTCCTGGTTTTCAGGGGGAGAAAGGGGCCACAGAAAGAGGGCAATCAGCAAAAGTCACCTTCCCCTTCTGTCAAAGAAAATGTTCCATGAATAAAAACTCGAGTTCCATGCCATTGTGTGTGTGTGTGTGTGTGCATGCACGTGAGAGAGATCGTACAGGTTCCTTGTGTAAGGACGACATATATTGACAGGTTGAGTTTTATTCGATGCAGAGACTGTGGTAAAAATAGGTACAAGGCAATAACTGCCCAATTTGCTAGCCATTTTTCTCCTGCTCTTACAAATAAAGTGTGGGGAGGTAAACTTTGAGATGGACAGTAATTATTAAAAACAAAAGGGAAAGGGAAAAAACAAAAGCTGTGGCATTTGTTAGAATGTAAGTAAGAGGAAGAGAGAAATACCAGCTACTTCACAGTTAGTGGAGTATTGATTGTAGGAGACATGTCATGCGAGTCCGCTAGGGAATTTGAGGTCGCATGGGAAAGTGGTTGAAAAGAACAGAACATCAGCCTTACCCCCCCTCCCGCCCCCCCAACTTCCATCAGAAAAGCCAAGCCCGTGAGTACAAATTATTTGACAGCTGGAGGCTTGTGGATGATCAATAAAAGTCACTCTGACTTGGCTTTATCATATATAAATAAATAAACGGGACAGAAAACTCCTTCCACCCCCCCTCCCCAAAACCCTTCAGCCTCTGCTACACTGCAAGAAGACAGTGCCGCGACATCACTGGAGTTAAGCCTAGCACCATCTATTTCCAGTGATTGTTTTGAATTCTCGGCCTGTATTTGAACCTGCACTGCACAAATGCTCATTGACCAAGTGAGCTGTGACACGGTGGGTTCTGTCCCCCCTACAATTTTCTTTTCTTCTTCTCCAGGGGCTTCTGAGATAGGAACAATTGTGTGTCGTAGTTTGAAGCGCGTTGTTGTGTGTTTGTGTGTGAGATACACGCACACAATAAAGTGATAATTTATTTTGTTCTAGAGTGGCTCAAATTTGTCTGTCGTGACCTATAACTGAGAAGGGTCCATTGCCTTGAGCCTTGGCTTGTCATACTGCCACCAGTGAGGGGGTGTGGGAAGTTCAGGGCTAAGAGCAGCATGCATGTACAATCATGCAAGGGGAAGAAGGTATGGGAGCAGGGAAAGACCCCCTACCTAAATAGCAAGTTTATGTGA
This sequence comes from Podarcis bocagei, assembly GCF_964188305.1. Lineage (NCBI taxonomy): Eukaryota > Metazoa > Chordata > Lepidosauria > Squamata > Lacertidae > Podarcis > Podarcis bocagei. The sequence continues at coordinate 18,962,507 of NC_138125.1, forward strand.
AATTGTGTTGCTTAATTATTGAGCCACACTGGAAGTCCCAGCTTGTCACAGCTTTGGAGAACATGTCTTGTCAATTTCAGCCAAAACATTTCCCAGGAAAAATATATATCTTCAAACACTTCTCCCCCCCCCCCTTCCCCACAAGTGCAAAATAAGATAAAATACAGTAATAAGAAAATACCAAAACCACGACGACTACCAAAAGTAGCACTCTTGATATGGTTTGTAGTCATCTTATACACACACACACACACACACACACACACACATTTAGTGGGTGGGATATCTTGGGATTTAGTATCTAAGCTAAGGAGCTAAGCCGGAAATCCCAGCAATGTAATGAAAACAAAACGGACTTTTCACTCGCGCTGTGGCATTCTGGCAGTCAGAGTGCTTTCGTGTGCCAATGTTTTCATTGTAGGTTTTCTCGAGAGAAGTAGTGGAAACGAATCGTTAACCCCTTAACTGGAATAAATGCCTGTAGCAGCAACAGCAGCACAGGAGGCGGCAGCAACAAAGTGGTTTCTGCCTCTCCCAAGCCCTGTTGGAGGGCTGAGAGCAGCGGATGAGGACGTAGAGGAAGGTAGATGCTTTCTGTCAACAAGTTGGGTGAATCAGTGGCAAGTGCGAAGCAGCTGCTTTCTCTTTTGTCCTCCCGTCCCTTCCACCTGACTGTTTCATTCATGCCTTTGCCATTTTTTTGTGTATCGTAGTAATATTTTATATACATTAGTCTATAAAAAAGTATTTATGATATAGAGTCATGTGAGCATGAAACGTAGCGTTTGCACTCTCAGAAAATTTGATTTTAAAAGCCTCGCCGATATCAGTCATATATGTATGCACAGAATAAATTCTTTTTTTAAAAAAAAAAAGCACCGCTATGGAAGATCTTTGTTTCTTGGGGGTAGGGGAAAGGGGCTAAATGTTAGGCTAATTAAGTGGTCCTTGCATAACTGTTTACATGTGAAGAAAAGGCTGGGCCCCCTCCTGCCTCTCTGTAGATTGTGCTGTGATTTTATTCTTGATATTTTCCTTTCACCTTTTGATCGCGGCCAGTGCTTAACAATCTAAGCCTCCCCCCCCTCCCCACCATTAGGATCTTTTATCTGCATTTATACTTGCAAAACTGGATGGCGCATCAGGCCCTTTACTAGAGAGCGCCTTAATCTAGGCTTTAGAAATTTGCAAAGCAATTAAAATCATTCAGCATCTCCCTTTTTTGGTGTCCCGCAAGCCTGTGTCTTCCTGTCTGGGTTTACCAGTCTCAGTCTTTGGAATTTCAGTGCCATGCATAATTTAGGCATAATTGCGCAGCTGCTACGAGAGGCCATGCCTCCCCAGCTGACCTTGGTCAGCATGCCTGGTCCTTGAATAGATGCTCTGCCTTCTTTCTTTCAACTTTGACAGCTCCCTCCCTCCTCTTCAACCCCCCTCCCTGCACACACACGTCTCCTTGGCCTTTTCTTTCTTATTTATTTTTTTAAAAAACTCTGTGGTGGTTTCGGTAGAGGATTTGTACAGTACTGTGTCCCCAAAATTGCTACACAAACAATTAAACCCATGAATTTAGCAAGGATAAATATCAGCAACGGCAGTATACCTCTTTTAACGTTTGCAGTAATTATCTCAGTCGTCCTCACACAACAACCCTGTGAAGCTTATGTGGATAAGCAAAGGCAGATTTTCCATCAGGACACAAGTTGAAGTTGGGAGTTCAAGGTTGGGAATCTGGGCTGTCAAGGTGTTGTTGGACTACAACTCCCATCACCCTTGACGGGAGTGTGTTTTCGAAAGCACATCATGTATAACTTTCTGTTTGGGGGCATTTGGTTTGGCGAGGCTGCTGCAACCAGGCAACTCCTCTCCTTTTTTGTGAGTTTGGGGGGTGGGGTGGGCACCCTCGTAGAGTGCCCACACCTGCCACTGATGGAGGGGTGGCGTGTTTGCCCCCATGCTTGGAGACTTGCGAAGTTTTGAGTGTATACACCAGGCCTTATTCCTCTTTTATCATACAAGGTAGGTAGTTAACTATTGCTCTTACAGCATATTCATGCTGTGTTAATAACATTCAGAATAAAATTTACATCTCTGGGGAATAGAGGTGAACAGTTTCTTTATTTTCACCTAGGGCATGGAAAGCATCTCGGAGGGGCAGACAAGAGTGAATAACATTTTATGAAGTAATAAATAACTTATCTGCATTTGCTGCCATTGTTCCTTTTCCTAAGTGACCACACAAAAGGAAAAGAGGAAAAAAAGAGCAAATACAAGCAGGGTTTAAAGGTGCCTTGTCCTCCTTTATAAAGACGTTTATTATTATTTCCAACATCATCCTGGAGCCTGATGCTGTAAACGTGTCTGTTTGAACTCTTGGCTTGGAGGTGGGGTCTGAAATCTTAGACGCAAGAGCTGCTGCTTATTCTGTACAGACAAAGTCCAGGCTAGGGGACTTGCAGGGAATGAAAACAGCCCTCGAATTGTTTCATTTTGCATTTAAGTCTCTCATTCTCCCCCCCCCCAACTCACCCCGTCTCCCCCAATTAATTTTCACCTGGCTTCCTACTGTTGTTTGCTGGAGAGGCCTGTTATTAGCTCGTTAAAAACAAAACAAGAGACTTGAAATCGAAGGGAAGTTTCCCCGAGTAGGAAGGTTTCCTATTCCACCCCCCCTCCTTCTCCCACCCTCTCTCTTCCAGTTCGGGTAGCTAGTTTTGGCTTAGTGCCAACCTGTCTCTCAACAGGAACAGAACATTTCCAAGCTGAAATTTATAGAGCAGGGTCCAGGTTCCTAGGCTGGAGCCTGCCACCAGACCCAGCCTCTTTTGTTACTGATTAATGCTGCAAGCTGGTTTGCTCACCCCTGTCTTCTCTCCCCAGCACTGCCTCCTTTCCTAATAAGATTTTCTTCTGCTGCAAGTTCTGTTTCTCTTACTTCCTTGCCTCTGTTTCTCTCTCCCTCCCTCCACCTCCTCCTCTTTTGCCCCAACAAGAATATATTCTTCCCCTTTTCTGCCACTTGAGGGCTGAAGTCTTTCTTGCACAAATTCTTTATTTCTTGCTCAGTGCCTGTCACACTGCTTGGGGTTTCCTGTTTCAACTTCGGCATCAACCAGCGAGGTCTGGGCTCCCAATGTTTTACTAAGAGGCGTTCAGTGGAACAAAATGGCTCCTTTCAGCCACACACTGTGGGGAAGGCTACCCTCAAGAGGCTCAGGAGGCAAGGCAAGACCCTGCAGGCCTGTTGGTTGGAAATGTATTTTGGGTGCGCATGGTCAGCCTTTTGCAAGCACCTGACATGTGCTTTGATGCAAGCTTCTGAAGCGGCTACCTCCAATTCACCTTGAATTTATGTAAATGAGGGGCATCCTTTAATGTATACCACAAGAGCTGAGGATGAAAGTAGCCTGCCTTTGCAAATCAAAGACTGGTCCATGCCCAGGTGAGTCTCACCAACACACTGTCTAGGAAATGTTGTTAACCGAAACAAGACATAGTGATAGGATTTCTGCACCTCTATAATTTTTCTTACATGACATCAGGGCGTGTTTTCCTCATCACTTAATATGGATTGATTGTGTTCTTTGCAAGTTAGTAACCCTGGTCTGGTGTGAGGGATGATTTCTCTAAAGCAAGATGGATTTTTCATCAGGGCAAACCCCCCCCCCCAATATATTGTTCTTCACCATGTGTAAGGCAAACTCTATCTATGACTGTTAGTAGAGTCCAGGGGTGCCAACCAGAATAAACTATTGTGAGGGGGGCAGATAAGCCCTGCCCCACATAATTGATCATAAGACAGTGCACACATACCATTGGAATGGCAATGACCATCAAGTTTGAGGGGACCCAGTCCCCTCAAATATTTTATCGTGGGGTGGGGTTGAAGGGACCTCGGCCCTTAGGAGTTCACTCCTATAGTAGAGTCATAAAGTGAATCTTTTTGGGTCTGTGGAACATTTTGTCAGATTTACTTGTTTAATTGTGGCATTTGCACCCCCACCCTTTAGCCTGATAGGCTGTCTGAGGAGCTTACAGAAATCAGCACTAAGATGGTCCTTTCTGCTCTCTGGACCATAGCCTAAAAAGACATGTCACATGAGGGAAAAGAAATGGGCTGGAGGATGGAAAAGCAAACTCAAGTACAAGTCATTCAAATGACAGTCCTTATAATACAGTTATAGAGGTTCTGGCAGCCTTTGTGCTTAATAAATAGCAGTCGCTTCCTAGAAGTGCTCTCCCCTCGCCCCACCTGGTCGGATCCAGGAGTAGAGAGCAGGAGGACAAGGCAGGAGAACTGCCACATGGTTCATAAAGCCAGCTTGATGGCATTCAAGGTCTTCACAAGAGAGGGCTTGATGGAGGTACCTTTGTTGAAGTCGGTGGCGTTCGAGACTGTTCTGCCATCCCTTGGAGCGCTTTCTGCTGCCTCTGCCTGCCCCGCCGCCATCTGTAGGTGACAGTGTCCAGGCTAGGAGGACAGGTGAGCTCCTGCCACACAATTATTTCCCCAGACTGCTGATTTGGTGGCAGAATGAATCGTGTGGCTCAGTGTTTTTTTTAGGCGAACTTCCCCACGCCGGAAGTTTCTATGGTTGCAACCCTAGAACCCTGACTTCAACAACAGCCGAGAAAAATAAAACTAAACAAAAAAAGGTTCCGTAAATATAAAGGCAAATGAGGAAGGAGAGCAAAAACGTTCAAATTTATTCTTTATTTTTAATCCAGATAATGATTTGTCCATAAATATATTCAGGATTCTTTAACAGCTGCTTTGCATTTTCATATGTGAAAATAAAACTTCTAAAATAGCAAGAATGTACCTACTTCCCCCAACCCTCCCTCCCCAGTACCATCAACTCAAATTTATTATTTTTGTGAGCTGAATCTGGACATGGCGTGCTGTGACTTCTAGATGCTTCAAGTATGTGTCAAAGAATAATGACTCACAAAAATCCACTGAAAAGAATCAAATTAGGTTGTCGGCAGTATGTGTGAAAACGATAGTTCGAGTTTTATTTCCATGGCCTTAATCCCAATATACAGATATAAATGAATAATTGAAATCCAAGTGTATTTATAGCGGACCACCCAAACGCAAGGAGAGAAATATATATATTTAACATCAGACCTAAATATAATCTGCAGGATGCCAGCGAAATTGACTATCCTTGCCTGATGCTTCAATCTGCTATGAATAGGTAAAAAAAAAAAGTGGATAGGGCTAGGAGCAAGAAACATTTCGACAGGGTCACGCTGTTGCGAGTTGTGCTGTTGCACTGCCCATCTCAACATCTAGAATGGCGTACTTGGGAAATAACATTAGGTACAATCTACTTCCGTGGAGACAATTTGCTTCACAGATTAAATAAAGTACTTCATACAGTGAGCGGCTGAGCTATAGCATTTGCTGCCACAAGAGGTAGCGATGGCCAAACAAGGCTTTAAAAGAGGTTTGGACAAATTCATGGCAGATAGTGATCAGTGGCTGCTAAACACTATGGCAATGTTCTACCTCCACTGTTGGAAATGGCATGCCTCAGAATATCTGTCGTTGGGAATTTCGGGTCCGGATTTGCTTGCAGGCTTCCCAGGTGACATGTGGTTGGCCGCCATGAGAACAGGATGAATTTGGCCTGGTGCACCTGGCTCTTATCTTCTTAAGAGAGCTGCGGATTCATTTCCAGAGTTGCAGTGCAGCAAACATATCAACCCAGAGAATCCTTATAAGTACTATAAGGGACACGGGTGGCGCTGTGGGTTAAACCACAGAGCCTAGGACTTGCTGATCAGAAGGTCGGCGGTTTGAATCCCCGCAACGGAGTGAGCTCCCGTTGCTCGGTCCCTGCTCCTGCCAACCTAGCAGTTTGAAAGCACGTCAAAGTGCAAGTAGATAAATAGGTACCGCTCCAGCGGGAAGGTAAACGGCATTTCCGTGCGCAGCTCTGGTTCGGAAGCGGCTTAGTCATGCTGGCCACATGACCCGGAAGCTGTCTACAGACAAACGCCGGCTCCCTCGGCCAATAAAGCAAGATGAGTGCCGCAACCCCAGAGTCGGCCACGACTGGACCTAATGGTCAGGGGTCCCCTTTTTACTATAACTGTATTAGAAGGCTCATAATTTCTTGAACGATAGCCGCCATAAAATAGTTATTTGGCACCACTCGCTTAACATAGGGTGCTAGCTGGTGGCAAGGCTTAGGGGAAGTGCTCTGCAGATATACAGAAGGGACAACTCGGCTGAGGCTATTGCACTGTGCATTCCTGCTATAGTTCTGAATACATTGCCCATCTCTGACCCAGGCAAAAGGGACTGCAATAGAAACAAACCAGAAAAAGGCATGTGTTGGATTGTTAAAGCACCTTGGGGAGAAATAATGCGCTGTTTAAAAATACCCCACGTTTTATAAAATAGTGATGGAATTATGTCCATCAAAAGGCTTTCACAATGGATCCTCTGAAAAACAAATGTTCAGGACAATTGGCTTGAAATTCAGACCTGTTTTTCATTACCATATTTCTTTTATATTAACCAGAAATAAAAACTCGTGTAGATGCTCACTTTGTTGTGGGAGTTTATTATCCTTTCCCTCGCTGCCACAACTCCCCCGTCCCCAACTTTTAAATAGTTATTTAAAGAACTCAAAGAGCACTTCAAGAGCCAGAAAAATAAAAAAAATAAAAACAGTATATGCCCTTACCGCAAAGCTCTTAAATTCTTGTTCAAACATTTCTCCAAAGCTGTTACTCCGGAAATAAAAAATGTGCACTGTTTGCCTATAGCAGATTCAGAGTTTACCTTTTAAAATGACACCCTCTCAAGTCTGGAGTCGGAAATGTGTTGATGTTTTTGTGGTATGCAGAAACAGGTCTGGACCAGACAGAATATATTTTAAACTAAAAGGGAACAAGTTGTTGGTTTTTTAAAAAGTGATTTGTAATCGCAGGTCTTTTCTGCATCTGTCTCTCTTGAAACATTTCCCCCCTTAATGCACAGAAATAGCAAACATGAAGTGGCATGATTTAAAATTTTAAAAGGAAAGCTTGAGGTTTAAAAATTGTGCAAACTATTCTATAAGACCTGTTTGTTCTATAAGCATGAGAAAGGGAAAGGTCCTAGAGATAAACGTGTGATCTGGTCCAGACCCCGACCCAATTATCATGAGCATAAAAACTGAGCATAAATAAATTGCAGACTTTGCTTGACGATATTTCTAGGAGCTTACTTTCCTGTATACAGTATATGCACCTGTTGACCAGATTTTGGAATGTTTTCTGGAGCTAATCACAAGTAATGAATATCTCACCAAGGCCACTCTCAAGAACGGTGCCCTAGTGGTGTTTGTAGTTTGTTCTTTATGTGACATGTATCTCAAGAGCTACTGGTCCTAGAGTTCTTGCTCCTAGACAGAAAGGAGGGAAAGTGGGAGCCACTGTTTCTGGTAGGATTTGTAGACCCAAAATATATTTGAATTAGTGGGCTAGTGCATTGCTCTCTCTCATTCATATACACCTATCATGTTTAACTGTAATTGTGTAAACTGATACTTAATATAATAAAATATATTAAATATAAAAAATACGGTCTCTCTCTCTCTCTCTCTCTCTCTCTCTCTCTCTGTGTGTGTGTGTGTGTGTGTGTGTGTCTAGGTATCTGAAAAGCTCTAGTGTGGGTGTGTGGGTCATGGTAAAATTTCAAAAATGTAAAAAATATATATGTAAATTTAAGAAATACAATTGAAACCTTCATTTCATGATTCATAAAAAGATGTATGTGGGGTGGGTTCATGGTATGTGTGTAGAAGGAGGCCTGTGTTTCAAGTTTTTACTGCCCCCCACCTCCCCAAAAATGATGTTTGGAACCTGGTAGGGACACCAATTATGTAGGCTTGCAGGTAGATTCTCAAGGAGTAATAGGTCATCAAGATCTTATGAGATTCGTTCAGGAAATACTTCTGGTGGATTGTGTCCTGTGTCTGTAATGATCTGGTAAAGGAATCTGTTTCCTTTTAAATAATTGTTTATAATTTCCACGTTGGAAAAGCAACATGTATCTAAAACCTCAAAAGAGGAGCATCTAGGAAAAAACGCTTTCACAGCTGCCAAAGCCTGTGTGTGTTGATTCCCCGGGGTCCCATTTATAACAATCTAACAAGATAGAATCTGCCTTTGAATATCAGTAAATATGGCTAAAGATCACAAAACTGTACTCATAATTGTTCAAGTCAAAAAGGCAGAAAATGGTGTTTCATTAACGTTTATGGTACAGGGTATATTTTAGATGGTTGGTTGCTGGGAGATGGCATGTTGAAACCAAACCAAACCAGTCTACATCTCTCCAAATGTACACTAGTCAATTGCAATTTTTAACCTGGTGATTTATTTTCAAATTTCATCTTCAAATAATTTTACCTTCGAAAATGTCGTATTTGGTGTCTCAGCAGCCTGACCAAAGCTGCCCAGTCATATTCTCTCTTAGTGGGGTCAGTTGGGGGGAGTTGAATTGCTTTTGTGGAACATTAGTGAGAAAATAATTTTGGCCACCCCACCCAATGCGTATTGACTATATGTGATTTTGTCTTTAGGTGCGATCCCCGGAACGTAACCCCCATATAAGTTGTGAGCTTACTGTATTTACTTCCTGGCTGTTGGCTAGGGATGGGGAAAGAATTCATCTTAAATAGATTAGCACACAGAATTTGCTGGTTCTGACCCGACTGATTTTTGCTGGTATCGGATTGCCTCTTACATCAAATGCCTGCTTATGTCCTATCTCCTTGTGCATTGTCAGTTTGCTTTCTTTAAAAAAGCCTGACTAAATAAATGCAAAAATGGCATATATTACATGCTTAATACATATGAAAGAGTCAAGTCCCATAGAATGCTGTATCTCCGCACACACAAGCATTTTTATACATTTGTAGGCATTGTTGTGTAATACCTGGTTTGGAAATCTGTTGGGTATATGTGTATAATACTTTTAATGATGCATATTATATGTGAGAATGGTCAGGGTTTTTTAGTGGAAGAGCTTAATAAAACACTGTTGCAGAAAATCCCATGGCTGATATTGTCTTTCATAGATGCCAGCCTGGCTTCTCTAAGTTTGCTCATACCAAGATGATACTGAAATTTCCTAGCCAGTTCAAGAACATCTTGTGCCTAATAGGCATAACTTAAAATACAAAGCATATATCCCCATTTTCCAGATGGGAGAACTGAGGCTGAGAAACTGACTTGCCCAGGGCCACCCAGAGAATTTAAAAATGATCAGGTGTTTGAAACCATCTCCCAGATCCACGACGAGCTGTAGAAAAAAAAGATGGTGGATGCTATTGAACTGCATGGCACAATAATGCAGAATATTTAGCTTGGTTGTGGAAGACTGATGTTCGGATGCTATCAGATGAACAAAGCTCATTAAATGGCCTCAGCAAAGACAGAGCCTTCATCCAGGGGGGGGGGGCAGAATCCCTCCTTCTCCCAGTGCAGGAGAAAATCCTAAATATGCAGCTGATTGACTTACGATTGATGTTTCCTACCCTCATACTGAAGCCCATCAGTTCAGCAGCAGGCCTTTACCTTTATACATAATAAAAAACAACACTATTATTATTTAACACTTGCAAAGTGCCTGAAATTTTCTAAGCACATACAATAAAAGATAAGAAGCCCCCTGCCCAATGCAACAGACACATGTCTCAAGAGAAAAAAGGAAGAAGCAAGCAAGCATTGGTTGATAGATGGGTTGGCCTCTCCCTTACACCACATGGGCACACTTACACCACAAATTTAAACCAGTTTGAAGCAGGTGTGTAATTCTCTCGGCTTCCCCTCAAAGGGTTATTATACAGTGGTACCTCGGGTTAAGTACCAGTGGCGTAGCGTGGGGGGTGCAGGGGGGGCCGGCCGCACCGGGCGCAACATCTGGGGGGGGGGGCGCTCGCACTCGCAGCTCTCTGCCCCTACCTGGCTCACTCACTCTCTCTCACTGCAGTGCTGGCTATGCGAATCCGATCCGAGCCGCTGGGTCGCCGCCCACTGTGGAGGGGGTGGGTGCCAGGCGTGCGGTGCGGAGAGAGAGCGAGCGACTATCTGGGGGAGGGACAGTGCAGCGGCCGCCCAGCGCAGCGCTGAGTGCAGGAGAGAACCACACCAGACCAGACCAGGCAGCAGCAAGAAGAAGCTGGCAGCGGCGGCAGGTTAGGGGTTAGGGGGCGCAAATTACTTGCATTGCCCCGGGTTAGGGGGCGCAAATTACTTGCCTTACCCCGGGTTAGGGGGCGCAAATTACTTCCTTTGCCCCGGGTGCTGACAACCCACGCTACGCCGCTGTTAAGTACTTAATTCGTTCCGGAGGTCTGTTCTTAACCTGAAACTGTTCTTAACCTGAAGCACCACTTTAGCTAATGGGGCCTCGTGCTGCTGCCGCGCCGCCAGAGCCCGATTTCTGTTCTTATCCTGAAGCAAAGTTCTTAACCTGAAGCACTATTTCTGAGTTAGCAGAGTGTGTAACCTGAAGCGTATGTAACCCGAGGTACCACTGTAGTAGCATGAGGGTGCTACAATTGCCAGAGACCCTTGTTGCATACAGGGGCTGTTAAATTGGAAGTGTGGACTCCTTTGGTTTTGGTCTAACCTTCCTCACAGGACTGTTGTTGGTTTTTTATCTTATTTTTTAAAAAAGGTTACCTGAGATGTGCTTTGTAAAGTGATTTGCACGCTTAAAGGTGCCGTCGCAGAAACGGTTAAGTTGTAATTTTCACGAAAGTTGTGTTTTTTAATTGGGGCGGGAAGCTGCAATGAGTAGCTGTGGACACCGCGTTTCATCTCATTTGGTTATTGGTTTCGTGGCATCAGTGAGAGCATCAGTGAGAAAATTGATTTTCAATGACTCCTTCATTGGTCTGGAAGGCTGTAGATCTTTGAAAGGAGGGGGTGGGTGGGGGTAAAAACGCAGCCTGTCTGTGTGAAAACAGAGAGCCAGAAAGCAGGGAAGCTGACACCTTTTTTTATTGGATTACTTTCTGTTGGTGAGTGTCCAAGATTTCAGGCGTCATAGACCATGCATTCTGCTGAATAATTCAATTTAAATATGTCTTGTAAAATTGCTGGCTTTGATGCTCAAATAATAAATTACTATTAGCAGTAAAAAATATACATAAAACGTAGCCCTTAAAAAAAAATGAAATAAATAAATAGGTGGGAACATTGCCCTCTGGGATTAATCCCAGAAGGATGTTCCATTTTTGGGTGCTTCTCTAAAGCGCCTTTGTTTTGACTTGATTAAGTTGGCCAAGAGTTTGCACTGAAGAATATATATCTGTTAAAAAGATAAGCAACGTAGTAATCATGATAATGATGTTAGGGATAGGTTTGTGCAACATTATGTCCAATTATCTGTGTATTCAGCCCTGCAGTAGTCTGCCTGTGAAAACACAGGCTTTGGCCCCTGGGGCAATAAAACGAAGGTGTCTAGAAGAGATGGGTGTTGCTGAGGCAAAACTAGAATCAGCTGATGGAATGAGGGAACGGGGAAGACACAGACAGGAATGATTTGTGAGCTGGTATTATCAGTAGCGGTTGTGAACTAGGAAATCTCAGGTTCAGATCTTGCCTGCATCAGGAACTCACTGAGTGAGTTTGCATGTAATGATAAACCATACATTGTGTGCGATCTAGCGTGCTCTTTACTAGTTGAGATTCCTGCATTGCAGGGGTTGGACCAGATTGGGGTCCCTTCTAACTCTGTGATTTCTCCTTGCTCCTTCAGCCACTTCTGGCTACTCCTCCCTCCCCAGTGAAATGGCCCCAAATTGTTTTTATTCATTTCCCAATTTATTACAAATCAAACCAAATTACTTTTAATTTAATACAGTTTCTTAAAATCAGGTTTCCCGCTCCTTGTTGCAAGTGTATGTCGATCGTAGCCGCATCATTTTCTTATTTAATGTCCAGTGGCCATCCTTCACTTCTCGGTTGTCCACTCTTCCAGCTGACCACTTTTTCCTCCTTACAAACAGCGCCTCTGTGACATCTTAGGAATATAAAAATCCATTTCACGTTTGTAGTCCTTCATATACATCGTTGTTCCAGACCTGGTGTGCTGGGAGAAATGGCCCCTCTTTGTTTGGGAGATACAGTGGTACCTCGGTTTAAGAACAGTCCGGTTTAAGAACGATTCGGTTTACAAACTCCGCAAAACCGGAAGTAGAGTCGTGGTTTGCGGACTTTTACCTCGGTCTGAGAGCGGAAGCCGAACAGTGGAAGGGCACTGGTGGCAGGAGGCCTCATTAGGGAAAGCACACCTCGGTTTAAGAACGGTTTCGGTTTAAGAACGGACTTCCAGAACGGATTAAGTTCGTAAACCGAGGTACCACTGTAATAATATCAACCAACTTTGCAGGGGTGTGGTTGAGATTACTGAAAGTTTGGACATCCGAAAAACAGCTGTGCACTAAGAGTCCATGATGGGTGACAAGTTGTTACCGAAGCATGTGAATGATGGAGACCCAGGTTCAAATCCTTGCTCAAGGCTGTGTCACGTGTTGGGAGAAGAATGCTTATTCCATGGAGCAGTTATCCTGCATTATTTGGAAGCAATGTTATATCTGTTGATCATGTGTGCATGGACTTTTTGGTATGTACACATGAAGACTTGGCTATGTGCACACAGCAAAAATTAATCATGGCCCCTCATATGTGATCATTGTAGCATGTAGGCACATGCATGTTTTTATATTTTGTTGGAAGCCATCCAGAGTGGCTGGGAAATAAATATTATTATTATTATTATTATTATTATTATTATTATTATTATTATTATTTCTTCTTCACAGGGGTGCTTTCTGTGTAGAATCCGTAATCATTCTGCTGCCAAAGTTAGGCCAGTGGAAGTTTGCTAAGTCTAATTTACCATACTGGACTGCTTCGTAGGGAAAAAATAAAAATTGTGCAGCAATCTGTTAGCTAGAAGGTGCTATAGAAATTATGGACTATTATGCAATAGCCTAGCTTAGTGGTCAATCCCTAAAAGGAGATATCATTTGAATGTCACCTCTAGTACTTCTTGCTGAGTGCCTCCCTTCTCTTACAGGAACAGATTTACATAGGAGGGCCAAAATGTAAACACTGTGGGAAGTGCATAACGTGAACTCTGAAACATTACTTTTTTGTTTCCGTGAGCTCAGCTGGGAAGTGGTGCAGATTGTACCTAACGAGGAAGACAGATGGATGGGCAGCGGTGAAGAGGATAAGGTTCATGCACTCAGGAAAGGGGATATACTGGGAACATCTTGTCTCCATCCCTACCTGCCCTAAGTTTTCCATAGTTACTGGGAATTTGTAAACTTCTCATTGAGAGCTTTGCAAAAATAAGGAGACAAAAGGACCATATTTTGCATCGTGCAATGAGTTAGTGCCTAGATGCTGCATTAGTGAGCGCACCTTAGCTTACATAAGTCTTTTCATATTTTTGAGAAGTCTCTGTGTTTTCCCCCACCCTTGTAGGATCCATCATTGAAGTCACCTTGCACCCATTTCCTCCATCCATTCCAGCAGGTCAGACACTGCATCAGCAGCCCTCTCCAACCTCACAGAAGTGTACTTCACTAAGCTATTAATCATGAAACCCTGTATGTCTCTTAGAGCAGTGCTACTTGAAATTGTGGTCAATAGACAACCTGCAGCAACCCCAGCACAGTCCAGTTTGGGTGGGATGCCTCAGGGACCAATAGGGTACTGGTCCTTGGCACATTAGCAGGCAGGGGCGGGTTGCTAGTTTGCTAGTGTTCAAGGTATTCTTGGTTAGCTTGCTCCATGTCTTTAGATGAATGGGTTTTTCTTCATTTTTTGGTGGCAATAATCGTTTCTCCCCACTTTCATTCATAATTTTTCTACACTTCTGTGCCTTCATTCATCCTTTTTCTATTCTTTGTGGTTTAGTGACTGTTCTGTAATATGGGATTGTGGAAACAGACACTATTCTACTCTTGCTGTGGCTATCACGCTCATCCCACAATGTTGCACATCTATTTATGAGTACATAGTCATGGGATAAGAAATGAACTGCCTGCTTCAGTGCTACAGAGAGCATGTGAGAACATTTCTGAGGAGTTGGTAATGTCTCCGTACTTGGAACTCCGGCTTTGAGTGACCCCTGGCTCCGCTGTGGACAGTTCAGTGTACAGCAGAATCTGGACGTTGTATTTTCATTTAAATGTACAACCATGCAATTAAAACACAGGCTGCTGAACATTGGCAAAAGTGCTGAAAACAAATGTTTGAAAATGGCATATGGGAATTGAAGGAATTGGAGGACTGAAACATGCAGGAAGAGTGCCTAGGACTTGTCGCATATCTCTGTGTGTGTGTGTGTGTGCGCGCGCGCGACAGAAGCATAATGTGGATGGTGATGATGACAGTGATAATGTATTACTTATATCCCACCCATCTGACTTGGTTGCCCCAGCTACTCTGGGCGACTTCCAACATAATATAAAAACACAGTGAGACATCAAACATTAAGAAGAAGAAGGGCATAAGTGACGGGTATTGCAGTTTGCAAGTGTCCCCTTGTATAGATGGGGAACATTTACACTTGCTGGAACTGGTGAGGAACACAGGAAGCTGTCTTATGCTGTACCAGGCATATGTTCTATCTAGCTTGGTATTGTCCAAAATTCATTGAAAGCTGATCTCCGGGGTTACAGATTTCCTGTCCCTACCTGGAGATCCAAAGGATTGAACCTGCGACCTTTTGCATGCAAAGCAGATAATCTACCACTAAGCCATGACCCCCCCCCACCCTGAAGGGTTTACAAAGGCCGCAATGCACACAGCGATCAATTATAAGGTTGTGCGCTTGGAAGCCAGCTTCCCACATTGCGACTTGCAATATTTAGCACTAAACTGTGGGAGGCAAATCAGAAAAAAAAGAAAAGGCACAGAGTTTCTCAGGTTTGTGAACAGGAAACCTGGGACAATATGTTATTTGTGTTGTACCACTAGGTCAGATCCTGCTAATCTGATGGCCTGAGTACCGGACACCCGAAACAGCCTTTGTAATTATCTAAAAGGGGAGAGGTATCACTTTGGCAGCTTGCCAGCCAGCTTGCCATCACCCCTGACTGCAGCACACATGGGTTTTTGTGTGTGTCCGGGTTTTCTTTTTTTTAATAAAACAAAAGACTTTGTTCTGGTTTTAGTTTGTTATTGTGAAGAAAGAGCAATTTGGAAGGGGGCGCACACATGCCAAAGTATTTGCTCCTTCAGTGGGTGTCTTGCCGCTATTCCACTGGTTACGTTTATATGGGGAGCGTGCCACTTCCCAGTGCCACCCTATTATTGCAGTTTTCGGCACGCTGCCAAAAGATGGCTGCCGACTTCCTAATTGAATAAAGATCTAAGTAAATTTCACTTCTGATCATGTGACCAGACATTGAGCTTTGCTGCAGTCAAAGGGAAAAACTGGAATATTTTATGCTGCTCATACATGATTGTTTCTTCTTCTTTCTACTCCATGTAATTAAACCAGAAGCTGTTGCTCTTGAACTGAATGGCAGATTTCGTTGCTGTGGTTGTTGGCTTCCCTGCAACCCATGCGTTTTGCGTGTCTGTTGTCTTCTGTGTGTGTGTGTGTGTGTTCAGGAGAACACAGAGTCGCATACAACTGCAGCCTGTGTATGGAAAAACGAGGAGAAAGAAGATTGGCGGTGAACTCACCCAACACCCACACAAATGCCAAATATTTTGGGTATGAATTGGGTCCATCGTCTTTTGTTAGTGGAAGCTTGTTCATTAGCAGCAGATTGTTGCCACTTTCCTTTTAACACACAAATATATTTTGGGTTTCAAAACACTTGTGTGCAAAAAACCCCCTGTTTGAACAGTTTATAAAAAGCACCTTTGCACATCTATAATGGATCCCCCCCCCACTTTAAAAAAATCATCCTGTCATCCCTGTTCCCCTGCTCTTACTTTTCTAAATGTAAGCAAGTTTTTGCGGCGACGTGCAGGAAAGGTGTGTTTAACACAGCTAAATAAATCATATTTACCCTTAGTGTGCTTCATGGCAAAATTAATAATAATAAAAAAAATCAGTTGGCTGTTTTTTTTAACTTCCTTATTTCTCAGTGTTTGCTTCCTACCTGTTTTTGAGCGTGTGCCCAGAAATAGTACTTTTGTCAAGCAAGTGGATTGTGCCAACCGGCAGTTACCTTTGCCAAGTAAACTGCTGGATTGGAAAATCCAGTGCCTTTTCCCCAGCCACACTGAGATATCTTCCCCCCCGCCAACCCGCTACCCTTCCAGTTAACAAAAGAAACGAGGATGTAGAATTGAGGGCATTAAAACCTGCAAAAAATATAATAATAAAGGGAGACGTAACATGATACTGGCACTTGGTCCGAACCAGTTAAGAAAAATTAGGACGTGGGTTAATATGGCCCCCTTCCCCTCTTGTTTAATGACTGTGCTAGTGTAAGTTGTGGTGGGGCTTTAATAAAAACCAACGATACGTTTGTTTCATTTGCCTGCTTCTTTCTCCCTAGAGAACTGGTGGCGTTGGGGCTTTACGTGCCACTAATTCTCGCAGTCATAAGCTGGTGGTGATTACAGCCTTTGGTGTAATCGGCTCTTGTTTCTTCTCAATTCGGATGTGCTGTGTACTGTATGGGTTTGGCTTGCTTGGGTCTATCCACACGTCAGTGCAGATTGTAGCAGAAAAGAACCTTCCTGGGCGGCCAGGTGGCATCTCTTCTTATGTGCCCAATCTAGGTTTTCTTCTACGAAAGCCTCTATAAATCAGGTGCTAACCTTTACCTAAATATCACCTGTGTTTTGTTTGGAATCCCCTTCCACTTCCAAATAGAACAGCTAGTTAGATTTTGACGACAGGTGCAATCCTATGTGTGTTTACTCAGAAATAAGTCCCATTGTTTTCGTGGGCTTACTTCCAGATAAGTGTGTGCATTGGATTGTTGCGTTAGACACATGAATACTTTGCGAATCAATCCGGGGCTTGTGGGTGAAGTAGTACTAGCAAAACCTTTACAACAGTACTGTGTTTTTTGTTTTATTTTTGTAATAAATATGCTAGGATAGGGCTTATGTTCGTACATTAGAGGAACATTATGTGAGCATCTGCTTCGCATGCAGAAGACCCGAGGTTCAGTGCTCTGTATTTCCAGGTAGGGCTGGGAGAGACCCTTGCCTGAAACCCTGGTCAGCTGCTGCCAGTCCGTGTAGACAATACTGAGCAACATGGACTAATGGCCTGATTCATTTTAAGGCATCTTTCCCTGTTTCTTAGGTGCCCACCCCTTATCCCTGCTTCATTTTATAGTTATAAAAACTGCATCTAATTTGGTCCAACAACATACTCCTTTTCCATCTACTTTTAATGCTACGGTCATTTGTGCAGGATTGCTTGCAACCGTATGAATGGGAGCATCATAAGGGCTGCTAAATTACATGTGGACTTACGGTAATTGTTATGGGGAAGGCTATTCCATGTTGGAATGAATGTAACCCCACCAAACCTGCCCTGTGATGGTTACCGTTGTGAGAAGGTTCCTGGCCGAGTGTGATGTTGGGGGGTTTCAACAGCTGCTGCTTCCCACCATGTGCAAAGTCAAATGTCTAAGCAGCAGTAGCACCATTTACCTGTGTGTAGAGTTGATGCAGGTGAGGAAAGGAGTCTCTTTGTAGCCCGAGGTGTGGGTGCCACACTCACCTTCTGCTTCTGTGATGCTTGTCCAGGTGTACTCTAGTTTTGTCATGTAGTGTCTCCACATGGTTCTTCATGGCAGATCTATATCCTCTTGGCTTCTTCCTTGGCTGAAGATCTGACGCTTCTTGCTTCCACTCTGAATGGTTTCCTCATGGGTGAGAGTGGGGAACAGCACCCACCATTCTGGACTTAATACACCCATACTCATTGACCTCCTCAGAGGAATTAACTGCTGCAAGAGATAGGAATAAGCATTTGGCAGAGGGATGCAAAACTGGGTGGGTGGAAGTGTTTGTGCAGGAGAACCAGGGTGTCTTAACATATCTCCCCCCCCCCCACTGCTTCCTTTCCCTCCAGAACCTGTTTATTTAGGCTTTGTACATATGTTTTTAATGAGCCAATTATTTGCCATAGATTATCATTTATTGCAAACGACCCTTTCTGTCTTCAAAAAAGCGGAATGAATCCTTCCTTTCCCTTTACTAAGCTTTGGGGGGGGGGAATGATGAACTTGATGAATTTCATAGCGGGGGCTTTGTGGCGAAGAAATTAAGACGAAAACCAAAGTTTATATGTTATGATTCCCCTAAATTTCTGGTGGGAATTCTTTCTGATAGAAAATGACATATCCATGGAGGTTTCCCCTGCCAATTTGTTTAATTACATTAAGTAGTGGTATAACCCTCAGTAGAAACTAAACCTCTGCTAAATCCAGTTACTTGAATATTGAATCATAAGGAATAACTAGCCTAGTGTAACATATTATAACAATCTTTATTAAATTAGTAATTTGAAGTGCTACTGTTTCCTTTTTTTTATATTGCAAACACTAATATGGCTGCACATTTTCCCTGAAAGGGGGATTGAATTCTGTTAGGGGGGAAGAGAAACCTAGAAAGCTGTTTAGAATGCTAAATTGGGAGACTATTGATGATTTTGCAATTGGATCCCAGCTCATCTTTTAAAGAAAGCTCACCATACTTACACTGAAATGCCATCTATAGCATCAAAATTAGGGTTAAAAGGGCTACTTTGTTGAAAGTAATTACAGCCCCATTCATTTTTTTTTTAACTCAGTGACATTTTAGAAACTTGGCGTGAAACACAAGAGACCATAGAAAGATTTTTTTTTTTACATTGTGACATAAAGCAGCAAGCTCTCAGTTTGAGTGTATATATACAGTTTCACTTACAGCCAAAGCAAAACAGAAACCCACTGGCATTTATTTTACTAGGATAATAAAGATGAATTGAATGCATCCTTTCTCATGCTGAAGCCTGGTCTGTTGTTTGACCTCCGACAGCACAATGCTACCGTATTGCTTGCGCCTTTTAAGAAAGAAAAATCTGCAAACATACTCGGTTAAGAAATAAATTTGGCTCCGCTTCTGAGTAACCGATGTAATGCATTTGCTTGTACCTTGGCTGGGAAACGAAATAACATTACTAAATCCGGGAAGCTTGATGTCAAAAGGAGAGGGAGTAGAAATCTAGACGCTTCTTAAGAGGAGGCGGGTTGGTGGTCTCTCACAATTCATTCACACAATCAGGTAACAACTGCCCGTGAGGGAATTGCACCGGTTTATGTTTCACTTCCTTCTTTGGCTGTGTGCAAGCTTTTAGAAGCCATATTTCAGGAGTATTAGGGACCTCACCTGATCCACAGTTAACAATAGTCTCACCTTGTTCCACCCCTGGGTTAAGTTGTTTCTAATTCAGAAGGCTTTTCTGCCTGTGCAGTAATCACTGTTGCAGAAATGTTTAAAGCTTTTTAGTGGCTGGCAATTAGACCTTTCAAAGGTTCAGGCTTTCTTTAAGGGTTTGTCTGAAATTTGTATTTAGCATTTTTATGACTTAACCTTGTATTATTGCGGGTGTTTTTTTTTTTTAAAAAAAAATACTTTTCTATTGTAAGTTGCCTTGAATAATCTGTATAAAGGCAACTAATACGTTTATATAGATATAAATAAATGTACAGATAATAAGAGGCATTGACCGTGGACGTTGTTCCTTTCATAATTTATTATGAGACATAATTTAATAACACAGGTAATTGGTTGTTTATATGGGACAGTTCCTTTGACATCCATGATTTAGGACTTCTCCATGCAGCACATGGGTTCTAGCTGACAACTGCTGAGATCTGTTTAAAACCACAGGACTGGAATGGATTTGAGACTAGCATCGTGTTCTCAATTAGTTCCTGCTTTACCTAAAATCACATGACTGTCCAACCTATTCCAGGAAACTCCACCTGAAGCAGTTTCTACAAGAGCTGTGAGCAGTGTGCTTCTGTGTTCAGTTCTCCCCCACCTTAACAATTACCAAGTTCTTTTCGTCTAAACCTACTTCCTAAGTGCTGTAAAACCATTACTCTTTGTCCTAGCCTAAATGGATACACAGAGCAGTTCTTCCCACATTTCTGTCTGACATGCCTTTAAATCTGGGCTGCAGCATATGGAATTCTACCTTACACAGAAGTTCAAAATTCCAACTGTGGTAAATGAAACTTAGTGTGCATAGGAATGGAGGTCTTTGTTGACAGGTTACTTAGCTTAAACAATTAGAAGCATTTTCACTGATTAAAAAGGTGCACACGATTAACAGGCCAGAATACGTTTGTCGATATTTCATTATTTTTAAAGCTTGTCCTTACATATGATACAGGCAGCTGGCACCATCTAAGGAGAGAGATTCTGCCTTCTCTCTCACACAAAGCGTCTTCCAGGTTGCTGCCTGCTATGATGTGTGTGTGTATCCTCTCCAAAACTATTGTTTTATTCATATGCAAATTTATGAAAACATTGTTAATTGATTACCGCATGTGTGCTTATGATTTTTAATTGTGTGAGCACCCAACTTTAAATACTTGAAAATGGTTAGCCTATATCCCTTAAATCCTCTTTTCCTTAGGCTACACATATCAGTTTTCCTCCTATATGTTCTCATGACACTTGACTTGGGGACTCTTTGATTGTCTTTGTGGCCTTCTTCTCAATGCTTTCCATTCAGTCATCTTCCTTTGTGAATAATGTTCTAAATGCAGTCCCCCAGCTGAGTTGGTTAAAGCTGTTATCTTGCAAGTCTTGGAATAATGGCTGATGCAACTGAAAATGGCAATTGTCTGTTGGCCATGGGTCAAGTGGTCAAACACATGTGTTCCATGCACAAGGTCACAGGTTCAGTCCTTGGCATCTTCACTTAAAACAACCAGGTAGCAGGGAACGGATGAGATCATTACCTGAGGGTCTGGAGACCTGCTGCCAGCACATAGCCCATCCTGCTATAAGGGTAGCTTTCTAAGTTCCAGTGGTTATCAGTCTAGGTTCCTAGAAATCCTGAGCATCCCTTGAAGCTAATCAATTTAAAAGAAAGATCAGTAATGGCAGTGGAGTTTCCTGAAAGACAGCTTGCCCACCACTGTAAATCTGCTCTCCCAAAAGGAAGTTCTGTACGCATTCTAGAAGTCTCTGTTCATTTGCAGCCATTGTAGGAACCCACAGGTCTGAATAGTGCTCTGCATAATCCGACTGTGAACCTTAGAAAATGTCCCAGAATGTGACACAGATGTGGCAGATGTACAGGGATTACACAGCATACTGATGTGGAAAAAAAATCCCTAAAATTAGAATGTTTGAAGACCTTAGTGTTACATTGCTGACTCATGTTTAGATGGCTATCCACTGAAATCCCCAAATTGTTCTCAAATGTGATTATGCTTTCATAAGTTAGTCTCTCACATTTCAGACTTGTGCATGTTTAATTTGTTTTCTACTTGGAGTGTGTCTTTGATGAAACTCAGTTTGAAACCGGGCATCCAGTTTTATTAAACTCATAATGGGTGGTACTTAACTAAGCTTTACTCAGAGTTGACCCATTGAAATTAATGAGCATGACTAAGTTGGGTCCATCCATTTCAGTGAGTGAGTAAAACTTAAGCTGATTGCCACCCACTTAATACTGTAGACTGTAGAGCATTGTCAATCCCTCGACGGTCCATCTGTATACTTGTACGAGGAAGCTGCTGTATTAAGTGCTTTGTTCCATGTTATAAATGGGAGGCTTACGATTTGTAATGTCACAGGGATGTATATACATACATACAGTGGTGCCTCGCAAGACGAAAATAATCCGTTCCGCGAGTCTCTTCGTCTAGCGGTTTTTTCGTCTTGCGAAGCAACCCTATTAGCGCTATTAGCGGTTTAGCGGCTTAGCGACTTTAAAGGCTTAGTGGCTTAGCGGCTTAGAAAAAGGGGGGGAAGCGAAAAAAAATCGGAACACTCGCAAGACGTTTTCGTCTTGCGAAGCAAGCCCATAGGGAAATTCGTCTTGCGAAGCAGCTCAAAAACGGAAAACCCTTTCGTCTAGCGGGTTTTCCGTCTTGCGAGGCATTCGTCTTGCGGGGCACCACTGTACAAGAGAGTGTTATTGTTTCTTTTAAGCTGAGGTGTTATTTCTTCTTTTGAAGCCAGGGGTTTGGAGACTGGTGGAAGAATGAATGTTGTTGTTTGTTGACCTGGAGGCAAGGTGGAAAGAATGCAGCAGGAACACTGAGGTGGAAGTTAGTGCATCATTTGCAAAGCTTGGATAGGGACCTTTGTCATGCCATTGTAATTGAGGTCATTTCTGCCTGTGAAATTGTACTCTTGCCTAGCTGTTGTGAAGTAAAGCTACACTCTGAAAACATGCCACACACTAAAAAAGAGGAAGAAAAAACATTGTACACACCACGGAAAGGCAAGGGGGGTTCTATTTAATATTTTTTAACTAATTTGCTAAGTCATGCTGTCATCCTGACTTCTCAGCTTCCTGGACCTCGAGCTATGTGTGGTAAAGACTTCGATATATGAGGTTCACACAGGCAAATAGTTTGCATGTACAGAACAATTTCATTTACTAAGCTCACATGGGCGTTTTAAAGCTAAGTTCATTTAAGCTCCTGCAGTACTTCAGCATCCTTGAATAGAAGCCATTAGAGGAATGAAAAACTCATTGGTATCAATTATTATTAATGAATTAGCACTCAGTATCTCCCTGCCGGTGGGCAATGAGAATTTTTGTGTGTGCATGGTTTTGTGGAGCTTAAGTGGAGAAGCTGTTTTTAAAAAAAAAAACAAAAGAAAAGAAAACATAGTCCTAATTTTCCCAGATTGCTTCTGTTCTCTGGAACGTGTTGCCCCTTGAACTCACTGAAAGATCATTATGGCGTGATAATGAGCAGAGATGGGGCTCTTTCAAAACACAATGGAGGAAATATCTGTTTCCTTTAGGAATGGACATTTGTATAATACCCCCCAAACCATTGCAAATATCTTGCTCTGAATTGTTAACCCGCTTCATGGACTTTGTAGTTCTGCGCTCATGTTTTTATATAGACAAAAGTCTCAATTCATATTTGAGGGAGAATCAGACAAAAAGCGGAAGCTGAAATCCACCACCTTTTAAAATTTCAGATGACTTAGGTTTATAGAAGCCTGCAAACAGATTAAGACATACTGAAACACCACAAATCATATTAAGTAAGCTCTACGTTTCACAGTTTTCTTAAACCCCCAGTTTTAGATACATTGCTCCAAGATCTCAGGCCAACATGCTAGTGCAAACTTTTGGTATTGTGTGTGTAAATGAATCTGCTGCTATAGTGAATATAACACATTTGAATGAACAAAAATCCCTACCTAAGTAATAAACCACTATATACCATAAATGGTACTGGATCCTGGTCCATCGCTCGCGTATGACCTCTAGATTAATGCCAGATTGTTGGCAGGGTTGCGAGTTCCGTGTTACATACTTCCACTTACGGTGCTAGTGTCCATTAGTAACAGTTTTCTGGTCTTTAAATCATTTTTGAGTAAGTCTCTAAAAAAATTAAGAAACCTGCTAAGTTCCCCCGACAACTGGTAAGTCTTTCTTTATTTGAGAAGGATAATAATGATATAAAACTCACAAAATTACTATTGATTTTTCTTTTAATTAGTGGCTGCACACCTCTCATTTTTACAGAAATGGGAAACTTTGTCTGACCTCCATGTTTTTTGTTAGTTGTCTGATGTTGGGAACATTGCTCTCTACCAGAAAAAAGGCATGTGAGAGAGCTCTATGTAGCACAGCAGAACATGATTCATTTCAGTTTGCATGGTGGGAGTGTATTTTATACACTACTGCAGAACAGTTACAACATTTGCCACGCGCTTCATTGGATGTTTGGAAAATGTGATTCTCATTTCCCCCCAAAACATTTGGGGGCACTACTATTCATTGGGTGTGTGTTGCTGCCCTTGACAAATATGAAAGCTTTGCAATATGCTTATGACCTCTATTTTTGTGTTATTCCCATATTTTTTTGCTTTACTTCCAGGGATTTTTTGCTTTTCTAAACAATTTCTTATCCAAAAATCAGTAAAGATATTTTATTAAAAATCCCTATATAAAAAACTGGCACGCCAGGGAGAAGGGTTTGGGTTTTTTTAAGAAGCTAGTCTTCTGCATGAAGGGTTGTGGTGTGTTTTTTTTTAAAGGGGCGGTATTAAAACATGCAATATTCTGAAATGGGTATGGCCCAGGAATTATTTCTCCAGGTGATCTGCTGTGTGTACATAGGCTAATTGATTAAAACCATTTCTGGAATATAAACCTCCCAAGGTATGTTAGGTGGGCCTGGATCTTTTAGAAGGGTTGTTCCTTTGTTCTTCGGGGTACCCTTTTGTAGCGTAACACCAAGCATTTTGCAAAGAGAGATCTGGCCAACTACATGAAACTTGAAGAGACTCTGTGTTGTAAGCCAGAAGAGATTTAGCCTGAAAAGTTAAATCCTTCCTTTGGCCATGCATATAGGTCTAATCAGAAAACCCAGGAAGCACTATATTGTTTTCTTCTTCGTGCAAGAGATGACAGTGCTGTTTCTCATCTCTGAAATGCCAGAGATCACTCAGCTTAGAGAAGGTGTAGAACTCAACATGCCCCATTCAAAATTGCCAAAAAGTTCATGTTGTCAGGTGCTAATTGAATGCATTTGAACCGGGGAAACCGTTTTGGCAGTGGATACTGTTTCTTACGCACACCAGTGTGAATCTGTTAGTGAAGTTGTTCAATTGTGAGAGCCTGAATTCCTCCGATGTTATGTAACACTAGTAGGTTATTTTGTTAAACGGCTCAGAAATCCTATGCGAAAGGGAAGCATCTTTCCTCTTTAGTTACTTTAATGGTCCCTAGCTTGAACATGTGAATCTGCTTTATACAGCTGCATTCGGCATTAAGGAAGAGACAGGGTTTAGAGAAAATGCAATATTTCCTGTAAAGAGGATCTGCTGTACACTTTCCATCTCATCTACGTGTTTGTTATTAGTTGAACATATTCTAAGCAAGACCATTTGCTGACCTAGATTACTGCTGTTTACTTCCACTGGCAGCAGTTCTCTAAGGTCTCAGGCAGAGATCTTTTCCAGCTCTGCTACTGATCCTTTTAACTGGAGATATCAAGAGCTGAAATTAGGGCTTTCTGCATGCAAAGCATATGCTATATCATTAAACTATGACCCATTGCTAACGATTCAGCTTCTGTGGAAATCCAGAGCATTTCTGTTAGGTCTAATACTATGCAAAGTTACACTCTCACCTCTTATCTAACTCATAGGGAAGGCTGAGAATATACCCTAATTCCACAGCAGCAAAGAGGGCAGAATGTGACATCCAGCTTCTTGAGAATCTCAGCTGTGATTAAAATAACAAAACAAAAACACTCCATCAAGTTTCTAGCCCTTATGGCTTGACAAATATGCTTATACAGTGGTACCTCGGGTTACATACGCTTCAGGTTACATACGCTTCAGGTTACAGACTCTGCTAACCCAGAAATATTACCTCGGGTTAAGAACTTTGCTTCAGGATGAGAACAGAAATCGGGCTCCGGCGGCACAGCGGCAGCAGGAGGCCCCATTAGCTAAAGTGGTGCTTCAGGTTAAGAACAGTTTCAGGTTAAGAACGGACCTCCGGAACGAATTAAGTACTTAACCTGAGATACCACTGTACTTTCTAAAATCTCAAGTCAGAAAGATGGTCGAATCCCTGTGACTAACAAAACCAGATTAGTTATGCAAATTTAATCAATTTGCATAATCCATGTGAGTTGCAGAATTCAGTTAAATTGGCATGCAGTTTGGGTTGCAGAATTTTAATATCTTTTAGCCAAGAGAGCTATAGGATGCTATCCAAAACACAGTTCACAAACATGGCTTTGAGTGCGTAATGTACATACGCAATAGAAAAGCATGAGATTTGCAATAGTTTGATATTTTCAGTTTATTGTCTGTAACCTATTCAATACATTTGCTTCCACCCAGAAATGGCTTTTTTGGGGGGACTGTGGTTCTAGAGATGATGATCTCTACACCTTCCATGACACAATCAACACCTTCAAGATCAAATTATGAAAAGCAATGTATGAATAACTCCCAGTAGAGTTATTCTTTTGTAGCTCTATCAGTTTCTAACCAGAAAATAATAATTAAAAAAAGCCGAATCCTCTTCTCAGGGTAGGCTTTGTGAGGAAATGGGCTTTTCGTCTGTGAGCAAACAGTATATTTAATTGATTTCCCCTTCTCTGATCCAATCTTACTACCCACTTAGGCCTTTTTCCCACCCACACTTTTTAAACAAAGCAGCTGATAAAATATTGAACCAATGCATTTTTATTTATTATTATTATTTTTAAAAATTGCATGATTTCAATTGGGTTATCTGCCTATCTTGTTTTTGAAATTTTGTGCTGTCTTTGCAGCACAGGCTGTGACTCCCAAATCTTCTGCAGCTCTATTTCCATATTCCTGCGTGCTTGTTCTTTGTTAATCACTTGGCAAGCGCTTATTTGAATATTAAAAATTTCTTTAATCATCAAAGGCAGGAGCACAGCTTCATGAATATTCATATTTTTTTCCTCCTCAGACTGGATTCTAGTTCATTACCCTGCAGTAAAGCCAAACAGTCATCAATCGCGCTCATTACTGCCGCTGGCGTTTTGATTGGCTGCCTGCTGCTGGTAGCTTTCTCTCCCCCCCCCCTCCTGCTTTTCTCTATGAGCTGTCGTGTACCTGCCAACAACAACAACAACAAAAAAAAACCTAACAATGCAAGAATAAATTTATCTGGTTGAAAAACAACTTTGCAAACTTGTCAAATGGTCCTCATCACTTCTTCCCCCCCTCCCTGTTTCAATTTTATTTTATTTTAAATTGAAAGAGCAATATTTTTTTTTAGAAAAAGGGAGAAACTTGAGCTTCAGAGATGAATATTTGTCAAGAGAGTTGACGTAAGTTTCATTTGCATAATGACTTTGTACTTCTGCATTAATAAAATTTGCATATGAAGCCATGTTAATTACTCCTGATCATGCTTTTTGCATTCATGCATAGTAATTTTCTCCGACTTGTGAGAATTAATGTCTTGGCATGGGAGGGGGGAATAGACGAGGGGGGAGGCAGTAAGGGGACTGTCAAGTTTCTGTGTGCCAGTGTCCCTCACTAGCAGTCTCTCTTCTTCCTGCTATCAAGATTGCTTTTCTTGATCTATGACTCATTTATACCAAATCAGTAGGAATCCTGGCTATAAAGAAATGTATCAATTCAGAAGGAATCCTTGCTTGCCAGAAAACACACATACACACACACAAAAAAACCAAACAAACAAACTGCAAGCAAGTCTAAAGATGGGTGTTAGCTTGAAGTCACTCAGTGTGTGATCTTGAGTATTCAAAAACTTCCTACATGTGTGCCTGGTTTGAAAAGTATTAATGGCTTCTAAGGGCTGCATCTAACTGTGCACTTTATGTCTGCAGTTTTGGGTGCCCTTCTGCATGTTTGTGTGTGTATCTATGAATGTGCTTTTACCCCTGTGTGTTTTTACCTGGCTGCCTTGGTCTGCTTATTCTGTTGCAAGCACTTGAACCCCTGTGTAAGTTCCCCACGTCTTACATGTCTGAGCAGTGCACTAGTTTCTGTGTTTGTGCTTTTGTACATAAGACACAGAGATGTAGGAGTTGTTGTTTTTAAATTAAAACAACAGCTCCGTGTTAATAGAAAAGCAACCAGCTTTTTTTTTTTTTAGAGCAAAAATGGAGTGAATCAACCTGTTTTTGAAAAGGCTTTTCGAGATTTCTTACACAATTTCTTTGAGAATTTAGCAGAAGGAGGAGGGTTGCTGTTTCGAGTTATATATAGAGAGAGAGATGCTCAGAGGTAAATGCAAAAACATAGACGTAATTATACAGAGCTCTTTCTGAAGGCATACATGCAATTCCATGGTTCAGCCAATGTCCAAGAGGGACACTGTTACTTTTAAAGAGTTCAATTATATTTTGGGGGCCATCCATCCGTTGGTATAGCCACACAAATGCTTACAGGCAAAGAGACTTACGAAAGCCAGTAGAGTCCTTGTTAGACTGGACTTGAATTCGTTGGATAGCCTTGGGCAGTGCTGCTTGTCTTGTAACATAAGGGCATTTGCACTCTTGTTTCAATTGCTTTGCGCTGGGGATGCGAAAGCTTCATCCAGAGGGATGTTCATTCGCATTACAAATGCCTCTCCTTTGTTTCTTCTTCTTCTGTATTTACCATGGCCAGATAATAAACCAACATAAATAGAGAGGTTCAAAGGCAATTCGAGTCTCACATGTGACAACTCTTCCAAGTCAGTTTTACATGTTCGCTGTAATTAGCAAGCACACGTCCATATACAGCATGGGTCTGCATTCCTTGTGGCAGGTGAGAGCCACAGCCATCTTTTTTTGGACTGTGTACATGCTGTGTTTCAGTCCCAGGGGATCCAGAATAATTGGCTCTGGGACACACACGAGGTACACAAGATTTTAAAAACAGGCATGCACATATAACATTGCAGGTACATGCAGTTTTCAGGTACGTGCGTTCTGCGTCCGTAATGAATGAAGCAGCCTGCAGTTCTCCAAACAATATGGGGATGACAACAGTCAAGCTTGAAAGCTGTGACTTGCACATCTGAAACAAGGAGGCCAATGAACGGTGTTTGCGCAGGCAGAACACTCTGAGCACCAGGAGCAGACGAAAGACTCTCTGACTATCTGAAGGGGGGGGGGGGCGACAGGGCATTTAGAATGAATGCTGAAACTGTGTCCTTGCACAGGTTTTTGTTTATTTTAAATATGTGGGTTCAGTTATGCATTAGCAGCATTTCCCAAAGTTCCTAGATACAAATGAAAATAAATGAGAACCATACCTTAATGTGGCTACTCGAGTCTTTGTGTGTAATGTTTTAAATTTCATTTGGATTTTGTGGTTTGACTTTCTTTGATTGCGCTCTCTTTTTGGGGGTGGGGGTTTGCTGGAGTAACTTATGGGACTGGGAAAGGAAGTACAGAAATGATTCTTAGATGTGTTTGGTATTCATCAACGTCCACAGTCTCAAACCCTTAGTTCCCATCTGCGCTGAATATATTTAATCCAGGCCTAGAAACTCTGTTTGTTTCATATTGGGGATGATTGCTGAAAGGTGGGAGAAAAATACAAGCAATAATTAGTATTACTTCTGGTTTGTTTTTTTTAAAAAAATCCTTTTCACCTTGTTGGGAGCTATCTTCTTTATACAGGATGCAGGTAGACTGTGCTGCAGACATTGGCCCTGTTTATGGTGAGATTTTCTCTTCTTTCCGCTAATGGCTATGCAGGAAAATCAAAGTATCAGATAGATCACATGTTCAAAAGCAGACTTAAATTCAAGCAATACTTACTGGCATTCTTCCATGGAACCAGGGGGCACTTACGAGAGTACCAGATAGCTTGTGATATGGGAGACTCCGGTTTCAAGCCTTTCAAGGGAAAGATTAAAATGAGAACATCCAGCTGAAATTAAGCATTGAAGCTGGTTCTTTCATTGAACTAGTTCTGAAAGTGACCTGTCCACATAAACCATAGTTTTATAACATGTTACGTTGTTCTACAGAGCACTCTGGTTTGTTGAATAGATGGATTGTATTCTGTATTACAGTATACCCCTGTTAGGATGGCCAAAGGCAACAGAGAATAGGGTTCCTGTATCTTTACTAATTGCGTAGAAGAGGGAGTTTCAGCAGGTGCAGTTTGTCTCTAGAAAAGGTTCCAGTGGCTGAAAAAGATTTTAGTTGGTTTCTTAACAACAACAACAACAAAAACCAGGAAGCATTTATACAAATACTACTTCATGTGTTCCGAAGGCTGATCAGCGCTTGTACTGTATTGAATAGAAGTTCTGTTGCTGTGCTCCTGCTCAAATCTGCTCTTTGTTTGTAAATGTTGATTGCCCACCTTTGTTTTAAACTAAATGCAAACCATGTTGAGAGTTCTGCATTGCAGGGGGTTGGACTAGATGACCCTTGGATCCCTTCCATCTCTACAGTTCTGTGATTTTATGTGGACTATGTGTGACTACTCACACAATTTGGAGCTTTAGACTAGTACCTTACACCTGTCCTTTTAGGCTGGCAGAACCAAATCTTTGCTCTTCACTGCCAAAGCCTGAGTGTAGTGAACAAGACAAAAGTATAATCTGCATTGTACTGGGTGTAGTGCAATCTGGATTGATTTCAGTCATTAATTGAAGCCATTCTGGATTTTCTCAGTACAGTGTGGACTAGAATGCTTTTCATTGGAGGGAAGAAGTGTGGATTGTTTTGGTTTTTTTTCCAAGAGAGGAAGGAGATTAGCAAGGGAATCAGAATTTAGTTAACTGGGTACAAATTCACTAGGAAATTTCAGGACAAATCTAACCGAAGTGAGATATGCTCTCAGTGCATCTCAATTGCCTGTAGTTGAGGTCGTGCTGTTCATTAGCACAAGATGCAGAATGCCGGAAGATGGAACAAAAGATGTTAATGCACAGCGTAAGAGAGATTAAAGTAACTTGTATATCCACAAACCAGCCCCGCCACCCCTGCTCTCCACCGTCCCTTACATAACAAGTCAAGGTTCTCTCCAAAATCCAGGCTAAATGAAGGAGCTGTGATGTGATTAACTCTGAAGTCTCTTAAAGCTACATTACAGAGGTTCAACCATAACGATTATAAAAGAAGAATTCTTTGCTGCTGTACAAACCATTTAATGTGCTCAAAAAAATCCTCTCTGTGTCTCTGATGGGGTGTGTGTGTTTTAATATGCAAGTAAAAAAACACATGACCTTAACAACTGGTTCTTTACAACATCAGCCACATAATTGCAATTGGTTGTGTATCCAGTGCTAAGCCTTCATTCATAGAGGCTCTTTGATCCAGCAGAAGGAGGAGATTTCGATTTGGCAAATATCCTCTTTCTTCTTGCTGCATGACCTCCCATGCTGTACCCCAACTCTCTGGTGCAGAGCTGGGGGACGGGATGGGACACAGAGGGAAGGGGCAGTTGGTACAATGGCTTGCTTGATTTTTGGTTCACGAAAGGCTCTGCTGGATCAAAGAACCTTCTGGAAGGACAGTAGTGGGTGCAAACCAATATGCTCAGGTGTTGTTCTATCCAACAAATGAAGTGCTCTAGCCGTCCCTGACATACAGACGTACACTTATAACCAAAGGCCAAAAGATACAATTTGGTTGTCAGATATTATTGGAGGGGTGTTTTTTTTTTTAAAAAAGCATCACTATCACCTGTAATTGTTGAAATTTAACTTTATTGTCATGGGAGTTTCCTTTCAATATTGGCCTGAGGAGATGAGCCTTTGGTGCTCGCAAGACATAAGAGATCAGTGATGATGTTGGGTCCCATTGCATATTGTTTCTTCTCAGCTTGTGTACTTACCTGCTATTGTTTGGAATAACCTTCCCTTTTTTCACACTAACCTGATTCACATGGGTCTAGCAGAGGTAGACTGTAACACTGACAGTCTCAGGGTCATGTTGGCATTGACTCAAGAGCCTGGAGGCTGTGACTCAATGCAAGAGATATCTGCCACCCTCATATTTAATAGAGGTGTGGTTTATGGAGACAGACTGCACATCCCTGATCAAAATAGGCTGTGCTGCATGTTGAGGCCTGTGTGTACATTCTGGTTCCTTCCACGTCAGGTTGGTTCAGCTGCTAGAAAGAAGTGGGGAAATCAGAAATGTGAGTGTGTTGCACTTCTCCTTTCTCAGTTCCCGCTGTATAACATGCTTGGCTAGTTACGAGAGCTTAGACGCATGAGCTCCCGGGGTTATCTAGTGTGGCATCGTGGTTAGGACATTGAGCTATCAGTTGGAAGTCATTTCTCATCTCAGGTATTAACTGAGTAATGTTAGCAGAAGGCATTACCTCTTGGCTTCAGGCCTTCCCAGTATGACCATGATAATAGCAGTCTCCTCCAGAGGTAAATATGCCTGGCATAATATATGCAAAACTCTTTAAGCACTTAGTACGAAGTATTAGTATTAAATTATTGCCTATGGCTCTCTAGAAGCAAAGCTGGCCCTGATGCATGACTTCAACAAGACCTTACGGATCCCCCATCCAGCTTCCCTTGTGAAATATACTCAGAGTCACAAAGTGATTTCATGCTCTTTATTCAGCTCATAGTGGTGAGGAGGAATGAATGGAAGTCCCCTCACAGTATCTGCTTTATATACACAATGGGCTGCACATGATTGGCTAATTCCGGAATTCTACTGTAAGCCAATCAGGTTGTGGATTCACTTCTATCTGGAGCAGGATTGGGTGGTTCCTGCCAACCAATCATACTGCTGCATTGTTCTAGGACCAATCAGACTGCTGCATTCTGAATCCTATTGTTCTAGGACCAATCAGACTGCTGCATTTTGGATCCTATTGTTCTAGGACCAATCAGACTGCTGCAGTTTGGATCCTATTCAGCTCAGTACATAACACCTTGGCTCTCTCTAATTCTGGGAAGCATTACAAGCAATTATTGTGGTGAACATGGACATGTGGAGAACTGACAACACACACTTTTCCCAGGCTCAGTGTCCAACAGACACATTTCCAGGTTTTGTGGCAACTGAGTTGAACTAACAGTGCCAATGGTAATGGTACGGTTTTTTTTGGGGGGGGGAAATGTTTTAACTTTAGGAACCCTGAATTTGGGGAATTTTTGTGTGTGTGTGTGTGAAGACTCCGTTGTCCCTCCTTTCTCTGTGCATTAAAAGATCCTGCCATTATTGCTGCCCCCCCGCCCACATTACAAGCAAAGTTGTTTCTGTATATTTAGACATTCCATGTTTGCCATCTGCTTTCATTGGTTTGGCAGAAAGAAAGTCACATCCAGATTGTAATGTAGATACAGTTCCCGTTAGCGGCTTCTTTTACCTGTTTGTATAGCAATTCGAAGTGAGATCAAAAGGTTGCAAAATAAAAGAAAAAGAATCCCCAGGGTCCAGAGTCCATTAAAAATAATAAAAAATAAAAATCTGCTCAGAAAAGCACACAAATCTTATCCTTGATGCTTCGGCGCTCAAGTATTTACGCCAGGGATTTAGACCCTTCACTTGTGGTTTTGGCAACAGCTTCACACAAATGTTTTGCCCTGGTAGTCTCTTAGCCATTTAAGATAAATGACAAAATCAAATTCAGTCCGTGCAGACTGGAGTGCTGGATGCTTTGCCAAGAATGAAGTACCCCATTGGACTCACATGTATAGCTATCAGATCAACATGCTAGCTGTAGCTTTCAAACTAGGATGTCTGAGATGCTGAAGAAACCTTAGCAGAGGAAAATACTGTTTTGTAATGTTGTTCAGTTATGGAGGGCTTTAATCCCTAATGTCTGCCTAATTGCGGGGGGGGGGGGGAGTCTTTGTACAGAGTGGTCATTGTTCAAAACTAGTATTTACCAAACAATGATTTGTTCTCAGTATGATGTGTCCAAACAGAAGGAGACAATTGTGGCAAACTCTTGGTGAATTATGCTTGGTGAATTATACACCAGAGAATCCTTATCCTAACAGGAAGCTGGAAAGAAAAAAAGTATTGGGCAGGATTCCACAAATGAGGACTTCCAGTTGCACAATGGTGCGTTCCACTTCTCCCACTGCACACTCCCCAAAATTTGCTTGGGGTGGTTGGTAGAATCCCTGGAATAACATGGATGTGGGGTGTGTGTGGGGGTCATTATGTCTGTCAAGTCGAAATGCTTGGCCTCATCAAATGAGTGCCTTAGAGTGATGTTGAATTCCTCCCGTTGTGTTGAAGATGGATATGAGTCTTGTTCTAAATGACTTAGATTCCACAGTCTCTCCTTCCACATCCCTTTGTGACTCAACAATGCCCTTGGTTGGTGTGGCAAATGGGAATAGTTTGTATGCTCAGAGAGGCATTTTTTACTGTATTCACCCTACTCCTAGCTTTGTTCTGCTCCTAAGAAAATTCCAAAATGAATGCCTAGATGTCTTCTGGATATCCTGGCCTAGGCTTGTCTTTCATTTCAGTATATGGTAGTTGTGTGGAGTTGTTCCGGCTGCATTCTTAAATGCCATTTATCTATATATCTTGTATACATGTATCATTGCTAATTTTTCAAGTTGTTGTCTGCCCTGAGCTCTGTTACTGTAGAGATCTGACTAAAATAAGCATGCCAGCCTGTTTTAAGACTTGTAATCTTACCGCAGGAGCTGCTTTTGTTTATTAGCTACCTCAATTCAAAGGTGCTTCAAGTAAACGTCGGCGTTAAATAAAGATATAACTGGAGCCACAGTTATTGAGAATCTGGATGCAGCAGCCCGACTGAGTTCTGATGAGTACTGACTGAAGGTTAACTTCACAAGATACGCACCTTGTGTACACATTTCTATGCTTTTATTTAATTGCTTAAGTCGTAGCGCTGCTGCCAAGAGAGTAGGAAGAAAAGCTCTTCCAACAGAGCAGGAGCAAAAACTAAGTACAGCTTTAAATAACAGATGATTTTTTTTAAAAAAAGGTGTATGTGTATGTGTTTTGAATGAATAATATATTTGGAGGTCTCCATATCAATTTCAAGCTATTAGGGGAAAAGGAGGGTTTCCACTTTCTTTATAGACTCGGTGTGGCAAATGGAATGCATAAACAGAACATGCAGAACGCATTTCTGGCTGTAGCTCAAGTGGCAAGGAAGCCACAGTGACCAATGAATGCTTTATTCTGGGAGCTTGAATCTTGGCATCCCCATGAAGCTTGCTTGAGCTGCGAGGCACTGCACTCTGTCTGCGCTGGTGTGCTGAGGCTGGTTCGGTGGTAGCTGGGCAAGCAGCCCTCTCCCGTTCTCTGTTTGGCTAGTTGCATTAGGATGGCCTTAAAACAATACCCCCCCCCCCTTCGATACAGTTCCCAAGCACATTCCCGGTGGCTCTGGCAGCCTCCCCCGGCTCTCTTCCACACCACCACTGAAACAGGCACCTCCATTGCCAGTCCTGTCCCCTTGCCTGTGTTTGCCTGAAGAATAGCTATGTTACCTCGCAGCAGCAGAAAAGGTGCTTGGCTCATTGTAGCATGATCTCTTACACGAGAAAGCTTATTTTATTAGATGCAGGGCACTTGTTAAACCTGGCAAATTATGGCCAGCCCATAATTTATTGAATTGGCAAAATTGAGTAGGCCATCAAGAAGCTTATAGCAACCCCAAGATAATCATAGTTATCAAATACAGTGTTGGAAAACCAGTGTCTAATAGTCATAATTTTCTGTCTGCCTAACCAGTAAAACCATCCATCTGGAGACTAGAATTGAGGGGCTGGTTGGTACAGAGAGAGAAAGCAGAGATCCTGGTAATGTACCCTCCCCCCTGATGCCCAACAGCCCCCCCCTTCCTTAGCTGGTAGAAGCAGTTTTGGCAGTTGTGTTGAGTGCCCCCAGACAATTGTACAAGGGGATTTCTGTATCCATGTTGAGGCCACCTTGTCTGTTCTAGCGAAGGACTTCATGACCACCATAGCAACTGTGAGGCTGTTTCCGTACCCAACATATGAACCTAACACATCTAGTGTGACATATGCTTAACCTAGAATGGATTTGAGGTGTTTGCCCACAAATATAGAGTGTGTGGGTCTTTTTTGTCACATTATCCCATGGTCATGGATGAACCGTAGCCTGGTGAGGTTTGGATTGACAGTAGCTAGCCCTACCTGCAGGGATAGAGGACCAATTAGAACGGCCTGCCCTGGAGACTTGCAGAACCCTAAGGATTCCTGACATCTCTGGAGGGTTTTCTGGTTGACATGACATACTCTCCTATTGACTCCCTGGTCTTGCTATGGAATGGCGAGATGGAGAGGGCCTTCAGTGCGGTTGCTTCTAATTGTATTCTCCGTCACTGTACCAAATGATCAACTGCTTGCTTTTCCTGAGGTGCTTCAGCCAATGAAATAGGCAGGATGATGGCTGGAATGCAGGTGGCTCAAGTCTTGTAGCAAGACCAACTCGGGGACCAGCTTTGCTTGTTGTAGCCTGAGGATGTGGACAAGATACTTCAAGGGGTTTGCCCAGATTCATGCCTTCTTGATCTTTTTCTGTCCTGCCTAATAAGATTGAGCTGTAGGGAATGCGGCAAGAATATATAATATAACACTGGTTCTATATGAACTGCACTGGCTGCCTATCTGTTACTGGGCCCAATTCAAGGCCCAATTCATCCCTTTTTCTGATGTCAACTTATAATTTTGCAATAAGAGCACAGTCCCATAACTAATTGGGCCAGTCCTTTAATGGGGGTAGCTTAAGTGACTTCCTTTTTTTGGCAGAGTGGTTTAGAGTATTTTAAATTTTTCATGCAAACTGTTCCTGGATTTTCATAGAAACAGCAGTATATAAGATGGATGGATGAATAAGTAAGATGACATTCTTGTGCAGCTATTTAGTTTTTAGTATAGGTCTGACAAACAAAGCAAGTTAATGAACGTATGTTTCTACAAAACAACCGACTTGGTGTTCTTCTTCTTCTTTAAAATAAAAAAAAAACCACATACTTGATTGCTCTTCGGCATTTCTAGAAATGAAACATAAATTTCTGAAGGCTGAGCTGACAGAAGCTGAATATAGCCAAACTCTAGACATAAATGTTCTTTCTGCTTATTCTAGATAGAGCTCCTCAACAAATATGGGCAACTTGTAAATGTAATGAACAGGTTGTAACCAGAGGTAGACTGAGATGGCAATATGTGTATATATAGCATAACCGTGGCTTGAGAGTTGTAGAGGAAGGGAAGAAGATATTGTGAGAACTAAGGACAATGGGTGAGATCTAACTGTGGTCTCCTGCCAGCAGAAAATAATTCTTCTGGCGCATCACCATGTCTCCTTCCTTGCCTCTTTCCTGCAGACCTCATGAACCCCCAAAATACTCTGCAGTGGGTTGGGGGGGACCCTTTGTAGCAGATATACTTGATGATGTGGAGAGGAAAGAGGAGTCCTGTTACACAGGTGGAAGTTCATCTGTGCCGTGTTACATATCACCCCGTTCATTTATTTTGATTTATAGTCTCCTCCGTCATGAAGGTTTATGGCAAGTAAGAAGAGCACCCTCCCAGCAAACAAAAAGCCAAAAAAATGGCATTGTCTTGATAAGAGGCACTAAGTATGATTTTTCGAAGCCTCTCTTCTTGCCTCCCTTTGAATGACCACAGGCACCAGTTCCCCTTGAGCTTCCCCCCCAGCCCTTATGTACGTCTCTGCGCCTTAAGCAAACGTGCGCCGTGAAATAAAGCACAGCAGCTGCGCATCGCTCCTGCTGTACACCCTCTTTCCCTTCAGACATAGGTACCACTGACAGATTTCTCTATTGTTTTCTCCTCAGGGCCGTCCAGGCCTGCAAAGCTGCCGGCGGCCTCCATAACTGCCTCCTCCCACCCTCACACATCGGTGATCGCAACACCACCTCTCCACCGTGCTCTGACCTCATTCCCGCCCTGCCTGAGCCTGCCCTGCTGCGGGGAGCGCGCAGTCTCAGTTGGCGGGTCTCAGACTGAGACTGGCACATTTGGATGTCATTGTCAGTTGTCAGGTAATAGAAAACGCTTTTATTGTCACTATGTGAAGGTCAGCCGCCAACGCAATGTCCTCTTTAGTTATGGGAGCGCCAGTTCCGTTTGGATGTGTAAGGACACGGGTAGCAGCACACTGTATGAAAACAACTCCTGGCCATTTCTATGGCAGGAGTTAAAATTCACTTGTAATTTTTATTTTTGGGGGGGCTGCGGTCTAGCCGACCTCAGACGTTGCCACAGGTCTGTTGTTGCTGGTTTGTTTATGTCAAGTTGGGAACTAACGTCTTGAGAATCCTCACACAAATGTGATACTCCGACACCAAGATTTTATCTCTCTGGGCTGTTTACTTTTAAGCTTAATTGGATAACATTTAGCATCTGAGGTCTTTCTTCCTAATGATTTGTGTTAAAGGCTTTCCTCAGATCTCAGAGGCACATGGCATACTTACGGTCCACACACGTTTTCTTCACTGCTTTTTTTTTCTTAGCCTCTCATTAATTTCTTCCTTGTTTCATCAGTGCAAAGCAAAAACAACCTGGACATAGCAGACTGTACATACTAAAAGGCTACTAAAAGATGCTCCCCAAAAGTTCAGCCTAAACCCTACAGGTATTATGGGAGACAGTAGCTGTTTGTGACCTGATGAAAGCCTCTCTCTCAGAATACTAGAGCCTAGAGCTCACCCAAGGAACCTGGATCCTGGGAGATTCAGGACTGCTGAAAGGAAATAGTTTTAACTCTGCGCAGAGTTGGGGGGAAAGCTGTGACGTTCGTTGTCACAAAATATGGCAATGGCTACCAAGTTGAAGGGCTTTAAAAAGAGATTAAACAGATCCACAGATGATAAGACTATCAGGAGCTACTAATCATGATGGGTATATATAGTACCTCCAGAATTAGAGGCAACATGTCTCTGAATACCAGTTGCTAGGGCATAACAGCAGGGAAGTGCTATTGCCTTGAATATCCAAGGTACGTTTGGTTGGCATTTCCTCAGTTCCTGAGGAAAAGTTGCCACTGCGGTAGATTCCTCCATTCTTCAACAATTTCACAAAATGGGTCAGATCTTAGAGTAACTTCTGAGTAGACTGTGAATTCCATTGCATCTTAACCATCTTTTTCTGTAGCTCGTAAAAGTGGCTGTTTATACCAGTGCTGGAGAGCTTGCTCCAGTAGAGTCTTTCCAGATGATCAGGGTTTTTTAAATTTTATTTTAATGAATTATTTTTTCTTTACAATTGTTCACAGTATAAACAATAACAAAACAATACCCCATCTCACCCACAACTTTTCCCATGTGCTAATGAGAAACGTATAACCAAAAGAGGGAAAGGAATAAGAAGCAATAAAGTGTGTATGAAGAGGCAGAAAAAAAGAAAGGAGATAAAGAAGGAGAGATGAAGAGAGAAAGGACTAAGAGGTAGGGCAGTGGAGAACAAATGGGGTGGAAGTACATGAGATTTAGTATAGAAGCAAATCCAGAAAATTCTGTTTTTTTGTTTTTTGTTTAGTAATTTTCAGGAGTCTCCGATTATGAGACATTGTCCTACTGCAGTAAATTCTCATTTGTTGCATTCAGCCCAGACACATTCACTAAGATGCTTATTGTTTCTATACATCATATATCTTTATATAGGACATGACACTTTGCAATGTATAAAAGGAGAAGTCCCTGTACTGTGGAATTTACAATCTAAAACTTCTGTTGGGTTGTTTTTTCCCATTTTGCACCTGGGAAAAGTCTAGTCTTCCTTCAGGTAGTATGTCGGTTGCGATGGTTGTCGTCCTGGGGAAGGTGGTTGTCTAAGTTACATTGTGATACGTATCCATGAAAGATAAGTCATACGAGTGGCGTGATTTCTGCTCCATATATGAGAAATTGTGTGGTGCATGTTTGGTTGGGTCAAAAGTGACGATGAAGCTAGCTCTCTGGTTTGAATCCATCCCTCGTTTGAAGGCTTATTTTCATCAGTCCGATGGGATACTGACAAACTGGATGTGACCTCATAATGTGTGCATCATGAACTTCATAAAATACACAATAACTTCCACACAAATTCCCAACTTTTTAACATATGAATCCATGCTGCTGCTGTTTTATTATGTCATCACTGTGCATGGAACTTTAGAATAATAATCCAGAGACAACCCTTCATTGAGGAGCTTACAGTCCAAATCAAACCAAATTCAATAATAATAATAATAATAATAATAATAATAATAATAATAATAATTTATACCCCACCCATCTGGTTTGGTTTTCCTAGGCGCTCTGGGTGGCTTCCAGCAAAATATAAAAAATAATAAAATGTCAGTCATTAAAAACTTCCTGATACAGGGCTGCCCTCAGATGTCTTCAAAAAGTCAGAGAGTTCTTTATTTCCTTGACATCTGATGGGAGGGCGTTCCACAGGGAGGGCGCCACTGCTGAGAAGGCCCTCTGCCTGGTTCCCTGTAACTTCACTTCTTGCAGTGATGGAACCACCAGAAGGCCCTTGGAGCTGGACCTCAGTGTCCAGGCCGAATGATGGGGTGGAGATGCTTCTTCAAGTATACTAGGCCAAGGACCAGTAACTGAATAGGTGGAGGGGAGGGAGGCAGAGTTAATAATAAATGAATACGAACCAGTGCATTCAAGCTACAAGAAAGGATATTCCCACTAAACATCAGGATGAACCTTTTGACAGTAAGAGCTGTTTGACAGTGGAATGGACTCCCTTGGAAGGTTGTGGACTCTTTTCATTGGAGGCTTTGAAGCAGAGGTTGGATGGCCATCTGTCATGGATGCTTTAGTTGAGATTCCTGCATTGCAGGGGGTTGGACTAGCATGGTAAGAACAATACTTGAAGAGCTTTCGACTCCCTTCACTTGCTTCTTCCTCCCCTCTCCTCTAGTGCAGCCAGTTCGGAAGCTTTTGCTACTGGTTTGCGCTAAGCACAGTTTAGTGGCTTCAAGCCAGTGGCGTAATCCAAACCTCAAGGTAGTTTGTGCCTAGTTAAGATTAAGTACAGTTTGTCACGTCTGGACATAACAAGCCGTGGTTAATTTAAACCTGAAGCAAAAGCTTATGCATTCCTCCTTGTGGCCATGGTGAAGAGGGAATGCAGGGTCTGAGACTTGGCGTCAAAATACTAAGACACAGTTTAGTGTGTCCAGACTGTGCCATTGAGATATGAAAAAGAGATAGTAGATAAAGTGAAGGGGTGTAGATCTTTAACACTATGAATTTATGTTACTGCACAGGGGAAAGGGGGGGGGGTTATAGTTCAGTGGTAGAGCCTGTACTTAGCATCCAGAAGATTTATTCGATTGCAATTTATTGTAAAATAAATAAACCTGCTGTCCCGGCTTCAACGGAGATGCTTTAAAGCAGCTCACAAAACAAAATAACAACGATCCAGTAATGAAAATCTAATAAATTAAAACAACAACAGCATTTAAGCACACCCACACCCTCCAAAGAGAGCCAGACTTTAAACACATGGTAATCTAAGCAACAGTAAAATCATAAAAACTTGAGGATGAAAAAATATCTTCAGATGCTTGCAGAACACAAACAAAGAAGAGAGTTGCCTGTATGAGGCACTGCATTGCTTCCAAACGCATCTCAGAAGGCAATGACATTGACATGAGGAACCCATTAGTTGATCTGAAAAGATGGGAGGGTTCACATGAGAGGAAACTGCCCTTCAAGTAGCTTGGTTCCAAACCAGTATGGGTTTTTGAGGTAATAGCCACCACCTTGAATAGCACTGAGAAACAGACCAGGAGCTAGCACAGCTGGATTCAGTAAGGATCCGAGATCCAATCCTTGCAGGGCCCTGACATCAGTGGTTGGCATGGTCAGGTATCTGCTGAGGGCCCACTGTGACAAGGGCTCCTCTTCACCATGGCAACCTGCTTGATCACCTTGGCCTAGACAGTGGCGGTGGGAATAGTAAGGAGAAGGAGGAG
This sequence comes from Podarcis bocagei, assembly GCF_964188305.1. NCBI lineage: Eukaryota > Metazoa > Chordata > Lepidosauria > Squamata > Lacertidae > Podarcis > Podarcis bocagei. The sequence goes on from NC_138125.1 coordinate 19,004,125, forward strand.
CAACAGAAGCGACTGCCTGCTTGCTGATGGTCTCTCTTCCTAGCAAAGAAGCAGGTGATAGCAATGATGAGAAAGATGAGCAAGAAGGAGGTGACTCTATGAGGGAGGGAGGCCTGTGGATGGTGTGCTGCTGAAGGGCACACAAGAACCAGGAGCCATCTCCCACTGTTCCTTTGGGCATCGCAGCCAGTTGGAATACACAGTACTATTTTATATATTTAATGACTTGCAGGCTGTTCTTCAGGCAAAACAACAACAACAAAACTTCCCATAGTGTTGGCAAACTATCCACAAACAGTACCAGGATAGAGCAGTTGTCTTGAGTCCATAGGAGAGAGCTTTCTATGTTCCCATGTGCATGGTCTGAATGACGGGGGAGGTGGAGGACTTTAAGTGACAGAAAGTTCTGGAAACAAAGGAGTTGACTAGTGGAGGCAAGAGCTGTTTTCCCTGGTTTGTCCCACCCCACCCCACCGACTTAGTATATGAGCCTTGCAATGACGAATTCAACGTTTCTCCTACAGATACTTTATTCCGTCAGCATTTATTTGGCATAACATAGACGTGAGGAGTCTCTCCCGTATAGGAGAAGTAGCAAGCCAGTGTGCTACCCTGTTTGCTCACTTCTTCTAAGACAAACATGCAGCAATAATGGAGAGAGTAAAACTAAGAATAGATAAGGAAAGAGTAACTCAATAAAGCACACAGAAGCAGGGGACGTATGCATTTTGCATTCCTTCACTTCCTACTCTGCCGGTCGTGCACTGTTAGTTTTTTGGACTGATCTTATTTGCTGAACAAGTTGTGCCAGTTTTAAGTGGGGGGGAATCGACCTGGTATCATGGCTTCCTGTAGTTACTGCTGTAATCTGCAGCACTTAGAGAATATGTTAATATCAAAGCACACACTAAACATTTATGACAGTAGTTGGTCAAGTTTTGTTTGAAATAAAACATCTTCCCCCCACCCACCATTGGAGAGGAGGTTATTAGCCCCTTATTGTCTCATTCAGTTGAGAAAACAGAAGAAATCAGGTGACATTTGAAGCATGCTGCGGTGAAGAGGGTTGTTTTACGGGTAGTCAAAATTAGAAGAAGCTGATTTGCATGGGATTTGTAAGGAAGGTGATAGTGAGGACTCCAGTGATAAGAAGTGTGCAGTTTTCCTTTAGCATTAGAGATTGGTCTGAGAGGGAAAGTTTCACCAAATTCTCAATCCCAGCATTTCACTTTCCAGACCTCTCTACATTTGCCTTGCTTAGTTTATTTTTAAGTTGCTTTCTTCTGTTGTTAGAAATTTGTTTCTTCCTCTAAGCAAGGGTGGTTTTTTCCAGCTCTTTTAGTAAAAATCATCATCATCATTTTAATTCGGAATGTCTTTAGTTCGGATTTGAAGCAAAACTAGAATGAATACAATATTTTGTTGTTGTTGTTGTTGTTGTTGTTGTTGTTGTTGCCATTATAATAAGATTTTACCAAAAGTTGGGGGAATGAATCAACTTTTTTTAAAAAAACAAAACACACCCATGACTATAAAATGTCAGTGTTCAGATCAACTTAAAAACAACACTCATACTTGGAAAAAAGAAAAGAAAAGAAATCTTGCAGCTTTGGCCTGGACGATGGCATAGTACCTTTGCTGTTCAGAATTGGCATGGACAGGGAGCTGTTAAGAGAATGGCCTTAGATGCTGAAACTGCGGGAAACGGAGCTTTTGAGCAGTTTTGCAATTTACAGTAAACATTCTGCATTCCTGGCTGCCTGGGGATGTTTGGAGGCTGAAACATAAAACCTGCCATTGATAATACATCCTATTACTATTTCTGCATGGTGTTTTCTATTTGCAGCCTGATCCTGAGTCTTGCTGCCCTGACTGTTACACTAGCTTAGTGTCACAATCCATGACTTCTCATCTCATCTTAGGCACATATATGCAGATTTTAGTCTATTAAGCCTACAGTCCTGTACCCACTCCAATGAACTCAGTGGGGCTCACTTCTGAACATAGACATACACTATTAGTTGTGCAAGCAAGATTGTCTCATGACCACGACTCTTTTTGAGCTTCAGAAATTGCAGGAGCATTCACAAGACAGTTGTTCCCTATTATAAACTGACCTCCTTAGTCTTTCTTTTTCTTTCTTTCTAATGCTAGTTCGGTTTTCTGACAGGCTTTGAATTCTATATAAAGCCATCATAGGGAACAGACTTTTGCAAGATGGGCCCACTCCCTAAAATATTGCTTTTAAATATCTACAGACGTCTCTGTTGCCATGTCCTTTTTTGCCTCCAAGGAGAGGCTTCTGCCTGCTGAATTGGATTCTCCCACTGAAACATGTTTAGTGTCTGTTTAATTAGAAGCTGGAAGGGAGTTGCAAAATTCACAGGCTTGTGGTGCATGGATCAAAACCAACACATTGCTCCTTTTTCTGATTAACTTGCTATGAATCCTAAAAAAAAAACATAAAGAGGAAAAAAGTATAAAAAGTTGGAAGTAGTTCTGAGGTTTTAACTTTGATGAAGACAACTAAACCTAGAAATGTTTACAAACATCCACACTAATAGGTAGGAAGGACACACATATTTTTGTGCACCCGGACTAGCAAAGTACAAGGCATCTAGTTTTTTCTCATTTATATCTCATTGCCCATATGCCTAGCAAATATCACTGATGTAGAAAAATGAATCTATTGCTATCCCTTCCTCCCCAAACACGTTATACCTTGGTGCTTTCCATTGGTGGCTCATAATGTGTGTGTGTGTGTGTGTGTGTGTGTGTGTGTGTGTGTGTGTGTGTGTATATTGCCCTTTTCTATAAGCTCAGAAAACCACACACCAGTCGGATGCAAATATGTTTATTCCATGGGGTTCAAAATTTAATAATAAAGGTTGCTGTTTTACGTTCCTAAAACTATCTGCCATTTTTGGAATTTTGTACAGATGTGAGGGTTCTGAAGGTAACCCAATATTCATTTACCCACAGTAGCTGTTCTCCCCATTCCAGGGAAGGAAGCAGATCTGCACTTCCTCTAGATTTCCTTCCTCCATTGCAGTGAATGTAGCGTCCCATATACACATAGCTGAACATATGTGGTTGAGTTACGCCAAGGCAGACCATTGGCCAGGGAGCTTTATTTATACACTGGAGAGCTGGGGATTGGGGTAAGAGAATTTGGAGATTATTGAACTTGAATGTGGCATTGAACTGTGTTGCAGATGGTGTGTTACTAGCTGAGTTGATTAGAATAATAGGAAGCAAACTTAGACCATTGGTTCTGTGTTGTCTACAGTGACTGGCGGGATTTCAGATAGGGGACGTTCCCAACCCTACCTGGAAATGATCTAACCTGGAACCATGTGTATGCATGAACTACCACTGAGCTACGGCATTTCCCCTGGACCAGTTCTTTGGTCAATGGTTGCATCCATACCTATGTGCATGGGGACATTCTTATACAGTGGTGGCAAGCACCTACTTGGCCTGGACATGGTGACAGGCCAAGGCCCCCATCTCCTCTCCCCAGTGGCTTCTTCCTCACTTCTTCCTTACATTGCCTGGTCTGACTATAACATTTATATGTCACATTTTTGCCAACGCATTCAGGACAGAATACAGTGTAAAACACTGGTGTACGATCTGAACAGAGATCACACAAAGTAGAAAAGATACAGAAAGGAAAGGAGAAAATAAGTCAATTCAGGTATCCTAGAGAAAAACAACTCTATTTAAATTTTTTTAGACTCTGGTCTGTCTGCTGTGTGTTTTTGTAGCATCCTCCCGGGGGGCCAGACTTGGTCCCGATTCCTGTTCTAGCTGCTGATTCCTATTCTTTGCAAGTGAAAAATGCAACAGAAAATAGCCTTATGCAAGTGGGGGAAATGAGGAGTAGCTTTTCATGTGGGTGTTTAGGACTTTGTCTTTAGTTTCCACTACAAACCAGATTTTTTTTTTACCAATATAGACCTTTGCTCAGAGCTCAATGAAGCCCATATTAAGAAAATGAATTTTGCCTTAGATATTAAGAAGCAGTAAAAGAAAATGAAAAAGCCAAACAGATTCTGAATACAAAAGATGGAAAGAAATCACAAATTCTGCATATTTAAAAACAGCGAGTGGCCATTGACATGCATGATTAATGGAGAAGGTGGTGGAAGTTCAAGCTTCACTGAGGAACACACAGAGGCCCGAGCTCTCAAAGTTTAAAACAATATATCTCAAATACAAGGAGCTTGGCTGCATTAGTCATTAAGGTGTTCTAAAAATTACTGAGCGATTCTTGTAAAGTTAACATCAGTTTGTCTGTACCGCCTTCTGTTCACTGAATTCCTTAGCCAGCCTGGTGTGTTCTTGCCATTGTTTTAAAGGTAAAAGGATTACCTGTAAGTAAAACAATGGGATTGAATTTAGTATGTGTGTTTAATATATACACATATATTAATATATAATTTTTCTCCTCTTCAATTATATCCTTATATTCATTTTTGTGTGTGTGGCGTTTATACTTCCGAGTCAGCCAATGAGAATCCCTAGATCAGACCACCCTCGCTGTGAAAAAAGGGAAAAGAAAAGAAAAGAGCCTGATACAATTAATACAGTCTGTCTAGAAAGCAGCATTATTTCAGAACCGTTTATGTTAATGATATGGTATGTGTTCTGCACATTTCATACTCAAACAAGAAGCAAGCTTTTGTTTCATTCCAGACTGGGTTTTATTAAAACTGGAGGATCAATGGGAAAACAAAACAGTAATCAGAGCGGGGAATGTAAACTCATCCAGTTTGAAAAAAGAAAGAAAGACGTGCCTCTTAACAGTGCAATCCTGTGCACATCTACTCAGATATAAGTCCAGTTGAGTTCAGCAGCATTGTAAAGGTAAAGGGACCCCTGACCGTTAGGTCTAGTCGCAGATGACTCTGGGGTTGCAGCGCTCATCTCGCTTTACTGACCGAGGGAGCCGGCGTACAGCTTCTGGGTCATGTGGCCAGCATGACTAAGCCGCTTCTGGCGAACCAGAGCAGCGCACGGAAACACCATTTAGCTTCCCGCTGGAGCGGTACCTATTTATCTACTTCCACTTTGACGTGCTTCTAAACTGCTAGGTTGGCAGGAGCAGGGACCAAGCAATGGGAGCTCACCCCGTTGCCGGGATTCGAACCGCCGACCTTCTGATCGGCAAGCCCTAGGTTCCCAGGTAAATGCTTATAAGATTGCAGGCTTAAATGCTTATAAGATTTCAGGCTTAAACTTAACAAAGCTGCAGGAGAACGCCACAGGTCTTGCACCCATTCTCGCATCATGCCCAGTTGGATAGCAAAGCACACACCAAAATCAGGTTTAAAAACATGCTGCCCCAGTCCTCCCACTTTGCCCAGTGCCCTAGCCCTTGCATGAGAAAATGGTGAGAGGAAACTGGGCTGCTCATGTACATGTGTCAGAGAGAGAGAGAGAGAGAGAGAGAGAGAGAGAGAGAGAGAGAGGTAACTACAGCGATCTATATTGACGCTACATATAAAATATACAATATTGGGGAAATACGGCTTTCACCAGGGTGAAATTTGCTAAAGTTTGTGCTTGGGAGAAACCGCCCTATTAGCTGGCGTTACTTAATATTTATTCATTTGAATAAAATATTTACAGCATCTTGCAGAATGGCATTTGTGCATGATAGTTACTTTAAAGCAAATATGCTTTACAAAAAAAAAAAAACCCTGACTCAAACGTTATGTACAGAGTGTTGCAACTCTCAGTTTATTATAGGAAAGCAACCAGGAAAATATGGCTGAGTGTGTGGTTGTGTTTTATATTTTTAGGCAACGATTGTAGATAGGAGCGTTTCAGAAACTACATGGAGAAACAAGGCGAGAGCACTGTAAATATTCGGAGAAAGCTAAGAATCCATTTGAGGGGTGGGTTTTCTCTTCCACCCACAGCCCCTGGTGCTATTAATCTAAGTTAAGGACTGCCTTTGTTCTAAAGAGACATTCAAATCGATGTAACTCGGTAAATCCTCATCATGTAGAGTTAAGAAGCAGCAGGGGTAACAGTATTTAAAGATGTTTAAAAGTGCATTCTTGCCACTTCTAAGCACCCAGTCCTTGTGCAGCGGCGCTGTGTGTGTGTGTGTGTGTGTGTGAAATTGCAATATTAGCAGGTGGAAATAGATGGTATAATCTAAACACAAAGGGACCTAAGGTAACCAAGGATGTAGGAGCGACAATGGCTTCAACACTTAGAGAGTTAACTGGATTTTATTCTAATACCCAAGCCCAAGAGCCTGAACTCTTCAAACACTCCAAATGTAGAGCTAAATCAAAGAATTCTGTTTCAAATCCGTACAAGATGTTGCTGTTCTCTCCCCCCCCCCTCCTCTGACAGGAGAAACATTTGGAAGTGTAGTTTCTTTCCCTTTCCTTCCTTCTTTCTTTTCTTTTCTTTTCTTTTTTTAATAGCTATCTTAAAAAGGAGTTTGGATGTTTAGCACAGCTGGTGCTCATTACATTATGCACTATCAATAAAATAGCATGTGTAATTAATTTTTAATGCGGTGCTCTATGCAGCGCTTTAAAGCAGTTACTGTATGGGGAGAGCTGACACTGGTCACCAGCGTCAGAAATATTAAAAGAGAAGGCTAGATTTTTGCATTTTTCAGAAGGTGTGGGAAAGAGACAGTAGCTGTCATCAGCTCGCTGTTCCTGGCCAAGCATAATCGCCTGGAATGCCTCTCTCTCTCTCTCTCTCTCTCTCTTTCTCTCTCTGTGTGTGTGTGTGTTTGGAAAAAAGAAAGTTGCTTAAATAATAACCCAAGCCAGCGTGACACAATACATGCAAGTTTTGCTCGGATGTGCAGGGCTAGCTGGAGACATTTTATTGCCGGAGGTGAAAGGTGAGATGTCAGCCCCCGCCCTCCCAGTTCCACACAGAGAAGCCAACTGGGTAGCCAGACAAGTCTTATTTCAGCAAAGAGGATTGGATCCCTCCACCATACCTGAAAGCAGCAGGTTAGCTTGTGGGGTGCAGGATAGGCCTTTCAGAGCACACACAGCTCTGGTAATGGCTAGAGCAGGCACCCCCAACCTGCAACTGCAACCTGGCCTACAACTCCCATGATCCCTAGCTAACAGGTTAGGGATAATGGGAATTGTAGTCCAAAACATATGGAGGTCCGAAGGTTGGGGGTGCCTGGGCTAGAGGGACTGTGACTTTTTTTGTATTGGATCAGATTGTTATTATTAATGTTTCATGTTTTATTATGTTTTTATGTGTTGCAACCCAGCCAGGTGGGTGGGGCAATAATAATAATAATAATAATAATAATAATAATAACAATACAGTCATATCTCATGTTATTTTTGCTTCAGGTTGTGCGTTTTCAGGTTGCGTCCCGCGGCAACCCAGAAGTACCAGAAAGGGTTACTTCCGTGTTTTGCCACTCGCGCATGCGCAGACAAAATGACGTCACGCGCATGCACAGAAGCTGCAAATTGCGACCTGCGCACGCGCAGATGCAAGTTGCATTCTTTTCAGGTTGCGTTTGCGAACGGGCCTCTGGAACGGATCCCGTTCACAACCAGAGGTACCACTATAATAATAATAATAATAATAATAATAATAATAATAATAATAGGAAGTGGCCTGGGGAATTGCCACTGCTACCCCCCTCTCCACATATTCACCACTGAATGTGGCTGTCATACTCTGCACCCCCTGTGGATGTGGGGAACCTAGGTTCATAGCCCTACTCAGTTGTAGTGCTGGCTTGGTGACATCTCACACTTGTTCTGAAAGACCACTTGGAGACCCTTGGAAATGAATGTAATGAGGCTTCTGGATACAGATGGTAACAGATTAATTGGCCTGGCTTTTAAAAAAACTGGTTCAGGCTCTGCTAAGGGAAGGTTTGGCTTAGGGAACTCTCAAAAGAGGTAAATAAAGCGCTGGATTGAGAAGAAAGTTAGTGCCCCCCGCTACACACACCACTGCCTGACCGATCTGAATTAAACCCCATTCACAGCTTGTAAATATCAAGCAAGGGAAACCTCTGGGGAAAGACAAATTCGGTTGCAAGTCTAAAAGAAAACAAAAGGGGAAGAAGCTGGGTTCTCTCCAGGAAAATTGTGCAGAAATAATACAAGCCTTTGCCTTTTCTTGTGGCTTTTGGTTGGTTACACTCAAAATAAATACCAAAACTTCTTCGCTTCATATTTGGGGAGTGACACTAATTTGGAAGACCGAAGGCCAAAAGGAATGGAACAAGGCCTACATCCTTTGCTCTGATAATTGACCAAATCATAAACAAATCTATTTACACTTTGGGGTCCCCCCCCGGCCATCTATATGGCGTGAATCATAGTAGATGCCAGACTTTTCTGGAGACGAAAAGCAAAGGGGATTGCTAGGATTTAAATAAAAAAATGGGGAAGGAGGGGTAATATGTCAGCAGGATTTTTTTTTCCTAGAAGGGCTACTATTCCTTTTATAAAAGTTGCATAGGAAGCAGAAAATTCACCAGGTGTGGCATTTCTTACCACAGTTCTACAGTGGTGGGGGAAAAGTACACCTGATATACCTATAGGTTTCCCCTCCCTGTTAAAAGTACAGAAGTCCTCTCAGGCCATGGAGTTGCCATTAGAGACGGGGGAGAGTTTACATTCAAGTTTGCTTTTGCACTTTCCAAAACGGAACAAGAACTGAAACACAGCCGTCTTTCAAACTTTGCACATTTCTGAATTTTAGCAATGCATTCACACAGCCAAGTAATTGCATATAGTAGAGAAAACACCATCTAAAAATGTGTTCTATTACGGGAAATTGCTTTTCTGATGTGGGAACTAAGTGGTTACATTTCTCGGAGCAGCTCAGTCGGCAGGCCAGGGGCCACTACTGAAAAGGCTTTGTTCCTTGCTGCAAATACCTTTACCTCCCATATTGAGGGGGAAGGGGACGATCCAAATATGTGAGTGGATGGCATCACATAGGGAGGCATGCTTTAAAAATATATATGGGCCTTAATGGTTGCAATACCTCGTTCATTGGGGCTTGTTCTTGGGTAATCTGCACAAAAGCCCAAGCAGCATGTCTTTAAATATGGGTCTGCCCCACGTCCCATGTAGTGTGGGTGTGTGGGATCTGATTTCAGCAGCAAAAAGGGGAGGGGGTCCTAGAATGCCCCTTGTCCTGGTCACTTCTCTCCTCTCTGGTCTTCACCAGGAAGGAAAGTACCTCTGGGGAAATGCTTAGCAGTGTCCAGCTGGATGCCCTCTTTGCTCTTGCAATTGGGCTCCCTACTTTTTCAGCCATCATCATGAGCAGTTTCAGCTTTAGTGGGAATTGTAAAACCGAGTAAACCTCCTTTTGGATCGGGCTATAGCAGAGGTAGGAAGAGGTAGGAAAAAATGCTGAAGCATATTTTCTAGCCAGTAGCCAGAGCAGGCGAACACGTAGGTAAGATGTGGTACATTTCCTTATTCAGAAACCGGGCAGGGATTTCCATCTTTCGCAGCAGCATCACCTTAGCAACAGGGTGAACTACCATGGATGATTTGTGTTGTAAAATCAGCCACGCTAACTTACTCCTACAACTCCTCAATTTCGCTAAATGCAGCCAGTCAGCTGAATGTCTCTTTGCAAACACTTCATAAAAAAGGGAAAGATTAAAAACAGAGAGGAGGAAGGCTTGTGTGAAAGAATAATCTGCTAGGAAATGAACCAACAAATTAGGGAACATGGTGCCTGCATACACTTTCTGGCCTTCTTCTCGGCACTGAGATCCAGCGGTGGGGTTTTTAGACACGCACATATAACAACTCGGTGTTTGCAACTGTTCTCTTATTGCCTCAACAAAATTCCACTCGGTCGTGTGCAACGTATGCCGAGCCATTTGTTTTCATCTGATCACCTGGCATTTAGAGCATGGAGTCCTTCCCATCACTTGAAAATAAGTTGCCCTAAGCTCTCTTCAGGCATTCTTCTGCCTGACTTAAGTAAACACACTGGGGGAGCAGGGGGCACAGAACACACTGTGCTCGCCTCGCCCCCATCGCTCTCTGCAAGTTGGAAGGCAGACTTCTGGAGAAGACAGCCTCTTGCACTCGTGGAGGCTCCATGCAGACTCCACAAGAACAGGAAGCTCCACACTTCAGAAGTCCACCCTCCCAACTTTGTGAAGGGTGAAGGGTGAAGGTAAAGGACCCCTGACCATTAGGTCCAGTTGTGGCCGACTCTGGGGTTGCGGCGCTCATTTCGCTTTATTGGCCGAGGGAGCTGGTGTACAGCTTCCGGGTCATGTGGCCAGCATGACTAAGCCACTTCTGGCGAACCAGAGCAGCACACGGAAATGCCGTTTACCTTCCCGCCAGAGTGGTACCTATTTATCTACTTGCACTTTGACGTGCTTTCGAACTGCTAGGTTGGCAGGAGCAGGGACCGAGCAACAGGAGCTCACCCCATCTTGGGGATTCAAACCGCTGACCTTTTGATCGGCAAGTCCTAGGCTCTGTGGTTTAACCCACAGCGCCACCCGCGTCCCTGAAGAGTGAAGAGAGGGGGCCAAATTAGCACAACTATCCCTGTGGCCCTCCCCTCACATGCTTACTTAACTTGGAGAGAGGAATGCCCAAAGAAGAAGTGCTTTGCATATGTTGTGTATTCTGTACTCTGCAGGTGGCTGCTTATGACAGTGTGTCGTGCAGGTAGGTGATGCCCTCAGAAACTCTTCAGAAACCTTTCTAATGTTGTAAGAGCAGAGCTGAATGTGTCCTGCACTGTCAGAACTTAATTCTTCCCCATGGCTCTTCACAGAGAATGGGAGGTCTGCGTATAGCTGCCTTCACCAAGCTGGTGCCCTCCAGATGTTTTTTTAAATAACATTTTATTGATTTTCCAAAAATAAAAAAAATAAAAAACAACAATGCCAAAACAAAACAAATTGACTTCCCTCTAACCCCTTCCTTGGTTCTATTGTTTATCCAGACACTGAATGTCCATTGTTAAATTTGTAACATATTTAAATCACCTATTGTCCATTCATAATGCTTAAAGTCTAGCAAGTCAATAGAAAGTTGTTAATACTACACACCAGGCTTTTCCAAGTTGGTGCCCTCCAGATGTTTGGGGCTGCAACTGCCGGCAACCTGTTAGCTTGGATGTTGATGTTCAAAACATCTGGAAGGCACCAACTTGGAGAAGTCTGGTATGTAGTATTAGCAACTTTCTACTCACATGGTGAATGCTTTCGTCCTAACATGAAGATGGCAATGGGGAAAGTGGCGTCAAGTGGTAACAGGAGACAGGACAATAAAATAAAAGTTGGCAGCTCTGTACCATAAGAACACGAGAAGAGCCCAACTGGAACGAGCCAGGGTTCTTTTCCTATTCTTACCAATCTTTACTTGGCCAAAATATTTTAGGCTAGATCTTTATATGCGTGTGTTTCTTTCTGTGTGTGAGCACATGCTTATGTCACTGTGCTAATATTTAGCCTGAGGAATCTAAGTAAAACCCCGTATTTTGGCCCAGAAAGTCATCTTGTTCTCCTCTTGTAGTTCACAGCTCAGGAAACGCTGAACACATTTTTTTACATTAATTCTCGCAGTTTGTCGTGGGTAGCAGCTAAACCCAAGAAGTTCTCTGCAGAGTACGCAGATTCTGTGGCTGGCATTCATGATCTTCAACATGGGCAAATTGATTCTTTCAAGGCTGAAAAACTGGAAAACCACTGGTTTCATTGGGTTCCTTGCATTGCAGCATCCAGTGAAGTGTAAATAAATTATCCCAGCAGCTGGTTTGAATGAGTGTTTCTTTGTATATGTTGTGCTTTTGTAGTATTTTCTTTTGGTTGTGTAGGATGAATTTTTCATCAGTGGATGAAAGAGGATCACCTAGTGCCCAGTTTATTACCTTTTAGGTGTTGGATTAAGACATTTTTATTCTCCCAGTCATTGTAATGCTCTGTCCTTTTAAAATACTGCATACTGCCAATACTATTTAAAATGCTGGAAGTTTGTTTTTTTAAAAACTTAGCTTGTGTATTGTGCTAATTATGTTATTTATTACTTTTAATTGGTTTATTGTGTTTTTCATTGTTTTGTTTCAAATCGTGCTGTAAATTGCCCTAGGATTAATATTGTGCTGGATGATAAATGAATACCATGAATGAATGAAATATTGGAAAATAAATACCTTCTTTTTATCATTTATTTCTCCATCTCTCTGTTGGGCATCATATTATTCCATATACTAAGTGACTGCAGTCACTAATATAGTTTTCTTTTTCTTTCTAAAACAGTGGCCGCATCTTTTTTTCTTTCCGTCTGAGAATGTAGAATTGTAAAGAATGTTTGATTTAGGACAGTGGGGATGTGGAGATCAGAGGTTGAAATTAAAGATGTAATGAATCAGTAAGATGTCTATGAGGAATGAAACAAGTCCAAATCTGCCCCAGAGAAGGTTTGCATTTTTAAAAAGAATTCAGCTAGAGAAGTCTGAGGTCTGGGGACTTATGGAATGAGGTTAATGTAGGTGTGAGTAGTTGAAATGACAAGAGCATTTGGAAAGTTTCCATAAATCTGCACTTTAAACAATTCTATTCCACTTTGTGGGAATTAGTGGGAATTGTGATAGAGAAGGTCCAGACTGATCTATTTTTGAATCAGATACCTGCTTTGCAACAATCAGTCCTGCTACTTTGTTCAGGAACCATCTATTTTCTTAATAAAAGATGTAAAGATAAAATACAAAATTGACCCCATTCCCCTGGTTTTGGTATAGTTTGTTAGTCTACACCACTCTGAATTTTGAAGGCATTGTTTTCTTTGTTCTTTATTCTATATCCTGTGATTTGGGATTTCCCCCCTTTTTATTGCAAAAGGGGAAAATACATAAAAACCCATAGGAAAAAGATATATGCAGATAGCAATGGCATACATAATACAATATAGTTAAATAAGAATTTTGATACAAAAATATAATATGATGATTCTAATAATAATTACACTGATATAACTAGTATTCTGACTAATCTGGACTCAAATATCCCATTCCAACCATGTAAGCTAAACACAGCTCACCAGCAACAAAAATGCCACATTTTTCTTGCATTCCTGGTACTGCCAAAGTGAGAGAGAAGGGGGAGGGTTTTTTGTTTTTGTTTTTTTTAAGCGGGGCGGATTTTCATGCATCTGGCAGGCTGGAAATAATATGTTTTTGAGTTGGTAGGTCACTAGTTGTGAAAGTCTTATTTAAAACATTGAGCTATTTATGCCCAAATAATAGCTATTATGACGATGGTTAGATTGTTTTGTTTTTATCCCAGAATCTAGTATATTCATAATACCTATAAAAAGGCTTTCTAATTGTTAGAAATTTTTATATTCTCTCCACCCTCCTACAAGCTAGACTGGAATAAGAGACGGTCACCTCTAAAGAGACCCAGTGATCTTCAAGGCAATCTTCAGTCTTGAACCAAAACCAGCAATCTTTCAGTTCAGTCGCTCTGCCTGGCTTCTTGAAAGTTACAGTCAATCCCTCTTCAAGCAATTAAGGCAGAGATAGCTCTCACTGTTTGTACGAAAATCACGTTGTGTGATGCATTTGTACATACAGGGTCCCATTGCTTATTGCCAATAACCAGAAATAATTTTTACAGTATTAGCAAATGAAGTACTTTACACTGGAGTCGCATTACACATTCAGCTAAGAAATCAAGTGATGTATACACATGCACTCTTGTCAGTCACATCATCAGGTGTTCCCCGAAGGCAGAATATGCTGGCTGGGGCTGATGGGATTTGTGATCTCCAGCTGTTTTGGACTATACCGGGGCAGGGCAGCCATGACAGTTTCCGGCCGCTAACACAACAGTATTGTGGCACCCTAAATACTAACAGGTTATTATGGGTTCTCTTGCTCCTCAGCTGATTACCAGCAGTAATCACTGGATCCTGTCTAGTTTCAGAGCTGGTCGGTGGAACAGCTTTTCAATCAGTTTCTCCCTGCCTAAATGAAGTCCATTAAACGATGCCTTATGAGGAACGGCTAAGGGAGCTGGGCATGTTTAGCCTGGAGAAGAGGAGGTTAAGGGGTGATATGATAGCCATGTTCAAATATATAAAAGGATGTCACATAGAGGAGGGAGAAAGGTTGTTTTCTGCTGCTCCAGAGAAGCGGACACGGAGCAATGGATCCAAACTACAAGAAAGAAGATTCCACCTAAACATTAGGAAGAACTTCCTGACAGTAAGAGCTGTTCGACAGTGGAATTTGCTGCCAAGGAGTGTGGTGGAGTCTCCTACTTTGGAGGTCTTTAAGCAGAGGCTTGACAACCATATGTCAGGAGTGCTCTGATGGTGTTTCCTGCTTGGCAGGGGGTTGGACTCGATGGCCCTTGTGGTCTCTTCCAACTCTATGATTCTATGATTCTATGAAATGCTCTGTTCCCTCTCAGTGTGGCAACCCAGTCCCCTTCACCTGCCAACACAACTTGGTCTATGTATCCTGCCCTAAGGATCCTCTAGGAATCCTACCGTACTAGCATCATGCCTTTTCCAATGACTTTCTTTTTTTTTTACGGGGGGCACTTTATTTGAAGGGCTGTCTGTTTGAAGTTCTGCTTATATGTAAAGAACCCAATACATAAAGAAATGGAAGGCATGGGCCTTGAAGTTGCCCATCAACAGGCTGAGGAGGCCTAGCGGTTGCCTGGTCAAAGGCTCCCTCTCTACTGTGAGGTCTATTGTATTTCTATTTAATTATAGGAATTATTCCTGAAGTTGTGTGTGTGTCTGTGTGCAGCATCCTATCTGAATCTTATGCAAATTTGTGTCCTCCTCTGCCCCCTTTTTTGTGATGTGTAAATGGCCCCAATTATTTCCAACCACCCTATCAGTATATCCTTATGGAACACATGAGGACCACAATATTGCTCAATATTGTCTACTCTGATTGGCAGTCGCTCCCTAGTGCATCAGGTGGAAGTCTCTCCCATCCCTACCTGGCGATGCTGGGGTTTGAACCTGGGACATTCTGCGTACAAAGCAGATGTTCTTCCGCTGAGTTATGACCCTTCCTCATTGGTGATTTCTTTCATCTCAATAAAGTTGGCTATTCCTTTCATTTCCTAAAGTACCTCCTCAGGCAGCCTGTTTGGTCAGTTCCAATAAATCGCATGGATTATTTTTAGCCTAATATTTGTTGGACTCCTGAGCAAAATTGTTTTGATTGTAATTGTAAAAGGAGAAATAAAATACAATAAATGGAAGTGTTGGCTGGCTGGAAACACAGCTCCTCAGCACAGAGAGAGAGAGAGAGAGAGAGAGAGAGAGAGAGAGAGAGAGAGAGATGCTTACTGTGCCAGCGCAAGCTATTATAGCAAGATCTTTTAAAAAATAAAATAAGGGCACTGTCCTTTTAAATCTGATCTCTCAAACTTTACTGGATATTTTACAGAGCCTGGTTTCATTTATAGTGGAGCCAGACTTGCTGTGTGAGTCGTTCGCATGCTGGAATTAGTCTTAAGCTTGCTTCTGTGGCGTTGCCAAATTCCATGTTTGTGTTTTATTTAGAATTCTTTTCACGGCCAGTCGAATCTGTTCAGGCATACACAGGCGGTGTTGCACCCCACAGAGAAAATAAGCAAGCTTGCGTTTTCTTTGGCATAGGCCTTGGCCACAAAAGACTGCGGTCTAAAAAACATTTTTTTCCCTTAAAAAAAAAAAGCTATTTTAACCCATAACAGATGTATAAAGTAGGCACAAGCATGCCAGTTTCCTTAGTTTTAATTAAAAAATAATTATGGCTTTAATGGGATGCTAGTGACAAATTTGGATGAATGGTGGGTGACAGTATCTCCAGGCTCCCTTCAAGTTTATAAATTAGTGTATTTCTCTTGGCTGATGAAACAGATGAAATTAAGAAAAGGGAGCAGTCATATATTCCCCCCCCCCCGTTCCAAAGACACACTTATTAAAGATAAAATAAAATATACTGAAATAATAGAACACCATTGGCCTGAAGCGTAATTGGGATTGGGGTTGAACTTTGCTTCTGCAAGACACCTGCAAAGGCATCCTTTGTGATTTTGCAGTAGCCACTCTGCCAAATCTTTGTGGTTTACAGCACCAGATAGCTTTATTTATAGTCACATAGTCAGCAGGAGTGTTTCATTCACAGAATTCTTAAAAATAGGAACTCATACCTGCGCTGCTATTTCCATTGCTAGCAGAACTGCTACTTTTATGACCTCAAGGGCTGACTACTATGAAACATTCTGTGTAGGGTTCCCCATGACTTGGGAGGGGGAATTCAGATGACTTCCTCCATGCATTTTTGGGGGGGGGGAGGGGGGAGTATTCCTTACCACCACTTACGACCACCCTGTAAGTGAAGGTCCCCTCATGGATGTGTGTGGAACATCTCATCAGGAATGGTCATCAGGATTTCCCCTTTCACATGGAGGATCTCAGCTTGTGTATCTCAGCTGGTTGTTAGTGTGTTGGGGTGTGACTAGCCCTTGCGGCATGGCAACGTGTCTCATGTGCTGTTGACATGTCAGAAGGAACACATTGCACCAGTGTTCCTGCTGTCTCCTGCTTGCAGTCGAAGGTGCCTTTTCCTTCAACTTGCCTGACATGCTAAGGCTTTGGGAACACGGGAAGCTGCCATATGAGTCATAACATTGGGTCATCTAGTTCATTACTGATTGACAGCGACTCTTTTAGCGTTTCAGATAGGATTTTCTCCCAGTCCTACCTGGAGATGCTGGGGATTGAACCAGGTACCTTCTGAATGCAAAGCAGTTACTCTGCCACTGAGGTATCTGCAGCCAATCCCTGGAAAAAAAACAGTTGTGCCAACTATGTGATAGATACTTGACTGATCACCGGGTTGGCGAAACTCCTTGCACTGTGGTTCTCAAGCGTCCAACGGCCAGCTGGCTGTTGGGTGCTTGGGAAGCACTTTGACAGGTGGGCAGTACAATGTACTTGCCCATCATCTGATGTCATCATGTGGCACTATCCTTAGGGTGACGCTGTCTTTTCTAAGCATCGGCCAAGGGTAGATGTTTTCAAATTGTTCCCAAGAGCCATTTGAAAAGCTTTTGGGGTTATTCAGTGATAAACTGAATTATGGCAGGGAAACTTATCTGACGTTACTAATCTTCCCTGGAAACATGCAACTGCAGGGGTCTGTTGGGTCCATGCAGGGCCAAACAGGTCTGGTTGGTAGTCTATATGTGCTGAGAATATGCCCTATACAACAGTGGCTCCCAACTGGTGGTCCATGGACCTCAGAGGGGGTCTGTGGCACATACCCATCAACTGTGCAACATCCCATTTTAGGGGCCATGATCTCATTTAAGCATGGCGCCCTAAAATGCCCAAGATGGCGGCTGGACTGCAGTGCTCCAAAATGTGCGTTTCTGGACGCCGTCCACTCTTGCGGGTCATGTGACTCACACGGGACTGCAGCCCGGTTATGCGCTGGGCATGTTGGAGGGTATGGTGGCACCATTCACGTAACAAAAACTACCACAGAGATACCAACATTTTCAGAAGTAGGGGATCCATGGCTTGGCTTTTGCAAAACGGGGGGGGGGGGTGTCGCAGTGGGAACCAGTGCCCTAGAACTTATGTAAGACTTTTGTGTGGCATGCAGGGATTCCTTGGCAAACCAACGGGTGAGAGGGCTAATTCCTTATTGTAGGAATGTTCAGAAACACTGTGGGCGTAGGAGCCTGCGCACAATGTAAGCATTCAGCAAGCACATTCGCTCTCCCACCTCCCCCCCCTCACTGCAAGAGGGAACGACAGAGGAGGGTGGGTACAGCTTAACCCCCCGTTTTTTTTTTACTTCAAGTGGCTAAAAGGGTATAGCTAGTCCTCATTACCATGGTGACCAACTGGAAGAAGAAGCCACCTAAGTTCTAAGACGCTCGAATCCAAGCCAAAATGCTGGATGCCTGCTGAGAAAAAGGACAGTTTGTAGTGATTAGCAAACTTTCTGTGCGGAATATCAGAGAATTGGTTTGACCGATGTCAATGTGCTGCTCTGATGTCTGGCTGGAATATGCCAAACATCTGGGTTTTCCTGCTGGGAACGTTCTAAGCAGGAGAGATGAGTGTTCGAAACATGCCCTTGTGGGTGGATTGGTGAAGGCTATTCTGCTTTGCATTACGCGTGAGTCACGCTATCTTCAGTGCTACCATTCTTATGAGTAAGCCACAGGCTCTGGCTTCTGTGGTCGAGGTCTTTCTGGCCCAGCTATGACAGTTTAGTGTTGCAATCTTCCCATGACATGAGCAAACTTACTGGGGTTCACGGGTTTCAGATCATGTCGGCGGAAAGCAATTACTATTAGAGCAGGTGCGCATTTGTGTGGTGTTTCTATTTTCTTTTCTTTTGGTCTTCCAAGTAATTTTCAGCCTTTAAATTGGCTCTTGATGGAAATGACTCTCCATTTGGCATTCAAGCTTAATTCCACTTTTGATGAAATCAATTAAACCCAGGCCCCTGATTTCAACGAGTATCAGAATTGCAGGCCTCTCTCTTTTGCTGCTGCCATGTTACCCGGTGAGAGTAGCCAGCCACGTCAAAGCAAGGAAAACCCAGCACTGTCTCAAATAAAACTTTTACTAGAGCGTTGTTTCCCAATTAGTTCTTTCCTCTTCAGTTCTGAACAGCACCCTTTTCTGTTTGCTGGCACCCACTATATCCATTGCCTGAAATCATGCCAATCCATTTCCCCCTAAATGCTGAATTATGTACATTTAGCTATACACAACAAGGAGAGAGAAAATTTGTTTTGCTTGTGAACAGTGCGATTCTGAAAGCACAGTTTCAAACTCCTTATCTTCCAGCATCAATACCATGAGTCCTACAAACACAGAGCACGTTCCTGGGATTTTTTTATTTTTTATTATTTTTGAAGGGAAACATTGCATTGGTGTTAATCTGTTTAACTACACCTTATTACTAAATATCAGTCCAGTAGGCTTTCTACAAAGAGCCCCTCTTCCCACTGATTGGAAGTGATTAGCCTTTGAAAGCAACACCTGAATGTTTCAATACTCTTAAAGTTCGATTAACTTTCTTTCTTTCTTTCTTTCTTTCTTTCTACATACATACATACATACATACATACATACATACATACATACATACCACGAAAGCCTGTTGCTTCCCTGCTCCTGGACTTCCTGGTTTTTCTTTTTTTTAAAAAAAAAGTGGGGGAAAGATAGAGGCTAATTTGATTTGTTCTGATATGTCTCATATATCTAATTGCTGCTGTTGAGAATGATTAATGTCCAGCTGAAGAGTTTCCACATCTATAAATGAAAATTGAAAACAGATGTTACTTTGATGAAAGTGTCTTCCAGCCCTCATCAGCAGTGGCTGACAGCGCAGGCTGCTGAGATATAGCTATCTGTCAATAGATAGATATTTGGTGCCAGATACAGTTCGTACACACACTGACAGAGCGCCAAGGCAACAATTAATGATAATTTCATCCAGTGAGTTCTCTCTCCCCGCCACCACCAAAAAACTCTCCCCCCCCCACTCTGTATTTGGGGGGGGGGATGTGAGCACTAATGCCTGGCTCAGCATTTTGCTAAAAAGATGTAATAGCTTAAAAATAACTTTAGACTTTTTGTCTAGTGCTTATCTGCCAAGATCTCTTGTTTAGCGCTCAGTCGTTCAGTTAGTTATCCTGGTCACCTGTTGATGGTTATATAGAGAGCTGCATGGATCATGACAACTTGGCTGAGAAAGATAATCCAAGTAGCCCTACCCCGGTGGGATGCTGGGCTTTGATACTGATGGTGTATAAAAAAACCCTACGAAACAACACACCATCCTGGATATCTTCCCGCAAAGAAGTATGGTCCTTGTCTTCTGAATCAAACCTTATGGCTTGATTTAATTTGCTCTCTCAAAAACTTCCTATCTGCTCCTGTTGCCTGGTGCTTGTTTATGCAACAGCCATTTCTCAAATTCGTTTTAGGTCCCCACTGTTGCAGAGAGAAAAACGTGAACATGCTGTCCCATGGCATAAAAACGGGAAACGTTTGTAAATCTTGTTGGAAAAAACTAAGCACATCCTTAACATTCTCACACTGAAATGGAGGGCAATTAGAAATACGTAACTTTTGGTAGGATTGTGCCCGCTGCCTGGCTGTTCTGCAGACTTTACTAAGGATGAAGTGCCTGAAAATTATGTCAGGATATCCCATCATTCTCTTTTGCTTTCTAGAAAAGAAGTCGCGTTTCTCCCTGGGGTAGAAAGAGGAACCTGGGAAAGGCTGACAACATTCTCGTTAAAAATTTAAAGCCTAGATGCACATATTGTACATTTATAAGAAGTGCATATTCCTGTTCGTCCTGCTCTTTAAAAGGGGGCCGGAGAGCATGATTTGCCTTGCTCATGGCGAACAAGTCGCCTCACTTGTGCCTTAGGCAGAAGCTGCCATTTCGCAAACCAGCATGGACTATCCACTGAGGGGGTAGCCACTGAGCCAATTGTATGCAGAACCACATTTTTTAAAAATGTGTTTTTTCTGGGGCTATTTGACCCACCCGCCATTAGCAGAGGAAAAAGCAACTATAAGTACAACAGAAGCATGCATCTTTTATCAGTTCTGGTCGATACATTAATATGGCAGGGACTTGGAAGTCAGATGAAACAAGCTTAGCATGCTTGCCATGGGAGTCACATTTACCATGAACAGTTGTTGCTCCACATTCCCGGTGGTAGATTGCATTGTAGGAAAGCCATGCGGGGAGCTGTTCCTCAGATCACAGTTTGGGGCTAGGTTGCTTTGGAGTAGCTCCCTGTGAGCCAGAAATGGGAAGTATTTAATGGACGAGAAATAATAGAATACAAAAAAAATATGTACTAATTGCGGGCATCGTTCGTTGGGGCCATCGTAGCTTTTCTTCCCTGTTCTGCATCACTGGTGGTCAGCAGTGAGGGTGGATGAACTCATAGAGTTGTAGAAATGTAGAGCTGGAAGGCACTATGAGGGTCATCTAGTCCAACCCCCTGCAGTGCAGGACTCTCTTGCCCAATGAGATTGAGAGTCTCGTGCTCTACTGATTGAGCTAATGCTAGCCTCAAATAATTCAGTGAATTGGACTCAATAATACAGCCAGAGACTGGGAAATTCAGCACAGTGACCCTAGACCTGGTTACAAGGCCAGCACTTTGCTATACCTGGGAAGATCTTTCAAGAAAAAGGCCCATTATTCCCAAGTAACCTTGCAGGTGCCAGGCATAGGGAGAACACATTCTTTGGGCCATGGGTGGGAAAGCTGTAGGTGGTTCAGGTTATTATAACATTCTTTTCCAATATGTTTGTTTTCCCAGAAAGCTGTTTTGGGGGGATATATATATATATATATAAACACACACACAAACACACACATTTGTATGTGTATATCCTAACTTTTAACCATTACATTGATGTCCAACAGGGCTGAAATACCTGGGTTTTAAAGATATAATTCATGATAAATGTTATAGCATGATTTCAAAAAACAAACATAGGTGTTTCTGAACCAAAGGTTGGATAATGAAGCTTTTCACTCTTGTTAGGGTTTTGTTATTATTGTTTTTTTCAATGCGGGGAGAAATAGTTCGTTGGAATATCCCCTTTTAGATCTCAAAAATAAATAAATAAATAAATGCCATCTTAACTTGTACTTCAGCAAGCTCTCCCTTTCCAAAGCATATAGTAATCCTTGACTTTGTCTGACGACTCGCCTATCAGTCTGGGGGGCATTTTGGTAGGCTTGAGAGAGGGCCAAGAATGAAGAAACACTATATCCTTGAGAGGCAGCCCACAGGGCAGGCAACAAGATCAGACTAGCTGCCTTCCTCTGTAAAGCCAAGGCAGAGGAAAATCCTCTCCTTTAGCATGATGTCATTGCATCCAGTGAGTGGGAGCTGTTGATACCTGCATCAAAATCTTTCTAGGGCGTATCTCATCATGTTGCTGGGGGGGGGGGATGTTGAAGAACGCTAAACGAGCAATGTTGAAATGCAAACTTAGAGAGAGGCTTGATGGAGTGGGTGGAAAAATCTGCTTGATTTCTGACCAACAGCTTGTAGGAAGGAGCATGGATTCAGATCCGTACTCCTCCACAGCTTATCTTGCTTTCAGTCATACAGAGGTACCTTCGTTCACGGAGTGCTAGGGATGGAGTGGGGTGTGTGTGTGATCATTTCTCAGACCTACTTAAATCTCTTGATTAGCTTATTTATTTTTACATACTATTTGACTATTGATATGAACAGTTAATACTGGGTTTATGTATCGGATATGCATGCCAAAGATGCTTTGCTTTAAATAATTGGCGTATGTGTGTATTTGCCATGCTTTTTCTCTTTGAAAAAAATGTTTAGGGGTACTCTCATTTTCCTACTCATATTGAAATACTGCCCCTCAATGAGGCCAAACTTAGATTCACAAAATGTTTAGGGGTATGCATATCCCTGCATCCCCCCCCAGAAAAAAGCACCGTGTATTTGTGTCTGTGTGTGTGCACGTGCTTGCGTGAGTCTAAACACTTTCTCCAGTGTTAACAGCATTGCAATACTTTTTTATGTGGTACATAAAAAAAGGAAAACAACCACAGCAAATAAAAAAATATATTCATATTTTCAATTAATATGTCTAAGATCTTGCTGAATCTTGCCCTCCAACTGAGGTGTCTGCCTACCTTTCTGAAGTGGAATTGGAGTAGGCTGGTGCTTTTAGAATTCCCCTCATACTTTCTATACAGCTGTTTTCGCCCTCTTTTCAGTTGGCAGCGGTGAGATGAAGGCTATGCCTCTCTGACGGAAGTGCTGTTGCAGAGCCTTGTAGACAAGCCCCCTAAAAATCAGTGGGTAGTACAATAATGCCTTCCTAATTCAAACACCTAAGCGTGAGAGAAATGGCTTTTTTAATTACAGCAGTGCTTCAAGGGACCCTGGGAAAGGAAGGTATAAACAGCAGAGGCTGCCAGTGGCTAGTGGCAGGTTTGGCCTAATAAACGGCAAGTAAATAACTTGGTGATTATCTGGAATTGGCAGGCCACTTAAGTGCGGCGCGGACTAGGCGGACGGGCTTCCCTTTCCACACTTTATTGCTAGATCGCATAATGGAGAAACAGCAAGAAAACACACAGAGATCTCCACAGTGTCAGTCACTCTGAACTTGTTCTGCAACGACTGTGACATCTCCGTTTGTGAGAGCTGATAATAACACACCACATTTAATTTCTCCTCTCCCCCCCCCACCCCCAGTGAAATATAAGTTTGTTACGTCGGTTAAACCTAAAGCTCCGGTGAGATTTGAGAATGCTGGTTTCGTGATTCAGAACCACAGCAGGTCGGTATTTCTGGCGCCTGCCTTTTTGTTAAGGGCAGTTCCGCAAGGCAGAGGTTCATGTGGCGATTGCAAGGTCAGGTGGTGTGGCATGCATGTGTGAAACGGTCAGCACAGGACAACAATACGGAGAGGGCTTTTCATATGATCTGGTGTTGATTTTTCAGAAACGTACCATTTTTCGTCTGTGGTAAGTGAGTTATAAGAACATAAGAGCCTGCTGGGTCAGACCAATGGCTCAGCGAGTCTATCCTAATCTCAGAGTGACCAATCAGATGCCCATGGAACCTGAAACGAGGACCTGGTGCATTCTTTGCACTTGTGATTTCCAACAACTGGTGTTCAGAAGCACACTTCCTCAGAGCATTGCCATCATGGCTTGAAGCTATTGATAGCCTTTTCTTCCACTAATTTGCCTTACCCTCTTTTAAAGCCATTTCCTGAGTGACAGCTCATAGAATTGAAGGGCATACAAAGACGGTTGTTAATAATTATAATTATAATTATAATTTTTTGTTTCATCCACCTAGCCTTTTCAATAGTTTCAATAGTCTTTGCAGTCACCCGCTCCTTGATCTTTTTTACTAGAGATGCCAGGAATTGGAACTTCTATATGAAAACAGAAACAAAACATGTGCTTTACCACTGAGACATTGATGATGCCGTTAGTACGGGCTGGGCATTTATTTTGTTATGTTTTTTGCTGTTGAGGGACTCATTTGCTTGGAGGTAATCGGTCATGGACATCATGCTGCTGGTGGATGGGTCTGGAATCAAAAGGAAGAAAAGTTGGAGCCAATCCAATGGTGGATGGAACCACTTTTCTCTCTCTTCCTCCTCATCCCCCCCCCCCCGGCATATTTGTGAAATTAGCCCAAGTGCTACATGAAACCCTAGTGCAACAGTTTGCATTTCCTTGTGCCAGAATAATGGTATAGTCCGTGCTTACGTGGATCATTCCAAGTCATTCCACTTCCGAGCCTTGTGAAGTGGGAAGGGCCTTGACTCTCTAAAGCAGGGGTTGTCAACCTGGTCCCTACCACCCACTAGTGGGCGTTTCAGGATTCTAGGTGGGCAGTAGGGGGTTCTATGGCACAAGCTGAATCCTCCTTCCGTCGAGCACTGGTGGGCTGTAAGGAAATTTTACCATCAAGAAAGACTCATTAGTGGGCGGTAGGTATAAAAAGGTTGACTACCCCTGCTCTAAAGCAATCTGAGTAGGAAAACATTTCTTAATGCAAGTATGGGAGGGGGAATGT
This sequence comes from Podarcis bocagei, assembly GCF_964188305.1. NCBI lineage: Eukaryota > Metazoa > Chordata > Lepidosauria > Squamata > Lacertidae > Podarcis > Podarcis bocagei. The sequence continues at coordinate 19,028,747 of NC_138125.1, forward strand.
GATGTGAGATGCTGGTCAGCATCTCACATGTGCAATGGAGAATAAAGAAGTGGCGCAATCTGGTATAAGCCCAAATATTTCATAGACTTGTAGAGTTAGAAGGGTGACTCGTTACCACAATTTTGAGAATGACTTCCCAAAAAGTCATTTTTGGTTTCCCATTTTCCCAGTTTTAAGTTTAGTTCTCCACATTTCCACATCAATTTGTGAATTTCTTTTTTTAAAAAAGGTCCTCATAATAATTCATCAGCATTTTAGTGCAGGTTTCTTTCTAATATACTCATGTCTGCATGCAATTTTGCCACATTTTTATATAGTTTGTACTAACGTGCATTTTATGCACACTTTGCCCTACTCAATACATTTTTTTACCACATTTACTTTACTGGGGAATTGCATTGCAAAATTCAGAAAAGTGCAGATTTCAACAGAAAGCTGTGCTTTGTTTCATATTGTTTTGGAAAGGGCAGATTAGGTGAGTTCACCTTTAAATGTGCAATGAGTCAAACTTCTCTTCCCTCCTTAGTTCCAACAGTGGTACTGCAATTTTATTGATACCTTCAAGGAAAAGAATCTCTATACTGAGAGGGAGAAAGAAGGAAATTGCTGATCAAATTTGCTTATCCAGTGTTTTCATACTTAATTTAGGCCTCAGTCTCTCCTTTTCCCAGACCTGAGGGACAGACTGGGCCTGTATTTGCCTTTACAAAAAAAGACTTCACCAGTGGCTTACGGGCCATTGAAAAGTGGCTGTCTGCTAAGGCCTTGGATCAAATCCTTGTGGTGCAGCAATAAAACTGCTAACACATTTGAAAAGGAAGCAGGGAGCGGTATGGTTTCAAACTGGATGGGGGACCACGTGTTGAGATTCTTGAACTGCAGGAGGTTGGACTAGATGACCCTCGGGGTCTCTTCCAACGCCACAATTCTGTGATTTTATGAAATCTTTCTGCATGTTTGTCAAGGATCATTGGCATCCATCACAAACCCACAGGGGTGCTTCCAGACAACCTGTTTATTGAGCCTTTGCCCTGACTTGCTTGCGGGGTGGGTGGGTGGGGGGTTAGATGACACCGGCTATTTAATGAACATCCAGCCTGATTTGTTTGTGGGGAGGTTAGTTGGCATTGCATCAAAGCAAGTGTTACTCCACACTTCCCAGTGCAATTTCCCTCATCACTTTCCCTTATTGCAAAAAGACTGTTCCTTTAGGGAAGCGGGTTTGTTGTGCAAAAAAACCTTCCCATTGACTATATCTGCGTGATTTGAATTTACTGGTTTGTGATTGAGTCTCTGCTGAATGTAGCTACAGTTTGGCAGTGCCCTGGGACTCGGTTTGAGATATATGAATGTGCCTTGAAAACAGGAGGCCTGGAAGTTCACCGGGAGCTTATTTGGCGCGTGCATCAAAGCTTTCTTCTACTATCCAGTTAGCATTTCTTGCCAAAGCACCTCTCCCTACTTTTGTCCAACGGAACAACAGAGCAGAATCTAACTTGCTCTCCTAGCCTCTCCTTCACTCTCTCCTGCATCCTTGCCTCTAGTGATAGTTGTACCGAGCTGTAAGTCCAGGAGTGCTCTTGTTTCTAATTCCCTTTTATAGCTCCTGTCACCATGTTACCCTTTCTTTGGCAAGGTGTTCACCAGGTTCCTGCTCTGTGATATTGTTCGAAATTCTTCTCTAGGGTGCTGCTTACTGCCTTTCTGTCAGGGGCTGTGGTAGAACATGGTTGCCCTCCAGGGATCTGCTTGTTTCCCAGAAAAATAAAATAAAATTGCAGAAGGAAACAAAAATGCAGACAATTTGGGGGGGGGGTGTAATTCTGACCCCCTTGCCTTAAATGGGAACTTATACATTTAGTTCATATGATGGGCCTATAATTGTTATGCCCAGAATAAATGATTTCATAATACAGTGGTGCCTCGCAAGACGAAAAGAATCCATTCTGTGAGTCTCTTCGTCTAGCGGTTTTTTCGTCTTGCGAAGCAAGCCCATTGACGGATTAGCGCTATTAGCGGCTTTTAGTGGCTTTTAGCGGCTTATCGGCTTAGCGGATAAGCGGCTTATCGGCTTAGAAAAAGGGGGAAAGGAAAAAACCCCCGCAGGAACTCGCAAGACATTTTCGTCTTGCGAAGCAAGCCCATAGGAGATTCGTTTTGCGAAGCACCTCCAAAACGGAAAACTCTTTCGTCTAGCGAGTTTTCCGTCTTGTGATGCATTCGTCTTGCGGGGCACCACTGTAGATAGCTATAGCCTCTGCCCCGCTTTGGAAATTTAAATTGGAGAAATGGTATGGTGAAGGGTTAAGAGCCACACCCCTCCCCACCTCCATACAACTGTTTTGAACTAAAGAATATGATATTGGGAGTTCTCATCATGGATCTCCCATGTTACATTTAGTTTGAACAAGACTGTATGCTTTTATATCCGCAAATGGCTAATCAAGATGTTTTAAGCCTTATGGGTGAAAATTCATGTATGTTTAGAAGCACATAACCAACAGCCTGACACAGTTGCTGGACTGCGCAAGTTCAGGCCACATGTTGAGAGTAGACTATCTACTCCTTCCTTTAGAAAACACACAATGCCCCCTGCAAATGCAAGGCCAGCATGTCAGGGGGGAAGGCTAGCATAGCAGGTCTTCCTGAAAGGCTCACCTTGTGTGCGTAGGGAGTTTATAAGAAAAATCTCGGGGGACCTTCAGTCTTCATCCCTGTAGTTGCAATCTGAAGTAGTGCAGCTGAGGAACAGATTCGTCATGTGACGTTGGCGCTTCTGTGTCTTAAGTGAAGACCGAGGGCAGGAAGTTCACTGCAACTTGCGGCTATTGCCTGCATTAAGTGTAATGGAGGAAAGACAGGAAACATAAGCTGCAGGTGGAGTTTGTGTTAAGGGACTGACACCAAGCCATGCAGCTAAGTGGGGAAGCAAGGAATGGCTCCCCACTCCAGAAAACTGCAACTTCATTTGTAGGGAAGGACCAGCAAGATCTTCGAAAATACACTGCTTATCGTTCACTCTGATACTCAACTCAGGTGGTGCATGAGGTCACCATGATGGATCAACATGCTTTAGTTAAGATTCCTGCCATGGCAGGAGGTTGGCCCTTCAGGTCCATTCCAACTCTACAGTTTTATGATTCTGTGCTGAGGTTTGCATCAACAAACAAACATAAGGAACAAACAAACATAAGGAACAACAACAAAAATAGCCAAACTAGGCCCATTGAACAACTGTGGAATGTTCAGTGTCAGCTGGAAAGGAACTGGTGAACAGGGAGCGGGGTGCCTCGCTTGGGTGATGTAGAGGTTATGGTATCTTGGGGGGAAGGCATGATTGGCAAAAGGAACAGCTTTGCTAAGAGTTGAGGATGCCGTTCTGTGTTTTGTGGCAGGTCCCAAATGCTTTAGTGCTTCTTCATATTGCCTCATTTGGAAATTAACGGAGGGAGCCAGCTAATCTGGTGTGGAGTTTCAACACCTTTAGATTTCTGTTTTATGTCCGAAAGGCTGGATTTATACATTCAAAACATAGACAAGACAGAGTGGTGTCGTGTCAGGGCAGGACTTCAGGGGAGGTATCCATTCTGCAGAATGAGCTGAAGTGCCCTCTAATGTACCACATTTTGAAACCAGTGGAGTAATACACCTTCACTAGCTGCCCCCTCCTCCACGTAGAAACATTAAGTCCAGTGTCCAAAGCAGGGTTCCCCCTTCTGTTCCTTTCTGTTCACCACATGCCATTCGTAGGCAGGGCCAGAGGCGAAAGTGGACAGAGCAGTGAATGTCAAATTTTACCTTCATACAGGAATCTAGTCCTGTATCCACACCTTGTTCTCCATCCTTGCAAGCAAGAGGCATAATTGGAGTTTGAAGGCACATTCCAGACAGGCAAAAGCATTAAAGGAGGGTGCAAGTCAGGCTTGCCAAGGGATGTGTCTTAGGGGAGAGGCAGAAAGGGTTGGAGGGGCTGCATTTGGCCCCTGGACTTGAGTTTTCCCTCCCGCATATGTAGAATTACCTGACTTCAGCACTGACCATGCAATCACTGAATTGCTGTACAGCACCTTAATAGGCCCATATGTTTAGAGTTTATGAAGCTGGTTTGCAGCAGTTCAGACCATTGTTTCACCCCAAACAGCACTTCTTATCTCTTCCAGCTGGCCATGACTCTTCCAGGTATCCGCCAGAGAGGTCTTTCTGACGGCTGCTACCTGACGTCCTTTGGATCGGATTTGCCAAGGGTTAAACCCAGCAATCTGCATGCTCCTCTGCTAAGCTATGTCCCCTTCCGCAAATATGTACAAATAAAACAGATTTAATTATAGAAAAGGAAATTAAGAGCGAACAGTTATTTCAGATGTTGTTAAGAAAGTGACAAAACCTGGACTTCGTAGGCTAGATGAGAAAAAGACCGTTTCTTATTACAGAAACGTGGTTTTTTTTAGCAAGTTTTTTTTTGTAGTGTGTGTATGCAATAGAATCTGGCAAAAAATAGAAGCACACACATAAGGTTGCCTGATGCAGATGTCCTGAAACTGTTGCTAATTTGACAGAACAAAGCAATATACTGCAGTTGCCTGCCTTTATATCTTGCATATTCCAGCCAGATTCCAAATAGCTTGTGAAAGTCCACAGTCCAATGCGAGACAGGAGCTATTGCGCTGGGGAGGATGCTCTTAACAAACCTGGGAGGGAAAATAGCAGAAAGCTACCTTGGATAGTGAGTGACACTTGACTGTTGCCGAGACGTAACTTACTTTGTCAGTCTTCACTGAGCACACTCTCGTTTTCTTTCAGCGGCTGCACTTTTGGCCAGAGCTGTTCAAACCCTGCAGGGTTCAGCTCACGACGGTGTGTTTGAAGTGAAGTCCGCTGTTAGGTTTGTGAGAGCTTGACGGTCAACTAAAGCCTGTCAGGTTCGCTTGGAGGTTGAGCCAGATAAATTTAAATCATATCAGGCACTCCCTCGCCCCCTTTCGCTGCTTCCCAGGAGAGAAGGTCCTCTCCTGTCCTGTTCCATCTCAAGATTTTGGGGATTGGTGGGGAGGATTGTCATGAGCTGCTCTCTGTATTGTCTGTCTGCCGAGACGATGATAGCATTTGCAAAGTGCTTTGCTTGCTAACTTTTGGGCTTACTGTATGTGTTCAGAGAACTCTTTCTCCTAAAGACACACAGCACCCATTTAAAGCTGTAGCACTGAATTCTCAGCTTTTAAAACAACTTAGTAGGAGGAGAAGGTCTCTTTAAATATGTACACGTGGTCTGTAAGGACAGGAAATGGGAAATCTGAGCCGTTCCCTAGTAAAGGTAAAGGGCCCCTGACAGTTAAGTCCAGTCGTGAACGACTCTGGGGTTGTGGCGCTCATCTCGTTTACAGGCCGAGGGAGCCGGCATTTGTCTGCAGACAGTTTTTCCGGGTTATGTGGTCAGCATGACTGAGCCACTTCTGGCAAAACCAGAGAAACCACAGACACCAGAAGAAACCACAGAAACGCCATTTACCTTCCCGCTGGAGCGGTACCTATTTATCTACTTGCACTTTGGGGCGTGCTTTCGAACTGCTAGGTTGGCAGGAGCTGGGACCGAGCAACGGGAGCTCACACCATCACGGGGATTTGAACCGCCGACCTTCCGATCAGCAAGCCCAAGAGGCTCAGTGGTTTAGACCACAGTGCCATCCGCCTAAGCACCTGGCAATCCCTACGGCCAACCCAGTGTGAAAGGGGAAGACGCTTGGAGGAAGCCATTTCCTTCTGGAGAGGTTGGTGTTGATTGTGTCCTTCCTTAACCTTCTTAGGGAATCGTTTTTTAGCCTTTCACAGTGGCCTGGACCTTAACAGGTGTTAGATAAAGAGCCCCATAGCACTTTTGGAACACACACCAAAGAGTGTGTGCCTGTAAATCCTTCACAGGTAGCAAAAGGTGTGTGTCAAGAGGTTGTCTATAGATGCCCATTTTATCTAAATAGTAATCACCTTAAGGAAGTGTGAGCAGTTGCTCCTATAGGCAGGAGCTACCTCCTGACCCCACCTCTCAGCCTAGATTTCATACTCAGCTTGATGGGGCCAGTAGGCGAGTGTGGGCCTGCCTCTTTTCTTTTCATTGCTAGGCGTGGGTGTAAATTCATCCCTTGGTGTTGATCCAATGTTGGTGTTCATGGAGCAATCCCATACTTTTTGCAACACCTTCTTTGCAACACCTGGGACAAAGTGCCAATATGACCTGGTTCCATCACTTTTTTCTTCCCATGTCCGGAACAACAGTGGGCTCCTCTTGCCAGTAAGTCTTTGAGTTACGCATGGAAGCAACAGGCCATTTGTTGTTTTGACATGCGGAGTCCTGCGACAAAGGTTAAGAACCGCTCCCTTAGATTATACAATGCTAGAAGTCACCTTCTCTCTTTCTCCCTCCCTTCCGGTGCATTTATAGGCCTCGTTCACAAACAGGTGTGTTTTATGACATGGTGGGTCGGGGGAAGAATGAATCGGGAGTCAGTTTGGAAGAGTACAAATGGACAAGTCTAGACTGTGCCTGGCTCAAGGGCAGATGTGTTACTGTTTTTCACAGCGAGATCTGCATGCACAGGTCTAGGAAGGCCACTTGGCAGAACCATATATTTTTCATAAGATCCTTATGACAGCATCAGATCAGCAATGTTTGATAGAAGCTACTTTTTGGGTGTTATACAGGAAACACTCATTATTGTGCTGGATTGGTTCTAATTACACCCATTCATGACTGCTTTAGTCTTGTAGACCTTGTTATCTCTTTATCTCCCATTCTGAGTTTTGAAAGGATATAAAGCACTAAACTTGCTGCGAAAAGAAAACCCGTCCTGTTAATCCTTTTGGCTCAGGTTCACCACTTGTGATACACTGAATGTAATCTTTGTTGGCTTTTAATTAATTATTTATTTTATTGTGGGGGACTTTTCTTACTGGTCTTAATACGCTAAAGTGTGCCTGATTGGAGACATTCTTTTTAGAAAGTTTTCCAAAGCACAGTGAATTACCTGGAAGTAGCTGCCATTGAACTCACCAGGACTTACTCCTGAGCAGATATGCTTATGATTTCGTGCTCCATGAATGCTGGTTCAACATGCCAAAAATCTAGTGCACAACTCGGCTTGATTTGACTTTGATTGACTATGTAAATCATTCTCTAGCGATGGCTTAACAAACTTCACCAGGTGCAGAAAGTTTGGCAGCCAGGTTGCTCACTGGGGCAAGACAATTTGAGCGTATTATACCAATCTTGGCCCAACTGCACTGGCTGCCATTTATTTTCTGGGCCAATTCAAGGTTCTGGTTTTGACCTATAAAGCCTTAAACAGCACAGAACCGGAGGACCTCAAGGACTGCCACTCCCCATTTAAACCAACCCCAGTTTTCTGACTCAGTGGCCCTTCGTGTGACTCTTCCACGAGAGGTCCAGAGAGTGGCAACACATGAATGGGTCTTTTCTGTGGTGGCTCCGCATTTGTGGAATGCTCTCCCCAGGGAGGCTCTCCTCGCTCCTTCATTACATACCTTTAGGTGCTAGGCAAAAATATTCCTCTATAACCAGGCCTTGCGACATTTTTAATGTGTTTGTGGGAGGGGTTTGTTTTGTTTTGTTTATTATGTTTCTCATTTTGCATTTTTATGTTACGAACTGCCCTGTGATCTTTGGATTAATGGTGGTATACAACTTTAATAAATAAATAAAGGAAATTAATAAAAGGGAGCGCAGAAGCCTAAATCATTTTTGAAAGCGCCAAACCACGGTTTGGTGTTACATCTGAACTGAGAGACAAAGAAACTCTCTGCTGCCTCTAAATGTAAATCGTTTCTCATTATGTTTGCTCGTTCAGCCTTTGCCAACTTGGTGGTTTCCCGTTGTGATTGGACTGCAACTCCCATCATCCTTGACCATTGGTCATGCTGGCTGGGGGCTGATGGGAGTTGCAGTCCAATAATAACTAGAGGACACCAGGCTGGAAAAGCTGTTTTAGTGTCAAACGATGGTCTAAGGAGGCATGAACTTATTAGCAAAAACACCTCCTTTCATTTCCCCCTTCCCTAAAGGCACCTTCAACTATTGCACACCTGCACCATACTTAGTACACAAGGTAAACTTGATGCAGTTTTGTGACCGATCTTATCTCCCTGGCACATGCAATTGTACCATGTTATCTTCGTCATGTGCTATAATTTTCACATGGTGCCATTCCACATGTTGTCTCAGCCATGCACAAATATAACAAAGACTGTGACAAATACCTGCTTGCAAATGTTTGCAATGTACAGGTACACTTGCCAAATTTCCTGCAGCGGCTACATCATTTACCCCACCTGAGAACAATATGGGCAATACAGTTCTGTTATGTCCGGGGCATTTCAAGGGTTGGGGAGAAGTTGGCAGATGCAAATAGATAAAGGAAACAAGAAGACCAAATAAGCCCCATTTTGGAAAGATGTTCATGCACGTGTCATATTGGCAACACCAAAGTGTTTGTGTATGTAGACACACACACACACACACACACACACACACACACACACACACACACACACTGGTCCCCCTACCATATTCATTCCACTATGTTTGTGTTGCTTTTGCAGACTTAAGAATGAAAGTAGTCAGGGGGAGCTGTTCCACAACAAATGTAGCTGAAATTCACAGGATCTTTTGGAAGCAAAATCTTTTTTAAAAAAACAAACAAAACCACATACACAAAAAACCCCCTTCTGTTCCACTGCCTTTATTATTAAGATATTCATTCTATAAGAGGATGCTAAATAATTAAGCTTGCGAAGGGGGGGGCAATGTAAATAAATGCTGGAATATATTTAAATAATGAAGAACATCTTTAATTTGTCCATGCAAAATAATTGTGGGCCGATGGCAGGTTAAGCCTTTGAATTTATTAAGCCGTTCCCCCTCCTTTTCAAATGGAGCAAGGTTGCTGTGTGTTCTCCACTGTACAAAACCAAAGCCACTTTCCCGTCCTTTTCTTGTTGAGCACCTGGGCTGGTTATGCCGTGCGGTTGTTTTCGAGAAACCCCTTTGCAGGGTTGGGTTAGGGAGCAGGTTGCCCTGGACTATATTATGGTCCCACCACGGCTATATGCTGCAGTTTTTAACCTGTCACCGTTCACTTAAAAAGTGGAATAAATGCACAGTCTTTTTTATACATGCTTGTTCCCCCCTCCCATGTCTGTATATAAAATCAAAGGATATTCTGCTTATTTCTTTATGTTATTTATTATCCAAAAAGTTCCCTAAGTATCTTCTGTTCCAGTGTACAGTCAAAGTAGTATAAGTAATATCAACAGTGGAATAAAACTGTAAACTAATAATAATAGTAATAATAGTAGTAGTAATATTTATACCCTGCCCATTTGGCTGGGTTTCCCCACTAAACTTCCCTCACGCAGGGAAATTATTTCTCCATCTTTTGGGGGGGTGGGGGGAAATCATTGGCCACAATCCCAAGCTCCGTAAAGCTCCAAAACACAGAAACCGCTTTTATGAGAGCAAGGGCTGTCCTCTTTTACTCTGTTGGGTATACAGAATTCCTGGCCATTTTTGGGGGGGGGGGGAATGAGGCGTTTCTTGTGCTCAGGAAGTTCTGCACAGAAGTCCCTGGAACTAGACAACTACGTTCTGAGCTTTAGAAAATATTAAAATAAATACTGTGTAGGGAGAAAGAGTTACAGGACTCTGCTCAGAAGAATACATAGGATAATGGCGAATCCTGCCCTGCCATTGTATTGCAGCTGAAAACGTAACAAAATACCCTGGCCATTTAAATGTGGCTTCCAAAGGACTCTGTGTATTGACAGCAATCAGAATTCTCGGGCCATTGAAACTTCCCCTCTAATTGAACTGGGAAAGGTAAACCAGCTTCAACGCTCTGCGCGCTGTAATTGCAATAATTTAATTTAGCTATTTAACCTGTAATTCAGTGGTATTTATTAAAGAGCATAGGAGAAAATGAGGCCATTAGGAGCCAGAGATGAATACATTGAAATGAAAATGAACACTTCTAACTGCTAGTTGACCTTCGTTTTGTAGCAGTTTTTATTAGACTGGTCATGGTAATTACTGGGACGTGAATCATGGAGAAAAGTGAATAATTCTGTAATGAACATTTTTATTCATTATCTCACATTTTCAGGAAGCGGGGAAGTCTCCTGTAAGAGGACCGGCAGACGCTCTTCCCCCCTTTGTTTGTTTTTCGACAAATAATGGTTTGTGGACAATAGCCCAGTGCAAAACATCATTCCACCAGGCGAATTTGTGTCATGCTAAATTGATGGGCCAGTGGTGTTCAATATGCAGCATAGCGACTTTCATAGTACACTCAGGGAGACATAGCTGTTTGCAAATTGAACAGGAAAAGTACAGGCAAACAGAAGACAGGCTAGTTGCACAGATTCGGAGGCAGGATGTGCCATGTTTATTAAAACAGGGTTTTCACATTACAAGATTCAGGTACGTTAGGTACAGGAGGAGAATCGATCCTCGAAGGTCACTTGGAATCTTATGGAACAGTGCTTTACTTTCACTGTGGTCTCATCAGCTGGATAAAGTGAAATGTTTGTGGTAATTAATTTACAGGTAAGCACCCGCCTTTGCTCCCTGTGAGGAAATATTTGCTAGAATTGCCTTTGTTAATGCATCTTCAGTAAGCTGTGTGTGGCATGATATGGTGTCGTGACATTTCTCTGTGAATGCTTCCTACTTAGAGGACGAATTAACATAAGCTCGCTCTCCTTTCTTCGTGGAAGTAACGGCGAGGCAATAATATACGTGTGCGGGAGAATAACGTTAAAAACAAAACAAAAGCAACCCTAAAACAAGGTGGGATGGTGAAGCTTTCAAGTGAAATTAAGTTAAACAAGAATTTTAAAAAATCAAACAAACCTAAGGTCATCTGTGGAACAGTTAAGAAATTCTTAAGGGAACTCTGTTGATCTGTGGAACTCATTGTTGCAGGATACTGTGAAGCTTAAGAACGGATATTTTTCTCTAAAAGAAACAACAGTGACACAGAGCAACCTTTTATATTAAGTTAGGAGGAAATGAATTGCAACTAAATCACGTTGCTATATTTTCCATGGAACATACGAATAATAATAGCTGGGGTGGGGGAATGAACTAGTTGTGCTTATCTCCAGAATTTAAATGTTGGTCGTTTTTCAAATTTTGTACACTGCCCCGGAAGCATTTCATTCCCCACTTGTCCTAACATCCTACCATAATGCGGTCGCTACTCCATGGTTGAGACCACAGGAGCCTAAAGAGATGTATTCTCTGTAGTTCCCACTATGAAACTACTTCCCTTTAATGAATCTCCAGTGAGCAGGTATTGTCAGACCTCTCTATCGGTGCTGGTTTGGAAGAATGCCGATAGCTTCATATTTCAGTGTGATTTAATTTATTTTGTAATGATTTAATGGCTTGCCGTCTACTTATAGCCAGCCCAGGCCTTTGGGATGGGTCAAGCTGCATACATTTAAGAGCAACTGTTGAAAAGCTATAAATTGCCAAATACATAAAATAAATTTGAATGAATAAAATAAAATGCAATACTGGAAATGAGCCACTTTTACTAGCCTCCCTGACAAGCTGCAATTGAGATGAGAAATCTTCCCCTGCTTGCTATTTTAAAAGTTGATAAGCTTTTTAAAGTCCCCCAGGCATGTCTCCCTCACCTGTGGGCATGATAATCCTAACTAATATTAGGAAAGTGCCCCAAGGAATATCCATGTTAATTACATACAATTATGGTTATTGTATAATACAGGCGTATAAGCATGAATTGCTGGAGATGTGATTCAGTTCTTAGCCTGAACATCTTTTGGAAGCCGTGTAAAAGCTACCTATTTGGATTGGCTTTTTGGTATGGGGATTTAAATGTGGGAAAGGATGCATCCATTTCAACGAATTTCATTACATTTTATTCTGTTCCACTGGAGGGCAGAGTGTTGTTTAGTTTTGACTGTTGTTACCTGCCTTCAGGACTGGGGTGGGCTGCAAATCTAAAATAAAGAAATAAATGTACCAGTTCTGATCCAGAAATAATCCTGTATCTGTTGCAAGTCTTACATAGGTACACTGCAGGCTTGCAATTCAGAACTGAAAAAGCCAAGCAGATGTTTATTTCTGAAAGCGCATTGAATGATTTAGCCTTTGACATTCCAATTTGGAGAGTGATTAGAATGAACTCTTCAGATTACCAATTTGCCCTTCTGGTCTATCTGCCTTGACTCTCATCTAGCTCAGCAGCAAGTTTTTTGTTTAAGTTTTTAGTGATCATTCCCTTCCTCACCCAACCACAGCAAAAGTCTGTACCACGCAAAAAGCAAAACTGATAAAACTGGTTCTAGAACCTGCGTATCTGCATTTATTTCAAATAAGATTTATCTACACTTTTTTTTAAAAAAAGGGCACAGCTTTATTCTGGGCTGCAGCTTTAGCAGCTGTAGTACAAAATAGTGGGTATGCCCTACAGGTAAAGTTCATTTCTTGTATTGGCAAATAAGTTTGCAGTGCCTTACTTGCCGCAAAAAGTTTACTCGCTTGGGAAACAACTTCCTGGCTTCTGGTTTAGGATGACGTGTGTAAAAGTCTGTTGGTAGCCTTGCCTCCAGATGTGACTGAATCACAACTCCCATCATGCCTGGCCATTGGCGATGCTAGCTGGACCTGATGGGAGGTGGAATCCAGGAACTTTTGGAGAGCCACAGGTTTTCACACCCTTGGTCTAAGTCACCTGTTTTGCCCAGATGATGCAGCTCTATAGAGAAGGTATCAGGACTTGGCAGAAGAGAATTTGCTAATATTTTCATACAGGGGAAAGTAGCACATTACTCTTTCTTTGATAGTTGTTAGACTGGGTGAGGCAGCTACCCCGGGCAGCTGATTTCTGCTTTCATGAAAGAGCAGTAAAAGTGCTCTTGGGATTTTCTGTCCAGGCTGGTGCGAAAATAATTTTGACAGTTTTGGGTACTGTGCACCTTTACTCAGGGGTGGGCAGCAGGGCATATTCAATTCTGCCTCAGGCGACAAAATTTCTTGTGCTGGTGTGTTGGTGTAAACCAGGGGTCAGCAACCTTTTGCAGCCATGGGCTGGTCCACCGTCCCTCAGACCATGTGGTAGGACGGACGATATTTTGAAAAAAATAATGAACAAATTCCTGTGTCCCACAAATAACCCAGAGATGCTTTTTAAATAAAAGGACACATCCCAGACCGTCCATGGGCCGGATTTAGAAGGCGATTCGGCTGCATCTGGCCCCCAGGCCTTAGGTTGCCTACCTCTGGTGTAAACTAATAAAATTATTGGCCTGCAAAGGTTGCTGAAGGCCTCTTTGCAAATGCAGTTTGGTTCTGGCTGCACTGCAGAAATTAGGCCTGTCTCCTCTGCTCTGCCACTATTTAATAGTGGAACGCAACATGTAGATGGATCTCCTTTCTCCTTTACTGCTACCCAGCAGTGACATCCAAGCATCATAATGTACCATCGCAGGAGCTATGCATAGCTCATCTCCTATAAATCTTAGCATGATCTTCTTGCTAACCAGATACAGTGGTGCCCCGCAAGACGAATGCCTCGCAAGACGAAAAACCCGCTAGACTAAAGGGTTTTCCGTTTTTGAGCTGCTTTGCAAGACGATTTTCTCTATGGGCTTGCTTTGCAAGATGAAAACGTCTTGCGAGTGTTCCGATCCCCCCCCGCTTTCCCCCCTTTTTCTAAGCCGCTAATAGCCTTTTAGCCGCTAATCCGCTAATCCTTTAATAGCCGCTAAGCCTTTAATAGCGCTAATCCGCTAATAGGGTTGCTTCGCAAGACGAAAAAACCGCTAGACGAAGAGACTCACGGAACGGATTAATTTCGTCTTGCGAGGCACCACTGTACGGCTTCTGTAAGTACAGTTGGCAGGCTAGTTGATGGGTAGCAATTGAGTTGAAACTTGGGGGGGGGGGGGATGAAATCAAAGTACTAGGTTTACAATATCAGCTTTGTCCCTGGCATTGCTTGGAAATTCTAAGAAACCAAGAAATCAGTGCAGTTTCTAAAAGTTCAGCCTGCTCTCTTCATTCAAAGGGGTACCCAGTTGTGTCCAAACCTGGACAAAAACCTCCTCATTGATCTCCTGAACCACCATGCCAGATTTGGTTAGGATATCTTAAGAGGTGGCCAGATGCATAGACCAACAGCTTTCCAAATTGTATAGCAGAAGAAAGGGAGACAATGCTTGAGATGTAGAACAGGCCAGATATAAGTAAGGGAATGTATGTTTATTCTCCTGTTCCTATGGTTAGCTGAAACTGTCTTTCTGGGAGCATCTGTTGTGTACCAGGTTAGAATATGACATGTGCCTAGAGAGAAATTATTGGTGTTCAACCAAAAACTGAGAAACTTAGACCCAGGTCAGGCAACTATAACTTCAGATGCATGTATTCATCATGGGGGACTGAAGTGGTGGTAGCATGGGCGGTGGGGGTAGCCAGACAAGAAGTGCAATTAGATATACACCAGTATCTTGTTACCTCTGAAGGAGAAGACCAGAGAGGAATCTGTATGTAAAAGCTAAACTAGAAAGTTGGTAAACAAAGGGCTAAGTTCATTGGATGTCTAGGAGGGGAGACTCCATAGTTATCCAGCTATTATGAATCAGGGGAGGACTTTGGGCTACTGAAATAGGACTAGCTGTTTTAAGAAATGGTTTGGTAGATTATGCCGTTGTACGGTACACACAGGAGGGGACATGCAGAAGGTGTCCCTGACATTATTAGTGATTCTGGAGTTCTAACTCTTGGAGCCAGGAGTGGTGGTGGTGGTGAAATCTAATGGATAGAATTTGAGCATGTCTCCATGTGTGTGGAGAGAGGCAGGAACTGGAGGCAGGATATGAAGGAAGTGAGAAGTGGAGTTTGTTACCGATAAGCCAGTTGGGTGATGCTTCTACTCTGACAATGGATACCAACTTGCTGCATATAACAGGCGAACTCATGCACGGATAGAGTGTAATTTGCAAACAGGTAGGATCTGTTTACTGCCAGAATTTGGTAGGGTGGGGGGAAGGATTACAACTCATAAGTGAAGCACAGGTGTATCTGAAAACAGATGTAAGCCTCTCTGGTTGAATCCTGCTCACCTAAATGATTAGCGGCAAAGCGATCATGTGCTGGAACTTTGAAACCCTTCTTCTGTCTGGTTGCTTGGTTACAGTTTCACTTGTCATGTATTCCATTAGGAAAAGGGGGGGGGGGCTGAGGAGAAGATTGGATGTGCTGTTGAAAATGCAATGAGCCTATTCGATCATATCTAATTCCCATTCATATTACTGTGGACAACGCTACTGTCCAGCTGCCCTCTTGCATGCCTCAGATTTATATATATTTGGGACGTGAGTGAAGGTGGGGGGGGGGGGGACCGAGCCAGAATTTTCCTCCCAGCCTCCTCCATCATTTATAATCTTCTAGTTTTTAATTGTTTTCCTGCTTCTTGTGAGATGTTTATCTGGGAGGACTTGCAGGAAACAGCACCGGCATAAGACATGGTAACTAGCAATCGCATGCTACTTTGGCAGATGCATTTTTTTAGAATGGGGGAGGGGGGGGAGAGAGAGACATACTCACAAAAATATCCAAGTGATGACAAATACCTTGCCATTATATCAGGTTGCAATGCATAAATAAGCCCATTGCTGGTGACTGTGATTATATTCCTGTAGCCTTACCTCACATTTTTCACAGTTATGTTGCAAGACCATTAGTTGCTTTCTCCACCCCCCCCCCCGCACCCACCCCTTGGCTGCTAGTCTTTTCATTTACTGATGGCTTCTGGGACTTAACTCAACAGAAATGGGGGGTGGGGTGGGTCAGAAAAAAGCATGCCCCCCCCAAAAAAGTGAAGATACTTCTTCAGTTCCTTCCCTGAATTGTCTGGATGCAGGCCCATTGTGGTTTTATTCCACCTGCAGTTGGGCACCTTTGAAAAGTTTGTGTGCTAACTCTGTGATGGTTTCTCTTGATTTAACTATATGTAGTCACAGATGCCTCCGTCTGAAGCTGGAGAGAGGCTCTGTAACTTTCCTGTCGTGCTTCAAGTGGAAATAATCCCATCTCATCCCATTTATATTCCTGCAGGTGAGAAGATATTTGAAAGGGAGGAGCTAGTCGTCCCCCCCCCCCAGGACATTGCTTTGGTCATTGATGTTTGGACATTGATGTTTTGGTCGTCATTGTCCTTTGCCCCACCTGCCAGTCGTCGTTTTAATTTTTCAGATATTCTAAGTGCTTGAGCAAATGAAAGTTTTCAAAACAGAACTACGTTGTAGTTCTGCAATCACAAACAGAGCACACGGGAGCACAGCAGAAGCTTTGGGGGTGGGAAGAGTGGGCACAACACAGAGTTTGCTCACATCTGTTTAGTGCTGGGGGGGCAGGCCGCCTATATTTTTGCTTATGAGGCAACAGCTACAGACAAGGATAAGATTGGACCGCATAGATTTATAGAAGTTGTAGGTTTTTACAAGCAACCCTTTGAGGCAGCTCACTTATTTCCATAGGGCGGGTTTTCCCAAACTTGGGTCTCCAGCTGATTTTGTACTACAATTTCCATCATCCCTGACCATCAGTTCTACTAACTAGGGATGATGGGAGTTGTAGCCCCAAAACAGCTTGAGACCCAGGTATGGGAAACTCTGCTTTAGGGGATTAAGGTCGTGATTCTCACGAGACCAAAGTAACCCCATCTTGCCATTAGACCCCTTGATTCTAGCTTTGAATTTCTTGGAGTAATCCCATTTTATATAATGCATCCATTACCCTTGCAGAAAAAACTCATCTTGCGGTATGATGGTATAAGCTAATACTACATTGCCAAAGTGTAGTTGGAATAATGATAACGATAATAATTGCTAGAATTTCAGTTTTTCAAAAATACTTGGGTGGGGTGGGGGGAAATCAATCCAAAATGTTTACAGACCATGCAGGTGTTAGGTGTTCAGTTTTAAATGACATGCACTAACCTTTCTGTCAGGGTTTTGCTTTTTATTGACACAAAAATTCAAATCTTTGAATCTGTATTATGTCATCACAATTTGAGTATGTAACGTAACACTGAACTAAACTGTATATCCGTGGCACTTTGGTCTGTACCAGTAGAACAATTTTTAAGAGTGAACTAGAGTTACGGTAACCAGTTCTCGTTTATGATAGGGTTGCCATATTTCAAAAAGTGAAAATCTGGACAGAAAAGTTGTTAAGCAAAAACAACACTGCCTATATGGGTGCCATACATCTGGATTTTTCTGGACATTTTGCTGATTTCTGCCTGGGCACCACTTCCGGCTGCTGTATTCCAGATATGTCCCGGAAATTCTGGACTTAATAGCAACCCTATAACAGATTGAATAGGAGATATGTCAGTACATCCCTAATTTTTGCTTTGAGTGATTGGCTTGGGCTGAGTTATCACCTCTTGGGTTTGTTTTTTTACCTGCCAAGCCTAGCCACTTCTTATTTTTGAAATGTATAATTTTTATTTATTTTTAAACCACAGCCCCTTAAATTTAAGCGTGTTGATGCTTTTAGAGAAAAACACAGCTACTTCTCTATTATTGCTTCATTCTCAGATGCAACATCTTGTTCTTATCAGAGGGAGGGAGGACCATATAGACTTCAGCAAGGTGCAATATTTTTTGCATAGGGAAAAAAAGTATATTTTTACTGGCCTCCACCTTTGCCTCTGTTGGGTAGAGCACCCTTCCACATGAATTCCCACTGAAACCAGCCTGAGGACATGTCATAGATTCAGTCCTTGAGTGGGTGATTTAATTCCAAGAATTCTGATCTGGCCCTTAGTAAGAAGTTATGATTTGGCTGTATAACCCTTGCTAGCTTTGTTAAGAGGAAATGTATGAAACCCTTCTGTAGAACCAGCCCTCCAGATCTACCCCTTCTGCTGACAATCGTATCAGTCCTTCAAGTCCTTTGGACCCAATCTAATATAAATAGAATTTTCACCATGCAAATCGTATTACCTAAACTGCCAATGAAACTAATGGGATTTGGAGTGGGTGGAAGAGAAAAAAAATACTCTGCAATGCGATGCACAGTTTGGAATATAAAATTAAAGGAAACGAACCACTACAGCATGTGCTCAGTTGTTGTGATTAGTGTTGTCATCTGGCCCGTTTTTAAACCAGCCTGACCACTTTTTTTTCTTTAAAAAAGCTTAGCTGCTGTGCTAAGCAGTGGGCCATTATATGCTTGCATACATTTGCATGAATTAACGTATGAAGGTGAACTGCTGGGCAGTTTTGGTTTCCCTGGAGAGAAGTGACAGACCAACTTGGGCCCTACCAGCAATTCTGCCATACCAAGTGTCTTTTCAGATCCCATTTTTTCTCAGTGGGGTAAGAGGGCAAAGAAGCAATGTTCTTCACATGAGCCGATCTCCAACGCATCAGCAAGAGTTGTCCATTCAAAATGCATTTAAACATGGGGTGGATGGAAGGAAGAGAACTACCTCCCACATCCCCCAAGATTCCATTTCGGGGCAGACTTATTGTAGAATTCCCACCACACACACAATAGGAAACCTCTTTGCCACAGAGGGCTAGCAGAAAGTATTAGGGACACGGGACGCAGTAGGATGCGCTTTGATACCGTATTTGCTCAAGTGCAGTGCACACCTTTTTCATCCAAATTCACCAGCAAATTTCATTACATTCGCCAGCAAATACTTTTTTGGTTTCAAGGTTTTGAAAATGGAGGTGCGCATTAGATTCGACAGCGCATTAGATTCGTGTAAGTACGGTAATTGCTAGATCCAAAATGGCCAAACCTATTTATATAAAACATGGGTTTTAAGAGATGTAAATAAAAGAGGAGCTCCAGGCTGCCAACCTGTGTGGCATGCCTGGGCCTGAGGACATTGGAGGCAGATGGATTTTGAACTTGAACTCTGGGAAAAGCAAGGCTAGTGAGCGATCTTTTAGCTGTTATCAGTGCTAAAAAAAATGGTTGCTGTACAGGGCATGAGAAAAAGGCCGAAGAGCCCATTCGCAAGACTACATTGTGTGACAATAGACAGGCAGAACGAATCCTTTACAGAAGCTGCCTGCATGGCAAACCATTCAATGAGTGCACCTCTACAGAGCCAGTGTGGTTTCTTCCTGCTGCCCTGTTCATCTGACTGGGTTGTCCCAGCCACTGGGCAGCTTCCAACATACATAAAACATAATAAAACATTAAACATAACAAATTTCCCTGTACAGGGCTGCCTTCAGATTTCTTCATCTCCTAGGCTTGAGAGTTACCGTATTTTTTGCACCATAACACTCACTTTTTTCCTCCTAAAAAGTAAGGGGAAATGTCTGTGCGTGTTATGGAGGGAATGCCTACGGGTGGCATGCCTACGGATTTTCCTCCTCTAAAAACTACGTGCGTGTTATGGTCGGGTGCGTGTTATAGAGCGAAAAATACGGTACATAACTCTATATCCCCCAACATTTCTCCCAGTGAAAATAGGGACATCGTAAGGAAAAGCGGACATTCCGGGATAAAATCAGAAACCAAGAAGATATCTGTAAATCCAGGATAGTCCCTGGAAAACAGGGATCTTTGGAGAGTTGTGGGACACAAGCCATTTCATATCCTACCAGTGGGAAAGCCATATCATATTTATGGTTGCCACTTGTATGGTTGCCTGAATCAAAATAAAACTTGCATCGTTTTACTGGGAATGCTGCCTCTGAGTGGATGGGCCAGGGTAGGATTATTGCTTGAATCGTTTATTAACCACTTTTACATTTTGATGACAATTTGCCATTTAGCCCTACAGTGAAAGGAGAATGAATAATTCTTTTCCAGTTTTTTTTTTTTAAAAGAACACTTCAGAAAAAGCGAACGGAGGAAAGAACAGGAGGTCACAAAAGAAACAACTGAAATCTGTTGTTCACGTGTAGGGTTTTGTGGAGCTGATGATTATTCTTCCCAAAGAAAATAATGTCCTTTTTATTTGCTTTTAACATTTTGCCCTTGGCATCTGTTCCATCCATTGTGGACTAACCTAGACTGTGTTCTGACAATGGGTTAAAGTGAGCACTTATTGAAAAGTGTTCTGTACTTAATTACTTTTCCTTCTTCTGGAAGCTTTTCTCCCTTTTTTTCATAATCACATGTTAATTGTGTATTAGCAGGGCCTTCTTGATTAGTTGAAAACATAATGAAACCTTTGTAAACAAGAGGAGAGAGAGAGAGAAGTAGATATAATAAAAACGCAAACATAAGAGGCGGGAAGGGAGAATGGCTCTGATGGGGAGCTTTCTATCAGTAATGTTGGGGCTTAGGGGAAAATAAACTACATGCTACAAGAAACACAACATTGCCGCTGAAAGCAGAAGTCCTGGGTCGGGATCAGCCCTGGACAGCACCTATTTATTATTTCCTTGTTTGTTTAAGAAGCTTAAACCTCTTTAAATTATCTAGGCAGCTTGCACCATTTTTTTATATAAAGAGAGTTAATAACGGTATTAAAACATCATAAAAGATGCAGGAAATAAAAACAGCTAATAGCAGCAGTTGAGACAGCGAGGAAGCAACCCCAAGTCCTAGCTGGGGAGCAGGAGGGCTGAAAGTAGCTGCAGAGTCACTATTGTACCTGAAGCCCCATCACTCATGTCACCCAGGGCAGGGGGAATTGCTATCTCCCGTCCCCACAGAATTTTTGTTGAGTCGGTTCTAGGTTGGTGCAGCAGAGAGGCCCAGGTCAGACCCCTCTCAAAAGATGATTGGCCTCGCCTGGCCCCATTTTAGACATTAACACCACTGGTGGTACAACAGCCTACATTGTCCATGGGCATAACAGGGGCCATTCTCCTGCATAGCCAGACACAAAGTAGAAGCTCGAAGTCACTCCACCAGCACAGAACAGGGGATAGGGCTGCTCTGTCAAAACGGAAGAAGAAACCTTAAGCAGCAGTTAGCATGGCACCTAAAATTCATCAGGCTAGGTGCCATGTAGAAAATGGCAGGGCCATTTCAGGGTGATGATTTCAAGTCGCACACGGGTTACACGTTATGCCATGTGTTTTCCTCTCCCACCCTGTACCCGGGGTAGTAAATATATACTAAGGAGTGATGTCATGACATAGAGTAGTAAGATTTATTATTTTTGTTAATTACATGCACTGTAAAAACACACACAAAATAAACAGATCTTAAAACTGTATACTTTCATAGATGGATCAGTGCAAAAAGGGGGGAATAAATGAGAGATAAGCAAATTCAGATACCAATTCATATACAAATTATGCTGAGATGCTATGGATTAGAAGGAAGGAAGTTAGCACTTGTACTCCTTATAATATGTAGCCTCGACCCTGATGTCATGGTCATTCCCATGGTGCAAATGGAAATGACTTGTTTTGTAGTGTTTAGATAGATAGATAGATAGATAGATAGATAGATAGATAGATAGATAGATAGATAGATAGATATAACCAGCAGTGCAGATTTTCCAGCAGCATTATAGCTGATATAGCAAGGTGGAATAGAATGGAGGGAGATGTGATCTAGCAGTTGCTGCCACCTTCTAAAGAGTTCATTTTCTCCCTGACATTCCCTCAGCTCTGTGAGGCACATGGCAGTAGCTAGAGCCAGGGCCTTTTCTGTAGTGGCACCCATTCTTATTAATTATTTATTTCATAAAATGTATATACTGCTTGATTGTAGGGGGGGAAACTCAAAGCGGTTTACAAAAAAGGATTTAAAAAATGTTTTAAAATGTTTAACCATAATTTAGAACATGCGGAAAGTTAAAGCCACAATAAAATAGACTAAAACAAATTAAAACTCACACAGTCTTTCCAAGTGAGCTACGTTTTTATAAGAATGCCTTTGGCTCAGTATCTCTTTGTGTTCTGGTGGCTACTTGGTTGCTATGAACTTGTTTTCGGGGGATTGTATGTGATTTTTTTTTCAACGTTATGATTTGGTTTGGAATTACGGACACTCTGCTATCTTATTGTTGCCGTCATTTTAATTTGTGAATACATTTTGAAAATTAGGTGAAATGTGAGGGGGTTTTATTTTCAGAAACGTGTTAATTAAATAAAGGAAATTGTTATCAGCTTGGAAATGTTGCAGGCAAACACCAAATGACTGGAACTTGTGAATCTCACTGTAGGGGAAGATGCACAGGTCACCCCTTTGGACATTATACCTGAAACATAAATTGGTATCACTTGGATATCGACTGTCCTGGCTTCCTCGTAATTGTCAAAACCTTGAATGCCCGGCTGGTATGGGAGAGTGTAGGTGTCTTTAGACTTCCAGTAGTGAAAGTCTCCTTCACTTCAACTCAGTATCTCAGTTCATGATTTAAAATGCCCTCACCTACCCTCCCTTAACTTCACCTTCCAGATATATTGTGGCTAGATGGCTCTCAACCTGCAGGGAAGTCTTTCTGCATGTTTGCCCAAAAGTTGTAGGTGCTATTTGTGATTTATGACCTTGGAGTCTGTCTAGTTTAACCTGCCTGTTCAGTGCAATGCAGGTGAAATTTCAGCATCCCTGAGAGATGGGGGCACCCACCCACTGTTTTGGACATTTCCGGCGAAGAAAATCCCACTGGCTCCCAAAGCCGTCTTTTCCACTGTCAAATAGCTCTTCCCTTTTAGGGAATTTCTCCTGATGTTTAGGCGAAACCTGCTTCCTTGCGATTTCCTCCCATTGGTTGTAGTCCTGCCCCCAAGAACAACAGAGAGCAGAGATAATTTTGGGGGGCAGAAATCAGGACAGCTGAAAAATCTTCCGTCACTACTCCTCTGTGAAAGTGTTACAATCTGTGGACTGTAGTATACTGCAATTTAGCTTTTGTTTCCCAGATACTTTGAGATTCATGGATTTTCCTACATATGTTTATATTTCTGTACATCTAACAATGCTCTCCCCCCCCCGACTTTTTCTGTTGAGTCTGAACAAGATGCATCTTTCAGTTGCTATATTTCAGCCATGAGTATTATCCCACCAATTTCAGTGATACGTATCAGATCACATTTACCTCCCTCCATTATTGCGTTTAACAGTATTCATAAACTGCCTACCTAAAACAAACCTCCAAACATTTTATGTAAGATCAACAGACGTTAGAAACAAGTAGACCTAATAAAATCAACAGTTTAAGAACCGATATACATAATAAATTGCTTGCTTTGTATACAAAAAGAAGCTTTAGCTGGTTTTGAAAACAGTAAATTGAAGGCGTCTTGTTAATATTAATTAATAAGACTTAGCATTCACCCTGTTGTTGTTGTTGTTGTTGTTGTTGTTGTTGTTGTTGTTGTTGTTGTTGTTATATTTATATCCTGCCTTTTCCCCTGGTAGGAACTCAAGGCAGCTTCACAGCTAAAACATTGGGAATAAATCATGAAAGAAGAACTAAACATTAATAGCATTAAAACTCTCTCTCTCTCTCCACACACACACACACACGTCACACCAATCTCGAAGCAGGGTGGGATTTCAGGGGTAACACCTGCTTTACCCAGAGATCATGCTTCGTTTCGGAAAAGTGCCACAGCGGAGTCTATGGCGTATTTGATATACGGTTAAAACCTGAGCCTATGGTGGAGGGGGTCTAAATTCTCTAGGGAGGGAGTTCCAGAGTCTGGGAGCAAGCCACCCTAGAAGCCCTCTGTTCGTTTCCCATACTTCATGTGTTAGCATATTAGAATATTGCGATAGGGAACCCTGATCAGCTCAGGGTTCCTGTTAGTGAGGAATGGTCCTATATGTCTTAAAAAGCTAACACTGTATGCAGACACTATATATTTGCTCCTAGGGCCCTTCTCACTTGGCTGAAGGCTTCCAAGGGGTTGGGTCATGGGTGGGTAGGTGCCAGGGCATGGCCACCAGGCATGACCCGCTTCCCACCCACATTCATGGAGTATCAAGGTGCTTGTCGCCAACATCTCCAAATACCGAGATTAATCATGGTGCCTTTGCTTTTAGCTTCCCTTTCTAACATTACTCATCTGCTCTGCCTTTCCTACTGGGTGGCAGCCAGTGATGCAGAATGACATCGCAACTTGAATATGTATTATTAGATGTTAAAGAAGGGGAAGCTGGGAGACGGCAGCATTGGCTCCTTTTGAGCTTCTACATGGTAAGATAGATGATAGATGAGAGAGAGAAAGAGAGATAAGGAAGACTTGCACTGTGCTTTTATATATTATGGAAGCCAGCCAGATGGACAGGGTACAAAATAATAATAATAATAATAATAATAATAATAATGATGCTAACTGGTACCTAGCATCTTCAGTTCGAGTGACTCAGCAGAATCAGAGTGTTTGATGCACATCTCTCTTCTCTCCTCCTTTAAAAGAAGAGGAAAAGTTATTGTCTTAAGAGTTTTATTTTTAATTAACTAAAGAAATAAATTTTACAATCCACGCTTCCGTTAAATATATATCCAGGCGACTTACAAAAATAAAATAAACATCCATGAAAAAGAATTAAAAGCTCCATTAAAGCACCACCAGGATGCTGGCTGGTTAGAAAGGCAACAGAGCTCTGTGTGATAAAGCAGGCCTCTCCCAGCTGTGCCTTTCTTCTGCTGCTGTAGAGAGACGATGCTCAGAGAGATTTCGTGCTCTTGCGTCTCTCTCCCTGTGTGTTATTAGCAAACGGGCGGCTGGGACACTTAAAAATGGGAGAGCTACTGTATGGAAGAGCAATATCCACTGTAAGCACTCCAAGGGAAGCCTGCCAAGGCAGCATGTGAACAGCAGCCAAACAAAACACAGGCGCCTTTCCAGTGAAAACCAGCACACTTCTGCAAATAGAGGAAAAATTGACTTTCTGATTTGGAGTGTTTCTACAACTCAGAAGCAGTGCTACAGGAATTGTTCTAAAAATAATTTCAGGCAGTGCATTCTTTGAGGGTTTGAGATGCTTGCTGCTCTTTCATCATGCTTTCCTTGCAGTGATTAACTACAGTAATAACGAAGTGAAATTTGCAGAGGTTTTTTAAAAATTATTATTTATAAAAAGAAACCCCGTTTCCCCAGCTCCCGTGGTGGGGCAATTTTTAAAATGCCTCTGTGAAAAAGTAAAAGGAGTGAGTCTCTCTCCCCTTTTGCTGGAAGTGTATTTGTGTCTGAAGTCTATTTTGTATGCATGCTTGCATAATTCACAGTTATTATTTGTTGCTATTAATACGGTGCTTGCCAGTATGCACGACAAGGAACAGAGTTAGACAGGCAAAAAATACAGTGGTGCCTCGCAAGACGAAAATAATCCGTTCCGCGATTCTCTTCGTCTAGCAGTTTTTTCGTCTTGCGAAGCAACCCTATTAGCGGATTAGCGCTATTAGCGGTTTAGCGGCTATTAAAGGCTTAGCGGATTAGCAGCTAAAAGGCTATTAGCGGCTTAGTGGCTTAGAAAAAGGGAAAAAAGCGAAAAAAATCGCAAGACTCGCAAGACGTTTTCGTCTTGCGAAGCAAGCCCATAGGGAAATTCGTCTTGCGAAGCGCATTGAAAAACGGAAAACCTTTTCGTCTAGCGGGTTTTTCGTTTTGCAAGGCATTCGTCTTGCAGGGCAACACTGTAAATAAATTGATAGGTCCCTGCTCTCAAGGACATTACAATCAACAAAAGACAGCGTAACAAAAATGCAGTGTGGCGCAGTTATAGTTAAAGCTTGTTTTTATTTAGGAATGAGTTTGGTTAAAGCTGGGAGTGAGAATTAAGGGGATAACCCAAAAGCCATGGAATGTGGGGTTTTGATCCTGCATATATTGAAGGCAGGTGTTTCATACACTGAGACAGCAGTGGGATATATTAAAAAGCATTCCCCATATTTTGGTATCTACCATATTTGGTATCCCCATATTTTGGTATCGACAACCATAATTTGAAGCATGAACATAATCGTTCTTAAATGTCCCTGGAACTGCCAAGCAGGGCTGGGAAATATCCTTAAGAGCCAGTCAGTGTTGCTAATATTTAGCTAGACTGCCCAATGATCTGACTCATTATAAGCCACTTTCCTATCTGGTTTGAGACCCATTGAAACCTGTGGGGCTTTAGTCTTGCAGGACAACTGTAGGCAGGATGTCAGCTTGGCTGTTTTTGCATTCTACACTGTTCTTTCACCTCTGCCTGGGAATCTTCCTTTGCAGGATTCAGAGTCTTACAAGAGGCACGTTAACTATAAGACGCAACTGTAGGCTTCTGACTCTCAGATCATTTCCATAATGATGGAGAATGTCTGGGATTCCACTTTTTTCCTCCCTAATACCCAGCATAAATAATATGTGTTGTTGTTGTTTTTTTAAATGCTCTTTTGCTAGTTTCAGCCATAATTCACATGAGGAAGGCTTAATAAGAGGGGCTTAGGAGCGCTGTCCGTTTATCTAAAATGGAGGAAAAGAAAGAGGGATGCTGAGAGTATTATTTTTCCCCTCTGAATATAATAGTGTGGTTGGAGAAGGCAACGAAATCCCCTGAAGCCTAATTTCAACAGATCTCTTTCTCTCTCTTTTTTCTGCATTTCAGTCAGCATGTTTACTGAGTTTAAATATAAGTATTTAGCAGAAAGGCCTAGGGGAAGAACTAAACGTTATGGCGGCAGACCCGTCAAAGTTGCCTTAAATGCCTGTGAATTTGGGGGCGGGGGGGGGTGAGGGCAAATTCAGGCAGGAATATGGGAAGAGGAATCTCCCCTCTTCCTCATTTGTTTGCTCCCCTCCACAGCTCCTGCCCCCAGGTGCTTTGCTTCTGCCACTGAGCTCATTTCCAGTCTCACAGCAAAGAGCTGCTGGGTTAAGGGAGCACAGGGCCTTCTCTGTGGTAGCCCAAATACCCTTTGCAGGGAGATTCATATGGCCTGCTTTAGGAAAACACTAAAGACTTTTTTATGTGTGGGGTTTTCATTTTTAAAACTCCTTTACGTTGCTGGTTTAATATGGTTAATTATTTTTTTAAATGTTTTTTTTGAAAGTTTGGGATTTTAATATTGTATTTTATTGATTTGTTGTAACCTGCCTTGGGAAAGCATGCCCCAAAAGGTAGGCAAGAAATATAACGATAATAATCACCACCACCATTCTAAACAGAGGAAAATATTCAGTACTTCTCCCACACTTGCTGCTCTTCTGCTTGAAATATTCCCCACAGATGAGGTGCCACAACTGAGAAGGCCCTGTAGTTATTAAAAATAATAAAATCTACAGGGGTCAAATGTCAGCACAGTTTTACTTTAGTGTCGTGTAGAATTTGTTCCTAAAGTACTCAAATTGTCAAAATTTTAAAACGGGAAAAAGGTAAAGCACCCCTGACAATTAAGTCCAGCTGCAGACGACTCTGGGGTTGCGGCGCTCATCTCCCTTTACAGGTGGAGGGAGCTGGCGTTTGTCCGCAGACAGTTTTTCCAGGTCATGTGGCCAGCATAGAATCATAGAATCATAGAGTTGGAAGAGACCACAAGGGCCATCGAGTCCAACCCCCTGCCAAGCAGGAAACACCATCAGAGCACTCCTGACATATGGTTGTCAAGCCTCTGCTTAAAGACCTCCAAAGTAGGAGACTCCACCACACTCCTTGGCAGCAAATTCCACTGTCGAACAGTTCTTACTGTCAGGAAGTTCTTCCTAATGTTTAGGTGGAATCTTCTTTCTTGTAGTTTGGATCCATTGCTCCGTGTCCGCTTCTCTGGAGCAGCAGAAAACAACCTTTCTCCCTCCTCTATGTGACATCCTTTTATATATTTGAACATGGCTATCATATCACCCCGTAACCTCCTCTTCTCCAGGCTAAACATGCCCAGCTCCCTTAGCCGTTCCTCATAATGCCCTAAGCCGCTTCTGGCGCAATGGAACACCAAAACCAAAGCAGCGCATGGAAATGCCATTTACCTTCCTGCTGCAGTGGTACCTATTTATCTACTTGCACTTTTTGGCGTGCTTTTGAACTGCTAGGTTGGCAGGAACTGGGACCGAGCAACGGGAGCTCACCCCATCGCGGAGATTCGAACCTTCCAATTGGCAAGCCCAAGAGGCTCAGTGGTGTAGACCACAGTGCCACCAGTTAACTTGCCAGATTCAATCCTCAACCAGAAGTTGCTTGTGTGATCCAAAATAACAATTTGTATTAAGTGCAAATTGGGTACCCATCAGTTAGTTCCTTGTAAGCATAGAGAGAAAACATTTACTGTCCCTGGTGCTATTAAATAGGTAAGTTGGAGAAAGCTCTCAAGAGCTAAGAGCTGAGTACAATGTTGGATAATTGGGGAGAAATAACCGTGGCATAAGTGGATTTTGAATCAATGCTTAATTTATAGATTCTTTTTTGTTGAGATCGGGAAGTTCAAGTAAACTCATTGAGTTTAAGGAGATCAAAAATAAATAAATTAATACCCAGCTTTGGTATTGTTCTCAAGAGGAGGGAGAGACAGAATAGGTGGTGCAGTCCTATACCTGCTTGCCTAGAAGTAAACCTCATTTAATTCAGTGGGATTTATTCTTGAGTAGGCATGTACAGGATTGTGCTCATTAAGTTCTTGCTATTGGGTGAATCTTAGTTGGCAAAAGAGTATGCAGAGCTCTCAGGTGCAACTTAAAGGCATTCAGGCTTCCATATCAACTGAAGTTGAACTGATAAACCAATGACGCGCGAGAGTCTTAATCTCAGGGTTATGGGTTCAAGTTCCTGGGCAAAAGATTGCTAAATTGCAGTGGTTTGGAATAGATGACCCTTTCAGCTCTACAGTTCTGTGATTCCAATGCTTCACCAATTTGAACCTCTTTTAAAAAAATATTTTTATTCGCTCCACGGACAAGCTTCTTGCAATCACCTTCCATTGTGGGTCCAGCCACATAGCCGCTGGGGGTGTGGTAGATGCTTGAAATTCCTGTGTTTGCCGACTCTGGCCTGTGGCTGACAGCTCATGCATCACTGCCACTGTGCTCATAACCCAAGACTGAAAAACAACAACAGAACAAGCCTTTCTAGTAATTGGTGTGGGCCCCCCTCCTTTAAGTGAATTGTGATGATCACATGCCGAATGCATGGAATCAAGATGGAACAAGTTTCCAGTCCTCAGCAATTTGCACACCATCCCATTCCTAGTCCGTAATGCACGGCATGTCTGTACTTTGGCACAAGCAAAATAGAGACTTCGGTTTAGGTCTGTAACCGTGCAACTATTTATGTGTGCCCAAGGGAACTGTGGGCTTGTGTTTCTCAAAACAAAGAAAATAGGCTCCTCCCTTCCACGTGACAACTGGATGTTGGAAACAATGCGATTTCCAGAAGCAGATTGTGATATGATGTGATATAATGGCTGCTGTTCCAAGGTGGGAGGGGAGAGCCAAATATCGCATTGTGAATGTCCAGGGCCCCTTACGGATGTGCCTAAAACAAGCTGTTTGGATCCCAACCGTTTTAATTTATTTACACCAGGACGTTTTTGATAAGCGGCTTCTTTGGTCTTGAATCTTAAGGATTGCAAACCCAATACGTCCACATCAGAACATTTAATTTGTGTGACATATGCCATGTCGAGTCACAGCAACCGAGCTCCGCATCTTTAAAGACTGACTCATATAACGGTGGAACCAGGTGAGGTCTGGCCCCAGGTGCTGGCTGTTGCATGCATTGCTGAGCAATTCTGAGGTATGAATATTAGGTTAGGCTGAAGAATAGAAATACAAGGTGCAGGAAGGGTGGGGGGAAGAGGAGAAATGGGACTTTCCTTTTTTCGTTTGTGGATTTGGGTGGATTTTAATGTCACAGAGCATATTTCCAGCGACTCGTTGGGACATCTGATGTATCTGCATCAATGCATTCCATTCCGTGACCCAGAACTCCTTTGATCTTCCAGGAGCCACCCATACTCACAGAACTTGTGCTGAATTCATGCGTTGATTATGTGTTTATTTAGCTCTAGGAATGTGCTAGGCTCTGTATAGAATGGTTGTACAGTGTGCTATTGCTATTAATCATTTGTGTAGATTTGTGTTTGGGTGGTGGTGTTTGTTTTTTTTTAAAAAAGAAAACCTGTTTTACAGTCTTTATTTACTTGACCTGCTTACTGATGTAATCATGCATTGCAGGGGGTTGGACTAGATGACCCTTGGGGTCCTCTACAATTCTACAATTCTGTGACCTTCACAGTAACTCTTCAAGCTTGGCCACTGGGGGCGAAGCCACTCATTGCAATTCACCTTTGTGGAATTCTAACAAAGTAGGTGCTTCTCTGTGGCAAAGCATCACCTGAAAGGAAAAGGAACTCTGGTGTCTGTACACAATTTTCCTCCTGCAGAGGAACCAAGGTAAACATGCCTCTGCAATCCTAACTCACTATTCGGAAGCAAACTGTGAAGCAAGGGTTTTGTAGGTGTGCTGTGGGGGGCATGCATTTCAGGGACTTCTTTCAGAGCAGGAGCACCATGGTAATTGATGGAAATAACCCCTTGCTCTGGCAAGTGAAGGAGTAAATAATGAGCCAGTAAATTTGACTGGGATGGCTGGGGCAACCCAGCCAGATGAGCTAGGTATATATAATAAAATTATTATTATTACTATTGTTTGTGACAGAGCAGCACAGAGGAAATCAGAGAATGAAGAAATCAATCAGGCAGAGGCTGGATACTTCTTTTCTTTAATAGAGTTCCTACTTCAGGCTAGGAATCTAAATGCAAGAAGATTGTTTGCATTTCTGATTAAAAGCTAAATGTCACATTTGTGCTGGCTGACTATGTTTCATTAAAGCACAGTGCGTTTTACAAGTTGAATCCATGCAACTGTGTTCAGTGGAGCTTACTCCCAGGAAAACTATGCATAGGATTGCAGTCACACCACTTAACTGATCAGGGATGTTAAGCCAGGTCTGCTCTGCCAAATTCCAGCATGCTCACCGCAATACTGCCCTTTGTCAGCTGAATATTCTGTGCTACTCTTTGTATGTGTCTGTCTATATCTATATACACATGATTGATCAACTGCATTTTGGACTCTCCTTGAAGACGTGGCTATAGGGATTGTCATGATCAGCTCCTTCACTTCAAAATTTACATCACTGACCACACCTATTGCCATAGTTGCACCAGGTCAGGTCTGAATTCCTACTATCCACTGCTGGGACCACTCAGTGTGGAGGATTCTGCAGCTGCTAAACAGCACCATTGTCTTGTCTAAGGCCACACAATGATGCCATGTAGGACTTCAGCATGATTCCCCCAGATCCACATCCAGCTTTCCATCATTTAGGCAACACTGGCTATAGGCCTAATTATTCTGGCTTGGATGCAAGTTCCGGCGAAATCTGAAGAAGCTACTTTCAGCCTAAATACATTTAGTATTGACATGCCGGTATCTCTGAGGCTGTACAACTCATTTTATCTGTGACCAGATCTCCTTCATTCTAGGTTTCTGAATGGCAAATACAATGCAGCAGATTGGGGGAGACTTGTCAAAACGAATAGGATTGTGGGGTGGTTAAGCTTATCATTCCTCTACGTGAGCCTTGTGTACCTCAGTTCATGCCCCTTATTTTTGCACATACATAAAAACTGCATTCCTGTGTTGTGTGTCAATTCATCCAGAATAGCTAACACTCTGTAGTCCCCTGTGCACATTCACTAATGTGGATTACAATCCCCACACTTCATGCATTTGAAAGGTTGGATGCCAATTTTTTTTTTAAAAGATCCATCCTTTAACCACCTTGTTTTGTGATTACATCAGGGTGGTTAAGAAACAGCGAATCCACATTAAGTGATCTCAAATATGCACCCCTTAGATCAGTATACAAACAAATTGTATAGTGGATTGCCCTTGGGGAGGAAGAAGGGGGGGAAATCACTAGAGTCATTTCAGTTTGAGTGCTGAGGTTTCAAATCTTCCTCACAGTTCATCCCAGGGTTTGGAGTAAACCTACTTAAATCTCAGGGTAACCAGTGAAGGGATGGTGGAATAATAATATTTAAAAAAACAACCCTTATTGATCTTTATTGAGGGTTTACGGCTTTGACTTTAATTACAGCAGTTTGATACAGCCAAAGGAGCTAGGGGAGGAAAAAAAGAGAGTCCTGTAGCAAGGTTTTATTCTGAGACATCTGTAGGTTGGCAGCTGTGCCAGCCATGTCAAATAACGGAAGCGGCAGAGCCAAGAACCTCGGTGTGTTTGTTGGTGACAGTGTTGTGAATATTGGTTGCACTGCACTATGACAGCATCTCTCCACGCCGCCCCCCCCTTTCCTCCTTTGCATATGTTTTTGGTGTGAGTGTGTGTGTGTGTACATATGGAACAGAGAGGCTGCCTTGTGTTTTAATTCCAAGTAGCGCTTCCTTAGCTTGCTGTTTCGTGTGTGTGTGTGTGTGTGTGTGTGCGCGCGCATCAACATCCTTGCAGAGCAATTTTGCTAATTATATTGGGCAATCCATTTTAAATTCAGGAACATTGCAACTTTGAAACTGTAACATTTTGACTGGCAAGAATGACCAGGCTTCTCTCTCTCTCTCTCTCTCTCTCTCTCTCTCTCTCTCTCTCTCTCTCTCTCTCTCTCTCTCTCTCTCCCTCCCTCCCTCTCCCCTCCACCCCCTCCCCATTTCACAGTGAGCTAGTTGAAGGAAGCTGGCATTGTCGCAGAGTGAAAGCTCTGCAGAAGTGCCGCAGGTTTTTTCATATGGAAATGTGAAATAATGGGGTGATTAAATAGAGCTGTATATTAAAGTACATCTGACATTAGAATTAGCATAATGTGCTCTAGCCCTAGGCTGAGTACTTTATTTGCCATCTGCGTCGGACCAAAATCCCCTGGGGAAGCGCTAAAATATTCTGAATAAACTCAGCCCGAGTTCTTATTGAGAGTAAAATACCATTTGTGGCACGTCGTATTGATTCGTCTTAATTGCGGTGCAGAAAAGAACATTCAGTCGCCGATGACTTTTGTACTCTATGACAAGTCGGCTGGAGTTATTCTAACAGTGCAGTTGGTTAACCTGAACAGACTGTGGTGCTCGGAGAAGGAGAAAAAAACCCCTTATCTTCAGCCACATAAAGTACAATATCATCTTATTTTTTCCCTTGGATTTTCTGAGGCAAAAGCCTTTTTTAAAAAAAAGGCATACGCATGCACATACATACATAAGGGCAGCAAAAGGCTAAAGAAAAAACTAGAGAACCCGTCCATTAAAATTAAAATTCTTACCATTCACACAGACACAGTTCAACATGGATATAACTTGCCCATGGGCTTCCATCACCTGAGCCATTAGTTCATGAGATTTACTATCTATATTTCCTAAGCGCATAAGATATTCCTGTATTTGAAACTGTGCTGAGGTTGATTGTTGCAGTGGCGAGATGTGTTATTTTTCCATTCAAATAGGTTCGCTGAGCACCTTCCTTTATAATATGTATTTAAAAAAATGCACCACCTAAACATTTAGTCTAAAGCGGGGGGTGGGGTGGGGAATGGTGTAATCTGTGCAATTCTGTCAAAATTCGCATTCAGTTTTCACCCTATAATTTCCTGTCATTGTACACAATTTACATATTCAAACATTCCCAACAAACCTTAGCCTAGGATGTTTTTATTACAAATTCAGATCAAGGGAATAACCTTTAACTTCAGAGACAAATGAGACAAATTTACAAGTGCATGTCTGCTGTTTTCTTGTGTTTTATAAATCCCTGTGGACCCGAACACTTTTGCTATAACGCCACTCTGAACAATATACATATATTACTACTTGTTTGTAGTGCTTTAGTAATGAGTCCCCTTTGTATTAGATAACCTATATAATTCAGCATCCAGGCTCTCCATAACGTCAATTATCTCCTCATAGCTAAATGTACATTCCATTAAAACAAGATTTACAGCCCTTGCAATGCTTCTTAGGCCTGAACGTGGAGATTTTGTGGATTCGGAGAAGCAGGGATAGTAACTTCGTGTTTGTTAAAGAAGTCGTGAATTAAAATAATACACTCTTTCCTTTACTAGCTAGGAATAGATACCTAATATTCCCCAGAGTGTGCCTTGTTAAAACACGGTGAACATTCATGGCGGGGGACATGTCAATTTCTTCTTCTTACTTTTTAGGTGCCATTTATCGTTTTGAAAATTCACACTGCATTTTTTTCACCCTGATTAATATTTCCCATCCTCACTTTCTCCTAAGTTTAGGAAACTGGATAGCGGTTCATTTCTGTAAGATCATGATCTCCAAAAACTGTCCTGAAAAGAAAAGAAAAAAGGTGGGGTAGAGAAAGAAAGCAGGGAAAATCCTTTTGCCGGCTTTCAAACAAACTACTGTATAGGAGATAGATTTTAAAGGCAAGCTGTCGGTTCATTTCATACATTGTAGCAAAGACATTAGACATAGACATTATTTCAAATGGCTATGAATGTGTTATGCAAAAGGAAAAGACCTAAAATGTCCTTGAGAAGTATGGTGTTTCTTCTCAAAGGCTATAAATGTGGCACTATGTATAAAAACCACCATACCACAGGTGAATCATACAGCCTTTTCATTTCACTAATGGGTAAATCTTTTCCACCTTAAACTAATGTGCCTTTTCCTTCTTTTGTCAAACTAATGATTCTTCCAGTTTTATAAAACTGTTCTAGAAATTTGCCCCATCCATCCATCTTCTGCCTACGTCTATCTAGCATTCCTATCTTGAATATACATTTTTTAAAAAAAACATGAAGCATACATCAAACCATTTAGGTGCTAATTATAGGATTTAGCTGGAAAACATTGGGCGAAAAAAGGCTAACTTAAAAGTTAGCTCATTGCTTTATTATAGAAAGACCTTTCCGGTTCCTCTGCATTTTTCTCTTTCTGATATAACAACTGTTGTAGATTTTAGAGTTTGATACTAATTTATAGGCATCCATGGAGATATAATGAAATTCACGGTTTTCTCTCATTTGCATAGCATACAGGGAATATAGATACATTCCCAAACTTGTTTAGTGGTTTTGAAGCAGCCACAGAAAGCAGAGCCTTTGTCGTAAGTGGAGCACCCAGAATTGCTAACGACTACTTAAGAATCTGAAATTGCTATTTCTTTTTTAAATAGTACATTTGATGGCTTTATTTAGGGTTAATGACCTTCTCTCTCCATGGACTGTGTCAGAGTTCTGAGTCTGAGTGAATGTTACTTACATTTTATACAGATGATTTCTTTGGGGGGTGGGGTTGGTGGCTGTGGGCACCATATTGGTGTGGCAAGTCGGTCTTTTTTGTTGTTCAAAACTACAACACCCTCTAGACGTTTCCTCAGCCACAAGGGACCTTCTTACCCATGAGCAGCTCCTATGTGGCTGAAAGAATGTCTAAATGACATACACATTTCCCCATGATGTTTAGCCGGGTGCCATGAGGGTGACTGAACTCCCAGTCGTGAATGGCTTGGTCTCCAGAGCTAGCTATTAGTACAGCTGTCTCTTTTTTTTAATATTTGCCAATGACATTCCTGATGGGTTGGCATATTATTTTTGATCAACAAAGTGTGTTATTACAAATGTGTTGATGAGCCCTTAATTGTGTGTCGGTTGGTATTTGTTATTTGTGAATTCTTTAATTCTGGCATAACTCAACCTGTTAACTTTGAGAAGGACGAGGATGGAGGTTAGTGAGATGGCTTCATATTTATACTGGCGTAGTTGTGATCAGATTGTGATCGAATGCACATATGTTTGATCAAATTCAGTATGTCTTACCTCTCAGGTTGTCCCTGATATCTATGCAATCCATTCCTGGTAATGGCTGAAGAAGGCTCAACCCCGACTAACAATGCAAACTGGAGATATGTGTATCTTAATCACATGGAAACACTATTTTTCCATCATGAGCAGTAAACAATTTACTTGATTACACTGTTTGTTAAAAGAAGGAAAGATGTACAAGTAGCAAGTATTTGGTCTTGACTCTTATCTGTTGTTGGTTGAATCTATGGCCCACTGAAGTCCTTGAAAAGAAACACTTGCATTGTCTTAGGAAACCAAAAATTCGTGCCCCTTATTAGCTCATTCTCCTCTTGTGATCCAAGGCAGAGAATTCTGGTCTAAACCATTTAATATAAAAGCATATCAACTGTTGTACGTTATGGGGCATGAAATAATTTACCAGTTGTGTGTTTTCCATCTCATTGGGATGAAAGGTCTCATTTCGCATCTAAGAGCAAACATGTGGTTTGTCATGCTTGTGGAGATTTCTGCTTATACACTGCTCCCCTCTAGCCAGTGGGAGCAATGAACCACAATCCTTGCCTTAGAATTACATCTGAATTGGGGTTCATAGATTATTTCGGTCAAACCACAAGTGGGGATCTAAGAACAAAAATGGCTTAACATCATGGGTTGTTTGAAGAAACACAGAGTATGATCCTTGGTTTGCATGTTAATATTAGGGATCATGGCTACTCCTGCCAACTAGAGGAGAGGGGAAAAGTGGGAGCCTTGTGTGCATTCACAGTAAGGTATTAATTATTCTTTACTGTGGCATGCAAACACCCAAAGCTATATTTTGTGAAGGGATACTTGCAGTGCTAGATATCCCATAATTCACACATTCACTGACTTGGTTTATTCTCATAAAGTTCTCCAAATGTTCATGACCTTTTGTAGGCTCATCTCTTCTGCTATGTAGCCCACTTTGCTGCATTCTTTAACTACAATCTCATATTCCTTCCACATTTGTAAAACCATTAAAATGAGCACTGGTAGATCCATTCAAATGTCTGTTTCCAACATTGGCTGGGCAGATGCCTCTAGCGAGTACAGGATATACAATTTCCCCCTGCCCCCAACCCCAAGTCAAGCTTCCATTCTCTAGTTCCCATTAAGCTATAGTAATCATCATCATCATTTATTTATTTATTTATACCCCGTCCATCTGGCTGGATTCCCCTAGCCACTATGGGCAGCTCCCAACAGATTAAAAACAGAGTAACACATCAAACATTAAAAACTTCCCTAAACAGGGCTGCCTTCAGATGTCTTCTAAAAGTCAGATAGTTGTTTATTTCCTTGACATCTGATGGGAGGGCGTTTCACAGTGCGGGTGCCACCACCGAAAAGGCCCTCTGCCATTACAACTTACACTTCTTCCCGAAATCCTTTCCTGCATACCACTTCATTTCCAGAGCATGCCACCCAACCTTAATGTAGTCCACCAATCATCTGCCAGGTGGTTGGCAACTGTTTTTGCAGTGCTAGGCAGTGGGGTGTAGAATAGGGTGCATTTGGCTTGGCAGGTCACAGAGTTGCAGAATGCACTAGCACCCTTGTCCTTGCCACCTCACCTTGCATCAGTCACATAATGCTTTATTTAGCGGTTCTGAAGTTCTTTTGTTAGTGTTAATGTAACACCGTGTTCCGTTGACTTCCTCTTGGTGACATTGTTGGCTTGTAATGTTTTGAGTGGGCATCAGAGCACCACCAGATGGGTGTTGTCTAGCGTCACTTGTGCAAAGAGGAACAAAACATCATTTGTGCCCCCCCGCCCCCAGATGTGGGCTCCTCCCCTTCCTGTAGGAGGCAGTCCGGTTTTTGCCTCGCTTGAAGTTGGGTGTCTTTCTCAAGGGCTCCTCTGACCTGGCAGTACCATTGGGGGAAAACAGCTGCAACTGCATCTTTACTCTTGGAACTTATGACTGATAGTTCGTCTTTGCATCCTTTTATTTACTACTGCTTCTGTTTGGCCTAACCTGTTGCAAGGACAGTTCTGTACATATCAGCCCTCTTCCCAAACTCTCACTGGACCGCAAACCGTGATCAAGAGCAGATAAGTTGCGCTGCACAAAAAAATGCTCGCAGTGCAGATAGCTCTAGATGACTCAAGCAAGTAAACCGAGAGAAAGATCTTTCTTCTGCCACAAAATCAGGCGATTAATGAATTATGTTAATTCCCTGCCTTATTTTAATTGTTCGGTATAGAATGCCACACTGGTGCTTCCTAAGAAGAGAGCAGGCCTTACTTATGATTAAGTGAGCTGTTTCTCTGAAGCTGCTGTAACGTGACCACATTTGAAACCACGAGGTAAATTCCATGTTAGATTTCAAAGAAGAGAGAAAAACAATGGGCTGCAACCTTGTAATCCTAATGGTAGCTAACCAGTGAGTCATTTAACATATCCACTTAGCTATTGTACAGTTTGTTGTTGTTTAGTCGTTTAGTCGTGTCCGACTCTTGGTGACCCCATGGACCAGAGCACTCCAGGCACTCCTGTCTCCCACTGCCTCCCGCAGTTTGGTCAAACTCATGCTGGTTGCTTCGACAGCACTGTCCAACCATCTCGTCCTCTGTCGTCCCCTTCTCCTTGTGCCCTCCATCTTTCCCAACATCAGGGTCTTACAGTAGCCGAAGTCATCCAAAAATGTGTGTGTGTGTGTGTGTGTGTGTGTTCTCACCTGGTTTGTGGCTCGCGCTTTCTGCTTCAGAAACTTCTGGCACTTGAAAAAGAGGAAATGGTTCATTCATTTTGCTGTTTGGTATAGCACAGGAGTGTTTTTGGCACACAGAGGTTCAGTTTCCATATCCCTTGTGGGGATATAGCCTTAAACTAGATTGCCAGTCAAATGTTGAGTTCACCGCTAGTTTTTGTTCTTTGAGAAACATGAAATCTTTTTTCTTCATGGCTTCAATTCCTTTTTCTTTTTAATATCATCAACTGGTCTTATGAAAAGGCTTGTTAAAACCAGTGCTTTCAATTAAAGTGTTTTAATTCAATAATAATTCAATTAAAGGTGTGTGTGTTTTATTGAGCATCCACACTGCTATTATTGGTGGTATTAGAATACAAAAACGTAAGTGGGAGCAATTATTTAAATGCTCGTTATGTGGAGAAAAAGCAGTAGAGGTAGCTATAGAGGAGGCAGATACATGTCTGCTCCTGAGTGTTAATACTAAACATGCCCTCTCTTTTAAATCTTGCAAGTTGCTATTTTCATGGATTTCTAAAGCTGCACTGAAGCACCATTAAACATACCTTATGTTTTTATTGCCTCTGTTGCAGCTTTTTAAAGTGAGCGTGCAGTGTTTTGTGAAGGAGAGCTAAAGGAAGTTTTTTTGGGGGGGAATGCTCCCTCTAAGGGTGGCCCAGGGAGAAAATGGACATAAACAGGATGGTACACTCCCTAATGGAACTATGCCTGTTACTAGCTGCCATTAGATTCTTCTTATTGCTAATTTACATAAATTAGAATTAATTGTGCATGCAGTAATTGGAGGTTTTATATATATATATATAAAATAAAACTCTTAAGGACAGTGAAACCTACTAACTCTTTTGTTCTATTATCTTTCCCTGTATTGTAACAGATGAAAATGGTTTAGGTAAAGTACAAGAATGTAGTTCATTCTTTATTAGAGCCATTTGTGTGCTGCCCTGTAACATAAAGTTACAAGATGGCTTGCAATAAGTAAGTAAAACGTTAAATAAAATAAAAGGAAAACAAAAAAACTGAACAAATACAAGAAAAGCAAAATGCACCGCAGCCCATAATTAAAAGACAAGAGTTAAAGCTAGTGATATATAAAATACTTTGGGTGTTAATTCAACCTTTGGCCTCCAATGAAAGGCAAACATTATGTTATTAAGCAACTGCCTTTGCAGGTGCAAGCCTATGCATGGTTTTGCTCATGAGTAAGTTAGCGCCATTAAGTTTAGTAGGTGTATACTTACGGACTCATTGTTAAAACTGTGTTTATGGAAGACAATCTTACTCGGCTACGAGTGATCGCCAAAGAAGAAGATAGATAGATATATTGCTCCTTATTGCAACATAAAAGCAAAAGCAAATCTCCCTTAAAGCATGATTTCCGGATTATTTTGCTTCATCTGGGTATAATACGTCTCACCCTGCTCCCAAGAAACATCTTTCTCACTATGCACTATAATTTGCAAAGAAGTGCAACTTTTAGTGAATCCCTGATTAGCTTTCAAGTGCTGATCTCTCTAAGCATGACAACAGGAAGTTTAAGCACAAAACAATCCCATACTGACATCGTTTCTTTTTGAGTGTGCATGGTCAAACCTCCGCTCCCTGCAGACAGGCAGTGAGTATGCCCATTGGAAGGATATCCCCACCCCAATCCATGGGTAGGCAAACTAAGGCTCGGGGGCCAGATCCGGCCCAATCGCCTTCTAAATCCGGCCTGCAGACGGGCCGGGAATCAGCGTGTTTTCACATGAGTAGAATGTGCCCTTTTATTTAAAATGCATCTCTGGGTTATTTGTGGGGCATAGGAATTCGTTCATTTTTATTTTTATTTCAAAATATAGTCCGGTTCCCCACAAGGTCTGAGGGGCAGTTGACCGGCCGACTGCTGAAAAAGTTTGCTGACCCCTGCCCTAATCCCTCCCTCCAGGTGTAATGTTTTTTTAATTTATTTATTTTTTAATTTATTAAATTTGTATACCGCCCATCATTTGCAGATCTCAGGGCGGTGCACAACCTAAATTTACAATATTAAAACCACAAAAATACATAGTAAAAAATAAGAACAACAGCAAACCAATAATTCCCCCCAACCCAACCCCCCACATTTAAAAGGGCATCGGATGTCAATCAGCCAAAGGCCTGGTTGTAGAGGAACATTTTCTCCTGGCACTTAAAGTGTATAATGAAGGTGTCAGGCAAATCTCCCTAGGGAGAGCATTCCACAAATGTGGAGCCATTCTTCTTCCTATAAGTCCTTTGAAACCAGGGGCGCGGACTTATAAAAAATATTGGGGGGGGGGGAGCTCATGAATAATAAATAAGCTCATGAATATGCAGATAAAGTGGCGCCGCCTCCTCGTGAGCGAATAGGGGAGAGCGTGCTGCGCCTATTAATCAGCTCCGAAGGAAATTGGGTGGAGCTTTTGCTCGGGAGGGAGGGCAGGAGGCATGCAGCCCGACCCTGTGCATTTTGGGCTGGGGGAGGGGCGGCGGTGGCGCTCTGCTGGAGGGGCGCCCGAGATTATTGGGGGCGGAGCCCCCCCCCCACGAATTTTTGAGGGGGCTCGGGCCCCCTCAGGCCCCATGGAGTCGGCGCCTATGTTTGAAACAAAAGCAGTATAAACTATTGACATTAACTACTGACTGTATAAAAAGGGACTTGACTGGCGAGAGGTTAAGTATGTCTGTGTGCCTCCTTGCAGAGGAGGAGGTAAGGGAGCTGGTAAACCTAGGTCAGAGTAAACCCAGCAGTAACTGCTCAGTGAAAGAAAGAAAAAAGACTCCAGCAGAAACTCTGGAGGATGGAATTTGTCCTAGCTATTGTGGTGAGTGCCCAGTGCAAAAACTGCTTCAAACATGGACAATGCCACAGTGAGAAACCATGCCTTGTGTGGGAGTACTAACTTCAGCTGCGCTTTTGCTTTGCTTTGTGTCCCTTTCTTTTTTTTAAAGCGCATTCACGTTTTGAACATAATGTCACCCATCACAGAGCAAGGGAGAGAACGATTATTTGTTTTCAGAATTAGTCTACCCTCAGAATAGGCAGGTGGGTTCAGCAAATGCACAGTCTATAATTACTCGCATAGGTTTAAGCTATGGGATACTCAAAGAAAGGCTCTCGTTATTTAATTGAATTCGATTGTTAGAAGTCATTTGCTAGATGCTTGTTATGCGCCAAAATAGAACTGGGTGGCTAAAGCCTTGGGGCAGGGGGTGGCTGGGAGCCACAAGGGTGGCGTGGTCTACTGGTAGACCTAAAGGTGGGGGAATTGGTGGTCCCTGAGGGGATCCACCCCACTTGGGAACCCAGAGGCAAGAGGGGTGTATGGTGTGGTTGATGGCTGCATATATGCAGCTTCACAACCAACCACTTGGGGGAATGGTAGCAGGGCTCTGGTTCCCAGTGGCGTAGCGTGGGGGGTGCTGGGGGGGGGCCGGCCGCACCAGGCGCAACATCTGGGGGTTAGGGTTAGGGGGCGCAAATCCACAGGCTAGGGGCGCAAATCCACGGGTTAGGGGGCACAAATTACTTGCCTTGCCCCGGGTGCTGACAACCCACGCTACGCCACTGCTGGTTCCTGCTCAAAGGTGGTTGGAAGAAGGCTCTTGAGCTCATGTCCTGCTTAATAAACACCTGCTTGGCCACTGTAGGAAACAGATAGTCTCACCCAAGAGGGCTTTGCATATGGTTCTTAAGTGCGTCTCCAAGGGGCTGACTAGGAGTTAGAATCTGTTAGCTAATCTACCCCCATGCTGCCCCTTCTTGGAGACAAACTCGGTTCTCCAGCCACATTCTCCACCCACTATGACGTCTAGAGGCCTTGTGAATTCAGGATCTCGAGAGAAATAACCACTGTAGAGTCCTCGGTGAACCTTACATCACAGCTCGTGCACACAGTGTGTAATAACAATAATTTATTATTTGTACCCCGTCCACTCGGGGCGGCTTCCAACAAAGATTAAAAATACATCAAAATGTCACACATTAAAAACTTCCCTGAACAGGTGTCTTCTGAATGTCAGGTAGTTGTTTATCTCTTTGACATCTGATGGGAGGGCGTTCCACAGGGCGGGTGGCACTACCGAGAAGGCCCTCTGCCTGGTTCCCTGTAGCTTTGCTTCTCGCAGTGAGGGAACCGCCAAAAGGCCCTTGGCGCTGGACCTCAGTGTCCGGGCAGAACGATGGGGGTGGAGACGCTCCTTTAGGTATAGTGTAGTGAGTTCTGTGGATGAGGAAGGGGGTAGAGAAGAGTCATTCAAGAATAGTCAATCAAGGATAATGACACAAGTTTATTGTATAACTGCAAAAAAAAAAAAAAATTGCTGTAAAAAGATAAGGCTCCATAACAGTGCAACTGTAGTTCAGTATTCCGTAGATGTCCACCACAGAAGGACTGAGAACATTGGATGTAACGCAAAGCAAAGAGGGCAAGGGGAGGAAGCCAGCGTGACTCAAGAGTCCCACTTTCTCATCTTTGTACTGTAGCAAGTTAAAAGGAAAACTCGCCCATCTCTCCCATGGTGATAATGCTTGAAGTTGGCTGTTCCGTCAGGAGCTCAACCTTCCACTTCAGACAGGAACCACCTCATGTACTAAAAGCTCATTCTGTATTAGAACTTCTGAATGAGAAGTACATTTAGTTCCGTGTACTAAAGAAATTCTATAAGTGTGGATCCTTATATAACCAAAATGGCACCTTCCACACATAAGACGGAGGTATGAACAGAATTCGGCGAACCCCAAGATTTGAAAAATTATGAAAAACATACCTAGGGAGGAAAAAATGCTGAGAGGGATGTGGAAGAGAAACCCCAAAATGCCCAGTGAGGACTTTTATCTTTCCCCCCAGTAATGTGTAATGCGCAAAGCCACATTGAGGACACTCACACCAAAGTAGGGTCCCCCCCCCAAGAGTAGGCACTCTGCTTTATTAACTATAAGGATCACTTTATAGCACTATTTGACCGTTCCTGGGCATTTTTAAAATACTTAGCAAGTT
Organism: Podarcis bocagei; assembly: GCF_964188305.1. Lineage (NCBI taxonomy): Eukaryota > Metazoa > Chordata > Lepidosauria > Squamata > Lacertidae > Podarcis > Podarcis bocagei. The sequence goes on from NC_138125.1 coordinate 19,072,225, forward strand.
TTAGCATATAAAAATGTTCGGAGTGGATCTTCAAAGACTTTTTGACATTGTTCTGTTCTTAAAAGTGAGCATCCACACTGCTCAGGGCAACTTCGAGGCAAGATAACCATGAAGTGATAATATGGAAATGAACATTTTATTTTTTTATTTTCTGTAAGTATGAAAAAAATAATAAAGGAGAGTCTAGGGAGAGCCTTTGAGGGCTGTGAAACTGAAGCAGGGGAGGAAGAAGAAGAAGAAGAAAAAATAAGTGAATCTGTCAGAGCTGAGTAGCCTGCAGTCAATTTTGCCATTGTGAACAGGGGGCTGCCGAACAGAAGAGTTTAGGGGCATGAAAGAGAAATGAAAGAAAAACAAAGGGAAGAGCTGCTACTGTTATGACCGATAACTTGTCATATCAGTATCTTATGCCAGTAATACACACTAATAAGCTGGTTTTGAACAGGAATAAGAAAGCAGAAGTAAAATGGATTCATTCTTTCACTTGCATTTCACAGAGGTGATTTTTAAAATAATGCAAATTATTACTATTATTATTATTTTTTTAAAAAAACACCACCACCACCAAAAAACCAAAGCTTCTCAGCTGTATGAAACAAATGCCAGTGGCTAGCCAGCTGCCATTTTAAGGCTATGTTTTTAATTTTATTTTTAAACCATCTATTAGACTGACCTTGGTCTTCAGCTCAGCCCACAACATACTGTTTTATCTATCTGCTTTTCCTGAGGTAAACCTCTTTCCTGGCAAATGCAGAAGGGGTGTGCAAGGAAGGGGGAACTCTGTTATTAGGCAAAGCAGTTTCCGGGAACACTGAGAGAAAACAGATAAATAGAGAATTCACTCTGCAACTTTAAAGAAGGAAGACCCAGTCAGCTGTGGGAAATCAGTCAATTAATTAGTGTTTATAAAATGGAGGTAAAGGGTGCCAAACAGTCTTTAATGTGAAGCTATATGACCTTGTAAGATTCTGCTCTTTGGTTGCTATTAGATCACACTTATTATTATTATTTTTTAAAGGGTTTTATTAAAGTCCATTCAAGGGTGAGTTGAGGTAAAACATATTGTTAAAAAAAAGCTTTTGACAGAATATGCTATATATTTTAGCCTGCCTCAGTGATTTCTGTCACATTCTATACTACGTATAGTGTTGTTTAAGAAACATTAAAGGTCTAGACTTCTTTTTGTCACATTCATTCTTGAGAAAGAAAGAAAAAAATTAACTATTGGAAGTACTAATGGGAGCACTGACTGTTGAATAATCTTCAGAGCTGACATAAAACAACTTCTTCTGCCTGCCAAATGCCTCAGTTGCTAAGTTGATAGTAAAGGACATTTCTCTGTAGGATCATGGTCTATAAAATTGTTAGGGATTTCTGCTAGAATGCTTCTGGTTGTATGTCTTTTTCTTATGGAGCAACATTTAGTGTTTGGAAGTAGCAGCAACCAAAGCCATACAGCAAATTGCCCTACAGCAAGATTTTGGGTTGGGTGAGAATGTCTTATTTCCCCCATGAATCTTAAACCCCATCACTTAGAGCGGGGAAGCAAGTTTTTCCTAAAGTGTGACTAATGGCTCATTGACACTGGACTTGCTCTAAAGTCTGTATTGCTCCAGCTTATAACATACTTTATTAACTCTTAGGGACTAGTGTTCCCCAAGATCTGTGCATCCTATGGGGTTTGCCTAGCTTCTCTGTTGATTGACTGATGGATGTCTCTTTCCCAATACTTAGGCTTTGTCCCGACTAATTGTTTATGTACAATGTGCAGATACCATTAATGTTGGTGATTTCAATGGGACTCCGGGAAATCGTCCCCACGTGCCGATATCTACATAATACTTGTTGCCTTCCAGCTCTTTGCAGAGAATACACAAGGCATTCAAACAGCTCTAAGAGCCCTGTCTCTGCCAGTCGGAACTACTATAATTATGGAGTAGGAATCCAGATTTGTGATCTCTGTGTTGGCTTGGGGCATGTCTGTATGGCATTTTCTCCCTTAAACGGCATGAGATGTTGATTCAGGCACGCAAATGCCCTCATTCCCATTCATTCATGCTCTCTTAACATACCCAGGGCAAGCACCAGTGTGCTTGGCCACCTGCCCAGTGTCCATTGGGGTTGGTGATGCGCACATCTGTGGGAGGTTTTTTGCGCATGCTCTAACAGGACACATGCCAAGAAAAAGGGAGCCATGTCCCATCATGGCTGCTGCTGCTGCTGCTGCTTCTTCTTCTTCTTCTTCTTCTTCTTCTTCTTCTTCTTCTTCTTCTTCTTCTTCTTCTTCTGCTATTGCCAAAGCCAAACAGGAAGGAATGGATACAGGGTGGTGGAGATTGCTATTTCGGATTGCCACAACAAGAAGAAGCCACTGCTTCTGCCACTGCCAGTGTCAAAAGTGGGCTGCAAGTCATAAGCACTGTTGAAAAAGAGCCAGAAATAGGAGTGGCAGGTGACAAGTAACAAGCCCTTGTGGTGCCTTTGAAACGTCCTGCACAAAGTCTTCTGCTCCTTTTTGTTTCCATGCTGCTAGCAACCAACAGAGCATGGTAGCAGGAACCTTGACTTGTGATAAGAGAACAGCGGTAGTTTCAAAATAAAGGAAATTTGGATAGGACATCCCTGCCCCACTCTCCATATTCCTAGAGAATGGTACCATATTTAGAGACATGTGTTTTGCAGAATCCTTTACCTGTTTCACACTGAGCCAGTCCAGACCATCTCAAAGCAGTAGAGTTAATTGTTCTGGGCTGTAATAAGGGTCAGACTTTTGTTTTTTTAAATAACAATTTCGTCCATATCCTTGCTGTGAGAATATAGTCGTTTTCCGGCAGAGCACCCAGAAATCAGCTGCCATAGTTTTCCTGTGTAAAACAGATAGCTGCTGTGAAAAAGCTGAATGTGACATTTTTAAAAATCTGGAATGTATCTATATCTAGGAATTTGCCAGGTTTTATGGAAGTGTTCCTATTTAAGGTGATGGTAAAACGTTTTGCTTTGTGTATCCAGGGATGGATTTTTTTATTTATTCTTTGATAGCGAAATAATTGAGTGCTGAGCTGCAACTTGCCCACACCTGCCTCTCTCTCTCTCTCTCTCTCTCTCTCTCTCTCTCTCTTTCTTTTTTTTTTACAGTTCTGAAGAAGGAATGTGTTTTTAAACGTTCATTCACTAGCTGAGAAGACAAAGCAACAGTAGATTAGGAAGACAAACAAGAGAGTCAAAAGTTCAAACTTTTTTTGTATTAAATGACACGGTTTGAGTACTTCTGTATATAACCCAGTTCAGATATGGCTCCGATGTCTGTTAACAACTACATCCAACTGTTATTATGGGTTTTCATAATTAGACAATTATTTATCTTCTGACGTGTTCAGGGCTTTCGATAAACACAGAAGCAGGATGGTTTCTTCACAGGGTGCATTTTTTTTAAAGCTTAGATGGGATTCTAACACCACTGTTGTCGGTGAAAATAAGGCTGGATTAGAATATGGGAGATAGGCATTTGAAACCTACTTAGGGGTGTTCCTGGTGAAATCCTAGGCACATAAGGAACTGCCTTATATCAGCTTGGCTCATTAGCCCCACCTAGGTCACTAAATCGATTGGCAGTGGTTCACCAATGTTTTAGCAGAAGCCCTCAACTACCTGGAGATGCCAAGGATTGAATTTAGGGGCTTTGGACATGCAGAACATTTTCTAGATAAATAGCACTGAAGAAGCATATTCACTTAAATGGAAGGGCACACATATTTAACCGATGAGCTTATGTTTGAGGGTAAACTTGATTGTTTTGAGGCTATTTTGGTTCTGGTGCGCTAACAGGGAATGAAATAGAAAATGCTAACACATCTAACTAGGAATGGGTAGCTTCTGTTTATTAAGCTGTTAATTGTTCCTCATTCTTCAATATCACAAAATGCACCTCCACTTAATTTTTGCATCCCCCCCCCCCTTGAAATTTCATGTCTCCTCTAAGGAGCTGTAGGATTTGTGATTTTCCTCCCACCCTTTAATCCTCCCAACAAACCTGTGAGGTAGGTTATGCCCAAAGTCACCCAGTCTGCTTCACGGTTGAGCAGAGATCTGAACGAATAATTTTTGAACGAAGTAGGGACTCTTCTCCTGCAAGTGGAACAGACATGTCTTACCCCAGCAGCAAGCCATAACTTTTTTGTTTGCTATACCGTAAACAGATTATGGATACGACGTAAACATGCATTTTCCTTTTCGTATTAGGAAACAGAAATAGAAACAGAAATGACACATTATAACTGGAAATATTTTTCGCTTAGAAGTTGTCTGTGTTATAATACTGATCTCTCTCTCTCTCTCTTTTTCTCTTTGTCTCTTTCTTTCCCTTCTATAGGTAAAGATGAGCCTTCAAGCTATATTTGCACAACATGCAAGCACCCTTTTAACAGCGCTTGGTTCTTGCTTCAGCATGCCCAGAACACACATGGATTCCGCATCTACCTGGAAACAAGCCCTTCAAACAGCTCCCTTACTCCACGCATCACCATCCCTCCTCCTCTGGGACCCGAGACTGTTGCACAGTCCCCGCTGATGAATTTCCTTGGTGACAACAACCCTTTTAGTCTCTTGCGAATGACAGGTCCCATCCTGCGCGATCACCCTGGCTTTGGCGAAGGCCGGCTCCCCAACACGCCTCCCCTCTTCAGCCCACCGCCTCGCCATCACCTGGATCCGCATCGCCTTAGTGCCGAAGAAATGGGGTTAGTTGCCCAGCATCCCAGTGCCTTTGACAGAGTCATGCGTTTAAACCCCATGGCAATTGAGTCGCCAGCGATGGATTTCTCCAGAAGGCTTCGAGAACTGGCAGGGAACAACTCCACCCCTCCGCCAGTTTCTCCCAACCGCAACAACCCTATGCATCGCTTGTTGAATCCTTTCCAGCCAAGCCCTAAATCTCCTTTTTTGAGCACCCCGCCATTGCCGCCGATGCCCCCGAGCAGCACTACGCCTCCCCAGCCTCAGGCTAAGAGCAAGTCCTGTGAATTTTGCGGGAAAACGTTCAAGTTCCAGAGCAATCTCATCGTCCACCGGCGCAGCCACACAGGAGAGAAGCCCTACAAATGCCAGCTCTGCGACCATGCCTGTTCTCAAGCTAGCAAGCTAAAACGCCATATGAAAACGCATATGCACAAAGCTGGGTCCATGACAGGGAGGTCGGATGACGGATTGTCCGCCACAAGCTCCCCTGAGCCCGGCACAAGTGAGCTCACTGGGGAGGGACTAAAGTCTAGTGAGGCAGACTTCAGGAACGAGAGCGATCCTTCTCTAGGCCATGACAATGAAGAAGAGGAAGAGGAGGAGGAGGAGGAAGAGGAGCTGGAAAACGAAAGTAGGCCCGAGTCCAGCTTCAGCATGGACTCGGAGCTGAGCCGTAACCGAGAGAACGGTTCCAAATCGCTGCCAGATGAAAAATCCCTCGTCCTAGGGAAAGTGATAGAGAATGTTAGCCTTGGTACCATCCAGCAATACAGTGACATGTTGGCTGAGAAGCAGAAAAGGAGCAGCTTCATGAAGAGGTCCTCTGACCAGCGAGACCTCTGCCCCCGAGACCTTTGCCAGAGAGACACCGGCGACGAAGACTCGGTAGCTGGAGAACTTGACCGTACTGAGGAGGGGACAGTCAACGGGAGGAACTTTGGTCCCGGAGAGCCTTTCCCCGGCCTGTTCCCTCGCAAGCCCACCCCCATCACAAGCCCCAGTTTAAACAACTCCTCGAAAAGGATAAAGATAGAGAAAGATTTGGACTTGCCACCAGCAACAATAATACCTTCTGAAAATGTTTACTCGCAGTGGCTGGTGGGGTACGCAGCGTCGAGGCACTTCATGAAAGATCCATTTCTTGGGTTCACAGACTCCCGACAATCCCCCTTCGCCACCTCTTCTGAGCATTCCTCCGAGAACGGAAGCCTGCGTTTCTCCACCCCTCCCGGGGATATGCTGGACGGCGGTCTCTCAGGGCGCAGCGGGACGGCGAGCGGAGGCAGCACGCCCCACATCAGCGGACCTGGACCTGGCCGACCCAGTTCCAAGGAAGGACGGCGGAGCGACACGTGCGAGTACTGTGGCAAGGTCTTTAAGAACTGCAGTAACTTAACGGTGCATCGGCGGAGCCACACGGGAGAGCGGCCTTACAAATGTGAGCTCTGCAACTATGCATGCGCCCAGAGCAGTAAGCTGACGCGTCATATGAAAACACATGGCCAGATAGGGAAGGAGGTCTACCGCTGCGACATTTGTCAGATGCCCTTCAGTGTTTACAGCACCCTGGAGAAACACATGAAAAAGTGGCATGGCGAACACTTGCTGACAAATGATGTCAAAATTGAGCAGGCAGAAAGAAGCTAAGGCCCCCGCTGGGTTTAAAAAAAAAAAATCAGGGGTCTAGGTAACATTTAAATTGTACAGTTTTAACTATTGCCAACTGAGAAAAGCTGACCTAACTTGCCTCCATATACATAATTTAGCATAACTATGGCAGGTGCCAGAATTTGGCACTTAAATATAACCTGTGTCTACAAAGTTCTATTAAACCTGAGGATTGGTTAAGGCAGTAAAAATTGTGAAGCCTTTTAACTGTGCAATAATTTCTGTATTTATTGGGTTATTTTGTATTTTTTAATTTTTTTTGGCATGTGCAGGTATTTTTTTTAAAATACTTTCCCCTCCTGTTTTAGATTTCCTTTAAAATTTTGTTGAGTATCCCATTCTAATTTTCCCCACTAGTAACCTGAGATTATTTGCATTACAGGGGGAGATACATATCAATTTAAATTATAATTTTATAGGGCCGCTGCTTTGTTGAATCTTATGCTAAGCATGTGTAATTTCTTGTGAAGAAGCCAGCATTTTAAATAATAATTTTCTTCTCTCTCTCATTATTATTTTTAGCGCCCCCCTCCCCGCTTTTCTTTGAGAAAGAAAGAAAAAGGAAATCATTTGAAAATTAGGAAATATAAAATAGTACCGCGGATAACAATCTTAAAAATTGTAGCACTTTCTTTTGGATTTGGATCTAATATGTAGCACTGGTGATGCCGCTAAAAATAGAGGCCTTTACATTTTTTTGTAAAAAAATAAAATCCCAGACTTCCACAGTAGAAGTTATGAAAGCTAAAAAGAAATAGGCAAACCCCCCTTAAAGGCAGCTATATTTATAAGAGCAATAGCAAGAGTTGTGCATTATTAGTATGGGATTCGTTTCATTTACTAATGACTTACTTTCACCTTTCTGCCATCTTCTTTAACTTCATTACATAAAGGGAATGCAAGAGCCCTGACAGCTAGCAGCATGTGCAAATTTTAGAAAGCATGGAGAAAGAAAAGGAACCTTGCTTGTCTTCCCCCCGCCCTCCCCGCCCCATGTCACTTGCTATTCTGGCCTTAAACTTTACACACACAATAATTGAAGTTATCACTTGACGACCTGAATTCATGATAATGGCTGCAATGGACCATTCTGTAGCAAATACACCAGTGCCCCTTTTGGGGGACCGAGTTTGTCACCCTAACCCCATGTTAGCTGGGAGTAACCCCCACTGAATTCAGCAGGACCTACTTCTGTGTAGACACAGTTAGGATTGCACTCACTGCAAACGTGGTTTCGTACTGAACCTCAGTTTGTGTAGTAAGTGCACATGTGTGGGCATGTGTGTGAACGCAGGGACGTGAGCGTGCACACACTATGGCTAAAGTAATTTTTTCGATTAGGACTGGTGAATCAAATTGCCCGATGAATCACATGAAACCTGCATGCTTCTTCATATGGCTAAAACAGTTGCTCTGAAGAAGAAAGCCCATGATTTTTTGGGGTGGTACATAGATGCATCACAGCGGGTGCCCATTAGAAGTGGCATTCCCTCCTCTGTATGCTTTGCATGCAGAAGGTTCCAGGTTCGTCTGAAGCCCTGGAAAGCTGTTGCCAGTCATTATAGACCATGCTGAGCTCCAGGGACGACATCTTCTAATAAGGGGCAGCCTTCCCCCCTTTTCCTATTTAGAAGTGCTCTCCACTGCTTTTTTCCTGGTCACAACCATAGGAACACTTACCTGGGAGTAAACCTCATTGAAGGCTCTGGCTTATTTCTGAATTAGACCTGCACTGCGCATATATTAAAGAGGGGGATTTAATCTAACCAATTCATTGATTAAAGGTTGACATATTGTCATATGATCAGTTTTCTCAGGGTGTATTATCTATCACATCAGGCAATTACCCGTCACATTAGGCAATTATACAACAATGGGAGATGTTAATCCTTGTTGACACACATTAAGCAGGGCACATAAACTTGCATAAGAACTTTCGCTGTGTGAACTTGAAAGAGCCCCAGTTTACTCCCAATAGCCTTTGGTAAGGAAGAGTAACAACATCTTAACCCTTGCATCCTTCCAGTCTCCCTCTGTTGGATGCTGACTGCTTAGCTAGCGAACAAAATAATAAACTTTTATCAAGCTGACCCCTACGGAGAGTTCCGGCCATATTTTGTCTGTTGTAGCAAAGCAACTGAGATTCCTGTGCCACCATAAATGTAAGATATATGTTTGGCTTCAAGGTGCTACAAGACTCAAGTTTCTACATCAACAGAAACCCAGTTTAAAACAATGATGTCGGGTCCAAATTCCCACCACAAGGCAGGACCAGCCACACATAAGCCCATCCCAAGCAACCCATAAAATCCACACCCCAGTGCCCCATTAAGCAGTAAGTAAATGGAAGTGATTCTTGAAGAGCAGATAGCTCTAGATGACTCAGCTAAGTGACCCTAGGCTTGTTGGTCATTGGGACCTGATGGGAACTCCTTCCCTACTCCAGATACCAGGTATTTTAGCCCCCTGGGCTACGATGTTCCTGAAAACAGTTCCCAGCACCATGGCAACACCCAACTCCCAATATTTATTTGAGCAACTCGTGGGTTTACATTACATTTACATTTACATTACTCATGTTCCATGTTTTTATTTTATTATTTATTGAATTGATATACCACCCTAACACCCCCAGGTCTCATGGTGGTTCACAGAATAAAATCAGAATATAAAACCACAAAGTACATAATCAAAATAAAAACGACAACAACCCAATAACGCCAACCCCTTGATTGTAATATGGAGCTAGAAATAGGAGGGCCGAACTTGCTGCCCCAATCATCATGTCCCCTGCTGCCTGAATCCCTTCTCCGCCATCTACAAACTGGGGAAACATCTTTAGAAGTGAGCATATTCTACACACCCAGTTTAACTTGATCATCTTGAGTTCTAAAACATGGGACAGTCGCGGCATGTGGTGTAGGATCCCCTGTACAGACATTCCCGCCGCCTCCCCCAGCACATGGACATAGAGAGGCAGAGACCTAATGTGGATGTAAGATTGACCCATTCTGTTCCCTCCCCACGGTCACAGCCATGTGGATGATAACTTCCAAATAGGGCTAATCTTTTACATGTGTTTGTCTCTAAAATGGCAGCTGATTTAAAAATGAGAGTACCTGTTCCCTAATTTTGACGCGTCCGATATTCAAGAAATATTCAATATTCAAGTACTATAATGCTCCCATGGTTGCTGTACTGTTTCTAAAGGCAAGACCAGTGCAGACCACCAGGTGCTTCTGGTGGTCCACCACTGCTGTTTGCCTCGGGTCTGAAGATGGCAATTCTCATGCACCAGACCTCCCAGGCAGTGGCGTAGCGTGGGTTGTCCGCACCCGGGGCAAGGCAAGTAATTTGCGCCCCCTAACCCATGGATTTGCGCCCCCTTACCCTAACCCCCAGATGTTGCGCCCGGTGCGCCCGGCCCCCCCTGCACCCCCCACGCTACGCCACTGCTCCCAGGTCAAGTTGGCTTGGTGAATCACCGCTTGTACACTTTGTTTCACATTCAGTATACCACGCAGAGACAAATACACAAGGTTGCTCACCACAATTATGGAAATGCTTCTAAGGAATATCTGTACTTAAGACTGGGATCTGAATAAAACACACACACACATTCCTGCATATTTGCACACCCCATGACACCAATTTGTGCAATATTGTACAAATACGATTTGCTTACTTCACAGTGGTCTCCTTACACAGTGGTTTCCTTCCTGGCTTTTGCCTAAGACTTCTGTATAAACTGTGCTCTCTAGCAAAAAGCAACAGTTATAGTTACAGCTGTTATTCAAGAGCCGAGTGCTAGCCTAGACTGCGAGGCTTTTTGCCAGGGAAATGAAAATATTGTCTCGTATAATGCACAATTATGTTATTGTAAAGTAAATAGGCCAAATGCTCCCTTTTAGAATAGTGCCATTAAAGTAACATGTAAGTATTGAGGCGTCTCTATAGTCAAGGTTTTGAGGGTTGCAACCTTTAAAAGGGTACTGAAATAAAAAGGTGTGTAAATTAAAAACTCTATATTTGGAAGTGCACAATTTGAGTTCCATAACACAGGTTTGTTTTGTTTCTGGTTTTGTTTTTTTTTATAAAAAAAAAACACCTTCATTATTCATTGAATTATAAAAACTAAATTAAAAGCCGTGACGTCCCGTTTTTCTTTGGATAGATTTTTGGGTAATTTAGCACTGGGGAAGGATCCATAATTGTAAACCAATTTGTCCACATTCTTAAACTCCAGTCACACATTGTACTTCGTTTAGGGTTACTGGATGTGCTTTGTTTATGCTAAACCTCACATTCCAGTATGTAATATCTCACATAGAACAGAAAATAAGGACCCTCACTGGGAACACTAAAAGCCCTTTGGAAGTTACTGTAGGTGCCAGATCAGTCCTATTTGAAACTCTTGGCTCAGCCTTTTCATTCTGAACTTTCTTAAGGCAAATGATTAGATCAATCCCTTGATGGGGACAATGAGGTCAGGCGAAAGGCACCTATAGACCTACAGCTTGGTGCATTTGTTTGGTTGAAAGAGTAGGAACCCATTTTGGCAAAAATATTAAATAACCTGCTCTGCTCTTCTCTTCTGTTTTTAAAAAATCATTTTCAAGTGTGGCTATCCCGGGAAGATGGACAGCTACCAGAGGAGACCCCGCCTCCTTTTTGCCTTTTACCTGCTCACAAGTCAGATTTTGTATGTTGCCTTGACCGCAGAATCTAAGTTGCATTTTTCTTTACTTGGTGTTGTGTTGTTTGACAGGGCTGTGGAATAATGGGACACTTTGTGGGCTTTTGGCTTCCGTATGCATCTCTCTCATGTGAGCATTCCACCACATGTGTCCATATGCCTCATAAACTCCCTTTTTCTTTTAATATCCCAGATCAGAATAGGTGCCCTCATCCAAATTGCCAATCTTTCTTTTGTGCATTGGGTAGACCCATATATATATCCCCATCCTACTTGACCTAGGGAGGTTTTCTAGGGTATAATTTGGATTCCCCTGATTTAGTCTGTCAAGACAGTGGACAATGTAAAAGTTATGCATTTTGATTCTGTTGACCCGCACTTTAAAGGTTTTTGTTCGCATTCAAAACCAGCGGCTTCTGAACAAGAAATTACAACAGCTTTGTCTTTGCTTGGCCCAGAGGTGGGTGAAACTATTAAGGGGGACATCTGAGATTAAGTGTCAGTGTTGCTAAGCGTGGCATTCACAATACTGGCACTATAAAGAAAATAATAATAACTTATTGGACAGTTTTTCTACTGCCATTCAATTTGATGTGAGTGCCTTGAAAACTGATCTTCCTATTTGAGTCTCTTGAGACAAATGCAAACATTTTTGTGAAATGAAAAGACTTTTAAAAAAAACGGTAGAACAAGAAAAGTACGTTCTTTTAGGGTTAAAACAAAACAAAACAAAACAAAACAAAAGAGCCACATTTACTTTAAAAAAAAAATCCTGGTTGAAGATAGTGGACATGAAAATGCCATAAGACCCAATCAAATGAAGATGTATATCCAGCACAACTTCGGACATCAATTTGCTGAATTGTTCTCAGCCTCTCTCTTTTTTTTCAGGACAACGCTGCTTAGGAAATGGAATGGAAATGATTTACTGCTGAATTAAAACTCAAATGACACAAATTGCAAGTTGTTATCATTGAATGAAAAAAAATTCAGGAACAACGGCTAATTTTTTTAAAAGTTAAATTTAGTGCACTCTGTCTTAAAATACGTTTACAGTATTGAATACATACAAGGGTAAAAGAAAATTGTGTGTATGTGTGTTTGAGCAATCTCTCTTCTTCTTTTTTTCAAAGTTTGCTTAATAGGTTATTAAAAATGCCATAATGGCCATGTGTATATTGTTTTCTTTTGGTGACGGGGTTTTAGTATATATTATATATATTAAAATTTCTTGATTACTGTAAAAGTGGACCAGTATTTGTAATAATGGAGAATGCCTGGGCATTTTACAAAACCAGAAAGAAAAAAAAAACTTTTCTCTTTTTTCCTTGAAAATGTTGCAGTAAAATTTAAATGGTGGGTCTATAAATTTGTTCTTGTCACTGTAACTGTAAAGTCTGAGTTTTAGTAATTTTTTTTCTGCCTTGGGTGTTGAATTTTTATTTCAAGAAAAAAATGTATAGAAACTTGTATTTGGGGATTAAAAGGTGACTGCTACACCATGTAGAAAAAGTATGTAGGAAAAAAGTGCTTAATATTGTTATTGCTTTGCAGATTAAAAAAAAAAATCACATTTCTGACCTGTACCTATTTTTATCTCTCTCTCTCCCCCCCTTCCCCTGCCCCTATATCCCCCTCTTCTGGAATGGATATTGATATTGGTTAATTCATATAATGTAGGCACTTGCTGTATTTTTACTGGAACTTGTAATTTTTTAACTGTACGCTTGTCCTTTTAAAGGGATTTAATGTACTTTTTTGTTAGTGAATTTGGAAATAAAAATAAAAACAAACAAACAGGCTGCCATAATATATTTTTTTAATTTGGCAGGATAAAATAGTGCAAAAAAATAAAATAATAATTGTATGTCAAGACCTTATTGTACAGAAGAAGGAAATAAAAATAAAAGGGTTGTTTAACGACCTGTTGAGTAAAAGAAACAAAACAATTATTATTTTTAATTATGTGGTTTTTGGGGTTCCTTTTTTTCTCTTCGGAAGGGGCGGGGTGTCAGGTTTTGTTTTGTTTATGAGTTGTTCTGTTCACAGTTTTAGTTGTGTGTATGTATATGTATTTTTTTTTCTGTCAGAAATGGCCTACAAAAAAAGAAAAGAAAAGAAAAGAAAGGAAGAAGCACTGTTCATACAGGGCAGTAATGACTTTGAAACTGCCTGGACCCCTTGTATCAAGGCCTTTCCAGGAAGTGTTGAACTAGGATGGATGGCTGTTGCCTGTTATTGTTAAATGAAACTCAGTTTTTGTGAAGATGTTTGACGTAACATTCCACAGATGCCCCCCGCTTTTTTATTTTAGAGTCGGGGAAGCGGCTTTTGCCTGGCACACGTAGACTTTCCGGCCCCAGTCCATAAAACGGCACGGTGTGTGTGCTTAAGATACCTGGTGCTACTGGTTTTGACATCACTGGCACCTACCGTGGGATGAAGGGCCATGTTTGCAGTCAGGGTACTCGCCATCACTGGATAGGCACTGTTAATCCTCACTGCACCAACTATCCGCCAGGGCAATGTGCATCTGGACCTTTGCCCAATTGATCCTGCAAGGGTGTGGGGCCTGATCCCAGAGCCCTTGCCGGATCAGGGCACCCATCCATTACCACCTCTTCATAGCCTTCATCTGAAGCGGTTTGAAAAGAGGTAGGGGGAAGGAAGGGAGACAAAACACTCTGTTGGTGCAACTGTGAAATGGGTCGGAGTGAAAAATTTGGCCTGGGCACATCCCACTTCTATCCCACCTTCCCTCTCCATGCCCCAATCCCTGTCAGAACAGGACCATGTACACGTTTTGCCAGTCTGCTCTTTTGTCTGCTTTCGTTGCTGTTGACTCCTAATTGTACATTCCATAAATTTCTTAAATATCTGAAGGACTGGGATGAAATTCTGTGCCTTTAGGTTGACAAACACTCCTCCCCAGGATTGCTTTGTTAAGTCCCAATAATTAGGATTATGCCATGAGTTGAGCATTATTTTTTAATCTTTATTTTGTTTCTGCTGTTTCATTTTTTTAAAAAAAAAAAACATTGGGGGGGGGACAGGGCAAGGCACCCTGTAGGGACTATTTTAAGGTACGGGAGAGCAAACACGAGGAGCCATTAGCAGTGTGTGAAGAAATAGCAGTGGGGGGGGGAAGGGGGGAACACACGTGATTATGAAGTCACGGAGCCATCACGATGCCAAGGGCACGTTGGGTTGTAGAACTGGCCTAGCCATTCCTCCTTCCAGCTCTTCAGAATTAGGGATAAGGTTACGCTAAGACCTTGTTGTGGAGCAACCTTATATATGAACACCAGAGAACCTGGAAAAGCCATCTTCTTACAGAAATATTTCATAGTATCCTACAACACGCACACCCCTTCCCCTACTCTGCAGTACATCCTGGAGTATTCTTCAGAGATATTTTTGGTGAAAACCAGGCATAGGGTATTTTATATATATATATATCCCTAGGTGCCTTGCTTTCTCCGAAACTAAATCCACAGCGAAGTGAATTCAGATTTCATTTTGCCACTGTGAGCACGACACTTTTCATCCTGGATGAACTCAGATTTAAACCACCAGCAGCTGTCCTATTATGTGTCTTGAATCAATGAGAAACCAACACACAAGCACAAACATTGTGTTTCGTGAAACCACGGTGACCCCACCTCCTCCTCCTCCCTGCTTTTAAGAATCCCTGCTTCACAAGGCCGTGAGCACAATATGGCCGACATGCCACAGGTATCTCTTCTGTCGTGATTATTTTTTACACTGCTAATAATCAGCAACGTTAACAGTGTTAAGTCACAATTATCCCATGCAGCACACCCCTGCTCCACTTAAAATCGATGCACAAAGAGCATTTCTGGAGCAACAGCCGTCCTTTTTTTTTAGAATGTGGACGTTCAAAATAGAGTCTTGCACTTCAGCATTTCATCCTAGTCCTGATTAAATACAGTCCAAGGTTTTTTTGTTTTTGTTTTTCACAGGCAAACTCATTTTATGGTGCTCTTTGTATTTTAGAACTGCAAAGCAAAGTAACGTTGATTTCAGTTGTTTGCATTTGTACCGGCAAGGCAAACTATTTTTATTACCTTTTTCTATTACTTATTGTATGAGCTTTCATTGTTTACTTGGAGGTTTTGTCTTTTACTACAAGTTTGGAACTATTTATTATTGCTTGGTATTTGTGCTCCATTAAAAAAGAAAAAGAAAGGAAAGAAAGATAGGAGCACTTTTTTATTATGGGTAAAATGTTGAGATGGCAGGAGGTCATTTCAATATCACTTAGTGAAATATTTATTGTTCCTTTTATTCTCTGTACAAGACTCCTGACCTCTCCTCCATCCCACCCCACTTGTCACATTGTTGAGTTCAGCATGTGTCTACCATTTCATTTGTACGCTCGTTGAAAACAACGTTTGTTCCAGTTTCAAGTTATAAAAAAAAATTAAATAAATTGGACATTTGACTTGATCTCCAAATATTGTCTTTACTGCTTATTTGAAGTTGGAGCTAAGGTGGATGGCAAGTTTAGTTGTTGTTGTTGTTTTTTTTTTAAAAAGGCACAGATTTGGGGGTGGAGAAACTTTGTCCTAAGGTGGCTAGACACATTATATTGTTCCAACAAGGAACAAGCACAGCCCTTTGGCATGACTCAAGGCTTTTCCATAGTTCAAAGAGCCAGCCTAGTTTTCGATGCAACACATTGAGCCCCGTTGTGGTGGACATTTTGTTCAGTCTCATTGCTTCCTAGCACATCTTGTTATCTGACCTTCAGTTACATCTGGTACAGTTATTAGCATGTACTTCTGGTACAGGGGAGCCTTCTGGCACAGAGGAGCCTTTACCACTGGGTAAGTGGAGGGGGACAAAGTCGATTCAGTCTGCTTTTAAAGGCAAACTTACCAAAATTAAGTCTGGAACAAAGGGCAACAGAGAAACTGAAATTGAAATATTCAGCCGTACCTACCACTAATCAACTGAAGCAGTAGCAAAGCACTCAGCATCATGGAGGGAGTTCAGTAAGTTTTTAGAATAGTAAGCCTGCAATTTATGTGCATTTAACTTGTGCGCATTCAGCTTTCAGCGCTTGGCATAATTATTATTATTTTTAAAAATACAGTTTAATTTCACAATACAATAAAAAACAACGTAATCTAAACAAGAAATTAAAAAAGGAGATAGAAGCAGTGCTTTTTCCCCCTTAAAAAATGTTTAGGGGTACTCTCATTTTCCTACTCATACTGAAATACTGCCCCTCAATGTGGCCAAACTTAAGATTCACAAAATGTTTAGGGGTATGCTTCTGCCCAGAAAAAAAGCACTGGTTAGAAGAATACAAATATCTTAACTCGTATCCCATACAGAAAAAGGTGTACCCTCGCAGCTCTCACCTGGGAGCATCCCATTCTTCCCTCAGCCTCTCACCCTGGGAGATCTCCCCTTCCCTATCTCTCATACAGGGGCCTTCATCTGGCTTGGCAAAAAAAATTAAAAAGGGGGCAGAGGTTCAGGAAAAAATACTTTGGCAATTCCGCCCCACATTGCATCCAATGTGTTATGATTACATGCAATCTGCAGAATGTAACTCCAGAATACGTTGCAAGTTTGCTGTACCTGTGTGCACTGTCCAAAGAAGGTTGAAGCTGTGGGTGCTTAAGGGCCAGAGAGGATGGCTGAGAAGGTCCCTAGACCCCCCCCCCAAAAAAAAACCCTCAAAGTCCATCAGGGGAAGAAATAGGAACACGGCATTTCATAATTTTGTGTAAAGAACTGGGAGCTGTTCATTTGTACAAATCGCCCGGACACATTCTGGTATATGATTAATTGCTTGCTATGCATGCTAAAATTGCAGGGATTTGGGGAAGGGGTCGGCTTCCGACATTCAGCCCAGTCATTGCTTTTCCCATTTGGAAGCCTGTCGCAGCCGAAATTCGGCTGCTTTATGCTTTCCGAGTTCTTGAGCAATGCAAGTGAATAAGAGTAAAGAGTCAAGCATCATCTACATGCCCCTGCATGCTGCCTCCCGCCCGCCCCCCATGCATCAGCTTAAGACGTAACTAGCACAGGAACGCAGGAAGATGCTGCACACTGAGTCAAACCACTGGGCCATTCCGCACAGTATTACACACTGCCTGAGAGAGCCTTGGACAGGCTCTCTCGCAGCCCTACCTGGAGACACCAGGGATTGAGCCTGGGAGCTTTTACGTACAAAGCTCCTGCTCTGCGCCTCTGAGCTCAAGGTCCTTCCCTGAGCAAAACATCAGCATATGGTGATAATACTTTCTCAACAAGGAGAGATGTAAATGAGGCTGCACTCCACTTTCTCCATGCTTAAGCACCAATATACATTCTGGAAGAGACGTGCAACGAGAACGGAGTCAGCATTTGATTCAAAATTGATTCTAACAACCATCAGGTGTGCGCTGGCTTCTTGAAATCAGGGATCACATCCTGTTCTTGGTCAGCTGCTTGTATACAGCTGTCAGGAAACACTCGATCTTTGCAAAACACCAGAGTGTGAGGTGGGAGATAACACATGCAAGGCTGTCATATGCCTGGTAGGCTTCTAGCTGTGTTAGTGGATGAAATTATTGGTGGGGACATGGGGCTGCCTGACCCACAGATTCCAGCTAGTCCTTCCAAGTATTTACTTATGCAAGTTTTGCAGTATCTCAACATCCTGTAAAACAAGGAAGGGCCATAGCCCAATGGTAAGAGCATACCATTAGCATCCAGAAGTTCTCAGGTTGAATCCCCAAGTAGGGCTGGGAAGAACAGTCGCCCTCAAACCTTGGACAAACACTGTCAGGCAGTGTTAACAGTGCCAAACTTGATGGACCACTGATCTGAAGCTTCCTGTATTCCTAGGAAACCAATAGCTGCAAAGGCCCAATGTCATGCCAATGTTGTGGGATGAGTTTCAAAATAGGAGCCAACTGTGGAAACTGGCAAACTCTGGAAACTCAATATGTACACTTTTCCTCTCACTTGCACACATTCACACAAACATCCCTCGCATCAGGCAACACCTTCTCACCACTACTTCCCTGCTCAATCTGGGTATTTTCCTAAAGGAGGTGCACTCGAACTCTACATCCAGAGAACCAGATAGGGGTCTATCCTAGGCAGGAATATACGTTTTTCATCCCACCAGCACTTATTCCTTCTAACCACCACTCTAAAGGTAAAGGGACCCCTGACTGTTAAGTCCAGTCGCGGATGACTGGGGTTGCGGCACTCATCTCGCTTTACTGGCCGAGGGAGCCAATGTTTGTTCGTAGACAGTTTTTCCGGGTCATGTGGCCAGCATGACTAAGCCGCTTCTGGCGAAACCAGAGCAGTGCACAGAAACACCATTTACCTTCCCACTGGAGAGGTACCTATTTATCTACTCACACTTTATGTGCTTTCGAACTGCTAAGTTGGCAGGAGCAGGGACCGAGCAATGGGAGCTCACTTCGTCACGGGGATTCGAACCACCGAACTTCTGATTGACAAGCCCTAGGCTCTGTGGTTTAGACCACAGCGCCACCCGCGCCTCTCTAGCAAGGTTTAATAGCGGACTCAATTGAAACTTATTTGGGTTGCAAATCCTTAACCTTCTACCATCCTTGGTAAAAACACCTCTCTCCACCTACCCCTGCAGCCACATGAAAGGCTGGGCAAGGATTTATTTGACCACTACTGAAAGGCTGGGACCATGGCAAGAGTTCATGCTTTGCATACTGAAGATCCCAGCTTCATCCCTCAGGAGCTTCAGTTAAAAGCATTTCTGATTATTGGGGGGGGGGTGGAGGGACTCTGATGTGATCTGGAGACTCCTTGCTAGTCAAATTCTGGGAGGTGCGAGGGTTGACCTCCACTGGAATTAGAGCGAAATGGTTATATCGGCGTTAATGAACACCCAGATTTCCATCTTCCTGAGGGATAGACCCAATTATGAACACGTGGATGCAACTTCTTCACTTGCCTGTGATGGAAGCTGGATAATCTTGAAGGACTGGGGGAAGGGCGGTCCTAACTGCATCACAGACAGCAAGGTAACACTGACCCATCTGACTTGCAGCATCACCTGCTCCTTCCCCTTCTTTTGCCTTAGGAGAACAATCAACATCTAGCTTTCCCAAGCAGGTGGCTATTGCACTCATGCCCTGCTTGTAGGCTTCCCATCATAGGAACAAAATGCTGGACTAGACATGTCTTTGGTCTGATCCAGTAGGTGCCTAATAAGCCCTCTTTCTCTCTAAGTGGGAAAATTACCTCCGCACTGCCACCAAACACCTGCAGATACCAGGAAGAACAAGAGGAACTTTCACTTTATGAGGTCGGTTTCGTAGGAGAGCAGAAGTCTTCACTGAGCTTTCTCTCTGGGGTGCAACTGCCCTTTCAGCTACTCTCTGGTGCTTGATCTTTTCCATTGGTGCAATGCTGGGCATGTTCATTAATGTCTGAAACCAAAATGGTATCATTGAGAATCTGGGGGGGAACTCTTTTTCCTTGGAAGAACAGTTCCACCACGATCACTGCACAATCAGCATGCTCTTCTTCTTCTTTTTTTTGCGAACCTCCTGAGCTTGACAAGGTCAAATCAGCCCCCAAAGAACTTTATTTATTTGCTCATGCATAAAGAATGGAAAGTTCAAAAACAGAATATTGATCATGAATGCCAGTATTTGGTGAGTTAGTTCACAAACACACCATTCCACACATATGGTGGCACCCTGGCTAAATCACCACAGCACATGTGATAAAACTGGATCACAGGGATCAGGTAGGCACATGTAGGGGTGTATACTGATAAAATAAATGCACAGTGTTTCCACTTAATGCATAAAATTATTAGAATGCTTAGTATGTGAACTGGTCCTGGTGGAAACATTTGCTTAGCTATTCTGTTTTATTTCTATTTTATCCTTTGAAAACTTGCATATTCATTTCGTAACAGAAACCAGTCCCATAAAAATAACAACAATATTCCTTGCCAGATATGGAAGGGATATTGCAGAACAATGTGGGAAACATATTTTGAATTCAAAAATCACACACATTCATGCCACAAGTATGATTCGGAGATTCGGATTTGAGGAGGAAACTCAGCCATGCTGTGTAGCCCACATAGCTAAGAAAATAGAACGTTTGCCACTTGTATTAATTCCTTATTAAAGCACACACGTGCACAATTTTCCAGGGTGGTGGTGGTGGAAAGGAATGGTGATTTCTTATGAATTATTCTACCAGCTTTGCTAAATAGTGACCTTTAGTTACCAAATGACACCGTGTGTTCTATTTTCCTGACAGATGACAGCCTATTCTGTCCTGAAAAAGATTCTACATGTTGAAGATGATAAAGAGCTTAGAGTTCAGACTATGAATCCCCACAATCAAGGGAAGGCTGTTTCTATGCAGTATATTTCCTAGATGCTAACTTTATGCAGATAGGGTTGAGCATATTTCCACTACACTGTGGAAGTGTAAAAATATAGGATCATTAAAACGATGGGTGACCCTATTCTGTCCCTGACTGTTTCCTATCAACGCAAGTGGTGATAAAGGAGTCTCGTCTTGTAAAAGATGCAAAGGGGCTTGCAGAGAAATTGGAGCCATTGAACCTACATCTGGAACGATATGTAAGGAAGCAGAACACCTTTATGATACAATGCAAAAATAGGTAAAGCAGACAGTAGTAGCTAAGGACCAGGTGTGATTTCAACAGTTCCATTTGTCCAAATGTACAAAGTGGGGGTAGGGTGGGGGTTTCCAAATTTTTAAACAAAAGGGGCATGAATACAGAATCATCCCCTTGGCTTACCTCTCCAGAACCTTCTCTCCAAGCAGTCCCAACCTGCACTTTGCTATCAAAGCCCAGCTGAGGATTCATTTATTTAATTACTCTTAATACCGTGCCTTTACTCCAAGGAACTCTAGCTTCTCCCCACCACCTCCCCATAGTTTCCTTGGAGTAAACTCCATTAAAACTCAGTGCTGGTGCCTTACTTCTGATTGCATAGATTTCATTTGTAGAGCACATTGAATGTTAACAAAAGACCTCCAGCAACTTTTCGCTTTCAGTTTCAAATGCAAACCATTTTGCAAAACAAGTGTTACTATATACTGTAAACTATTAGTGTAAAGTAGGGACGCCAACAAAGTAAACTCAACTTTTGTTTTGTTTTTTTTAAATAAGTATTATTTTGCAATACATTGTTGCTGTCTTTTATGTTTCCTTTTTGTTTTTTTTAGGGGTTATTTGTTGTCTACTAGCTAGGCCTAGTACCTGACATTGTTTCCCAGAAGCCACCAGATCAGCATAACAGAACCCAGTGGCTGCAACTGTAATACATTGGACGAACAGTAATTTGTCTATGAATTCAGACCTTTCGATGATACATCCGGTTTCCTCTACATGTGCTAAACTAAACTCAGTTCACAGTGATTTCTATTATTATTATTATTACAAAAAGTGAATGGTCTTTATGATACCAGTTACAGATAGGTAGCCGTGTTGGTCTGCCATAGTCAAAATAAAAAAATTCCTTCCAGTAGCACCTTAAAGACCAACTAAGTTAGTTCTTGGTATGAGCTTTCGTGTGCATGCTGAAGAAGTGTGCATGCACACGAAAGCTCATACCAAGAACTAACTTAGTTGGTCTTTAAGGTGCTACTGGAAGGAAAT
This sequence comes from Podarcis bocagei, assembly GCF_964188305.1. Taxonomy (NCBI): domain Eukaryota; kingdom Metazoa; phylum Chordata; class Lepidosauria; order Squamata; family Lacertidae; genus Podarcis; species Podarcis bocagei. Next base: position 19,093,995 of record NC_138125.1, read on the forward strand.
TTTTTATTTGGTCTTTATGATATTCTACAATAAATGTTGCAAAGGAGTGGTGTCTATGTTTTCTGAAGCTAGCGGACCCATGGCTACAGCATTTCTCTCTGTCCTATGTCTATATCTGTAAGAACATAAGAATACCTGGCTAGATCAGGCCAATGGCCCATTTAGTCTGGCATGCTGTTCTCACAGTGGCCAACCTGCCTGCTGGAAACCCACAAGCAGGACCTGAGCCCAAGAGGACTCTTCCCCTTCTGCACTGGTTTCCAGAAGCATACTGTGGGCAGAACATAGCCAATCATGGCTAGTAGCCATTGGTAGCTTTCTATTTATCTATATCCATTGGTAGCTTTCTACTTATCTATATTTCAGCCGGAGCTCACTGGAGCTCAGTTCTGGCACCTCTCAGGTGGGTGCCATTGCCATTCTAAGAGAACAAGGGAGAAGTTAATGGTGAGCTCCAGTACCACTTTTTCTAGAAAAATAGCACTGTCTATATCCATCTACAGTCATACCTCGGGTCAAAGACGCTTCAGGTTGCGTTTCTTTCGGGTTACGGACCCGCCGAAACCCGGAAGTACCGGAACGGGTTACTTCCGGATTTTGGGGGGTCATGCATGTGCAGAAGCACTAAATCACACTTTACGCATACGCAGAAGTGCTGAATCGCAACCCGTGTGTGCGCAGACGCGCCTCTGTGGGTTGCGAATATGCATCCCGCACGGATCACATTCGCAACCCGAGCATCCACTGTATCTGTCCTAAGAATCATGGACAACAAAAGAGGTTTAAAGAGGTTCAAAGTCTCTCTCAAGGCAAATCTTTAAAAAAAAAATGTAGTATAAACACTGACAACTGAGAAACCCTGGCCTGCAAGCACTCCAATTGGAGAACAGCCTTTACCAAAGTTGCTATGGGTTTTGAAGACACTCAAACTCAGGATGAAAGGGAGAAACATGCTAAGAGGAAGGCAAGCTTGGCAAACCCTCACCATGATCAACTCCTGCCCGGAAACCTATGTCCCCACTGTGGAAAGATGTGTGGATCCAGAATTGGCCTCCACAGTCACTTACGGACTCACTGTTAAAACCGTGTTTAGGGAAGACAATCTTGCTAGGCTATGAAGAAGAAGATCCTAATAATCTCTGAGGTGATAAGGGATTAATTGAGCAATAACTATACATATCTACTCAGAAGAAGAAAAACCCGAAACCATTAAGTTTTACACTCAGGTAAATGCATATAGGATTGATGTATAAAGATATTATCTATTTATCATTGTTTCAAGAGAGGAGCGCTTTCCAAGAATGTGAGGTGGAGTATATGGTCGGTTCCATTTCTGTTCCTTATCGCTGAGGTTATCTGTATTTATTTATTTTACCCAGCCGTATTTTGGAGTCTTGACATTTTCCATCCAGTGGCTTTTAAGGCTATATGTATTTTAAGAAGTATAATTTATGCCTCTGCCATTTAACGATGCACCTTTTAACCAACGATAAAAAAACTACCTCACGTTTCTTTTGATTTAGCCCTCTTGGCCTAGTTGAGGCGGATCATTTTAGCAAAGTGTGTGTGGCCGGGGTGGGTGAGTGGGGGTGGAGTTGGCAGAGAGAGAGGAAAAAAAGATAAAGGAAAAAAAAGGTCGTCTGCAGTGGGTATCTCCCGACCAGGGAAGCTACTTTGTCTTAATTACCTCAGGAGGAGAAACTGGCCCTGAAGCAATCATCTTTGTTTGTTAACACACCCTATCGGCTGCACTGCTCCGTATAAATAAAACATGACCAAGATTACAACGTCATGTTCTTGCGGACTCCAGACCCTGGTAACTGCTCAAGTCGAATGCACAAAAGCATCCCAGAGCAATCTGGTGCATATCAGAGGGCATCAAGGAATGTTTTTCATTCCTAAGCAACCGCATGTGAACTGGCTTCTAATATTAAACACAATTGTTTGCTCAAATGCTAAAAAGAAGTGTGTGGAACTCACTTTGTTTTGCCTTTGTCTCGGGTAAGCAGCAAGCCACAGCGCAGTGAGGTGACAAGGCATTTAACTTAAAGAATGCTTCCACTCCTCTCTCTAACCTCCCTACTGACTATTTTTAGTTCCATTCCCCCCACCCGGCTTTTTGCTTCCTGCCTGATTTATATTAGCTGAGGATTAGGCCCCGATTTTAATGAGCTCTAAAACGCCTGTCGGAAACAAACAACAAATCTATCAAATTCAAAATGTTGTGTGTGCGCGCGCGCGAATTTCTCTTGGAAAAAAGAAGAAGCCCATCTAGCTTTTAAAAGCACATTTTTGGAAGGTTTGGGTTATAACCCCCATCTCCACCCCCATCGTTCAGCCCAGACACTGAGATCCAGCGCCAAGGGCCTTCTGGCGGTTCCCTCGTTGCAAGAATTGAGGTTACAGGGAACCGGACAGAGGGCCTTCTCGGTAGTGGTGCCCGCCTTGTGGAACGCCCTCCCTTCAGATGTGAAGGAAATAAGCAGCTATCTTATCTTTAAAAGACATCTGAAGGCAGCCCTGTTTAGGGAAGTTTTTAATATTTAATGCTGTATTGTTTTTAACACTGGATTGGAAGCCGCCCAGAGTGGCTAGGGAAACTCAGCCAGATGGGTGGGGTATAAATAATAAATTGTTGTTGTTGTTGTTGTTGTTGTTGTTGTTGTTGTTGTTGTTGTTGTTGTTGTTGTTGTTATTATTATTATTATTATTATTACAAAATCACTGTTTTTTGATATTTAATGTATCTTCATAGGTATTTGGTCATTTCACTTTCCTAACAGTGAATGCATTCCTTGAGTGCAGGTATTTATTGCACAAGAGGGAAGCGTCAGCATACTTGGGGACGGAAAAAAGTTTTACAGAAGTACAACAAAGTATGCATTACGTTTTAAAAAGGGGACAGGGAACAGTCCATTGAGGACTGAGCAATGTTGAATGGCCATGGAATGTTGGCATGGGACAAAATGGGAAACCAGGGGGAAATGGAATGGAGTAGCTTGAAAGGGGTATGGCTGGCTGGGAACACCCTGCAAACTGCAACATCTTGCTGCTGCTGTTCAGAATTGACACATATTCATTACTAGCTTAAAACAATCATGTAAGAATCCACATATTTAAGTTCATACGTTATGACAGATTAATGCTGCAATTTTAAAATTGCCTACATGGTATTCAGTAGGGACGCTGGTGGCGCTGTGGTCTAAACCACAGAGCCTAGGGCTTGCTGGTCAGAAGGTCAGCGGTTCGAATCCCCACAACGGGGTGAGCTCCCATCGCTCTGTCCCAGCTCCTGCCAACCTAGCAGTTCGAAAGCACATCAAAGTGCAAGTAGATAAATAGGTACCGCTCTGGTGGGAAGGTAAACGGCGTTTCCGTGCGCTGCTCTGCTTCGCCAGAAGTGGCTTAGTCATGCTGACCACATGACCCGGAAGCTGTCTGCAAACAAACGCCGGCTCCCTTGGCCAGTAAAGCGAGATGAGCGCCGCAACCCCAGAGTCAGTCATGACTGGACCTAATGGTCAGGGGTCCCTTTACCTTTACCTTTTTACATGGCATTCAAATAAATGCCTTACTGGGTGAGTCATTCTCGGACAGGGAACAGTTTCATGATAGTTTATTATGGGAATCTGTGTATTGATATGTTGCCTGAGAATCTACACACCAAATACTGTATACAGAAACTCTGGCTGTTTCCCATAAACAGTAAGGCAGGAGAGTGATACGGTTGATTTCCTCACCAAAGGTCACGACACCCTGAACAGCAGCACAAATTCTGACCCAACCTGATCAGCCAGATTATTAACCATGATGTGGGTGTTTCTGAATGCCAGTGGGAAACCACAAGAAGGGAGGTTGGGTCTTGCTTTCAAGCTTCCCATGGGCTTCTTGTTGGCCACTTTGAGACAAGAGCACTGGACTAGACGGGCCATTGGCCTGATTCAGTAGGTTCTTCTCACGTTCCTATCCATCAGATAGATGACCAGCGCAGGAGCCAAAGCTGGTGGTTACAAACCTAGGTCTGAGCATCACCCATGGGCTGGAGCCTATTGACCAATGGCTTCTTAAAGCCAGGGCCCTTGAATTGGGATGTTTAGAGTCAATAACTTCCTGAGGAACCGGCCTCCTTTACATTGCAATGAGTCTGTAATGGGAGTAGGAGTGATAACCTCAAGGTCAAAGAGCTGCCTCTTTATTTTTATTGATTTAATCTTTATTGATTTTATACAATGAATCACAGTTATAACTCTCCATCGGCAGTGTACATAGGAAAAGAGAGAGAGAGGAAAAGACCAAAAAGAAGGAAAGAAAAAAGAAAAAAGTGAAAAAAGTTAGAAATAAGATAAGGTTGTTCCCATATTGAGACTTCCCTCCTCCCCAACCTGGGTTCTCTGTGTACCTATATCAACTGCATATTGAACAGCATCTATTTTACAATTATCCAATACTTCCAAGAGTTATTTCACATTGCAATAGTCATTCAAAACCTGCCAAAGATTTTACATGCTTACAGTGATCTTTTACATATTCTCTATATTTATCTCATTCTCTGTTGAATTTTTGATCTTCATGATTCCCAACTTTCCCTGTTAATCTTGCCATTTCAGCGTACACAAATAATTTTGTCTGCCATTCCATTTTTGTTGGTATGTTCTCTCCTTTCCAGCATTCGGCTAACAACATTCTCGCTGCTGTGGTTGCATAAATGGATAATCTCTTTAAGTCCTTTGGTATCTCTACACCTATAATCCCTAGAAGAAAGGCTTCTAGTTTTTGGGGGGGAGAGAAAGGTTAATTTAAACATTTTTTTTAGCTTGCTGTAAATCATTTCCAAAAAATCCTTTATCTTTTTGCATTTCCACCACATATGATACATAGTTCCTTCTATTTCTTTACATTTCCAACACTAATAATAATAATAATAATAATAATAATAATAATAATAATAATAATAATTTATTTGTACCCCGCCCATCTGGCTGGGTTTCCCCAGCCGCTCTGGGCAGCTTCCAACAAAATATTAAAAATACATTAAAATATCAGTCATTGAAATGGAGCCAAAGAGCTGCCTCTTTAGGGCCTTCTCCTTGGTACAGGAAAGCTCCTGGGTGGGGTGATTTGGCCTTTGGAGAATAAATAGCTTCAGTTCAGCGCCAGAATTTGGCCTGGTTCACACAACATGGCAAGCCAAACTTTGACCAGAGCTTATGATTAGTGAGGAGTGAGCTTAACTACAAGTCCTAGTGTAGATGACACACTAAGCTAAAAGTTGGCTTAGCTCAGTGCAGCATGGCAGTCAAGAGGACGGGAGAGGAACAAAGTTGTTGTGAACTTCTCTCTGGCAGCTGCACAGTCATGTGGTCTTGATAAGCCATAGTTTGGTTTACTGTGTCTTGTGGACGAGGCCTTTGTGGGAGGAAGTAGCTCACTCAGAAATCCCTGATGTTCCCCAACTCCAGCTTACCTTGCTGCCCAGATGTACTCTGTGGGCTTCTATCCAAGGTAGGACAAGACACTGTTGAGGAATGAGGATGGTATCCAAAGAAACCATGTTATTTGACCTCCCATATGATCATTATTGGAGAGAAACACAGAGAAGTGCCACTCATACCACATTGTGTGACTCTGGACCTTAGATCCATGGTGGACCTCATGGTGTAGGAATCCTACTGAGCTTTTCAGACCCATCTGTTAGAGATGGATGCCATTTACCAAAGAGCTCACCCTATCAATAGTTCTGCTCTAAGGGATTCAAAGCAATCCAAAACCATTTTTAAAAAAGCAACAACAACATGCTCTTCTGTTAAAATATTTCAGATGACACTTCCAGATGGGGCAATCTGTAAGATATCTACTAGGGAGTAAGCAGAGGGGAACATCATAATCCAGTAATCATTTGTCACTGGAGGCAATGCCTAATGGTGCGGTGGTCATTGCAGGAGGATCAACATATTTCAAAAAGTGAAAATCTGGACAAAATTGTTGAGCTTTTTTTTATTATAAAAAAAGCAAAATAGAGGTTTTAGAGCAGCGGTTCTCAACCTGTGGGTCCCCAGATGTTGTTGGACTACAACTCCCATCATCCCTGACCACTGGTCATGCTGGCTAGGAATGATGGGAGTTGTAGTCCAACAACGTCTGGGGACCCACAGGTTGAGAAACACTGTTTTAGAGCTTCCCCACCAAAAATTCACCAAAATCACCAATATACCAGGATTTTCTGCCCAGACGCAGTTCCCAACACCCGAATTCTGGCTATATCTGAGTCATTCCAGATGTATGGCAACCCTACACTACAGCAATGATTCTACATTCAACAAACAACTTCTGGCCCTGGCCAAGCCAGTGGAGAAGGCTCCATGGGGTCGCATTCAGTCCACTGCTGGTTCCATCAGTGTAAGCTGGTTTCCATTTGGAAAGGATGCTTCAGCACACAGGGGTTGAGGAGAAGGAGGAATGTCCTTTTGTGCTAGAGAGCATCATTGCACTGGCTTCTACTAGTTCGATGCTTTGGTTGAATACAGCCCTTTGTCCCACCCATCCTTGGTGCAGCCAGGTGGGGTGGCTGATCATGGAAGTAGTTCTGGGAGAAGGAGGAGCTAGTGGCAGTCAGTTCCAGCAGGCTGGTGGAGGGGGCTTTGCTATCTCACCTGTCACTGCAACTGGGTACTGTAGTGCCTCCAATACTCTTCTTTTTATTGTCCCTCCTGCACATACTGTAGACTTGCATCCATCTGTCCACTATAGGAACACCTCTCAAGTGGGACCAATTAATGAGAAACTTACAGGAGCATCTTACAGGAAATGTTGAAAGGAGATGTAACTGACATGCTTTTCTTCCCCCCACTCTTTTTTGGTTGGATATAAATGCATCCGATCATTAAGGTTGTGCCAGCGTCTCTGTGTTCCCTTACTGCATGTTGGCACTCCAACGCTCAATCTGGGAACAAACATGCTTACATAATATGCATTTTTTTTATAAGAAAAAAACAAAACAAATAATTTTGCCTCTTCAAAATGATAAATGAGGCAGTGAAGGGGGCAGGAAAGAAGATAGTGCTGATATTTAAATGGATTTGAGTTTTTCTGGGGGGTTTTGGAGGGTGTGTTGCTTTGGCTCTAAAAGAAAATCGGTAGCATGTCATTGATGTGCAACTGGCATAAACACAGAAATTTAGAAAGTTGCCTTCTACCAAGTCAGACCATCGGCCCCTCTACTTCAGTATTGTCTACACTGACTGGCAGCAGCTCTCTAGGGTATCAGGCAAGAGTGGCGCTGTGGTCTAAAATACTGAGCCTCTTGGGCTTGCCAATCGGAAGGTCGGCGGTTCAAATCCCCGCGACGGGGTGAGTTCCCGTTGCTCTGTCCCAGCTCCTACCAACCTAGCAGTTCGAAAGCACACCAGTGCAAGTAGATAAATAGGTACCGCTGTGGCGGGAAGGTAAATGGTGTTTTCGTGCGCTCTGGTTTCCGTCATGGTGTACCATTGTGCCAGAAGCAGATTAGTCATGTTGGCCACATGACCCAGAAAACTGTCTGCGGACAAACGTCGACTCCCTTAGCCCGAAAGTGAGATGAGCGCTGCAAACCCATAGTCGCCTTTGACTGGACTTAACCGGCCAGGGGTCCCTTTACCTTTTTACCTGGCCCAGCCCTACCCAGAGATCCCAGGGGCTGGATGTGGGAAATTCTGTATGCAAAGTAGATGCTCAACCACTAACTTACAGCTCTTCCTCCTAAAGCATAAGGGCTGCCTACATGGGAAAGTTGGGATAGACTGGGAAAATGAAAGCGAGCCTCCATTTAAGGATAGCTGGCATTAACAATACCTGGTACTGTCTCTTTAAAACAACAACTTCCTTCCCCAAGATGGTGAGAAAAATGTTGTTGGCCCCCTAGGCAGGTATTCTTGCTTTCAGAAAGTGGCTGTGGAAACTATAAACTGAAAGACGGGGTGGGGTGGGGAGAGCTCGTAGAGATGCAGTCCATCAAAAAGAACTAAGTGGATGATCTCATTCCATTATTTTTAACTCTGTACACCATTGATAATTAATTTGTCTGACATCATATTGATTTCCTGTCTCTTGTTTTATTGTCAACATTTTGTTTGTAATATACAACTGGTTAGCTTCCAATTAACCCTTCTGTTCAAACAAGCTCTCAAAGAATCGAAAATAGGAAGCTTCGCGCAGAACGCCCTTGCAGGGAAGTGCTCAGGAAATAGATAGCTAGATCCCGAGACTGAATTGTGACGGGGAGGAAGAGATAATTTGGTAAGTGTAGGCCTGAAAGAATTAAGAAGTGGATTCCATCTGTAGTGGGCTGTGAACAAATTGTCTATTTTTCTTCTTCTTCTTACCAGATCTATGAAGCGGCCCAGCTCACTTGGTCTTCAGTTTACCAATTAGCATTTTTAAAGGAATATTTACACGCGAACAAAGCAGCATGTGTTACATTCCTTGCTAGAACTTGATGACATTAGAAACCTCAATATTCTTATAGTACAAATACAATTTTGCACAGGGACACTGTGGCCTAATGTGGCTTTCGTTGTCTTAATTGCAAGCTTCCTTACTCGGTATCTCTGGAGTATCACCAAGGATTTAATAGGATAATTAAAATGTTTATCCCCCTTTCTTGCCCTAATTCTCTTCCTTAGACAGTCTTCTAACAACACCAGATTTTGTTTTCCAGCCACCATCATATAAATGTTTGGGCTTCTCCAGACATCCTTTTAAATGTTTAAATTTATGATGATTGGTGCTCATGATGGGCTACATGTTAGCATCCATCTGTCTCAGGAGGCAATGGAGGAGTGTGCTTTGGGGGGGTGAGGTCAAGCTGTTGGAAGCTTGCAGCTCCTGTTGTGGTTGTAGAGACTGACGTGGGAGAGACATGTTTTGTTGCAGCCGGGGCAGATGAAGGCATCCGGTTGTGCTGCTGCAGATGCAGATTTGGTCATTTCTCCTCTGGTCACTTGTGTGGTTACAGACTTGACTGCCTTTCTCCAGGCACTGTGGTCATCTGCCAGCATAGCTGTCAACGTTTCCCTTTTTTTAAGGGAAATTCCCTTATTCCGAGTAGGATTCCTCGCAAGAAAAGGCAAAAGGTATCAGCTATGTCTGCCAGGGTGGATGTTGCATACATGATGTTGCATGATGTTGCATACATCATGTCATGTATGCGGACATCTTTTCAACACAGAGTTGGTCTGCCGCTTTGAGACTGTGAGCCGCTTTGTGACTCCTGAAGGGGAGTGATAAAGCGGGATATCAAATCCAAACTTTTCTTCTCTTCTTAAGATACCACCTTCCTGCCAAGGCGGTTCACCATTTTAAAATGTGGGGGGAAAGTGATATAAAATGCAAAGTTGGGCCTACGATGGGCGGTTGGTGAGGGAAGAAGGGCTGGGAAAAAGCCTGACTTGAGCAGATGTTGCCATTCCTTGCTCCCCTTGCTCTCGTCTTCCTTCTCCTTATTGTCGCCGTTAGCATCGTTCAGACTGTGCAGGCGCCGAAAACGCCTTCCTCTCCTTGTCCTTCGCCTCCAGCTCTGAGCATTTCACACTTCTCTGCCTCGGAAAATGTTTTTTAAAAAGTTCTCTTTGGCAAACCCCCATTGACATTAACTACAAAAGGGGCTTTATTTGGGTCACAGCAACTGGGACTCTTTGCTGCAGTCTTTCCAAGCTCCTAGAGGCTGCAACCTTTCTGGAGGAAGTCGTTTGAATCGCTTCAAAACGAAGGAGGGCTTGCCTACTTATCGGACAGCACTGGCACCCTTGAACCAAAAATAAGAGAGAGAGAGATTGAATTGTATTTCCAATCTGGTTAGGCCTGGGAGGCTCTCCCTTGTTTTGCAAGGGCGCAACACTTACGGGAAAAGCAGCAAAGAGAGAAAATGTCCATGGCGTTTGCTAAATGGAGGTCAGTGCAGATCCGTGCGTGTGTGTGCATGTGTGTTCCATTTCTCCAAATCCATGGCTGGAGTTGGCAGAACAAGGCTCTGCGATAAATATATTATGAAAGGTCTATGTTAATCATTTCAGCTTTTGGAACAGGCACTTTAGTTGGCTTTAATTTGTAAACCTCCTGAGTCTCTCTCAACTTGATGGGCCTCCTTCAGGGGAAACCTTTGGAAAATGGAGTGTGTCATTCGGCGCAGTAAATGGAGTTGGCGAGCTGCTCCTTCCCTCCTTCTCCTTCTCTTATGGGACTGCCGGTAAATTGCAAATGTATGATGTAATGCGTATGGATGGGTGATAGGGGTGCAGAGCATTTTTATTTTTTACTACGGAGGCAAATTCATCCTGAGGGTTTATGCCATCATGGCAGGGATGAAGTTGGATCATTGGCGGGCAGATGGGTAAGTGGATCTCTTGTAGTCTGAACTATCTATGTTTGGGCAGAAGAAAACTTGCCCACTTCTTTCATGCTGAGAGACACTTTTTAAAAAATCACATTAGGAACCAGCTTGTCAGAATAAAAGTAACACAGGAAGCATTGCAGTTTGGGATAAATGTTACATGCTTAATAATAATAATAATTTATTATTTAATCCCCACCCATCTGGCTGCGTTTCCCCAGCCACTCTGGGCGGCTCCCAACAGAACATTAAAAAAAACCAAACATTAAAAACTTCCCTAAACAAGGCTGCCTTCAGATGTCTTCTAAAAGTCAAATAGTTGTTTATTTCCTTGACATCTGATGGGAGGGTGTTCCACAGGGTGGGTGCCACTACCAAGAAGGCCATCTGCCTGGTTCCCCATTGCTTCACTTCTCGCAGTGAGGGAACCACCAGAAGGACCTTGGCGCTGGACCTCAGTGTCCAGGCTGAACAATGGGGATGGAGACGTTCCTTCAGGTATACTGGGCCGAGGCTGTTGGAGCCATTTCCTTGAAGGAACAGCGCAATGGGGAAGCTGGACAATACTTTGTCTATCCCTGATGCTCTCGTTATCTAAGAAAATCTCAGCAGCTTAGTGATAAAGCTACCACATAATCTTCTATCCAAGTACAGTGGTACCTCGGGTTAAGTACTTAATTCGTTCTGGAGGTCCATTCTTAACCTGAAACTGTTCTTAACCTGAAGCACCACTTTAGCTAATGGGGCCTCCTGCTGCTGCCACGCCACTGGAGCACGATTTCTGTTCTCATCCTGAAGCAAAGTTCTTTACATGAGGTACTGTTTCTGGGTTAGTGGAGTCTGTAACCTGAAGCATATGTAAGCTGAAGCGTATGTAACCTGAGGTACCACTGTACTAATCAGCTAGGACCATCTTAGCTTTCCCATCATCATCATCATCATCATCATCATCATCATCATCATCATCATATGTCCTGCACAGGTATGCCAACTTGAATAAAATATTGGGGGAGGCAGGTAAGTCCTGCCCCACATATTTGATCACATGATGTGGTGCGTGCACACCATTTGAAAAGCAATGCTCTCAACTTGGGGGGCAGCCCCCTCAAATATTTCATTGAGGGGGCAAAGGGACCTCAGCCCCTAGGAGTTGACTCCTATGCCATGGAGAAAAGAATCAGAGAATTGTAGAGTTGGAAGGGTCCATGAGGGTGATCTAATTCACCCCCTGCGATACAGGAATCTTTTGCCCAATGTGGGGCTCTAAGCCATGACCCTGAGATTAAGAGTCTCGTGCTCTACTGGCTAAAGGCCTGTCCACAGGGTGACTCACCTGTGGATGCAAAGCATCTAATATAACTCCCACCTGCAATGCAGAGTGTCAATGGGGATTTTCATTCCTTACCTCTGTCTTGCAAAGCTGATAGCGATTTGGGTCCCTCCCATTGGCTCCCATTTATGCCAAACCCAACAGCTGAACAGGGGCCACTGCCCGCCCTTGCCTCTGTGTTAATGTTGCTCTTTAATCAGGCGACTTGCAATCCTTACTGGCCCAAATCCTTGCCTGCACAACGTTCTAGGCTTGCTTGGCTGAGATACAGGAGAATGAGCTAAGGAGGTGGTCAAAGGTTTCAGAGCCAAGAGACCACTTAGTTAGTCTGAGCAGCCCATGTGCCAAATACATGATATAAACACCTTTCCTGTTTGTCATTTATGTACTTTTGAAGTATAATGAATTGTTCTGACTAGGTCTGCCAAATTCCTATATTCATAGAAAGCTGGCATTTCAGAAATATCAAAGAGTGTTGCGAGGTGAGCCAGGCTTCCAGAAATTTGGTTAGCATCCCTAGAGCTCCCTGCTAAATTGTGAGAAGAGCTAAATACCATTTCAACATTTTAGATGTGGGAAGACGACCCATCCTGTTATCTTTTTGATCGCGTTGTATCGCAATGCACCTACCATTTCTCACATTCTCTCTGCGCTGCTGGTTGGACTCTGTCCCACTTCCAGCCCAATGGGAGTGGGGGGAAAGCAGCACTGGGTTAAACCTTAAACCTGCTCTCCTCCCCATGTAAAACGTAATGGGCAATAACCAGCCCTATTCTAGCATTCAAATCCCTCACACCACAAGCAGGGTCCAAAATCGCCCAAGCACCTGGCAGGTTTTGCTACTGGCATGGGTCCAATTGTGACTACGTGGAAATTTATGGGCGCCACGTTGGCAACTGACATCTCCATCGAGCCAGCTGACTGGTGCACAGCAAAAGATGCAAGCCTTGTGCTTCTGCGCTTCCGAGCGAATCATGGACCCCTGGCAAGGCTTCTTAGTCCTCCATCATCCCATCAAGGAAAGCAAATGCAGAGCTGAGTGCAGAGATATTTGACTGTGCTGCTGCCTTGCCACAAGCCACTCACAGTTTAAAAACCTCTGCCGTAGTCCAGAGTTAATTCCATTTCCATTTCCACTGTGTTTCTCCTACGGGACCACATCTCCTGGTATGCCCCATGGAGGACCTTACGGTCTGCAAATAATAACATCTTGGAGATTCCGGGCCTCAGGGAGATTAGGCTGGCTTCGACCAGGGCCTTTTTGGCCTTGGCCCCGGCCTGGTGGAACGCTCAGCCGCAACAGATCAGGGCCCTGCGGGATTTGACATCTTTCCACAGGGCCTGCAAGACGGAGTTGTTCTGCCAGGTCTTTGGTCAGGGCTCAGCCTGACTCCCTTTCTCTTTTTGTATAAGAACTAGCATGAAAGAGGCCTCCTAGCATTCTCACAGGCCCATAGAAGAACAGCGTAAACAGTTGGGCCTGATGAGCATTTACTGTTCCCAACCCCAATCTTGCGGAAAGCCATCTAGTTAGATTTTAATTTGATCCTGACTTGTTTTTAGGAGGTAATTTAATTATTGTTTGATTTTATGCCAATGTTATATATTTGATGTTAACCGCCCTGAGCCTGGTTTCGGTTTCTTCTTCTTCTTCTTCTTCTTCTTCTTCTTCTTCTTCTTCTTCTTCTTCTTCTTCTTCTTCTTCTCCTTCTTCTTCCGTACTGGGACAAGAGCAAGGTACAGTCAAACAAAATAGTGGAGATCATAGAGTCATAGCACTGCAAGGCACCCCAAGGGTCATCTAAGTCCAAACCCCTGCAAATAGACATTCCGTTGTGGCAACCAAAACCTAGGTTTAAGGTGCCATTTGGAGCCTAGCTTATACATCTGAGTTTCCAGCACTGACCACAAGTGACAGTCAAGATGAGTGTGTTAGTCTCCCGCTCCGCACTGTCCTCTCCATCACCCTCCACAAGTTAGAAGCATAATTTTGGAGGTGGAAGCACCTTCTTACACATGTAGGCTACTGGTAGAATTTAGAAACCTGCCTTCAGCTCTCCTGGGGAATTGGGATGCCTGAATAAGGCTACAGAGCATAAATATGAATAAGTGAATAGGCCTCATCCACACAATTGATTTGCATCCAAAAACAGAGTGCATAGGTCATGCTAGCAGGGTTTTAGACATAAGAACAGCCCTGCTAGATCAGGCCAGTGGCCCATCTAGTCCAGTTCCCTGTTCTGACACTGGCCAACCACATGCCCCTCAACCGTCCTGGTAAAATCAGGACATCTTGGGTTTTTTGCGCGAAAGCACAGCACCCCAAAATGTGCATTTGTCAGGATGCTGTCAGCTGCTCCCAGCTGGTTGCCCAGGAGCATACAAAGACAAGGAAAAGTTTCTTACAGTCCTTTTTTATTTCAAACTACATAGAGAGGCTATAGCCTCTTGGAAAATGGCGTTGTCCTGAGTGAATCTCCACCCGCCGTCTCTCCCACTTCCTCATTTGTCGTCATCAGACCACCTCTACAGGTGCTGCTAAGTGCCCTCTGTCTTTGAGCTCTTTGCTCTCCTACTTTTAAGGCTTACTGGGTTCTGGGACATGGTGGGTCTGGAATGCTTTCTAATGACAACATGTCATTTCCCAACTTTCCCCCTCATCTGCCTCTGAGCTGTGACTTCCTGCAAACCACTGTTGTAAATCTATACTGTCTTCCTCTTCCTCCTCCCTGGAGGGGTCAGGATGGGGAGGAGGTGTTGAATAGTGGAAAAGATGGATAAAGGACACAGCTCTCTTGGATTCACAGCTCTTTATTGCAGCAGTTAGAACTGCTCCTGGAATCAGACTGACTGCAACCGAGCTGGCTGCTTTATATAATACTAAGTAACTTGAAACAGTAACAACTCACAACTAGCTAACCAATCAAGAGCGACAGTTTTCAATCCTTCATTTACATACTGGTGGCCCTGAGTGAGAACTGCCACTAATCTTAATACATAAGGCATACATAATGGTGAAGGTCTCCGCCATTCCTCCTCCTCTGCCCAGTCCCTGACAGCCTTGTATTAGTCTTGCATCATATTAGGGAAAATCACTTATAAAAATGTGCACGTTAGGGGAAATTTGTGCTAAAATGCTGATGGATTTTATGGAGATTTCTTTTTTTTAAAAAATAAATAAATCTGCAAATTGCTGCAGAAATCTGGAGAACTGAATGTAAGATTGGAAAGATGAGAAACAGAGAGAAGCAAAAGTGATAGGTCCCTCCATCACCCCTACTTATGACAGACACACACTGTGCCAGTCCTGTTGCTGTGTGTGTGTAAGTGTAAAAATCTTAGCTCTGTCTTGTGGGGAAAACCGCTCTTCCTCCGTCTTTTGGTTTATTCATTCTTTAGAATGAAGGATGGGAAAGTTAAGAAAATACCCCTTTGTTTTACGCAGGAAAGGCCTGCTGCTAACTTTGACTGTACGATCACCAAGAGAGTGTAGCTTCTGTGCTAGGTCACGGGAGTTCAGCCGAGAGTTGTATAGTAGAAAGAGCTTGCCTGCAGTCTCTTAAAGATATCAGACTTTTGTAATTCTACAAGGCCCTTGGCCCCGGAGGGAAATCTGCAGACGATTGAAAGCTGTTCCGTCCCCGCGCCCGGCGCTAGCTCAGAATATGGGCCAAGGAGATGGGAAGCAAAACTAAACTTGGCCAGCCAGTATCCAAAGTGCATTTTTAAAAGGAAAGGAAGGCGGTGGCAGCAAAGTCTGATGTCTTTTTTTTTGGGGGGGGGAGTAAAACACATTTCAGTTAGAAAGCCATTGGTGTGCATCAAAGAATATTTAAAGAAAAAGAAAAGAAAAGTGAAAAAGAAATACAGTGGTGCCTCGGGTTAAGTACTTAATTCGTTCCGGAAGTCTGTACTTAACCTGAAACTGTACTTAACCTGAAGCACCACTTTAGCTAATGGGGCCTCCTGCCGCCGCCGTGCAATTTCTGTTCTCATCCTGAAGCAAAGTTCATAACCTGAAGCACTATTTCTGGGTTAGCGGAGTCTGTAACCTGAAGTGTATGTAACCTGAGGTACCACTGTAGAGGTCTGTCAGTGCCTTTTTCACAGAGCGGCCCTCCACAGCTAACCACGGGCACTCCCAAACTGAGGATAAGAAGAAAATTAAACACCTGAAGGTGGAAGAATTATTTCTAGAGGCTATTTGTCATTTCATATATAACTGAGTTGCTGTCACTGTGTCTCTTAAAAAAATAATAAAAAATATCTTGTATTTAAGAATAAACTGCATGGTTTTTGTAGTCTGTTGACCACAACAAGCCGGTGATGATGAGGGAAGTCATCTTGTAGAAAGGTGACACTTAAGCTAAAAAATAAACCTATCAATAACCATCACTAAACTTCTGTTTTCTGATGCTCTCTGTGCCATACATGTAAGGCATATCAGATAAGAAGCCTGGCAGGTAAAACACAGGCTTGTGGGGGACAGGGAGAAAAATAAATGAACAAACATGGGCAAACAGGATACCAGTCCCTGGCTGAAATGCTTCCCCTAAGAAGGTCTAAAGTGAGTTCCTGTGTGCTCATCTTGTAGGACTGGATTTAGGCACTAGGAGAGGATATAGTAAAGGTAAAGGGACCCCTGACCATTAGGTCTAGTCGTGGCCAACTCATCTCGCTTTTCTGGCCGAGGGAGCTTCCGGGTACAGCTTCCGGGTCATGTGGCCAGCATGACTAAGCCGCTCTTGGCAAACCAGAGCAGTGCACGGAAACGCGTTTACCTTCCCACCGGAGCGGTACCTATTTATCTACTTGCACTTTGATGTGCTTTCGAACTGCTAGGTTGGCAGGAGCTGGGACCAAGTAATGGGAGCTCACCCTGTTGCGGGGATTCAAACCGCCAACCTTCTGATCAGCAAGTCCTAGGCTCTGTGGTTTAACCCACAGCGCCACCCGTGTCCCTGGGATCAGATATATTATTGAGTTATTATCCTTCCTTGCTCACATGAGTGAGCAAGAGTACCATCCCTTGCACCTTTAAACTTGGAAGCTAAGACAAGGTTGATTTGACCATCTAGAAACAATAACCCATGATGCTTTAAGGTAGACTGGTATTACCCCTTTTCTCCCCTTTAGGAATGACAACCACACACACACACACACACACACACATTGTTTGGTGAATAAGTAAAAGTAGCATTTACTTACATGATCTAGGTCTTGAAGCAGCAGTAACAAATCAAGACAGTTTTTATAACCACTACCAAAGTTACAAAAGTACAAAATCTAAATTCAAAATGGTGTCTGAGCTGCAGAGCTCAGGCAAGCATGTGTGTTCAGCTTGGAAAAGTGCAGAAGGATTGTTCCATGTAGTCGAGTACTCCCCCCTCCTCAAAAAACCACACCACTCCTGCTTAATGGACAATGCTTTTGAAAGGGTGCATGAACTATGACAGGTGTGTGATGATTGGCGTGCAAATGTGCCCATGGCTGTACTGCTCATTGGATTCCTGGTTCGTTGAGAGTGTGATCTATCTCTGCCATTTAGGGAGAAAGGATCTATATGTGTTGGAAGGCACAGGACTACTAGTTAATGTGGCATCCCCATGTCAAGTTTTCCTTTGTTCTCCAACAATGTCTGGTACAGTGGTACCCAATGAGGTGGTATCCAGAGGCGGCTGGACTCCAACTCCCATCAGCCCTAATCAGCGTGGCCAAAGGGGCAGGATGATGGGAGTTCTAGTCCAGCCATACCTGGAAGGAACTATGTTTGCCACCCATGATCTAATGAAACTAACAGTACGGTGAATTATCACGGTATTGGGAGTTTCCTCATCTTTGTCAGGGGCAATCTGAGGAAAGTTAAAATGCAATACAGTGGTACCTCGGAGGTCTGTTCTTAACCTGAAACTGTTCTTAACCTGAAGCACCACTTTAGCTAATGGGGCCTCCCACTGCTGCCGCGCCGCCGGAGCACCATTTCTGTTCTCATCCTGAAGCAAAGTTCTTAACCCGAGGTACTATTTGTGGGTTAGCGGAGTCTGTAACCTGAAGTGTATGTAACCTGAAGCGTATGTAACCCAAGGTACCACTGTAACATCATCTCATGCATACAATGGCCATTGTGTTGGCACAAGGCCTACTCGTAGATAAAACCTACCATCATTCCAAAATATGCCTAATAGATAACATGATATTTGTTGCTTTGTCCATTATTTTAGGACAGCTCAAGAAGCTCAGGGCAGCATAAATGGCTCTCCCACCCTCAATTTTATCCTGATACCCTGAAAGGTGGATTGGGCTGAGATACATGAGTTTGCCCAAAGTCACCTGTACCTGAATGGGCGTTTGAACCCAGGTCTCCCAGATCCTTGTTGAGCACTCTAACCGTTATACCACACAGACTCCTGTGCATTCCTATTAGTATATTTTCATGCTAGAAACTGAGATCTGCTGGAATGCAAGCATTAAAAAAATAAGGCAGTCAAAGCAACTACATTAGTGGGTTCCACAAATAGAAAAAGATGGATTTGCATTTGCTTTCTCTGTATGAAACGTTTTATAGTATTTTGTTCTCCATGCTGCTGTTACTACTGCTACTACTACTACTACTACTACTACTACTACTACTACTACTACTACTAAATACATAGCTATAAACCCATCATTTAAATGGAAGTGTCAGTACCCCCAAAACTGTGGGGGAGAGCTCATACTTTCCCCTTCCTCCTAAGTTTACTATTTTGAACAGAGTTTTGGAGAGTGTTGAAAGGTGGGCTCTAAGGAACACCCCCCCCAAGGCCTGACACTCCCTTTTGTTTTCACCCAGGTCTGTAGCCACTGCCATTACTCTTTTACACCACAGATAGATAATAATAAGCCCCCTTCTTGGGAACAGGAAAAAAAGGCTCTTATACATTTTAATGTGACCTTAGACAGTGCTTTTCAGAAATCACAGGCACATCTGACTACACTTGAGGTTGAATTGAGCTAATGGCATTCACCTCATCTTTAGATGCAAAATTGGAAGATAAAAAGACCTTGATGTGAAAAGGAAAGGGGAGGGGAGTGAGGGGAGAAGAGAAGCAGATTAGAGATATTGCTTAAAAATCTTATGATTGCTAGTTGATAACGAAATGTCTCCTCTTTCTGGGGAGGGAGAAGAAGAAGGAAAAAAAAACCCTGTGGGCTTGCAAGATGTCCTCACGCTTTTTATTTTTAATGATAGAATCTATTTTATTCCCTGGCCAAAGAAATTTCAATGTTGCTGCATATGTGACCAGGAGATATGCTGACCTTTAACAAATCTTATTTTTAAAATCTGATGGAACAGTTATTGCAATATTCCATCCCTGTAAGATAAAAAAAAAGGAGCTTTCTTCCTCTGTAATCAGAAGTGGATTAAATTTATTAAAGGTACAGAACCCCCCCTCCCCCAACTTCAAAATGACACTTGCCAGTCATGCTTTATTATAAAATGCTGTTTGAAGATGTAGATTCTTCCTGGATTCTGCCCCCCTCCCTTTCTAAAACTCATACCAGGGTATTAGACAATGAGTGATATTCAATTATTTGACTAGGAAAGATACTTGATGCTAACAAGAGGAGGTCACTCAGCACACACACACACACACACACACACACACACACACACACACACACACAGCGAGAAAGAAATTAACCATAAGCACTTAAAGGTATAAGAAGGAACCTATGAAGAAATACGTGCTTAGAAACACAATCTAAGCACTAAAGGTGAACTAATAATTGAAAAGGTGCACCAGCTATGGAGAAAGCACCCCAACAAAGGGTGAGTTATAGTTGCACACAACTCTGCTTCTGTTTTGAAACAGAATGTCGTGTACCTGCAAAACCAATTGCTTAATAACATAATGTTCACCTTTTGTAAAAGGCTGAAGGCGTCCTGTCTTGATATCCAAGGATGGGAAGTGACAACCATCTTCTTACCCAAAGAACACGTTGTCTCACATTTAAATGTCTTCCTGATCATCTCATACGAACACAAGGAAGACCAGGGCTGTGACTATTTAAAGCATGCCGCCCCCCCCCCTGCAATAATCCTGGGAAATGTAGTGGGGTTTATTATTATTAAAAAAACAGCTAGAAATTCCAGTTCTGCAACTCCAGTTCCCAGGATTCCTTTCCAGGGTGCCCACGCTTCAGATGGGTGGTGTGTATGCAGCCTTGTTCAGTATTATTTACAGTGGTTTGCTGCAACTTTCCAATGTTTCAGACAGGGAATCTTTCCCTAGAGATGGCCAGGGATTGCATTTGGGACCGTCTGCATTTAAAGCAGATTTTCTAACACTGGGCCACAGCAAAATTCCCCCTGCCCTGGTCTAAAGCCCACATGCTGCACAGCTAGGATTTTCAATACAGCCTCAATGGAAAGGGAAGTAGAGGAAGCAATAGACAATGCAACAGGTCCTGAGCAAAGGTCTGTGTGTGTACATGTGTTTCTGCTGCTGAAAAGATCTGGATGAATAATAGTCCCAGCACGAAAGGCTTCAGAAATAAAGCAAATGCACAGCAGCCCCTTTAACTTCCTTTTTGCATCCACAACCTCTACTGCATTACTGTACTGCTAGGAGATTAAAACAGAGAGGAAATCTTAAATCTCGCGGAAAGCCACTGGGTTTTGAAACTGTGTTTCAGAACGTGGTTGTTGACCAAATATAGTTTATATGGATTAGGTAGCCTATCATGAGCTCACTTTTAAGATTACTGAATTCTTCTCTTTCTTAACTACATTTGTATGCCACCCTGTGCGATCAAGTTCTCCTGGCAGTTTACAATAATTGACTCAAGAAGTTTAACAGATCCAAAGAGTTGCATTTCACCCATGCTAGTTAAAATGAGGGTTTTTCTTAATGTGATCAATTAAAGTTATTGCTTGATTATAGGAGTGCATGAAAAGATCTTGGATGGGTCTAGAGCCACAACAAGCTTCCTTGCTCTGCAGCAGCCCCTTATACTGGCAAAACTGATCTCCCAGCACTAACACCATCCAACTCTGCACCAAATAAAGGTAAAGAGACCCCTGACCATTAGGGCCAGTTGTGACCAACTCTGGGGTTGCGGCGCTCATCTCACTTTACTGGCCGAGGGAGCAGGCGTACAGCTTTCGGGTCATGTGGCCAGCATGACTAAGCCGCTTCTGGCGAACCAGAGCAGCGCACGGAAACGTCGTTTACCTTCCCGCTGGAGCGGTACCTATTTATCTACTTGCACTTTGACATGCTTTCGAACTGCTAAGTTGGCAGGAGCAGGGACCGAGCAACTGGAGCTCACCCCATCGTGGGGATTCAAACTGCTGACCTTCTGATCGGCAAGTCCTGGGCTCTGTAGCCACCCGTGTCCCAGCCATCATGCCTAGTGGCCATCAATAGCCCCACACGTGCTTTCGAACTGCTAGGTTGGCAGGAGCAGGGACTGAGCAACAGGAGCTCACCCCATCGCGGGAATTTGAACTGCTGACCTTCTGATCGGCAAGTTCTAGGCTCTGTGGTTTAACCCACAGCGCCACCCGTCTGCACCAAATAGGAATGTGCAAAAACATCTACTTCTGCTTCATTGACTATCCAAAAGCCTTTGATTGTGTCGATCATGGCAAACTATGGCAAGTTCTTAAAGAAATGGGAGTGCCTGCTCACCTCATCTGTCTCCTGAGAAATCTCTATATGGGACAAGAAGTTACAGTTAGAACTGGATATGGAAAAACGGATTGGTTCAAAATTGGGACAAGAAGTATGACAAGGCTGCATATTGTCTCCCTGCTTATTTAATTTACATGCAGAATTCATCATGTAAAAGGCTGGACTAGATGAATCCCAAGTCAGAATTAAGATTGCCGGAAGAAGTATCAACAACCTCAGATATGCAGATGACACAACCTTGATGGCAGAAAGTAAGGAGGAATTAAAGAACCTTTTAATGACGTTGAAAGAGGAGACTGCAAAATATGGTCTGAAGCTCAACATCAAAAAAACTAAGATCATGGCCACTGGTCCCATCACCTCCTGGCAAACAGAAGGGGAAGAAATGGAAGCAGTGAGAGATTTTACTTTCTTGGGTTCCATGATCAATGCAGATGGTGACAGCAGTCACAAAATTAAAAGATGCCTGCTTCTTGGGAGAAAAGCAATGACAAACCTAGACAGCATCTTAAAAAGCAGAGACATCATCTTGCTGACAAAGGTCTGAGAGTCCCATGGACTGCAAGAAGATCAAACCGATCCATTCTTAAGGAAATCAGCACTGAGTGCTCACTGGAAGGACAGATCCTGAAGTTGAGGCTCCAATACTTTGGTCACCTCATGAGAAGAGAAGACTCCCTGGAAAAGACCTTGATGTTGGGAAAGATTGAGAGCACAAGGAGAAGGGGACGACAGAGAACAAGATGGTTGGACAGTGTTCTCGAAGCTACCAACGTGCGTTTGACCTAACTGCGGGAGGCAGTGGAAGACAGGAGTGCCTGGCGTGCTCTGGTCCACGGGGTCACGAAGTGTCAGACATGACTAAACAACAACAGCAACAATTTGTTCAAAAACACGCCCCCCCCACTTGGTGCTTCAGAAAACAGCGTGAGTCAGTCCAAAATGGTTCAGAGGTTGCCTGAAAAACAAATAATTGTTCTTCATTATTCTAGAGATTTTCCTTCCTTTAAAGATTACTCATGGTTTCCTGAGATACAGTGGGGTTACCCTGAACACACTGTGGAGAAAAGCACTCTCTAAAAACAACATTATATTATTATTATTATTAATATATGGGGTATACCTGTCAGCAAGTGCTGGGATGGTAGAAAGGAACTAATAGCCCTGTCTTCTAGAGAATTAACAGCACTACTTCTTTAAACTTGACTTTTGCCGGCCGGAAGCCTGGGTGGGAATTACAGTCGTTTCTAATCTTGTTCCCCTAATTGGCACGAGAAAATGAGTTGTCATCGAGACGCACTGGCAGCAAGAGGCCATTTTCATAATTCCCTCAACACTATACGCTGGAGAAGTCACCCTACCCGCTTGCCCCCACACCTTTCTCTCTCGTCTTTCATGCATTTGAACGATGTAAAATTAGAAACTTCGCCGGCAGCCCACCCAAAAGGACTTGTGTAACGGTTTCAGCATAGGCCTCTTTGAAAGATGGCCACACATGCGGAGTGACAGGGGGAAATAATACAAGGCCCGTATAATCCACCCGTTGTTGACTTTTGCGGCAGAATATCCATGAATATTAATTGATTGGACTGAGCCCTGAGATACCGTCCTTGTTAAGGATGAACGAGCACTTTCTTCTTCTTCTTCCAGGGTGCCTGAAAGCTCGGGCTGCCTTAGGTGGTGGCTGGGTCGCCCTTGACATCTGCAACTATTAGCAAATCTCACACAGGCACCCACGTTTAGATGAACTTTAAATAATAATAAAAAGGGGAGATAATGTAAGCAGTGCTAGTTGCTGTAGGTTGGGATTTAAGATTACAGAATTTAGTAAGATTATATATTTGATGAACATGGCGAGGTGGTGCGTGTCAGCATTTGAAGGGGTTACCTCGCTTAGGAAGGAAGTATTAGCCGTGCCTCAACCCTACCGAGATTAATGTCAACAGAATCAAGAGTGGCATTAGCACTGTAATAATGTCAGCAAGCTGGCAACAGTTCCATAAGTTTAATACCACCGACATTCGACAGATGGAAATAGGTATGTATAGTATGTTGGTGGGGGGTCTCTGCTACTTCTAAGGATCAGGTCCAAACGGACCAGTCACTGCTCCGTGTTGCCTGGAGACATGTCCCTGCAAAAGGCTTTTAGAAGTCCAGGTCTCAAGAGCACATTTCCTGAAGGGTTCGGGATTCAGCATTGATCGTACGTGTGCAAATTCCTGTCGTCATGTAGCACCTTGCTCTCAAAACACTAAGATAGTCAGAATTTCATCCTGCTACATTCTGCCATCAAAATCCAAATTCCGATGCTCTCAGGGACATTGTTGCGGCTTGGGAAAGAAGAGACTGAGAGGAGATACAATAGCCAAATATCTGAAGGCTATTGTCACATGCAAGATGGAACAAGCTTGTTTTCTCCTGCTCTGGAGCTCAGGATTCGAACCAATGGCTTCAAGTTACAAGAAAGGAGATTTCAACTAAACATCAAGAAGTACTTTCTGACAGTAAGAGCTGTTCGACTCCCAAAATAGGTGCTGGGCTTCATTGGAGATTTTTTTTTTTTAAAGGAGAGGTTGGATGGCCGTCTGTCATGGATGCTTTAGTTGAAATTCCTGCATTGCAAGGGGTTGGACTAGATGACCCTTGGGGTCTCTTCCAACCCTACAATTCTATGATTCAATCCTAAACATACTTACATGGGGGTAATTCCCACCGGATTCAATCAGACATACTTCTGGCATACTTTAGACATACGTCTGCACTGAAAAACTGTTTCATTTGGTCTGCCAAGCTGACAAGAACAAGAAGAAGAAGAAGAAGAAGAGTTTGGACTTGATATCCCGCCTTTCACTCCCCTTCAGGAGTCTCAAAGCGGCTAACAATCTCCTTTCCCTTCCTCCCCCACAACAAACACTCTGTGAGGTGAGTGGGGCTGAGAGACTTCACAGAAGTGTGACTGGCCCAAGGTCACCCAGCAGCTGCATGTGGAGGAGCGGAGACGCGGACCCGGTTCCCCAGATTACGAGACTACCGCTCTTAACCACTACACCACACTGGCTCTCTAACAAATGTTAGGATGTTAGGGTGGGGCTATTATTATTATTATTATTATTATTATTATTATTATTATTATTATTATTATTATTATTAAACCTGTTTTAGTTTTAGCATTTTAGTTGGATTTGAACAGCGTAATTTGCATCTCCTTTGAATCTACTGTTATTCTCTCAGACTCTTCAGGATGAACTGTAGGAAATTTAAATGTAAATAAATACAACAGAGAATAAATTTTCATTAGCGAAATGTTGGAGGTTATGGAGTTATCTGACCCCCAAATCATCTGAAGGCAATCCTTCAGGCAATCCAGCTATTCCTGGGGATAGCAGGCACCCCCAACCTTTGGCCCTCCAGATGTTTTGGACTACAATTCCCACCATCCCTGACCGCTGGTCCTGTTAGCTAGGGATCGTGGGAGTTGTAGGCCAAAACATCTGGAGGGCCGCAGGTTGGGGATGCCTGCTGTATGGGGAAAGTTTTTTAAAAAATTGTTTCATGTTTTATTATGTTTTTATATATGTTGGAAGCTGCCCAGAGTGGCTGGAGCAACCCAGTAAGATGTGTGGGGTATAAATAGTAAAATCATCATTATGGAACGGGACGTCCTTATTTTCATCAGAGAAATACTGGAGGGTATGGAATTGGGGGAAGGAGTATTGCTGGAATCCTGAAGAGGATTCCATATGCATATATGTGTGATGTGAGATTTTATATATATGACTCATGTTTGTTAAAAAAAGTCTAAAAAAAAAGTCTAAAAAAAAATTATTAGCTTAAGATATGTGAAGTGCTCCACTAATTTTATGCTGTTTGATTATCATTTTAAACTACACATTTCAAGCCTCTAATCACTTTGAAACTGAAGAGCTTTAAACCAACTGTGAAGTGCTGCAGTAGCATTTGAAATATGTTTAGCAATGGAGCAGAGTTCTGTAAACTTTTCAGAAGGGTCGGGCTAACTTAAAAGAAGCAGCAATATCATTGCATTTTACTGTATCAAAAAAGTAACATTGGAGAGCGTTAGCTTTCTAGTGGTCAAGGCTTGCCTAAAACTGCAGCAAAAAATTGAAGTCTTGTGCAGGTTGTAAATAGGTGAGGAAAATAAGGGAAAACAAATAATGAGAACAAAAAGCACATTTCACTTGGGAAGGTTCAGTTCCGAAAAACTGCAAAGTAATTGTACTTTATGAATCGCTGATTGAAAAAGTTGTTTGAGTTTGATTAATTAACTGCAGTTTACAAGAAGCAACGAGGAAAGTAAATTGCAAGCGATCCTGGGACCCCACTTTGCAGATTGTTTGTTATAAAAAAAAGTTAAAATATTACAAGAATGCAGATAGCGTGACAATATTTTAAAATGAATGTACTATTAACTTTGATCATCATCATTAGTGTATTCAGTTATTAATGTACACAAGCACATCTGTTAATTTTGTGCTGAATAAACACTAGCTTTGTGCAGACATCAGTACCCACCTTGACCCCAATATTAAATATATGAGAATCTGGTTCTGGGTATGTGGTGAATCTAACAATGTAATGATTTTGGGTCCATCAATAATATTAACGAAAAAGGAGGACACACAACTTTCACTTGCAGTGTGACTCAGCAGTTTGTACAGCAGCCTCAAGCACAACCTTGGGACAAGTCCACCAATTAGTTTTCTGACTCACAACCCATCAAAAGGGAATATCTCTAAACTGTAAGCTATCTCAATGTTGGTTAAAATTTTGGACTTATAATCTAGGTCCCTTTTAGCTACAATTCCTGCACTGCAGGTGTTAAGTTGTGGGTGAACATATCAGACGACACAGCAATTCTTCAGACAGCTCTTGTTTATTCACAGGCCAGAACAGAACTGAACTGAAGGGTTCAGCCAGCCTGCTTATATAGAGCTCCAGAACAACGTAATTGTTACAGCTTTCTGTAACTATCCAGTCACTGAAGGTCACTTTCGATCCCTTATTTGCATATGTGGACCTGAACTATCTACAGTATCCCCCTGCTGGCCCAGGGTGAGAACTTCAGTATATAACAGCAGGGGGTTGGACTAGATGACCCCATGGGTCACTTCCGGCCCTATGCTTCTACGATTCTAAACCAAACAAAAGAGGGAGCTGCCCCAGCAATAGGAAAGATGAAAGGCCAATCAAACACCATGACCTGTAAGATGTACTGCGGCCTTTTGCATCTTCACTTTGAAACTGAGTCATAGATACATGGATCTCTCTCTCTCTCTCTCTCTTTTGCATTCCAGTTGTTGCTCCTTTTTATCTTAGCCTCAGTGCCTGGCAGCAAATTGTTCCAAATCTCTGTATATTTAAAAACGTATTTACATATGCAAATGTGCAAAGGCCATGGGTGGGCTCGCCACCCCTCTTCCCCGAGTGGCTGCAAAGTCCTATTCTGACCTTGGATACGCTGGGATAAAAGGCCCTCTGTGACTTCGAGCTTTTGAACCGGAATTCACTCCGCAATTCATCTATAGCTGCAAAACAACATGTGTTGGCATTCAGCTCCCAGGGGTTCCTTTTGGAACAATCTGAGCACTGGCATTGTTCAAAAAGGCAGGGGGCAGCCATGTTCACCCAGGGTGTCTAATTGCTTGGCATTATGCATATGCATTGAGGGAGGGGCAGCTTTCTGTTTTGTGTGTGTGTTTGTGCACGCAAAGCACAAAGCACTCAGCACTGCACATCTAAAACTTGCTTTGGCTACAATGCACCGTAGATTTCTCCTCTTTTGAAGAGTAAGTGCCACGTCGTCTTCTGCACTCAGGACTCCACTTCTGACAGGGTCTGGCTAGGTTTTTCCTCAAGCGAGCCACTACTCTTTCAGCCTCAGTTCTCCATTTGCAATGTGAGGATACTGACCTGCTGTAAGGATTACTGGGTTAAGACGTTAGCAGCACTCTGAGCACTCTAAAGCACTTTATAAATGCTGGCGTTGTTGCTCTGATTATTACTGTTATCCTTAACATCCACAAGGACACGTCGTTTCCTGCAGTGCTCATGCGATACCTCTCTCCGTATACAGCTGTGGTTGCGCAAGGGCTAACTCCCCAACATAAGACGGCGGGTCAGGCCAGCCCAGGGGTAGGCAACCTAAGGCCCGGGGGCCAGATGCGGCCCAATCGCCTTCTCAATCCAGTCCGGGAATCAGCGTGTTTTTACATGAGTAGAATGTGTCCCTTTATTTAAAATGCATCTCCAGGTTATTTGTGGGGCCTGCCTGGTGTTTTTACATGAGTAAAATGCATCTCTGGGTTATTTGTGGGGCATAGGAATTCATTCATTCCCCCCCAAAAAATATAGTCCAGCCCACCACATGGTCTGAGGGACGGTGGATCGGCCCACGGCTGAAAACGGTTACTGACCCCTGGGCCAGCCTGTGGGAATCAGAGGAAAAATGAGGTACAGTGGTACCTTGGGTTAAGTACTTAATTCGTTCCGGAGGTACGTTCTTAACCTGAAACTGTTCTTAACCTGAAGCACCACTTTAGCTAATGGGGCCTCCTGCTGCTGCTGCGTCGCTGGAGCACGATTTCTGTTCTCATCCTGAAGCAAAGTTCTTAACCCGAGGTACTATTTCTGGGTTAGCAGAGTCTGTAACCTGAAGCGTATGTAACCTGAAGCATATGTAACCTGAGGTACCACTGTACTGAGTATTGACACAAACATGTCCCCCAGATTAGGGGGGAGGAAGAAAGTGAAGGGTAAAATGAAAACCCCAAATAGTGGTCTGAGCATACTCAGTGGGCATGGAATACTGACTGACAGAGTGCCCGGAACAGAAGGACTTCACACTGCAACATTTAGTTGCAGAGCCCAACATATTGTTATTGATTTCAGTGGCAATTCGGCCTGCCTGACTTTTTTTTAAAAAAAATTTAGTGCCTCTGTTCATGTTTCCTAATACCCTTGTTGTATTATATACCCCAATGTGCACAAGGCATCAGGCAGCCGGCAAAGCAGCTTATTAGAAAAGCAGACGTCCTTATTAGACAGATTTGTGCCACACAATTAATTATTTTGACTTTTGTTGTCTCTTTGTCTCCCTCCCCCCCTCCCATGCCCAGTATTAAATACAGTTTAAGTTGTTGATAACATTATCCAACTAACATTTTGAAGAAGAAGGAAAAATCATTCAGCGGGCTTGGCAGACGGAAGTGAATATCTTTTTAAGTGATAATAGACACAATTAATTTGGTGCAGTTTAAAATAAGAAAAGCGATGGTAAAACTGAATTAGTGATGTGTAATTGGAAACGGTTATAGAGCGGCGCGATTTACGGGGTAATTCAGTGACAACGGGAAGAGGGAAAAAAGGCAGGCCGTGCATCACGATTAAAACAAGGTTACTGGAATTGGTAGCTGCGCTCTAATAGTATGGAGGGCTGTATTGGTGCTGGTTGTGAAGACGATGAATGGAAGGTGGAGACGTACATTTATTTCTTCTTCTTTTTTTAAAGACACCTGTGAGGGCTGAACCAGAGAAAGATGAGTGACAACAATAGTTATATGAATTCTCTTTCTACTGCGTGTCCTTATGCAAATAAGGCTTAGAAGCTGGGTAAAACCTTAACTCTTGCTGGCAAGGCAAGCCTTTCCGTTGCCTTTATTTCATCTTTGTAGTCCCATAATAAACAGCTGCTATATGAAATGTTAATACCCTCGCAGAGCTTGATAGGGTTTAACCTCGGCACATCTGCTTTTGACACCGAAAGACATTTGAAAGACAGTGCGTGTGTGGGGAGGGAGGGGGGGAATGTGAGGATGTTCGACGTAGAGCTAAGGAGTATTAACCCGGTTGGGTCCCCTCCGAAGGGCTTCGCGGAATGCCGATGCCGAGACAGCCCTGTGAAAAATGAGTGGCAAGCTGTATGGGGGGCTCAAAAGGACAGCGGGTGGGCGCATTTGACACCAGTCTCCCCTCATTCTGTATCATCCACATTCTATGTGACAGTGGTGTTCCCTTTAAACAGAACACGTGAGGCTATTGATGGCCACTAGGCATAATGGCTGGGATGCGGGTGGTGCTGTGGGTTAAACTACAGAGCCTGATCAGAAGGTTGGTGGTTCGAATCCCCGCGACGGGGTGAGCTCCCGTTGCTCGGTCCCTGCTCCTGCCCACCTAGCAGTTCAAAAGCATGTCAAAGTGCGAGTAGATAAATAGGTACCGCTCCGGCGGGAAGGTAAACGGCGTTTCCATGAGCTGCTTTGGTTCGCCAGAAGCGGCTCAGTCATGCTGGCCACATGACCCGGAAGCTGTACGCCGGCTCCCTTGGCCAATAAAGCGAGATGAGCGCCGCAACCCCAGAGTCGGCCACGACTGGACCTAATGGTCAGGGGTCCCTTTACCTTTAGGCATGATGGCTAGGCTCCATGTTTGGAGGCAAGAATGTTGCTGGAAACTCTTGCATGCCTTTCAATTATCCCGGGAAAATGAGGACACCCCGTTTTCTCACGCAAGAGCATGGTGCCCATTTTGGGCGCCACAATCTCACCCCGGAAAAGTGCGACTTGCTGTGGGTCACATGGCTCATGCGAGAACACAGTCCTGGAAGACATGCGTCCCGATTTTTCACCTCGACGTGTTGGAGGGTTTGCGCTTGTGCTCAGAGTTGGGCGGGGTATAAATCATTCCCACAGGCTTCTGGTTGGCCACTGAGAGAACAGGATGCTGGACTAGACGGGGCCTTGGCTTGATGCATCAGGCTTTTCATATGTTCTTTTGACTTCAGATCCCATCAGCCTCAGCCAGCAAAGGGCCAATGCTCAGAGATGATGGGAGCTGTGATCGAGCGTTTGGAAGGTATCCCGTTACCTAGCCCTGTTGTCCAATTCATATTTTTTAATTTTTTGGTCAAAGTAATATCTCCAAGCTGGGTTTCTAGTTCGTGGATCCTCAGCACACCCACAAAAACAAAAGCAAAAGCTGGCTATCACCAGCCAGAGCAAACGGGCATCTCATCTGGTTAGATCTG
Source organism: Podarcis bocagei (assembly GCF_964188305.1). Classification (NCBI taxonomy): domain Eukaryota; kingdom Metazoa; phylum Chordata; class Lepidosauria; order Squamata; family Lacertidae; genus Podarcis; species Podarcis bocagei. The sequence goes on from NC_138125.1 coordinate 19,124,411, forward strand.
CCTTTCAATTATGCCAGAATCCTAAGTGAGAATGTGATTCGGAAAGCATCTGAGCTGCCTGCGTTTGGTAGGGCTTGAGCCAACACCGGAATGGAAACTCTTTGAGATTGATGCTGCCGAGACTAGAGCTTTATCAAAAGAGAACAATTCCTGGGGATATTATGGCAGGCAGAGAGAGACGGTACTTGCTTTGCCTGCTTTTGACAGTCTGTCACATTGGATGGAGGTGGTTTCACATCCTGCATTTTGACAGTCCATAAAGGCTAATTAAACAAATCTCCCAGGTCCAAATGCTACCTCCTCCGGAAGACTAATTCCCCTTGCCCAAATAGTTAATATCAGATATCGTGGGCATGTGGCTAGCTAATGTGATATAACACATATTGCTGGAACTTACTGAACACAGATATTACCAATTAACACATGATATCAGCAATCAGCGTTCCTGCCATTTATAGAACACTCCTCATTCTACTTCTTGTAGCTTCGAGCCCTGTAACAATCTGAAGTCATTTATAAAGGAAGGTTTTGTGCGTCAGATGGGAAATTAAGAAGCTGGGTTAGGCAGAGGAGGGAGAGGATTATAAATAACTCAAAGGGACACACACAAACACACTGAGGGTGTGTGTATGTGCACAATTCAGTTCCCTTTCCTATTTAGTCCAGGGTAAAAGTACTAACTTTTTGCTATCCATCCATATGACTCTAGGCTGGCTGAGGCTGAAGGGAGTTGTAGTTCAGCAACACCCAGAGGGCACCCAGTTGGGAAAAGCTGCAGAGGAGATAGGCTGGAGATATCCATGGTATACTTGTGGATACGTCTATCAAATTACTTTGAGAGAATCACAGTTTTGGCATTCTGGGTGGGCCACGTTGTGTAGATCCTTAAAGCTCTCTTGAGTTATTTATTTACCTTATTAAAACGCTGCCCAATAACAACGTTCTCTGGGCAGCCTACGCTAGCCATAAAATATGAAAATAAAATAAATTGAAACATAGCAATAATCCACTAAAACAATAAAGCAGCAGATTGAAATCGAATTTAAAATATTTAAGAGATCTTAAATGGAAAATGAAGAGGGCTTTGCTCCCAAATGAGGCACTAAGCCTCCCTGAGGAGACTGTTCCACAGGAAAGGTGCCTCCACCAAGAAAATCCCTCTTCCAAGTAGTCATTCTCTGATTGGTTCCACCACCCACATAAGAAGCTCTGAAGATGATCAGGTGTTGGTTGGGTGCATTGGGGAGGCCGAAGTCCTTCAGGTAGTCATGTTCCAAGCCGTTAAGGGCTTTAACGGTCAACACCACCCCTTGAACTGGGCCCAGAGGCAGCCCGGAAGCTGCTGACAAAGGGCTGACACACCACCCAGTCTCAGTTACAATTCAGGATGGCTATTTTGGGCTAACAAGGGCCGCAGGTGGCGCTGTGGGTTAAACCACAGAGACTAGGACTTGCTGATCAGAAGGTCGGCGGTTCGAATCCCCGCCACGGGGTGAGCTCCCATTGCTTGGTCCCTGCTCCTGCCAACCTAGCAGTTCGAAAGCACGTCAAAGTACAAGTAGATAAATAGGTACCGCTTCGGCGGGAAGGTAAACAGCGTTTCCATGCGCTGCTCTGGTTCGCTAGAAGCGGCTTAGTCATGCTGGCCACATGACCTGGAAGCTGTATGCCAGCTCCCTTGGCCAATAAAACGAGATGAGTGCTGCAACCCCAGAGTCGGTCAAGACTGGACCTAACGGTCAGGGGTCCCTTTACCTTTACCTTTATTTTGGGCTAACTGAAGTATTTTCAAAAGGCAACTGCCTGCACTACACAGGAGGAAGCAGAGGTGTGCAAGAAGTGATGGATGCTGTGATTGGCAGGCAGCATGAAACCTCTGGATTGATCAGGCCAGATGTAAACAACGGGGCCCTTACCTTCTGACTGAGTCTGGTAGATGGAGCAGTACAAGCTGCTCCACACCTTCACATGGCCAAGCTCTGCAAACCAGGGGAGCTCCATCATCAAACTGATCAAGATTACCTCCCTGGCAAGCAATAAGCAAATTTGGACAACAGCGCACTGATCAATCAACTCACCTGTCGCTGAAACAGGCTCAGCCTTATTATTTGACACACGGCATGCGGTCGATTCAACACACTTCTGGAGTCTGAAGAACCCTTACCAGGGTGCGGTGAAGGATCCAGCTCTCTGTGGGGTTGCTGCAGGGAAGATAAGCAGGAAGGACTAATTCCTGAGTAGGGCTTGATGTTGAATATAGATTGAGGCAAGGGCACCTGATGTTCACTTGTCCTCATGACAGCTGGTAAAGGGTGACTATGGAGAATCTTCGAGACATGGGGGCTCTGAAAGCTGCAAGGAGGAAACCCATTACAGGTGAAGAACTATTAAGAGAATTTGCACCTTCATGTCTACTCCACTCCCTAATTAGGCTTAAGGTGTCATTTACTGATAAGAGCCTGTACAAATGATAGAGAAACTCATATTAGTTTTAGTTTTTAAAGACGTCTAACATTAGCCGTGCAGCAGTCAAACTACAGGTGCATTGGCAAAGATAAACAGAGTCTAATATGGTTTAAAACTGGGTGGGGGGCCGCTTGTTGAGATTCCTGAATTGCAGGGGGCGGGGGTTGGATTTGATGACCCTCGGGGTTCCTTCCAACTCTATAATTCTGAATTATTCAGCAACATTCACCCTTGGCTCTGTGGTGTGGGCCAGAAGTCCTTCCTTGTAGTGGTGAATTTTTTCATAGGGGAACAGTTAGGGCCAGAGGTGCTGGCTTGCGAGGGCAATGCGGGGGGTTACATTGTGTGTGTGAGTATGGTGCTGCCTCCCTAAGCCAAGCAGTAGCTTCCCGGGCTTTGGGAAGGAGGTGCCAGGGGAAAATTAAGGGGACTAGCCTAGTTCCCCTAGTCCACTGACTGCACACCTCTGCCACCTTGGATGTTGTAGAATGCATGGATCCTGCACAATAGTGGTGCATACATTGTATAGATGTAATAGCTGTATAAGCCATGCAATGGATTGAATTTGGAGCAGCAAGTTTCTGAGTAACTTCAGAAACTTGCTGGGTAGCCTTTTGTATCACTAGGGCTTATCGTTTTGTCTCCTGAGACAGGCAGTCACATGTCAGGAAGGTTAAGCACAATGCATCTTGCACCATTTATTAAACCAATTTACTTGTGGTATCTTCTTCTAGTTCCAACAGCCCAATATTCCACATTTCTTGGAGAAAGTTGGCTAGGTTCTTATTTGTATCTTTGTTGCCATTCCTTTTTAATTATTTGTTTTGATTTAACAATTGGTTTGTGAATAATAATAATAATAATAATAATAATAATAATAATAATAATATATTACTTATGCCCTGCCCATCTGGCTGGGTTTCCCCAGCCACTCTAAGGCTTTGAGGGAATTGTTTTATTTTGTATTTTAATTATGTACGGGTTTTATAATTAACCACGATTGGACCTAATGGTCAGGGGTCCCTTTACCTTTACTTAATTTGTATTTCTGAAACAATATGTGAATCAAAATGTGCCTATCCTTCACATCTTGCACTTCTCAAAATCTTAGCAATGTGATTATCCAACTGACTAATGGGGGGGGAATGTGCATATTGGGCTTGCACTAAAAAGCCTATATTTGTAAAAATGGCTCCAAAAAAAAGGTGTTATATTAGGGAAAACTGCTGCTAAAAATGTGTCTATTAGGAGAAATCTGTGCTATGATCCTGATGGGTTTTCATGAGGACTCTCGAAAATGATAATTGCAAAGTCATGCTGAAATATGGAGAACTGCACTTAAAGACTGGGGAAAGGAGAAACTGAGAGAAACTGAAATTGACAAGTCCACCCATCCTGATCTCTCCATGGCTAGCGATGGCTGCTCCTCCATTTGTGGGGATATCAATTCATCTCCCAGAGCTCCTGTGGCCACCCTCAAGTCAAGTCACATGATTTTTCTGTTACAATTTGACTCCAGCCAATAAATTCCCCTTATTTGATCCTGAACGTGGCCAGTTCTTTTTCCACGCTCGCCAGACAAGAGGTTGAATAAAAGCATGTTGTGCCCTTTTGTTTGGCTTCTTGATGAATTTCTCCCCAAGATTACTTACATAGCATATTAGAAAACCTACAGGCATTGTTTCTGCCATATATATATATATATATATATATATATATATATATATACACACACACACACACACACACACACATACATACATACATATACATATACATTTGCCACTGAAGAGTGAGGGGTGTTATTATTGATGGCTGGAAGAATGAAGGGAAGGAAGGAGAGGGTGAAAGGAGGAGAGAGAGCACATAGCCAGAGTCCAGCATTTTGCTTAGGAGAGAAAAAGATCCATTATCTGTTTTCTTTTCCCACCTGTGCTGTGACAGATGGACGAAGGGGGCCCTGGAAAAGTGTTAATTGCTCTTTTTTATGCTCATGGTTCGGAGGTTCAGGATACCCTCTAATTAAAGAATCTGTGAGAGAACCGGTCGTCTGGCCTGTGCCATTTCAATAACATGAAGAAAGGGCAGTGGTTGTCCAATTACTTGACAGCTTGAAGATGCATACAGGCTAAAAGGCGGTGGAGTGGGGGGAGAGCGTTGTTGTCATGCTGTAATGCAAGCTATCTATTTAAAAACGTCTATCAAAATGAAGATGTGCTGGCTGTGCATTTCCCCAGAAAGTGATATTATTTATTACATTTATATCCCGGTGACCTCAAGGCGCCAGATTTAGGGAGGAGTTCAATGGTGTGTTATGTCAATCGTAATGTTGGGACAAGTGGTTTGGCCTGCCAGGTGGAATGATTGCACCCTCTCCTCCCCCCATATGCTGGTCTGGGGGTTCTCTTGACCCACCCACCCCCGAGTCAATTCCAGGAGTATGGAGCATGTGGGAATACGAGAGAGAGGGGAAATCCCCCTTGCATGAACAGAAGTCCTACCATGGGCTTCCACTGATGGGATTGTTTGTTTTTTATTTATTGCCATATTTCAAGAAGTAAAAATCCGGGTGATCAGTGGCTCAACAAAAGTTGTAAAATCACGAGCAGGGCCACCACTGTCCGGATCAGTGTTTATAAGGAGAGGTGGTCCAGTGTGGTGTAGTGGTTAAGAGCGACAGTCTCGTAATCTGGGGAACCGGGTTAGCGTCTCCGCTCCTCCACATGCGGCTGCTGGGTGACCTTGGGCCAGTCACACTTCTCTGAAGTCTCTCAGCCCCACTCACCTCACAGAGTGTTTGTTGTGGGGGAGGAAGGGAAAGGAGAATGTTAGCTGCTTTGAGACTCCTTCGGGTAGTGATAAAGAGGGATATCAAATCCAAACTCTTCTTCTTCTTCTTCTTGAGCTATTGCAGTCTTGAGCCATATATGTCAAAACCAGCACTAAGAATTGGGCCAGAAAACTCATGGGCTGTCGGTGCAGTTGGGCTAGGATCAGTGTAATGTGCTCAAACCTGACCACCAAATTCTGCACTAGCTGAAGTTTCCAAATCGCCTTCAGTCCTCCTGACCAGTTTCCCCTCTAAGGCCTGAGGTCACTCAATAAGCTTGATGGCAGATTTGAACCTGAGCACTTCCTGTTTCCAACCTGCCACTCAAACCTGCAATGAGACAGAATTCAACTCCATATCATTTCAGCTTTCATTTGTCGAACAAAGTTTCTGGTACGTAAGGTTGTGACAACAGGCTTGAAAATCAGCGATGGTAAGTCTGTCCATTGCTTGCACTTTTATTGGCCAGCAAGCCATCAGTTTGAATGAATAAAGTAGGCTGTTTTCTTATCCTCCCAAGACCTACATTTATAGTATCCGCCTGCCGGGGTAATTATTGCTAAATAATTTAATACTGTAAAAACTGACATATCCATTTAGGTGCATTCCTGTTATATTGTTTAACTGTATTGGGGTGCTGACCTCTATTATACAGCAAATAATCCTGCTAAAGACCGGTCATTTCCCTCTCTCCCACTATCCCTCTGGTTGGATTTTATTCATAAAGAGTTTGCTCCACTCCCATAGGCTGGTGATTAGGACGTGGACTGGTTGGCGGCGAAGAAGTTCGGTACAATCATAATCACATTTGATTACCAGTTCCGAACGAGCCGGCGATCGCAGTTGTAAATGAAAACGTTCTCTCTGTTTAATAGCTCTGGGAATTGTGTGTGATCATGCTGTGTGACCAACTAAAATAAAATAATAATAATAAAAAAATGAATTAGAGATTATTTGCTAATGCCAAGGCACATTAAATATTTTTTGACAACAATGAAGATGCTTTCTAAATTGTAATTAGACTGGAAATTATTGCAGAAAGTCAGCTTCACTGTAATCCTTTAAAATCAGAGGAGTTGTAATTGGCCTTAGAGATTCAATGCTGCTTTGTGTTTCATTTTCCAGAAGTTCTGGTTCTGCATATGTAATAGCTGGATCCTTTGTGGCTAGGATAGAAAAGCCCATCAGGGATGGGGGAGGGAGGGGAAGTGCAAAGCAAGTAAAATGATTGGATTATTTCCCACACTTTCAATGCATATTAATGGACAGAGTGCCGCTCCAAACTGCGGTAGAGATTGCAGGTGTCTGAAGTAGGGTAGTTGTTAATCTGGATCCTGTAATCCTGTATACAGATAAACCATGTGCAAACTATGCCTTGTGTTAGTTGATCAGATATGGGCTATTGGCCCATTTCCTGAGGGGACTTATATTCAATTCATGGTGATTTTGGGAAGGGGTCGGTATAGATCAGACGAGTGTTTTGGGGATATTGTTGTCTCTGTGTTGCACTGTATATCCAGAAAGGTATTGATTTATTGTGCCGTCACAAAAATAATATTTGAAAGGTATTGTCACCACAATACCTTGGCATGGCATGGCAATAAAATTTAAACTATGTGTTGGAACTAGGTGCTCTGCCCTGCTTGCTCCCCTTGCCAACCCCACCATTGCCTTTGCCAGCTGCCCTTCCCCCACATCTGACGAAACCCTTCTTCCTTTACACCTCACGAAACCCCTCACTTATCCCCTGACAGTTCACTTCATCCCCTTCCCATGCAGTTCACTTCAAGCCCCTCTCCTCTCCTCACATCTCACCCTGCCCCTTTTAGAAGAAGGTGTCATGGGCTGGCTGGAAGCAGAGAAGTGGTGGTAGGCACCAGCTGGGGAAGCCCTGAGGGAAGATGGCTCAGAGCTAGGGGACTGGTGGTGGGACGATGATGAGGGGTCAGAGGGAGAAGGAGGTGTTGGAAGCAGATGAGGTAACAGGGTTTCGTGAGCAGGAAGAGGCTGTGGCAGAAAGCAGTTCAGGCTCGGAGGCTGAAGCAGAGGCTGGAGAAGAGGTTGGAGAAGAGGTTGGAGAAGAGGCAGAGCTGATACAGCCTGCTGAAGAATCCAGTGAGTCTCCTCCTCTGGCTGAGACCAGCTCCCCTCCCCCTGGTCTCCTAGTACATGCAGATAAATGAAAAGAGCAGAGATTGGTTTTGTATAGATGCAATTTTCGACTGCTTGGGAAAGATCCTGGAGAGGAGAGTGTTGGGAAGGTGGGGACCTTCAGTCCTTGCAACTGCCTCATTGCAGGAAGACCAACTGGGAAAAGTTGCTGGGAACACTAGGCCCTATGCCTGCATTGCTTTGGTTTCTTTTAATAAAGAGTTAAGTGGACTGACATTGTGTTTTTTTATTGCTGACCTACGAGTGACTCTGTCTCCTGGCAGAAGCAGGAGGTGCTTCACACAGCAGCTTGCTAAGCTGCTGTGTGAAGTACCTCTCCCTGCTCCATTAAACAGTTGCCCTGGGCCACCAGCACTGTTTCCTCACTCCCCTGCCTGCTGTTTGTCATCCTGGAGTTGGCAGCCACGCCAACTGCAGAGGGTGACAACAGCCTTACATTTTTATGTATATAGGAAGACTACAGGGGACAATCTTGCAGCCATCCGTGATGCCATCAGAGGGCAAGGCAATGTTGGAAGCACCATGTGTGGGTGCTATTGATGGTCTGGAGTGGTCTTAGTCCAGTCACAGGAAGAAGCACATGTGTGGAATTTCTGGTGCTGTTCAGTGAGCATGTGAAGCATACACCAGCACACATAGGAGCCAACTCCTAAGGGCCAAGGTCCCTTCAGCCCCACCCAATGAAATATTTGAGGGGGAAGGGCCTCTCCAAAGTTGATTGGCATTGCCATTCAAATAGTGTGTGCATGCTGCTTCTTGTGATCAGTTATGTGGGGTGGGACTTATCTGCCCACCCCATATTTTATTCAATTTGCCACCCCTGCCTGCACAGCAAGCGGCTGTCAGCCTTCACTAACCTAGTGAAGTACTACAACTCCCATCAGTAGCACTCTGAGGCTGATCAGAATTGTAGCTGAAACCATCTGGAGGGCACAAAGTTGATGAACGCTGCTTCAGCTCAGGAGTCTGAGGACATCTAGCAGACTCCACTGCAGACTTTTGTGAACAGCCTGTGACTCTCACACCATTCCTAATAATTTTGCTGGGACTTGAACCGGACATGGATTGTGGCCAAACTCCCCCCCCTTTTTTTAAAGTGGCGATGAGAACAGGTCAGCATGGATTGAAAAGGAGTCCCCATTGGGATCAGGCGATTCGGCCAAGACCCATCTCAATCTGACAAAAGTGAAACCTGCTCATCGCCAAATAATCTCCCCCTTTGAAAACCAGAACCGAAACGACGGCAGCAAAAGCCCCACAGCTCATCCCTTATATGAGGGAAAAAATAACAAGGCATATTTTGGCCTCGCTGGTTCCTTTTGTCAGCGTTTTTTGAAATGGATCTCCTCCAGATCAGATTTATTTTCCAGCCAGCCTGGGGCTTCCAGCTATGAATGCAATCCTTAATTAAGGTCTCTTCCTAGGCAACATGTTAAGTTTTACTGCTGTCCCTTCAGGACAGCCAAACATTTTTCGTATTACAAAATTTTGGGAGGTTCTTTTTTTGCTCATCGCTGAGTGACACATCGAAGGCCCAGAAAGCTGCTCAAGTCCTGTTGCACAAGGGTTATATAAGTTCCTTATTTAGCTGATGTGAATGAAACTGGCAGAGATTGCACTCTGTGGGACACACTGGCATTGTAGGAAATATCCAGCGGTGCAGAGGCGGGATGGAGGGAGATGATTTTACAATGGAGGCAATGTTACACCATTTGGAATGTGCAGAATTAGAGCTCATACCAAGAACTAACTTAGTTGGTCTTTAAGGTGCTACTGGAAGGAATTTTTTTAATTTTGACTATGGCAGACCAACACGGCTACCTATCTGTAACCAGAATTAGAGGGTACTTCAGACTGAGCCAGAACACTGGTCTCTCTCTAGCTCAGCACTGTCTCTGTTGACTGGCAGTGACTCTCCAGCCAGTTTCAGACAGGAGATGTCTCCAGCCTTACCTGGAGATGCTGGGAATTGCACCTGGGACCTTTTGCATGCAAAGCATTAGAACGTAAGCAGAGCCCTGCTGGCTCAAGCCAATGCCCCATCTAGTGCAGCATCCTGTTCTTGCAGTGGGCAACCAGAAGGCTATGGGAAACCCACAAGCAGGATCCGACCACAAGTTCACTCTCCCCCCCTGTGGCTTTCAGAAGCATACTGCCTCCAACTGCATAAGCCTCAGAGCTAGAAGCCACAGATAGCCTTGCCCTCCACGAGTTTGTCCAATCCTCTTTTAAAGCCAGCCAAGCTGGTGGCCATCACTGCTGGAGGGAGTTCCATAGTTTAACTGTGTGACGTGTGAGAAAGTACCTCCTTTTATTTGTCCTCAAGTCTCCCAACATTCATGAATTCTGCAACTGAGCTGTGGCCCTTCCGTATATTGCGCCGTACTACCCAAATTTTATTTATGTGGCATACTGCGAAGCAGTGGTCCATAGTTCCTGTGCATCAGGAAGGGACCTCCCCAAAGGGAACAATGGAGCCTTATGCTTCTCTTCTTCCCATTAGCTGGGAGGGTACAGGACAGGACCCAGCACTGCAGCATGCCTGGTTATTGCCTTCAATGGAATGCCATCTCGAATTCTAGAATTCTGTGCCTTCTCAGAGCTTCATTCAGAGCATGCTCTGAGCACATAAAGCCCTCGGGAGGAGCAGGTGACTTGATTTCTTTGGGAGGCATGAAGAGGCTTTCCATCAATAGTAATGGCCCAGTTATGTGTCCATAACATGAACACGGACAGAGAGGCACTGGGAAAACATCTCAAATGCCAGTGGAGTCTGGGAAATATTTCCTAAATGAGAGCACTCATTTGCTCTGGGAATGCCCCAGCTATAAAGTTGGCTTAGTCAAGGAAATAGGTGCATTCTGAGGTCTCAGAGTTCCCCATGCTTTCTGGCCTCTGAGCTGTTGGCAGAATGCCACAGACTGTTGCAATTGCATGCTCATGCCCTTTGGACTCACACTTTTATGGTCAAAACCCCTGTGGTCTTTACTGAAGGCTTAGTCGGGCAAAATTCCCTTTGAGTCACTGGGAAGCTCTCTCCGAGTCATCGCTGAATAAGGCTGTTGAGTAACTGCCCTCTAGCTAAATGGACTGGGTGACCTTATAAGAGCAGGTCTTTCCATCTTGGGCCTCAGTGGCCAGAAGTAGGAGACAGCCAGGATAATAGGCTGGGAAATGAGGAAGGAAGGATAATAATCAAGGTGAGGTGCCTCCAGGCCTTATTGAACTTCCCAGTTCTTCTCTGCTAGTACTGGGAGGGGCCAGTTAGGGAGCAGTTTTGGTTTCGTCAGAGAACAATTGCACTGCAATCTCAGGAGATGGCCGTTGCTTCAGCCCACAGAGACGTATCGGGGCCAGAGGCCGATTTGGATGGCTCCCTTGCCTGACATTGCTGCTCCCTCCCATACAGAGAGCTCCATTGTGTGAGGGGTGACTCACACAGCCTGTGCAGATCACGATTGCTTTGAGCTTGCCCACACAGGAATGTGCATCCCTTGACTTCCCCCTTTGATCCCACTGAAAATAAATACTGCGAGTGATATGAAACTTCTGTCCAGAATTCAGGGGAGGGAGGCTGGCAAGCAGATGGCCACAGGTTCAGTTCCAGATCAGGTAGCAAGTGCTTGAGAAAGGGGTCACTGCCCAAGACCCCAGAGAGCTACTGCCAGTCACAGTCCACCGGGGGAATGTGATGTCCTCCAGGTAATCATAAAACCATAGAGTTGGAAGGGACCCTGAGGCTCGTCTGGTCCAAACCTCAGCAATGCAGGAATCCTGTCCTGGGTGGACTCGAACCACCAACCTTCTGGTTAACTGACACACACTCTGACCCAATCCTTGGACTATCAGCTGCTATCAGTCCCAGCTAGCATAACTGGTGGTCAGAGATGATGGGAATTGTAGTCAAACAACAGGTGAGTATAAGATGAGCCTGCTGGATCAGGCCAAGGGCCCATCTTGGACTCACAGCTGCTGACCAGATGCCTGTGGGAAGCCAGGAAACTGGATCTGAGTGCCACAACATCTGAGGGGCGCCACATTGCCTATCCCTTCAGTAGACAATGCTAGACTAGATGGACAAGGATTTGGTTGTGGCAGGAATGCTCCTGTTTGTGACAGCTAATTCACACATGCAGCTGTCACCAAGTGATGAATACACTGTTGGGATAGGGAGATAAAGTCCATCATGGCCCCCAAGCCGGCTGCCAGACGATCCAACGATCTCCCGTAGTCACGCAGTATGAGCGATTAGCGACACGAGTTTCCTGAAAATACCTTGCCACATTCCAGGGCTCGTGCACACTCTTATCAGCAGATAATGCACAGCCAGAAGTCGCACTCAGGAGAGCATTATTTACAAGCTTTTATTCAGCGTTGATCAGAACAAAGAAAGACATGACTGTCTGCATCAGTGTCTTCGACAGAGAGAGAAACGAAAGCAATAGCAAACATAAACATCCTGTGAACAGGAAATACACAGGCTGTGACACAAACATCCTGCTCCCTTTTAAGGTGGAACGGAAATATCCTAACATCCACATGTGTAGGGTTTCCATATCTTGAAGAGCACAAAGGGGGGGGGGCAGCCCGAGCCTCTGTCAGCCCAAGTTGGGGAAAGGGGCGCACGGGTGCTGGCACTTTTGAGAGGAATTCTATGTAATGTTTGAACCAAAACTGCTACTGGAAATGACTGTACCAACTTATCTTCCCAAATCCCTCTTTAAAGTTGCTTCTATACAACTCCTTTTCTTTGCAACTGCCAGCCTCTGATTACTCCCTGCCCCCTGCCACTGCCATGTCACTCTCCTGTGTTTTTTCCTCACACCTGATTTGTAGAGAGCTGTTGTTTTGGCAATAAAACACAATTGCAGCTCTTGGCCTGTCTGGTATAGACAGGCAAAGCGGTATTAGAGCTTTTCATGGCTCCTGTGTCTTTAATTAAAACTCTTCCATTTGCAGGTTCGGCTTCTTTGATTGAGTAGGGAATCAATGATGAATAGTCTCTTCATTGCCCTTTATTAGTAACTCTTAATTCCCTCATTGTCAGTTTCTGTTATTGTGGTGTTTGGTGAGAGGCACTGATCATTCAGGAACCAGTGAGCCAATCCAATTAGCTTGGATTATAGGGTCAGGGAGATCCTGTACTGAAATAAATGCAATCCATGGTGGCAGGGAAGGGAAGCACTATTAATTCTGAGACTTTGCTCCATTGCTTATTCCACATTGGAGGAAGTCATCTAGTGGCCCTCCTATGTCAGTAGGCTTGCTTTGTGGAAGTGATGGAATGTCAAGGCCTTTGCCCAGACCTGAAACCCATGGTCTCCTCAGAGAAACAGCAAGAAGGTTGGAATCTTCCAAGCATACCTCCACACTGGCTGTGACCCTGAGGAATCATGGGATTCACACATCCCTGCTGCAGAACTGCAGGTCTCCACACCACTTGCCTGGCCAGCTCTCAGACTCCCTTCCGTCACCAGGACCTTCTTTTTTCTTTGGCGATCACTCATAGCCGAATAAGATTGTCCTCCATGAACATGGTCTTAACAGGTAGTCTGTAAGTGACTGTGGAGTTCTGGATCCACACGTCCTTCCACAGTGGGGACATAGGTTTCCGGGAGGGAGCTGATCATGGTGAGGGCTTGCCAAATGTGCCTTCCTCTTAACTCATTTCTCCTTTTCACCCTAAGTTTGTGCTTCTTCAAAGCCCATGACACCTTTGGTGAATGCTGTTCTCCAGCAGAAGTGCTCACAGACCAGTTTTTCTCAGTTATCTATGCTTATACTACATTTTTAAAGATTTGCCTTGAGAGCGTCTTTAAACCCTTTTTGTTGTCCACCGGTATTTCACTTTCCATTCTTAAGTTGGGAATAGAGTAGTTGCTTTGGAAGATAATAATCAGGGATCGGAACAACATGACAAGTCCAACGAAGTTGATGTTGAAGAATCATTGCTCTGACACTGATGATTTTTGCTTCTTCTGGTACACTGGCATTAGATCACCTGTCTTTCCAAGTGATGTGTAAATTTTTTGGGAGACATCATTGATGGAATCTTCCGAGGAGTGGAGATGGCATTTATAAGTGGTCCATGTTTCACAAGCACACAGTAAAGTTGGTAGTACAATAGCTTTGTAAACAAGTATTTTTGCTTCCCTGAGAATGTCCTGGTCCTTGTGCTTGTTGGTGCAGCACTTTGGTTTTTGGAGGGATGTTGAGCGAGAGGCCAAGCTTTCCGTAAGCTTCTGCAAAGATATTTAGGATGGTTTGGAGGTCTTCCTCTGAGTGTGCACACACTATGTTGTCATCAGCATACTGAAGCTCCATAATAGAAGTTATGGTGACCTTATTCTTTGCTTTCAGCCTAATCAAGTTAAAGAGCTTTCCATCTGTTTGATATATGATTTCTACTCCGGTGGGAAGTTTCCCTTTGACAATGTGTAGGATCATGGCACTGAAGATAATAGAGTTGGAGCTATGTTTAACATCTGATCACACTGTGAATGGTTCACTTTGAAAGCCTTTGTTATCCGTGATTGTTGCCATCATATTATCGTGGAGGAGCCGAAGGATGTTCACAAATTTATCCGGGCAACCGACTTCCAGAAGGACAGTCCACGGGGCAGTATGATTTACAACGTCGAAGGCCTTCGTCAGGTCAATAAACATCATATACAGGGGTTGGTTTTTCTCTCTGCATTTTTCTTGAAGCTGTTGAGCAGTGAAAATGATATTCACTGCTTCACCTTCCAAAAACCCTTCCCCAGGACCACAGGAAACTGAGAACCAGGCAGAAGCTTCCAGTTGTTCAGCAACTTGTTCGACTAGCTTAACATTTATTTATTTCTGGTATTTCTTACTTGCCTTTCACTCTAAGGTCCCAAGCTGGTTTACCTAAACTAAAGTGTAATCACAAATTAATGAAAAATCAAGAAACTCAGGTGTGTGTGTATATATATATATATATATATAAGCATCTGCCCAGGCAAGAGTCTATATAAGCTCCAAAACTCTAAGCACCTGAGGTGGGAGAAATGAGTGTGAAAGACCAAGGCACCTAGATGGAGTTCCTGTTGAAATGTCCTAGGTGGGTTCAGAGTACTGCTAAGTCACCCGGCTCAAAATGTTGTGGAATGTGGGTCCATGGCAGATACAGGAGGATGTTTCATGGTAAGGGCAGGCCAGGTGTGATGCCACCATATACAGCAATTTTTGGGTGGTGGTGGGAGGTGGGGAATTGTCTGAACAGCTTCAAGTGGGTCCTGACTATCTGCTGTTTCCAAGGAAAACTATACTGACATTTACAATCAACTGCGGCATCAGATTAAGAGGAGCTTTATAGAAAAGTTCGCTGTTACTGGAGCATAAAACAGCCTTAATTGTAGTAATAAGATCTGCAGCCATCAGGATCTATCAGCAGAGCAACATGGGTTGTGTGCAGGTGAGAACAGGTAATCTTTGTGAGGGTGATAATTGCAAAATGTAAAAAGCTTCCTATTTCAACTCGGACCAGTGACTAATAAATAAATAGCCCCAGGACTTCCATGTCTGAATTTTGATGTGCATGCTCTTTGTGCTGAAGGCTTGTCTGAAAGTTGAGAGTCCCACCCCTTCGCCTCATCAAGAAAGGAGAGAGGAAGGGGGGAAAATACCTTAAGGAAACCTTCAACCTGAACATAACTCTGAGCTGTGCATCTTTGCCCAGGGCACATTTTTCAATGTTGAGTAATGGCTTCTCTCACAATCCACCTTTTATAATAAGTTCTATAATGGTACATACACTAAGCCAAAGTTTCCTTAAAGGAGACAGCAGTTTTTGTTTCTAAGTCAAAAAGAGCTTTGCTAATCCCTGTTACATTGTTCTTCTTTCCCTATATCAGTGAATTGCAAGCCAACCCCAGCTCTTTTTGCACCTTCATTCTCATTAGAAAGAACACATGGTTTGTTTATCTGTAGAATAAATACCACCACCCCAAGTTAAGATTCTACAAAAATGTGTTGTGTTCCCCTCCGACTCACACTGTCCTCTTAAATGCAGCCCATTCTCCAGATTCTACTCCTCTCCCATGTGATAGACTAGGAGAAATCCCCCTGTAGGGCTGATTTTCAGATACTTGCTGCAGCCCTGTGTCTTAGATCCTTTTCAGGGAGCTATATATAGCCTTGTTAAATGAACCAATTGGTCACCAACACCTGTATGGAGCCTAAATTTGGGCTGGGCTGTCATCAATATGCTGATGACACTCAGCTCTATCTACTGATGGATGGCCACACCAACTCGGCCCCTTACACACTGACCAGATGCTTGGAAGCTGTGGCTGGATGGTTTCGTGGGAGCCGATTGAAACTAAATCCTTCGAAGACAGAGGTCCTATGGCTAGGTCGGGATAGCATGGGGATGAGGGACCAACTCCCTTCTCTTGCGGGGGCCCAATTAGTGCCATTGCCTTCCGTTAAGAGTTTGGGTGTAATCCTTGACGCCTCCCTTTCCATGGAGGCGCAAGTCACAGCAACAGCCAAGGCGACATTTTTCCACCTTCGCCGCATCAAGCAGTTGGTCCCTTACCTTTCCCGCCCCGACCTGGCCACAGTGATCCATGCGACAGTCATCTCCAGGCTTGATTACTGTAACTCGCTCTACGCGGGGCTGCCCTTGAAGCTGTCCCAGAAACTCCAGCGGGTACAGAATGCTGCAGCGAGGCTCCTCACGGGGTCTCTGCCATGGGAGCATATTCATCCAGTGCTTTTCAAGCTGCACTGACTCCCGGTGGAGTACAGGGTCAGATTTAAGGTGCTGCTTTTGAGCTTTAAAGCCCTTCACGGCCTAGGACCCTCGTACCTACGGGACCGCCTCTCCTGGTATGCCCCATGGAGAGCCTCAAGGTCCATAAATAACAACACCCTAGTGGTCCCAGGCCCTAAGGAAGTTAGATTGGCTTCAACCAGAGCCAGGGCCTTTTCAGCACTGGCCCCAACTTGGTGGAACGCTCTGTCTCATGAGACCAGGGCCCTGCAGGATCTGATCTCTTTCCGCAGGGCTTGTAAGACAGAGTTGTTCCGCCTGGCCTTTGGATTGGAGCCAATTTGATTCCCTCCGCCCCCCTTTTTCTTTTTTCTTTTCCTTCTCCTGCAATGAGGCTCCATTTTAATATTTTAATGTTCCATTATTTTAATGTATTTTATTTTTGTTTTTAAGTTGTAATCACTCATCTTGTTTTTATTATTGCTTGTAAGCCGCTCTGAGCCCGGCCTTGGCTGGGGAGGGCGGGGTATAAATAAAAAAATATTATTATTATTATTATTATTATAAATTCAGTAATCAAGGTTCCCGCAAGCCCTGTTCAAGTATTCAGTGTTGGGGCTTCACTCCCTGGTCCTGACCTCTCTATGATGTCTACTTTGCTTACTGCCATCGCCCTCCAGGCTCCCCATGTGATTTTGAACCCTGGTTGTTCTTATGGATGGTAATGGGACGTTCCTATGGTTGGAACATGGTACAAGGGTGGTGTCTGGGAGCATGTCCCCACTCTTTCACAATGGTAATAATGCCTGCAGAAGATTGCATGATGCTAACTGCATATCCGCCATTGAAAATGGTAGGCGTCTGTCTAGCACATTACCTAATTTGTCGCAACTGCGGGATCTAATAATAATATTTACCTATGCAATGATGTTATGGGTCTCTGCATTTCCCCATCCCACATCATTTGGCTGTGACTTGTGGGCAGGGGGGGAATGTGGAGACCGATAATGTGGGTCAATGTGAGCAGACTAAATAGATGTTATGGTCATGATGAGAATGAGATGCACATAGCTATGGGGTTCAGTGCATACCCTCCAAGTATCCTGATTTTCCAGGGACAGTACAGGAATTATGAAAGCCACAACAGCTTCTGATTTGATCCTGAAATGTCCTTATTTTCCTCACCAGTGCCACTGCTGCTGTGACCAGGGAGAAGGATGAGCCAGCGCTTGTCCCAAGGGGCAGCTGTGGCTGTGAAGGAGCATTCCGTTGCCTCTCCATGGCCACTGCTGCTGGCCTCCTCCCTTGGGCAGCTCATAGCAGCTGCCAGAGAGCAGGCGAGGAGGTAGAGGAGAGGCTTATCTCACCAAGACCCAGTCCTGTGCGATGTGCTGACTCCGAGGGGCATCAGCAATGTCTAGGCAACACGATGACCATGTACATACACAATAGACAATCTTTTCTAGAGTTCCTTCAAACCATAACAAGTACAAAATGAAATCTTTAGTCTCTGAAAATCTTTAAATGAAGTGAGGGACCAGACAAGCTGGGAAGCTTTGTGTATTCAGCAAATAGGATGTCCAACACTGAACAGTGATTCTGGATATTGACTACTGTTTCGTAGAATTCTTCATCAGCATGGTGGGAGGATATAGAATTGCTTCATAAACTGAAAATAAAATTTTACAGATGATGACCTGCATGCGCATATCACTTTACAAAAATTATAAACTATAATACAAACAGTATTGAAAAAGAGTACTCTGCTCTGAGGGGCAGGCAGAGGCCAGGATTGCCCCGGGCAGGAAAAGGGGGTGGGTGGAGCAGAGCAAAAGGAGTCTTGCTTTTTTATTTTTTAAAAAATGTTTCGTGTGTCCAGGTCTAATCTTGCCTTTTCAAAAATTAATTCATTGTTGTGTGTTTTGCTTTTTGTAAATCTACCAAAGAATAGAATAAATTTGGGATTAAGGGGTTTTCTCAGGGCAGTGGAGTGTGTGTGTGTGTGTTGTGTCCTGTTGGTGTTGCGGTGATGGTACTAGCTCTCCTTCTGATATGAAATGCTCTATAGAGGGAGGGGGCAAAAATGGAGGGGGGGTCAAGTAAGGTCAGTTGTGTGTTGGGGGGGGGGGAAGTGAGCAATGTCCCTATTTTCATCTGAGGAATGTTGGAAGGTAAGTTAGTTTGGGGCCAGCTCTTGTATCCACAGCAACAAGAAGTGAAAGAAGCCATTGTGAAGAGGAGAAGAGAATGTAAAGAGATCTCATCGCACTACAAAGTGGAGATAAAATTGATTGCCTAAATCTGCTATACAATTATTTTGAAACTCTCGAAAAACGCTCATTAATTTGGGGCCCAATAACGTTCGAGCCGTGAAGTGTGCTAGAACTCATCTTGTTCGTCAGGGGCCTGTGGCTACAACTTGTAAGAGACCAGGCAATGGAGCTTGCTGGCAAGTAATTGTGTTTGGAATTACACGGCTAGACTACAATCCTACAGGCACTCACAGGGAAATAAGTTCCATAAAAATCAATGAATGATACTTCTATAACCACTTATGTAGGGCTGAGGTTTGAATTATTTCCGCACTGTAGAAGGTAGGAGTACACTCACTTGTGAATTTGTCTAAACACTCTTACAAGCTATTTAATTAGTGGCCACCCCTACATCTTGCGGCAAAAGATTCTACAAGGTGGAGTTTCTCTCCGCTGGAGAGGCTAGTGTGATACTTGTTTTGAGTCTGGCTGAAGACAGTGACCTTAACTGCATGATTCCGGCCTTGAGTGCAGGTTTTTTCCTCCTTTTCCCTCACACAAATTGCCAGCAAGGAAGCCCTGGTCCAGATCAGGATTCTATCATAGGGGCGGAGAGGACTGAAAACCCTTAAGCCCATAGCTGTCAACGTTTCCCTTCTTTTAAGGGAAATTCCCTTATTCCGAATAGGAGTCCTCACAAGAAAAGGGAAACGTTGACAGCTATGGGCTTAAGCCTTCTACTGTGGTCTTGGTTCCTACTTTGAATCGCCGATTTATCTTCACAATTATTAGCCAAATTTGTTGGGAGTGTTAAACCTCTTCCTGAAACCAGTTACTATCTCTCACGGGATACATATTGTCATTGCTTTTTTTAAAGAAATGTTTAGGGTTACTCTCATTTTGACTCAAGAAAACCACCATTTTATAGTTCAAATCAGGAAAAATAAGTACAGTAAATGGACAAAAGTACAAAAATTCACAAAATGTTTAGGCGTATGCGTACCCCCAGAAAAAGCACTGCATATTGATATGAGTTTGAGGGTGGGTGGTGGTCAGTCTGGATGAAACCCTGGGTTCCACATCTGGGAACCTGTTTCGTTGTGAGGACAGAAAGTGTAAGAGGAATCTGACCAAGCCAGTTCCTTTATCAAACGAATGACTTTGGCTGGCTATTAAAGCACCACGATTTAGCACATCCAAAGAAACTGCTCTGTGTCATAGAACAAACGGGAGGACCTTTTCCTCACCCCCATTCCCCTCACCTGGCTGGTATGTAGAACAACAGCCAGAGTTGGGGGCAGGTGAGCTGGAAGCTGGAGACCGAGAGACATGTCTTGCTCTGTGCTGGATCCTAAGATAGATTTTGGGTTTTTTTTCTGGAAACTAAAGGAGGAACAAGATCTGTTGGGGGTCCTAATGCTGTGAGCCTCTCCATCCTGCACTCAGGTTGTACATATGTGTAGGTATAAAAAAATACCCCATAGTCTACACTGGCCTTCGTTCAAAGGATAGTCAACCTGGTAAGTTCTGAGAGCCCTGGAGTCTCTCACCACACACACACACACAAAACTCATTCATATATATGTATTTTCTTCCAGTGTCTTGTGCTGTTAGTGACAGTTTTGCAAATTGCTAGTAAAGAACTTAAATGTCTAATTAGATCTCGAAGATGTACAGGAGTTTGAAGAACGTGATTGATGCCCGCAAAGGTGCGGCTTCCTAATGGAGCCGTCCTGACAGCAATTGCAGAAGCCCATTTAACATCTGATGCTTTGTTGTGATCCACGGTGTCATTTTTTCATTACTGATTAAAATTAAAAATCTGCTTGGCAAATCCATTGTAAAAGAATTCCTTCATGAAAATCGACGGGTACAAATTATTTTGTCAATCGCCTGGCAGTCAAAATGCGAGTGGAGATTGTTTCATGCCCATTTTATTTTATTTTCCCCACTCTCCTCCCCCCCTCCCCTGGCACACCAACATATTCTTATAACAAAGTTTTCAAAAAACATAGGTGACTGCATTGAATGTATGTGTATCTAATCTATTTTATCTATCTATCTATCATCTATCTATCTAGATTTGATCTTTCTGTGCCCTTTCCCTTATCTTAAGGGTGGGGAAAAGAGAGTTCTCCACCCCTCCTTATTCTATGTCTCATTCTTATTCTAATGCTCTGTGCTGCATAATTTTCTAATGGTGTGTAATGACAGGTGAATAATAGTAATAAAAGTCTTTATTAGGGATAGAAGTCTGAGAAACACACACACACACACACACACAGTCTGAAATGCAGATTGGGAAAAAATTCTATGGCTATTTTTCTGGCACCATCTGTAGAAGATGTGCCCTGTTTTCAAACAGTTAACAACAGCCCCAAATCCTAGGAAAAAAGGTGTCAGCTGAAAACTTTTCAAATAGCCGCTGAAGCTGTTTCTATGATATTAGCTTGATGTGAAGGTATTAGTAATGGCTCACAGACCCTCCACTTCCGGATTTACAAAAGCCACCCCGGTTTCTGATTTGATCCCGGAATGTCCTGCTTTTCCTTAGGACATCCCCATTTTCATCAGAAAAATGTTGGAGGTATGGAGTTATGCAATCGTTGAGGCAAAGAGATAAGTAACCATACAATCTTTAGAAGACATCTGAAGGCAGCCCTGTATAGAGAAGTATTGTAATGTTTAATGTTTACCGTATTGGCCTGAATATAAGCTGCACCTGGACATAAGGCACACCTTTAAAATTGATGGGGGGGAAGAGAAAAAAAGGAAAAATACAATATATAAGCCGCTTCGTTCCTTGCTGCTCATGACTGCATACGGGGGGGGGGGGGAGCTGCACTGTGTTGCTGGCAGCCTTTCCCCTTCCTTGCTCACTTCCTTCCCAGCCTTGGGGGAGAGGAAAGGGGACTACGCACAGGGCGGGCACTGCTTGCCCCATGCTCCTGGTTGCATACCGTAAGGTTGCGAATATAAGCCACACTTTAACTTTTCACGGTCAGAATTTTTTTTGGGGGGAGTGAAGCTTATATTCAGGCCAATACGGTATTATGTTTTTATATAAGTTGGAAGCTGCACAGAGTGGCTGGGGCAACGCAGTCAGATGGGCAGGGTATAAATAATAAAGTTGTTGTTGTTGTTGTTGTTGTTGAATAGGACATCCCTATGGTATGGGCTCATGCTTATTGTGAGACCATATCACCAGAGGCAGCATGAGGTGCTGGTTAGAGTGTTGGACTAAGACCTGGGAGATCTAGCCATGAAGCTGACTGACCGACCTAGGGCCAGTTATTTTCCCCTCACATTGTGCTTGTAACAACAATATTTATTGATTGATTTTCTACCCTGTCCTTCCCAGGGAAGCCCAGTGTGGCAGGGGGAGAACCGTGTACACCATTGGCACTTCACCATTCCAGCCCAGGTTCTTAGAATCATAGAATCATAGAGTTGGAAGAGACCACAAGGGCCATCGAGTCCAACCCCCTGCCAAGCAGGAAACACCATCAGAGCACTCCTGACATATGGTTGTCAAGCCTCTGCTTAAAGACCTCCAAAGTAGGAGACTCCACCACACTCCTTGGCAGCAAATTCCACTGTCGAACAGCTCTTACTGTCAGGAAGTTCTTCCTAATATTTAGGTGGAATCTTCTTTCTTGTAGTTTGGATCCATTGCTCCGTGTCCACTTCTCTGGAGCAGCAGAAAACAACCTTTCTCCCTCCTCTATGTGACATCCTTTTATATATTTGAACATGGCTATCATATCACCCCTTAACCTCCTCTTCTCCAGGCTAAACATGCCCAGCTCCCTTAACCGTTCCTCATAAGGCATCGTTTCCAGGCCTTTGACCATTTTGGTTGCCCTCCTCTGGACACGTTCCAGTTTGTCAGTGTCCTTCTTGAATTGTGGTGCCCAGAACTGGACACAGTACTCCAGGTGAGGTCTGACCAGAGCAGAATACAGTGGCACTATTACTTCCCTTGATCTAGATGCTATACTCCTATTGATGCAGCCCAGAATTGCATTGGCTTTTTTAGCTGCCGCGTCACACTGTTGGCTCATGTCAAGTTTGTGGTCAACCAAGACTCCTAGATCCTTTTCACATGTACTGCTCTCAAGCCAGGTGTCCCCCATCTTGTATTTGTGCCTCTCATTCCCCCCCCCCAAGTGCAATACTTTACATTTCTCCCTGTTAAAATTCATCTTGTTTGTTTTTGCCCAGTTCTCTAATTTGTCAAGGTCGTTTTGAAGTGTGATCCTGTCCTCTGGGGTGTTAGCCACTCCTCCCAGTTTGGTGTCATCTGCAAATTTGATCAGGATGCCCTTGAGTCCATCATCCAAGTCGTTGATAAAGATGTTGAATAAGACCGGGCCCAAGACAGAACCCTGTGGCACCCCACTCAGAGTGGAAAGATGAAGTAAAAAATTAAATAAAAATGGAACCAAACCAACCACTCAACCAGGTTCATAAGAGTGGACTATTCAAATTCCTTACTATGACTCGGACCACTAAGCCAGACTTCATCTTGCATAGCCTCCGTCCAAAAACTACACCTGCTTTAGTCTCTTCCTCCTCCAATTTTATTACACTCCATGGAGAACATTGATGTGGAGGTGGAGGAAGAAGAAGATGAACAGGAGGAAGAAGCATGCTCTTATGTTTTTCTTGGAGTTTCAGATGTGAAGGTATTGATCTTTTGGTTTCCCATTGAGATTTTTCTTATAGATATATATTTTTGTTTAAAAAAATCAATCCACTTTTGTTATGCTTTGCCCTTGGCGTCTGTGCATCTGTGTGAACAATTGAAGGGAGACAAACTGTAGCAGTGTATAACATTATCTTGCAGTGGTGACCCAGATGTGCAATTCTGTCTCTTCCTAACCTTTGCCTTTATGTATATAGCTTTTGTGCATGGGTTTTTAAATAAAATGCAAACGTTTCCAGGCTTTCCAGAGGAAAGGTCAGTGGAGAGCAAATATGTGCGTTGTTTTGGTTTTTTGGGTGGGTTTTTTTCCTCCTTCTTTTCAGCTGTTGGTAAAGTTGCATGCAGATGTTGATGCATTGTCCTGCTACACTAAAAAGTACTGTGGGGTTTGCTGCTGCTTTCCAGACAATTGCACTGAATTTTTGCTGCTTCAGTGGTTATTGTTCGTGGTGTGGGTAATAATTGAAGACAATGGGTTGAGAGGAAGAAAGAAAGAAGCAAAAGGGCAAACCAAAGGCCTTGGATTCCCCCAATGTGACACGGGTCTGTTTTAAATAAGGATTTTACAAGTTGCCAAGAAATACTAATATGTCACTGTTTGTTTATGCCTTCAGAACAAAAGCATAACAGAATATTTAGTGGGGTGAAGGAGGGACAAGTGTCAACCTCAGCTTATTAATGACAAAGATTTAATGTGACAGGGGCCTCTGGGATATTTCCTGGGCACTGGAGACAGGTGGCATGGAACAGCGTTTCCCAAGCTGGTGCCCCCCAGATGTTCTAGGACTACCAACATCCCTGACGGTGGGGGCCGATAAGAGTTACTGTCCTGTCACATCTGGAGGTGCAAGGTTGGGGGAAGTTGACGCAGAGGTTGTTTCTCGCTGCCATGTGTGCAGCAGATGTTTCCATGCCACAACCTGTTCTGGATGCAGTTACAGATAGGTAGCCGTGTTGGTCTGCCATAGTCAAAATAAAAAAATTCCTTCCAGTAGCACCTTAAAGACCAACTAAGTTAGTTCTTGGTATGAGCTTTCGTGTGCATGCACACGAAAGCTCATACCAAGAACTAACTTAGTTGGTCTTTAAGGTGCTACTGGAAGGAATTTTTTTATTCTGTTCTGGGTGGACTCAATTGGTAGGTCCCATTTTTTAAAATTTTAGTTTGCATGAAGAGGAATCAGGATTCAGAGGGTGGTCTCAAGGCCCATTCCTAGATATGTATCATTCCTAGATAATCTTTTTTAAACACACACACACACACACACACACACACACACACACACACACACAGAGCTGTGCATTCTCTAATAATACTGGTTTCTGTTAATTGCTTTCCCAATTTCAATAAATCCTCATGTGGCTTCTCTACATAGGAGCCTGAGAGACTGGGGGACATAGAGTATGCTGTCCCTCATTTTTGAAAGAGAAGAACAGAAACCAAACTTTCTCAAATCTAATCCTTTTTAACATGCCCTGGATGACCCCCCCTTTCTGCATAAGGCTAACTGAGAGGGCTATTTCCCCACACAGGCTTAATCCAGGTCTCCATTGGTGGCTCTGATTTGGCTTTCCAAATCACAGCCAGCCATGCTGCTGTCAACAAAAAGAGCATCAGGTCCTTGTGTTTTGTCTCTGAGGTTTTGTCTCACTTTCCAGCAACAATAGAGATGCAGGTGATGCTGTGGTCTAAACCACTGAGCCTCTTGGGCAGGCATAGGCAAACTCGGCCCTCCATATGTTTTGGGATTACAATTCCCATCATCCCTGACCACTGGTCCTGTTAGCTAGGGATGATGGGTGTTGGAGTCCCAAAACATCTGGAGGGCCGAGTTTGCCTATGCCTGCTCTTGGGCTTGCCAATTGGAAGGTTGGCAGTTCGAATCCCCACAACAGGGTGAGCTCCTGTTGCTCTGTCCCAGCTCCTGCCAACCTAGCAGTTCAAAAGCATGCCAGTTCAAGTAGATAAATAGGTACCACTGCGGCGGGAAGGTAAACGGCGTTTCCGTGCGCTCTGGTTTCCGTCACAATGTTCCGTTGCGCCAGAAGCGGTTTAGTCATGCTGGCCACATGACCCAGAAAGCTGCCTGAAACCCCATAATCGCCTTTGACTGGACTTAAGCATCCAGGGGTCCTTTACCTTTACCTTACTTTTCAGCAATAACAGGGGCTAAGGATGAGTACTCCTTCAAATTCACCAGGATTTTAATTTCCCTCAATACATACTTTTGGCAAAGCAACTTCAGCCAACACAATGCATTCCTAGCTTGTTTTCACAAATAGACGCATTTGTGCGCACACTTTACCCTGGTATGTCTGTTTTTGTAATAGTTTCTGTGCTGGAAAACTGTATTGCAAAATTCATAGAAGTGTGAATTTTGAAAACGGGCTGCATTTCAGTTTACTTATTGTTTCAGAAAGTGCAAATTAGGTGGTTCACCCTTCAGTGCAAACTGAATCAAGTGTTCCTTTCCCCTAAACCATACTCAGGCCTGCCATTTTTTGGCAGAAACCCTGTGTTTCTCAGGAAATGTAGTTCCACCCAGAGGGCCATAGAGCACAGGCCCTGGGCACCACCGAGGCATAATTTATTTCATTCCCTCTCTTTAATTCTCAGTCAAGGCATTAGTAAAACATGTGCAGCTTCGAGTTTTTGAGACTGTTTAAAAAAGAAGTGTGAAGCCACTAACTTTGTGTGCTTTTTTGCCACTCTTGTAACCTAAAAGAATTGTCAAATAATGCAAGCCATATTTTGAACACACACCAAAACAAAAACACACAGGATGTTTCTCTGGTGTTGAGACGGCGGGTGCCAAGTTTCAGTTCTCTGGCAAGTTTTCCTAGGCTGTGATGTCAGCCTCTGAAAAACAGAATATGTGGCGGAAGCTTGGCCTACCGAGAAGGAGGGGGCGAGTGCTAATAATGCCTGGGAAAGCTATACCAGGCTATATCTGAATCACCTTGCCAACAAAGGTCAGTATAGTAAAAGCTATGGTTTTCCCAGTAGTGATGTATGGAAGTGAGAGCTGGACCATAAAGAAGGCTGAACGCCGAAGAATGGATGCTTTTGAATTATGGTGCTGGAGGAGACTCTTGAGAGTCCCATGGACTGCAAGAAGATCAAACCTATCCATTCTTAAGGAAATCAGCCCTGAGTGCTCACTGGAAGGACAGATCCTGAAGCTGAGACTCCAATACTCTGGCCACCTCATGAGAAGAGAAGACTCCCTGGAAAAGACCCTGATGTTGGGAAAGATGGAGGGCACAAGGAGAAGGGGACGACATGAGTTTGACCAAATTGCGGGAGGCAGTGGAAGACAGATGTGCCTGGCATGCTCTGGTCCATGGGGTCATGAAGAGTTGGACACAACTAAATGACTAAACAACAACATGAACAGGTTTGGTGTCATAGCTTTCCAACCCATTATGCAATCTCTTCAGATGCTCAGGTCCTTTTCAGTTGCTTGCAGACTTCCCATGGGTATCTGGTTGGCTGCTGTGTGACCAGGATGCTGGAATGGACGGGCTACAGGCCTGACTCTGGCTACTGGCTGTTCTTAGGTTATGTTCTAATGCAGAGAGAATAACTGTTCTCTGTCCAGTTTCTCCACACCATACAAAATGTTAGACATCTCCAGTGTGTCTTCTCTTACTTGTCTTTTCTCTATAAACAGCTAGAGGACATCCTCAACCCTACCTGGAGATGTTTGGGATTGAACCCGGAACCTTCTGCATGCAAAAAAAGATGCTCTGCCACTGAGCTATGGCTCTTCCCCAAATGTAGCCTAACAACAACAACAACAACAACCTTTATACCCTGTCCATCTAGCTGGGTTGCCCCAGTCACTCTGGGCAGCTTCCAACACATTAAAAAAACATGACAATGTAGTTGCCAGGTGAGCTTCCCCAGGGAGGGCATTCCACAACTGGGCTAGCACCCCAGAAATGATCCTCTACCTGGTCATTGCTCCCCTCCCCTCATTTGGTGGGGATGACTTAAGTACAATCAGCAATGGGTTTTGCGCGCACACTCCTTTGCACCGAGTTTGTAGAGCCAGATTCGTTTGGGGAATTTGGTGTGTGCAGCATCATGTGAATCAGCTTTCAATTGCATTTTCTGAGGTGTGTGTGTTGTAGGGAGGGTGGGCGGGCAAGGAAATAAGATATGCATATATTGGCAAGACAATCTTTTGCCCATAATAATGTTTGGCCCACATTTGACAAAATGTCAATGCGATAAAAGCCACATGGCATGTGTCCAATGCAAAGTGTCTCATATTACGGAAATTAAGTAGGTTTGAAAGAAAGGGTGACCCCTGCGTTCGGCATTTCTTGCAGAACGGGATTGCATACTGGTGAAACTCATTGTAGCAAACAGGCTTCCAAAAAAATAAAAAAAGAGAACTGTATAATGTCACAAACTAAGCCGATCTAAATGAAAGGCTTCTATCCTAACATTTAGCTTTTATAGAGCTTGTTACTACAGTAATAGAAATCTCAGCAAATTTCAAACTGAAATTTCCATCAGAAGTGTTTTTGGAAGGCTATTATTACCGACCTTCTAATTTCCACTGTAGCTAAGCATGTATTAATAACAAGGAGAGGTGAGGCAACTGCTGATATATCCAATGGTGCTTGACATTTAGTAGATGAATTAAAGTTTACAGTCCAATTGGTTTTTAACCAGTAATATTAGAGATCTTTGTTGCGAGCTTTTCTTTCCCCAGTTCTTTTTTCCCTCCCCTTCTCTCCGCAGTATTATAATTAGCCATTTCTATTATTTATATTTCTCTCTCCTCATTTGCCGTGTATTTCATGGCAATGGAACGACAAGCATGGTGCGTGCAGCGGCCAATCTGCATTTTGCAAATTCACAGTCTTGAACACAAAGAGCCTGGGCTAAATTCTACTCTAATTTATACCTTTAATAATCATGATATAAAGGGCTTATCTACACCATAGGCTTAAACTGGCTTAATATCCATTCTTTCTTCAGGGGATTCTGGGACCTGTAGTTTGGCAACGAGTAGGGAGTGTTAGGCGTATTTAACTGAGAATTCTCAACACCCTTCACCAGAGAACACCCCCCCCCCAGAATTATTTTGTGAAAACTTTGACACCAAACTGGATTCTTCTAGTGTTGTTCTTGGCATCTATCTGTCTCAAGAGACACTGGAAGAGTGTGCCTCCGTGGGTAAAGTCAAACCGTTGGGAGAGTTACAGCGTCTGCTGTGGCTGTAGAGACCAATACAGGAGAGACATGTTTTACTGCAGCTGGGGCAGGTTAAGGCATCAATTTCCACTGTTACAGATGTGTTATGGAGTTTCTTCTTTGCACTCTTCCTGGTGGTCATTTCTCCTCTGGTCACTGTTATGGATGCACAACCTGACTGCCTCTCTCCAGGCACTGCAGTCCTCTGCAAGGAATTCCTACATGGCAGAGCTGATGTTTCCAGCGTTTTAAGGTTCATTAAAACAACAACAACAACAACATCCGCCACCAAGTGGTGCATAACTTTTATGAAATAAATAATAAATGAATAAGAGGACTGATCCGAAGTAGAAATGTCTGAATGGCCAGCTGAATGGACTCAGAAGACTCCCTGCGATTGCAGTTCCCGATTGCAAAGAGCCCTGCAAATGCATCCAGCTGAACTTAAGTTTGAATCCCTCTTCATATCTTCCCACTCAAGGCAGGAATGTTGAGGTGCAAGGCAGGGCTGGTGGGGTGTGTGTGGATTTTGTAGGTGTACGACTTGAGGAGAGTCCCAGGGGCCAGTACTTAAGCTTGTACCTTGACCTCTTATCCTAAGGTTCCCCCATCCCTCATCTATATGATATAGAGTGAAAGAGCACTCCCATAAGCACTGGTTTTGTTCTTTATACTAATCCTAAATAGCCTGGGACTTGGACCCTTTAAAATCTGCCTTCTCCTATATGGGCCTGCCTGAACATTGTCAACATCACTGTCCTGTGGCCAAACTGCATATGAAGTTGAATTGTGTGTAAGCAATTAATGGTCACATTTTAAATAATATAAAGAGCTATTACAGAGCTGGACCATAAAGAAGGCTGAACGCCGAAGAATTGATGCTTTTGAATTATGGTGCTGGAGGAGACTCTTGAGAGTCCCATGGACTGCAAGAAGATCAAACCTATCCATACTTAAGGAAATCAGCCCTGAGTGCTCACTGGAAGGACAGATCCTGAAGCTGAGGCTCCAATACTTTGGCTACCTCATGAGAAGAGAAGACTCCCTGGAAAAGACCCTGATGTTGGGAAAGATTGAGGGCACAAGAAGATGGGGACGACAGAGGACGAGATGGTTGGACAGTGTTCTCGAAGCTACCAACATGAGTCTGACCAAACTGCGGGAGGCAGTGGAAGACAGGAGTGCCTGGCGTGCTCTGGTCCATGTGGTCACGAAGAGTCGGACACGTCTAAATGACTAAACAACAACATTACAGCGCTGGTGATAGTGGTATGGCTTTGAGAAGGCCTGGAGCTATGACCAGAAAGGAAGTGGTTTGAACTTGCCATTGTCCTGATAAAAATACCCTGCCTCTCAGAAGGTCCCACTGATACTGATGGGGTCATCTCTCCAAGAGCAATATTATTTTCAGGAATATTTTTAAATGTATTTTCCCCCACCCTAGTATATATATTTTGTATGCATTACTTGAAAAATTCATAAAACTGAGAGTTTCAAAGGATGGGTTTGTGTATTGTTTCAGAAAGTGCGGATCAGGTAGATCTGAATGTGACATGAGTCAAACACCTCTCTCCATCCCTGCCTCAAACAGATGCTGTACAAACTTTTATGTTGGCAGCCATTGGTTCCTTCAATAAAATGTTTTAAATGCTGCGCTAGTTCTTGCTCGATATCTTCTTTTGCATTTTTTTTAAATATATATATATATATTCCTGATTCTATTTATTGGCATTTAAAAATGTTAGCGGTTTCGATAGCCCTTTAGATGGAAGCGCAGGATAAAATAATTAAACATTAAAAGGGGGGGGCAATCTCTGCGCACCGTTCTTCATGGAGGCTTTGTGGTGGGAAGGTGTTCGAGAGCCCTTGAAATGCCCTGCATTTAATGGCCAAAGGACGGCTTTTTACCAGGGGCCTGGGGGAAATCGGGAGGCCCTCAGCTCAACTCTCAGGCCTCCTGTCAAGTGAAAATAATATATCCAATGTGGGCCTAGCGAGCAACAGAATAACAGCTTCGTGACAGCTGTCTTCAGTGAATCTTCTGATTCTGGCAAAAAGGCAGCAATAACTTTTGTGTGAACATGTGGGTGGAAGAGCTGTCTCCGTCCTTGGTTCCATCCTGTCCTTCACAGATACTTGAATAAGTTAATTATAAATTGCTACTTAATGACATAACTAGGCTCCCTGATTCCCACAGAAAGGCAGTCTATGAAGAAAAGATGGCTTCATAAGGTTTCTCAGCTCGCTTAAAAGAACTTGGTATTAAAGAGGCACGTTTGTAATTAAGCACACACATTTATCAAACGGCATTAGTTCACACAGGAATAACAACAACAACAACAACAACAACAACAACAACAACAACAACAAGGCTGCCCACCACTGAATATTCCCCAGGCGGCTTACTAACAATACAGTATTACAACTGCAATATAACATAATTCAAATGAACTGTAAGCAATGAAAGGCAACAAAAAGTGTCCCTAGTAATGGAGGCAGGATTACAGCTTGAATTAAAAACACTAAAGACTGCGATCCTAAAGCCACTGGGATTCAGCCCAATTAAATCCAACGGACTTGCTTTGGAATGTAGATATGGTTAGGATTGTGCTGTAAGCAACAACAGACCAAAACATTTAGTTTAAAATGCAGTTTAAAGCTAGGGTGAATAACAAGGTATTTGAGAAATGTCATGGTGCATCTGCAGCAGCACAACCGGACCCCTTCATCTGCCCCAGCTGCTGCAAAACATGTCTCTTCTGTATTGGTGTCTTCAGCCACAGCAAGAACTGTAACCTTCCAACAGTTTGACTTCACCCCCCAAAGGCGCACTCCTCCGTAGTCTTCCAAGACAAGAAAGATGATGACAACAGTTAGCTTCAAAAGTACCACAGAGATGACATCTGGGGAGGCTGTTCCATAGCTGTGGTGCTGCCACCACCAAAACAGAGGCCACTGTGAGTCTCCTCATACATTACATATGGCACAAACCTAAAATTTAATCTCCACCTAAAAATCTAAAGCATGAGAGTGATACACGGGTGTCTGAAAACATGTGTTTGAAAACATTGCATAGGTATCCTCATTTCATTTTATGCTCTTAAAAATCCATTGGGTGATTACTGGTTGACTTGCCTAATGCCACCCAGGGAACTTCACGGACAAGTAGTGATTGGAACCCAGGCTTCCCCCTCTGTCAATGCCACACTTTATTTGCTGCAACAGCTCCCAGGTTTTTTAGTTCAGTGGGTGGGTGGATAGCTTGTCTACGGACAGCTCTGCAGACCGGGGCAAAGCACGTATGCAGATTATAATGTGTTTGCAAAATGCTTCTGTTTGCAGTTGCTCATTCTGAGCTGAAGGCGTGGGAAGGGGACAGGCAAATAAGTAGACCCTGAAGCCTGTGTAATTGCTGTACAGCTGATCCATGATTTTCAATATATATGTTCTTGAACTTTTAAATTTGACATCACCATCCTCACATATTCATACATATTCTAGGCAGAAAATCCAGCTGTTGACTCTTAATAAAAATGTGAAGCACGTAACCACTCTGGTTATCAGAGATTCATAGAAACGCGAGGTAGAAAATAACAATTGTCATACAGTCTATCTCCCTGTTATGGCAAGAACATTCCCCACTATATTGGGTGTTCTATGGCTCTGACCTTCCTGTCTTTTAGAAGTCCACAGAAATGAAGACTCCATTATGATGTATTGGTTATCCTTTTGTATAAACGTCAATGGTACGCATCCCATTATTTTCTTATAGGTGTTCCTGGCTGTCTATGTCTGCATATTCACAATGGTTAAAGCATTAACTGGTAGATGGGCACTGTAGTTTTCTGAGCCATGGGGGGGGGGGTCATACAAACTCAGTATACCTGCATGTCTGCAAAATCTATCCCAAACGTCTTAAAATATATGGACTTGAAACATCTTCCTTGAAGAGTAAAAAAAAAGAGGCTCATCCCAGTTTCTTTCATTCTTTTTTTAAAAATAAAATAAATGCACTTAATTCTTCTCTGGTTAACCATTGCTATAGTCCTATACCCTGAAATGAAAATCTAGACATTAGTGAAGTAATCATTACAGGTAAACTATAGTGAAGAGCAACTGCTAAGACTTTTTCTTTCTATGGAATTGTTCTAGAAAATTTTCTTTTTTAAGAGAAACCACGGTTTCTTAGACTAAGAACTGGAGAACATGATGGCACAATATTAGCTCTCAGTTTAATAAAGCATCTGAACCAGGTTGTTGACTGGCAGCTGAGCCTTGCCCCCAGCTTAGTGAAACTGAAACCTACTATTCTTCGACACTCATAGTGGAAGTCTACAAATATGTCCCAGTGTTCACGGTAAGTTCCGGCAGCTCTTTTTCTAGAAAAATGGCACTGGTGAAACCTAGTATTCTTCAACACACAGTGGAAGAAAATAACCTGGCCTAGAAATGTGACCCAGCAGGCCTAAATTATTTTAGGCTAGAACCAAGTGAGATTGTCCATGTATTGTCCATGGCTAGACATTTCATAGACTTCATAAAGTATGAAATCCATATTCATTTAAGAAAAAAAGTGATTTTATTCTTGAACACAATATTTAAAGCAAAAAGCTTATACTGTAACATGACTAGTAGTTTCCAGAAGACAATCATAAAAATACCATGGCTTGCATGTAACTAAGTCATCCTCAGAGTAGACACATTTAAATGAATGGACATAAGTTAGTCATATCCATTGATATCAGTGGGTCTACTCGAGTATGACATATTTGGACACAACCCACTAAAGCAGGAGCATAGATATTGTGCTCTCTGGATGGTGTTGGACTATCTCAGAAGGTTGGCTATGGTCACTGGGGTTGATGGGAGTGAGAGTCTGACAACATTTGTAGGGCCACAAGTTCTCCATCCCTACACTAAAGCAACATTAATGAATATTAGCACAACCGGAGAAAGTAAACATTAACAGTACCTACCAGTAAAATGGTTCAACCCAGTCAATCTGCATTCTTCTCCCCAAGTCTACACGGATCCGAAGGCCAACAAAGCATAAGCTATGTTATATGTACCTACAGGGACCAGCAAGGCTGAAACAGCACACCTGAGCCCTGAAAACTGAGCTGTCTGGGGCCAACCTGAACTAGGAAGTCCCCAAACAAAGGCAGGTTAGGTGTCACTCCCAATTAAAGATCAATAAGGCCTTTAAAGTGATTTATTTAAAAAAAATGGATTGAAGAGAAGCATCCTTTTAGGAACTACTGTGAGTACAATAGCTGTTTGCTCCACCATACTTACATGTCCTTTCTGTCTAAACACGCATTAAACTTGGACAGACAATAAAAAATAATCCCGTTCTTTCATAAAATGGAAGGTCATTTCCTCTGACCAGCCCTAGGGGAGATGATGTCATTTTCCATGCTTAGATGTTTGCATTAAAATAAATTATCCCGATCGATATTTAGGAAGAAAGGAAGGTTTGGGCTCGGTAACTTAGAGTGTATTTGTGGTAAAGGGATGTTGTAAAAGGGATATATAATGAAGAGTGAAATGTCTGGTTACGCTGACAAAAGAAATGGGGTTCTGTAGCCCCTGCTACAGGGTGTTGCAAGGTATAAACCTGTTTTCAGCAACCTAATGTGACAACTTTTAAAACAAAATGATCCTCAATGGACCACAGGACCCAGTAGGTTTTGCATAATGCTTCGGCTATCCTTCCTGAATCCCAAAATGGTTTTTGACCTTCTAGGGGTACAGTGGACATAATATTCACTGCTCGACAGCTTCAAGAAAAATGCAGAGAACAAAATCAACCCCTGTATATGGCGTTTATTGACCTGACTAAGGCCTTCGACACGAAATTGTACTGCCCCATGGACTGTCCTTCTGAAAATTCGCTGCCTAGATAAATTTGTGAACATCCTTCAGCTCCCCCATGATAATATGACAGCAACAATTGCGGATGACAATGGCACTCAAAGTGGTCCATTCACAGTGGGATCAGGTGTTAAACAGGGATGTGTTATAGCCTCAACACTATTTATTATCTTCAGCACCATGATCCTACACATTGTCAAAGGGAAACTCCCCACTGGGGTAGAAATCATATATGGAACAGATGGAAAGCTCTTTAACTTAAGTAGGCTGAAAGCAAAGAGTAAGGTTACCATAACTTCCATCATAGCGCTTCAATATGCCAATGACAATGTAGTGTGTGCACACTCAGAGGATGACCACCAAACCATCCTAAATATATTCTCAGAAGCTTATGAAAAGCTAGGCCCATCACTCAACATCCCCCAAAAATCCAAAGTGCTGCACCAATAAGCACAAAATATCCCCTCTGCAGCACCACAAATCCAGCTTAATGGTGTAACATTGGAAAATGTCGATCACATTTCCTACCTGTGCAGTTATCTTTCTACAAGGGCTGACACTAATGCCGAAATCCAGCATCGCCTGAGCTCTGCGACTGCAACTTTCTCCCGGTTGCAGTGCAGAGTGTTTGAAGACCAGGACATTCACAGGGAAACCAAAATGCTTGTTTACAAAGCTATTGTACTACCAATCTTACAGTACACTGGTGAAACATGGACCACTTCTAAACACCATCTCCAACTCCTGAAAAGATTCCATCAATGTTGTCTCCAAAAAAAATTACACATCACTTGGGAAGACAGGTGAACTAATGTCAGTGTACTGGAAGGAGCAAAGATCACCAGTGTCGGAGCAATGATTCTTCAACATCAACTTTGTTGGACTTGTCATGTTCAGATGCCTGATTATCGTCTAAGCAACTATATTCCCAACTTAAGAATGGAAAGTGAAATACGGGTGGACAACAAAAGAGGTTTAAAGACACTATCAAGGCAAATCGAAAAAAATGTAGTATAAGCACTGATAACTGGGAAAAACTGGCCTGAGAATACTTCAACTGGAGAACAGCATTCACCAAAGATGCCATGGACTTTAAGAAGCACGAACTTAGGGTGAAAAGGAGAAATGAGCTAAGAGGAAGGCATATTTGGCAAATCCTCATCGTGATCAGCTCCGGCCTATGCCCCCCCGTGGGAGGATGTGTGGATCCAGAATTGGCCTCTGCAGTCACTTTTAAGTCACTGTTAAGACCGTGTTCATGGAGTCCAATCTTACCCAGCTACAAGTGATCACCAAAGAAGAAGCATAACGCTTCAAAAGGGAAGATTCAAATTCTGCTCTGTGGTTTTTGATGGTGTGGTTTCCACACAATACTCCCAGGAAACACAAACATTTAGCAAATACTCGCCACACAGCACCAGTATTCGACATCCAAGGGTTTTGCACAAGCAGCCAACATTCAACACTAACCTGACAGCTAGTGTGCATGGCCGTCAGAACTTCACTATATCTGATGTGAAACTTGTAAGCATTTGACAGGCAGGATCTGACAGGTGGCAAGCAACAGACTGTAGAAAATTTCCAAAAGGGTCAAATTTTGAAATGTTATGTCAGATTTGGAATTCTGCAATTTGGATGTCAAATTTTTTGGTCAAATTTTGCCCTCTGATTTTTTGAAATTGTGGCAAATTTGAGAAACTGACATAACAAAGCAGGATGTACAAGGAGGTGATGAAATCTGACACACCTGCGCAAACTTGGGGGTCCTTATTCTGTGTGCTAATAAGAAAGGTTGCATGAGGAGGCTACTGGCCTCGCAACTTCATCTGGGGACTGATTTGCCCTCACTAAATGGGATTACTGTAAGCACCTATGTCATTAATACAGTTAGTCAAAACTGGATCCTTCCATCTACTGTATGGATTCTGATACAGACAACTGACTCACCACAAAGTTTACGTATTGTTAAAGCTTAATACTTCTCCAAAATTAATGAAAAACAACATTTCAAAAAGAAAGAACAGATGTTGTGGCAAATCATGTTTTAGCCCTAGAAAAGGGGGCTGAAATTGTAAATGGATGAGGCAGAGCAGCAGTGTCGCTTTCACACCAGCACTGTTTTCAGTGTGGGACAGGGATAATAATAATAATAATAATAATTTATTATTTATACCCCGCCCATCTGGCTGGGCTTCCCCAGCCACTCTGGGCGGCTTCCAAAAGAATATTAAAATACTATAATACATCAAATATTAAAAGCTTCCCGAAACAGGGCTGCCTTCAGATGTCTTCTAAAAGCCTGGTAGTTGTTGTTCTCTTTGACATCTGGTGGGAGGGCGTTCCACAGGGCGGGCGCCACTACCGAGCAGGCCCTCTGCCTGGTTCCCTGTAACTTGGCTTCTCGCAGTGAGGGAACCGCCAGAAGGCCCTCGGTGCTGGACCTCAGTGTCCGGGTAGAACGATGGGGGTGGAGACGCTCCTTCAGATATACTGGACCAAGGCCGTTTAGGGCTTTAAAGGTCAGCACCAACACTCTGAATTGTGCTCGGAAACGTACTGGGAGCCAATGTAGGTCTTTCAAGACCGGTGTTATGTGGTCTCTGCGGCCGCTCCCAGTCACCAGTCTAGCTGCCGCGTTCTGGATTAGTTGTAGTTTCCGGGTCACCTTCAAAGGTAGCCCCACGTAGACCGCATTGCAGTAATCCAAGCAGGAGATAACCAGAGCATGCACCACTCTGGCGGTTGGGCTAGGTGGTGACAAAGGCAGGGTAGCTACAGGTTGGTGGTGTTGGCAGCTGCCAACAACCCAGGGCTCTCCCAACCTCACCGCACCTTACTTTGCCCCACCCTATCCGAGCAAGTGGCCACCCCCTTTCATGAGCTTCTGGTGTGACCTCTGTTTTCCTCCAATGAAGATGCTCGTGAAAAGGCTGCCTAGGGGGTATCCCACATGTTTTCAAATGTGTATGGTAGTCACACTCTTGCCCATAAGCGACAAGCAACTATTGGACAGTGACTATGACATCAACTGCCATGTTGCTAGTGCCATTCTGACTCCCTACCAACTGAGATGAAAAGTTTTCTTTTCCTTTTCCTTTTTTTTTGCTTTTCTTCAGATGCCTAATGCTCACACAGCAGGGCTACCGCCATAGGAAGCCACTGGCTGTGTCAAAGCACCCTGGATTAATCAGACAAAAAGAATGAATAACTGTATACAAAGTGTATTACTAATTAAAAAGTGCATTACTCATTTTCTGTACTCAAGTTATGACATCTGTGGAAAAGTCCTTTTCTTAAATAATAAAAAATACACATTTCCAACAAGACTTTTCTGTTCTGTTACTAAGAGCTATTTTGAGGGCTGAAAATTTATATGTTGCATTTTTAATGAGAAATGATGAAAACACTTAACACAATGGATAAGCTGCTCCCCTCACACTTATTTAGAAATCCAAACCAAATAAGCATTTTATTCCTGATAACAGTACACCATACAGGAAGGGAAAGATCACCTGACCTGCTTCAGTACCGGTTCACGGATGCTTTTCATACTGAGTGTATAGGCCAGTTACCAAGTGGAAAACCGTCTTTTAAAAATGTCATGAATGCAGAGGATAGCTCTATAATTTTCTAATGGGGGTTCTATTTCCCTTCTGACATTCATTCAGTGTGCTGTTGCCATGTTGGGTGCACCCAACATGCACCCCAATTTCTGAGCAGCGGGGAACTCCAGGGGGTTCCAGTGCTTACCTAGGGTTCGGTTTCCTTGGAACGAGGCCAACAGAGACTGTGTCTTCAGGCTTTATTTACACATATATACAACCTGAGCATAGGATGACAGGACTCACAACCTCAGCACCCAACAGATCTTGCTTTTCCATTAGGGTTTGCAGGGAAACCCCAAGTCATGACTTTGGGTCCAGCACAGAGCAGACATGCTTCTGTGTCTCCAACTTCCAACATCTACCAACGGATGCATATTTGTTGCATCTATAGCCCACCTTTTTCTCCAAGGAGCTCAAGGTGGCATACAAGGCTTCTGCTCTCTTCTTTTGATCCCTACAATGAGCCTGGGAGGTAGGTAGACTGCAAGGCAATGACTGGCCCAAGGTTACCCAGTGAGCTTCATGGCCAAATGGGGATTTGAACCCTGGTCTTCCCGGCCCTAATCTGACACTCTAACCACTATACTACAATGGCTCTCTTAACTACTAGTTCTCTGGTTAAAAATACACACACTAGTTTTTTGGGGTGATTCGAAGAAATGGCAGGCAGAGAGGGGTGAAGCACACTTTCCCGACATTATCCAATCCCTCCCCAAAGTATTTTTTTCCTATTGGGCTACTGTTGCACACGTACTTGTGTGTAATGTGTAGTCTGGCCTTTTTATTTCTCATCCACAGAATTCACCGTTGACAAAAGCCTTAAGACAACAAGACAATAAAAACTTTGACATGACAACTAACATGAGATGCCCATAAATAATTTGCTAGATAAATAATTCCAAGGAAACACTCAGGGGAGGGTGGGGAAAAAAGATCACCCAGACCTAGGCGTTGTACACTCTGAGCACAATGTACAAATCAAGCATTGTGGAGCATGCGGATGGCGAGTGTCCAATTTGAACTCGTTAATCCAGCCTAAGTCTGAGGTTTTATTCCCCTTCCGTCGAGCTTCAATATGCATCTGATCTGAGGATATTGGATTTTTCCCCCCTCCTTTGAGGAGAGAAATAAATGACTTATCTGGGGAATAAATTCCGTTCTACTCTTAACATATTGCTCACTGTATACATGGTGCAGAAATAAGGCTGGCTGTTTCTAATGTAAATCTCTAAAGCTGAACTGTGATAATGAGTTTCTGTATTCTCCTCCCCTCCCCACCTGTGGTTGGTAGGTAGGTTAGAGGCTTCCTTGGGAGAAAGAAAGGGGGGGGGGAACCACACCATGATTAGTGTTTGCAGCTAAGGAGACATGGTTAGAAACACAAATACCTTTAGGGTCTGAATCTCCTTGATATGGTAGCAAAGAAAGCGAGAGAGAGAGGCTGCTAGAACACATTTGTTTTGGTTTACAGCTGACCTGGAATCCTGCACTACATATGACTTCTTGGGATGCTTTTGCCTCCCACCATGTTTTGTGACATCCAGTTCTGGCATTTAGAAAAGTGCTCTGCGCCGCTTGTCAGGATTGCTAATACGCCAGTGGAACCTGCTGCCATTTCGGTTGCCAAAAGGAACCAGGCGAGTAGCTTATTGTGAGGCTGGCTCCTTATATGTTGCAAAGAAATAAAAAGAAGAAAAATTAGGAAATGCATACGGCCACTCCACCATGTTGTGTTTTAAGGTTGTAACCCACCCTGAGACCTTAGGGTGAAAGGCAGTCAATAAACAAACAGACAAACAAATAATAAAGTAGGAGATGTGACCATCCACTCTACTTATTGCCCATTTTGTTGACCGCAGAGGCCCTTCGTGGCAGTTAAAGTATAATGCCACAATCGGGTCAACAGGGAAAGGGTTATATATGGCCAATCTCTGTTGCTTCTACATAAAAGGACCTCAAGGAGCACAGCTGGGGTGAAA
Organism: Podarcis bocagei; assembly: GCF_964188305.1. NCBI lineage: Eukaryota > Metazoa > Chordata > Lepidosauria > Squamata > Lacertidae > Podarcis > Podarcis bocagei. Next base: position 19,164,249 of record NC_138125.1, read on the forward strand.
CTCAGTCCGAGACCTTGGAGAGTCACAGCTGAGACTCTTGTTTACAGCAGCTTCGTGCCTCCACATAATAATAATAATAATAATAATAATAATAATAATAATAATAACAACAGCAATAACAATAATAATAAATTTTATTTATATCCCGCCCTCCCCAGCTGAAGCCGGGCTCAGGGCGGCTAACAACAATAAAACATTACAACACATGCACAGCTCCTGCATGGTTGGGAACAATTCAACAGGTGCAGCTCTCTCTGGCATGCAGAGCTTGGAAACACTCCACCTGTAGATTTTCCACCTGTCACACAAAGCCATCAGTGTCACTTGCCCTGCGCCAGGTGGGAAATTTAAACAGGAATTACTATTGAGCTTGGACACTGAAAAAAAGAAAAGGAAAAGGGGGAAGCCATTTAGCCTTTTGACTTAAGTCGAGGATTCTTGCTGAGGGATTATTTTCACACAGGCCTCTGCTTTGGTTAACGGGGCCTGGTTTTCACTCAAAGCCAGGCGGCAGATGTCAGTCTTAAGAATTCCCGACAAAAATGGTGACATTGCTGGGTCAAGGCCTATACAACCTGCCTTGCCTCAAGCTGTGTCAAACAGAAGCAGCAGAAAAGCATCTCCAGGCAAATCTGTCTGGGTGACTCGCTATCTCCAGTTACCCCTCTGGATTGAATTCCTTGTGAAATTCTACAGCTCTGAGGGGAAAAAATAAAAGCCCTGACAGTTAACTTGGCCTTTTCTTTTTACTTGAGTCAATGGATGAGGCAGCAAAGGTGGTTCCCCCGCCCCTGTTTTTGTTTCAGGGGGTAAAGTCCTAACACTGTTATGCAGGCCTAATTTGTAGTAACAGTTTATACCCTCAAGAACGCTTCTTTAATGGATCTCCACAAATGGTTCACACCAAACCAGAACGTTTATAGACCTGCTCATATTTAGGGAACTTTGCCCATAATAAGTAGTAGTAGTAGACGACGCAGTGTGTGTTTGTGTGTCTGTTTGTGAGCATTTCTTAAAAGAAACACAATCCGAGTGGATAGTGATAAACTCTGCATGGCGTACCTTCCAACATTTCTCTGACGAAAATAGGGATGTCCTCTTTCATCATCATTTTTTTTATCTATACTCCACCCATCTGACTGGGTTGCCACATATATTAAACATTTAAAAACTTCCCTATACAGGGCTGCCTTCAGGTGTCTTCTAAAGGTTGTATATTTGGCTTGGGGGTGTGTGCCACATAACCCCATACCCTTCAGTATTTCTCTGATGACAATAGGGGCGTCCTAAGGGAAAGCGGGACATTCCAGGATCAAATCAGAAACCAGGACGGCTTCTGTACATCTGGGACTGTCCCTGGAAAATAGGGACACTTTGGCCTGGCAATCACAAATTTAGCAAATATGTACAAACAGCTTCATGCCATTTTGATGCAATACTGCCAGATGGGAACATTTCCCTCTGTATTTAATGCTACAGGTTTGTATTGTTAACAACCTTTTCTGCTAGGAGGTAGCAAAGTGGTTGAAAAGAGAAACAAACCAGAAGCAGAAGTTGGGGGAAGCCTAGGAGGGGAGGGAGGAATGAATACATAGTAAATGCTGAGACTTTGAGATGTATGCAATGAATTAAAAAGGAAAATGAGTACAATTAATAATAATAATAATAATAATAATAATAATAATAATAATAATAATAAAAAATAATACAGGTTTGTAAACTAGTTTGGAAGCAGGGTTTGATATCGTGGTTTGGCAGGCCCTTGCAAACCACGTAAGCTGTATGTAGCTCAGTGTGCACACTGTAGCTCAGTGGTAGAACATAAGAACACAAGAAGAGGCTGCAGGATCAGGCCAGTGGCCCATCTAGTCCAGCAACTGGTTCTCACAGTGACTGCCCAGGTTTCTTTGGGAAACACTTAGGCACTGCCTGAGCGGAACAGCCCTCTCCCCTCCTGTGGTTTCCAGCAACTGGGACCATCGGCTGGGTGAGGACTGCAGGGCCTGCTCCCTTCCAGGGCCTTCTCCAACTGGCCCAGGGGGCGTGGCCCAGGCCCTTTCTCCCGGCTATAAAGGGACTCCTGCTGCAGGGAAGCCTCGGACCATCGGCTGGGTGAGGACTGCAGGGCCTGCTCCCTTCCAGGGCCTTCTCCAACTGGCCCAGGGGGCGTGGCCCAGGCCCTTTCTCCCGGCTATAAAGGGACTCCTGCTGCAGGGAAGCCTCGGACCATCGGCTGGGTGAGGACTGCAGGGCCTGCTCCCTTCCAGGGCCTTCTCCAACTGGCCCAGGGGGCGTGGCCCAGGCCCTTTCTCCCGGCTATAAAGGGACTCCTGCTGCAGGGAAGCCTCGGACCATCGGCTGGGTGAGGACTGCAGGGCCTGCTCCCTTCCAGGGCCTTCTCCAACTGGCCCAGGGGGCGTGGCCCAGGCCCTTTCTCCCGGCTATAAAGGGACTCCTGCTGCAGGGAAGCCTCGGACCATCGGCTGGGTGAGGACTGCAGGGCCTGCTCCCTTCCAGGGCCTTCTCCAACTGGCCCAGGGGGCGTGGCCCAGGCCCTTTCTCCCGGCTATAAAGGGACTCCTGCTGCAGGGAAGCCTCGGACCATCGGCTGGGTGAGGACTGCAGGGCCTGCTCCCTTCCAGGGCCTTCTCCAACTGGCCCAGGGGGCGTGGCCCAGGCCCTTATTTGGAACAAACTTTTGGGGAAGCTGGGAAGTGTTCTGCAATTGCTTCCCTGTTCCAATGTGTTTTAAAATGTCCTCAAGCAGTCGGTGGCAATTTAAATTTGTATTTCTTTTTTTCCTTTTTTCTCTTGCTGGGGGTGGGTGGGTGTAATGGATATTTGGTTGGGGATTAATTTTAGTGTAATTGTTCTGTTTTTGTTTTCTGTTGTTTTATTGGTTCTGTATAGTTTGTGTTTTGTTTTTAAGGGGTGGGATCAGGGCTGCCTGGGAGTGAGGCCCCAGCCAACACGATGGCTGGGACAAGTTCCACAGGGGGGGAAGCACTGGGACATCCGATCTCGGTGATCATGGGCAGGAGGCGGAGTTACGCTAAGACCAGACCATGTCATTACCGAGGAGGCAGGTTTAGTCGTTGTTTGAAGACTATCCCTGCCTCCGGGTCTGGCCTTGACCAGATGGATACTGGAATCAACAGGGGAAACCCACATAACCTGAAGGTGTTGCTGTGTAATGCCAGGTCAATAGTGAATAAAACCACTGCCATCCACGACCTGATTGTGGATGGAGGATTTGACCTGGCTTGTGTGACAGAGACCTGGTTGAATGAGACAGATGGGCCCGTCCTTGCTGCCGCTTGCCCACCAGGTTTCTCTTACGCACAGCAACCCAGGTCATGTGGGCGGGGAGGGGGGGTTGCAGTGATTTTTAGGAAGTCATTAGTCTGCACCAGGCGTCCTACTGGGAAGACCCAGTTTTCTGAGTGCATGTTCTGGAAGTTGGGCAATAGGGGCAGTACAGGATTCCTTTTGGTGTACCGACCTCCCCGCTGCACCAAGGATTCCCTGTCCGAGCTGCTTCAGGTCGTGGCGGATGTTCTCCTGGAGACACCTAGTTTGGTTGTCCTAGGGGATTTTAACATCCACGCCGACACGACCTTACAAGGGGCCGCTCGGGACTTCGTGGAAAGCATGGCCTCCATGGGGCTGTCCCTGAATAAGTTGGGCCCAACTCATAGTCATGGACATGCCTTAGACCTGGTATTCACCTCTAGCGACGTGGGTGATCTGACACTAAGTAAAAATGAAACCAAAGAAGTGCCATGGTCAGATCACTTCCTGGTGCAACTGGACTTCTCCGCGACCCTTCCCCTCTGCAGGGAGGTGGGACCAATTCGGATGGTCCGCCCCCGCCACTTAATGGATCCAAATGGTTTCCAGAGAGTGGTAGGGGATGCTTTATCCCGTGTTGATGGCCTTTCAGCTGATTCCCTGGTGGCCCGCTGGAATGCGGAGTTAACCAGGGCTATCGACTGTCTGGCTCCGAAGCGCCCTCTCCGATTGCATGGAGCCCGGACAGCCCCGTGGTTTTCTTCGGAGCTGAGGGCGATGAAACAATCGCTGAGACGGCTAGAGCGTCGGTGGCAGAAAACTCACTCCGAATCTGACCGGACACAGGTTAGAGCTCAACGTCGAGCCTACCAAGTGGCGATAGCGACGGCAAAGAAGACTTTCTTCGCCGCCTCTATTGCATCTGCAGAAAATAGTAGCAGGAGACTCTTTCAGGTGGTCCGCAATTTAACGGAACCACCTTTACCATCGGGGCCTTGTAAAGACCCCAAGATCTCCTGCAACGATTTTGCAAAGTTTTTTGCAGATAAAATCACTCATATTCGGAAGGAGCTAGACACCACCGTGGGAGCAGGGCTGGGGCGGGAGAGTGCTAGAGCCCTGTCTGGTCAAGTTGCATGGAATCAATTTCAATCCGTTACCCCCGAGGATGTGGACAGGCTGCTTGGACGAGTGAAACCAACCACCTGTCTCCTTGATCCTTGCCCATCCTGGCTTATAAAAGCTAGCCGGGAAGGGCTGGGCGATGGGCTCTGCGGGGTGGTGAATGCTTCCCTCTGTGAGGGAACATTCCCAGATCCGCTGAAAGAGGCGGTCATTAAACCGCTTCTTAAAAAAACATCTTTAGACCCGGCCAGTATGGCCAACTATCGCCCAGTTTCAAATCTTCCATTCTTGGGCAAGGTGATTGAGCGTGTGGTTGCTGAACAACTCCAGGCACGCCTGGAGGATGCGGACCATTTGGATCCCTTCCAATCAGGGTTCAGGCCTCATCATGGGACTGAAACTGCCTTGGTCGCACTGGTTGATGATCTCCGGCGAGCTAGGGACAAAGGTGAGAGTTGTTTCCTAGTTCTGCTGGATCTCTCAGCGGCCTTTGATACAATCGACCATAACATCCTTCTGGACCGTCTAGAGGGGTTGGGAGCTGGGGGCACTGTTATACAGTGGTTTCGCTCCTTTCTCCTGGGCCGTGTTCAGAAAGTGGTGGTGGGGGATGAGTGTTCAGACCCTTGGGCCCTCACTTGTGGGGTGCCTCAGGGTTCCGTCCTCTCCCCCATGCTTTTTAACATCTATATGAAGCCGCTGGGAGAGATCATCAGGGGGTTTGGACTGGGTGTCCATCAATATGCAGATGATACCCAGCTCTACCTTTCTTTCAAATCAGAACCAGTGAAGGCGGTGAAGGTCCTGTGTGAGTGCCTGGAGGCGGTTGGAGGATGGATGGCGGCTAATGGATTGAAGTTGAATCCTGACAAGACAGAAGTACTGTTTTTGGGGGACAGGGGGCGGGCTGGTGTGGAGAACTCCCTGGTCCTGAATGGGGTAACTGTGCCCCTGAAGGACCAGGTGCGTAGCCTGGGAGTCATTTTGGACTCACAGCTGTCCATGGAGGCGCAGGTCAATTCTGTATCCAAGGCAGCTGTCTACCAACTCCACCTGGTACGCAGGCTGAGACCCTACCTGCCCGCTGACTGTCTGGCCAGAGTGGTGCATGCTCTAGTTATCTCCCGCTTGGACTACTGCAATGCGCTCTACGTGGGGCTACCTTTGAAGGTGACTCGGAAACTACAACTAATCCAGAATGCGGCAGCTAGACTGGTGACTGGGGGCGGCCGCCGAGACCACATAACACCGGTCTTGAAAGACCTACATTGGCTCCCAGTACGTTTCCGAGCACAATTCAAAGTGTTGGTGTTGACCTTTAAAGCCCTAAACGGCTTCGGCCCAGTATACCTGAAGGAGCGTCTCCACCCCCATCGTTCTGCCCGGACACTGAGGTCCAGCGCCGAGGGCCTTCTGGCGGTTCCCTCACTGCGAGAAGCGAAGCTACAGGGAACCAGGCAGAGGGCCTTTTCGGTGGTGGCGCCCGCCCTGTGGAATGCCCTCCCATCGGATGTCAAGGTGATGGACAACTACCTGACATTCAGAAAACATCTTAAGGCGGCCCTATTCAGGGAAGCTTTTAATGTATGATATTTTAGTGTTTTTTGGTTTCTGTGGAAGCCGCCCAGAGTGGCTGGGGAAACCCAGCCAGATGGGCGGGGTACAAATAATAAATTATTATTATTATTATTATTATTATTATCAGAAGCATTAATGCCCTCAACCATGGATGGAAAGCACAGCCATCATGGCTAGTAGCCATTGCTGGCCTTCTCCTCCATGAGTTTGTCCAATCTTGCTGTGCATGCACAAGGCCCCAGCCTTAATCCCTGGCCTCTCCAGGTAGGGCTGGGAAAAGGATCCTGATTGAAACAATGGAGGGTTGCGGCCTGCCACTAGGAAGGTCAACTAAGGTTGCGCAACACCCTCCCCAACTGCCTTGGGGCCCATTGGGCACTTTGGATCTGGCCCAGATGTTGGGTTTTCTTAATACTGAGGTGGTCAATGGTGCTACTCAGAGGTGTGTGTTTGTAGTTTTGACCTGCATGGCAGCAAACCTGTGAGCTCTTGACAGTTCAGCACACCTGTGGTCTCTTGACAATTTGACTAATTAGAGGGGGAGTTTACCTGCTGCACCGAAAGCAGCGATGTGATAGGGTAATTGATTATTTGAAAACTGTATTTAAGTTGATCAAATGTTCTGTATAGTGCTGGTGAGGAGTGGTGGTGATTTACAGCTGTCGATTGTTATGTATTCAAAAATGAAAATAAGCAAAGATATTGTGGTCAGCCTTTTATTTCAATGCCCCAGTCGGCTGGCGAAGAAACCCAACACCAAATTGGGGGCCTTGTACAGCCCTGAGCTTAATTAGAGTTTAAAATTGTAATTAAATATGCTGTTGGCTTGAGTAGGGGTAGACCCTTTCCTTCATGGTCTCCTTCTTCCCTGCCCCTGACCAAATGTTTAATCAGGATTTTAAACCATAATTAAACATGTGGTCAACACAAGGAGAGGGGGGAAAGTAGAGCCTTTCATTTGTGTCTCCTTCTCCCCCCTCATGACTGCATGTTTAATTGGGGTTTTAAACACTGAATCTCTGCCTGTGTCTTCTTCTCCACCCCACGCCCTTGCCACCAACCACATGTTTAATTCGGGTTTAACGTCCTCGATTAAAAATGCAGTTGCCCAACTGCCCCTCACCCCTGTGACAAGATCACTCTGGGTGGACCCAATCTGGTGTGATCTAAGGCTCCGGGCAAATCCCAGATCGACCCAAATCAGCCCAGTTTAGTTTGGGATCTGGGATTTGTCTGTAGCCAGTGCACAGACAAATTCTGAGGTGGACCGATGATGGACTGATGATCTGACTTAGTATAAAGCACTTTCCTATGTTCCGTAGATAGATGTAAAAACAAACCAAGGTTTGCCTTTACAAACTATGATTTTAGGATGACATTTGAATGCAGCCACTGTGTCCTTGAGATAATGACACAGCACTGTGTACTACCTGAAAGCAGTGTCTATGTTAACTCAATCCAAGTGCTGAAACACTTTTAAACTGTGTGAACTCTGTGGCTGGCATGAAAAGTGTGGTTGGAAAAAAAATGGAATAGTTCACACAAGAGGACAGATTAAAAGGTAACTATCCTATCCTGATGGGCAACTAAAATGTGTTACCAAATGTAACACCAACCACAGCCAGGAAAAACTCTTAAGAAATGAACACAACAAGACATTCACAGTGAATAAAAAGTCAATAGCCTGTATATATAAATGTCTGGGCATTGTTCACCAGATGTAAACTGTTCCTGTATGCTGAGTTTTATTGGGGCAAAGAGTACTTCCCATGACTGAGAACAGCAAATTACATTTGTTATACTTATTGGATTATTGGGAAATGTTCAGAGATGAAGGTTTAAAAATGTAATAAAAGTGGATCAATATATGTTCAAGGATTTCATCAATTGTGTATTAACAGCGCCAGTCCCTTTGACCTTTTTTTGCTTTACGCTATTCCCTTGATCACAGCAAAAACTGATATAATAAATTACACTTTATATACATCTCTCTTCTGGAGTCCATACCATGCATTCTCATCTTCCAGATGAAAATTGGAAGAAGATGCAAGATTGCTAAACTTCTAAGATAAAGAAGTTGCCCCCTCATACTTGTTCAGACCAACGGTGCATTTAGTTCAGCCTTTTCTGCTCTCAAACTCATCTCTGTAGGATTTCACCAGCAAGGTCTTTCTTAAGTCTGTTCCTTAATGATCCTGAGTAACAGATATAAGGGCAAAGTTTCCCCTTTGTCTTTCCCTCTTTTAAACATCATATTGAGGGGAAGTAAGTTGTGCACCCTTCTGTCTGTCAAGAGCTGAATTCCCTTTGGGTTACCTAGTGGGGCTGCATGCTGGTGATGTGTGTGGACAAACCCACCCCCCTTAAACCTCTCCTCTCTGTTATCTCCTCACAGCTCTCTCCTTTCTTCTTTGCATCTAGTAGGTTGTGGGGGAGGGACTGAGTTCTCTTGCTCTTGGGCTGAACATATATATAAAATTAAAGTCCTCTGAAATATTCTCTAGCATTTTAGTGCCCGTTTCTCCTCATATACACATTTTTAATGCAATTTTGCCTAGCCTTCACATTTTTGCAAGCAGATTGCCATTTTGGAATGCTATTTTCACTGTTATACGCATGGTGTTTCCCCAATATACATATTTTTATGTGTGCACATGCCTTGGTTGGAGAGTTTTATCATGAAATTGGGAGAAGAGCGAATGTCAAGAGAGGGCCGCACTTTGGTTTACACACTGTTTCAGAAAATCAAAACAGAATCGAATTCATCCCCCATCCTTATTCCTGACCCAAGGAGACCTCAAGTTTGAGGCCTAGGCACAGCTGAACCCCGACAGCCTACACTGACATTCTCTAGGCTAGACTCGACTGCATCTGGGTGGCGTCAGGAGTTTCATGTTGCTGGTCTGCTCTTGCTGGAGAGACACGATAGCGTTCTCATCCAGTTTCCTGATTTGTGTACCTTCTAGGCCTTCCATCACTGCCCATCTCCCCCGCTCCATTACATTACTCTGCCTGCTGTCTGCAGCATTCATTTCCTGTGCAATAGCCTATCCTCTGCTGATTAAAAGCAACGAGAACTAGTGTTTGTACTTTTGGCTAAAGATATACTAGAAAAAACATAATTGTACTACAATATGTTCTCAGCCGTGCAAAATATACCTCAGCAGCTGCACTGTGAGGAAAGCCAGGCTGTGCACTGCATGGTGCCTTAGCGTTCATATGCTTCCATTTGCATGCATGTGCACTAGAGACAAAATGCATCTTGCCAGCACCACCTCGTAGAGATTTAATTGTTAGAATACTAGGAGCAGGGGCTGGGGGATGGCATCTCACACTGACAAATAGGGGGGTCACTTGTGCATCGCTGGAAAAAAGGAGGGGAAGATTTGCATAAAACATGCATATGCTTATTTATGTGCATCGATGAACATTCAGAAACAACCACTAAAATGTGAAACAGAAGTGCAATATATCAAAATTGTGAGCAGGTGAGCAGCATGCCTGCTCAGTCTTCTGTTGCAGGTTTTCATTGTGCATGGGGAACTTCAAAGCCCTATTTTATCTCACGGGTCTTCATCTTTAAACTGGACTTGGACCAGATAGCCCTTCAAACAGAGGGGATGCTATGAAGACTGTCCTTTGCAAAATAGGGCACACGGCCACCCTAACAGGAAGAAAGAAGGCAGGAAGAGGGGAGTGCAATGGGTCAGCATTGCGAGAGGAAAGAAGTTGCTCATGGGGAACACTGGTCAATGTGACAGCAGCAGAAGTGGTTCCTTCCTTCTCTGCTCTCCTCTCCAAAAACACCTGTGTTAAAGTCTTCTGGAAAATGATGACTGATTATGCAAGAGTTCCTTTCATTTGAGTTTTCTCTGGGCAAGGGAGAAATCACAGAAATGTACAGTATGGGTTCTATCATTTAAATGTGAGTAGAGCCTGTTTGGTTCAGCAAGTCCACATCCTGTTCTCACAGTGGTCAACGTGGCCAACTAGCAGGACCTGAGCACAACAGCACTCTCCCCACTTGTGGTGGGAGGGTCCTCAGGAGATGTTTTCCTCACCACCAAGGATTTTCTTGTTTGCAGCCTATTTCTCTCCCATTATCAATCCAGTCTACAAAAACTTCTGTTGGTGGGAAACACTAACACACAGGACCCATTGCAGATCCTCCTGGCAAGAGTGTCACCCACCTTTCCCCTCTCTGTTGTAGACCTCACAGTGCTACAAGTTGCAGGGCTGGCTAGAAGGGAGAGGAAAGCACCGGGCAACCTTTTTCTCAGTCTCCAAGCCTGCAAACCCCTGGAAGAAAAGCCTGAATTCTGCTCCAGAAAACGTTTCCAGGAAAATGGAACCGCAAAATCTCAGGTGGAATTTGCCACAGGCAACCGTTTCTGTTCATCAAGAGCTAATGAATCAACAAATTCCATGGCAATGAAAACTACAGCCCGAAAGTTTATGAGTTTGGCTTGGAAGTTAAGCATTCTTCACAAAGACATTCCATAACAACAGGTCCATCTCTATCTTTTGGTGGACCCAGGGCAGAAGAGAGTGGCCAAGATGTTATTGGACTCCAACTCCCATCAGTCCAAGACAGGACAGCCAGTGGTCAGGCCTCGTGGTTCAACAACATCCAGAGTGGGCAAGACCACCACTCCTTCCTCTTTCCCCTTGCTTGATGAATCAGCTTTCTGGTCTCCTGGAAACTTGGTTAGAGGATCAAAGGTCTTTGGATACTCTGCAATGTGCACTGGAATCTACTGAAGCTTGCCAAGCCCTGACATCAAGTTGGCAGGCTTCATAATAGCTACTGCTTTCTTTTTCCATCCCCAAAACTGAGATGTGTTAATCCGAATCCAGCCATGCCATTTTGCTAAGGTTAAAAATAAATAAATAAATCCCTGCAACTAATGTTCTTCTGCAGAAAACTTTTACTGCCAGTTATTTGTCAGCAAACTGGCCCAAAGAGTTTTGGGGAATTGCAAGTGATGCTTTATTTTCACTTTCTCTTCTGCCATCACTTGCAGTAAGCCACATTCAAACAACTGGAGTAAAAAGCAAAAAAAAGCAGCAAACAAACCCAACAACCGAGTCTTGTTGCTAAGTGCCAATGGGACTACTCCAGAGTAAGTGGTGTGTGGCTTCCAGCCAGAGCCCGCAATCATTAAACCACTTAGTTGCCTCTAAGAGGAACACTCAGGACTGAGTGGTTTAAGGCCTGAAGCCAAATCGACCAAATTAGCATGTGTAATTCTACTCACTTCAGTAGATCTTGGGTTGATTTATACACAGATAGCTATAAATGTAAGCAGGCTGTTTTTTCTGTTTTTTCTTTTGCTGTTCCACATGTGCACAATCTTGTGCTTAAAACTGATATCTCATAGATATATGCTACAGATTTCTGAGAATAACTTCTTCATCTCAATCATCTGTTTTAAAGCAACTTTCGTGGTGATGCCGATTTGCTTGGAAACAAATGTCTTCCCGTGGCTCATGTTTTTGTGCTTCTCATTTCAAATGTTCAAAGCAGTTTGTGTACATTATCTCAGATGTCCTTCATAGTGCCCTGTAAGATGGATGAGCATTTTTACCCCCATAATGTAGACGTTGGACTGAGGCTGAATGAGGAAGAGTGTTATAGAGCGCATTTCAAGCAGTTGGGCTTTTTGTGGAGTTAAACAACAATCTCTGGCTGCACAAAGCAAAAATAAATAAATTACAAAAGTACAACTGAGCCAAAACTTAAGTTTTTCTAACTTCCACTGAATTTAGTGGGGGACAGTGAAGCAAAAGGATGGTGTAGATCAGCAGTGAAACTGACTGCAAATCCCCATTTTAAACTGTGGATATTTTTAGATTTTATAGCAAGTTTTATTCTACTGAAAATTTGCGGTTTGTTAATTAAAACAAAAATAGCACAATTAGCTAAGCTCTCATAGATGCCTGGGAACGGAAGCTCGCATTGCAACAGAACAAAGTCTGGCTTAGTCTAGACACGGCCTTTTGATCTTATACCTGATTCACGTTCAAGATCGTTCCTGAAGAACTGATATGGAGCCAGTGGCCTGCATCAAGCATTTTAGCACACAGAAGTGCATGCACATGCAAACTGGCTGTAGGAGAAAACCTCGCTTCTTTCTCTCTCCTCCTGACTGTCTTGTCCATCTTTGCCACAATTCATGCTTGGGCATTATGGGGCCCCACTCTGCGGGAAAGTAGATGAACAGGCCTCCTTTCCACAACACACCTCACTATGTGCGCACTAGGCGGTCTGTTCACACAAGAAGGTGGGAATTCAGATGGCTTTGAAAGAGGATTAGTCAAATTCTCGAAGGATAAGGCTATCAATGGCTACTAGCCATAAGGACTCCAAACTGTCAGAGGGAGTCTTCCCCCGAATACCAGTTGCTTGGAGTTGCAGGTAGGGAGCGTGCTGTTGTGCTCAGGTCCTGATGGTGGGCTTCCCTGTTGTGAGAACAGGTTGCAGCTACTAGGTGGGCCATTGAATTGACCCAGCAGGCCTTTTTTATGTTCTCTTGGCCTTAATAATAATAATAATTTATTATTTATACCCCACCCATCTGGCTGAGTTTCCCCGGCCACTCTGGGCGGCTTCCAATCGAGTATTAAAAATCAGTTTGTCAACATTCCAAAATGTACGCTCTCTACTGGAATGGGAGGAAGGAGATGGTGGGATCTTGGAACTACAGTGGTACCTCAGGTTACAGACGCTTCAGGTTATAGACTCCACTAACCCAGAAATAGTACCTCAGGTTAAGAACTTTGCATCAGGATGAGAACAGAAATGGCGTGACGGCAGCGGGAGGCCCCATTAGCTAAAATGGTGCTTCAGGTTAAGCACGGACCTCCAGAATGAATTAAGTTCTTAACCAGAGGTACCACTGTATTACAGAATGGGACTGAGACAATCCGCCTGTCCTTAATAAAACTCAGTTCAGTTCTGAAGGGATGTGCAGCAGTACAATGTTAGGAGATGCTGATGAAACATGGCCACAGACCCACCCACCTGCCTGCCTTCTTACTTACAACCAGCCCTTCCTTCTCCATAGTGTTGCCCCTGTACAACTCTTCAAGAAGGAGGGTGGTGGAGAAACAAGAATGAGTTGGTTCTGCCCTTCATTGGCACTAGTGCCACCTACTGTTGACCTCCCTGCCTTCTGTCCCATCAGTTCCAGTGGGCACCAGCCACCAAAGGTTAGGTTTAAACAATCGGGCCCTGTGCAGAAAGAACCTCTAATTGCTGGGGGTCTTGGTGGACAGCTTAATGATTTTTCCTGCTTGTTAGAGCAACTGCAATGTGCTGTGCCAGATGCTCTATAATTTTCAAACTGCATTTTTACAAACACGCCGCAGACCACCTGAATGCAGCTCATGGTCCACTGGTGGTCTGTGGACCACTGTTCAGGAATCCTTGCTCTAATGTATAGAGCAGAACCTGAGAACTGGGAGCCTAATTGGCCCCTTTCCCCAAAGCTGAGCAAGGAGGGGAGTGCTTCCTGCCTCCTGCAAACCCTCCAACATTTCTCCGATGAAAATAGGGATGTCCTGTTCCATAATAATAATTTTATTACAGTGGTGCCTCGCAAGACGAAAAGAATCCGTTCCGCGAGTCTCTTCGTCTTGCGGTTTTTTCGTCTTGCGAAGCAAGCCCATTAGCGGCTTAGCGGCTTAGTGCTATTAGCGGCTTAGCGGGCTTAGCGGATCAGCTGATAAGCGGTTTATCGGCTTAGCGGATGAGCTGATAAGCGGCTTAGCGGATCAGCTGATAAGCGGCTTAGCAGATCGGGCTGTTAAGCGCCTTAGCGGATCAGCTGATAAGCAGCTTAGCAGATCAGCTGTTAAGCGGCTTAGCGGCTTAGGATCAGCTGATAAGCGGCTTAGCGGCTTAGCGGCTTGGGAAAAAGGGGGGGAGGAAAAAAACCCGCAGGAACTCGCAAGACATTTTCATCTTGCGAAGCAAGCCCATAGGAAATTCGTTTTGCGAAGCACCTCCAAAACGGAAAACCCTTTCGTCTAGCGGGTTTTCCGTCTTGCGAGGTATTCGTCTTGCAGGGCACCACTGTATTTATCCCCCACCCATCTGACCAGGTTGGCCCAGCCACTCTGGGCTGATTACAACATACAGTGGACACTCGGGTTGCGAACATGATCTGTGCGGGATGCACATTTGCAACCCGCAGCAGCACATCTGCGCACACGCGGGTTGAGATTCAGCGCTTCTGCGCATGTGCAAAGTGTGATTTAGCACTTCTGCACATGCACAACCGCTGAAACCTGGAAGTAACCCGTTCCAGTACTTCCAGGTTTCGGCGGTCTGTAACCCGAAAAAACGCAATCTGAAGCGTCTGTAACCCATGGTATGACTGTATATAAAAACATATTAGAACATTAAACATTAAAAAAAACCTTCCCTATACCTTCCCTGCCTTCAGATGCCTTCTAAAGATTTTATATTCATGTTGGTCTGACGCAGTAGAAATAAAAAAATAAAAAATAAAATCTTGTCCAGTAGCACCTTATAAGCCATGCACACGAAAGCTTATACCAGAACAAACTTAGTTGGTCTATAAGGTGCTACTGGACAATTTTTTATTTTATTTTATAAAGATTTTATAATTACTTATCTCCTTAGTTCAACGGTTGCATAACTCCATACCCTCCAACGTTTCTCTGATGGAAATGGGGACATCCTACGGAAAAGGAGGACATTCTGGGATCAAATAAGAAACCAAGATGGCTTCGGTAAATCTGGGACTGTCCCTGGAAAATAGGGGAGCTTGGAGGGTCGGCTCCTGGGAGATCCTTTGAACTTCCCCTGAAAGGCCTGCCGTGAGGGCAGGCCATAAAGGAGTGGCTCCCCCCACAAATGGAGCACCCGTGCCAGAACTGCATGGGCTCCGGACACAGAATTAGGGGTAGGGTCTGTTTGTATGACCCTTATTCCCTCCTCCATGTATACATCTCTGCACACTTTGACCATCTGTACAGAGCTTTCCTGGCCCCTGAAAAAAAACAGAACAAAAAAAACACCACACACCACTTTCCCCTATCTGCGCATGATAATGAAAACAGCATTAAAAATAAAATTCAATTAGATTAACAACGACAAGCAACTGCTTGCCCCGCCATTCCTCAGCAACAATTTATTCCTAGGGTGGTGAGAAGGACTCGAGCCAGCGGTCAGCAAGCCGACAAATCTGTCTTCTTTGCTGGGTGGCTGTCACTCAAATTGGGTGCCTGCTGATTGTTGTGGCGCTCCCTGTATTAACACCCTGCTGGGATAATTCTTTTTTATCCTGTTTTTTGGCCACCAAGAGGGTCTGCCACCACACTGCTGTTTTTCATCTTGTTAATTGAGTCATTTATTTCTTTAAAAGGTGAAACTTTATCAGGCTTTACGTGCCAAAATGTGAGAAGGCATTTTTAATGATACATCAAATGTTAGAAGCAAGCAGGTGCCTTGGTAAGGGGAGAGCAACGCTCTTAATAATAATAATAATAATAATAATAATAATAATAATAATAATAATAGACACTGAGAGGGAAGTCAGTGAAAAACTGCCCAATAGGAACAAGCAAAAAGAGAGAGCAGGTTTATTTCAGTCCAAGCTAAACTGTGTCTGGCATGTGGGCCAGAGAGTACATCACTGAGTATTGTCTTCTGTAAATGCGTATGGTTAAACACCTACCTACAAATCTCCCCTACTCATAGGCTGACCTTCTACGATGTTAAAAAAACATTCTGAAACGTTTTGAGGCTCTTTTCCAGATCCACCCTCCAAGGGGAACTCAGAGCCTTATGACAAGAGAAAGGGCCTTTTCTGTGGTGGCTCCCCATCTGTGGAATTCTCTTCCCAGCAAGGTCCACCTTGTGCCTTCATCGACACATTTTGGTGCTAGGTAAATACTTATTCCCCACACCCCTAAGCTTTTGACAGACTAAGATTATGTTGTTTTTCTACAAGTGTGCTGCCCAAGCTTCCCGCTATATGGGTGGTTGATTTCTCTGTTTTTATGGTATAATATATTTATATCTATGTTTCAATGCATCATAAGTCTCCTGGAGGTCTTCAGGTAACAAGTGACTTAACAAGTCTAAATAATAATAAGTGGTAGTGGTAGTGAGGAGCACAGTAAGCTGCCATACTGAGTCAGACCATTTGTCCATCAAACTCAGTATTGTCTACAGTGACAGGCAGGGTCTCTCCCAACCCTGCCTGGAGATGCAGAGAATTGAACCTGGAATCTTCTGCATGCAAAACAGATGCTCTACCACTGAGCTACAGCCCTTCCCAGGAAAGAATCAGCCATATAATGTTGACAAAGCAGGTTAACTCTTTGGAGTGAATTTAATGGTGACTTTGGCTGAAACTTCACACAGGACTCTGTTCTGCCTTGGTCAGACCACACTTGGAATACTGTGTCCAATTCTGGGCACCACCAATTTAAGAAAGATATTAACAAGCTGGAAAGTGTGCAGAGGAGGGCAACCAAGATGGTCAAGGGTCTGGAAACCAAGCCTTATGAGGAATGGATGAAGGAGCTGGGTATGTTTAGCCTGGAAAAGAGGAAACTGAGAGGAAATAGGATAAGGTAAAGGGACCCAGACCATTAGGTCCAGTCGTGACCGACTCTGGGGTTGCAGTGCTCATCTTGCTTTATTGGCCAAGGGAGCCGGCGTACAGCTTCTGGGTCATGTGGCCAGCATGACTAAGCCGCTTCTGGCGAACCAGAGCAGCACACGGAAACGCTGTTTACCTTCCCGATGGAGCGGTACCTATTTATCTACTTGCACTTTGACGTGCTTTCGAACTGCTAGGTTGGCAGGAGCAGGGACCGAGGAATGGGACCTCACCCCGTCGTGGGGATTCGAACCACCGACTTTCTGATCGGCAAGTCCTAGGCTCTGTGGTTTAACCCACAGCGCCACCCGCGTCGCTAGGAGATAGGATGTTGTTGTTTAGCCGTTTAGTCGTGTCCAACTCTTTGTGACCCCATGGGCCAGAGCACGCTAGGCATGCTGGTAGCTTCGACAACACTGTCCAACCATCTCGTCCTCTGTCGCCCCCTTCTCCTTGTGCCCTCTATCTTTCCCAACATCAGGGTCTTTCCAGGGAGTCTTCTCTTCTCAGGAGGTGGCCAAAGTATTGGAGCCTTGGTTTCAGGATCTGTCCTTCCAGTGAGCACTCAGGGCTGATTTCCTTAAGTATGGATAGGTTTGATCTTCTTGCAGTCCATGGGACTCTCAAGAGTCTCCTCCAGCACCATAATTCAAAAGCATCAATTCTTCGGCGATCAGCCTTCTTTATGGTCCAGCTCTCACTTCCATACATCACTACTGGGAAATAGGATAGCCATCTTCAAAGGCTGTCACATGGAAGATGGAGCAAGCTTGTTTCCTCCTGCTCTGGAGAAGGATATGACTCGAACCAATGGCTTCAAGTTACAAGTAAGGAGATTCCGACTAAACATCAGGAAGAACTGGCAGGAAGAGCTGTTTGACATTGGATGGACTCCCTCAGGAGGTGATGGACTCTCCTTCCTTGGAGAATTTTAAGCAGAGGTTGGATGGTAATCTGTCATAGATACTTTAGCTGAGATTCCTGCCTTGCCAGGGGGTTGGACTAGATGACCCTTGTTGTCCCTTCCAGGTCTACCATTTTGTGGGAAGTTATAAGAAGAGGGCACAGAAAGCTGGCGCAGCAGAAGGATGGAAGTGGTAGGCAGAGAAATGAGAAAGAAGTACAGTGGTACCTCGGGTTAAGAACTTAATTCATTCTGGAGGTCCGTTCTTAACCTGAAACTGTTCTTAACCTGAGGTACCAGTTTAGCTAATGGGGCCTCCTGCTGCCGCCGCACGATTTCTGTTCTCATCCTGAAGCAAAGTTCTTAACCCGAGGTACTATTTCTGGGTTACCAGAGTCTGTAACCTGAAGCGCCTGTAACCTGAAGCGTATATAACCCGAGATACCACTGTATCTGTGGAAGGACAAAGGAAAGACATTGTGGGGTGAGGCTGCATATACACCAGATATTTAAAGCACGTTAAAGTACAGACACCCAATAATCTTAGGAAATGTAGTTTGTTAAGCGTGCTGGAAATTGTAGCTCTGTGAGAGGTTTCCCAGTACGTTTCCGAGCACAATTCAAAGTGTTGGTGCTGACCTTTAAAGCCCTAAACGGCCTCGGTCCAGTATACCTGAAGGAGCGTCTCCACCCCCATCATTCTGCCCGGACGCTGAGGTCCAGCGCCGAGGGCCTTCTGGCGGTTCCCTCATTGCGAGAAGCAAAGCTACAGGGAACCAGGCAGAGGGCCTTCTCGGTAGTGGCGCCCGCCCTGTGGAACGCCCTTCCAGCAGATGTCAAAGAGATAAACAACTACCTGACATTCAGAAGACATCTTAAGGCAGCCCTGTTCAGGGAAGTTTTTAACGTGTGATATTTTACTGTATTTCTGTTTTCTATGGAAGCCGCCCAGAGTGGCTGGGGAGGCCCAGCCAGATGGGCGGGGTATAAATAATAAATAATAATAATAATAATAATAATAATAATAATAATAATTATTATTATTATTATTATTATTATTATTATTATTATTATTATTATTATTATTATTATTATTATTATTATTATTAAACAACCTTTCCAGGCTTCTCGGGAGTGCCTTAACTATGTTCCTTAAATCAGCTTAAATGTGCTTTAAATGTATGGTGTGTGTACACAGCCAGAGACAGAAAAAGAGAGCTGAGGAACAGAATTACAACATTTATATATGAGACGAGGGGGGGAAAACTAACACAGGACCTAGAAACTGGAGGAGCTGTGTGTTGGTATGGGGAATGGCAAAGGAAAGGATAGCAGCCTGTAGGTGGGAGTGACAGAAACTGAATTTCGTATATTGTTCGAAATACTAACAATATTCATCAAAATAACTGTGTTATTTTAAGAGCTCCGTGCAAACTCCACCGAATGGAGGCTTCTCAGAGCTCGGTGGTAACATTCTGCCACATCTCATTTCTTTCTCTCTGAGGGTGAGTTGACATGATGAATGGCTAATACCTACTAAGATTAGCACGTTACAACTGCAGTTATGACTTGACGGCTTAAAAGTGTTGAAACTGCAATCAGATGAAATAGTTGAATTTTGCTCCATCGCCATGCCAGAAAGGTGGCAGCCTCAGATGATATACAGTGGATGCTTGGGTTGCGAACATGATCCGTGCGGGATGCACGTTCACAACCCTCAGCGTTCGCAACCCGCGTCTGCCCATGTGTGGGTTGTGACTCGGTGCTTCTGCGCATGCGCAAAGTGCAATTTAGTGCTTCTGTGCATGCGCAACCGCTGAAACCTGGAAGTAACCCATTCTGGTACTTCCGGGTTTCGGCGGTCTGTAACCCGAAAAAACACAACCTGAAGCGTCTGTAACCCGAGGTATGACTGTAAAGCTATTGTGCATTTATCATCGCTTCTAGTGGTCCTCGTCCCAGGTCCCTTGAAACATCCATGACTATCGATGGCTGCTAGCCACTGTGGCTTTGCCTGTGGAGACACTTGGCAGCAGCAAAGCTTTGGAAGACCATCTGCTGAAAGCCGTAGGGGCAGACCCTCTAAGCGTCCATATTTTCCAGGGACAGTCCCAGATTTACAGAAGCCATCCCAGTTTCTGATTTAATCCCATATTGTCCTAATTTTCCTTAGGACGTCCCTATTTTCATTGGAGAAATGTTGGAGGGCAGTGCTTTTTTTCCTGGGGGACGACGACGCAGGAGTACACATTTTATGAATCTAACGGGAGAAGAAACTATTTTTTTTAATATAAAATTTAGTTTCTTCTCTAGCACAGTCAATTGTCAGTTCCGTTGCAACCCCCAATGGCGGCCTCATTTCCTGTCACGGTGTTTCCCGAGTCTCAGGCGGAAGCGGGCGTTTAATGTGTGAAGTAGGAGTTGGAATCTAGCACGGTGATTGGACGGTTTCGTTTTATTTACTGTATTTATTTCCCCCGATTTGAACTATAAAATGGTGGTTTTCTTGAGTCAAAATGAGAGTACCCCTAAACTTTTTTTTTAAAAGAAAAAAAGCACTGTTGGAGGGTATAGAGTTAGTTATCTGACTCCTGAGCCAAGGAGATAAGTAACTATACAACCTTTAGAAGACCTCTGAAGGCAGCCCTGGGAAGTTTAATGTTTTATTATGGTTTATATACTTTGGAAGCTGTCCAGAGTGGCTGGGGCAACCAAATTAGATAGGAGGGGTATAAATAAAATATGATGATGATGATGATGGAATAGGACGTCCCTGTTTTATTAGAGAAATGTTGGAGGGTATCCAGGAGAAATGTTGGAGGGTATCCAGGAGCTCAGGTCCTGCTTGTGGATTTCCTACAGGCCTACTGACCATTGTGAGGACACTATGTTGGGCAAAGTAGGACAGCAGGCTCTTTTTATAATCCTTCGCATCTATTTTTGTGCAGACTGGAGCCCATTCCTTACTCAATTACTTTTGAGCTCATGCAGGAGCTGTTGCCACTGGCCAGCAGGCTTCATGGCAGAAGGTTGCTCTGGAAAGAAATGCGTCGGGAGGGAAAAGCACAGATGCCATATGGAGCCAGTTCAAGGAGGGCATGGCATCCCGAACAACCAGCATGGACGAGGTGGGTGGGTGGGTGGGGGGAAACAGAAAGACATTTGGAGGAAGAGCAAACAAGCAAGACGCTGAAGCTGGCAGTACTGCCAGAGCAGAGGGTGAGGGGGTGAGATCCAAATGGATACGTGACAAACATGATCCAGTAGGGGGGACAGAACTAGGAAAAGGCCTTGAAGCTTGAGAGTAGAAGCTGAAAACCTGCTGTGCCGCAAAGAGAACAGAGACGGAGGCAACTGCCTAGTGCTTAGTACTAGGCCTCAGAGCCACTTCTCAGTGCACGCCTTATTTACCCCATTGAAGCTTTCCACCTTTCATACTTTGGCAAATGTTTGGAAGGCAAGAGAAAAATGATGAAATGGGGGGGGGGGAGGAATTGAGCGAAGTCAGATATGGATGGTCAATGAAAAAGGACTGTTATGATCCTAAGTAACGTGGATTGTCAACAAAAAAGAGACTCTCAATGGAAGCGAATAGACATATGTTATTTCGGAATATGCTTTTCAAATGATACTGTAAATCTTTTAGAAAATCAAGCCTGTGTCAGGAGTGGGTCAGCAATAAATCACACGGAATAAGTGAAGTTAACTCTCTATTAGCAGAAACAAGGCATGCTCAGAAGTGCCAAGTTTAATGAGCACAGCAACTCTTTCTGGTAGGTCTTGCCCCTGTGAAGCAGTTGTGAAGGTCCCTGCCTTCCCACAGCTGCCTAAGCTTCCTACTCTCCCAGGTCCTTCCTGAGACTCTGCTGGTGTGTCTGTCTCTACTCCTCACTCTTCATACCTCTTCTGGTTCTGGGAGACCAGAAGAGAGGGGAACTAGTTGGAGCAAAAAGGGGAGACACCTTGCTTCTTCACTAGCTGGGATCATCCTTGCCTCTTGGTCTCCCTTCTCTCTTAGTCCCACTTCTACTTCTGATTCTGGTCTTCTCTCTGCCACCTGAATTATTTTGGCAGAAAAAATATTGAGGCAGAAAATACCATAAGTGCTTCTCCCCGCTCTGTTGCATGGGAACCCACCTCCCCACAATAATAATAAATTAAGTAACAATCAACTTACTACCTTTATGTTACACCCAAAATCCGCTGCCTGAGCCAGCTGGCTCACTCTGTCTAATGGTAGGTCCTAACCTCAGTTTTGGGACGCAGGTGGTGCTGTGGGTTAAAACCACAGAGCCTTGGACTTGCTGATCAGAAGGTTGGCAGTTCGAATTCCCGTGACGGGGTGAGCTCCCGTTGCTTGGTCCCTGCTCCTGCCAACCTAGCAGTTCAAAAACACACCAATGCAAGTAGATAAATAGGTACCACTCCGCCGGGAAGGTAAACGGCGTTTCCGTGCGCTGCTCTGGTTTACCAGAAGCGGCTTAATCATGCTGGCCACATGACCCGGAAGCTGTACGCCGGCTCCAGAGTCAGTCACAACTGGACCTAATGGTCATGGGTCCCTTTACCTTTACCTTTAACCTCAGTTTAAGTCAAAGTAAGTGATCTGCAATCTGAGGCCTAGCCGAGTGGGAGAACTCCAGCCCACCTGGTTCAGTCCTTTTTGCTAGAAGCTTCTGGAATATATCGACCCACCCTCCAAACCCCTTACCCATCATTATGGCAGGCATTTTCTGAGTTTTTAAATCAGAAATGTAGAGGTGGTGGCAACAGCCCTAAGCCTGAGCTGTGTGAACAGAATGAAGCGTTTAGCATTTTGGAAATGCCATTCGAGTGGGGCGGGGAGACACGACAAGGCTTTAAGGCAGTTAGCATGGGTTGAAGAGGGGGTGTAAATGGCTCCTTGTTGGAGCTATTCAGCGACGGAAAGAGGAAGGAGAGGTAGAAATTGGCAAATCAGTAAGCAGCGGCGAATGGCTCGAGTAGGAAATAGAGACAGCTATATTTCACTCAATTTAACTTGGCATTTAGTAGCAAAAATTATAATTGTGGCTAGTGGCAGGGAAGATGCTGCTGGCAAGCATGGAGTCCAGAGACTCAGATCTGTCACAGAATTGTCACGTGGGCTTTCCTGTCTTTCAGTTGACTGAAAGTGGTTCTGCTGAGTTAAATGGAGATGTGTATCAGCTCATGCCTGCACACATGGATTTAGGATCAGGGTGTAGAAATGGTGCTGTCAAGTAAAATCAGAGTGGCTGATTTTGCATGGCAAAAAAGAGAGGACATCAATTTGGGGAAGTCTGTAGCTTTCATGGCTCCACCTCCCCTGCACCTTATGGTTCCTTATCTCTAAAGCAGACTATATATATATTTATTATTTATACCCCGCCCATCTGGCTGGGCCTCCCCAGCCACTCTGGGCGGCTTCCAACAAAATATTAAAATACCGTAATACATCAAACATTCAAAGCTTCCCTAAACAGGACTGCCTTCAGATGTCTGGGATAGGCTTGAAACAGAGGGCACCTTCAAACAGAGGACTGTCCTCTGTTTGAAAGTAGGACACATAGTCACTCTAAGCGACATGCTCCTTCTCAACCGTACAAAAGTGACAAAGGAGGCAGAAAGCAGAAATTAGTTAATCCTGTGGTTAATAATGCTGTATAGCTACAGAAGTCACCCATAAGCGGTAATAATATTGAGTAAAAACAACAAATAATACCAATGGTCATGATTTAGATCATATTGATAGCACCCCTATTTATTTCTGATTTCTTCTCAGGACTCTAAGATCACTAGCTGGTTCTCATTCCTACAAGACTAACATTATTTAGGGATTTGAACGCACAATCTGAAGCCTTGGTGAGTTCAGTCAAACTTGCTTCCTTGTAAACATGCTTAGAAAGTCCACTTTAGGCCCCCATTCTATGCTTATTTACCTGGGATAAATGGGACTGAACTCAATAGGACTTTTTGTCTAATCAGACACATCCTGTCCTCTTCCTCCCTTTTGTGTTCCTCCTCCGTGACTAAACCCCCCAGATCTGCTCTGCAGGTTTGGGGGGCAGGGAATCTCAGAGTGGTGGTGGTGGTGGGGGGCAAAGGCAGAGAAGTGTGAGGGAAAACTTCATTGCACTCCCAGAAGTCATTGCATTTAGCTGGAGAGAGCCCATGCTTGTTTCACCCCCAGACTGGGATATCTAGCCTTAAATAGGTCTCACCCCCCCAAATTGTTTTTAAGGGTGTTTTAAGGTGCAGTTCCAGAGCTTGAGGAGTTCTCAGTGAAAGCGAACGTTTCATGGGGGGAAACGGAATATGTGTGAAAACGATACACATATGGAGCTGATAACAAAGCTAATAAATATTGCCATTAATTGCCGTGATACGATTTCCACATTTCACTTTCCCAGCTAAGCAGAAACTACAGTACTGTCGCAGCTATTATGTAGTCCATGGGGAATAGTGGTTAAAGTGTTGGATTTGGACTAAGGACCGCTTAGTTCAGACCCCCCTGCAGCCATAAAGCTCAACTTCCATCAGTTGCTAAGTCAGTCTGACTTATCTCACAAGGCTTTTATTGAGAATGACTTGGGCAGGATCCATACCATACATTTAAAGCCCCGTGATACCCTTTTAAACAGTCATGACTTTCCCCCAAAGAATTCTGGGAGCTGTAGTTTGTTAAAGGTGCCTCTCACAGAGCTACAGTGTTCTGTATTCAGTGGTCTGTGTTTGCCTGAGCTTTAGTCTGGACTAAGGATTCTGACCCTGATGTTGGGAAAGATGGAGGGCACAAGGAGAAGGGGACGACAGAGGACGAGTTGGTTGGACACTGTTCTCAAAGCTACAAACATGAGTCTGACCAAACTGCGGGAGACAGTGGAAGACAGGAGTGCCTGGCGTGCTCTGGTCCATGGGGTCACGAAGAGTTGGACACGACTAAACAACAACAACAACAAGGATTCTGAGCTCCTGTGTTCTGATTTGATACATGATGTCCAATCACAGAACATTTCAGGATTTGGACCTCTGCCATTTGCCCTTGAACTCTGATTCGTGATTCGCAGCTTGGAAGTCTAGACAGCCAATCACACTGGGAGTGGGTCAGGCTTTCAGGAATGTATATAAGCAGTTGCTGTGCCCCTGTTTCCCAGTTATGTAGTTCAATAAAGGTTCTTGCTGTTATCACTGCGTCTTGCCTCTTGGGAACCCACCTACACTTCAGACAGTTTCCAGAGTTCTCTATGAAGCGAGATAAACCACTCTGAAAATTGTAGCTCTGTGAGGGGAATAGGGGTCTCCTAGGATGCTGCACACTTGGACTGCTCAGTTGATTAGGCTGCCCCATGTATTTCTCTCCCTCAAAATCATCCTGTATCTGCAAAGCATCAGCTCTTCCTTGCATGGCTCTTTATGGTATATAACAGACGTAGCTAATTTTGCCATACAAACAGCGCTGCGCTGACAACCCACAAATTATAGCGTAGAATTACTCCAGAGTAAATAAACTCTGGGTTGCCGCCTGAGAGGTGATGATTATTTCGAGACAAATGTCACTTCCCAAGCTATTCCACCCTGCCAACAATCACATGACAAAGTTGAGCCGCACATCAGAAATCAGCAGAAGCAAATATCGTCATAGTTCCATTAGAGATAAAACCCTCACACCGTCAAACCCAACATACTCGCACTAAAACTGGATCAGGGCCACTGGTGCTTAGGTAAATTTTTTGCTAGCTGAAGTACTATGTTGCCCTAAAACAATGAGAGGTGATAAAACTGTTCCTAGAGCTCAGTTAGTAGAGCATGAGACTCTTAATCTCGGGTCATGGGTTCGAGCCCCACGTGGGGCAAATATTCCAGCGCATCCTAAGTATGGACATAATAGCAATCAAATAGCGCCTGTTGGTTGTAAATAAGTGCAGGCAATTTACATTTGGGTATATGCTTTAAGGCACCTGATGAAGGGAAGAAGGCTTATTGCTATCACATGCTTTGCAGCTTCAGGTTCCACCTTCCCCTCCTGTGATTGATGCTGTGCTAGGGTTAGGTCAACTCTGCTCTGATACACAAGCTGTATCAAGTGTAATAGAGTTTAGAGATACCATTCGAACATGACACTGCCTGCTCTAGGTAAAGCAGAAAAAGCTATAATCCTGACAAAAAGCTGGGCCTGGAGGTCTTTCCCCCCAGATGATGATGGTGATCATCATCATGACCACGATCAGGACTGCAGTCGGTAGTAGCTCATCAGACAAAAAACTAATGATTTTTTATAAACGTTGCCATTAGTTTTCCAGAATGGCTTCAGGCCATAAGAGAACAGCTGATTGTGAACTCTGCGGATAGCTTCTTGGCCTCTGTTTTGGAAGATCAGCAGCAGTTAGCCTTCTGTCAAAAGACAAATTTAAGCCAACCTCTCTGACAGTATTTTTAATTGAGGCTTCTTTTATTATATATATATAGAGAGAGAGGGAGAGAGAAACAGATCTTACGCCAATCCCTGCATCCCAAATTCATAAAGTATTCTTTGTCTTTGTCTTTCTTTGTCTTTTCATCCTTGCTTCAAATAATATATTTCTGCTTATCTCATATAATCCCCCGTCAGTGCTGCATTTTGTCATACATTTTGCAACCAATTTGTTTTTTGTTTTCTTTCAAAAAAAGGGAGTATTTTACAGATTTGGGGTGAGACATGTGAGGAATGGATAGTGTCAGTCGATAGTTTAGTCACAAAGTGGCGCTGGACTTAGTGGTATCTTGGTGGAGTCTGGAGTACCTGTTTCCTTATTGTTTAAGGCAGAACATAAAGTTCTTGTCTAGTTCCTGAGTGTTGGGTCCTCTAAGCCTTCCATGACACACAGATCTGGGAACTACGTAATAATGGTTTTTTCTCCGGTAAGCTATGAGCAGAACTGCAGTTGACTTTACACCACTATTGCATGGTGTGTTTTTCATTTGTCAATTTCAATATGTTTTATGCACACCAGTGGGAGTGACACAGTTGCTGTTGGTAGGGCAGGCAAAGGCCATTTTAGTAACCTTCCTCCACCCCCACCAAATAAATATATATATGCACTTACTCACTTAAGAATGACTGCCCAGTTACTTTCCATAAAAAGTAAAAAACCCAATGTGTTTATTATTTCCTTTGGATTGGAAGTTTTTAGTTATGGCGGTGGGGCATGAACTCTTACATCGCTTAAACGCTGGTGATTAGAAAGAGGGTGAGATTAAAGAGACAACAGTTATTTAGTTAGCACCATAACACTTCTTCATTTTAAATGCTTTAATGCAAATAGGTTAACATTTTATATATATATATGTGTGTGTGTGTATATATATATATATATATATATATTTGCTTTCGTAGATTTTCACGGGTACAGGAATGCAGGTTTTGGTGTCTTCGGGTGTCTTCCCGTGTAAGAGTTGGGGTGTCTAGGCGACGTTTCGACGAGGTCTCACTCGTCATCTTCAGGCTGGTGCTTTCGGCTTCTTGTTACTGGAACAGAGCAGGATCTCAGTGTTTGAGTTCCTATAAATACTGTTGAGGGGGTGTGGTGTATAGCCTCCAACGTTCTGGGCAGAGAGGAAGTTCCCAGGATAGTGTGCCTTTTCTTCTTTTGTTCATTAATTACTTGAGGGATATCTTGAGTGATTTCTTGAGTGATATTCTGAGTACCACTTAGGAGGGTCATTAGGTGTGGATTAGTTGCTAAAGCTTTCGTGTCTTGACCTCTTGAGCTTGTGAAGAGTTTTTTTTTTTTTTCTGAGAAGATGGTTGTACTGCAAATAGTTGTGCTCTGGCTTGGCTTCGTGTATAGGGGCGAGCTGTGGTTTTGTGCCCTGTGCCAGCCAGATCTGTGTAGGGATTGCAGGGGGGTGCAGCATCCGGAGGTGCCACTATGGTTTGGCTACTGGATGGTGTCTGTAATTTATCTGTGGAGAGGGTCTGGGTTTGGGTCTGGTGTGGTTGATTGGAGATGGCGTTCTGTGTGCCTCTGGTTCTGGTGTCGGTTTTTGTGGGGAGGGCTAATTTCCAGATGTCTGGCAGGCGGGACGTGTCGTCACGCTTGTTCATGTTGTGAGGGTGTTTCTCTATCTCGATGGCTTCCATGATTATTCTCTTGTGGTGATGTTCCATGTTAAAGAGCAATTTGGAATCTGCAAAATTAATTTCGTGTCCTGTTTCTTTCATGTGTTGGTAAAAAAACTTCCTCTCTTTACCAACACATGAAAGAAACAGGACACGAAATTAATTTTGCAGATTCCAAATTGCTCTTTAACATGGAACATCACCACAAGAGAATAATCATGGAAGCCATAGAGATAGAGAAACACCCTCACAACATGAACAAGCGTGACGACACGTCCCGCCTGCCAGACATCTGGAAATTAGCCCTCCCCACAAAAACCGACACCAGAACCAGAGGCACACAGAACGCCATCTCCAATCAACCACACCAGACCCAAACCCAGACCCTCTCCACAGATAAATTACAGACACCATCCAGTAGCCAAACCATAGTGGCACCTCCGGATGCTGCACCCCCCTGCAATCCCTACACAGATCTGGCTGGCACAGGGCACAAAACCACAGCTCGCCCCTATACACGAAGCCAAGCCAGAGCACAACTATTTGCAGTACAACCATCTTCTCAGAAAAAAAAAAAAACTCTTCACAAGCTCAAGAGGTCAAGACACGAAAGCTTTAGCAACTAATCCACACCTAATGACCCTCCTAAGTGGTACTCAGAATATCACTCAAGAAATCACTCAAGATATCCCTCAAGTAATTAATGAACAAAAGAAGAAAAGGCACACTATCCTGGGAACTTCCTCTCTGCCCAGAACGTTGGAGGCTATACACCACACCCCCTCAACAGTATTTATAGGAACTCAAACACTGAGATCCTGCTCTGTTCCAGTAACAAGAAGCCGAAAGCACCAGCCTGAAGATGACGAGTGAGACCTCGTCGAAACGTCGCCTAGACACCCCAACTCTTACACGGGAAGACACCCGAAGACACCAAAACCTGCATATATATATATATATATATATATATATATATATATATATATATGGGCAGAAAATCATTTAGTGCTCATTAAAAGTGATTACAAATTAGAATGTTTGACCTTGGGAAGCTCGGCTGGGGAGGAGCATCATTTAATGGCAGAACCTTCTTCTGGACAGTCTAGTCAGCACCAGTTTAGATGCCCCAATGCTCAGTAAAGAGGCAGCTTCATATGCCCACATATTCTTCTCTAATCCAAAATATGGCAATAAGTAAGACTTTAAAGGAGAACTGAGTCCCACCCATTCCATCACAAATTAAAAAGTTCATGAAATAACAACAACAACAACAACAACAACAACAACAACAACAACAACAATTTATTTATACCCCACCCATCTGGCTGGGTTTCCCCAGCCACTCTGGGTGGCTCCCAACAGACTAATTAGAAGAAGAAGAAGAGTTTGGATTTGATACCCCGCCTTTCACTCCCTTTAAGGAGTCTCAAAGCGGCTAACATTCTCCTTTCCCTTCCTCCCCCACAACAAACACTCTGTGAGGTGAGTGGGGCTGAGAGACTTCAGAGAAGTGTGACTGGCCCAAGGTCACCCAGCAGCTGCATGTGGAGGAGTGGAGACGCGAACCCGGTTCCCCAGATTACGTGTCTATCGCTCTTAACCACTACACCACACTGGCTCTCCAATTAAACAGAATAAAACATTAAACATTTAAAAATTCCCTAAACAGGGCTGCCTTCAGATGTCTTCTAAATGTCAGATAGTTGTTTATTTCTTTGACACCTGATAGGAGGACATTCCACAGGGTGGGAGCCACTACCGAGAAGGCCCTCTGCCTGGTTCCCTGTAATTTTGTTAATAATAATAATAATTTTTTACATCTCAACTACGTACCATCATCCTGTTTCTACTGCTTCAGAGAAGTGGAGCAACTCTCACTATGTTACAGCTTGCAGTCCAGTTCATGCTATTTATCACTGCAGTTTAAACAGCGCTGTTTATTCGTATCTACTATTGCCTGGATTCAGAATTCCCTTCCATGATCGGAATGGTTCTTTTCCCAGAAGGCCTTGTGATCCTGCTGGAGGAAGAGGGCAACTCCAGGGCAGGTTGGTAGGTGGCCAAGGGGCCTTCTGACAGCGAGAACATCTGGTGAGTGAACTCAGGATCGAAGCAGATCCTATAACTACAAGCTGGACTGCGGACAGGATTGTGGCTAGCTTATGCTTCCTCTCTTCCCCTTCATTTTGTGTAATGGGCATGGCTTTCCACGTCAAATCAACTCTTCTTACGAAGATGAAGCACATAGCTCATTTCACGTGGTTTTGCTACACAAGTTGAATTTTGTTACTTGGACAAAATTCCATGACAAAATTCAAAAGTTTCATTTCCGATTCCCAATTCTGATTTTCATCCCCCGCGTCCCCATTAGCTTAACAGCATTCATATGTGATGATCCCTCACTGAAACTGATTTCTCACTTTTGTTTCAGCTTGTGTACTGTATTGTTAACAGTCTAGCCATTTGTGGGGGTGCCCTTCAGGGACTGGAAAAAAACACACCATGTAGTTATTTATTATTTTTTTAAAAAGACAGTCCTTGTCTCCAAAAGTGAACAGATGGAAGGTGAATTTTGAAAGGACTGTACCTTTCTTTAAATGTCAGTTATTGTGTTGGATTTCATTATGTCTATTTGGGACAGATGGCAATGTTTAGGATCTGGACTTGGTTTATACCTATTACTGACACTCTAATGCTTGGAGAAATTGTCTATCAGCTAAGATGCTTCTTTTGGCGATTTGTCATGGGGAGAGCAAATTGCTCCATAGCAATATATGCAAATTGTAGATGATATAACAGTAATGTTGGCAAATTATCCCTTGCCCATGAAGAAAGGATGCTGTTAGCAAATCACCATGTACCTGAAAACAGACACAGGAACTAGCTGAAATGGCCATCCTATTTAGACATTAAAAACATATGATAATCACATGAGACTGGCAAGTGGGGAGGTGCACATATCCCCCCCAGCATGAGGCAATCACTTCACATGACAGGTGTTGGGTAGGGGACAACACTGGCTGCTTCTCTGCTGCCCTTCCTGCTGCCCCCTCAAGCCATTCTCCTTTGTTGGAGCTCAGAACTCTGTTCCACATGTGTGTGGCGCACCCTCTATACTGGGCTGCTGCCCTCAGGTGTCCAGCCCCATTGCCAGAGTTGAACTAAGAAGCAACTATTGGTCCAACTGGATTCTGTATGCAGTCATACCTCATGTTACATTTGCTTCAGGTTGTGCGTTTTCAGGTTGCGTCCCGTGGCGACCCGGAAGTACCGGAAAGGGTTACTTCTGGGTTTCGCCCCTCGCGCATGCGCAGATGCGCAAAATGATGTCACACGCATGCGCAGAAGTGGCGAATTGAGACCCGCAGGTGTGGGTTGTGTTTTGGTCATGTTGCGAACAGACCTCTGGAACGGATCCCGTTCACAACCAGAGGTACCACTGTATGAGATTTGGGGGGGGGGGCGGCGGGAGTAAGCACCATTTTGTTCTTTGCCTCAGGCAGCAAAATGGTACAGGCCTTGGTGGCACACATAGCTCTCTGACCACCAACATAGGGGAATGGCTGGGGGACTCAGGATGAAATGGCACTGTGTGTGTGTGTGTGTGCGCGCGCGCGTGCGCGTTACTGTAGCCCTCCACAACTACTTCCTCAGATGCCTGCCTGTCTATGTTCCTTCAACAGCCCTTGAGTGTTGCTGCACCTTAAACATGCGCCTCAACAATGCAAGGCCCGGGAGAAAGTTGTTATATTTAAGAGATGGCACCCACGTTTGAAACACCACCCCCAATATAAAGCTGCAGAGATATATAATTACATATAATAGCAGCCTCAGCTTCTAAACGAGGATATACAGGCTACTCAATAGGTAGTTCTTGGGAAAGTGTGTATCTGCCGATAGCAGCTCCGCCACCTGAAATATTCATGCTTTTGTAATTGTTCAAATCAAATCTCCATCTACAAAGGAACGTCCTCGGTTTCAGAAATGATGGAACGTGGAGGAGTCTAAGCATGTTTCTTGATTGGGGGGTGGGGAGAAAGAAAGAAAAGAGAGAGAGAGAGAGAGAGAGAGAGAGAGAGAGAGAGAGAGAGAGAGACGCCGAACAAAATAAGATTATAAAAGAAGCCCCAAAAAGTCACACTTTAATATTCCACTCTCATTTTCATCAATCACTGAAGCAATACCCCCTAGATCAGTGCATTAACTTGTTTATCTTTTACAACGAGGGGAGAGGGGGAAAAAAACTTCATAGCTTCATCATTCATTCCAGAGTGAGGGGGGAAAAAACAAAAGCCAGCCACCGAAATTTGCATGGTGCTCAATTATACATTAGTGAACATCACTTGGCAATCTGTTCATATCAATTTAATTGGATTTTAATACTGCCTCTGATCTTGTTTTCTAATTAACAGCAGTGCCTGGCAATAAAGCAGAACCATGCACCCAGCAACACCTTTGATCTCAACCATATGGAGCTGCTCCATGCTCTTGGAAAAAAAGTCTCCCTTTCCTCCGATGCAGGCCGAGAAATACCAGGGGCCCCCAGATGGCTGTATACCACTCATGACTGCGACTTCATTGATTATTTTCTCTTCTGATTGGTCCTGATTGAAAATAAATAAAACATGCACTTGGAACTGGATGCAAATTGGTGTCACAATCTTTTGGTTATGTTGATCGTTTTTCTCGGCTCCTTCTTTGGATGACAAGCATTTTAAGTAAACATTAATTGACTCAATGGTCTGTATTAGGAGCACAACTTCTATCACCAAGACCTTGTGCTTTATGTATAGCTACTGTCCTCCAAGCACAACATTTTAATTAGGGCTGAAAGAACCTAACTGTGCATTCCTTATCTTTCCGATGCTATCATCATAGGCAAACTATTTAAGCCTGATTTGAGCACAGCGGAGTGCGATTTATATCTGCTTTTTGATGGCTCGCTGTCGTCAGTGCCTTTATTTTTCTTATATAATTCCCCCCGCCCCTTCCCAGGTCAAACTTGAAGTGCAGCGTGCACAAGGAGAGCAGATGCTGGCACGTCACATTTCATGTGTTCTCTTTAGTAGCTCGCATTCTCGTCAGGTTTCTATGATGGAAGGAATTGATTAGCAGTTTTTTATTCTTCTTGTGTTTGTGCATAAGAGAGGAAGGAAGGGGGGTGAGAGAGGGAAGGAGAGTGGGGAGGGATTTGCCTCGATCCTGGGAATTCTTAACAGGCCAGCCTGTTCCAGACCCTCCAAATGTCCCTATTTTTCCAGGGGCACTCCCAGATTTACAGAAGTCATCTTGGTTTCTGATTTCAACCTGGAATGTCCTGCTTTTCATTAGGACATCCCAATTTTAATTGGAGAAATGTTGGAGGGTATGGAGTTATGCGACCTCCGCAGTAACTATACAACCTTTTTAGAAGACCTTTAGGAGACTGTATGTTGCTGGAAACACTGTATATTACAACTGTATGTAACCTACAAGCTGTGGAACAGCAATTATACTGTCAGTAAAGGGTCTGGTCCTACCTAGAACTGTCTGGTGTTTTACTGTTCCAACATCTAGCGCAATGTCCTTGTTCCCACATTGGCCAACCAGATGCCTATGGGAAACCCAAAAGCAGAAGCATTCTTATTCTTCAACAGACACATATATTTGATGGTTGACTCCAATCCCCAACAGGTTATCATTTGAGTGATATGTAACATTCATTCATTCATTTAAACAAATAAACAAACAAAATTTATATACTGCTTGGTGGTTAAACAACAACTACAGCAACCTCAAAGCTTTTTTTACAAAAACTGTCACCACTACTGCCATTATTATGGTCTCTGCTCCTGAAAATTTAATGCTACCAGCATTCTGTGAGGCCACAATCCAGCACATATTATACATGTCCCATTATTTGTGGTACCTGAGCTCAAAAAAACCACATGAAGTGTTGGTCTATAAATTCAGCACAGCCTAAAATCTCACTTTGCTGGCTGGTGTAATGCAGCCACAATGAAGTGCATTAACTTTGAATGGTGAGCACTTGGTTTGACTAAATGTGTTTTTTACATGACAAAAGCAGGCGGTATTTATTATTTAGCACATTTCAGAGCAACCTCAATAGTGGGCTGCCATCAGTGATGGAGAAACCCCTTTTTGGATGCATTTTGATACTCAGGCTACAGCTGGTTAGATAGCTATGACCATATCTGGACTGGGCTAGTCTGACTACTGGTGATAATTAAGAAAACTTGTCTTGAGGGTGAATAATATTTCTAGGCTAGCCATGTGCCTGTTGCACCTTACAGAGGCCAGTACTCAATTTGAAGGGGCTGTTGGTTCAAAATAAACATACCTCTGAAGGGGCCAGTGGAAGAAACCTAGAGGCACGCAGGTCATCTAGTCACAGGTGTCCTCATTATGGTGAGATGCATTGTATTTCTGTTTTGAATTGCACTAATTATTTCAAATTTGCATCTGTACATATACATTATCATATACATATTAGCA
Source organism: Podarcis bocagei (assembly GCF_964188305.1). NCBI lineage: Eukaryota > Metazoa > Chordata > Lepidosauria > Squamata > Lacertidae > Podarcis > Podarcis bocagei. The sequence goes on from NC_138125.1 coordinate 19,198,381, forward strand.
AATTTATGCAAATCTGTATCCTCTTTTGGGGTGATGTCTAAGTCAGTGTTTCCCAACCTTTTTTGGGCAAAGGCACACTTGTTTCATGAAAAAAATCTCGAGGCACACCACCATTACAGCCCCGTGACGTCAGCACGCAGCGTCACGCCGGGAGGGACATGAATTGCTAGCAAATTACATAATCACCTCCTTGAGGGCTGGCTCATCTTCTCCGAAGGCAGAACCCCATTAATTAACAGCACAGACTCACACCATAGCCAAGACGAGGGGGGGAAACCTCAGTCATGCACAGTCATGCACATGTGGGGGCTAAATGAGGACGAAGACCGGGCAGAGAGCAGGGTTCAAATCACCCCTCCTGGCCAGGACAATCCCTGGGTGCTCCCTTGGGCCACTCGCCTGACCCACCTCACAGGGCTGTTGTTGCGAGGATAACACGGGGAGAACCACGCGCGCCCCCGGGAGCTCCTTGGAGGAGAAAGCGGGCGATGAATGCAATGCACAAAATATATGAGAGGCGACCAGGTTTTGCAGGTGAGGGGCCCCCGCCAGCCTCCGCTTCCAACACCCGGCGCAACGACGCCGAAGTTTCCCCCGGGGCTCGGCTCGGGGAGCAGCGCTGCTCCCCCCGGCTCCCCTTCGCCCTCCCGGCTCTCTCTGCCGCCCACTGGGGACCCCCTCACCTGCCAAGTCCGGAGCGCCGGTGGAAGTTGCATGCATGCATGCAGGGCGCCGCGTTGCCATTGCATTGCACTGCACTCCATGCAACGCCTGCACGCATGCATTGCCTTGCACGCCCGACAAGGGGTCTCCCTGCGGTCCGATGCGTCCCCTCCGGCGCGGATGCAGCATTGCAAAAATAACCCCCCCCCGACGCAGCCCTACCTGGGGGGCAGCCTCCACCTCCGCCGCTCCGCCTCCGCGGGGATCCCCGGGCTCCATCCTGCCGCCCGATCTCCGCGGGGGCGCAGGCAGGCTGTGCGGGGTCTGCGTGGAAGAGCCCCTGCCCGCCCGGCCGCTGCCGCCGCGCTCATTCCATGGCCGGGAGAAGAGCGCTTCAAACAAAATGCCCGGCCCGCCAGGCCACGCTGGGAAATGTAGTTCGCGCACCCTGCGCGGGCGCGGAGCCCAAGGGCGAGGGGACTACAGATCCCGGCAGCCCCCGCACCAGGGACGGAGGGGGAGAGGCCGGGTGCAGGGATGGAGGGACGGGTGGGCGAGCGAGTGAGTGAGTGGCAGCCACCAAGCCTTGGCCGAGAGCCAGGAAGGGCCTCCCCGGAGGAGGAGGAGGAGGAGGGAGGCGCAGAGCGGGAGGGAGGGAGGGAACCCCAGGGGTCATCTAGTGACGGCGCCCCAATCTAAAATTTGACGTAAAAAAAAAACAAAAAACATTCGAATTTTTTAATTTTTCCTGCGGCACACCAGGCAACATCTCGCGGCACACTAGTGTGCCACGGAACAGTGGTTGGGAAACACTGGTCTAAGTGGCCACCCTATTCTTTTTTTAAAAAAATATTTTTATTTGATTTTCAAAGAAAATAGAAATACAGTGGACGCTCGGGGTGCAAACGTGATCCGTGCGGGATGCACGTTCTCAACCCGCAGCATCCGCAACCTGCAGCAGTGCATCTGCACACACGGGGGTTGCGATTTAGCGCTTCTGCGCATGCAAAAAACACGATTTAGAGCTACTGCGCATGCACGACCGGCAAAACCCAGAAGTAACCCGTTCCAGTACTTCCAGGTTTCGGCAGTCCATAACCCAAAAAAAACGCAGCCTGAAGCATCTGTAACCCGAGGTATGACTGTAATCAAAACAAACAGAAAATAAAAAATAAAAATATACAACAACAACAACAGTGCAGTACTCAATCCAAATAATGAGATTACTCTGAATCTCTTGACTTCCCCCCATCTCATCCATGGGTCCTTTTGTTTCTAATTTCAACTGCATATAAATTCTTCTCCAAATTTCCATCATCCTAAATTATCTATAATCAATTACATTATAAGTATATTTAAAATCCTGCTAATGCTTTGACCTGTTTACAATGGTTTTGTATGTACATTATAAACATTTCCCATTCTTTTATAAATTTATTGTCTTCTTGATTCCTGAGCTTCCCAGTTATTTTTGCCATTTCGGCATAGTCCATTAACTTGGTTTGCCATTTTTCTCTGGTCAGAGCTAGTGGCCACCCTGTTCTTACCCTATGATGTGTTTCAGGTTACAGTGGCCTCGCAAGACGAAATTAATCCGTTCCGCGAGTCTCTTCGTCTTGCGGTTTTTTCGTCTTGCGAAGCACGGCTATTAGCGGCTTAGCGGCTATTAACGGCTTAGCGGCTTAGCGGCTATTAACGGCTTAGCGGCTTAGCGGCTATTAACGGCTTAGCGGCTTTAAGAAAAAGGAAACAAACTCGCAAGAACTTGCAAGACGTTTCATCTTGCGAAGCAAGCCCATAGGGAAATTCGTCTTGCGGAACGACTCAAAAAACGGAAAACTCTTTCGTCTAGCGAGTTTTTCGTCTTGCGAGGCATTCGTCTTGTGGGGCACCACTGTATTAGCACGTCCCTGGAAGGGGCAGCTTCAGAGCTAATTTTCCTATTGACTGGGGCTAAATATTTAATTTATTGCATAGACTCATAGAATCGTCGAGTTGGAAGGGACCCCAAGAATCATTTAGTCCAACCCCCTGCAATGCAGGAATCTCAGAGAAAGCATCCATGACAGATGGCCATCCAACCTCTGCTTAAAACCCTCCAGGGAAGGAAACTCTGCAAAATTTAATACTCCCCTTTGCCAAAAGGTCACAGGATGATTTATGTCACAGTAACATAATCAGCACAATGTGTATTCCATAACATAATAGCCATACAATACAAAAAATTTGAGGCAGTCAGATAAATGCAAGTCATAATAATAATAATAATAAGCACTACATAATACATAATGCTAGGTGATGCATAATCACACGTGGTACATAATGAGTAACACATAACGAGCAGCAGCCTCAGATTATTCACATTGTCATCCCAGCAATAAACACCACTCAACCTCTACAAAATGCAAGATCTAATAACATAAGTTATTGTCGACTCATGTGCCAGCATGGCTTCTGCAAGGCAAGTCCTGTCTCATGAACCTATTAAGAGTTCTTTGAGTCTGTTTTCAGGCACGATTCAAAGTGCTGGTTACCACCTATAAAGGCTTACATGGCTTAGCATGGTCCAAGCAGTCTGAAAGACCATATTCCCTCATTGTGTCCCGTTCTGGGTGCCACAATATAAGAAGGATATTGACAAGCTGGAACGTGTGCAGAGGAGGGCAACTGTAGAAAAACAGCACTAGATAAGACTCTTTCCAAATCTATCCCTGTTCCTTTCAGTTCCAAGCATGGGCACAAGTACCGATTCCCCACCTCTCCGTCTTCCAGCTAGACTGCAGCATCTCATTCCCATCATCACCAAGAGGGGGTGGATGCACATCATCTCCCACGAATACTTAGCCTGCCACACCTTAGATGCCCACGAATGACCTTTGCAATGGGTCTCTCTCTCACTCTCCCCCCCTCCAATTATCTTGTTTTTCATGGAAGAAAAGTGGAAGAAATGTATTGCTTGAGAGAGGATTTTCTAAAAAGAGAAAAAGAGGTGGCTATAAAAAAAAATTAAAGTCCAGCTTCAATATGCTGATAAATTAACAATATGTTTGCTTCTATGGAGTGCAGTGACATTTTACTGATGACGGAGCAGAGCTGATAAACAACAAGGGTTTCCTGTGAAACACGGACAGGAAGCCTTTGCTGATTGGCTACTTGTGCCTGGATTCCTCTTGTGGTTTCAGTGTGCCCTGGGACCTGCTGCCCTTGTCATCATTAGTATGCTGAGATGCCATTTTGATCTTTACTGCAAATTTCCTTCCTCTGATAGTGCATTAGAGATGGGGGTATGATGCTCCCTGATTTGCTTACGAAGTAGTTGCTGCTGGTGTTTCTGGTTATGAACCTGTTCTCTCTCCCTGCTCTTGCCCCCATCCCAACCCTCCACAAAGTCTTGGAAGAGTCCCCTTTTCTGTGCCTATAATTTTCTCTCTTTCTCATTTTAAAAACTTCTGGAACCCCATCCCCCAGTAAACAGCACCTTCAGGGACAAATAGAAGCACAAGAGGAGGGGGGGGGGTGATTTTTTTAGCAGGTTCCCTGCTTCCAGATCAGGGTGTATCAGTTCCCTTTTCTCCAAAATAAAAAGAGGCTAGTTTAAACACACTTTTTTTTTTTTAAAAAAAAGTGTGAATAGTTATTCACACGTAGTTTGCCTTACTAAGGGACCACACCCAGGAGATCTTCTGATTTTGTGCCAATATAAGTTGACTCTTCCTTAAAACTGGGGGGATATAAAACACCCACGCACTGGCAGGTGTTCTTGTTTCTTTTCTTTTTTTTTTTTAAAAAAAGATTATTGATACGTACGCCAGTTTAAGACCAGAGTTAAGGCGCCAGCTCCATAGAGCCAGGAAATTGGAAGTTTAAGCAGAGGCTTGACAACCATATGTCAGGAGTGCTCTGATGGTGTTTCCTGCTTGGCAGGGGGTTGGACTCGATGGCCCTTGTGGTCTCTTCCAACTCTATGATTCTATGATTCTAAGGCTGATGCCTTAACAGATGTGCCCTTTGATTGGTAATGATGGCATGCAATGTCACAAATTGTGCTTTCTTGCGATTTATTCTCAATGTGTCTGCACACACATTTCCACAGTAATTCAGGTGGAATACCTGGGCCTGGCAAATACGTCTTACACTGTCTTGGTCCTGTATTGACTTATGAAGCACCTTACTGTATTGCTAGATGTATTGTCCTGTGATTTGGCCCATGTCTGTTGTCTACATCAGTACCCGGGGGTGGGGGAGATTCAACACCATGGGGAGAACTTACACAAACAGAATAGGCTTCTTGGTGTAGACAGCAGAGGGGTATGTGTGGCTGCTGGGGGTGTGGAGCAGAGCTAACTTTCACCCCTTGCAGGTGGGTTTAGCCCAGAAGATAAACACCTGAAAGGGCTGGTAGATAGATAGGTAAATGGATGAATGGATAGATAGATGATAGATAGATATATAGATAGATACAGTGAAGCACACAATCTAGTTTTGTAAGCATGTCAAGCTATAAATCTTGTGATGATTCATTCGTTTTGTCTTAATATTTCTACTGTGCTGACTCTGCTATAAAGGGGAGCTGGCTGAGACTGGCAGAGATGGGTGTCTCTTCAGCTTCTATCAGTCTCCGGTAGCTCTGATAGAAATGAAAAGATGGTAAATGTGTTTAAACAAGCTGTCAGAACATTAACCTGTTTGTTATGATGTAGTAAAACTCTCCGTGTCTCCAAGTGTTGGAGGCGAATGAAGAGATCTATGAAAGATGGAGGTGTTTTCGGATACCTAGCAACAGGAGTCCTGCGATATGCACTCAGTGCTTAACACAAAATAAAAAATAAAAATAAAAAAAAGCTTTCTTGCCTTTGCAGTTATGCACCAATTGGTCACAACTTCCACATGCCAAGCAGAATTGCTCTTTAGAATTGGCAGGCAAGTGAGCTTTCCTTCTGGATGGCCAAGTCTATGCAGACTGCTCACATCTGCACCAGCATCTCCATGACCTAGGCCAGGCATGGCCAGACTTGGCCCTTCAGCTGTTTTGGGACTACAATTCCCATCATCCCTGGCCACTGGTCCTGTTAGCTAGGGATGATGGGAGTTGTAGTCCCAAAACAGCTGGAGGACCAAGTTTGGCCATGCCTGACCTAGGCAATTGAGTTGGAGAAAGGTCTGCCTGGGAAGGAGGGCCTGGAATCTGCCACAAGTCTAGTGGAAGAAGAAGAAGAAGAGTTTGGATTTGATATCCCGCTTTATCACTACCCGAAGGAGTCTCAAAGCGGCTCACATTCTCCTTTCCCTTCCTCCCCCACAACAAACACTCTGTGAGGTGAGTGGGGCTGAGAGACTTCAGAGAAGTGTGACTAGCCCAAGGTCACCCAGCAGCTGCATGTGGAGGAACGGAGACGCGAACCCAGTTCACCAGATTACGAGTCTACCGCTCTTAACCACTACACCACACTGGGAATGCCAAAAACCAGGGTGACATGTTGTGGGAATGTTGTAGATACTAGGAGAGGATATATTGATTTAATAGTATATTTCCTCACTCACAGTTGTGAGTCAACAGCAGAGCGACATTCCCCAATATATAGCAAGAAGCTAGTTGTTAGATTCGTTTGAATCTCTTTACTTAAGCAATCCAATCTGGCTTTCTTCAGATTAGGTTTTGTCCCTGGCATGTCCCCTTTTATCCCTCCTAAATAGAATAAAGACACAAGAAGCTTCTTTTAAAAGTATTAAGAAGTTTACTTATTCAGTTCAGAATTGGATCCTTGAAGGCAGGCTTTAGCTTAGAGTTACAGGAGAGGGTTTAAGTTCATTCCATATGGGAATGGGCCCATGTCCTAGTGGCTGAGAGCCAGCAGACAGCAAAATACATCAGTATCAAGAAGAAGAAGAAGAAGAAGAAGAAGAAGAAGAAGAAGAAGAAGAAGAAGGGGAAGAGTTTGGATTTGATATCCCGCTTTATCACTACCCTAAGGAGTCTCAAAGCGGCTAACATTCTCCTTCCCCTTCCTCCCCCACAACAAACACTCTGTGAGGTGAGTGGGGCTGAGAGACTGCAAAGAAGTGTGACTGGCCCAAGGTCACCCAGCAGCTGCATGTGGAGGAGCGGAGATGCGAACCCGGTCCCCCAGATTACGAGTCTACCGCTCTTAACCATACACCACACTGGCATCAAGAGGAAGAAGGGGGATGGCTGTGTGACCATCTACCTGGTCACACACGGGGAGGAAGCTCCAGACCAGGTGTGATCCTGATCTGACCAATCCGTCTGCAAAGTCCCCTTGGGGGTCACGAGAGACTTGGTATAAGGCAACTTCTTTTATGTTCCTATGCTGAGTGACGCTGTGAAGGTAGAAGGAGTTGGCTTTTTATTTGAGGCACTGACACAAACCCTGCCAGGCCTCAGCAAACCCACCATTATGACAGATCTAATTCGACAATGCAAGGCATGCTTCGTGCTTCGCTGTCCCTTGTGTAAAGGAATGTTTAACACCCTTGAATTATATGAACGGGGGAGCTTAATGGAAAGCAGAAAATGAAGCATTATTTGCAGACAATGATATTTTATTCATTTGCATTTATATCACGACATAAAACAAAAGGCTCTCCTATGACCCCCCCCCAAGCACCATCCCTGAGTGGCCCCTGGCTACTCCACTTGTCCACCCAACTCGTCCGAGGGCTGTCCACCCTGCGAAGGGTTAACCGAGGCAAATAAAGTTCTTAAATTGTTAATAATAGTCCCAATTCGATCTTGTTCTCTTCCCCCCTCAAGCAATAAGAGGATAAGTGCGAGTGATAGCCAGATTTATAAATTATTTCTTGCAAGCTGAATGCTTTAAAAGGGAATATAAAAACCTGCTATGTGTCAAGCAATCCATAGAGGCATTAGCGAGCGGGGCCGTTTTCACAGTCTCCCTGAAAGCAGGAGTGATAGTTTGTAAATCTAGCAACTGTATGTGCAGAATGGTAATTTGTCATTAGTCAGATTAACATGATCAGGGGAAAAGAATAGATTATTTACACATAAAAATACAGAAGGTCACTGGTTTGGCCTCAATGAATAAATACATTTTAATAAAATAATGTCAATATATTTTAGGGATCGGGGAAAGCGTTTTTTAAGCTGTCTTGCAGCATTGGGATTTAGCTTTTATGTGGTGTGAAATGCATTGCAATTTCATAATGGTTATGTGGAAAGATACCTTTTTTTTGTTGTTGACTGTGTCTTGGATTTTTGGTTTATGCTACACCCAAAACAACTCTAAATTGATTTTCTTTGGGTTCTTTTTTTTTTTTAACACTAGTTTTCAAAATGCACCTTGAACAAGAGGACGTGCTTCAGCCACCATGGGATTTTCAGCAACCCATGCTAGTCTCTATAAGCCAATTTATGTTTTCAATTCGTTGGTGCACACCTAGGGATTTTAAAAAACGTGCATACCTAAAGCTGTAGCACATTAATGAGACTACAAGAAGTTTGGAAATGCAGACCACATTGCAATGTTACAAGTAAGTGGGTCAATTTGATTGCTCTTGAGAAAAGTCACAAGTGCCATGAAATGGACCTGCTTGCTTGTTAATCATTCCTTTTCCACAACCAAAAGATTTCTGCTGTACCAGTTATATTGCAAAGCAAACAAAGTCTTGTTCAGTCCCGACCATGCCATGCTACTCTGCCTTCATCTTCCAGCTCTGCCCTGCATTATTCCAGGAGACTAGTGGGCTGGTAGCTCTTATTCAAGTTGGCCAGATTTGAGGGCTTTTCCTGGGAAAAAGGTAATGGTGTGTTGTGGTGATGATGGCACCCCTGTGATTGTTCACAAATATTCCCTGAGCAAATCTACTATATATTTGGTAAAGTTTTCCCCTATGCATTTGGAAACCTCTTACAATGTCAGGATCAAATTTTATGTAACTGTTCCTGTGATCAAGGAGCTATGTTGAGCTGCAACTGGACACCATTTTGAATCAAGATGGCAGACAGGACCTTTAGAAGCGACTCCAATTTTGCTAGGTTTCTTTATGCACAGAAATGGAAAGATAAAGAGGTCCCCATCAAAGAAGAACGGATAAGCAAAGAGATGGACTATGCTGAATCAGCAAAGCTAACAGCTAAAATAAGAGAACTTAATGATGACTGGTTTATGGAAGAATGGAAACCTTTTTCTGACTATTTAAAGAAATGTTATAATATGATGAATTTGCAAGCAGGATTTGAACTATGAGCAACAGAAATAATTGTAGATTGTTGTATCGTGGTTATGATATGAAAGTGAAGAGAGGGTGCAGCAATGTGATAGAATTAAAATAAACCGTGTAAAATGGGATGGGAAGAATAAAATAAAGGAAACATTTATTATGTATTGGAATTTTATGGGAATTTTATATATATATATACATGAATCAATGAAGCAACACTACTTTTAACCAGATTTCAAAACTGCTCTGATTTTTTGGTTTATCAGAATGCTTGCATAACACCAGGTACATGGGGGGGGGGCATTTGAAGATGGGCAAACTAAATGAAGATCAAGTACAGTAGTACCTCGGGTTAAGTACTTAATTCATTCCGGAGGTCTGTTCTTAACCTGAAACTGTTCTTAACCTGAAGCACCGCTTTAGATAATGGGGCCTCCTGCTGCTGCCGCACTGCCAGAGCATGATTTCTGTTCTCATCCTGAAGCAAAGTTCTTAACCCGAGGTACTATTTCTGGGTTAGCGGAGTCTGTAACCTGAAGCATATGCAACCCGAGGTACCATTGTATTCATTCTCATCTGTATTGCTATTTCTGACTTGGCTTATTTCATTAATGCAAACTTTTCATCAACTGTCAGTATTGCTGTGGAATTCCTACAATGTCGGGAGGAGAAAATACTACATGGGTAATACAGTAAAATTTAACCCTGACCAGAGTGACACAGAATGACATCTCAGGGCCTACTAATCCTGGCTATACATGTTGATCAGAGGCAGCATGCTAGGAAGTAACTTCTTCTTCTTCTTCTTCTTCTTCTTCTTCTTCTTCTTCTTCTTCTTCTTCTTCTTCCTCCTCCTCCTCCTCCTCCTCCTCCTCCTCCTCCTCCTCCTCTTCTTTGGCAATCCTGTAACAGGAACAGAGGGCTCATGCCCTCATCTCCTTCTTGTGGGCTTCCCATAGATATCTGGCTGGTCTCAGTGGAAAATAGGATGGTAGATTAGATAGTCCTTTGGTCTGATCTCTAAAGAATATGTAGTGCATTCTTTATGGAGCATATGGCTAGTACACTTGGGTATCATCCCATCTCATGCTGCAATCAAACCCTATGGTAGCTTTGATGGAGATTTCTGGTGATGGGCCAAGACTGCCCGGTGAGCTTCATGGATCATTTGATGCGTTCTGCCCCTCCCAGCTGCCCTTCAGCAAACCCTCACCAGTGCATCACAACATACAGATGCATCTAGCCATCTGTTTTCTCCCCAGGGACCTGTGTCCAAAAGCTACTCATGCTCCATGGGGGAATAAATTCATGCCCCAAATGCTTTGGGGGGGGGGGAAACGAAAACAAACACATTGAAATATATTGGTCCTTGCCTTACATCCATCTCATGTTGAGCCATACATTAGTGATTAAACAGGTTCCACGTGTCTGTTTTCAAAATACTTATGTTTCAAGCTTTTCTGCTACCTTAGCGGACAATCTAACTCTCGATCTGCAACACTGAGCTTTAGACGAAGAGAGCTGTGTATGCCTCTGCTCTATGTGCTCTATGGGCACATAGAGTGATACTAGCATCACTCTTGCCAGTGTGTAATTCCCCATTCCCATTGCTGATGGACTTACTGGCAGCTGTAGCCCGCGGAAAGCCCCTCCCCCCAAATAGGGTGTTCTGTGAAGGAACTGAACTGTCCTGGGATTTGGTAGCACCAGGGCCAATCTAGGCCTCATTCCTATGTCAGCTACAAGCTGGCATAGCCCAGAAGCAGCCACCCTGCCACAGCCACCCTGTGCAATGTGGTTGTGGATGCATTGTTGTCGACACCAATCCATCACACCCTGCCACACTTACAGACTGTGAGTCTGGATTGCCGGTGTGAAGCACCTTTTCTCAACCTACCATACAGTCTACTTTTTATTGCCTTCTTCACTATCAAAGTATTCAACACCTTCACCTTCAATGTTGCTGAAAACACCACTGTATTTTGTGTGTGTCCTCTTCACACACATATTCTTTGGTGTCTTATCATCTAATTGTACAATTGGAAGGGACCCCTAGGGTCATCTAGTCCAAGTCCCTGCAATCCAGGAATCTCAACTAAAGCATCTATGGCAGATAGTCATCCAATCTCTACTTAAAAACCTCCAAGGAAGGAGAATCCACAACTTTCTGAGGAAGCCCGTTCCATAGCCTTGACTGTGGTCTTTTGGTCATCATCACCATTCTTTTCATCATTGCCTCCCTTAGCATGGCTTACATCCATCACCATTGAACAGACCTTGTTTCTTCTAACAGAGAGTTAACTTTACTTACTCCGTGTGATTTATTGCTGGCTGGCTTCAGCAATACAGGCATTGCTGGCCAATACAGGCATCTGGCTGGCTAATGTAAGAACAACATGCTGGACTAGATGGGCTGTTGGCCTGATGAATCCAAGTTGACTCATTTGGAAATAAGTTCAATTGAAATGAAGAGGGCTACTTATAGATACAATGAAAACTTAGGTCCTTTTCAAAGAGGGTAGGATCCACTGACATCCTGTCAGATATATAACCCAATTTAATTAATATTTGTCTAGCTTTATTCAAGGTCACTGCTTATCACCTTAGCTATCAAAGATACATTGATGGGCCCTCTTCCTTTTCTCCTTGACCAAGCAAGCTGAATCTCAATTTTCTGAATTTTCACTCTAAAACAAACCATCTATAATATTTTTTTTTCTGAAGAAATATTATAATCTCACTTCCACAGATACAGATCTGTAGTAACAATTCCAATTAAATGTCATAAATGAATAATTACTTCCCAAAACTAAAGATTTGGATTTAATAGGATACTTATTGTGTGTTAATTAAAGATTATTAAAATCATATGGTAGGGAGGCTGAAATTTAATATCCATGTAAGAGATATGCAGATAAAACGAAGTGATACATATTTTGTGTCTACTTGTTAAACCTCAATAAATATTGGTATTAATTTAACACACTGCTCCACTTAAACTTGCACATGGGAGAAACCAAAGTTTAAAAGCTTTCTCATGGTTCATAAAACCATAAGGTCTGATCTGTGCATCTCTTCGCAAGCAACGAGAAAATAAGTCAATGTGGCAATTAATGTCTTCAGCGCCAGTTTATATCACAACCTGGGCCATTTCATCAGCATCATAGTTTGATCCAAGACATGTTGGTGGTACTCTCAGGTTTGCTGGTCCTGTCACGTCAACAAGCAACACCTTTGCAAACTGGAGGCTGGCATAGTATCATAAAAACCAGGCCATGCCAACAGGAAAAATTCCCACTCATAGTGAATGTAATGTATGAACACCTTTTATGTGAATGGACCACCAGCCCTTCCTGAATGCTGGCCAGTGACATGGGTGGTTTATTTAAAATGTGTTCTTAATTGCCCTTCATCATAAGATTCCAGAATAGTGTACAAAAGGGTGAACAACAACCAGCACAAACCCATAAGATATAAAAACCAATAAAACCCCCTGACAAATAAACCTAGTAAAATTCAGTAAGATGAAAGAAAACAAACAAAACAAACAAACAAACAAACCCAAAATGGGCAAATACTGTATTTTTCCGTGCACAAGACTAGGTTTCCCCCGTAAAAAATAATGTCAAAAAATTGGGGGCGTCTTATACACGGGTTGTAAAATGCACTTTTTTTCATAAATTGGAGTCCCCCAAAATAGAGGGCGTCTTATACAGCGGGGCGTCTTATAGATGGAAAAATACGGCAATCTACCCTCTATGTTGAGTGAAAAGTACAGTGTTCATTTAAAAAGTTAAAGGTAAAGGACCCCTGACAGTTAAGTCCAGTTGCGGACGACTCTGGGGTTGCAGCGCTCATCTCGCTTTATAGGCCGAGGGAGCTGGTGTTTGTCCACAGACTGGTTTTCCGGGTCATGTGGCCAGTATGACTAAGCTACTTCTGGCGAAACCAGAGCAGTGCATGGAAATGCCGTTTACCTTCCCACCGAAGCGGTACCTATTTATCTACTTCATTATTTATCTACTTAATTATTGTTGCTAAAAGCTGTAATTGACTACCATGTGTCTACTGCGTCAATCAAGACAAAATGGTGACTTCATTGCTTGCATATAATACAGTGGTACCTCGGGTTACAGACACTTCAGGTTACAGACTCTGCTAACCCAGAAATATTACCTCGGGTTAAGAACTTTGCTTCAGGATGAGAACATAAATCACGTGGCGGCAGCGTGGCAGCAGCGCGAGGCCCCATTAGCTAAGTGGTACCTCAGGTTAAGAACAGTTTCAGGTTAAGAACGGACCTCCAGAACAAATTAAGTTCTTAACCTGAGGTACCACTGTACTTGTTTCCATGCCATACCTGCATCCAATTTCTGCTTCCTGTTTTACATGAACAACCCTAGAGGTTTGCATATGGCAAAAGTCACAGGAAGAGCTCTCGGTTTCACACTTGGTTTCACACTTAGGTAGAAGATGGGACCTTACAACACCGTGCTTCCGGTTCCAGAAAAGGCTGCAAAGACTCAGTTCCTGAGCTGGGTGGGCTAAGAATGTAGAGTGTGAAACCTTGACCTCATTCACCCCATACATTTAAAGCAGTATTATAAAGTCATGGCTATACCCCAGAGAATCCTGGGAGAGGTGCAGCATGCCACGGGAGATATAAGGAGACCTCCCATTCCCCTCACAGAGCTACAATTCTTAGAGTTCCCTGTGAAAAGGGATTGACTTTCCAACCACTCTGATACTCGTAGCTCTATGAAGGGAACAAGGGTTTCCTAACAACTCTCAGACCCGTTAACAAACCACAGCTCCCAGAATCCTTTGGGGTAAGCCAGGCCTGTTTAAAGTTATATGATAGTGCTGTAAATGTATAATGAAAAAGTGGCCCTGCAGAATACAAGCAAGGGCCATCCATGTAGATTGGGTAAACATTTATTTTATTTTTTATGAGGGGGGTGGAGATTTTGATTCCTGTCACCAGCTGTTATCCCCCCAGCTCATGTTTTAATCTGGACTTACCTAATTATCACTTCCTGAAATGATGTGTGAATTGAAACACAGCTCTTCTTCAACAATTTGTGATTCTTTCTGAGATGTATTTCTTTAGCAAAAAAAAAAAAGTGTACCAAAAGTGCATTAAAATGTGTATATTAAGAGAAAAGTGCACATAAATAGTGGTGAATTTTTGTGAGGCTTTCCCTCACCATCTTCGACTGCCAAAGGAACATAGGAAGTTGCCTCATTCTGGGTCAGGCCATATCTGTTTAGTCCATTTCAGCTTACTTCAACCTTGCAGCTGTTCTCCAGGGGCTCATAACCAAAGTGTGCAATCTATATCGTAGTTCAACATGATGGCTCCTTTGAGCCCTGCTAGTATCTGCAGGGTTTGGGGAACAATGCCAGTAGTGCGTTGGCCTGTATCAGACATAGGATGGGGGAAGGAATTCAATTCAGTTTGTGTTTAAAGTCGAACTTGCCTAATTCACACTTGCTGAAATAATATGTGAACTGAAATGCAGCCATAATTTGCACTTCTCTGAATTTTGTAATGCAGTTTGCCTGCCAAGCAATGCACACACACACACACACACACACACACACACACAGGCATGTATTGATGAAAAGAACATACAAACATGTGCTACATCAGAGAAAAATAGCTTGCAATATATGGATTTGTCCAAGCTGCAAACAAAACTGTGCCTATTAAGAGATATTAGCGCTAAAATGCTGGTGGGTTTTCACAATGTTTTGAAATAAATTTGCAAATTGCTGCAGACATATGGAGAACTGGATCTAACGCTGGAAAAATGAGAACCGGAGAGAACCAAAATTGACTTACATATCCCTCCCTAGTCAAAATAAAAAAATTCCTTCCAGTAGCACCTTAAAGACCAACTAAGTTAGTTCTTGGTATGAGCTTTCGTGTGCATGCACACTTCTTCAGATACACATATCTCTCCCTAGTCACTCACACACATATCACTCCCTAGTCAACATATCCCTCCCTAGTCACACATTCATTGATCCACTTTGACCCTGAATGTTTGCAACACTGAGCGGAACCAGAGGAGCTTCAGATGATATGTGGATGTGCAGCAAACAGGAAGCAAACAGGAAACAGGCATACAAATTAGACCTTTTGCACCTCTCACTTTGGGGAGCTGGAGAAACAGCAGTTATATGTGTACATGTGTAACATGTGTAACAGAAATTTGGTTGGATGAGGCAGATGGGCCTATTTTTGCTGCTTCATGTCCACCAGGTCATGTGGGTGGGGTGGGGAGGTTGCCCTGATTAGCTTGCACCAGGCGTCCTATGGGAAAGACCCAGTTTTCTGAGTGCATGTTCTGGAAGTTGGGCAATAGGGGCAGTACAGGATTCCTATTGGTGTACCAACCTCCCTGCTGCACTAAGGATTCCCTGCCTGAGCTGCTTCAGGTCATGATGGATCTTCTCCAGGAGACAGCTAGTTTGGTTTTCCTTGGGGATTTCAACATCTGACTCTGAAGTGCCCACTCTGATTGCATGGAGCCGGGACAACCCGGTAGTTCCTCTTGGAGCTGAGGGTGATGAAACAATAGCTGAGATGGCTAGCGCGACAGTGGCAGAAAACTCATTCTGAGTCAGACTGAACACTGGTTAGAGCTCAACATCAAGCCTACCAAGTGGTGATAGTGATGGCCTCTACTGCATTTGCAAAGAAAAGCAGCAGGAGAGTTTTTCTGGTGGTTCGCAATCTAACAGAACCACCTTCGCTATCAGGGCCTGGTGAGGACCCCAAGATCTCCTGCAATGATTTTGCTAAGTTCTTTGCAGATAAAGTCACTCAGTTTTGGAAAGAGGTAGACTCCACCATGGGAGCAGGGCAGGGGTAGGAGAGTGCTAGGGTTCTGTTCAGTCATGTTGAATGGGATCAATTCCAATCTGTTACCTCTGAGGATGTGGACATGCTGCTTGGCCACCTGTCTCCTTGATTCTTGCCCATCTTGGCTCATACTGTAAAAGCGAGCTGGGAAGGGCTGGGCAATGGGCTCCGTAGGGTGATGAATACTTCTCTCTGTGAGGGAGCCTTCCCAGACCTGCTGAAAGAGGTGGCTATTATACCGCTTCTTAAAAAAAAAAAAAACATATTTGGCCAATTATCACCCAGTCTCAAATCTTCCATTCTTGGGCAAGGTGATTGAGTGGGCTAGGGACAGAGGTGAAAGCTGTTTCCTAGTTCTGCTGGATCTTTCAGCGGCCTTTGATGCCATCAACCATGATATCCTTCTGAACCATCTAGAGGAGCTGGGAGCTGGGGGGCACTGTTATGCATGCTTATGCTCCTTCCTCCTGGGCTGTGCCTAGAAAGTGGTGTTGGGGGATGAATGTTCATCCCCCTGGGCTCTCACTTGTGGGCTCCGCCCTCTCCCCCATGCTTTTTAACATTTACAAGAAGCCGCTGGGAGAGATAATCGGGGGGTTGGGGGGGTTGGGCTGGGTATCCACCAGTATTTGGATAATTCCCAGCACTTAATTCAGATTTATTCTTTCAATGGAAAATCCAGTAAGTTAAAAATGAATGAATGCGGAAATCTGAATTAAATGGCGGGCAGAGAGGAGGACTGGAATGACACCTTGACAGTGTGCAGAAGCTCTGACAAACTTGCAGGCATGAACAACATTACATCAACAGCAAACTACAGTGTGGAAGTGCCATTCTTCTCTTTCATCCTTCCTCTTCCAGATCTAACTTTTTGTTTCATCGTGGCTGCTTTAAAACTTCTCACCAGCTTGCTCAGTTGGTAGCACATGAGACTCAGGGATGCGGGTTTGAGCCCTGTGTTGGGGAAAAGATTCCTGCACAGCAGGGGGTTGGACTTGGTGGCCTTCATGGCCCCTTCCAATTCTCCAATCCTATGATTCTGTAAGTGACTCTGGTAGTACAGACATTGGCAGTAAGTGGTTTATTTGATTCTGCTGTCTAATGCAATAGGAATTCGGCTCCTGAGGCTCATACAAGTGTGTTCACCATCTTTTCTTTGGACGTGAAGTCAATGTCCTTGATCCAGAAAACCTGTTAAAGGCAATCATATGAATGTGTGCATTTAGTCCCTTTGAACTCTATGTCCATTGCCCTGAGTCTCATGGAAGAAGGTGGGATATAAATGGAATAAATACATTAATAAAATATATCCGTTTCATCACTTGATTATTTATTTAGGTTATTTATATACAATTCTTTGCACAGGCCACAGGGAGATTTGCGATAAAAAAAGCAAGTAGACAAGAGCACACAAAACCTTTAAAAAACCCAGTCCATTAAAACACACAACGAATCACTGAAAGGCAATTATTAAAAACAGTAGTAGCAGCAATTGCGCCTCTCCTCCCTCCAAAGACGAGAAGTGGATTTAGAGTAGTATGACCGGTTCCAGCACACTGGGTGCTGAAGAAGAAGAGTTTGGATTTGATATCCCGCTTTATCGCTACCCTAAGGAGTCTCAAAGCGGCTAACAATCTCCTTTCCCTTCCTCCCCCACAACAAACACTCTGTGAGGTGAGTGGGGCTGAGAGACTTCAGAGAAGTGTGACTAGCCCAAGGTCACCCAGCAGCTGCATGTGGAGGAGCGGGGAATCAAACCCGGTTTACCAGATTATGAGTGCACCGCTCTTAACCACTACACCACACTGGCTCTCTGAGCCTAGCGAATGCTGAATGCCATATCTGTGACATAGTTAATTGAGCAGAAGGGAAGGCAAGAGACAGGGGTGGATGGGGTTGAACCAAATTTAGGCCTTGAAGAGGGCACCTCTGTGATGTGAATGACCAAAGCCCACCATAGAAGAGGCCATCAAAGAAAGACGTTCCTTTGACCTGAACCTGTAAAGAGAGGAGGCCGGATGCACATCCGTAGGGAGAGAGTTCCACATGCAAGGAGCTGCCGCCGAAAGAGACCTTTCCCAGACCTTCACACTGTGCATCTCATTTCTTGCAAGGACCATCTTGCAGCACATATTTAAGCTACAGAACTTGCTCCCACAGCAGGCAGTGGTGGCTACCAACTTGGACGGCTTTAAAAGAGGATTAGACAAATTCATGGAGGATGAAGCCTCCAAATGGTTACTAGCCAGGTTGGCTTTGCTCTCATTTCCACAGCCAGAGGCAATATGCTTTGGAATATCACAGTAGGAGAGACCGCTTAAGGGTCCTGGTTAAGGGTTTCCCACAGGCATCCGGTTGGCCACTGTGAGAAGAGGATTCCGGACCAGGTGGGCCATTGGCATGATCCAGTAGGCTCTTATAATTATTTATTAATTTTATATACAGTCCTTCATCCAAAGATCAGAGTGGTTTACGATCTTATGTTCTCATCAGGAGGGCCTCATTTGAAGAAGGATCTTGGAAAGAACAAATGACTTTGCCTTATACTAAGCCAGCTTCTCTAGTTCAGCATTACAGTGCAGAATTCAGTGGCCAGGTTGCTCATCGGAGCAAGATGGCCTGAGCATATTACAGCGGTACCTCGGGTTACAGACGCTTCAGGTTAAAGACGCTTCAGGTTACAGAACTCCGCTAACCCAGAAATAGTAACTCGGGTTAAGAACTTTGCTTCAGGATGAGAACAGAAATCGTGCGGCGGCGGTGCGGCGTCAGTGGGAGGCCCCATTAGCTAAAGTGGTGCTTCAGGTTAAGAACAGTTTCAGGTTAAGAACGGCCCTCCGGAATGAATTAAGTTCTTAACCCAAGGTACCAACGTACACCGGTCCTGGTCCGACTGCATTGGCTACCGATTAGTTTCTGGACCCAATTCAAAGTGCTGCTTTTGACCTATAAAGCCTTAAATGGCTCAGGACTGCAACACCTCAAGGACCGCCTCTTTCCATATGAACCTACCCGGACCCTGAGATCATCTTCTGAGGCCCTTCTTTGTGTGCCTCCTCCTTGAGAGGTCCAGAGGGTGGCAACACGAGAACAGGCCTTCTCTGCAGTGGCACCCCATCTCTGCCCAGGGAAGTTCGCCTGATGCCTTCATTATACACCTTCAGATGCCAGGCAAAAATGTTCCTTTTTAACCAGGCCTTTGGTTGACCTGATCAACATCCCATACCCTTTTAAAATGTGGCTCTTTTTGGGGGGGTATTATTGGGTTATTGCTTTTATTTTAATTTTATATACTTTGATCTTTTTATGTGAACCGCTCTGAGACCTCCGGATATAGGGTGGTATATAAATTCAAATGATAGTAATAGTAATAATAATAATTACCAATACACTGACTGGCAACAGCTCTCCAGAATTTCAGACAGGAGATTCCAGGGACTGAATCTGGGACCCTTTGCAACCAAGGCAAGTGTTCTGCCCTTGAGCAAAACTCTTGACATTTGTTGATTCCCAGTGGGAATGTGGAGGCAGACACCAGGGGAAAGTGTTGTGTTAGGGGTGACGCAATATGCTATGAGAACCCTTTCAGTGGCATGACTGTTTGCTCATTCATTCAATGGATTCCCAACCTGACACATCTAGCGACGTTTAGCCATCTACCCAGTGATAGATTTCAGGGCTGCAATCTCCAGTTATGCCGAAAGCTCATGGAAAGCAGATGGCCTCTCATTGGCTACATGTCTGAGAAGGATCAAGAGTGAAAGTTATTCCTTTCAAACTTGGCTGTGTGCGACTGGCGCACTTTTAATTGGTTCCAGGTCCGCTTTGTGTAGGCAGTAAAAGAGAAAACAATTTGGGAATTTTGAGAGAAAATACCCACTTGCTTCCCAGTCGTCTCCCCTTTGGAGACCTGCCATTGCAAACATGGAGGACATGTAGATCTAAGGATCCGTAATTTATGGAGGAAGGCAGAAATCCCAAGCAGATCAAAAGTCTTGTGGGGCGGCTGCTGTCAAGTGCTCAAACATTTAACTGATTGCACTTGTGAAAGATCTCTACTATAGATCTGAAGGGAGAGTTTGGCCTTTTGTGATGCTGGTTTTCATCCCACAATTTTCGAGCGAGCTCTTTGTGCCTTGTTTACTGTGGAGTATGATTAGATTTTAATTTAACAAGAAAGGAATGTATCTTTCATGTGGGATGTCTCATGGGGCCAGAGCTTTAGTGTGGAGAGTACGGGGGGGGGGGAGAGATGGGACTTGGAGCTTTTAAACATGGAGTGGAGAGTTCCAGTATATTGCTCATCTCAGAATTACTGTTTGTAAATAGGCCCGGCCAGTCTTGGGCAACATGATTTCAATAATTCCTCCTGTATAAATAAACCGTGCTTTCAGAGCTGTGCTCGTTACGGGAATTCTCCCTGGCTTTAGATTTGACCACAGTCTCCCAGAGGCCTGCAACCAATCTAGATGGAGAATTTAAAAAGACACAGTCTCGCTCTTCGATAACCCATTTGGAAGTCATCAGGAAAGAAATCAATTACAAAATCATGAGCGGCGGAGAGAAGGGGTAGAAAGCAACTAGAAGCCTCCAGCCCAAGAATTGGCTGGTTAATTCAAATCATTGTATGAAATTACAGCTCTCCCCCACACCGCGCTTCTTGGCCCTTGCTGCACCATTTGAGTTGTCAGGTCAAGATGATGCAGAAGCCTTGGTCAGAACCTGGACCCATCAACCTTTTGTTCTTCTAAGCCCAGGCAAATGGACGACCTTCCCTTCCCTCGAAGAGGTTTGATTGCAAACATTCTTTGTTCCTTACCTTCACACCAGCTCAGTCAATCCGTGTCAGAGGCTTTAATGCTCTATGTGTGCATGGGACTCAGGGCTGTTCTGATTTGTAGGAAAAGATTTAGCTCTCATGGCTTAGAAGCCAACCTCTAATGTGGGGGGGGGGGCATCTGAGAGTTACTGAGCAGTAAGAAAACACACCCTACATTTGCTTTGGGGCAATTCCATTGATGGTAGTTTCATATTGGCTTTTGGGTGGCAGGAGGGACCAGATGTGAGAGCCAAGCCTTATTGATCCTAGAACCAATCAAAGCCAAGTCTCAGGGTTATCTGATAACACTGTCTAGATGAAGCTCTGAACCACCCATGAAGTTCTGGAGGGAAAGACAGTTAAATAGCAATTGGGAAAGGGTTGGGTGACATGAGACTGACCTAGGAGCTGAGCTGCTGTTGTGAGGTGGGCAAGTCTTGTATAGCAAGTGGGCAGGGGGATATTTGTAGCTCAGTAGCAGAGTGCTGAGCACCGTTGCTTGCAGGCTTGCAATAGGCCTCAGGTTGGCCACTGTGAGAATGGGATGTTGGGTTTGATTGGCCATTGACCTGATTCAGCAGGCTCTGCTTCACCCCTCCCCCTCCACAATGAGAGCTTGTCTGGCTCCATCATGGTCCTAGGCCAGCCAGCAAATTGACTGGGGTGGGGTGGGGAAGGGCTTATATATGCAATGCATTGTTCATCCAGCCCAGGGTTTCCCAAATTGAGTCTCCAGTTGTTGTCGGACTACAACTCATCCCTATCTAGCAGGACCAATGTCCAGAGATGATCCAAAACAGGAGGAGACCCAAGTTTGGGAATCACTGAGCTAGGGTATACATTGCCACAAGGTGTGGCTATGGCTGCTAAATTAATTACTTTTTTTGTTGATGGTGGAGGGAAATTGTAGGTAATGGAGACAGACTAGATGGAACTTTGGTCAGATTTAGGACAATAGTTCTTATGTCCTGAATAATAGCTATGTGTTGATGGCAAAACTGCATCTCTCCCAAAGCAGCCATTTCCATTTTACCCTACCTACAGATGGATATATAATGTATATCTATTTAATATAGTACAGTGGTGCCCCGCAAGACAAATGCCTCGCAAGACGAAAAACTCGCTAGACGAAAGGGTTTTTCGGTTTTGCGTTGCTTTGCTAGACGAATTTCCCTATGGGCTTGCTTCGCAAGACGAAAACGTCTTGCGCTTTTCTTAAAAAGCCGCTTGAAGAGGCGCAGTTGCGACGGACCATGCTTCGCAAGATGAAAAACATCGCAAGACGAAAAGACTTGCGGAACGAATTCTTTTCGTCTTGCGAGGCACCACTGTAACCACATTTTTATATTAAGATCTTTTCAGCAGTTGAGAAGAGAATAATGAATTATTGATAGCTGGAAATCACCACGTTAAGAGTTGTGTATAATACAAATAAATGATAGTGACATCAATCAAATATTCTTTAGATGGCTATAGATGGTTGGAGATCGTAAAAACTTCTTCAGTATGTATCTTACAGTTTGGGTTAACTTTATTGCCATCTCTAAAACCAATTCACTAGAACCTCTTTTAGATCATTCAGTATCCCTGGTGTGAGACTTGTTGCTTAGGAAAACAACTTGGAAGATCTACCTAGGATCCAGAAGGACTCACTCAATTTCATGGACCTCTTTCTGAGCCAAAGGGCATTTCTGAAATAGCCATGATGGGTGCCCACAGCTACCCTGTGATAAACACAAAGCCAGGTATGTATTTGCTGCCCTGAACTCCTTTGGGAGGGAAGCTGAGATATAAATTGATATCATCATCATGACCACCACCATCTAAACCTATGTTTACACCAAACATGTAGTGCAGATCAGGTCTAATGGGTACACCAGAGATGCTGGACCTGAACTGATTTCACCTTGAGATCAGGACTCTGAAACCTCACACTTAGGAGTTGTCATTTGATGTTTGCTTTATATAATAATATGTAGGTGTATCCCTGTGGTACTTGCATGTGTGGTGATGGTGATGATGGAATGCCAACCAGTGATGATGGAAAGGTGGAAAGGAAATAAGGTCCCAGCATGGCATCTACAGCACCCAGACCTGCAGTGCATGGGCTATCAGTATTCCCTACTGGCCTTCTCAACTCATAAATTTTTAACCCTGGGACAAAAGCCAGTATGGGAGACACCAAACTAATGACAACCATTGAATGTGCTATTTTTAAGCACAACTTGAAAAAAAAAAGTGATCCAATTTGTATTCCCCCAATAACTATTACAAACCCAACATTTATCTTCAAATTCATGCCTTTTCCAGGATAGACTTCAAAGAATTTGATCTTATATTCAGCTCACATTTATATGTAGGGGAAAAAATCATTGTCAAATGGTAGGGTTAATGAATTATAACTAAAAGGTTGTCATTGGGAAACTTTTGTTTTAAATTATCTAAATTAAAGAAATGGTTCCTTTTATTTTTTATGTCTGTATAAAATCGTTGCACTTTCCATTTAACAACATAGCTTTCATTCTCATTATCAGAATCATAAAAAAGATTGAAGTGATGGATTCTTTTTAAAATGCAAAGTGTTTCATACCAGGAGTTCTGAGAAATGGGATTTGCCTTTTCCTTCTTCCATATTTGCAGGTATAAAAGAATTATATATATATTAATATTTACACCATTCCACTTTCCCCCCTCTCCCTTTCTTTCCTTAAAAGCCTATCTCTTTTGTATATAAGTAAGGTGGGGGGAGAGTTGTCCAAAATTGCATTTTCACAAAACAAAGAGGGGAAAAGTGAAATAGTTGAAATGAAAAGTTCTACATGTATAAAGCCAAACAGAGAAGTAATTCACATTAATTCAAAGCAGAGCCTCTTTATTGGATTATGGGCTGATTATGTTTACAAATACATCGCCAGAAGGTTTTTTAATTTTGGGACAATTTCATTGTTCATAGATAGATATATCTCTCTATAGATACATATCTACAAAATTATGTGGTTATGTGTTTTAAATGAGATACAGCTCCTTCCTGCTTAATGTAATATATGCTCCCATTTTTATGGCGCAGTGCAAAAAGCTGTGCGATTTTATAACTATTTTTATTCGAAATATCATCATAAGTTAAAGATGTAAACAACATTATGTTTATAGACTGGGTATGAGTTTCCATTCACAGCAACTTAGTGATTGCGGCATCTAAGAGGAGCAGACTTCATGAGGAAAACATGATCATCTCTTATTATACTCTGCGTCTCTGGGCTTCTACCGTGTCCTAAAAAACAGCCAGTTTCTTGTGGATGTTTAAATATAATTTGTAGACATTACAAAAAACACACACAAAAAACCCCCAACCAACCCCAAAAACCCAAACCAGAAAAACAACAACAATGCAGCGCTCTCCAACATCTTGCTAAAAAAGCCCCAAAGCCCATCAGCTTGAATAAAATGATCAGTAGTGGCCGGTGTGTTGGGACATAGCATCTCCAAGTAGGGGTGATAATGTCCCCTGTCTGGAAAGCCATTGCCCATCAGTGTAGTCAATACCAGATGGACACAGTACACCTAAAGGTATTAACAGGGTGGCTCCTCCCCTTCTGTCCCCACACAATGGCAATCAAGAGCTTCCTTGTACTGCCTCACCAACTGGGGCTGACCATGAGTGGTGAAGGATCCTAGGTTAGATGTCTTCAAAAGTGGGCTAGGCAAATTCTTGGAGAAAAAGGCTATCAAAAGCTAGCAGGGGTTGTAGTTCAGTGAGGAAGCCATCTGCTCTGCATGCAAAAGGTCCCCAACCTATGGCATCTCCAGAGAGGACTTTGAGAGAACCCTGTCTGAAGCCCTGGGGAGCTGTTGCCCATCAGTGTAGACCAGTGTTTCCCAACCTTTTTTGGGCAAAGGCACACTTGTTTCATGAAAAAAAATCTCGAGGCACACCACCATTACAGCCCCGTGACATCAGCGCGCAGCGTCACGCCAGGAGGGACATGAATTGCTAGCAAATTACATAATCACCTCCTTGAGGGCTGGCTCATCTTCTCCGAAGGCAGAACTCCATTAATTAACAGCACAGACTCACACCATAGCCAAGACGAGGGGGGAAAACCTCAGTCATGCACAGTCATGCACATGTGGGGGCTAAATGAGGACGAAGACCGGGCAGAGAGCAGGGTTCAAATCACCCCACCTGGCCAGGACAATCCCTGGGTGCTCCCTTGGGCCACTCGCCTGACCCACCTCGCAGGGCTGTTGTTGCGAGGATAACACGGGGAGAACCACGCGCGCCCCCGGGAGCTCCTTGGAGGAGAAAGCGAGCGATGAATGCAATGCACGAAATATATGAGAGGCGACCAGGTTTTGCAGGTGAGGGGCCCCCGCCAGCCTCCACTTCCAACACCCGGCGCAACGACGCCAAAGTTTCCCCCCGGGCTCGGCTCGGGGAGCAGCGCTGCTCCCCCCCGGCTCCCCTTCGCCCTCCCGGCTCTCTCTGCCGCCCACTGGGGACCCCCCTCACCTGCCAAGTCCGGAGCGCCGGTGGAAGTTGCATGCATGCATGCAGGGCGCCGCGTTGCCATTGCATTGCACTGCACTCCATGCAACGCCTGCATACATGCATTGCCTTGCACGCCCGCCAAGGGGTCTCCCCGCGGTCCGATGCGTCCCCTCCGGCGTGGATGCAGCATTGCAAAAATAACCCCCCCCCGACGCAGCCCTACCTGGGGGGCAGCCTCCGCCTCCGCCGCTCCACCTCCGCGGGGATCCCCGGGCTCCATCCTGCCGCCCGATCTCCGCGGGGGCGCAGGCAGGCTGCACGGGGTCTGCGCGGAAGAGCCCCTGCCCGGCCGCCGCCGCCACGCTCATTCCATGGCCGGGAGAAGAGCGCTTCAAACAAAATGCCCGGCCCGCCAGGCCACGCTGGGAAACGTAGTTCGCGCACCCCGCGCGGGCGTGGAGCCCAAGGGCGAGGGGACTATGGATCCCGGCAGCCCCCGCGCCGGGGACGGAGGGGGAGAGGCCGGGTGCAGGGATGGAGGGACGGGTGGGCGAGCGAGTGAGTGAGTGGCAGCCGCCAAGCCTTGGCCGAGAGCCAGGAAGGGCCTCCCCGGAGGAGGAGGAGGAGGAGGGAGGCGCAGAGCAGGAGGGAGGGAGGGAACCCCAGGGGTCATCTAGTGACGGCGCCCCAATCGAAAATTTGACTTAAAAAAAAAATTAAAAAATTCGAATTTTTTAATTTTTCCCGCGGCACACCAGGCAACATCTCGCGGAACACTAGTGTGCCGCGGAACAGTGGTTGGGAAACACTGGTGTAGACAATGCTGGGCTGACTTGGTATAAAGCAGATTCCTATGTTCCTAGTCATTGAGTCTGTTGTGGGACCTCCATATTGAGATTCAATATGCCATTGTATACCAGTATCTGGGCAGAAACAGCAGGAAGGGGCTGTTGCCATCAAATACAGGCTTGTAGGCTTCCTGGGACATGGGTGGCGCTGTGGGTTAAACCACAGAGCCTAGGACTTGCCGATCAGAAGGTTGGTGGTTCGAATCCCCACGACGGGGTGAGCTCCCGTTGCTCGGTCCCTGCTCCTGCCAACCTAGCAGTTCAAAAGCACGTCAAAGTGCAAGTAGATAAATAGGTACTGCTCCGGTGGGAAGGTAAACGGTGTTTCCGTGTGCTGCTCTGGTTTGCCAGAAGTGGCTTAGTCATGCTGGCCACATGACCCAGAAGCTGTACGTCGGCTCCCTCGGCCAATAAAGCGAGATGAGCGCCGCAACCCCAGAGCCGGTCACGACTGGACCTAATGGTCAGGGGTCCCTTTACCTTTACCTTTAGGCTTCCTGGAGACATCTAGTGGGGGCCATTGTGGGAACCTGAATGCTGAACCATTTGCTCTCTTGACTTGACCCAGCGAGGCAGTTTGACATCTTTCATCAGTGAGTGGTTTTTTAAAAGATCTGTGCGTTAAAGGCACATTCATTATTTTGAAGCGCTTTTGTTTCTGATGTGTACTATGGAATGAACAATGAACTGTGAAACTGAGCATGCCCATCCCCCCACACCATTCTGTACAAAATCTGGAAATTAACAAAACAGAACAAAATTAACAAAACAGAACAATTTTTTTCATGATAAAAAAATTCCTTCCAGTAGCACCTTAAAGACCAACTAAGTTAGTTCTTGGTATGAGTTTTCGTGTGCATGCACACTTCTTCATGCACAAATTAACTCCATTAATTCAAACAAGACCAATTAAATCAGAATTTTTAAGTGTGGGGATAAATGTGAATGAGATGCATTTTGGAATCACCCTAAGCATGATCCACCAGGCAAATATTCAGCCATTGTGTCATTCTGGATTCTAACTGAGCCTTGCAAAAAAAAGAAAAGAAAAGAAAAAGAGAGAGAAAAAGGCAAATCCCACTGTTAGAATTCCCTATGTCCCTGCTTGCTTGAATATTTCTTTTTTTCCTTCTTTTTGCTTTCTAGTTACCCTGGAACTTAGTTTGTAGCTAGTACTTAACCACCATTATTTTATTTCCCCCCCAATTTATTAGTTGCTGTTTCAGATAAATACTCTGCCTAAGGCAGCCTATGGTAAAATCAATAATATACAATGAAAATGGCAAAATAAACAGCAAAAGCTAATAGACTAAGAGCAGACACAACAAGCGGCAACATCAGAGTACAATATCAAACACCAGGCTAAAAAGAAAAAGTTTTCAATTGCCTCGTAAATGCCTGCAAGGAAGGCTTCAGCCAAGCTTCTCTGGAGAGTGAGTTCTACAGAGAAGACTCAGGCTCGCATCCTCATTAGTGGAACATCACAAGGAGACAGGGCTCAATAGCAGAGTCTCTTGCGTTGATTTTAATACATGATAGGGGAGATCAGGCTTATATCATCTCCACCACGATATATTCAGACCAGCACAAGAAAGTCTGCTAGTGTAGCAATGCGTAATGATAGAGTCAAAGATTTCCTACTTTTATTATGGGATGGAGCTTAGGACTCCACTCTTTGGTTTGTTCTTGTGGCTACTTTTGTTTTCTGAGGAAGTTTTGTGTTCATCAATAAATGGCCCCTTGTTCTGGATCCAGAGTGGGGGAACTCATGGACCACCAGATATTGTTGAACTATAACTCCCATCAACCTGATCAAGCTTAGCCAATGGGCAGGGATGCTGGGAGCTGTAATACAGCAACGTCTAATGCAAGGGAATCAGGGGAACTGGTGGTGGGATTGCTGCCACCCCCTGGCATCTGCTGCCTGAAGCAGCTTCTTCATGCTGCCTAATGTTAGGGCCAGTCCTGATAGCAATGAACTGGAAAGGAGAAAATGCTCCAACTATAATGGATTGGCAAAACAAGTTACAGGAATCTGTAGAAATGGCGCAATTGACTAACAGCTTGAGAGGCAACACAAGGCAAGCATTCACGCAAAAATGGGGAAAATGTAAGAGATATTTACGAAATCACAACAGTGGTAGAAAGTCTATGGCAGCATTGTATTGACCCTGAATTAATGAAATATAAATGAAATAAGTCAAAGGTTAAGTACTGTTCTAAGAATGTATTAGAAAGGAAACAAAGGATGAGCAAATAATGTTAGGTATATTCACCATCAGAAGGAAAATGTTACTGTTGTTTAGTCGTTTAGTTGTGTCCGACTCTTCATGACCCCATGGACCAGAGCACACCAGGCACTCCTGTCCTCCACTGCCTCCCACAGTTTGGTCAAACTCATGCTGGTAGCTTCAAGAACACTGTCCAACCATCTCGTCCTCTGTCGTCCCCTTCTCCTTGTGCCCTCCATCTTTCCCAACATCAGGGTCTTTTCCAGGAAGTCTTCTCTTCTCATGAGGTGGCCAAAGTAATGGAGCGTCAGCTTCACGATCTGTCCTTCCATTGAGGACTCAGGGCTGATTTCCTTCAGAATGGATAGGTTTGATCTTCTTGCAATCCATGGGACTCTCAAGAGTCTCCTCCAGCACCATAATTCAAAAGCATCAATTCTTCAGCGATCAGCCTTCTTTATGGTCCAGCTTTCACTTCCATACATCACTACTGGGAAAACCATAGCTTTTACTATACAGACCTTTGTTGGCAAAGTGATGTCTCTACTTTTTAAGATGCTGTCTTAAATACACATCGTGAAATGATAGGAAGTCCAATTATGTGTTTTTTTAAAAAATCTATGTTAATAAATAGAGAAGAAAACAAGAGATAGTAGAAATATAAATTAAGTTTATTGTTTGTTAACAAATAGAGTATTACTTGTATATGGTTGTTGTTTTGTTTAAAAGATCTATACTCATGCCTAGTTAAAGAAGATGTATACTATATTTGTTGTATAAGATTGTCAATAAAGTATTAAAAGGGGGTGGGGAGTTAGGGCCAGTCCTGGGGATTCCCAAAGATACATTGCACACCTGTCAACTGTCCCGAAAAAACTGGGACAGTTTTGCTTGCTTATTGCTTGCTTATATTTTTTAACATAGAAATTAAATATCTAAGTGATGAGCAGAAAACTGAAGCAACAAGAGACAACGTAAACAAAATATTACTAAAATGCACAGTTACATATAGAAATGTTTCATTAATACAAAGTTGCTGCTGCAGGAGAGAAACTGTGAGAAACATATTCGGATATTCGGGGGGGGGGTTCTAGGACTAAGGTCAACCTCCCATGTTATTTTTGTGATTGCCAGGATGTGTGTAATGTTATTCATGTAATGCTGTTATATTTATAGCATTGAATTCTCTCCCCCCCCTTTCCTATATGCTGTTTCATTTTCTATTGTGTTGCTGCTTTGAGTACAATTCTTTTTGTGGAAAGCAGCATACAAACAAAATTGTGACGGCGATTCCTGAAGTGATATGGGTGGAAAAGGAAGCCAAAGAGCTGCACATTTTTGTAAGGGTTTGTACATCTTTCCCTGCCTTTAGGGTTATAAGTATATAAGGGTTTGTACATCTTTCCCTGCCTTTAGGGTTATAAGTATATAAGAGAAAATATTATTTGTTTGTATTTGGGGATCTTCAGAACAAAACCTTCCCTATCATTACCCATAACTGCAAGCAGGAACATACTTAGATTGGATTAAATTCAGAATGGTTTTGGAAATGCACAAAGCTTTTCCTGAGCCATATATATATATATATATATATATATATATATATATATATATATGCATAAACTCTGTGTGCGTGTATAAAACTTCAATTACCACTGGAATGGGAGATATGGGGAACAGATATGGTCTCATCTGACTTGAATACCTCTCTTTAAAGTTATGTAACTGATTTTGGTAAAGATACTATGATATTTCCTATCACACTATATTTAAGTATTAATGGATTTTCCCATGAAATCTCTATCTCTCTTCTGCAAGGTAACCTTTGCCCAGAACCCTTGTTTGATATAGTGGGTCTTTCCATGGCAACCAATTGTGATGTCATGCGTGGAAAGATTATGAGGTCAAAAAGCACCTAAAGCAGAGTTTAAAAAACAAGAAAGGGAAAAATATTCAGCAACAGAGGTGCAAATATTTAAAGTCAGCATTCAGAAGGAAAAGGACATAGCACAAAGCCAGTAAAAGAAATGAAGAGTATGTGTTGGTGATTTTTTTTATTTAAAAAAAAATCACCTGTGTGTATCTACCTGAAACAATACATGATAAAAAGCAAGTAAATTTGCACCTCTGTTTAAGGCAAAAAGCATTGCAGGGAGTGGGCCAGATGACCCTCAGGATCCCTTCCAACTCTATAAGTCTAAATTCTAAGATTCTAAAATCATATTTGGAGGGCAATTCAAATGGAATGAATGTGCCTAGAGAGGGGATTGACATCATGGTGGCAGGCTCTATATCCATGCTGCATACATTCATTATATAGCGGTACCTTGGGTTACAGACGCTTCAGGTTACAGACTCTGCTAACCCAGAAATAGTACCTCGGGTTAAGAACTTTGCTTCAGGATGAGAACAGAAATTGCGTGGCAGCAGCGGGAGGCCCCATTAGCTAAAGTGGTACCTCAGGTTAAGAATAGTTTCAGGTTAAGAACGGACCTCCGGAACAAATTAAGTTCTTAACCTTGGTACCTCGGTTTTTGAACGTAATCCATTCTGGAAGACCATTTGAGTTCTGAAACGTTAAAAAACCAAGACTCAGCAGCTGACAGCTAGGCCTCCGGATCTTGCAGTCAGCGGAAGCTGTGTGGCATGTTCGACTTATGAGGCGTGTTTGGAAACTGAGGTACCAAGTGTTGGAAAGGAATAGTCGAACCTGCTAATTTTGACTTCTCTGAGTTTCTCATTTTTCCAACCTTCAGTTCTCTACTTTTCCATATCAGTTTGCAAATTCTTTTTTTTAATAAAAAAACTCCACAAAAATCATCATCTGTCAGAGATACCTTAGTTGGGATTCCTGCCATGCAAGGTGGTTTAATTAGACAACCCCCGGGGTCCTTCCAATTCTACAGCTCTATGATTCTATGAAATTCGCCAGCATTTCCATATGAATTTCCCATTATATGCACATGTTCATATGCAATTTCTAAAGCCTCCAAGAGAAACACATAACTGGGCAAGTGCTCTCTACTCATCACTGGGATACTGTGAAGCACGGCCAGATATAGGTCTGATGAGGCCCTAGGCTACTGAAGGTAATGGGGCCCTTTATATGTCCAGCTCTCCTTTGTCAACAACAAATTGTCGCTGTTTTTGTGTGTTGAATATACAGTGGTACCTAGGGTTAAGTACTTAATTCGTTCCAGAGTCCGTTCTTAACCTGAAACTGTTCTTAACCTGAAGCACCACTTTAGCTAATGGGGCCTCCTGCTGCCGCCGCACCGCCAGAGCCCAATTTCTGTTCTTATCCTGAAGCAAAGTTCTTAACCTGAAGCACTATTTCTGGGTTAGCGGAGTGTGTAACCGGAAGTGTATGTAACCTGAAGCGTATGTAACCCGGGGTACCACTGTATGCCATATGGTAATTTACGGACCTAATAGGTATCTAAAGCCATTTGCACAAAACAAAATATGTATTTTATCAAAGTAATTGTTGAACTGAAATACAATTAAAAAGTACAGTGGTACCTTGGGTTACAGATGCTTCAGGTTGCAGATGCTTCAGGTTACAGACACTTCAGGTTACAGACTCCGCTAACCCAGAAATAGTACCTCGGGTTAAGAACTTTGCTTCAGGATGAGAACAGAAATCATGCTGTGGCGGTGCAGTGGCAGCGGAAGGCCCCATTAGCTAAAGTGGTACCTCAGATTAAGAACAGTTTCAGGTCAAGAACGAACCTCCAGAATGAATTAAGTTCTTAACCCGAGGTATTTGTATTTAACTGAAATACAATTAAGAAGAAGTATATTAATAGAGAAATAATTATTAAGCACTAACTTAAAATGATTTTTTATTCATAACAAAATTAATAATGCAAACACATTGGCATTTGGCAATAACAAAAGTTCCTTTAGAAACAAAATTTACCAAGAGAGTGGGGCCCTAAGCTCCAGCACTGCTGTGAACCATAGTGTTGACCATAGTGAGGTTGTGCCTTTTATGTGCTCAGCTTGGTAACGATTATGGCAGCACCGCAGGTCGACTAATCTCAGAGTCATCTCCCACCCATATTGAACCAAGGCACAGTCACACATATGCAACCACCCACTTGAGCCCCACCCAGGACGTTCTACCATATCTATGTCCCCTCCAAAGATATGATTCAGCTTCTTGGGGGCTTTATCAGCATTGCCCATTTTTTGTGCACCAGCAATGGAAGATCATGATGCCCAGTCTCCTTACCATTATCCAACGGCTCTCTAGCAAACACATCCATGGGGTACTTGGGAGATGTTTACCGCAGCTTGTCACAATGCTCCAGTGTTATAATAATCTGAGAGAACCATCTTACTCTTGGGCGATTTATGGGTTAAAGGGCGTTGGATGCAACCACACTGTTGTTTTCCTTATTAATCATTGTTACCCTCCTCTTTGCTCCATGGTAGCTCCTCTCCAGCATTGCGTTAAGCTCTGTTCCACCAGCTCTGTTCCACCAGAGGCGAATGGAATCTTTAGGTATATCAGTGCTTATCTTGGGAACACCCATGCTGATCTCTGAGTTACTGATTTCTATGCCTGGCATTGCTTCCAGAACTACTTCTGCATCAGTGATATAGGAAGAAGAAAATAATAATGCCCAAACCTAGTTCCAAGGCTCCAGAGAAATGGAACTGGATTATGACACACTACAAAAATTTAATGAGGGCCATTTTGCCCAGCTCATAAATGGCTGTTTCATTTCAACTATATTTTGAGATGGATGGGTGAATGAGGTGAAATGGTCTTGGAGGAAAAACAATTGCCACCATTTTGATTTTTCCAGAGAGCTGTACTATAAGTGACCTTTTGGTCAATTTTTTAAATCTTTCAGTCAGTTCTAGGATATGTTAATAAATGCTTCAGACTCAACCTCCCTTTTCAAGAGATTGACCCAGGCCTTTCAGTTTTTACCTACAATAGAGTGACCAGTTTCCCAAGGCCAGATTTTAAGGGGTGTTCAGCTGAATGCTGGTTAAAGGGAAGCAGCATTGGTTGGCTCTTTCTGCCTATAGCTGTTACTCTGAAAATACTTTAAACTCTTTTAGACTGTGATGATAATCTTCTAGGCCTGTATTTGGAATGTAAAATGCTGTGTATTTGCATACTACAAGGGGATATAGTTTCAGGGGCCAATCACTTACTCGGTTCTCATGTAAAAACAGTTTTGCTTGGAGCCTTTGAAGTGAAAATAGTATATTCCCACCTGGTCGCACTTCTGTGCTGAATTGAATTTTCAAATGGGTCAAAATAGGCAAAGGCCAAAGCAAAGCGGATCTAATTACATATCTCTCAAAACATCCCCCCCCCCTTTAAAGCAGCCAGGTGTTTCTGGTAGTGGTGATGGCTCCAGTTCTGATCAGTGTTGGTATGTGTCCATTGCTACCTTTTCCTGCTCTGTATTCCCCACTAACTGTTATTAGCTGCAGGTGGAATACAGGCAGCTGTATGTTGGCTATTCCCCTCCCAGGGGATAATTGTATCTTAGGGGTATGCATGAGTTTGAGACTGGGAAATGACTGGTACACTGAAATTTGGCTATTTGGCTATTTTTGTGGTGGTGGGAAACAGCACACCAAATACAGGACAGAGCCTTAGGCGTGGGGGACCAT
The DNA here is from genome assembly GCF_964188305.1 of Podarcis bocagei. NCBI lineage: Eukaryota > Metazoa > Chordata > Lepidosauria > Squamata > Lacertidae > Podarcis > Podarcis bocagei. Next base: position 19,232,144 of record NC_138125.1, read on the forward strand.
TGGCCCTTCAGTTGTTGATGAACTACAATTCCCATCACCCCTAAGCAAGCATGGCCTATGGCCAAGGATGATGAGAATCGTAGATTCGTAACATCTGGAGTGCTTTTCTGGGGATCACTATTTAGAACAGAGTTTCCCAATCTTGGGTCTCCAGCTGGTTTTGGACTACAACTTCCACCAGCCTTAGCTAGCAGGACCAGTGGTCAGGGGTGATGGGAATTGTAGCCCCCCAAAACACCTGGAGAGCCACTGCCACAATGGTGACTTAGATGGACCGATGGTCTGACTCAGTAAAAAGCAGCTCCCTAGGTTCTGTGTTCCTATCTGATATCACTAAAGATAAAGGTAAAGGGACCCCTGACCATTAGGTCCAGTCGTGGCCGACTCTGGGGTAGCGGCGCTCATCTCGCTTTATTGGCCAAGGGAGCCGGCGTACAGCTTCTGGTTCATGTGGCCAGCATGACTAAGCCGCTTCTGATGAACCAGAGCAGTGCACGGAAACGCCGTTTACCTTCACGCTGGAGTGGTACCTATTTATCTACTTGCACTTTGACGTGCTTTCGAACTGCTAGGTTGGCAGGAGCAGGGACCGAGCAACGGGAGCTCACCCCGTCACAGGGATTCGAACTGCTGACCTTCTGATCGGCAAGTCCTAAGCTCTGTGGTTTAACCCTCAGCGCCACTAGCATTGCCATAAATTTGAATATCAGTCATAACATGGTGGTGGGAAAGGCTTGGATGTTATCCTGTCTGTTTCTCCTTCCCAAAATTCATAAAGAGGGATGTTTTCTCTATAAAATTTATCATTTTGATGGATATATTGTCCTCCTGAGTAATAGGTGTGTTTTGCAGACAATGCTGTATACCATTTTTAAAGAAGCCATTCTGCAATGTTAGGTGTTTCTTGTGCTGATGCGCTGATAAAAATTGGGACTCCACCCCAGCTGTTTCATTTTTTAAAAACAGGAGATCCGATCTATAACCTCAATTGACCCTAGGACAGTTGCGAAAATACTGTTGACTCTCACTGAGATTTATAGTCCAATGTCACTTTTGAAGGGGAAAACGAAACACCCTTCCTAGCCGTGTAAATGCAATGTGGTACCTGAAAGCCATGAGGCTTGAAAATAACCGAGGGGAGCGTTTCACTCACATTTAATGAGTTCACTCGACTCTGGCCGGAGAAAAAGGAACACAGAATTGTAGTCTATAAAGTGAACGTTTCCAGATGTTCTGCGTGCTCCGTAAGCACAGAGAGCTGAAAGTGAAACTCTTTTGCAACACCAATCTAACAGTATGAAAATGGGGAGTTAATCGTGCTGCAAGCCATAAAGCTAGGTGAGAAGAAGAGCGAAGTGTCTGAATGTGCATTTCTGCGCTGCCCAGAAGACACAGAGCTGAACTGTGCTGGGACTGGCTATTGCCGCTAACCGCCACAACAAAAATGGCAATAATAAAGCATTGTCATAATTATTTATTAAATTTCTATAGTGCCCTTCATCCGAAGAACACAGGGCAGTTCACAGTATAAAAACCACAAAGATACATACCATAATAGCAAACGAAAACAATAGCCCTTCCAAAATTCTGCAAGGTTGAATACATATGTTTTTATATGTACTGTAAGCCTCCCAGAGTCGCTGGGGAAACCCAGCCATGTGGACAGGGTATAAATAAAATTTATTATTATTGTTATTATTATTATTATTATTATTATTATTATTATTATTATTACTACTACTACTACTACTACTAGTAGTAGTAATACTACTACAAGTAGTACTACTGCTATTATTATACTGCTTCTGAGAGTTTCCCCCCTCTTCCTTAGACAATACCTTAAAGACTTGCAATATTGGGGATGGGTGGGAAGGAGGGAATGCCTTCAGGATGAAAAATACTTCAAAGCAAACACATAGAGACACAAACACACCAGAAATGCAATGAGAATCTTCAAAGAGTAGCCCTGCTCTTCCAACAATTCAAAATGCTTCATCAAAGGCGAAACTGTTGGCTTAATAGAGAGTTCTCTCTGTCTAAGTGCAAATATTCTTCTTCAAGGGTCAGCTAATCGATCAATACTACAGTTACCTGACTAAGGATCTTACTCAAAGAAGAGCCTTGAATATATCGAGGAAATGGCACCCTTCCACTTCTAAGCCACCACATGGACACCCCAACACTGCACAGACCTAAGGAATGGCATGGACAATGCTATGCAGGGCTGCCTGTTTTATTGCTAGGGGTGTAAGTTGGCCCTGGTAGCATCTCTTTTCTAGTTCACAGGGACGCTAACAGCTGGGGTGGGGAAGGAGCCTTGAAGGCCTCGTTCACTTCTGGGCAAACTTCCAATGGCCAGATGCCAAGGGTGGGTGGAGCCAGAGGCGAATGCTGGCCGAGAAACTATTGCAAAATTTCCATTTGTGCGGTAGCGTAGTTTCTACACACCCTCACTCACCCCTCTGTGTTCTCCACCCAAACAAGCAAGAGGCACCGGCAGATTTCAAGGACACATTCCAGTCAGGCAAGAACAGAGTGTGACGCAAGACAAGTGTGACCTGCAGAATTTCAGGGGCCAGATAGAGATTCACAGAGGGCCACATTTGGCCCCTGGACCCGAGATTCCCCACCCTTGCTTGTCAGGTATTTTATGAACTAAAGACCTATGAGCATCAAGTTGTTGTTTAGTCGTGTCCACTCTTTGTGACCCCATGGAGCAGAGCACACCAGGCACTCCTGTCTTCCACTGCCTCCCGCAGTTTAGTCAAACTCATGCTGGTAGCCTCGAGAACACTGTCCAACCATCTCATCCTCTGTCGTCCCCTTCTCCTTGTGCCCTCAGTCTTTCCCAACATCAGGGTCTTTTCCAGGGAGTCTTCTCTTCTCATGAGGTGGCCAAAGTATTGGAGTCTCAGCTTCACGATCTGTCCTTCCAATGAGCACTCAGGGCTGATTTCCTTCAGAATGGATAGGTTTGATCTTCTTGCAGTCCATGGGACTCTCAAGAGTCTCCTCCAGCACCATAATTCAAAATTCAAGTTAGTAGACACCAAATGTATTCTGATCTGTCCAAGGGCTGTCACCACCTTTTTCAACCAAATGCCTCTTTCATATGTCAAATTCTAGCAGGAAATAAGAGCACATCTAACTATTTTTTCTCTCTTACAAGCAACATTTCAGCACTGCACCAGCCCACCAGAGCATCATGTTTCAGCCTGCATCAGTTGGTTTTCACCATCCACATGGCTGGCAGAAATAGGTAAGAAACCAACATCGGTCACACACTCCACACATTCATTTTGGAGGGGCTCCATGTGGGGTCACCCTGCAGAACATAAACACATCAGCATTGCACTGCTGGCCCCACCTCGACCAGCACAATTGTAACTCATGCACTAGGGACGCCTCCAAGCAGCCATAATGGAAACAGCAATGTGGTGTTTGCCTCAGCACCTGTCAATTAAAAGTATACTGCCTTGAAATGGAGAGCTATCATAACTGAAAACATTTCATAGTCTAATCTTCTTAAAAAGCCTTCTAAGTTAATGGACTTCATCAGAACCACATTCACATCCCATGAACAACTTTATCTCTACTACAGTGTTGAAGACTCCTTAATAGGACTTAGATGCAAAAGAGGAAGCTCATGGTTTGACGCAAGAGTAGGGACAATGCTACCTCCAATGTCTGTCTGTCAAATGAAGTTCCTTGCAAAAGAGCTCCTACAGGTCAGCAACTAGTATTCCGCTGAGGTTCCATGTGAACAGGATGCCTGTGCAACAGGGTATTCGAATGGGCAATATGCAAGGAGCTGCTTGTGTTCAGGGAGATCCTTTGCAGAGAACCACACACAACAGATGAACATCAAAAGGTGTGGCTTGTGCAGAGATGCAAACCACAGGTACCCTGCACACGAGAAGGATGTGAATACGGACAGCATTCTCCTCCTCCTCCTCCTCCTCCTCCTCCTCCTCCTCCTCCTCCTTCTTCTCCACCATGAACCCATAAGTATATTACAATTTATATGAACAAGTAGTTCGTTTCCCCCTGATCCTATTTGTAGTCAGGGTCATGACAGAGTCATCAAATCAATTTCTCTCTATTCATTCCACATTGCTCATAATTTTATGAAATTATATAATGTGTCTTTTCTTTCTTTATTTCAGTATAACCAGTTTAGGGGGGTGGGTGGCTGTAGCTTAATCTAACCTAGAGAGTATTTCCTTCAGCTGAAGGTCCTTGAAACCATTTATTGGAGTTTGTGCTGGAAGCTGAAACCTGAGGTTATCTGTGTATTGACCTCACATGGGCAGACAGCTAGACTCCCAGTATTTATACCAGGCCTGGTTAAACCAAGAGCTTCATATTGAGCAAGCAAACATATGAAGAGCCTGCTGGATCAGGCCAAAGTTTCATCTAGTCCAGATTTCTGTTCCCACAGTCAGTGGTGTAGCGTGGGTTGCTAGTGCCCAGGGCTGTGTGAAGGGTGGATGGGAGAGAAGGAAATGGATGGAGTATGCATGCTCATTCAACTGCCTAATGGCATCCTGCCACCTAGGAGATCACCGCTGCAGAGATAAGAGTCATTCCATTGTCTGAAGAGGTCATTTCCTGGTTTGCATGAAGAAGATGTTTTCAATGGAGCCCAGTGCCAGAAGTGCACAGCTGTATTGGGGTAATGTCAGGTGTTGGAATTTTGCACCCCTAACAATTTTGCACCCGGGGCAATCACATTTGTGACCCCCAGGCTACACCACTCCTCATAGCAGCCAACCAGACGCCCATGGGAAACATGCAAGCAGAATCTGGGTGCAACAGCATTTTCTCCATCTTCCCAGCAATTGGTATTTCAAGGCATATTTTCTAGAAGGTAGAACATAGTCATTGTGGGCAGTAGTCTTTGATAGTCTTATTCTCCATGAATTTGTCTAACCCTCTTTCAAAGCCACCCAAATTGGTGGCCATCACTACATTTTTTTTGGTAACCTGCCCATCACAGCATTGCATATGCCTATTCCCGGGTATATGCATTGGGGTTGGAGCACACACCGTCTAGCATGACTTACTAGGCTACGAGGTTCCTGGGAAGATTCCAATTTTCCTAGGACAGTTCCCACACTCTGGTGTGGGTCCAACAGCTACAGTGCCAAGCATGGTGCCATGCTAAGGAGCTCACTGGGCTTGAGTCCATATCAAATATTTTCTACTTGCCTCAGCGGTAATTAGTTTTACTGTCCTCAAAGAACAATCAACTTCTTGAGAAAAGCAGAATGTTTATAAGCAGCTTTTTGTTCATGCAAGAAGAAGATAGCGATCTTCCTTCTTTCCTCCACTGGTGCTGCTTCTCACCATAAATTAAAGCAGACAGAACTTCCAACAAACCCTTATTGCTAATTCCATTGCCAGCCATACCAAAAAGAAAGAAAAGAAATATGGGATGAGATGTCCAGCTGAGATAAATGGATATTCTAGGGCAACTCCCATGTAAATGTCCCAATCAAGTGAGAAAATAGAGTTACTTGATAGGAGGGAGTGGTGCTGATAGGCCCCATTGAGAACAAATGTAGTAATTTTGGGCTGCCTCCCTGGAGGTAATTGGCAGAGGAAGCTTACATTTAGCGTGCCAGGAATGCAATTTTGCTAGACAAGAAACAGAGGTGCTTACTTCCCTGTTATACAACTCTCACAGGTATCAACTAATGGAAAAGCACTGTCATTGTATGGTAGATTATTAATACTTCCACCCCGTTTTTGCAAGTAATATACAGTTATAAGCTTGTGTCCACCATATAGCTGTGCATAATGTGCTCCTTCCATCCAACCAATTTCGTTATGGCAAAATTTTGGACGTTCCAAAGTTCATTTGGGTGCGCGAGATTGCAGTGTACTAGTGTCTGATCTCGTCAATTATCAAAGGCATATTAAATTAGCATGACAAAGACCTTGATGCTCAACGCTGTCAGCAGTTCATTCTTGCAGAAGCATGGAAAAAAAGTTTTCATCTCAGAGTGTTATGGCTTCTGAAATTCCCGGCAGGGGTGTTTGGCCCATACTTTAGCAACAACACCATATTAATAACAGCACAGGACGGTGGCTGCATGCCAGACCGAAACATTTTACTGCCTGAAGCACAGGACAAGATGGCACCTCAACTCTTCCATGTACACAAGCCAACCAGACTAGTAGTTTAATCACATTTCAACACTGATGACAGCGTAGTATCATCCACTGCACCTGAGGGCAGCAGGATAGCTAGGTTAGGGGGCACAGAGCAGCCTGCACAGCACACAGAGCTGATCCCACCTCCTGCCCCTCAGCATCTACTGCCTGAGGCAGTTGCCTCACTCTGCCCAATAGTAGGATTGGCTCTTTATGTTACTCCATGACCAGTGACTGAGAAACTACATTGCTGGGGGTATTGCCCTTTGGACCTTGCTAGTGGGTTAGGGAGGTCCAGCTTTGAGGGCTTTATGGCAGTTCCCTCACTGTAAGACGTAAAGTTACACGGAACCAGGAGAGGGGATAAATAACTATACAAAGAAATAAATAGCTGTACAACTTTTAGAAGACATCTAAAAGCAGCCCTATAGAATGGAGTTTATTTTCAGTCCTTGATGTTTATTATATGAAATATACTTGGAGTCGTGAGTGGATTTCATGCTCTTTATTCAGCTCATAGTGGTGAGGAGGAATGGAAGTTCCCCCAGGATGTCTGCTTTATATACATTACTTACACAATGGGCCCCACGTGATTGGCTAATTCTGGGATTCTCCTGTAGGCTAATCAGGTTGTGGATTCACTTCCACCTGGAGCTGGATTGGGTGGCTCCTGCGGACCAATCATACTGCTGCATTGTTCTAGGACCAATCAGACTGCTGCATTCTGAATCCTATTGTTCTAGGACCAATCAGACTGCTGCATCCTGAATCCTATTGTTCTAGGACCAATCAGACTGCTGCATTCTGAATCCTATTGTTCTAGGACCAATCAGACTGCTGCATTTTGGATCCTATTCAACTCAGTACATAACATTATGGTTGTTGTTTTTTAATCTGTTGGAAGCTGCTCAGAGTGGCTGGGGCAACACAGTCAGATAGGTGGACTACTACTACTACTACTACTACTACTACTACTACTACTACTACTTGTTGTTGTTGTTGTTGTTATTGTTATCATCATTCCCACAGTAATCTGGCTGGCCATTAAGGAAAGCAAGACACAGAATCTGATAATGTGATCTGGCCGGTCTCTTCTTATGTTCTTACACTGATTAATAGCAAAAGCTTGAGATAATCCAGCCATCTAACACCACAAAGGATTGTCCCAAATGTGGAGCCTGCCTACTAGGTTGCTCAGTTGACATCAATACACAAAGAATTAAACGAAAAGGGGTGGAAGAACTGCAGAACTGCTTGTGCCTGTCTATGGATTTATGCATGATGAAGATGGTGCACTCATTACCCCTTGTGCAGAGAGGTGGGGACATCTGTACATAAACTGTGGGCCATAAATGAGCACAGGATCATCCAGCGGTGCCAGCAGCACAAGTTTGTACTTGTGTTGGTTTCAGCTTAAATCTGATCCAGAAGAATAAGAGAGGACGAACATGAAGGGACAGGAAAGGGCCCGATAAAGCAGTAGCGAGGATGGATTAATTGGTAGCAGACAGTCCCAGCATAGGTGAGGCTGTGAAAGTCCTAGAGAGGCTTTCCAAAACAAGCACACTTTGCATACAAATTTCAAGTGGGAGGAAGAGCTGGCTAGAACGGTAGAGGCAGGGAGGTGGCTCCAGGTATAGGAAGCTGGATGGCCGAAAGTGGGAACCTGGCAAAGAAGAGGAGATTGCAGAGAGCAGGGAAGCATGTTGAAGCTCAGCCAGGGCTCAGGTCTGAACACTTATTTTATTTATCACCATTTACGTTCACCTCAAGGTGATTTACAAGCATGTCACAAAAATAGCTAAAAATAGTTTTTAAAACAGTACAAAAAAACCCCCTGATGAACACGTAAGGCAGAGAGCTTTTCATCCAGCTGGAAAAATGTCTTCGGTTGTTTCCAGAAAGTAAACATTGTGGGCGCCTGTCGTATCTTAACAGGGATGCTGTTCCACAGAACAGGAGCGGCCACACGGAAAGCCCTGCTGCTCAAAGTGACTAAGTGGGGGTTCTGGACTGTGGGCTCTACTGGTCAGAACCAGAGCCTCAGCGATCACCCTCTCTCACTGGAAAAAAACCAGGACTGCTCCAAGAAAATGCATGTGGCGAAAAGGAGTGCTAGGGCTGGGGGCCACCCTCTTAACCGCTTGTGATTGGCCAAGTGGATAGCCAGCCAATCAGGATTTTTAAAAAGGTGGGGATTTTTTTTTGCTTCTCACTTCCCTCTGTGGCCCCCTAGCCTCATACTGTGGCCCCCCATTATTCGATTTTTACCTGTGCCCCCCTTGGAATATCCCGGGAGTCCCCAGGGGTGCATATGTCCCCCCCCTCTGGTTGGGAAACACTAGTATATAACATATTGGGACCAGTTTACTTGTGAAACCACCTTACCACATATATGCCCACTTGACTGCTTCAGTTTGTGGAACTGGCACTGTTACAAGTACCACATTATATGTGTTACACATTTGTACGAAATCAATCTTTTAGTGTGGCAGCAGCTACATTTTGGAACCCCCTGCCTGTTGACACCAGGTAGGTACCTTCACTGTACTCCTTTCACTCTTAAGGCCAGCAGGGCCAGGGACTCAGCTACATTAGTAAAAAAAACAAACCAGCGTTTCAGATGCGTTATAAACATGCAACAGCAGATAGCACTGGGGAGCAAAACAAAATTTAAGTATTTTTCCATAGCATTTCTTTTCTTTTGTTATAACGATTTAATTTCTTAATTATTTATAGTGTTTCCCCCACTGTGTGCGGATCCACTCCCAGTCACACAGAATGTTGACATTTTTTTTTAATGAAAAAAGTAATGTAAATTTTTAAAATTAAATTTTATACCGCCCTTCATCTGACAATCACAGGGCAGTTCACAGGTTATTTATAGAGAAACCTTTTCACCTGGCGCCTAAAATATGCAATGAAGGCTCCAGGCGAGCGTTCCTGGGGAGAACAGTCCACAAATGGGGAGCGACCACAGAAAAGGCCTGTTCTCTTGTTGCCCCCCCCCAGACCTTGTCATTGGTTTTAATAATAATAATAATAATAATAATAATAATAATAATAATAATAATAATATCTTTATTGTCATTGCCCCCTTCGGGGACAACGAAATTACTTGACTGCTCCATAAAAACACTAATTAAACAATACAGTATAATACAGCAAGGGAGATTAGATGACTTTCAAAGTCCGGGCTTCCCATTCAGGGCTGAGATCGCTCTGGAGAAGAAGCTGTTCTTAAGACGGCTCGTTCTTGTCTTCATCGTCCTGTATCTCCGTCCCGACGGCAGGAGCTCGAAGAGACAGTGACCAGGATGCGATGGATCTTTTACTATGTCCAGTGCCTTCCTATGGCACCTTGTGGCATAAATCTGCTCTAAGGTGGAGAGTGGGCAGCCAACAATGCTCTCTGCTGCCTTAACAACCCTGCACAACCCCATCCTGTCCTGGGTAGTACAGCTTCCGTACCACACACATAAGCCATAAGTGAGCACTCTCTCAATGGCACAGTGATAGAAGGCAAGCAGCAGTTTCTGCGGAAGATGGTTTTTCCTTAGTATTCTCAAAAAGTACAGTCTCTGCTGCGCCTTCTTCACAAGCCCCCTTGTGTTGACACTCCAGGACAGATCCTCTTGTAATTCAATGCCCAAAAATCTGAACGTTGTTACCCTCTCCACACAGACCCCACCTTGCCACACCTGCCTGGTGTTGTTGCTTTGTAAATGATTCTCCAGCCACTGTCTATATGCCTTCTTTGCTACATGGATACCTCTCTTTAAATCAGCTCTAGCTAAGCTGTACAGCGACTTATTTCCACTTCTGAAAGCAGTATTTCTTGCCTTTAGCAGCCCCTGGACCTCCCTTGTCATCCAGGGCTTCCTGTTCTAATCGTTTGATTTTTATTGTTTTGTTCTTTTGGTAAAGCACTTTGCAGTGTTATTACAATTAAGGCGTATATAAATTTTTGTGGAGTAAAATAAATCAGGCCTGCGATTCGACTCTGTCTCAAGAATGACCCACCACTGAATATTTCACAGGGCTCCACCTAACTCTAGACCTACACTTGCAAGTATCTGGACCAGTTGAGTGCCTGTTAGGCTGTCTAGGGCCCCATGTTGACAAAAGAGGGAGGAAGAGAGGGAGATGAGAAAGTACATGGAAGGGTAGATGGGGCAAAGCTGTAAACTCAACTGAAGCTAAATGAGAAAAGGCAAGTGGAATAAGGAGATCAGTCTCATGCTGATGGGGCAGGAAGATGATGATCCTTATCTAACCCTTCCTTCCTTCCTGATTAGGATTATTCAGCTTCAGAATTTATTTCTGCTTTCTGCTGGAGCCACGGCAGGGTTAAAAGCAAGAAAGAGTAGCCTGCCTGGTTTTGGATGAGAGTGTGGCGCTGAAACTTAGCGGCCCTACAGTGATGTTGTGGCTTCTTTAGCTAAGGCCCCGAGAAACGCAGATGATATGAAGCTTAGCTCAAAGACTGACCACATCCTGTTAGATTTTGTTGAACAGGTGGAAGATAGCTGAAGCTAACTTGCTGTGCACAGTTTGTCTTACTGAAGATTACCAGCTGGTGCACATGTATGTGTGAGTGAACACACATACACACAAGGCTATTTGAAGAACCATTTTTGCCTTAGATATCTTGGAGCTCATTTGGAGGAGAAAGTCATTGCGACTATTTAAGAATATAGGGCCCAATCTACAACTTTCTGTCCCATATTCTTAGCTAATAAATCAGGAGAGCCTTGATTTTATTTTTCAAACAATGGTCCCCTATGATTCCTTTGCTAAATCAAATCAGGTTCCAGATTACACAGTTATTTGGGCATGAAGAAGTCACCCCAATCAACTTTTCACAAGGTGAGCAGTAAGGCCGATTCTGAGAATTTTTTGTTTTTGTTTTGTGGGGGTGGGGAGGGACCGAAAGTTAGTGTTCAGTTATTTTCTGGGCTATGGAGCACAATAATTGTGGAGGTGCATATAGGAAAATCAACTTTATTATGTCATCCCTGGGATATGGAATGCCACCTTCTGTCTGCATGTTTATATCGCACATGATTCATCCCCACGTACGGTGTGAAGGCACATGAGGCAGGCACACTGCCTTGCTGAAACAAAGGAGGCCTAGTCGCTGACTGGATGTGTGACTTTTTGAGAATCATATGCATGCTACCTTGGCTCCCATGACAGAAGAAAAACAAGATTTAATGTAATAAAATAAAATAATAAGCAAGCAAACTAATGGAAAGGAGTCTTGGACAGCCCCTGGATCTTGCTTTGGCTCAAAACTTGGCCCAATACATTTTTTTAAAAAAGATAAGATGCCTGGTGAATTGCTGCCATCTCTAGTAAATACTGTCAACGGTGATCGCTTATAGATGAAGCATAATGAGTACATGCCTTGTGCCAGGCCTTGCATTTGGATGCATTAGGAAGGGGTAGAACAGGTTTGGAACTGTGAGAAAATGCCTATTGACTTCTTCTTATATTCATATTGGCTCTCATCCTCATTACTGCAGGAGGATTAGCCCTGTTTCCCGGAATGCCAGGCCATGGGTCACATGAAAAAACCTGCCACAATTTGCATGAGGATTCACACAGCAGGTCAGTACGAATGAGAATAGAAAAGATGGATCTCTGCAAGATATTGCAAGCTAGGGCATTATTTGCATGTTCTGGTGCCAGGGATATGATAGATTGCTTATATAATTATCTAACTCATCAGCATGATCGTTTTTTTCCACTCTTGGTACATTCTGTGATGTAGTTGTAGCTTTGCATACATTTGATATTGTATCAGCATGAATCCACTGAGCTACAATTCTGGCTGAAACACATAACAGAAAGTGGATGAATATAGCACTGACCACAAACCTGGATAATCTGGATTCACATTAATAAGCAGCCTTGGACATGCTCAGCGACCTTTTCCCGTGGGTTGATGTGAATATTGCAAAGCTCATTAGAGGGCACAATGAAACGATTTCTTATAGGCACACACAGATCACCCCTTTGTGAAGCTACCTTGCTGATGAACACATGGATCCTGGGTCCACAAGAGCTTCCCCATTCATTTCAATGGACACAGCAGAGCTGTACGTGAATTCCACTACTGCTCATGATGTTTTGGCTTGAATATGCTGTATAAGATATGCATTCTGACATTTTTATTTCTGCTCTTCTAGAAATAGATGACATCAAGGACTGTAGTTCAGTAGCAGAACACATGGTTTGCATGCAGAAGGTTCCAGGTTCACAATCCCTGCCATTAGAAGCTGGGAACATCACCTGTCTACAGCCTCAGAGAGCCAGTCAGTGTAGACCAGGTATGGTGGACCTGGGGCTCTCCAGATGTTATTGGACTCCAACTCCTAACAGCTTCAGTTCGCCACAGATTTCCCAAACCTGGTGGTGTCAGTGTTAAGCAAAGTGGGACAATGATCACTGATTTGTTACAAGATCATTTGTTCTGAATTTGGTCCTGTAAATTTCAGTTAATAATAACTTTATATTGTGTTTCCTTCCTGGGAACCACAGCCCTTAACGCGATATCATAAAATGTAATTGATACTTACATACAAGTATCCAATTATACTTCAAAAGTAAATGAAGAAGTCAGGACTTGGAACTAGAGATAGGCAAGCCACCTGTGGCTCACACTGGATTCGCTCAGAAATCAGCTGAGCCACCCCCCCCCCAAAAAAAAACATTTCTAAGGCAATCTGGATTTGAAGATTCTTCCTACTCTTTGGACAGTCAATTAGCCATTTATAAGAGAAGCCACTTCCCAACACTCCCTGTGTCTAACAAAAAAAACTCAAGACAAAGATATGCAGTTGAGCAGGTAGGACCATGCTGAGAAAAGCAAGTATGATTCATAGTGTTAGGGAGAGAAATCTAGTACCCACCTTGCTGGGAACTATAGAGGGGTTTCCCCTTTCTATATAAACAAATGATTCATTAATTTGTGTGGGGGAAATGTAAAACGCTATTACTTGGTGACACTTTGTACTCTGTTTATTAAAGATGCCATTGATTTCTAACCCCGTATGGGCAGGAAACCCACTGAAGGGTATAAAAAAGGTAAAGGACCCCTGACAGTTAAGTCCAGTCACACACAACTCTGGGGTTGCAGCGCTCATCTTGCTTTACAGGCCGAGGGAGCTGGCGTAGACAGTTTTTCCGGGTCATGTGGCTAACATGATTAAGCCGCTTCTGGTACAACAGAACACTGAAACCAGAGGAGCGCACGGAAACACCGTTTACCTTCCCGCCAGAGTGGTACCTATTTATCTAGTTGCACTTTATGAGGTGCTTTTGAACTGCTAGGTTGGCAGGAGCTGGGCCCGAGCAACGGGAGCTCACCCTGTTGCGGGGATTTGAACCGCTGAACTCCTGATCGGCAAGCCCGAGAGGCTCAGTGGTTTAGACCACAGCGCCACCCGCATCCCTCAAAAGGTATAGTACCTGTATTATCTGGGGTGGGGTGTCCTTGCAGGATATGAATCCTCCTTTCACATACTGAAGCCCATCGTCATAATGATGGGCTTTTTGCTGTCAGAAGCCAAGATCTACCTGAGTGATAACCTTTCTCTTGAAGGTAGAAAGGCAGCAGTGTTATGAGTTTCCAAATTCCTAGGGCATAATGGGCTGGTTCCAAAATTAAAGAGCATTGCCTAGACTGTTAAAGCTAGGGATCATTCTCCTTATTTTAGCCTCTTATTATAAAACTATTTTTCTTGTATGTCAATAAAACAGGACAGATGAAAAGGTCAAAAGTAAGGATGGATCCAAAGTCAATAGTTAATTAATCCATTTCCTCCTCTGGCAAAGTCCCAACTTAATATTAAAAGCGGATAGGTAGGCAAATATACTGAACACTGACACACCTGTGTCTGAATCATCTTCCAATCACATATTTTTGAATACTTCTCTCTTGCTTTCATCCCACTTGGTCAAAGACCTTGGTGTTATTTGGTTAGGAAGGCCAGGGTGAGCCAGTGATTTCTCACGCCTGGAGCCAAGATAACTCTCAGACCTGGCAGCTTCCAAAACATTTCCATGAGATCCACACTGCTCACTTGTTCTCAGATGGGCATCGAAATGGCTTTCCTCTGGCTCTGAAGACTTTGATTCTCTGCTAGGTGGCTAAACACAGGTGGACAGTCATCTGGCCTATCTGTCACATTGCTATTACAACATAAAAGGAGAGTCTGTTATTGGTGCCCTTCAAAGCAGCTTTGCAGTTTTGAAAGATGGGGATCAGGAAGGACACAGAAAATGTGCATCTTCCTCCAAATCCAAACAAAGGGAGAGCTTAACCCAGGCTGGGCTTGGAATGGGTTCAGCCAAAACGGAGTGATCTACACCAGCTGCTAATCTGCAACCAGGACAAGATGAAGGTTTATGCAACCTAGGACCAGGTTACTTGAGAGACTGCCTTATTCTTAGGGTTGGGAAGAATACTACTGAATAGCACATGGGGGAGGAAAGGTGAGAGTGTTCCATCAGGCAAGCAGAAATTCATGCAGTGATGGAATGGTCTCCTGAGCGCAATGTGGAATTCCACAGTTGCTTCTTCTGAGTTCCTAAAGACCCAGAAGCTCATTTTTCAGGCGTTTTGGTGCCCACTGTTTTGTCAAAGAAGGCCATGGCACCACCACCACTGCTATCTGTCACAGGTCAGCTGTGTCTGTGCGGAAGGACTGGATGAATTAAGCGTGAACTCATTGCAAACTGAACCCAACTTTGAAAAGACCTTGTCTCGGGTTGCAATTAGCCCAGATATTACAATCTCTGTTCACAGGCTAAACTCCCCAGTTCCCAAGCTGGCCTGCATTACTAATCAAAAGAGGCTTAAAGGCAGTTGAGTGTGGACTGGAAGAGCAGATATGTATGGAAATAGGATGTACTCCTGGAACAGGCATAGGTAAATTCCAGCCCTCCAGATGTTTGGGGCTACAATTCCCATCATCCCTGACCACTGGTCCTGTTAGCTAGGGATGATGGGAATTGTAGTCCCAAACATCTGGAGGGCTGAAGTTTGCCTATGCCTGTCCTGGAAGCATCCTGACATCCACATGTGGATCTACCTAGCTAGATTAGGCCAAGAGCCTTAGGAAAGTAGGCATACATCTGGAAAATGGGGTCTCCCCCACCTGTTGCAGTGTGGATGGTTTTCAACACTTTCTAGTGTCTTGATAGAAAACTGGTGATCAGGAGGTGGAATGCTCATAGATATGCTAATCCTTCTTCCCGAGTGAGCAGCTCTGAAGTAAAATAAATACATTACAATGAAGTACTGCTTAATTTTCATTCTTAAATAAACATGTCACTGAAAAAAGTTTCCCTTCAACTACTTGAATTTATAGTGCACAAGATGCTGGAACAGTTGAAATTAATGACAGCCGGCCTTAATAAAATATCACCAACTGCTTTTGTTACCAATAAATATTTAAATATCAATTTTCCATAGGCACTGGCAGCTTAGAAACAAATCATTTCAATATGCTAAGATAGCTTTCATGTGCTTGCCACTCTTCCTCTATTGCTCTTTCAATCAGTGGATAACTATTAAAGATAAAATGGTTGTAATCACTGCTGAAATAGATCCCCCCCACCCCGTAAGACCATTCTAATAAACTAGCCCTAATCCTCTGCTTTTCTCATTGTATTTCAGTCTTCAAAGATGGAATAGGAAGAGATGACACAAAAGATTATAACTCATCAGTAAAGAAAGTGCAGGAAGACTAAGGAGGGAAGTTAAGAGAGGTTTATTAAACACACAAGCTGGGAGTTTCAAATCTGAAAAAAGACAACACT
Source organism: Podarcis bocagei (assembly GCF_964188305.1). Lineage (NCBI taxonomy): Eukaryota > Metazoa > Chordata > Lepidosauria > Squamata > Lacertidae > Podarcis > Podarcis bocagei. Next base: position 19,248,134 of record NC_138125.1, read on the forward strand.
AAATCGAGCACTGCCATATAAAATTAGTGTTCGTGTATGTGAGCGGATGTCAAGGGGAATGTAAGCTGAGTGGTTAATGTACGTAAGCATATGTTGTGAACCGGCTTGTGATGTTCGGATGAAGTGTGGTACACAAATTTAATAAACAACAACAACAACTAGCCATTGTGCACATTCACCACATAGGCCTCATAGAGAATGTGCATATGGTCCTCCTATGAAGAGGGAATTATGCACATTTCTTGGTCGATAATTCCCAATAAGCATACGTATCTTGGCTGAATTTTGTACATTCTCCAGTTAGTCTACAATACTTTGCCCCCTTTTTTTGCCACCCGAGGAATAATTCAGTCAGTAGAGCATAAGACGCTTAATTTCCGGGTCCTGGGTTTGAGCCCCATGTTGGGCAAAAGATTTCTGCATTGCAGGGGGTTGGACTAGATTACCCTTGGGGTCCCTTTCCAACTCTATGATTCTCCCAGCCCACTTTCCCCATACAGTCATACCTCAGGATGAATACGCTTCAGCTTAAATATTTTCATGTTGTGCTCCGCGGTGACCTGGAAGTAACGGAGTGTGTTACTTCCGGGTTTCGCCACTCGCGTATGTGCAGATGCTCAAAATGACATCAAATGCATGCGCGGAAGCAGCAAAACGTGACCTGCACACACGCAGACGCGCAGTCGTGTCTTACGTTCGCTTCAGGATGTGAACGGGGCTCTGGAACAGATCCCGTTCACATCCAGAGGTACCAATGTATTCTCCAAGCCTCAGGGAGAATGTGCTGGGTGTTGTTTTTTGTTCACATATTGTTTTGGAAAGCACAAATTACACAGATGTCCCTTTATATGCGAACCAAATTATATATATATTCTGTTTTACTTTTACAGAAAACAGAAGTCAATTGGGGTGGTGCTGGAATCCACTTTTGCCTCCTCCCCCTCCTTCAAGGGAATAAAATAAAGTGGTACTGTATGCATACAAACAGTGAGAAATAATTTATAGGACAAATTCCCCCTAAGACCATTCAGAGAGAAGGGTGAAAGAAGAAGAAGAAAAAGTCTTGGCTCTTGACACTAAAGGCTTAACATCAAATGCGTCCAGAAATCCATTTTCACAGTTTTATTGCCCATTCTGGACGCTTCATTTCAAAGGGAAAGAATTTGAATTTAAAGACATAAAATTCCCTTTGTTCTCTTGCCCTCCAGCCTTTGGTGCCAATGTGGACATTTCTATAGGGAGAGGTGGAGATAAAAAAAATGCAGCTTAGATACCTGCCCACAAATCATACCCCTTTGGCATTGCTAATTAAATCAGGTTTGCAATGAACCTGACAATGCACTGTCAATTATAATCATTTATATTAGCAAACTGAGCAAGGAGGCTTTTGGTGGGGGGGGGGGGGGACGGGAAACACACACACACCAACACTTTGGAATTAATTTAGTACTCCTGACCTAAAATAAAAGTATATTGCACAATGATTTTTTTTTTAATACAACCATAAAATAACCTGCTGGTTTAAGACCAGAATGAAGGCTGTCTCGTGTTGATTCAAACTTCACAACGCTGGGAAATTGGAAGCTGAAGCTGTTTCCCCAAGAAGGTTAGAGGCAACCAGGTACCCTCTAGATGTTCTGGACTATTATCTTTCAAAGGCCTGGAAACGATGCCTTATGAGGAACAGCTAAGGGAGCTGGGCATGTTTAGCCTGGAGAAGAGGAGGTTAAGGGGTGATATGATAGCCATGTTCAAATATATAAAAGGATGTCATATAGAGGAGGGAGAAAGGTTGTTTTCTGCTGCTCCAGAGAAGCGGACACGGAGCAATGGATCCAAACTACAAGAAAGAAGATTCCACCTAAACATTAGGAAGAACTTCCTGACAGTAAGAGCTGTTCGACAGTGGAATTTGCTGCCAAGGAGTGTGGTGGGGTCTCCTTTGGAGGTCTTTAAGCAGAGGCTTGACAACCATATGTCAGGAGTGCTCTGATGGTGTTTCCTGCTTGGCAGGGGGTTGGACTCGATGGCCCTTGTGTTCTATTCCAACTCTATGATTCTATGATTCTATCTCTATCAGACCATTCTGACTGAGGTGGGATCTACACAGACATCTAGAGTATCTGAAATAGATCGTTTTAAAACAACACAGGACAAGCTTGTGGAATGAAAAGATTTTTACCTTGTTTTCTTCTGTCAATTTTAGGTTAGACGCGGCCACACCATTTTCTATAGCTTTTTTTCTCTCCTTGCTGTGTGAGCTGACCATAATCTCTAATCAGTGTTGTTTTCCAGTATTCTATTACTTCTAGTCAAGGCTGTCTTAAGCATATGCCCGGCGCCTCCCTGGTTGCCTGGTCCCAGGCGCGCAGGAGGGCAGAGCTGGACAGCCACCTCAGCATCTCGCTGGCTCAGTCGCCCCCGAACTCGCGGCGCAGAGCCGCCCACAGCAGAAGAGCCTGCCATGGCGCTCCAACCGACGGGCGGGCTCTTCCCTGGACTCCACTCTCAGGCCCCGGACTCTCGGGCCCCTGAGAGCCCGGTGTCTGGGTGCCCAGCACCCCTAGCGCCTATGGGTAAGATAGCCCTGCTTCTAGTAAATATGCAAAGCTATCAGTGCTGGGTGCTTTAGCCACAGGGCAAGAACCAGGAATCAGGTACTAGGCACTGTTGCTGCCCTGACAGAGTCCAAGCCTTACTAGTCGTCCTGGTCAGGGGGAATCAAGCTGGGCAGCTGACTTGATAGAATCATTCCTGAGCCCAGGGAGTTTTCAATACTTGGAGATGCTCTCCCCTCTAGCCCTGCTGGTTCATGATTCCTGCCCTGGCAGCTCTTGACGGAAGCTTAAAAGTATTAGAGCAGATGGAGAGTATTGGGCAGAGAAGAAATTCGATCGGATTCTCACTTAGAGGTAGAATGCCTTATTTGCACGTTCCAAAACAGTACTTAAACTGAAACACAGCTATCCTTTGAAATTAGCAGTTCTCTGAATTTTGCAACACAGTTCTCTAGCAAAGTAATGTGTGTACTCTGTGCATAGAAATGCTTAATTAGCAAAAAAAAATAGCATGCAGAAATGTGTTGATGTTTGACAAAACTGCTTTGCAAAAATGTGTGTTAGGCAAAATTGCATACAAAAATGTGTATATTAGGAAAAATTCACACTAGAATACTGACTGGCTTAAAAAAACAACACACAACTAAAAAAAACTCTGGAAATGTGGAGAACTGAAGATTGGAAATAATGAGAAACCAAAATTAACAGATTCTCCCATTCCTATCACATGGTTTCTCTGTACTTCAAAATTCCCCAGCACCAAATAATGCTATATAAACATTCAGGTGCAGCTAGATTTCCAAAGGTGTGGCACGGATTATTTTGTTCCGGGTAACACGCAGCCCAGACATCAACACTGATAATACAGACATGTTTGTTGTGGCCATTAATCTGTTGTGAACCTTCTTGGGTAGCAACCTACTTCAACAAGCAAAGCACACTGATTCTCAAACGATGTGTCAAGTTGCTACCCAACTGAAATCCTGAGTTAAAAACCCAGGAATAATATGAATGAACGAACAAGTGCAGGAAACCAAACACAACATTTTTCATGCAGACTTGTAGATAGATGCACCCCAGGAACAGAAATGAGAGGCAGCTTTACGATTTTTTAGCTGTTCTCCCTTCCTTTCCGTCTTATCACACAACATATAACCTATGGACTCAGATATTTATATTCATTTTGGTATTCTACCCATGACTCTTGCCTCTGATGCTGATTTATGTTGAACTTCTTTCAGTTTTGAAAAACAAAATGAAGCAATGTGAAGTTCTAGAGGTTAGTGCATGATGCCTTTACATGGTCTACTGTGATTTCCTGGGTTTTCTTTGGTTGCAGATAACCCCAGGGGTTACTGCACGTTCATAGGTTTGATAAGTTTCATATTTCTGGAGCTCTTTCCATGATATGTGGAAAGCTCATTCCAGAAGATTATTTCTGGGGATTTTTTTTTTTGGTACCTGAACCAGTTTTTAGTGCAGGGATGGGGAAATCCTAAGGTTCAGGGACCAAATAAGACACACACCCCACTACCTCTCCATGTGGCCCTCATGATTTTTTTGAGCTCACACCCCTTTCCCAGCCACACCGCATCTCCCCATGCCACACTCCTCAGCGGTGCTGCTTCACACCCTCCTTCTGTGTTTTGACGAGCTGGGTTGTGTTTCTGAACCCGGATAATAACACTTCTTGCTAGTCGGGATGCAGTATAGAGGTGGGGACATGTGTAGAACCTTGTCTACCATTCCACTCAATTGTCTCAACAGCCAACCTTCTGCGGTCCCCTGTTTGGGTTTCCCCCCTAACCATTTTGTATTCTTCTGAAACCCCTGGGGTTTCTCCAGATCAACCTCCTTCTTGGCTACAAAAGGCTCAGCACCTCTGAACGTCAGAAAGAGAAGGAATGATCTGATCTCCTCCTTGGAGATTGAGATATTGGGAGTGACGATTGGTATGCACAATGGTCCATCTGTGTCCAGCTCCTCCATAGCTTCTGTGCCTGTTTTCAAGAGGTCCAGGAGTGAAAGAAGCTCCTTAAACATTATGCTTTGCTACTTCAACCATGGGTAGCTTCGAATAAAAAACATAGGTGGTTCTTTGGGGTGAGCAGGCAGGTTTTCTTCTGTTTTTCTCCATTATAGGTAATGATGACTGAAATGAATGCTGTGCAACAGACTTGGGTGAATGCAGCCGCATGCAATAGCACTTCACAATTTCAGACTTGTTGAGTGCAGACCTTCTAAGTAGATCAAGAAGTTGGAGTCATCAGTCTCTGCAGTTTCCAGATTAGTCTAAAATTGAGCTCATTATAATGGAGGAGTGTGAATGAAAACTTGTGAGGTCTGCATTAGATTAGAGATTAATGACTGCAGCTTCTGGCTTGAGCTATAGACTGCAAATCTGCAATCAGGTGAGGTCTCGTGTTCATTATCTACCCTAACTAGTAGATCTAGTGAACCTTTCTTCCTTTCTTTTCTTTGACACAAATCCTTTACCAACCTGATGCCTCCAAACACTTTGGACTTAAAGTTCTAGAGCTGATCATATATATTCCTTACACACTTCTGTCTCCCGCAACCTGCTTTCGGGACCTCTCCCTTCACCAAGGATGCTGTTTTTTAAAATGTTTGCCTTCCCGTGAAGTGCCAACATGTGTTGCAAATAGCCCAGATAGTCAGGCATTTCAATGTATTTTAAAGCAATCACTCTGGTCCTCTCATCACATTGTAGCATCCCTGATTTTCTTACCATGGTCATATGTTCCAGTAACCACCCAGTCCTGCATGCTACGCAAACATTCCATCGAGAATGCACATAAGAACATAAGAAGAGCCTGCTGGATCAGGCCAATGGCCCATATAGTTCAGCATCCTGTTTTCACAGTGGCCAACCATATGCTTATTGGAAGCCTGCAACCAGGACCCAAGCCCAACCGCACTCTCTTGTCTTCAGTTTCCAGTGACTTGTGTTCAGAAGCACTACTGTCTCCGACTGTGGAGGCAGAGTATAGCCATTGATGGCCTTATCACCCATGAATTTGTCCAATCCTCTTTTAAAGCCATTCAAGTTGGTGGCCATCACTGTCTCCTATGGGACCTTAGTTTTACTATGCAAAACATGAAGGACTTTATTTTATCAGTTCCAAATCTTCCAACGTACAGCATCATTGGATGTCCATACAGTTCATGGTTCAAGAAACCAAAATACAAAATACCAAAATACCAAAAATTATCACGTTAAACTGCAAACACAAATGTTTATTTCAGGATATTCATCACCACAAGAGGTCTGGAGATTGGCACCAGGCAATTTTTTCCCTCAGCAACCAGGACTTTAGTCTTTAACCCTCTGTGGCCTTTAACTTTAGAACTTTAGTCAGGATGTTTTTAATGGATTTCGTTTTCCCTTTCTCCCCTTCTTACCTCTTGATGCAAATCTCAACCACAGGGTTCCCCATTCCGGATCAGGACCATGAGGGGAGCAAGAGGCTAATAGAGGGCTGGGCAACCTCAGCCCTATTGGCTTAATGTGGCCCTCAAAGTCTGCAGGCCACATCCCTCACTGGCCCTTATTTGCATGCGGAATGTCTTTGCATGGGGTGGAATATGTCCTAGGCTTCAGCTCCTTTTGCTTGGCTGGATGGAATGTAGAGAGGAACGTGCATGGAAACTAGTCCCCTGCACAAAGGCAAAAGCAGATTTTTGTTGTCCCACCGACTTTTGCCCATCACTGGCATGTGGCCCTCCAAAGGTCACCTAGAAAGGGATGTGGTTCCCCACCTCCTGAGTTAAAGCCTCTCTTATCAATTACCCCAGTTCAGATCAGTGCCCTGTGCAATAGCTAACCATACTTTCATGCAATAGTATGGATATCATTACTGCTGTTTTGGCCTTCAGTACCCCTAGCTCTCACTGGGGAGAGAAGATAATGGAGACCCGGGGTTGCTGTTTGTGGCAGCAGCCACACATCTGCCAGAACATCTGCTTCTGGCTTTCATAAAATCCATGTTTCACCACTCCATGACTCACAATGGAACATTTGGATGTCCCCACTGAAAATGCTTACGCCTTGAGTTAATGTCAGCCGATAGGGAGGCTCTGTCTTCAATTCCTGATCTGCGATCGCCATTTCACGTGAACAGCTCTCCCAATCTGAAGTTGCAGTCCTCGGGAAACAAATCTGGGGTTTTTTTTTGTATTTTTGTTTTCATTGTACCAGGGAACCCCTTGCGCTGGGCAGCTGCAGTGCAGCCGCACTCCAAAATTGCTATTAAACTTATACATTTCACGTGCAGTTGGGACGTGACTCATTGTTCAACTGTTCATCATTTAACCTCATTGACATCAGTGACATCGCAGAGGAAGAAAATCTCTATCATGTGTTGAGCACATGGTCAAAAATATGTGCACCCCTTGCCATCTTCGCTTGTATGCTTCTAATTATGGATTGAAAGAGAGAGAGAGAGAGAGGAGGGGGGGATGGACAAGAGAGTATGAGAAGATGTAAGACAAGTTATTAATAGTGAGTGAAAACTGTTCCTCTTTCTGAGATTCTCCTGCCCTCCCTTCCCCCCATTGTTCATTTTGCTAGGGATGCAGGTGGCACTGTGGTCTAAACCACTGAGCCTCTTGGGCTTGCCGATCAGAAGGTTGGTGGTTTGAATCCCTGTGATGGGGTGATCTCCCATTGCTCTGTCCCAGGTCCTGTCAACCTAGCAGTTCGAAAGAACGCCAGTGCAAGTAGATAAATAGGTACCGTTGCATCGGGAAAGTAAATGGCGTTTCTGTGCACTGCGGTTTCCATCACGGTGTTCCCTTGCGCCAAAAGCGGTTTAGTCATGCTGGCCACATGACCTGGAAAGCTGTCTGTGGACAAATGCTGGCTCCCTTGGCCTGAAAGCGAGAAGAGCACCACAACCCCATAGTCGCCTTTGACTGGACTTAACTGTCCAGGGGTCCTTTACCTTTTTTTTTTAACCTCATTTCACTACTTATGGGGCACCTATCAACTTGGATTGCCTCTAAAAGAGGATTAGACAAATTCACAGTGGATAAAGCTACCAGTGTCTACTGACCACCAACAGAAGGTGCATGCCTCTGAATCCCAGCTAACAACAACAACAACAACAACAACAATTTATTATTTATACCCCACCCATCTGACTGGGTCCCCCCAGCCACTCTGGGCAGCTTCCAACAAAACACCAAAATACAACAAGCTGTTAAACATTAAAAGCTTCCCTAAAGAGGGCTGCCTTTAGATGTCTTCTAAAAGTTTGGTAGTTATTTTTCTCTTTGACATCTGGTGGGAGAGCGTTCCACAGGGCAGGCGCCACTACCGAGAAGGCCCTCTGCCTGGTTCCCTGTAACTTGGCTTCTCGCAGTGAGGGAACCGCCAGAAGGCCCTCGGCGCTGGACCTCAGTGTCCGGGCAGAACGATGGGGGTGGAGACGCTCCTTCAGGTATGTGATTTGCTGAAAATCACAAGTGGGGGAGAGCCTTGTTGCAGCTAGGTCCTGCTAAGGTGCTTCCTATGGGCATCTGGCTAGCCACTGTGAGAGCAGAGTGAAAGGAAGTTCAGTAAGTGGTCAGGTAAGGTGGTTTCTGCATGTGCTTCAGTCGCCTCATTGTTTTTGATGTCTTTAAGCATGCCAATGAGACATTTAGTTCCCCCTTCTCCCAGCAGGAATTGTTGTCGTCATTGTTAGGATCCTTTAAGTGATCTGCCTTTACTGCTTCAGCAGTTTCTATTTATGTTTTCTATTATCATTTGCCCCCATAAACTATTTTTGTTATGTTGCTTATTTTAAATCATTGTAAGTCACCTTGAATCGGTATTGACTTAGAAAGATGGTATACACATTTTAGTATTTGTGTGTATTATATATATGTGTGTGTGTGTGTCTGTGTGTGTGTCTGTGTGTGAGAGAGGTTTCCTTGGTGAGCAGGACTGTGGCTTGACTTGTTCTTTGTCTGCTAAGCAACATGCGATAAGCAAGGCCTTGCAGAATAACATTATTCATAAAGCTAAACAACACCCTTCGAGAACTGAGGAAGAGTGAGAGATTTGGGAAAGGGGGAACTAACATATTCACATTGTGAAAGAAAACAAATATGATTCTCTGTGTTGTGAGAAAACTTTTTATTTCATTATTTTTCTGTCCAGTGCCTTCAGGGAAGGCTTTGAAGTATACTCTTGTTTGTGTGCATTAACTCTTTGATGCACCCTGACTTTAACTTCCCCAGTTTTCCACATTTATACTTGGCACTTAAGTGCATCAGTGATTTATTACTATGAATAAATGCAGGTGAATGCAGAAGTCTTTGCGGTCAGTTGGATATAGTTACTAGCTGGATATAGCTGGAACTGGCATGTGCAGTTACTATATATCAGGTGATAGGCAACCTGTGGACGCGGGTGGCGCTGTGGGTTAAACCACAGAACCTAGGACTTGCCGATCAGAAGGTTGGCGGTTCGAATCCCCGCGACAGGGTGAGCTCCCGTTGCTTGGTCCCAGCTTCTGCCAACCGAGCAGTTCGAAAGCACGTCAGAGTGCAAGTAGATAAATAGGTACCGCTTCGGCGGGAAGGTAAACGGCGGTTCTGTGCGCTGCTCTGGTTCACCAGAAGCAGCTTAGTCATGCTGGCCACATGACCCGGAAGCTGTACACCGGCTCCCTTGGCCAATAAAGTGAGATGAGCGCTGCAACCCCAGAGTCGATCACGACTGGACCTAATGGTCAGGGGTCCCTTTACCTTTACCTATATCAGCCCTAGTCCTTCCAAGGATTCCAGTAGTGCCAGGAATACTTGGGAGAACTATAGCTTTCATAGTCCTCTGCACCCTGGGAAAAGGAGCAGAGCACAAGTATAGGGCATTTGACAGATTTTGGATCATGTGGTTCTTGTACACCCAAACACTTTGCCCATGGACCTGCTTCAAGGGATATAAATCAGGTGGATAAATTGTAGGCAAAAGCTTTAAAAGCAACACATACATCACAAAATTTACATAGCTGACCAATAATTTTGGGCAGAATGAGCAGAACGTGAAATCATATGTAAGAACAGGCAACTGCACAGTTATCCAATGCGCCAGAACTTCTTTCCTAGGTGGCTTTAATTTTCAGGGCAATTTACATTCCTCTCACAGTGCTTTTCAATAAGCAACTAACTCTGATCCATAATATAGTCAGCCCGAACAAGGAAGGTTTCAAAAGGTTTATCCGTCTAGCTAAACTGAGCCTCAGTCGTCTTTGTGCACAAAACACCCACGTAGGCTATTTGTCTTGGACTTGAGTGTTTGGCAGGAAGCCTGACTTAAGCCTTCAGAATGAGAGCTTAGTGAAAAATCCTGGCATTCACAGCTAGTTTAATGTCCACAACTGACCCCACCCACTGTACTTAGCTGCAAGGTTTTTGGCAAGCGCACCCAAACCGCAAGACAAGTTTTATCATCTGGTAAACCTGTCGCTTGGATTTCTTTTTAGAAAAAAATAAAAAAAAGGTTTCAGTAAAATATTTCAACAATTAGAGCACACTTTAATTAGGTGCATAGCACATAATTATGTCTCTCTTTTAACGTATAGGGTTTCAAACAACCAAACATCATTTTCTGTGTGGATTTAGCAGTGCCGTCTTGTGTGTTTATTGTTTGGGACTTTCAGCCTATGAATTCACATGTATTCCAACCCCCCAAAGAAAGGATGGCAAATAATCTGACTGCTGTCTGGAAAGCTAAACTTCTTCACCTGTGATTCACTATGATTTGGGCAGGGGCCGCTAGCCTTTCTGGACTTAGGTTTCATAAGTTCTACTGTCTGGATATGAAAGAGAAGCATGTCTATGTGCGATCCCATGTTTCAACACTGGCTCTGCATTTGGTTAACTGGCTACAGAATCCTGGGAAGGGGGTTACTACAGCTCTATACTGTAGCAATCCTTGACTTCTTTTGCAAAGACAGAACCTCTCTGACATGGGACAACATGGATTGGAAACACTTCCCTGGTAGTTGTGTGCTGTTCCCCTACATCTGTTCTTTCTGTAGGACACCCAGTCATACTCAGGATGTAGATGAGTAGTTATCTATGTTTGTGTGTGCCTCTCCCGGGAGGCTACTGATAAGCTTCTCAGTGCATTGTGAAAAAGATGGTTGCCAATTGATTGTAGTGTTTTATCTTAACAGCGGACCACAATGTTAACTTTAGGACTTATTAGTACTTGGTAGATAGGGGTAAAACCCCACCACAAAACAGGGACACAGCTACCACCTCCAACCCATAGCATAGGGGCGTGGAATTTGTGGCATGGCAGATGTTCTTGGACTCCAGCTTCCATCATCCCTCACTATTGAACATGCTGGCTGGAGTTGATGGGAGCACAGCATTTGGAGGTCCACCACTGCCAAAGACTATGAATCTTCACTGCTCCCTGTGAGAGAGCCAGTGTGGTGTAGTGGTTAAGAGCAGTGGACCCGTAATCTGGTGAACCGGGTTCGCTTCCCTGCTCCTCCACATGCAGCTGCTGGGTGACCTTGGGCCAGTCACGCTTCTTTGAAGTCTCTCAGCCTCACTCACCTCACGGAGTGTTTGTTGTGGAGGAGGAAGGGAAAGGAGATTGTTAGCCACTTTCAGACTCCTTAGGGTAGTGATAAAGTGAGATATCAAATCCAAACTCTCCTCCTCCTCCTCCTCCTCTTCTTCTTTCCTAATTTATAGTGTATCTGCTGAACCTCTAAAAGAACTCCTCTCTCCCAGGATCATATTGAATGTCTTGCTGAAAACAATATCCTTGTTAGGCTTTCTGTTACAGTTCTCTGGGCTGAGCTACTTCAAATCTCATTTATCCTTCCAAAATATGAAATATGTTGGGCTGGATCTGGACAGGAGGCTAGTTGCACTTAATTTCCGCTGTATTCAACTTACACTAACCCAAGTCCCATTGATTTTAGGCTGGAATCCAGCACCCACTTACCTGAGAGTAACACCACTGAACCATGATGGGACTAACTTTTGAGTAGACATGTGTAGAATTGCAATGCCAGTCTGGATCTAACCCTCTGGGTCCGATATTCAAATATATCTGATTTTGTTTTTATTCTACAGAACAGCTGCTATCAGATCATCTTCACCTCAGTGGACATACCTTAAACTTTGGAACGGCGGATAAACAGAGTTATTAAGAATCTTTTCACTAATGCTGCAGGCATATATGGTTTTAAAATTTTCATTCATATGTGAGAGATCAGTGTAGGGGGCCCAGTTGAGCCAAGTCTAATCCATGCTCTGGAGCCGCTTTGGAAGCCTATGAAAGCATCCTTAGAAGCCCTTGCCAAATTTTATTTAACAGCCATTTTCATTTCTAAGTAACAAATATTTGCTTCCAGGCTAAACATGTCTCTGAAAAATGTCTGCCCCAAATGTCTACTTTTAATATTCAAGTTAAGAAGCCATGAAAAATGAAATATATACTGGAAAGCTGAGGGTGGGGGGCCTTCAGCTATTGTAAGCTTGCCAGCTGAGTACTCTAAATTTTGATTCCAGGCCTCCTCCTGTAATTGTCACCTATATGTTGAAGGATACCATTTTTGCTTGATTGTGAAGAGCACTTAAGAAGACACTTTCTACCTATTACCCATGCAGGATTTGAGTTATTGCTTCCCATTCTAGTTTCAGTGGGCTGGAAGAATCAGCGGAAAGATTCCCATTGACTTAAGTGGGCCTTTGATGATTTCATTAAAAAAGATAATTTTAATTTGTGTGGATTTCCCACCAACCCCTGAAATACCACTGTTGTTTGTTTTTTTTAAAGAAAAACAACAACTATAACTTAAGGCCTTTTGTTTTGCCGATGGAGAACAAGAACCGATTGCATAGGATTGTGATATGCCTTAAGATTTGCACAATCATTAGGTACACGATGGCATTGTACAAAGAGTGTGACAAGTCTCTGTGTCAAAGTACTTCCAGTCTAAAATAGATGCAAAGAAAGGGTCTCGTTATAAAAGGGAGTAGGGTGGTGATCCAAAGGCTTCCTGGAAAAAAATGATAGTTGCAGAGGGACTTAAAGGAAATGAGGGAGGTGGCAGCAAGGAAGCAATCTGGGAGGCAGTTCCAGGTATGGGGAAATGGGCAGAGTTGTTTCAGGGAGCAGGACAGCTTTGGGCAGCTGATGGTGGTAGAGCTACTTGAGCAAAGGTCATAGGAAGGGACATTCCAGGAAATAAATACAGAGAGATAAGGAGGGGCAAAGCTTTGTAGATGAGGTCAAGAGGCTTGTGCAGGATCTGCGAGTGGATCCAGTGATGAGATTTAGGGAGGGAGCTCAATGGGCAGAATGAAGAGAGAGGTGAATGATTTGGCAGCAGTGTGGTAGATGAATGTGTGTGGATGGAGGTAAGACAATGGAACAACCATGGAGAAGAAGACTGAAGTGGTGAAGGCGAGGTATGACTAGGCTTTTTGGTGAAGGAGGAGAAGAAAGGTGATGCTTTTGGAATGTTGTAAAGGGCAGGTCTTAGCAGTCAACCAGTTTTGGAGACAGAAGAGTCAAAGAGAAAACCAAGGCTTCATGCCTGATCCACAGGGTGGATGGAATGGTGAGATGAGGGCTTGGGAGGGAAAGATGAGGTTTGGTCTTGGGACATATTGAATCCAAGGAGAAATAGCAGAGGTGGCAAGGTAGGGAGTAGGTCTTGGGATGTTTCTGGGCAGGAAGGAGTATATAAGACTTCCTGTTTCAGCTGAACCTTGCTTGAGAAGCACAGTCTTCCTCAACGTGGTTGTCTTCCTGCGTCCTTGGTTATGTTTTCCGGTCCTGGCTTTTTTGGTTCAGACTTGCTCTTTGGATCGGAGTTGCTCTTCAAACCTGCCTCCTAGTTTTCCTTTCAGTCCTGACTTGCCCTTCACTTCTCCTGATTACTGACTCATTCCAGCTCTTAGTTGACCTCAGACTGCTGCCCACATTGCAGCCCTGACACCCAAGTCTCCCCAAGTCATAGCCTGACTCTCTTAACTCTTACAGCAAAAACTCTATGAAAAACATGAAACACTTTCTATATGCAACTCTGGTCCTACAAAAGTCTTGGGGTAACTTTCCCGCAACACTTCACAGCAAGCAAATCATTTTAATTACAAATGCTCTACAATGTAGTCCTGTTTTATTGTAACTTTATTTCTTTTTCCCTGGTCATATTTCCTACGATGCCGAGAGGCTATAGTGATGAACCTAGGCAGACAGATAGATTTTAATGGAAGTGTTAAAAATCTAGGCAAAGGGGTAATTTAGAAGATTTACAGTAGCCATATATGTTAATTTTTAACTCTGCTGTATAATAATTTAGTAATTACTCTTTGACTAGATGATAAAATATGGAGCTTTGAATATTGCTCTTTGTTTTGAATAGGGATTATGGAAATGGTAAAAATTAGGTGCATATATTTCATGCCCTTCTTCTGGATGTGAAACATATATGTATTTGTTTATTTCTGATTTATTACATTTTTAGCCCACCTTTCTTCTAAGGAGCTCACAGGAGAAAGGCCTACATTCTCCCCGACTCCCACCACATTGTATCCTCACCATAACCTGGCAAGACGGAGGAGGTTGAGACATAGCAGCTCAGTACCACAGACACAGTACTTTCAACCGAGACAGTTCACACATTCAGGTGCTGATCAACAAGAGAAAGGAAGTGATATCTGTGCATGTGTGAACCAGTTCCTTACTTGCTTTGCTGCACCACAAAACTATGGCAAGTCTGCTTCATTTTATCAAAATTATTGTTAGCATAAAAAAGACAGTGTCAGTATATTGAAACAAGTGACCAAGGTTAACCAGAATGTCTAAACAAAGCACCTATTTAAAAAAAAATAAATTCTACCATTTCAGCCACTATCAAAGGCAACTATTTTATGTAAGATCTTATCCATTAAATGGTATGAACTGCCCTTTGAATTTTCTAAATTTGAGATCCAAGAGTGGTGGACTATAGATGACACTGAAAGAAAAGGTTCTTTCATGCACCTGCATTTTTAAGGTAAAGGTAAAGGGTCCCCTGACCATTAGGTCCAGTCGTGTCCGACTCTGGGGTTGCGGCGCTCATCTCGCTTTATTGGCCGAGGGAGCCGGCGTACAGCTTCCGGGTCATGTGGCCAGCATGACTAAGCCGCTTCTGGCGAACCAGAGCAGCACACGGAAATGCCATTTACCTTCCCACTGGAGGTAATCTACTTGCACTCTGATGTGCTTTTGAACTGCTAGGTTGGCAGGAGCAGGGACCGAGGAATGGGAGCTCACCCCGTCACGGGGATTCGAACTGCCGACCTTCTGATTAGCAAGTCCTAGGCTCTGTGGTTTAACCCACAGCGCCACCCGCATCCCAGCATTTCTACTGTACCACTAATTTTTAAAAGGCCCTTTGAACCCTCTCCCCTCAAAAGGGCCTCAAAAGTTGGCAGCCAGTCCCTAAGGGAAGAATGGGGAACCTGTTGCCCTCCAGATGTTGGACATGGAATTCACCTCCCATTAGCCTCACCTCCCATTAGCCTCAACCAGTATGGCCATTAGTAAGGGATGAAGGGAGATGTAGGTCAACAGCATCTGGAGGGCCACAGGTTCCTCAATGCCACCCCAAAGCTGCACCATTTGCTTCTTAAATTTCATCAGATGTTGCTAGGCTCCATCTTTTATCAAGTGGGAAAGGTAAACTCCCACCACTGAATTACTATGGTTGTGAATAAAGCCAAGATGGAATATAGCACTGGCCCAAGACATTTTTTGCTGCCCCCCAAAGCATCCCACTCACATCACAGGGCCACTACAGAAGAGGTAGAGAAGCGGATCTGGGCAGAAGTGGACCACCTTCTGCAAAACACTTTGACTGGTGAGTGGGACAACCCGCCTGCCAATCACCTGATGTCATATGATGCCAGGAGATTCAAATTTGAAGGCACAAATGAACAATGAGAAATATGGTCTGAGTGCATTCACAATCCTTTTGTAGCCCTGGCTCGTAGAAAGCCCCTTGTGGTTTTTATAAACTCTGGGACACACAACACACACTGTTTTGGGACAAGGAGACACCCCCCCCCGTTGACTCATGTAATGGTAGCATTGAGACTGGACTACTGTAACATGCTGTTTGTAGGGTTGCCCTGAAAGCTGGCCTGAAAGCTTCATGATAGAAGGCAGCAACTTGGCTTCTGTTGGGGATGTCCTCCCGTGAGCATATAACAACGATTCTGAAAGATCTGTGTTGGCTGCCAATATGCTACTGAGCAAACTTCAAGGTTGACTTACAAAGACCCATACAGCTTGGGACTCTGTTCCTTGAAGGAATGCCTAGATTTGAAAAACACCACCCTTCCCTGCATACAACCTGCAGTGATACCGTCATGAATTATGCCACCTCTGTCTGTCTAATGTGTAGAACTGCTCTTGTTTAGGAGAGGCTCTTGAAGATGTATTATTAAGGGGGAAACATGCCAAAATATAAAGAGATACAAGCTCTGAGAGAACAGATGCCATTAACCCAACCAGCTAAAAAAATGGTTGCTTCATTAATCATTTGCACATTTTTTTTTAAAAAAAGAAATGGACACTTCAAAGATCAGAAATATTAACCTGGGGACACATTTAGAATTTTAATATACTTTTGCTTTTTCAAAAAATGTAACTTTTTTTATTGCTTTAAAGGTCTGGCCAGTCCTTGATGGTGCTACAACTGAATTTCAATAGTCATTGGTGCTGTGCTCCGTTTTAAACAGCACAGATAAAAGCAAATTGAGCTCTGTTGGGATCAGACCTATCCTGGAGAGGACACTGTCTTCATTACACGGTTATCCCTACAATATAAGTAACATGCTTAAAGCTGAAGCTGTGGTTCACGTACTATGAAAGTGTTATCCAGCACAGGACAAATCCTGCAGTATTTAATGAGAGAATATATTTCCTTCCGAAATCTCTAGAAGATTATGATATCCTATTAGGTTCTTCTGCTAACTCTCTCTGCAAGGACTGGAACTGCTGTGGATGGCCAGGAAATGAACAGGCACCAACTTACCGAAGAGGCAAACAAGGAGGAAGCTACTGGTTTTCCAAATTTATTGACTTAGCTGGCTCTCAAGCTATAAATTGGTGGCGGGTGAGCAATCTGCGGCCCTCTAAATGTTGTTGGACTCCAACATCCATTATGTCCATGCAGGATGGTGAGTGGTCAAGGATGATGGGAGTTGGAGTTCAATAACATTTGGTTTCCAATTCCAGTTTTATAGCATCCAGAGACAATCTAAGCTTACACAGTGGGGATGGGGAATGAACATGTCTCAGTGAAACCAAAACATGTCCCTGATTTCCTCGTGCTATCTATTCCTTTCCTAACTTGTTGCTTGTTTAAGGCTCTCTCCAAACCAAG
The DNA here is from genome assembly GCF_964188305.1 of Podarcis bocagei. NCBI lineage: Eukaryota > Metazoa > Chordata > Lepidosauria > Squamata > Lacertidae > Podarcis > Podarcis bocagei. Next base: position 19,265,106 of record NC_138125.1, read on the forward strand.
TTCCATGAAGACTTTTGGTGCTGTGTGTGCGCACGCGCATTCTTCTCACTGACAGAATATTCTGCGGGAAATGTATAGGGTTCTGTTCAGCTCATCCATATGCTGCTTTCTGCCTTGTGAAAGGAGTCCCAGAAGAATGCAAATGGTATGGGAACAAACGCCGTAAAGTAGGAGGCAGGCTCTTTATATAATGAGAAAGCCACATTCCCAATTAAATGAAAGGCAATTTAAGCCTTGCAGAATGAAAAGCCTAAAGCGTTTCATGAGTTTGTCCGTCTCCATTGTGTTTATAATAATGTGACAGACATGAAGATGTTTTCCTAGGGCACAGACAAATGGAAAGATAGATGATGATAGATAAGAAATAGATAGATAGATAATAGATGGATAGATGATAGATAGATAGATGGATAGATGATAGATAGATAGATAGATAGATAGATAGATAGATAGATAGATAGATGATAGATAGATAGATAGATAGATAGATAGATAGATAGATAGATGATAGATAGAGATAGATGATAGAGTTTCCCTATATGAAAGGAAGGAAAACTAACATTATTTTGCTTGAATAAGATAGCCACAGATTTAAATATTTCTGATCTACTCAGTTGAGAGATGTCTGAGACTGGTTCAGCTGTGCTGGTCCATGTGGTTGTCATATAATTGGGTGGGGAAGCCTGAATGGTACAGTCCATGTAATGCTCTTTGAGTAAGCAGTATGGAAGAGGCTAGGCACTTGCTTATCATCACAACATCATCTGGCAGAGCACAAGACTGCTGCCTGGACAACCTGACTTTTAGACCATTCCTCTGCTACCAGATCTGCTTGTGTGTTTTTACACTAAAAGGTAAAGGTAAAGGGACCCCTGACCATTAGGTCCAGTCGTGACCGACTCTGGGGTTGTGGCGCTCATCTTGCTTTATTGGCCGAGGGAGCCGGTGTACAGCTTCCGGGTCATGTGGCCAGCATGACAAAGCCGCTTCTGGTGAACCAGAGCAGCGCATGGAAACGCCGTTTACTTTCCCGCCGGAGTGGTACCTATTTATCTACTTGCACTTTGACATGCTTTTGAACTGCTAGGTTGGCAGGAGCAGGGACCAAGCAACGGGAGCTCACCCCATCATGGGGATTCGAACCACGACCTTCTGATGGGCAAGTCCTGGGCTCTGTGGTTTAACCCACAGCTCCACTCGCGTCCCTTAGTTTTTGCACTAGGGATGCGCAAAGATGGGCTGAAGATGGGAAAAATCAAAGAAACCAAGATAGATAGATTTGTTTTTACACTAGGGATGGGCAAATCTATCAATCTTGGTTTCTTTGATTTTTCCCATCTTCAGCTCTCCACATTTCCACATCCCATTGCCATGTTTTAAACTCATGAAAATTCATCAGCATCTTCGTACAAATTGCTCTTCATATCTACATTTTGGGGGGTATGCAGTTTTGCCTAATGCGCATATTTTTGCAACACAGTTGCCCATAATAGAATGCATGTTTGTGTCCCTCCCCAACATATACAGTTTTATGCATGTGTTATCTTTGTAAATGCATTTATGCACACATAGCACAGCTGGAGAGGTGCACTGGAAAATTCAGAAAACTGTGAATTAGCTGCATTTTGGTTTGCATATGGTTTGGAAATTGTGAATCAGTTGCGTTCACCTTTAAATGTGAACTGAATTCTGCACGATCCACACTACATATACAAGTGCATGAAACCATATCTTCCATGTGTGTTTATGTAAGTACCACTTTGGGGAAATCTTTAGTCAAGACGATTGTGTGCCACAGGGGTTATTGCAGTGGACACAATTACTTTAGCAATGCCAATATCACCTTGCTTAAGGTGGGGTTGGGGGTTGGGAATTAACAACAACCAACAAATGCCAATACTGATTAATATAAAATATGTAGTAACACAATATGGCTGATGGTGAGTAAAATGCCATTTGCTGCTTAAATAGCAGTTAGAGAAATATAGAACAGCAAGATCATTTTGCACATTACAAAGACTGTCCAAATTAATGTCGCCTGGACAATAAACTGCTAGGGAATATGGCCAAATAAAGGCCTAAAAACACTGGGGAGGGAATCTTGATTGACTGGACTTGGACTAACATGAGTGTTCAGAGACAATGAGATTAGGGAAATGAGAAAGGTAGAGAGAGAAAGGAAGAACAAGATGCCAATAATTACCTGTCCTGAGAAAGGGAAATGGTCTCCTGAATTTTACCAAGACACGCAAGTGTTGTGGGTGAGTCTGAAATTTCTGGAAATGATTTTTTTTAAAAGCTAATAAGTGACCATTCACTTGCAGATGGCCTGCAAACAGGCTAATCTTGTGAGCAATATAAGGCTGGACAAACTCACAGAGTGACAATGGTAATTTTCACTTTCCCGGTGTGCCTCACGCCCAATGTGTCACTATCGTAAGCGTGCTTGCTCACATGGTAGACATGTTGGAGTAGTTATATGCACAGATAAGATGGTAGCCATAGCATCTAAACAAGGGGTGCACAAGCACCCCACTGCTTACCTCAAAAGGAGTTGAATCTAGCCCAAGTCTCTTCCCTGGTTTGGAAGGATATTGGGGTGCATCCACTGCCTGCCTCCTTTCTGTGTCCCCAAGGTATGGAGGAAGTGGGTGGCAGTGTTTTTTGTAAAAACAAGGTGAATGCAGATCTTGCACCGGAGCACTCTGGCAGGGGTGTTAGCAAAAGCAAGACTCTACCAAATACTCTTGATATCGAACTGGCTCTTAATTGCACAATGAATAAGATCACACGTTTCATTTATTTTGCCATTCTTTTTTCTTCCACTTCTGTTTCGATAGAAAAGAAAGAGGGATCATATATATTTTCAAAAACTTGTACAAAAATGGCTTTTGAATAAAGAAATCTCCATCTTCTTCATTATTATTTTTAAAATGCAAAACAGAGAAGAAGAGAGAGAGAGAAAAAACCTTCCGCGTTTCAATACCTGAGAGTTATAAGTGTGACAAATCCACTCTTGCTATGAATTCTGGTTTTTATAAAAAGGCTACTTAGGGACGAGATAGTTTTAGATCTAAGAAACATGTAAAAATGACTCATTGTTAATGGGGTGAGCTCTTTGCATTTGGATTAGGGTTAACTGACAGTAACCAGTCACCTTTTATTCTCACAGATTCCGCCAGAGGAATGCTTTGTGCAGGTCTGAAAAAGATAGAATTAGGTGTTCCATTTATACTATTGATCTTAATAACCTACTCTCATAAATACCTACTTTATGACATCAATAAAAAAGGGAATAGTGGCAACTCCTAACAATGGAAAATTGTTACTTTGTAATTGAAGTCTTTCAATGAGCATCTCAAAGAGTCACCGTAGTGGTACAGGAGTGATATTTTATTGCCAGTGTTTAAATATCTGTCCAGAGAGACTCCTCTCTTCTTTTTCTTCTTCTTTATTTAACAGCTCTAATTAATTGAGCACACTCCAGCTTCTGGGTTCCTATGGTTATCAGAGCTTTTCTTTCCCATCTGTGATTCTTTCCCCCTTTCACTCATAGGCATAAAAGGCACTCTTCCTCCATTCAGGGCCAGGATGGGTACAGGAGAGAGAGGGGGAATTTAGGCTGAATTTAGGCAAAGTGAAGAAGAGGAGGGCCCTTTATTGAAAATATCTTTTTATAATATGTGACTGATGAATGCTATTTGCTGTTAAGAGAGAATGTCAAAAGGAGTTTATATTATATTGTGTGTGTGTTGGGGTGTGGAAGAATTTTTTTGTTACATTATTCAATTTGTTTTCTTATGCTAAAGACCTTATTAATTTCACAATCTGTTTTTAATTTATTATTTTAAGTTTTCAAAAGTCTTAAAATATTGTTAATTTTTCTTATTTCTTGTTTTATCTTTTTTTTTAGTAAACTGCTTTGAGGTGGGGTATTCCCCCCCCCAATTAAGCGATGTATAAATTTTATGCAATAAGAAATAATAATAAAAAACAGAGTAGTCAATAAGCCAAATCACATTAGTTCCTCTATTCATTTGTTTTAATTTGAATGCTTGTTTAATTTTCATTTTCCCCTACAACATATGTTAGCAGAGCTTCCATTTAATTCCCAAAGAATTCCAGAATTTCTGGGCAGGGGTGATGAACGAATGACCCTCCAGATATTGTTGGACTATAATTCCCATCATTGCTGATCATTGGCCACTCTGGTTGGTGCTAACAGATTCCTATCCCTGTTCTGAGGCATTCCTTGTTGGGGGGGGGGATGGTAGCAACCATAAAAAAAATGCTCCCCACCCACTGAACACAATTTTCCCTCTGGAAAACAGCCAAATGATGCAAGGATTGGGTTATTCCCAGCTGGGACTAAGTTTGAGATGCTACTTCTAGTGTATAAAGCCCTATACAGCTTGGCACAAGAATTCCTAAAATATCAGTTCACCATTAGATACCCAACTGATTACTGCACTCTGAAGGAAAGCACCTTTTGCAGATAACATCTTATCAGGAGGTCCATTTCATACAATATAAGAATCAGGACCATATTTCTCCCATTAAATATTTGACTGCACCATCTCTGTTTTCTTTTTGGTGCCTACTGAAGAAAGAACATCCTTTTTGATCTTTTCAGTAGATGTTTTAATTACTTTTTTGCTTGTGTGTTTGCTGCCCTAGGTTTCTTTAGGAGGAAGAGCGGGATATAAATTTAATAATATAAAACTTGGGGGAAATAAAATGTCAACTGCCAGGAGCGGCTGCCACAATCAGTGCTGCTGGAACAAGGAAAGAATAAGTCTCCCTGCCCTAAATAAATATGAATGAAAGGGTATGAACGGAAAATGGTGTCCATTCCCCCCCTTAAAGTATTATTTTTATTATTATTTACCCACCTTTCACCGAAAGGTCCCAGGGTTGGTTACAGCATTAAAACACAATTTAAACCCTCACAGTGATCTCCATTCTCCCATTCTGCTTCGGCTAGATCAAAAAACTTTTTGTGAGCACAAACACACCAACTACAGATCAGGCATAGGCAAACTCGGCCCTCCAGATGTTTTTGGGACTGCAACTCCCATCATCCCTGACCACTGGTCCTGTTAGCTAGAGATGATGGGAATTGTAGTCCCAAAACATCTGGAGGGCCAAGTTTGCCTATGCCTGAACTAGATTCCACCGTATGTCTCACTTGGGCTTGACAGCATAGTGTGGGGTCTGCACTCCACAGACATTGGTGAGCTGAACGGAACAGGCATAAAACTGGTGGATAGTTTTGAGGGACCTTCCAGACCCATGGTTCCATGACTCAAAGGCATACCAGCTGCTTTTCATAGCATTACACCTTGGGAAGATCCGGTGCATTCCCAAAGCACTGCAGATGTAATTCCACATTAACAATCCACTTTGGGATCATTAAAAAGAAACTGATCCCCCTGTAATGTTTTGACCAGTGTTGGAGCAGAGTCTATTCCACTGACACGGTAATGGAAGTTTCACTTGCAACTCCAATTTGCCCCTTGAAATTTAATCTGAACACCTTGAAAAAGACCGTTCCTGTAAGGAATCACAAGGAGAAGTCCTGGTCACATTACTGATCAACAACTGAATTGAGGGCAGGGTCCACTATAAAGTGAGATGATGATGATGGTGGTGGTGGTGATAATTTATTTCTACTCTGCTCATCTGGCTGAGTTTCCCCAGCCACTCTGGGAGGCTCCCGACAGAATATTAACAACAATAATAAAAAGCGATCAAACATCAAACTTCTATTTTTGCAGTTGGAAAGCTGCAAACATCAAACTTCTATTTTTGCAGTTGGAAAGCTGATAATATGCAGTTTGAAAAACACATAGGCAACATGTGTTTATTAAGCACTCAAATGACAGGCAATGCTGGGGACAGCATGCAGACATATTATATAAAGGCAGAATGTGCTCAGTTTCCATGTTGAAACTGCCCAAACCATATTTAAAATATTTCTTCCTTTTTGGCTATAACCTCCTCTCACTCACCTTCATTTTGTGGCAGGTAACCCTTCCTTGAAATACCTTTAAAGTTGGAAAAGTGATAAAGTCCCTTCTAGATTAGAATGGATCCAAAAAATGACTGAATATGTGAAACTAGACAATTTATCAGAAAAAACAAACAAACAAACAAACAAAAACAAATCAAAGGAAGTATTTATCTTAAAATGGGAAGTCTTTAAAATTTATTTGAATAATAGCAATGACAGTTTAAAGTCTGCAGCAGCATTTGAATAGCTTCAGTAGTGGTTTCAAGTATGATGTAAGATTTAAGATAGAACAAAGACTATAGAAAAAGACCATTTCTATGTTAGGATCTTGTGAACACTATTTATTGTATTGTTTCTTTTGTTTGGTGGTGATGGATATTTGTCTTTTCTTTAGTGATGTATTAAAGTGAATAATAATAATAATAGTAATAATGAAATACCTTTAAAATACAGTGGTATCTCGGGTTACATACGCTTCAGGTAACAGACGCTTCAGGTTACAGACTCCGCTAACCCAGAAATGGTACCTCGGGTTAAGAACTTTGCTTCAGGATGAGAACAGAAATTGTGCTCCGGTGGTGCGGTGGCAGCAGGAGGGCCCATTAGCTAAAGTGGTGCTTCAGGTTAAGAACAGTTTCAGGTTAAGAACAGACCTCTGGAACCAATTAAGTTCTTAACCCGAGGTACCACTGTACCCCCTTTTTGTGTCCATGAGTTACTGAGCTAATGCAGGTTTGTAAATGGATCATCACTGTACATACAGACTGCTGGTTCCTATAGCAAACCAGCCACTGATGTAGGGTGAAAGTAAGGAGCAAAGTGTGCATTTCCTTTTTTGAAAAATGCATGGTGTCTGAAGGGAATTTGTGCCGTTGGGAAATCTTCTTTTAACCCCTCAACTTGCATCCCATCCTACCCTTCCACCAAGCAGGCCCACTGTCCTCAAATGCTGCGGCGGATGGTGTCTTGTCACCAGTGTTGACGTAATATTCAACCATCTGTCCAGCTTCCTTCCTGCGCATGGATTGGGGCCCCCACCATCAAGGCCACTCTCCCTGGCCGCAAAATGCCTTAGCCTAGCACCAGATAAAATTATTCTAAAATAAGCCGTCTGATTATTATATGTGTGGAAGTTGGTAACACTCGGCCCCAGGTGAAATTAGGACGTAGGCACGAAGCTAAATTATATCACAGCTATCATTTTAATGGTTGTATAAAAGGGAAAGTATGATCTAACTTTTTGACACCTGAAGATACAGATGGATCTTTCCCACACATACACATGCAGTATTTAATTAAGTTACTGACAATTTGCTGCCCTTTGATGGCACTCGAAATATGTCGCCTGATGATACCACTGGCGATGAGAGCAGCAGGCGCTGACGGAAGGTTTTGACTGAAGTTTCATGGAATATGCAAAGCATTAAAACAGAATGCTGTTAATTGCAGGGCTGAAATAGATATGTTAAATGCGCTGTTGCATATTCTGCCCCCTGCCTGCCCTGGTGCAGTCCTGATCTTGATTGCCCCCTCCCCACAGCTGAACATATAGAAATGTAATTGCACATGCAATATTGCATGTATCTTTCACTTCCATGGTTTGCACATATTTTACTTGCAATTCAGGGTTTGAACATTTCATGCAAACAGCATATGGGTGGAATTGTTGTCTAAACACTTTGAAGTGTAATACCGACAAGGGAAGTCAAGATGTATTGTTTATTGTGGGATTATTAATATTATAACTGGTTGGGGTTTTTTGTTCACATCAGCCATTGCTAAATGCCCCAAATGCCTCTTAAATTCAAACAATGGGTTGGAGATTTCTTTTAAGATCAGTTTGTTAAAGCAGGGTTGGAGAACATTTCCTTTTCTGTGTACACACCATACATATCAAGCACCCCCTGCAAGAATACCCCTTCCAGAACTACAATCCCCAGGATTCTTGGTGTGTGTGCGTGTGTGTGTGTGCTGCCATCTCGCTCTGCCACCCCCTTCTCTTCTCCTCTCTTCCACACTTTCTCCTTGTGTGCAGGCTGCCAATTGAGGGACAGATAGTGGCAGCCTCAGGGTCTATCAGCCGTCCTTCCAATGCATGCAAAACATTCGGTGTGAATTTAGGCGCATACACGAGTAAATCCTCTTCATCTACTGCAGATCTGAGGACAGGGTCCATTCTCAAAGGAATGTGCTAGAGCCCTGCTGGTACAGGCCAGTGCCCTAATACAGGCTTAGAAATAAGAGTTTATGAGTAGAGATAAGTTCATGATAGTCCAAAGTCAGATTCTATGTGGGGGTCTCAGTTTCAAACATTGAGCAGAAGTCAGAAGTCAATTATGAACCAGAAACCAGAACAGGGCCCTGTTTCGATGTATTCACCTTCATCAGCTATGTGTGGGTAGATCAACGTGCGCACAGAAAAGCTCAAGATACACGTTGGGCCTGTCCTGGTTTCTGATCCATGATTGACTTCTGACTTCTGCTCAATGATTGAAACTGTGAGACCCCCATGTTGAATCTGACTATGGACTAACATGGACTTATCTCTGCTCATAAACTCTTATTTCTAATCCTGTAACAAATTATTGTGTTATACATATCTCTTTGAGTTTGAGCCTGTAATCTCTGTTAGAGTTTGTAATCTCTCTTTGAGTTTGTAATCCTTGTCAGAATACATACTTTTGAATGGATTAGTTTTTGTTACTACTGACTATTGATTTCCGAATAGGGACCACTCCCACTATTGAAACTTACATTGGCCTGAGTTCTTGGTGTGCTTTTTTCTTGGTATATTTAATAACAAGAACTCCAACTTATTTAACGTCAGTGGCCCAATACAGCCTAGCATCCCGTTTTCACAGAAGCCAATCAGATACCTATAGCAAGCCTGCAAGCAAGACCCGAGCCCTCTCCTCTCCTGTGATTCCCAGAAACTGGAACTGAGAGACAAGCTGTCTCTGAAAGTACAGGCAGAGCCTAGTCAATGGCTAGTGGCCTTCGAGAGTCATATTCTACATGAATTGGTCTAATCCTCTTTAAAAGCCATCTAGGTTGGGAGCCATCATGGCCTCCTGTGGGATCTAATCCCATCGTTTACCTATGTACTGTGTGAAGAAGGACTATCTTTTGTCTGTCTTGAATCTCCCAGTGTTCAGGTTCATTGGATGTCTGCAGGATCTAGTGGTCCAAGACAAGGAGAAAACTTGTTCAATTTCTCCACACCATATCTATTTCCCCCCATCTTTATCATCTTTGTCTCCTCTTTCCTGCCTTTAAGTAAAGGTAAAGGGACCCCTGACCATTAGGTCCAGTCATGGCTGACTCTGGGGTTGCGGCACTCATCTCGCTTTATTGGCCAAGGGAGCCAGTGTACAGCTTCCGGGTCATGTGGCCAGCATGACGAAGCCGCTTCTGGCGAACCAGAGCAGCACATGGAAACGCCGTTTACCTTCCCGCCAGAGCGGTACCTATTTATCTACTTGCACTTTGACGTGCTTTCAAATTGCTAGGTTGGCAGGAGCAGGGACCGAGCAATGGGAGCTCACCCTGTCGCGGGGATTCGAACCGCCGACCTTCTGATCGGCAAGTCCTAGGCTCTGTGGTTTAACCCACATTAATCTAAAAGGACCCAAATACTGCAATCCTTCATTGTTGGGTTGTTCGTTCATGCCCTCGATCACTTTTGTTCCCCTTTTCAGAACCTACTTTGGTCTCTCCACAAACCTACAGCATGGCCTGGTCGTTAGAAATGAGGGGGGAAATAGCTAATGTAATTACCACAGGAATGGGGGGAAATGAGTGTTATTGACCTTTTATTAGACAGTAGAAAATTTGTAAATTCCTAGGTGTTACCATCACGTTTCCAGGAGTAGGACAAAGGAGGTATTTCAGCCCTGGTCTATCCAATGCTTCCATAGACAGGTGTGTAAGTGATGTCTGTCTATATATGTTGAGGTGGGGAAACCATAAATGTGGTAGAAGATGTCCAGAAACAAAACTGAAGTAATCCTTTCCCCTTGCTTCTGATTTCATGATAATTTGGAATTCTTGGGAAGCTCGTTATCCAAGTGCCCAACTTCATGTGCTTAGGAGGCTCAGCCATAAATAGAAATTCCAGCATCTAACTCTTTTCACAGTACTATAATAATCTCCTTTCTATTTAGCCCCATCCAATGCCATCAGGACGACTTTTTTCATTGTACTGCATCCACATTAGAGGGAGCACAACACGATGCTTACCTCCATACCATGAAATAAAACAATGTTCTTGACATTTCCCCCCAAAACACATTTGAATGCTGTTTGCAAATCGACCTTGTGAATAAATTAAATAATAGCTTGTGAAAATGTCCTCCAGCACTCTGCCCCCTCTCTTCCCCTGAATGCATGCAAACACAGAGCAAGGTTGTTTACATTTCTTTTACGGTGTCTGGGAATTATACAGTAGATCGGTGCACATGAGTGTTGTCTTTGGGTATAGTTGTCATTTGTGCTCAGTGGGTTGCACACAATTTTGGTATGATTTGCCCTTCAAGTTGTCCAATTCTCTCTCCTGTCCCTGATGACCTGCATATTAAACTTCTCCGCTGCAAGACTCCAGATTTTGGGGGGTCCCTTCCATTTGTCAGACTCATTATAGCCACTCAATTGCTCTTCTCTATTAGATATGCTCTCACCGAACCGCATTCGGCAGTCCCTCTGAACTAATGGATACCTTTCGGAACAGAGGTTTTCAAGAGTCCCTTTCAAGGAAGGCTCAGTCAGTATCATTCTAGGGAAGAGAATAAATTTGAATGTAGAGCTTGTTTTCCTTGGCAATGGTTTGGAATTTTCTCTCTCTCTTGGAAACTTGAGCTGCGGTGGACCTATAGTGGGCAAAAGAGCCCAATTTACTTGCACTGGATTTTTTTTTTGTCATTATAGTGTTTGTTGAGATTAAAAAGAAACTTATCAGGGAGAATACGGCTTGGAGCCAGAGAGCCTCTTGTACCAGGTGAAAGTACTTCTGCTCATAAAGGGTGGGGGAGTTCCCGAATTTCTACCAATACTGCCTCAGCTGTAGCCCCCCAAGCATAACTGAACAAAAGTCTAAAAAGGTAAAGGTAAAGGACCCCTGACAGTTAAGTCCAGTTGCAGACGACTCTGGGGTTGCGGTGCTCATCTCGCTGTACAGGCCGAGGGAGCCGGCGTTTGTCTGCAGACAATTTTTCCGGGTCATGTGGCCAGCATGACTAAGCCGCTTCTGACGAAACCAGAGCAGTGCACGGAAACACCGTTTACCCTCCTGCCGGAGCGGTGCCTATTTATCTACTTGCATTTTTGGCGTGCTTTCGAACTGCTAGGTTGGCAGGAGCAGGGACCAAGGAACGGGAGCTCACCCCATCGTGGGGATTTTGAACCGCCAACCTTCTGATCAGCAAGCCCAAGAGGCTTAGACCACAGTGCCACCTGTGTCCCGAACAAAAGTCTAGAGGATCTGCAAATGTTCAGACGAAGTTGAAGGATTGCAAGTTAAGACATGCAAATCTATCCATTTCAGCTTCTCACTTTTTCCATCTTAAATTCAGTTTTCCACAACTCCACATCCTTTGTGAATTTTTTTAAACAGTCCTATTGAAAATTCACCAGCATTTTAATGCAAGTATCCCCCAATATACACTTTTGTAATATAATTTACATATGCTTGTACGCCATTTTGCATGATAAGACACATTTCTGCAGAGCAATTCCCTCCCCCCCAGGGGTTATGTTATTACCCCCAATATGTTCATTTTCGTGGACACTGCACCCCTGTATGTGCATTCCTATACACAATACTTGGCTGGAGAGGTGCATCACAAAATTCATGAAGGTGTGAATCCCCAAGAATTCCTTTGTTTTGGCTCTTCTTTTGTTTCAGAAAGTGTGAATTACGGATGTTCATCTTTAAAAGTGAACTGAATCAAATTTATCCCCCAACCCGCACTGCAAGGGCATTCAGATTCCAGATCAAAGCCTATAGGCTGATGAAATGTTTTTGCATTAGCTACCAGCCACGGCAACAGATAAGATGTCTTCTATATATTCACCTTGATATACATTTTCTCTTTATTCTAAAGATAGGTGACTGATTGAGAACTTACTGAAAATGATGACTAACTAGGAACAGGATAGAGAAGTGATTTCTATCTAGAACTGTCTCTGCATTGCCCACTGGTTGTAAACATTTTTTAAAAACTTTATGGAGAATTGGCAACTGATTTTACTCATTCTCCTGCTCATCCCTTCCTTTCCCCCATTCCCATTCCAGACTGTCAGCCTGGAATTGTGTGATTTTCTTCATCTCTGAGAAGTGCCTACAAAACATTAAGCACAATAATGCTGTAGATCAGTGTTTCCCAAACTTGGGTCTCCAGCTTTTTTGGACTACCGTGCCCATCATTCCTACCTAGCAGGGCCAGTGGTTGGGCATGGTGGGAACTGTAGTCCAAAAACAGCTGTAGATGTTGATGCAGAGCATGAGGTTTCTATTTTCAAGCCCAGTGGTACAGATCATGAAATATCATTGTTGGGACCTCGTGAGCGGATGATTCCAGGAATGTTTTGTTTTGTTTTTAACTCCACAACGTTTGACATTTCAGCTCTTTTGAATTCAACAGCTTGCCCTCTGTTTTCAAAGATATTTTTATATTTTGTTTCAGTGCTTTAATACAAAAGCTCCCGAGTGTTAAAGCCCAGCTTGGCTGCATGGATCTGAATTTGAATAACTTTGTTTGGAATATTACCTTCCTAAACCACAATGACACCTTCGTCCCTGTCGCTGTATGCACTTTTAACACTGCCCCCTCCCTATCTCCTGTGGTTCTGTAATATAAATCCATCTGGTCTTAGGCCATTCTGGGTTGACGTGTCAACCAGACGACATCCACTGGCAACAAACATTTGGTTGTTATAATGTTCTGCTGTTTTGCTTGACCTTTCCTGAGAGAAAAGGATAACTTTGTTCATGCCTGGAAACTTTCACATGGGGAAATGTGTATTGTTTTCATGATGACGATGGGTAATTTTCCACTAGGAGCATTGCCAAAAAAAGAATTATTGTGGCTGGCTATATGACTTGTTTACCTATTTTCCAAAGCCGTGGAAACTTTTGTGACTGCTGTGTTGTCTTGAGACACATAAGATGCCCATCCGAAAGGCAAATACCAGAGAATGCTTTCATATCAATGATAGAATAACTGTACTCTAGACCAGAGGCAGACAATGTTGGTGCCTTCCAGATGTTGGACTACAACTGCCATAATCCCTAGCCAACAGAACCAGTGGTCAAAGATGATGGGAACTGTAGTCTGAAAACAGCTGGAGACCCAAGGTTGGCAAACACAGCTCTAGCTCAGGGCAGACAATGTGGTGCCTTCCAGATGTTTTAGACTACAACTCCCATCACAGACAATGGTCAGGGAAGCTGGGAGTTGTGGTCCAAAATATCTGTAGGGCACCACATTGGCTACCTGCAATAGACTTTCACTCTTGCTATACTTAGTTTCATAACTTTGCTTTGAGAGCCTGCCCTGCAAAAGCCTATGAAACAGGTGATAGGTAATCAGTTAACTGAGTGAATGGATAAAGCAAGGCAGGGAATAGCCATGCACCTCACATGAGCTTTCTCTCTCTCTCTTTTTATTATTTATATGCCGCCCATCCGACCGGTTTGCCCCAACCACTTTGGGTAGCTCCCAACAAAACATCAAAACCACAACAAATCAAACAAAGTCAAATAGTTACGGTATTTGTCTCTTAGACATCTGATGGGAGGGCAGGCGCCACTACTGAGAAGGCTCCCTCTAACTTCACTTCTCACAGTGAAGGAATATATATTTACAGATGCAGCATTGAGAATAGAAATAATGGGCAGCAAGATTCTGTCTTCCTAATCCAAAAAATTAACAGCCTGGGAAACTGGAGGGCAGCTGCACCCACTCCAAAGATGACAGGTTATTCTGGACACAGTTTTTGTTGCCATGGATTATAGCTCCTGAGGATAGAATTGCAGTTCAAGGAAAGTGCTAGTTTTTCTTGTTAGTCCTTCCTGGAGGGCCTCCCCTGCCATCCAGTTTGTGTTGTTAATATTTCTACTGCACCAGGTATGGCCTTCATTTGCAAAGGCTGGTAGTGGATTGCTTGTCTTGTCTTTCCTCTCAGCAGTGAAAAACACTACCAACCTTAAACATCCAAAACATGGTGTTAATGCTTATTTTCTATTCCTTTGCTGTTGAATGTAGCACAATATATAATGCTTCCATAGTGCGGAATTTTGCTTTAATATGATGCTTCCAAGGTCTTTTTTAAAGCTGTGTGTTTGTGTGTGTGTAGGCCTCTGCCCATGATTCTCGGCCAACAACTGCTGGAGTCAATTCACCCTGTGGTGAAGACCCTGTGCGTTATCTTGGCAATATAACCTGGGTTTACTAAGATAGTATGTATGTAGGAACAACCAATCCTCTACTGAAAATGCCCTTTTCCATGCTGTCCTTGCTCCAGCTGGGATTCTTTCTGGTTATGCAACTGCCAGGGAACTGACATCGGAGCGAGAGGCGAAGGGGAGGCTCCCAGATGATGCTGGCGAAGGACCCAGCAGCAGGGGGAGAAACAGCTCAGTAGAGGGGGAAGCTAATCAGCGCAACACCAGGGATAAAGGGGGGCAGACGGGGGAATTGGAGAGAGGGCTCCAGGACTCTTCACTGGACATCAGTGAGGAGAGCCCAGGTCCTCCGCTACCCACGCCTTCCCTGCGCAGAAGACTCCCGCGCAGTGAGAGGAGGAGGAGACTGGGTGTCAAACAACTTTTATGCTGGAAGAGGTTCAAGAAACGCCCACTGACGGATTCTGCCAGTGACTGAGGCAGCCACGATGAGAAGGGGCTGTGCAGTCAGAAAGGTTTAACAAGGCAAATTAACCGAGAAAGGCACCAGTTTACGCACGAGTAACTCATACCTATTACAGCAACCAATCAGGTTATGGGTACAGAGTGATGTAAAATGCTGCTGGGGAGAATTAGTGGGCAGAGAGGGCAAAGGATACCACCTCAAAAAGAAAAAAGAGGCAGCTGCACAGAATATAGTTATCCATTGAATTTCACAGAAAGCACTGAGGGAAGCATTTAATGCTTATTGTTAAAAAATAGTTTGGGGCAACTTTTCACTTCAGCTCTCCTAGGAAGCAGGTGGCAATGTTGGAGGAAGGGAAAACCAATATCAGGCAGAAGGACCAATGGATTGCCGGCTTCCTCAACCTGGTGCCCTCCACATAATTTGGATTTCAACTTGCCATCTTCCCCAAAAGACCAAAAAAGGAAAATCAAAGGCACTGGCGAATGACATGTATCTCTCTTTTTGGAAAGCTTTCTTTCTTTGAAAGTTGGCCCTGGTGGGAATAAGTGCCCCCGAGTGCACCGTATCTTAACTCTGCCTCCCGCAGACCTTTATTTTAGATCAATGTTGTCGACAAGAACCTTTTCAAAGTTCTGCCTTCCCATCTGAAGCGAGTCTGTCCCCCTTATCATTGATCCAGACCAGATTGGTTTTATTAAAAACAGAAGTTCCTCCCACGACATGTGGCGATTATTTAGCACTCTGCGTTTTTCCTGTAAATACCACGAAGCACTGTTAGCCCTCAGTCTGTACACAGAAAGTGCTGGCGAGCTTGCAAAATTAAAAGAAGAGCTATTTCTAGTGTGCGAGTTTGAAGTCTGGTCTGTGCCTACTTTACTTTAGTCATCGAGGTGGCGGGGAATGGCAACCAGATGATTAGGCGATCAACGTAAGGAAAGGTCTAAAATAAAGACTTGGTTAGAGGTTGTTCAGCTACTACATGGTGAAAAGAAGAACACAAAACCCACATGCATGTATGCTGCTCTGTGTGCGCACAGTGCAATTTATCATTATTTAGTAAACTTACTAGCTGCTTTTCTTAAAACTTAAAATCACTTACTGCAATACATAAATGCAACATACATTAAAACCAGCATGAAACATTGAAAAATCTACAACCTTCTCATATCTGAAAGACAGGATTAAAACATCTCAACCACGCAGATAATTAAAAGCCAGAGGCCTGGCAGGAAAAATGTTTTTGCCTAGCGACTAAAGACATGTAATGATGGCACCAGGCAAGCCTTGCTGGGGAGAGCATTCCACAATATACACATGAGAACATTCACCAAGTGAGGTAAAACATGGATTCCATACTATTTCCTAGGCAGCAAAACTTTCCGTGTAAGGTGGAGACACTTTGAGCTCAAATGGCAGTTTGAAAGGGAAGATGGGACCTGGCGTGTGTATGCTCCTTTTACTTCTGCCTCAATTAATCAGGATATTATTCTTATATTATATGACATCTGAGGTCAAGATGGCATACAGAGTCCTCACCCTCTCCATTTTACAACTGCAGTAGGCTATGCTGAGAGACAGTGACTGCCCCAAGTGCTGCTGCTTCTTCTTCCTCTTCCTCCTCCTCCTCCTCCTCCTCCTCTTCTTCTTCTTATCACTCATAGCCGAGTAAGAATAGAATAGAATTTATTATTTATACCCCGCCCATCTGGCTGGGTTTTCCCAGCCACTCTGGGCAGCTTCCAACAAATACAGTGGTCAGATTAGTAAGATTGACTTCCATAAACATGGTTTTAACAGTGGGTCTGTAAGTGACTGTGGAGGCCAATTCTGGATCCACACGTCCTTCCACAGTGGGGACATTGATTGGTTTCTGGGTGGGAGTTGATCACGGTGAGGATTTGCCAAGTGTGCCTTCCTCTTGGCACATTTCTCCCTTTTGTCCTGAGTTTGAGCATCTTCAAAGCCCATGACGCCTTTGGTAGAGACTGTTCTCCAACTGGAGCGCTCGCAGGCTAGTGTTTTCCAGTTGCCAGTGTTCATACTAAGCTACATGGCTGAGGGGAAATCTGAATCCGGGTCTCTCAGGTATTAGACCAACCATCTAACCACTGGCTCTCACAATGGCTCTCACATTTAGCACACTACACACCACACTAGATTTTTGTATCATTTTTCTGGTTGTTCCTTATTCCTTCCTGGAAGGCCTCCCTTGCCACCAAGTTGGTGCTGTCAATATTTCTGTTGTGCCAGTCATGGCCTTTATTTGCAAAGGGTGGCAGTGGATTGCTTGTCTTGTCTTTCCTCTTAATGGTCAAAACACCACCGAGCTTTCCCAGCTGCATGAATGTTGTGACCCCAAAACGACTTAGAAACATGATACAAACACTAAAACCAACTGCAACAAACACAAACCACCCCCCTGAAACTAATTGGTTTCTGCCATAGGGGGTCCATTTTCTACAGTTTTAAAACTAATCTTTTGTTACTTTTTCTAAACATTTTAGCTGTACGTCACTTTTGGAGTAGTAATAATAATAATAATAATAATAATAATAATAATAATGTGACTGCTGAGCAGGGATGCTATAGCAACAGATTGAACTTAATGATTTTTGAGCACCACTCCAACTTTCTGATTCTACAGCTTTAAGAAAGTGGAAGTTCAAAAATAAGTGAAATGGCCCAAGGTCACCAAGGAGAGAAGGAAGCAAACCCCAAAGCTCTGAAGCCTTAGGTGTTTCATCAGAAAAATCTCCACTCATTATGCTACCATATCTGACATTCAAAACATTATGCAATCAATGCCTGCTTTGTAATATATATATATATTTAATCCCAGCACTTTCAGTTTGTTTATCTAATGGCCCTATTGCCAGGTCCGTAAAATTTGATGCTACCATTTTGTCCATTTATACTGGCAAGCGGATGTTGAAAATCCTCTGTTTACACTGCCAGTAGGAACACAGCGATTGACCTCTAACTTTCTAATCCTTTATAAAAGACATGCTTCAGTAACATTGCGCAGCAGCAAGACCGGGAGATTGGAGATTTGCAAGTGTAAAAACGGTTACCCTTTACAATGTCACAATGCCTATTCATATCAGGTTGGGGGGACTTGTGGGCCTCCAGATCTCATTGGACTCCAACTCCTTCCACTGTTGGGGGCATTATGCCTCTGAATGCCAGCTGCTGTAAACTGTGGGAGGAGAGAGTGCTGTTGTGCTCAGGACCTCCTTATGGGCTTCCCATAGGCATCTGGGTGGCCGCTGTGAGAATAGGATACCAAACCAGGTTGGCCACTGGCCAGATCCAGGATCTTCTTATGTTCTCCCATTAGTCCCAGACAACATGGCCAATAGCCAGAGACAGTGGGAGTTGCAATCCATTGATTTCTGGAAGAGTACAGGTTCCCCATCCCTGTTCATCTGCTGGGGATGTTGAAAAAGACAGATCCTGATTATTTATTTCCTACTCTGGTGGATTAAGCAGATGAGACCAATAGCAGGGTCCAAGAGTCAGGAAGGTGGTTTCTGCTCATGCTGTAGAGGGAAGTGACAGACAGATGGGGCTCATCAACCTGGGAAGATAACCCATGTAAGAGAAGGAAAACTCTTATCCTAAACCTCCTCTGCCAGAAGGAAAGGCTAAGGAGTAAGCCCTACATGAATACAGAGCAGAGTCTTTAAGACAGTTGGATGGCACCTTGTACACCTCCTTTGGGCAACTCCTGCAACCAAGCTGGAGCCAAATGTATTGCTCTGCTTTCCCTTGGACCACAATAGTGAGTCTTGTCATCTGGGCAGCCCAGGACTTCCACACACTCTGCCCAGGCTTGTGCCCCAGGGAGGCCACTTCAGTTTGACTTCTTCCCCAGAGGTGCACTCCATTGTCTCTTGAAACAGATGGATGTCAGCATCATCATCAACAACAAATTTCTTCCTTTAAAATTAAAACAAGTTCATTTCCCACCACATCCATCTTTATAGAAAGTGTGTCCAAGTTATAAGAAAGGAGATTCCAACTGAAAATCAGGAAGAACTTTCTGATAGTAAGTGCTTCTCGAGAGTGGAACGGAATTCCTTGGGTGGTGGTGGACTGTCCTTCCTTGGAGGTTTTTAAGCAGAGGTTGGGTGGCCACCTGTCAGGGGTTCTTTAGCTGCGATTCCTGCATTGCAGGGGGTGGACTAGATGACTCTTGGGGTCCCTTCCAACTTTACAATTCTATGATTCTGTGATTCTGTGGCAGATGAAATGTTTCATCCCACCCACTAACCATTATCTATACTTGCAATCTTGTTTGAATAATATGTTTAGCTCTAAAACGATGACTGAGCTCTGGTCCCCAGAGTTCCCTAGGAAAAGGGGTTAGCTGCTCTTAGAACTGCAGCTCTGTGAGGGGAATAACTCTCAGCACCCTTAACAGACTACAGCTCCGAGGATTCCTTGTGGGAAGCTATGACTGTTTAAAGTGCTGTGCTATTGCTTTAAATGGGCCTTAATTTAACCAGATTTAGGAATCCAGACTGAGCAGACCTTTTTTCTTTTCTTTTTACCAAGTATGCAGTAAATGTTCTTTGGAATAAACAATAAAACCAGCAGCTGACTTTTTGCAGTTAGTAGGGTTGCCATACATCCAGGAAATCCAGGACATGTCCTCTTTTAGGTGGCCTACATGCCCATCTGGTGGTTTTTTTGTTTTACAATTTTAAGCAAATGTACAGGTTTTGGGGGAGTTTTAAAATTTTGTCGGTGAGTGGGTGGGTGACCTGGGTTCTGTCTCTGACAAGGGCTCTGGTGCAGGTGAGTCCAGCTGTGTTTTGGGCTCTGGTGCTGGTGGCTCAACAACTTTTTTGTCCAGATTTTTGGATATATGGCAACCCTAGCAGTTAGGAAAATAGCAGGGAAATGCACTAATAAACAACTGATTAACAGGAAGACTATATGACCACACCATAAGCAAATTGGGAAGAAATCAAGGTGAATGCTCACTATCATATTACCTCCCTACAAACAAATCAGAATGAATAAGGTGTAGGCATCATATAAACTCTGTGTAAGTTCTGTGCAGGCAAATCAGAATGAATGCTCAATAAACAGGTCATTTGGGGGAACCCTTTGCTACCTAATGTCCCCTAATAGGAAATGACAGGGAGGCAGGGGTGGTAGTGGCTAGGAGTGCAGAGACCTGGGGACAAAAGAAGGATGCTAAACAAAGCCACATTGTATTAATTTTGAAAAGGAAACAGAAGCTGAAATATTAGGAATCATAGATTGCAAACACACCATATATTTAAAGCACATTTAAGTCACACGAATTCACCACCAAGGATCACGGGAACTGTAGTTCAACCCCCCGAGCTATAATTCCTAGCACCTTTAGCAAACTACAGCTTCCAGGGTTCTTTGTGGTAAGTTATGTCTTTTCTAAGAGTGACCAGGCAAGGCAAAGCCTGCTGTGGGTTGTTAGTAAAATCTCTTGCTGCCTTGCTTTCTTTGGGAATTAATTTTCTATCCTTGGGCTTTTAAGGTGAACCCAGCTCCCTTTTAGGTACCTGAATTAAGGTGCCAATTTACAGTGCCAAGGACCAAAATCCTTTAATTACTCACAGAACCAGATTCAGCTGGACAAAAAGCAACCTCTGCCTTCCTTTCCAAGGCAGCCTTTCTTTTCATTGCTTACTTGAACTGGTCTCTTAAAGTATAATGACTCTGCATTATGCCTGGAGGATTCCTAAGTGAAGGTGAGACTGGAAGCATGTGCAACAGAGGCCACATCCACACCGTACATCAAAAGTACTATGATATCACCTTAAACAGTTTGTTAGGAGTGCTGAAGGCATACCCTCCAACATATAGAAATTTTGAGACGTCCTATTCCATACTCTCCAACATTTCTCCAATGAAAACAGGGACGTCCTAAGGAATAGTGGGACATTCTGGGATCAAATCAGAAACTGAGATCAGCTTCTGTAAATCCAGGACTGTCCCTGGAAAACAGGGGCACTTGGATGGTCTGTTTTGAGACCTCTGTTTCCCCTCACAAAGCTATGATGATCAAAGTCAGGACCAGCTCAAGACATTTTGGCACCTGAGGCGAACCACAAAATGGCGTCCGCCTGCCAGGGAAGATGGAGTGAGTGAAGATCTACAATAGGAACAAGGAGGAGGGGAATAAAGATCTACATTGGGAACAAAGGTGGGAGAAGACCAGCAACAGCTCCTATTCTCCAAGAGGTCACTGTAGAAGTAGCATTGGGCATAGCTGTCAACTTTTCCCTTTTCTTGCGAGGAATCCTATTCGGAATAAGGGAATTTCCCTTAAAAAGAGGGAAACGTTGACAGCTATGGCATGGGGGGCGGGGAGTTGCTGAGGAGAAGACAAATCTGACTTCCAAGGAGTGTGCCAGATCTGATTGATGTCCCTGAGAATCCTGCCGCCTAAGGAAGTTGCCTCACCTTGCCTCATGGGTGGGTTGGCTCTGCTCAAAGCAGTTGAACAATCCACGCATCTTCCCAGAGAACTCTGGGAACTGTAGCTCTGTGAAGGGAATAGGGGTTTCGCAGCACCACGAACAAACTTGGACTCCCAGAATTCTTTTGGGGAAGGCATAGCTGTTTAAAGTGGTTTGTTACTGATTTAAATGTACGGTGTGTATGTCACCTGAATGCTGCTAGAGTAGTGCAATGAATGATTAGAGAATTCCCCCCCACCATCAAAATAAGGTTATGTATATGCTGTTTTCATGGACATAGCTCACCCAAGGGAACTCACAACATCAGAAAAACACAACGAATGCAACAATATTAAAATAATCAAAACCAACAAAGGCAGTAACATTAGCAGTTATTTTAAAAAAGACAAGTTAAAACAGATAACAGGGACTAAAATGCCAACTCAGAGAGCTATCGTCTACAATATAGCACTTTTTTTGGGTGGGGTGGGGGAAAGCTCTGTTTAAGAAAAGGTGGTCTGAAAAAAGCAAGAACTATTTAGAAATCATTAAATAAAAGCAGGAATTGAGATATATATACAGCCGATGGAAAATGAAGAAGGAAGAAAATTAATGTTAAAATATTTTAAGTATTCTAAATATTGAAATGGAATTAGAAAAAAATATATATGTAACATTGAGCAGCAAATAAGGAAGGGAAGTGAAATGTATTGAAACAGGGTGGGAAGCCAACTTTTTAATTTGTATTAAATTTGAATTAATTGGTTATTATTATTAGTTTTTAAGCAATAAAAATTATTTGGAGGAAAAATATTATGTGCAGAGACGATGCATACCTCCGAGGGGAGTGAGCTCCATGATAAAATTATGCATGGTGCAGAAAAAGTGGACAGATAATTTTTATTCTCCCTCTCTCATAACAGCAGAACTCAGAGCCACCCAAGGAGGCTGAATCTTGGAAGATTCATGACAGACGAAATAAAGTACTTCATACAACACATAGTTAATCTATGGAACTCGCTCCCACAAGATGTGGCGGTGGCCACCAACTTGAATAATAATAATAATAATAATAATAATAATAATAATAATAATAATAATAATAATAATAATAATTTATTTATTTATACCCTGCCCATCTGGCTGGGTTTGCCCAGCCACTCTGGGCGGCTTTCAGCAGAATATTAAAATACAATAATCTATTAAACATTAAAAGCCTCCCTAAACAGGCCTGCCTTCAGATGTCTTCTAAAATTCTGGTAGTTGTTGTTCTCTTTGACATCTGGTGGGAGGGCGTTCCACGGGGCGGGTGCCACTACTGAGAAGGCCCTCTGCCTGGTTCCCTGTAACTTGGCTTCTCGCAGTGAAGGAACCGCCAGAAGGCCCTTGGAGCTGGGCCTCAGTGTCCGGGCAGAACGATAGGGGTGGAGACGCTCCTTCAGAAGAAGATGAAACGAATTCCTGGGGGATAAGGATATTTGCTGGCTGGTAGCCAGGATAGCTATGTTCTGCCTCCACTGTTGGAGGCAGTATGCTGGGAATCACAAGCAGGAAGAATGCTGTTGCACTTAGTTCCTGCTTTTGGGTTTCCCACAGGCATCTGGTTGGTTACTGTGAGAACAAGACACTGGATGAGATGGGTTATTTGACTGATCCAAAAGGGTTCTGGATTATGTTCTTAACGCAGCAGCAGCAATAATAAACAAACAAACAAACAAACAAACAAACAAACAAACAAACAAACAATTTCCATTAGTGGGAAGTATAAGTATTCTGCACTTGGGAAACAGCTCTATTACACATTTGCATATGAGTGGTTAAAAAGAAAAGTTAAATGTTAGTGAGTTCCTAATACAAAGATTATTTGTGAATGAATGCATGTCATCTGCATTAGTCATCGCGTCTTATTTGCTCAAGTGTATTAATGCCTCTTGATTCCACCATCCACACTTGTAGTTTATTCCATCAACTTATGTCTTTCTAAAATAATGCCTCTGTAAGTTCTTATCTCATTTATTCCCTCTTTACATAAACTTAAATCCTCTGGTACAGGTTTCTCCAATGACCTCAACTGGATCATCAGACTTAATTGCATAAAAACCCTTAGCTTGTCAGTCATTTCACCTTTTAAGTACCTTTACTCTTCTTTAAAAAGGAAATCTGCCTCATTTATTTTTCATTAGTTATTAAACGGCAGAGTCTTTCACATAGTTGCACTACTTTGTTTGTACTTAACCTTTGTCTTTCCTGAAATACGGAGGTTGCTCAGACCCAAGCCAATGAAATAACACAGTGCAAAATGACAATACTGCCCTGGTACTACAAGTGGCTACGGTGATTTTGGCAAGTGCATTAGATTCCATCTCTGCCCAAATTTCCTTTATTAACTCATCAATGCAATGGAAAATGTGTGGTTCGTCCTGGTGGAATTGATCCAGTGAAGGGTCATAAGCTCAGTGGCAGAGCATTGCTTTGCATGCAGAAGTTTGCAAGTTCAACACCTGGCACCTCTGGGAGGGCTGGGAATGAACCCTGTCAGAAATCCTGAAGAGCTGCTGCCAGTCAGTGTAGACCAGTGTTTCCCAACCTTGGGCCTCCAGCTGTTTTTTTTTTTTTATAATAATTTTTATTGCATTTTTCCAGTTTCAGATAATACAAAAAGAAGAAAAAACAGAAAAGATAAAAAGAAAACGAAAAAAATCAAACCATTCCAACAACTTATTTCAATCTTCTATCGGACTTCCCCACATCTCCCGCATAATGCATTCTTATCAATAAATTTAATCAGCAAGTTGTTACCTTGTTTCGCGTGTTTCTTTGTACTTTCAATTAGAATTTGAGTTTAAATCCCTTATTTTCCAATTACTCTAAAAACATAACATATTATCACTTTTAGCTATTTAAACATTGGTTCTTTCAAAGATATTATCCAATTTCATATAAAATCCACTTTCATTACTGGGGCTAACCTTCCAAATCATGCGGCATATTATAGTTCATATAACTTATAATGTTTTTGTAGATAGTCTTTAAATTTTTCCCAGTCCTCCTCCATCGTCTCTTCTCCCAAGTCTCGGATCCTGGCAGTCATCTCGGCTAATTCCATGTAGTTCATCAGTTGCGTCTGCCAATCTTCCAGTGTGGGCAAATCTTGAGTCTTCCAATGCTTAGCGATAAGAATTCTTGCTGCTGTAGTAGCATACATAAAAAACGTTCTGTCCTTCTTTGACACCTTTTGGCCGACAATGCCCAAGAGGAAGGCCTCCGGTTTCTTAGGAAAGGTGTACTTAAACACCTTTTTTAACTCATTGTAGATCATTTCCCAGAAGGCCTTCACTTTTGGACAAGTCCACCACAGGTGAAAGAATGTCCCTTCAGCCTCCTTGCATTTCCAACATTTATTATCAGACAAATGGTATATCTTAGCAAGCTTGACTGGGGTCATGTACCACCTGTATACCATTTTCATAATGTTTTCTTTCAGAGCATTACATGCAGTAAACTTCATACCGGTGGTCCATAACCTTTCCCAGTCCTCCGACATGATATTGTAGCCAATGTCCTGAGCCCATTTTATCATGGCTGATTTGACTATCTCATCCTGAGTATTCCATTTAAGCAGCAAGTTATACATTCTCGATAATAACTTGGTCTTTGGTTCTAACAACTCTGTCTCAAGTTTCGATTTTTCCACCTGGAATCCTATTTTTTTGTCTAGCTTAAACACCTCGTTAATTTGGGCATAATGAAACCAATCTTGCACCTTACCCTTTAATTTTTCAAAGCTCTGCAACCTCCAATTACCTCCAATGTTTTCTAATATTTCCCAATATTTCGGCCAGCCGGCCTCCATATTAGGTTTTTTCCGAGCCTTGGCCTCTATTGGTGAGACCCACCTCGGAGTTTTACTTTCCAGTAAGTCTGGGCCTCCAGCTGTTTTTAGACTACAACTCCCACCATCCCTAGCTAGCAAGACCAGTGGTCAGGAATGATGGGAACTGTAGTCCGAAAACAGCTGGAGGAGACTCAAGGTTGGGAAACACTGGTATAGACAATACTGGACTATGTGTGAAGCAAGAGGAAGAACAGGCAAGTAGGAAGCGTTCTGCATGGAGAAGATGGAGAAATGCTCTTGGGTGACAGAGAGAAGGCAGAACTGCTCAACACCTACTTTGCCTCTGTCTTTGCCCAAAAAGAAAGCAGTGTCCAACTGGGTTCTCCTTCATGGAGAGCACGTGTTGCGGTGGGAGCAACCATGACATCCCATGTTGCTGGGAGGGTTAGTTTGGATGGCCATGAATTTGATCGGACACCTTCAATTGTTGCTGGGGGAAATTTATTGGTGCAATTTTATTTGATTTATGGGAGTGCTGTGCGCAGTGTTGAGCTTCCTCTTTTTGCAGCGCGCAACGGATCACCCTCCCTCCCTTTATTTAGGGTTTGTTCATGCTGATCTTGCTATGCCTGTCATAGGGTCGTCTGCTTAGGGGCAGGGGCCTGGTAGGAATTTTACCATTTGGCTGATTGGCTGGTGCCATTTGGGTTTTGCCTACTGCGTAGCAAATCATCACAACTTGTAAGGTTGCAGCTAGGCATTGGTTAATTTTTGATTGGTGGAGGGGATGTGGTTGGCTGTGCCTGCCCCTCCAATGCTGCTGCTGCAAGGGTATTCCATTAAAGGAATCCAGGGGCTCGCCATGCTTTTGTCCGAATCCCTGGCAAAGGGCTAGGGCCACGCAAGAGCCCCTGGGAGCATTTGGGGAAAGGTGAGAGCCCGGCACCCAGCTTTTATTCTCTCCCCAAAATTGTTTACCCTTACTGACTTCCGCACCGGTGCGGTTGTCAGTTCTGTTCCTACCTCCAAGTGGGAACAGATAGTCGCTAACCAATGCCTAAGCAACCACTCACATACTGTAATTCAAAAAAGTTTTGGCCAAAATTATGCCAAAACCCAAACAAAAATGATGTGTGAATCGTGTTTTTATTCGGGGGTGTCTTGGGGGTCCTCAACACACAACAAAATGAACAATGCAAGGAAGAAGCTGTAGCCCAAGATAGGAAAAGCAGTGATAAGATAACGCCTAGCTACTTTAAATAAATTCACATCCCTGGGGGAGGATGTGCTGCACCCAAGGAGCTTGCAGAGCCTCTATTTATAATCTTTGGGAACAGGTGAGGTCTCTGCAGACTTGGGGCAGGCAAATGTTGCCCCCATATTTGCAAAAGGGAGGGGGGAGAAGACCCAGGCAACTACCGAACCATCAGCTTGACATTCAATGTCATTTGTCATGGATGTTTTACCTATGATGACTCTTGGGGGTCCTTTCAACTCTACAGATCTACGATTCTACAAAGTAGTGTGGCTCTTCCAGTATTTTTTTATTATTATTAAAGAAAATTATTTTCATTGTTAACAAGCCACTAGGGTTCAATAATCAAGTCGTAAGTAAGTGATCAAAGATCTGCCCAGCTGAACTGCACCACTGAGGCCATGTTGATATATGATGAGCTCAAAGGAAATGACAAAAAAAATGTGAAGAAGACCTGTGGTTTTGTTATTCTTTAAGATGGGAACTGGGATGCTTTGGGTTTTTTTAAACAAAATCTCAGTGAATCAAACATGTCCCAAAATAACTGCTTATTGCTAACCCCCGTGTTCATTTATTTCTCCCATAAAAATAGAAATAATATGATGGTCCATCACAGAAATATACAGCAAGTGTCTTGCATCAGCTATATCCATCTGGCTATCAACCATTTGCGTGAGATATGGCCTACTACAGTGGAAATAATACTTTTTCACTATCATCTTTAATACTAGATCATAAACTGTCTTGTGTGTTTCATGTACTCCCGTAAGCCTTGTGGAAGTTAACAAACAGCTTTCCCAAAAAGATGCTACTTCTGCCAATATGATGTCATTGCTTGGGCCCAGGGTAACCTCGCCAAATGCAAAGAAAGCAAAATGCATGCTATTTCCTTATAGCCTTTCCCCCCTCCATTGGTACCTCATTTGCTATGTGGGAAAATTCACTCTCGGTAGCTTTGGTGTGGACTTTCTCCCCCTCCCCGTTCTCTTTGCATCTGATGTCTTTTCAAAATGGTTCATTCCTTTTCACTTAAAGCATCCCGTTATTTTATTTTCTTTTGTTATGTGATGAGTGGAGACAAGCACTACAAACTTTTCATTTCGACCATATTTATAGCTGTATTCAGTAACTGAGCTTGATTATTAAATTTGAGCGTTATTCTGCATCAATCCACTTCTGTGCTATGTTCTCAGGCCAAGTCGTCTATGCATAGACCATAAACCAGATGTGGATCTTAACTTTTTCAGGACTTAATTTTGCCACTTGGTTTGGATCACAGAGAAGTTTTCAGACTGCTGTCTTTGATGCCTTATGTTTGCGTTCATAAAAATTATATGGAAAGTTATAAAAGGGTGATAAGACTTTCCAGTTTTACCACCAAATGGAAAAGCTGTCTGCACAAAGAATTTATAAGCATCTTGTAGCAATTTTGAAGATCTAAAATCATTTTAGATGATTATGCATTAGCAATGTTGAAAAGAATGTAAACCTAGCAGATTGTGTGTTGGACTCGCAAGGAACAGGTCTGCCTCCTGCTTTCTTGCACTAAGGCCTATCATATAAATAAGGGCATATGCTGAATTTCTTCTATTTCATCATAATATCCATGAGTAAGGGGAAATGCATGGCGAACATCCCAGTTGTAAAAATGCTGAACAGGAGGATGAATTTTGCAGGGGAGATAATGGGAGTTTGTGCTTCAAATGTCTCTTTCCTACATCCGTAGGGAGTAAGTAGCTGAAGCAGGATTTGGGAAGCTGTAACCTTCCAGATGTTCTTGGACTCCAACTCCTATCAGCTCCAGTCCGCATGGCTAATGGTTAGAGATGATGGGAGTTGTAGTCCGCCGACATTTGAAAGGCCACAGGTTTCTCACAATGGTGGCCAGTGACATTTTTGACATGGTAGGGCTGGAATTTCCCCAATGGCTCATACTTACTGTTTCCTCTCAAAAGAACTTGCACTTTACAGCACTTATTTAGGAAAGCATTCCACTCAACATGTGTATAGTCTTCTCACTGAAAACATCTATTATTCTCTGCACATCCATGTACAGGGAAAGAGCTTCCATGCAAGAGGGATTTCCAGGCAAGATTTCCAGACTCTATACTTCTTATTTGGAAAGTAAGCTGTACTGAATGATGTAAGTTTTTGAATGCATGTATTGTTTACGCCTACACACGCATTGCCAAAAACCTAAACAAATACATTAAAGCTTTTGAAATGTGAGGAACACTTGCTTCTAGTTGTATGCAGTTTTCCTTTCCAAAAGGGATCGGTTTAACTTTTCATTATCCAAGACACTCCTTTCATTAAACTGAAAGAGCAATGTATTCCAAGCAACAGACATAAAGATGATGGTTTCATTTGAGTCAGGGAACATCGGAAAATGTAGGGCCCAGTTGTGAAAAATGTGAAGTAAGCATCTCTGCTCATGTGCAGAGTATATCAAACCGGTGAGTAATCATAATCAGCCTCTGTTGCATCGGAGATCACGGAGGATACCTTCCAGGTTAGGAAAGAATGAGAAGTCAGTTAGTGGGATAAGCTTAGATCCAAAGCGTTTCATTTCAGATATTCACTGGCAAACTCCCCCCAAAAGCAAGACAATATAAAAGAAGTTACCAAGACACAGCCAGGAACAAAACTGATTGAATCGTCCCACTCCCTACATCATATTACTGGCATTATTCTGAATTACTCCCTTACCCTCGCGCTTCCTGCAATCCCTTTCCAAGACACTCAGATTCATTTAAATGACATAATTCAATGAAATGCACAAATACTGTACTTTTGTTTTCTGACGTTTTGACTTCAGGAAAGTTCTCACTTTGACAGATCAGCTGTTTTTAGCCACATAGGCCCATATTGTCATCCTTGACACGTTCTACACAGGCATAAGGATTTTTCAATCAAAACCTAAAATAAGGATGGATCCATGGATCTTGAAAAGAGGTCTGCCGATCCCCCCACTTTTTATCTGTAAAAGTAGGGCTGCGGAAAAGCTCAACAACTCCCCGCCCAACCCCCTCAAACAACTTCTGTGTCTGGATTTTCACTATTTGAAATACGGCAACCCTAGAAAAGTGTCCTATTCTGCTGCAGGGAGGGGAAAGTTCACATCTCTAGGGAATGCAACATGGCTTTATGAGCACAAAAATTACAGGTTCGTGCAAGATGGCAAGCAGTCCTTTGAAGCACCTTTGGCTACTGAATGGAGACAAGTGACAACCCACAAGACATGGAGAAACCTTTTTCAGGTCATATCTGAGAAATGGGCTTCATTTTATATTTCACTGTATGGATAGGCCTCTTTAGTGATTATCCCATCTTCCAGCTATGTCATTCGGGGAACCACTCCAGACAAATTCATTTCCTACCCCTGCCAGGGCCTGCCAATGGCATGAAGAGGGAATCCCACTGCATTATGGTCTAGCTTCATGTCTTGAGCACTCCTAAAGACTATGGCTGGAAGAAATTGCCACTGGAAAGACAATCCCCTTGGGGAATGTAACAGGAAGCCCCACGCTGAATTTGGGGCTACGAAAGCAGTAATTGTATATTATCAACATCGTAGTTCCATTGTTTGATTTGATATTTTACTGCAATGTAGACAAGAGTCCCCCCCACACACTTTTAGCCTCAATTCTTTAAACACGCCAGAAAAAAGCAAACTTCTCTTTTAAAAAGTAAAAAATAAAAAATGATTCACCGAGGAAAATATTACAATAACCCTTCTGTTTGATAGAATAGCACTTCCACTTGGCAGGTTGCATATACAATTTACTTGTAATAATAAACTCTTTTCCCAATAAGTGCAGTTGTGGCACCCCCTGCTATTAGCGGTGCTATTTCATGCACCTAATGATAGCTAAGCAATGGAAATAATAAGGCAATTTACAAATACTAAAACAAAATAACAGAAGTAGCTGCATTTCTCCACATCTGTAGGGTCTGTTCTGATCCATTTAGGTTTCTACTGAGTTCTGCTGAAGCATGAAAAGGGTTGTAAATCATATTTGACATACATCCCATGGGTCAGCCACCACTCTTCTAAGATAACTGAATGGAATGGGAATTGCCATGCGGGAGACAGACTGTGCAAAAAGAAAGAGAAAGTGATGTACTGTATGGGCAGGAGAAACCCCTTCCTGTCACTGGAGGGGCGGTGGTGAGGAGAAGCAATTAGCGGCATTGCAATTAAGCAGTGGCATTTTTTTTCTTTTCCATCTTACGGCCTGAGACTGTGGGGCTCCTGAATGAACTTTATGCACGATCATGGAAGAAGGTCAAAGGATTACCTTTGCTGTAGAGGAGTATCAGTCTTTCCTATCAGGTGCCCTCCAGATGTTTTGGAATATAGTTCCCATCACCCCCAGCTATCACGGCCAATGGTCAGGGATAATGGGAGTTGTAGTTCAGCAACCCCTGGAGGGCACCAGGTTCAGGAAACTTGATATATGCTCATTCACATAATACAGTGGTACCTCGAGTTACAGACGCTTCAGGTTACAGACTCTGCTAACCCAGAAATAGTACCTTGGGTTAAGAACTTTGCTTCAGGATGAGAACAGAAATCGTGTGGTGGCAGTGGGAGACCCCATTAGCTAAAGTGGTGTTTCAGGTTAAGAACGGACCTTCAGAATGAATTAAGTTCTTAACCCGAGGTACCACTGTATTACACTTAGGAATTTTAGCACAATTCCAACACTGGTGGAAGTTTCAAGCAATGCCAGGCGTTATCATTTCTCATTTATAATCATGCCCAAGGGGCAGGGGACAGCAAGTTATGTATATATAAAATTGTATTTTTCCATCTAGAAATTTGCACACCATATACATGGCAATACATGCTTATCCCTTCTTTGGTCCTGTTTAGCTCCTGTGTTTCTTTGGTACAATACCTGTCAGGGGTTTAGGAGCAGAGGCAAGGGCAAGGGAGGAAACAGAGAGCGAAGGGGAGGAGGCAGAAGAAAAGATGAGTGATGACGACGACCCGAGATCTCCGAGTCTTTCCAGTGAATCAGAGGATTCACAGAAAGGAGCACCAGTGGCCAGGGCAAGGGGGGAGTTTAGGGGGGCACCCCAGGAAGATAGAGCCAGAGGGGACTCAGAGGAGAGCAGTTGGAAATCGGGACCAGCGTCACCGCTAGGGAGCAGGGAGGAGGAAGGGAGCCAGGGGGCAAGCGCTGGCAGCTCACCACAGGAGGGAGGGCATGAGTCAGGAGTGGCCACACCTCCATCGGGGAGCGAAGAAACGGTTAAGCGGAAAGTGGAAGGTTGGGCGCGCGCGCCAAGTTCAAATGCAGAGGAAGGCAGCGCAGTAAGCAGCCCGGAAAGGGAGCCAGGTCCTAAAGCCCGGCGCAAGGAGGCAGGAGGGTCCGGGTCAGCGTCAGAAGAATCCCGGAAGGAAGAAACCCCGGGGGGCAGAGGGACCCAGAGGAGAACAGTCAGGCGGAAAAGGTGGAGCAGGGCTAGGATATTAAGTTGGTGCACAAGGGGCGGAGAATCAGACGGAGCTTCGCCGATCTAGCTACTAGACGTAGAGTTGCACGCAGCAGCTTGAAAATGGAAACTGTAACTCAATAAAGACTTTTACTTAATGATCGCTGGCTAGCGTGATCCTCTGTGAGCTAGGATCTTCGAGCAGCTCTGACAATACCCATCTCCTCTGCAGCTTTTGCTTCCTTCCTCTTATGTTAGTGGTATTCCATGGGCATGATCATTAGCCATATAGCATGAACAGCTACAGTATGAAGCACTGGTGTTAATAATATGTAAACAAAGAATTTTTTTAAGCAGGGTGAAAACTGCTCATGGTTCTTCATAAACATTTTCAGCTGTTCCAAAATGCACATCACTTTGAAGGAACAGGCTTCCACCTGGGGGTGCTTTTGACTTTCTCCCTAATGAGGAACCTGGAATCATACAGTGAAGAACATAACAGGCCCTCCAAGTGTCCCTATTTTCCAGGGACAACCCTGATTTAGAGAAGCTGTCTCAGTTTCTGATTTAATCCCAGCATGTCCGAAATGATATATAATGAATTGAAAAAAAATGTTTAAATTAACGTTTGTTAAAACCCCCCAGAAGCATTCTTATTAGGAATTACAGTGGTACCTCAGGTTACAGACCCTTCAGGTTAAAGACGCTTCAGGTTACAGACTCTGCTAACCCAGAAATAGTACCTCGGGTTAAGAACTTTGCTTCAGGATGAGAACAGAAATCGCGGCAGCAGCGGGAGGCCCCATTAATTAAAGTGATACCTCAGGTTAAGAACAGTTTCAGGTTAAGAACGGACCTCCAGAACAAATTAAGTCCTTAACCCGAGGTACCATGGCTGCCCAGATGCTGCTAGCCCAAAGATGGCACGAAGAGTCAACCCGGACCAAAGAAGAATGGCAGATCAAGCTGATGGACTATGCCGAAATGGCAAAACTAACGGGAAAGCTCAGAAACCAAGAAGACAAGAAATTGAAAGAAGAATGGGAAAGGTTTATAATGTGTATACAAAATTATTGCAAACAGGTTAAAGCGTTAGCAGGGTTTTAAATGCACTTGTAATGTAATAGAAACTACAGGTAATTTAGGAAACTGAAAATGGTAGAGAAGTACTGATATGCAGATGAAAACAGAATTAAGAGCCATGGATGACATTGGGGGGGGGGGGAGTCAGGAGATTCAGAGGAATGTGTAAGATATTTTGATGTAACTTTATCATTATTATTTCTTGTTTTTTCCTTCCTTTCCTTTTTTATCTTTGAAAATCAAATAAAAAGATTAGAGAGAGAGAGGGAGAGAGAGATATCCCAGCATGTCCCACTTTTCCTCAGGATGTCCCTACTTTTATTGGAGAAATGTTGGAGAGAATGGAGTTACCTGATCCCCGAGCCATCTGTATAGGGAAGTTTTTAAATGTTTAATGTTTTATTATATTTTTGTATATAGTTGTACCTCCCACTTATGTATCCCTCCGCGTACGTAAACTTCAGGATACGTAAGCGGCAAACGCGGAAATATATTTCCGGGTTTTTGCCCCACGCACATGCGCAGAAACGCTCTACCGCCACGCGTGCAAGCTCAGAAGTAGTCCCTCCAGTTGCGGAAACCTCGGGATCTGACCGGAGCTCTGGAATGGATCCCGTCCGCAACCGGAGGTACCACTGTATGTTGGAAGCTGCCCAGAGTGGCTGGGGCAACCCAGTAAGGTGAGTGGGGTAAAAATAGTAACATTATCATTATGGAATGGGGCATCCCTATGTTGATCAGAGAAATGTTGGAGGGTATGGCTTAGAGTTTGAGGAGTTAAAAGTTTGGGGACTAGTAAAGACAATTTGCTAGTATTTATAACTTGAGTAAAAACTGTACAGAAGACAGTAGTGTCCAGCCAATGCATTCCACAAGAACAATGATTTCTGCTTATGCAATGGAACTCTCTCCTCTCCCCCCCACCAAACACGCCCTATGTTTTCCCCATATCTGCTCCAGAGGGTTGGGGAAAACTCCAGAATATATTTAGGGGGTGCATAGGGGCAGGGAGAGTTCCACTGCACAAGTGGCAGTCTTTGCACTGATGGAACACACTAGTTAGTGCCATAGTGGACTAAACCAAGGGAGCTCAATGGAGCAGTAAACACATATTCCAGCTTTTTTCCACTGTTGTTCTCATGTCCTTGGTTAATTTAAATACGCTGCCCAGATTTGCCAATCTGAGCTGCTGACTGTGGTATTGTTTAGGTAGTCAATTACACTAAGATCAAAATAAAGACACGAGGGAGGTCATGATTATTCAGGGGCTGTTTTTCTCACTTTTAACAGACCTATCTCAACTATATTCCTCAAATTTACAACCAATTAAATAGGTTAACTGGGGACAATGCTTGTAAAAACTAATCACCCTTCATTTCTGATAGTGCTTATACAATTTCAGGTTGTGCTACAAATCTTAGAAATTCCTGCTCTGCCTGCATTTGGATGCAACTGATCTGTCAATGAAGCTGATTAGAACCGTCATTTTGACTTCATGAAATAAAAATTGGGCTCTTGGGCTTTATTTTTATTGCTGCTTTGTATGCACATGGGAAGGGAGGGGGAGGGGAAAAAAATCTTGATGCTTCAGACTGGATTTGTATTGCTGGAAATGAATGCGGTGGAAAGGATGAGGTAGCATGAAATCCTGACCGAAGTCCCAGATATCTGAATGTGATGATCTTCCACATTACGGTGCCAACTCCAGAAGCATATGATGAATGTGCTCTCATGTAGCAAGTCAGACATTTTATGACACATGGTGCCAATTTTAAATGGATCGGAAGTGGTGTTCACCTGCTAGTTTGCTTTGGCTGCCTTTTCCTATTTAGATCAAGCTCTATCCATGACTCTGACTTGGGAAAGATGAACAAAATAGCCCCATCTTTGACCAACAGCTACAAGAAAACTCCTCCGATGTCTTGTCTTGGCTTGGAAGAAAACCTTTGAGATCCTTACGTGTCATTCCTTGTTATGTGCCAGCTCTACAGTCTACTGCTACAGGCCCATTAGTATCAGGGTATCAGCAAAGCGGAAGATTTTTTTTTCCAATTTTTTTTTTTTGATGAAGCGTTAATGCCGTTGTGGATGAAGGGTAATCGCCAATGTCATGACGTCACAGGGGGGCTATAATTGCCCATCAATCTGTAGGCTCTTTCCCTTGATCTGCAGGTTCTCATTACTGGCAATAATGTTGCTGGTGTAATCATGCATATACTTGGTATTCCTCTGGCCAGGATGAAGCTGTAGGAGCTAATGTATTCTGAGTCAGACCAACTGCCGCTCATGAAGGGGGGGAAAGAGAGAGAGGGAGAGACTTGCTTGAGTAACCGTAATAATTGGAAAATTATTTTGATAGCCTGAAACAATCTAATATATTACAGAATTTTATTAAAATAATATCAAATCAAATTAACTGCTATTCCATAATGAATTAGGTAACAAGGTAGGCAGATATTAATCGGCCCTGGCTCCCAGGCAGGGGAGCCAGGAATTTATTAGCTCTCGCAGGTTGTATGAAGGCGAAGTCAGAAATCAGTATCACAGGCTGTGAAGGAAACCCCTGAGACAGGCACACTCTTCTCTCTCCCTCTCTCTTTTACTTCCCTCCTAACTTCCACTTTATAATCCATCATTAAACACTTGTATTCCTTTTATGTAAGGCCTTTTGCATTTATTTTAATAAATTAATTGCTTTTCAATTTAATCGTCGTACAATTTAACAGTTGTATATATTTTGCGAGCAGATTATCTGAATAACCTGGGTGCTGATATTGGGCAATATTACTCTGCTGCCCACTTAGAACTAATCTCTAGGAAGATTACACCCCCCACCCCCACCTGCTGCCACCCCACCCCCACCCCCCAGCTTGTTTGAATAGGAGGAAGAATATGATTGCCAAGCTAACTAGTGCACCATTTAATGTGGAGATAAGCCATGCTTAGTATAGCAATAGCAGCCTGGAATGCAAGGTAACAGCGCAAGCCAATGTTTTTCGACTTGGTCCTCATTGAGCTAGGGCAGACCTGTCCAACCGGTAGATCGCGGGTGTCCGTGGTTGATCCTGGTTGATTGTGTGAAAAAAGAAAAATAGAAAAAGCTGAACAACTCTGGTCTCTCCCCTTCAAAAAAGTTCAATAGCCGTGGTCTCTTTCTCTAAAAAAAGCTCAATAGCTATGTTCTTTCCCCCTCAAAAAAGCTTTGGTCATCCTCCCCAAAAAACTTTGGCCAATCCAATGGGTAGATCACTGCCAGTTTATTTATAGTGGGAGTAGATCACAATCTCTTGGAAGCTGGGTACTCCTGAGCTAGGGAAGGCACAGTAGTTGCCTTATACCAGATCTGGATATGTCTCTGTTCAGCCCAGCATTGTGTATTCTGACTGGCAATGGCTTGCCAGAGTATCAGAAGAAGAGTTTGGATTTGATATCCCGCTTTATCACTACCCGAAGGAGTCTCAAAGCAGCTAACATTCTCCTTTCCCTTCCTCCCCCACAACAAACACTCTGTGAGGTGAGTGGGGCTGAGAGACTTCAGAGAAGTGTGACTGGCCCAAGGTCACCCAGCAGCTGCATGTGGAGGAGCAGGGAAGTGAACCCAGTTCCCCAGATTACGAGACTACCGCTTTTAGCCACTACATCACACTGGCTCTTTCCTGTCAGGAAAAGCTCTTTCCTGTCACCTGTTCAGGTTTTGATTGGAGATATCAGGGACTGAGCCTTATACACGCAATGCGTGTGTTCTTGCATTGCCCTGATCTATGATCCGCAACATCCATTCTTGCTTTGTAGCAGTGGGACTTATATTCCAGGTAAAGCGTGGAGAGACTGGAGTCGTGTTGCTATGGGGTTTTGGTTGCTGAAGTTGGCACGTTCTTTGTGTACCTGAGTGAACTGACAGGGAAAGTTTGCAGCAATATCTGTGTAGCCGCAAGCTCTCCAAATACAGCAATTGCACAGGTAGCTTCCTCATGTGTAGGGATGGGCAAACCTGTCCATTTTGGTTTCTCACAGTTTCTCATTTTTCCAACCTAAAGTTCAGCCTTCCACACTTCAGTTTGTGTGCGTTTTAATGTACTGATAAAAACTCACCAGCATTTTAGTGTGAGTGTTTGGCCTAAGATACATATTTTTGCAAAGCAATTTCACAGATATAAGGCATTTTTGTAACTTATTTCCCCTAACATACAGTATGTGTCTTCACGTCCCTTTCCCCCCAGTATATGTACACATTGTTGCACACATGGCTGGAGAGCTGCTTCACAAAATTCAGAGAAGTGTGAATTTTTAAGGAGGGCTATGTTTCGGGGAGTGTGAATTTCATAGGTTTGCCTTTAAGTGTCAGCTGAATTGAACTCTCCCATCACTAATACTGAGAAATGTTTAACGCTTCTTTGTCCAATCTGTTTGAGGCAAATTTCACCTAAACAGACTCGATAAAGAGTTTCCCCAAAATGCCTTGAGAACCATTCCTTTTCCTTTTTTTTTTTACTGCTTTCCACTCTAAGCATTTTTTAAAGTGTCTTCCTAGAGAGAAAATTAATGCTGTGTATTTTCCACAGTTGAGTCTGATTAATTTCACAGATGCCACCTGTTCAAATTCCTATTTCTTAAATTTATTTCTATTTTTTATTTGGTCAAAAGAAACATGCTCAGGTTCAATTTGCTAGCTTGGGAATCCAAGTTTCCTGTAGGAAACCTGCAATATTTTATATTGCACACTGTGAATCTGAATGCAAAATCTTTAAAGCAAAAAAAGATGGATTTGCAAATGTTAAAAACACTATTAATTTTAGGGTTATAGTCTTTAATTCATAAATTATATGGTACTTTAAATAAACTGTGGTTAGTTATACAAATTTCCCATAGAGATACTGAAATGTTTATAGTTTGTAACCATAATATTTGTGGTATTTTTCCTTAATGTTTGAGGTGCTAATTTATCCAAAACGGGGCTAAACTGCTCAGGGATATATATCTGCTTTAGACAGAATGATATTTTGTTAAGGACTGTTGCTAGAGATCACCACAAAATTCTTCAACCAGAAACAAGCAAAACAATGTTTAATACGATAATGAGGTACTAAATTAGCTTATGGCATGCTTTTTCAGGAAATATCAAAACTAAAATCTCACAGGAGTGCTGCTGTGCTTTTCTTTTCTAAAGCATAAACGAAACAACCAGTTTCTACAATACAGTATGCCAAACTGAAATTCTAGCTTATTTCCTAGAGAATGATTTTTGAGTAGTGGTCCATAAGAAAGCCTTCACTGCAGAAACCAAATGTTTATCTAAACCTGTTGTGTTTCTCTGAGACAGACCGTACAAAAAAAGCCATGATATTAGTATAGAATTTGGCATGTGAAAGAATAGGGGGAAAACAGAATGTGGAATAATTGAACTGAGGATTTATATTCAGTGAAGCCTAAGGCCAATTTAGGATAAAGTTACTTGGGGTGGGGGTGGGGGGTTGTTCTGGGGGCTATGTAAATATTTTTATCATGGTGTCAACTGCGCTGTGACAAAACCCTTAGCTTACTTTGGAAAACATTTAAACTAAATATATGGACATTCACGCTAAGCAGACAGAATTTTCTCAAAATGTATATGCAAAATTCTGATTTCTTTTCTTTGCCAATAATATTTTATTGTTTCTATTGCTTTAGAATGATTCTGAGTAACAAAACTTTTAAGTAGCTTGGATATAAAATAATCATTGTCATCATCCTCTAGTTATTGGATTCACATGTAAGGAGTGAACACATACAGTGTAACTGATGTCATTCATGCACGGTGTATGTGTAACAGTTGTCCACCAAACTATTTGGGGTGATCAAAGTTAGAAGTGTTTCTTTTCCCAAAGGCTTGAAATTAAAAATAATGGAAGATATGGAAAATATGGAAAATATTTAAAAAATTCTTTTGGAATAACCAACACCACCACAGAATTCTTTTGATTCCAATTACGTTTTGGTAGACATGCCAATGCTACTTGAGATGTTCAGTTTCTGAACCAGACAGAAACATTTAAGTGTAACCCTTACAAATCAGCTGTTCAGTTTTCTGCCATTACAAATGCACCACCATCATCTTCTAAACATTCAGGAAATTAATGACATGCCTTTTCCCCAATACATTATGGTTTGTTTTCAGCTAG
This sequence comes from Podarcis bocagei, assembly GCF_964188305.1. Classification (NCBI taxonomy): domain Eukaryota; kingdom Metazoa; phylum Chordata; class Lepidosauria; order Squamata; family Lacertidae; genus Podarcis; species Podarcis bocagei. Next base: position 19,304,217 of record NC_138125.1, read on the forward strand.
GCCCTACTCAGAGTATACCCATTGAAATTAATGGACTTAAATTAGTCATGTCCATTGACTTTACTGGATTTCCTCTGAGTAGGATTAACACTCAACACCACTCATTATAGTTCATTGCCATAAACTGTAGAAATTCTGTTGAGAACATTTGGTTGTACAGATTTCTCTCTAATCACTTGTGAACACTTTAGAAAGTTTTGAAATCAACAGCACTAGTTGCTTGCGCACTATTAGACTCAAAAACATTGAGGAATACCAGGACACATTCAACACCTTCTTTAGAGTCACTTCAGACATGTCTATTAATTCATGCCACAAAGAGAATCTTATAGTTCTGACTATGGGTGCTGGTGAGCTAGGTTCCCTGTTCAATAAAACATAATAAAAGGTAAGGGAAAAACCTGTGATTCTACAAGGCAACATCAAAATATTGATCTTCATTCTAAGTATTCATGGAAACATAGATTACAATTTGTAGCAAAATCTATTCAAAGTCAACTGATGGTCCTGATCACTAAGAGTGAGTTTCCATTTCATTGATCACTTGTTGATGGGAACGTTGGGAAGGTTGGCATCACAGAACAAGAACTACAGATGTATCTTATGTATTCCAGTCAACACCATGGAGCTAGCTCACCTGTGTGAGTCACTCCTTTCTTACATATGAGACTATGTGCCTTGTTTGGTAGCACAGAAGACTGCAGAAGATGAGAAGTGGTTTTCCATTTGCTGCAATGGGTCAATCCTTATGAGGCCCATCAAAAGGCATGTCCTCCAACCCACAGAGAAGACATTTGCTCTATCAACTCCCGTTTCTTACAGTACTCTTCCCCACACCCCCTTAAGTACTCATTATCTTTAAAGCAATGGAATGGAAAGAAGCTTGTGATAGAATAACTACAAGAGTTAATATTAGCGTTAGGTTGCTTTGCTTGTTAAAAGCTAACCTAAGCAGGGAGGGAGGAGAAGGAGGAGAAACTTTTGCGAAGTGAAGCCAAGTTATTTTAACTTTTTTCTTTCTTTTTTTGGCTTAAATTAATCAAGTGAGAATGATTGTTTTAAAGGACCGAAGAGTTCACCACGGCTCCAGAAAAAAACATCAAGTACAAGAGCTTAGATTATGGCAGGAGACATGCAACAGCCCACGCATTAAGCTTGAAATCTGTGCTCACACCTGCCCTAACTCATTTTCTCCCCATTGCGTTTATTGAGATGACACGATGTCAGTAGAATTTTACAAACTTTATGACAAAATTGTGACAGATCTGCAATGGCAGAATGACTTATGGAAATGTTGGAGTGGTTTCTCAATCAAGTCTCTGGATAGTTTGTGATGCCATTGTCCTGTAGGTCACAAGTCAGTCGCTACCAAGGAGACATCACTTGGGGCTCATCCAAAGCTTTGCCATCTGCTGGAAGCGGGGGAAGGGGGGAGGGAGGGTGGGAGGGTGAGTTTTGAAATGTGAGTCCCGATGTCTTCAGATCCAAGCTACCGGCAGTTCCTATCACATTCTCAATTCTCCCTAGGTTTTTCTTTCCTTCGTTTCAAACTGTAAACTTGAAAGGATTTGTTATCGTTGCAATGGGTTGCATCCAATTAAATCATACTCCAAGTTAGACCTATTGAAACCAATGGACCAAAGTTACTTGTGGCTAACTTAAACCCATTGATTTCAATGGGTCTGCTCTCTTGACATGGCAACCCAAGTGTATAGGCTTGGCTGAGCAGCCCAGAACAGAACAGACATGGCTGTGTGTACCATGTGACATGCCCTGTGCCCCCTAAGTTAGCCTGCCCCCCTCAAATGCATTGGAGGATGCTGCCCTGTGACATAATTGCTTATGTCACATTCAACTGCCCACTATGTTTAACAGTGCCATCTTGTCATTTGCCTGCAAAATATTTTGAGCCAGCCTTGAATGTATGGAATCAGTTATGCCACCGCCTCAATGCCCTTTCTGTAATATGGGAAATAGAATGACCTAACCAGCCTTGTGACAATGTGCAGGAAAAATAGCATTAGGGAGGAACGGAAAGGTAACTGGCTTGTTTGAGGAACTCCCCAAATGTCTCATCCCTCTAGGAATAACACTTTCAATGCATAGTGAAGGGCCATTCTGATGCCAGAACCCAGTCCACCAATCATCTCCTTCCACTGTCTTCTCTATTTGCATAGCTGAGCATTCTGAGTTCATAACACCAACCTAGACTGTATTTCACATCTCAAATACTCTTGTGATTTTGTGAGCATCTCATTGTGGAGAAGCATTGTTTAAGCTGGTGTTATGATAAGAAACCTCTAATAAGCACAATTGGTGGGAGGGCAAGTATTCAGTAAACATTCAAGAGTAATGGATGTGCAAATTATAGAAATAGCCCTAATAGTGATTTTCTGCCACAAGAGCTGTACAACTGAAAAATCTACAATATATTAGAATAGATCAAGATGCAAGAAGCAATAATTCCCCCCACAACCTACCACCTTGCCAGGATTTTCCATTGAACTAGCAATAATTAATGGGGCTTGAGGAAGGGAAAAAGAAAAAGAAAGTATTCCACCCATTAACTAAGGCTCCAACATTGGCTGAGAATAATTGTAATATTGAATAATAATATATCACAGCAGATTAAGCCGTTTAATTTTTCTTCTAATGAAATATAGAGTCAAATTTGGAAAGCTGGTTGGGGGAGTGGGGTCCATGCGATGGTGTCCACATTTCTGTTCAGCTTTAACAGAGAGAGGATTCTCAACTTATCATGACCCTCGTTTTGTGATACTGCCAAGTCTCCTACAATCGCTCACTTAGTTTAGCTGTGAGGAGATTTACACCATCACTTGTAGAAATGGATGCTTCCCATTCCCCCAAGAGTCACTGATATATCAGGTAGTATGCACCCTTGTTTAATTTCCACCATCCTCCCATCTATAAAAGGTTGAGTAGGATTGCAGAAAAGTGGGCATGATGCACATGCCGTCTAGCGCATCCTTGGTGTGGAAAGCACATCATGCAATCCATTCGGTATCGCAGCATCAGCCGTTCTGTCTTTGCAACCCAACACCAGGTACAGAACCACACATTTGGCTCTGAGATGGATTGTTTTATAGTAGACTGACCTGCTGGTCGATAAATCACCACCAAGTCAGGAGGCAAGCTGACAAACCTACCCAAGATTTGCTGGTGGGATATGAGTGGGCTGAGAGAGGATGAGACCTTTTAGCTCTCTGTCACCCCCTCTCCTCTTCTGACCTTCCCATATCATACTTTTCCCTGCTCATGACCCCGTCAATGGTGGTCTCTTGTACCTTCTCCTGTCTTCTCCTTCCTAGGAACATAATTCAATATTTGCCCACATGATCCATTTGTCTTTTCCAAGCAGATGCTAATTACTATGCTCCCCACAACTAAGAAGTGCTTTGAGCCAAACTAGACTTGGTAACCCACTGGGAAAATATGGAGTATATGGATTTAGCGGATGCAACCATTTTCAAGACAATTTGAGGGGAATAAACTAGGGCGCAATGGAATGGCTGAGGGTATCCTGGCTGATTTCATAGATCTATAAAATCAGAGCTTTTCGACTGATAGACTGCATCATTGCATTGCATGTTGGGTAAATGAAGATGGTGGGCAGCCACCATAGGTGGGAGCCGGGTTTTGCTCCCATTCCAAAGTGGCACTGCCCACCCAGAGCTAAAACAGCCACCCAGAGGCTCAAATGGACTTGGTGGGGAGTGACAGTATGGCCAGGTCAGTCTGGTCCTCAGCCAGTGTCCAATCTAGTTGACCACCGGCCCCAGGGCCAAGCCTGAATTCCTGTTATCGAGGCTGCCAAATCATTGTGCTGTCTGCATTTTGCAGAGAAGAGCGAAGAAAATAGAGGCAAACCTGAAAGGTCTTTCAAACTTAGGCAAAAAATGCAGGAGAGCCAGTCAGAGGTCCTGTAGGTCAAAACTGGGCAGCCAACAGAATGGCATCATGCAGGAAGCATCATGCTGTCTGCTTCAGCCACTCAGCTGATTGGAGAAGTCGCTCCGTCAAGAAAATGTTGAAAAACTGGAGAGCTGACTACTGTTCAAAGTGCTTGTTCAAAACTATTTTATGCTTGCAATTTGTTGTCCAGGTGCTCTTCTCCTGCAGGCTGGCGTAAGGATCTCTTTCCATTTGAAGAACAGAAAGTGATTAATGGGATGATTTCTCTCCTGGCATGCCACGAACCCTTTCACAATTTGGATGCGGTGGTCGGGGAAATGAATAGGAAATTCAGATGAGCCTTCACAAGCTCAGCATAGCAGCCCAGGATAACATGACTGTGGCTGGTTTATATTTAATGACTCTAACATTACGGTACTATTTGTTTATTTAAAGCTGAACTTCTGTGCTCAGTCAAACTTTAGACACATTATTTAAACATAAGTCAATTTGCCAATTGCGTAGCTATGGCTATTTCCTTCCATAAGCGGTTAATTATTAAAGAGAAATGTTTGTAAACAAGAGCTTTTCCTCTCAGCATTCATATTCTTCTCCTGCTCGCTCATACTGAGATGTCAAGGCACACCTCAGTTCACTGTGACTTAAACAATTCTTTTCTGGTTTTGCTGGTTGTTGTGGCTTTGGCAAGGTCAGCATGCAAATGTCAGAAGGAATTGGTAACTTTTGTTTAGTGTGAAGCAGGGAAAAAACCTCTCTATCAGGGTTGGGCAGAGTTTACAGCGAACTGATTAAGTAACAATATCCTGAGGCCTGGTAAAGTGTAATAAATAAATAAATGTTGAAGAGCATTTTGTCTATGTATTATCTTTTTCAGCACTATTCACTTCTCTCACATTCAGTACCAACCCATTGGCAATATTACTCCCTCCCTGGATTTTTCTACTTTTAAGATACATGCCTTTTTGTAAATACTCATACTTAGGAATCCTACTTTAAAAAATTCTTTGACTTCTACATTGTTTCCCATATATTGGCAATTTGCTGAAGTATCTGGGAAAGGAATAGTGAGACTGTGCTAATGCTTTTAATATTAACCTTTAAGCATGGTCTGAAATGAAATGAAAACATAACATTCGTATGTAAATCCGGCTACATTTCAACTCGTCCCTTTCATTCCATCTGGTTCCCCTCTTTTTGCGAGACAAAGAATAGCAGGTTATTAAGAATAATGTCTATATGTTAGGTGTGTGTGTATATGTTGGACCGGGGAAGAAGGTGAAGATCTATTTCCCTTGTTAAAGTCCTATGGAATTTAATAGGACTTAGCTCATCTACGGTACATTATGTCATTCTCCAGAGGATTGTTCTGCTGCTCTGAATTTCTAGACCATGCTTCCAACATGCAAAGGAAGTGATTTGAATGAAACTTTCTGGAATTTTCTAAGTTTTTTTTGGGGGGGGAGGACAGGGGAACCTATAGAAAAAATGTATCATTTTCACAACTCAAGAATGATCTCAGGGAATCAAGGTCAAAGATGGCTACTCTGACATATTAGCTTACAATAAGTATGGACGGAGCCTGTAGCCTTCCAGATGTTGTTGGACTCCATCTCCCATCCACCTGAGGAAGAAGAAGAAGAGTTTGGATTTGATATCCCGCCTTTCACTCCCCTTCAGGAGTCTCAAAGCGGCTCACAATCTCCTTTCCCTTCCTCCCCCACAACAAACACTCTGTGAGGTGAGTGGGGCTGAGAGACTTCAGAGAAGTGTGACTGGCCCAAGGTCACCCAGCAGCTGCATGTGGAGGAGCGGAGACGCGAACCCGGTTCCCCAGATTACATACTACCGCTCTTAACCACTACACCACACTGGCTCTCATCATGGACAATGGTCGGGGTGATGAGAGCAGAAAACCCATCAACATATGGATAGCCACAGTTTCCGCACCCCCTGCTATAGCAAATTTTGAACTGGTTCTGTTGAGTTCACTTAAAATAATAATAATAATAGGCCTCAAACTGCTGAACGAGAAAGAGTTAACCATTTGTCCCTAATTTTCTTTTACGAATGTGTGATTATTAGTCTGAATTATTACGAAAACACAACGTCTTTATTCTTCCTGTCAACTCTGTGTGAGGAAGAAGTCTGGATTAGCGATTCCTAGGGATCAGCAGCAGATTTGATGCAGGCAAGCAGGGGGACAGCTAACTTTTTGAACCTAAGAGGGCTTTCCTGGGCAAGGGTGGCAGTTGTCGAGTCTTTAGCCTGGATTTGAATTTGAATCCTATCTGCCAGAGCAGCTGATGCTGTGACTTGGCAATATAATATAATAATCTTTGCGACACAAATGTCGGGCGTTTTTGTTGTACATCCTAAAAGAGATTTAGGTAATTAATGTTAAATTGATGGTATTTTTTTAAAAAAACCCACCCCATTCTCTCTCTGTCTCTCTCTCATACACACATAGGCCTACTGTACTAACTAATTCGTATCTGCAATAAATATGAGCAAATATTCAGAGGACAATCTGCTTGCGGCTGTCTGGAGAAGATTTGGATCTGTATTAACGGCCGCCCCCCAATCATGTCAACTTGTATTCCTACACACTTACTTAAGGATGTTTCATTGGACTCATTGGATGCACTTCTGAGCAATGTGCTTCAGAAAGTATTGCAAAAGACCAGTTCCTTTCATTATGGGTGTCAGAGAATTGTGGGAACTGGAAGAGAAATTGATCATGTTCGCTTATTCGTCCCATGTCCAGAACAGAAATTAATTCAGCAAATCTGAAAATGATACCTCGTTTATTACATCCCTCCTCCTGAATTTGCATTGTACTTCTTCTGCATTGAGATGAATGGGGTGGAATAATGTAATAACAGCACAATTTATATAGTTAATTGTGCAGGTTGTGCAAGTTATGTAATTATGGTGGACATAGCTTTTGGCAGAAGGCAAACTGCAGCAGATTGGAAACAGTGCTGCATGCAAAGAACACAGGGTGAAACGGAAAGCCTTGTTACATCTCTAATGTCTAGGGTGAACCTAAAGGGGGACATTTATGTCTGTCTTCTAGTCCTTGTCAATTCTGCATGTGGTCATGTGTAAGTCCACTCCACCCAATTTCCGAGATTTTTTTTAAAGACCCATATTAAGATTCATATTTAAATAAGTATCTATGTGCATATTTTATCTCAAAATACTTATTTAAATATGTGTTTTATCTCAAAGTACACAGTTCTAAATGTATTTTGTTCAGATATACACTTTTTTAAAAAAATGCATTATGGTTCCTCACCACTGCATTAAAGTAACGGAAATGGGAAGGGGTGGACAACAATCCTAAGGATTTAGGGCTTTCAACCAGTTGAAGAATTTGCAGTAAATGAATTTGAGGAAGGGCCATAGCTTGAAGGGGAGGGTCTGGAGTTTTGCATGCAGGGTTTTAATTCCCCAAATACCCAGGTAAGGCTGGGAAAGAACTCTGTCTGAAAATCTAGAAACTCTGGAGAGCCAGGAAGTGTAAGGTAAAGGTAAAGGGACCCCTGACAATTAAGTCCAGTCACGGACGACTCTGGGGTTGCGGCGTTCATCCCGCTCGATAGGCCAAGGGAGCCAGCGTTTGTCCGCTTCCGCAGACAGTTTTTCCGGGTCATGTGGCCAGCATGACTAAGCCGCTTCTGGCGAAACCAGAGCAGCGCACAGAAACACCGTTTACCTTCCCACCGGAGCGGTACGTATTTATCTACTTGCACTGGTGTGCTTTCGAACTGCTAGGTTGGCAGGAGCTGGGACCAAACAACAGGAGCTCACCCCATCACAGGGATTTGAACCGCTGGCCACGTACCTTCCTATGTCCCCATGATTTCACAAAGGACAAAAACTCTACATGTGTGCTCTTTTGCTATATTGAAGGGTGTGTGAGATCCCTTTGAAGTGCATTTTATTTTATTCTTTTTAAAAAAATCTTTATTATTATTATTAGTCAAACCTCATGTTACGTTTGCTTCATGATATCTTTTTTCCCCCAGGTTGCATCCCACAGTGACCTGGAAGTACCGGTAAGGGTTACCCTCATGCATACGCAGTCGCACAAAATGACGTCAATCGCATGCGCAGAAGCGGTGAATCGCAACCTGCATGTGCGCAGACACACCGCTGCGAGTTGCATTTTATTCATGTTGCGAACGGGCTTCCGGAATGGATCCCATTTGCAACCAGAGGTACCACTGCATTATTATTATTATTATTATTATTATTATTATTATTATTATTATTATTATTATTAATTTATATACCACCCTATACCCTGGGGTCTCAGAGCGATTCACAGAATAAAATCAAGATATAAAACCACAAAATACCTAATAAAAATAAAACAACAACCCAACAGTGCCCCCCACAAATAACAACAAACAAACAAACAAACAAACAAACAAACAAACAAACACCTCCCCCAGTTTAAAAGGCCACAGATTCCTGGAAGAAAACGAATGTTTCTGCTTGGTGCCTGAGGATGCATAATGAAGGCACCAAGTGAGCTTCTCTGGGGAGAGCGATCCACAAGTGGGGAGCCACTGCAGAAAAGGCCAATTCTCATGTTGCCTCTCGTGGAAGGTCTATTGATATGGGGAGAGGTGGTCCTTGAGGTACTTTAATCGACAGATGCCACCACTAATTGATAGAAAGGATTTATTTATTTAATATTTTATTTTTCAGCCAAAAGAGCTTCAGTAAACAAATAAGTGTTCATGGCATAGGGGGACGTTACATCAACCAGGGAGTTTATGTAATAATCTGAATATTCCACTCACAAGTATTAGAGGCAAAATGCACCAATCCATCCAAGCACAAGTTCCTATCAGCACTATATCTATTTCTTTTTCCTTCTTTCCCCTTATATGTCGTTGTAAGAGTGGCCTGTTTTCCATTTGATCTCAGAAGCTAATGAGTAAACTGATTAGCTGTCTGCTAATCTAGTATATATTAGTTCTATCATTTCCAGTTATCCTGCTGTAATGCTTATTTCGGCTGCCTTCCGTCTTATACTGCTTGTCTGCTACAATAGACTATTAAAGTTCCATGCTGCATCTAAACCTAAATTCTTCCATCTCCTGTGTGTCAGATCTCGTCCTACATTCAACATATTCTTCTGTGGCTTGTAATTCTATAGTTTGCGTTAATAACTTTTAAAAGCACATCTCTGCCACCTCAGTCTTCGCTGGTATCTCTGTTTTATCAACTGTGACCAGCCCCAAAACTGGAATTTACTGATCTTTATAATATTGATCTTAATTAGGTTTATGGTCAGGAAACTTTTCTTGCTATGTTTAGGAGCAAAGGGACATCGGAAGCTGCCTTGTGCTGAGTCAGACCATCCGTCCACTGAGTTCAGTATTGTCTACAGTGATTGGCAGAGGCTCTGCAAGAGTTTAGGTAGGAGACTTTCCGATTTCCGACCTGGAGGTGTGTGATGGCCTGGGATTCGGACTTTGATGCTGAACCTGAGGGATCCCAGCCTGCACAGGATTCTCTACCTCCAGAACCAGGTGAGCCGGGGCTGGGGCTTGAGCCTGAAGGGTCCTTGCCTGTGCTGGATCCTCAGGTGCAGGCACCAGCTGAGTCTGCTCTGGCTCCTGAGGTGATGGAGGACCCATTGCCTGCAGGTGCTCCACTCTCAGCCCCGTCAGTACTTCAGCTACTACGGACTGCCTCCACCTTTGACCACGGTCCGGACTTGGACCTTGCCTCTTGGGTAACCCACAGGACCAGCACAAGGTGCTCGGGATCAAATCAGTGACCGTCAGCATTCAGAGCAGGTGCTCTACAGCTAGACTGCAGCCCATCCCCTCAAATGTAATACCACAACTGGCTATTAACTTTAACTGGAAGCTCCTTGGGGCACAGACCTATCTTTCCTGCATTTCCTACTTCTACTCCGTTTTATTATATAGCACCTTTCCTGTTACGACACCTCTTATTAATCGTGACCAACTGATCAAATACTTTTGTGATTCCTCCCGTCTTGCTCCAAGGCCTCTTAATTTTATGAGAAACATTGCATTGGGATTGCTGTTGTGTTTTTTTGTTTTTTTAATAAAAAACGTTAAAAGCTGCTATCATGTACTCATTTACCTGACATGGCAAAACCCCCCTGTATACCTCCTTGGATAAAAGATCCCTCTGTGCCAAAGAGGGATTGTCAAAGAGAACAGCTCTGGTTTACCTGGTCTCCCAGGACAACAGACTTGATGGCAGCCAAAGAGATCCAAATGCAGTCAAGCGTGACAGCCAACATCAAAGCCGGAATGCCACACCTTGATCCAGAGTTTGCTCTACCTGCCAGGGCAAACCTATTAACATGACCACCCTGAGAATTCAAAGGAGCACACACACACACACACATATATATACACGCATACAGTCCTACCCTTCAAGTCTTGAAACAACTTTTTATTTTTTTAAAAAATCCCAGTCTAGACAGACTTTTCTTCAGAAATCACCTACACTGACCTAATTATTCAGATCATGGGCTTTAAGCTTTGCTCTTTCCAAAGTCCCAAGAAGAATAGCTAATTTCACTTAATGGAATAATTGAATGTCATAATTACGTTCAATCCCCCACCCCCTTTTCCAACAATAAGGTTTTAGCCAAGTTGCTGTCCCTCTTTGTAAATCTGTTAATAAATAGGCGGCTCAAACAATATGCTGGCTCCTTTATTGTTTCCTCACTTGGCTATTTGGACTAGCTTAGGCTGACAGGGCGTGTGTGTGTGTGTGTGTGTGTGTGTGTGTGCATGTTTCTCTGATGACTGTTTTTGTCTGCAATTGTCTGGTGGGATAAGGGGAGTAAGGCTTTTGTTTTCATCCGCGAGTTCGTTTGTCACGATTGGGAAAGCAGGGATAGCCCAGGTTGGTGTCTAGAGATAGGTCTTGAATGGGCAGAAATGCGATTGTGGTCTTAAATTTACTGACCAGTCAGTTCCAATCAGAAAAACTGACATTGCACTAGATTCACCTTTGAAGCGAATCAGGTCTGGGTGTCAATGGGAGAGCACCTAGGAAGATCATATAGAGCTCCCTCCCCAAGCTTTATGGATGGAGAGCTCAAGAAGAATGATGTAAAGCTGTGCTGTTCTGGAGGTTCTCCCAACTCCCTAGACAATTTTAGGGGAGGGCCAGTGGGAGGAGGATGGAGAACCTATTGTCCAAGTGGAAGCTCATGTGCAGGGTCTTCCTTAAGCGATTCCTGCCCAACTCTATTTTTACATTTGTACAGGTTTTATGCCTCTAACAATGAAGCTAGGACAAAGCCATGGTTCTATTTTTTCAATTATTATTGCTAAAACTGTCCCACCAGAGTGGTGCATGCTCTAGTTATCTCCTGCTTGGACTACTGCAATGTGCTCTACGTGGGGCTACCTTTGAAGGTGACCTGGAAACTACAACTAGTGCACAATGCGGCAGCAAGACTGGTGACTGGGCGTGGGCACCAAGACCACATAACACTGGTCCTAAAAGACCTACATTGGTTCCCAGTACATTTCCAAGCACAATTCAAAGTGTTGGTGCTGACCTCTAAAGCCCTAAACGGCCTCAACCCAGTATACCTGAAAGAGCGTCTCCACCCTCATCGTTCTGCCTGGACACTGAGGTCCAGCTCCGAGGGTCTTCTGGCGGTTCCCTCATTGCGAGAAGCAAAGCTACAGGGAACCAGGCAGAGGGCTTTTCGGTGGTGGCACCCACCCTGTGGAACGCCCTCCCACCAGGTGTCAAGGAAATAAACAACTACCTGAATTTAGAAGACATCTGAAGGCAGCCCTGTTCAGGGAAATTTTTAATCTTTGATGTTTTATTGTGGTTTTAATATTCTGTTGGAGCCGCCCAGAGTGGCTGGGGAAACCCTGCCAGATGGACAGGGTGTAAATAATAAATTATTATTATTATTATTATTATTATTGCAACATACAGGGATTGGCCACTAGGTCAGCTGGCTTGACAAACCAAGCCCAAGGAATAGTAGTCCATCAGTATCAGGTGTAGCATACATCTGAACGCCAATGGCAATGGACAAACCGTGAGGGAGAGATGCTGCCTTTGTGTGCTCTTTCTAAGCATCTGGCTACCCACTGTTGGAAACAGGATACTGGTCTGCATCGACCCATTTGTCTAATGCAGCAATGCTCTTCTAATATGTTTGCTTTGGGAAATGCCAGCGCACTTGCGGAAGTCTCAGCAGGCCTCTTCTGAATTAAATTTTAAATGTTTGCCGAGAACACTTCTGTGCCACCAGGTTCTTGCAGACCATTAAGAATTTCAACTTTTTTCCTGGAAAAGTTAGCCAGCTGATCTGTTATCCTAGGTTTTTTTTTATTGTATATGTAGCTATAGTATAATACTCTGGTGTTTGTTTTGTAAAATGAAATTGCATTTTGTTTTGTGCTGTTTTAATTTTATTGTTTAATTTTGGTTGAGGTTATGTATGCTCTCACCCTGGGGCCTTCAGGTTAGGAATGCTTCCAATCTATAAAATAAAGAAATAGTTCGAAATCACTGGCGAGCGGAAGCTTGAGTTAGAGATTCCAGGCCTCCATTGTGTTTTATATGAAAACAAGCAGTGGAGTTCCATTAGCAGTTTCCCCTCTTCCTGTAAGCCTATTACAGCAGTCCTGTAAAGTGTGGAGCAGCCTTTGTGCCCTTCCCCCTCCCTATGTTTTCCTCTAACAGCATGTGGGGTGAACCGTATCATCACCATCCCTATGGGGAGTGCATAATCTGATTGACCCATATTCCTTTTTCTAGCGTGAGATGCCCATTTTGAGACCCTCACTCTCTCCTCCCAACGCATTGCGAGGTTGCTCATATATACCGGCTAGCAAGACAAGCCTAAAAGACAAGCCTAAAACCTATATATATATATATATATATATATATATATATATATATATATATATATAATCAGGCACCCCTCTGGCCACATTTGCATAGAGCCCATGTTTGCTGCAGATTTCAAACATGAAGGCATGCCTAATGCTGTGAAGTCCCAGACTTATTCATTTCCTGACTTTAATGTGCTCATATGGCATGTAAAAGTTCAGAAAACAAGGCCTGAAAAGATCACAGGCCATGTTGTCGGCATCTGGGGCCACTTCCTTGCCGTTTGTGAAATGCGGAGACTTTTCCTACGGAAGGTGCTGTATAAATGCCATGTATTATTCCTATTAATATACAGGCAGAATTTCCACCAATATGAAATCGTAAGCCAAGAAGTAACACTCAAGACAAACCATATAGATAGGAGGGAAAACAACATTCCACCCTCCTCAACCCCCTGCTAGTACCAAAAGATTACAAGAACAATTTTATTTTTTTTAATGCATCACAGATACTTGGTTTTGGTTCCAAACCAAATATCCTTTTGGCAATGGGATTTCAGTGATTTCATCTGGGTAGGGAATTTAAATCTCTAAAAAGCTTAAACCTATGTAGTATCTAAGACACATTATATTAGAAATTGTGTGTGTGTGTGTGTTTGTGTGTAATGCAAATTGTGCATAAATACACATGTGTGAGGGACAGAGCACATCAGCTATCACAAAAGAGCACAGAAGGTGCAAAGGGAGCTAGCCTGTATTTTCTATCTAAAGAGGAAGCTCTGTGGTGGGCCCTTCCTGGAGGGATAAACTGGACCATCTGTAGATAATAAAAATAATTCCATCACCATACATTGACGAGTGGTTTACAAAGGGCTGGAAGGCTTATCAGGGAAGAAGAATTAGGAAAGAAGGGTATCTGGCAAAGATCAGAAGAGGGCAAGAGATATCTTCCAGTAAATGAACTACAGTAGATGGAACGATTTGAACACTTTAGAAAATGGATGTGGCACATTCTTCCTTGGACTGCACCATGTCAGAATGCAGGTATAGGATTCCCTGTTTATCCGGATAGATGGATTGGAAGATGGGAATGACTGGTACATAAGAACTTGAGCTCATGCTCTACCAGCCTGTCGACTGGGGCTGGCCAATCATCCTGGACAACACTTGTTAGCACTGGAAGAATTTAACTGGCTTCTGGTTAAAGGACATTCCAGAGTGCTCCTGCTCACCTTTAAACTCTTATGGGATGATTTAGGCCCTAGGTACCCGATGCTCCCATGACGACCTGCCCAAACACTGATGTCATCTCTGGAAGCTCTCCTCCAGGTGCTTCTGCCATCTGAGGTCAGGCAAGTTGCAACCTGAGATAAGCCTTCTGAGAGTTGGCAACCTGTTTCTAGAATGAATTTCCCAACCTTGTTATCCTTTTGGTACCAGGCAAAGTCCTCACTAGTCTCTCAGTCTTCTAGCTTCATAAACAGCCCCAGAAGCTCTACTGAAGGACTCTCTCTCTCTCTCTCTCTCTCTCTCTCCCTTTCTCTCTCGGAAATAAATAACTAATTCTGGGTTGACACAGCTTTGAATATACTGCTAGGCAGCAAGTGATGCACTTGACCAGTTGTGAAAGTCATGGAGCAATCTATTTGAACTCATGCTCACCCTCCTACGGAAGAGTTCCAGTGGATTTATAACCTCCCCCTGCCCCCACCCCCCCCCAAAAAAAAAGAGAGGAGGGAAAATGAAGCCCATGCCAAGGCATTTTAAATTGGACTTCACGAGAAAACTGAGATTTGATATTCTTGGATAATTACTAATGAGAGCACTTTCCCTTTAATTATCTTGTGGTCACCATTTCAAAGGTGATTAAAGCTGTTCTTCCCTAGATGCGGTTACCGATTTAATGCAAACCTGGTCTTTCTTGTGGTTTTTATCACAGCAATTAAATCTGGCTTGCTCACAGACTTTGTGTGGCATGAGGGATTTCACCAAGCAAAATGATTCTCCCCTTCAGGCAATGTTAAATTTAGGGAAAAATATAATTAATTATATCAGACAGGTATCTATTATACATCATGCACACATTCTTCACAGACTAGGGGGCCCATTTCAGAACAGAAATCTTCATTGCCTTCTTCTGCTCTGTATTACACAGAAGCTGCCAAAGCCTGTCTTGACAAATCCTTATATGATTATTGTTTTCTGCCAAAAAAAAAAGTCCTTTCCTCAAAAATTAGCTGTGTGGGGTGGGTAGGTGGGGGAACCATCTATGTTTGGCATGAAACTTCCTTTTTTCATTCCTTTGAGTCTCTCTGTGGCCTTCTTACAAGCTGGTGCCTATTCAAATGCTACTAACTCCTCTGTGGGGCCAGAGCCATCACCCTGAGTGAACTGAGACTTTGGTCTAGACATGCAATTGCATGGATGGCAGAAGGCTGTGGTGGCAGAATGGGCGACACCAATTCTGCCTGCCAATAAGAGATACCATTTCTGTATGCTTACCATCCCAATGTTTTTAAGTCAATTTTGCAAGTTTTTTTTAAGATGGTTTGCAAGTCACTGCTATTAGACAGCAAGAGCAAGGTTTTCCTTTGCACAATCGTGGCCTGAATTTAGAAAAGTTTCATGGCTGAAGGCTTTATATCCTCTCACGTTCCTCCAGCCAGAGCTGCGACCATGCACACAGGGATAGCTGAGGAACTTTCATGTTCCCTGGGATTCAGTATGAACATCACCGATCAAGAGCATCACTGATTGGCAATGGCCCTCTAGGGACTCAGGCAGAGGCTATTCTGAGATTCTGAAAAGGGGACCTCAGGGATGCAATGTGTGTGCTCCCCACATTCAGCTGTGGCTCTTCCCTCATGGTAGCTGATTCCCAGAAGTCATTGGTTGAGTCACAGCTTTAGAGACTTGACATGGTTACTGGGTGGTTGTTTTTTGTTAAAAAAAATGTAATCTTCAAGCATTTTCTACCTTTGCTGAGGACCAGAACCATGTCCGTCTGTCTGCCTGTCTTTCTATCTATCTGTCTCAAGTCATTCTACAGACTGCATGAAAGTGCCTTGGGCTGGATATACAACTTAGATATTTTCTTTTGTAATGGCTTAGGCTATATAGATAAATAATATTCGTAAAGAATTCATAAAATAGATATGGAAGGAAGACCCAGTCTGTGCACGATGTTATGCTCACCTATGTGCATTTATGTTTATATTGTGAGTTATACATTGCAACTTGTGTTGTGGTTTTAATTTTGTCTCGTTGCTGCATTTTTTTATTGTGAGCCACCCTGGGTGAGACATCATCACCACCACCATAGAAAATGACAAGTGAAATCATTTGGGAAGGTTTTCTTAACTCATCTTTCTTTCTTTCTTTCTTTCTTTCTTTCTTTCTTTCTTTCTTTCTTTCTTTCTTTCTTTCTTTCTTTCTTCTCTCTCTCTCTCTCTCTCTCTCTCTCTATCTCTATCTCTATCTCTCTTTCTCTCTCTCAAATCCACAAATTCTTGGAGGAGTCTTGGCAGGATTACAGCATTCAGAGCAGCGACTTTGTAAAATACGGGGTACTAATCGCAAGGAAGCTGTGCAACATCCAGCTTTTTTCTGCTTGTCATATTTAATAACGAGACTATCATATCATATGATTCTCAGGTGCCAGATTCAAAGCCCTACCTCTCAACAATTTGGAGCTGTGACAAAAATAATATCGGCCAGGCAGTCTTGCAATTCAAGTGACCTTGTCCTTTGACCTAGTCAGATCTTGTCAGCTCTTCACAGGGTCAACTTACACCTGTTTTCAGTATTTTAGTTTGGCTTTCTTTTTCTTTTAGCCTTAAGCATAAAAGGGCTGCAGGGGACAGACAGTGCTTTGAGGAAGTGGCAGAACTGCATTTTCTTCTCCTTTCGGTGCATTTTTAATTATGCAATATGTTCTTTTAGAAAATGCCTTTTATCTAATGCCTGATGAATATTTCTTTCTTATGTATGGAATACAAATCAACTCCATTGTCTCACTGACGCTTTATATACTTAGCACAAATGGACCGTGTTGCTGTTGCTGATTTTACTGGGTCACACTTTAATTAGGACTATAGTTCCAAAACTCAGTGGGACCCAAATGTTGACATAGATCTCCATGTGAGCTGGGGCTGCTATGGATTCTTCATTGTTAATGCCTGTGGATGGCTTGATGCATACACAGAGGTCTCCAAGTGAGCAGTGAATCTAGTGGGTCACTGCACAAATCGCTTAAGTGTCTGTGAAAGCAGAAGAAGCCTGTTTGCCACATACTAAACTGGTTGTTTTGCCGCAGAAGTATGAAACAGCAACAATATGTTCACCTCTTTTCTTTTTTCAAGTTTTCTGTCCGACAATGAATTTCTATAATTAAAAAGACAATAAATTATTTGTTACTCACAGTGTTATTGTGTTATGCATTTTTTAAAGATCCTGATGGCCTAATTCAGTTTGTGTGTGTGTGTGTGTGTGTGTGTGTGTGTGTGTGTGTGTTGCTTGTGTTGTCAGACATATATTTGTTATTTATGGATTTAAGATATTTTTTTGCCACCCTTCAGTTATGTTTCTAGCGCAATTTACATTTTAAAAAAATACAATGAAACAATACAAATACAAAGGGTGAAAATCTTACATGGTCCATCCACTAGTGGAAGAAGCTCGATTAATGGAGTCCTTCTGCCCTGTAAGGCCCTGCACACCTACAAAATCACTACAACCAGAAACAGGTCTAATGCTTTCACGACCTCTCCTGATTCAGATATTATGGAGAAATTAAAGTTCCCAGGATTCTTCGGAGGAAGCCATGTGGTTTAAATGGGCTTTAAATGTATGGTTTGGATGTACCCACACCTTCTTCTTCTTCTTCTTCTTCTTCTTCTTCTTCTTCTTCTTCTTCTTCTTCTTCTTCGGCGATCACTCATAGCCGAGTAAGATTGTCTTCTATAAACACAGTTTTTAACAGCGAGTCCGTAAGTGACTATGGAGGCCAATTCTGGATTCACATGTCCTTCCACAGTGGGGACATTGGTTTCCAGGTGGGAGTTGATGACGGTGTGGATTTGCCAAGCGTGCCTTCCTCTTGGCACGTTTCTCCCTTTCGTTCTGAGTGTCTTCAAAGCCCATGACACCTTTGGTAAAGACTGTTCTCCAACTGGAGCACTCGCAGGCCAGTGTTTCCCAGTTGTCAGTGTTCATACTACATTTTTAAAAGATTTGCCTTGAGACAGTCTTTAAACCTCTTTTGTTGACCAGCAGCATTACACTTTCCATTTTTAAGTTTGGAATAGAGTAGAATCATAGAATCATAGAATCATAGAATCATAGAGTTGGAAGAGACCACAAGGGCCATCGAGTCCAACCCCCTGCCAAGCAGGAAACACCATCAGAGCACTCCTGACATATGGTTGTCAAGCCTCTGCTTAAAGACCTCCAAAGAAGGAGACTCCACCACACTCCTTGGCAGCAAATTCCACTGTCGAACAGCTCTTACTGTCAGGAAATTCTTCCTAATGTTTAGGTGGAATCTTCTTTCTTGTAGTTTGGATCCATTGCTCCGTGTCCGCTTCTCTGGAGCAGCAGAAAACAACCTTTCTCCCTCCTCTATGTGACATCCTTTTATATATTTGAACATGGCTATCATATCACCCCTTAACCTCCTCTTCTCCAGGCTAAACATGCCCAGCTCCCTTAGCCGTTCCTCATAAGGCATCGTTTCCAGGCCTTTGACCATTTTGGTTGCCCTCCTCTGGACACATTCCAGTTTGTCAGTGTCCTTCTTGAATTGTGGTGCCCAGAACTGGACACAGTACTCCAGGTGAGGTCTGACCAGAGCAGAATACAGTGGCACTATTACTTCCCTTGATCTAGATGCTATACTCCTATTGATGAGGCCCAGAATTGCATTGGCTTTTTTAGCTGCCGCGTTACACTGTTGGCTCATGTCAAGTTTGTGGTCAACCAAGACTCCTAGATCCTTTTCACATGTACTGCTTTCAAGCCAGGTGTAGTTGTTTGGAAGACGATAATCAGGCACCCAAACAACATGACCAGTCCAATGAAGCTGATGTTGAAGAATCATTGCTTTGACACTGGGGATCTTTGTTTCTACCAGTACACTGGTATTAGTTTGCCTGTCTTCCCAAGTGATGTGTAAATTTTTTTGGAGACACCGTTGATGGAATCTTTCGAGGAGTTGGAGATGGCGTTTATAAGTGGTCCACGTTTCACAAACATACAGTAAGGTTGGTAGTCCAATAGCTTTGTCAACATTTTGGTTTCCCTGTGTATGCCCCAGTCCTCAAACACTCTGCACTTCAATTGGGAGAAAGCTGCCCTTGCAGAGCTCAGGCAATGCTGGATTTCAGTGTCTGGCCTTGTGGAAAGATAACTGCCCAGGTAGGAAAAGTGCTCGACATTTTCCAATGTTACACCATTGAGTTGGATACGTTGGCTGGCCCCAAATCTGCAGGAGAAACTAAACCTCTCTATCCAAGGAGACTTGCACCCAAATCTTCAGTTTTGAAAATGGGATGCTCTTCTATTGTATTTGTGTAAGAACTCACCCATTTCTAGGAGATGTTGTCTGTCACATTTCATATTCCAGATGCAAGTATTATAACGTTGATGTGAGGTTGGTGGGGTTTTTTTTTTTTAGCCTACTAACTTTCTAAAACATTGGCGCTGTCTCAGCAGACTTGAATCATGTCAGAATGAAGCGGTTAGGATTATGTTTCTCTTCTGAGTTCTTTTTTTAAAAAAATGTCTGCATTTGTTGATGCTTTCGTCTCTCCGTGTTTACCAATAAAAAACACTTTCTCTGGTTAAGTGCTTTAAATTGGTGTACTCTTGCACATCATGCAACAATACTCCCACATGCCTAGACATCTGAGTAATATTGCTAGTTTGAAGAGGAAGGGGGAATGCATGAAGTTGGGAAGACCCATTCTCAGATGGGAAATTATGCAAAGGCACTACCCCAGTAGAGTGGAATTATTGGGTGTGATGACAGATAAATAGCTCTGCAATCTAGCCTGGAGCAGCAGCTGCAAGGCAGAACTTGCTAGAACTTGTGTCAAAAAAGTGGGTGGTCAAACTACCTTGGGTGATCAGGTCTGTGGCACCAACGTTGGGATTTCACCACCCACTGGTTGGATGAAGTAGACTCACATTTGGGGAGGGTTATTTTAAGAAATCCTACGAACCTTTGAAACATCAGAATGTTGGGAAGCTGTAGCATGCGTAATTATAATATGACAGAATGACTAAAAGTGTTGCCTTAGCGGTAGTGTCTCTTTTATGCTTCTGTTTAAGGGGAAAAACACATTTTTTAAAAAATCGCTGATGACGTGCTTTTCATTGGAACACTTTTTTAAAACAAATACACTGCGCTGATTAACTTGGATGCATTTCATGGTAGAAATGTACAGCGGTATTGTTGCCATCACACAGGCTATGGTTTGCAAATGCATGTTTTGAGTCATTTCCTTAACCTTTCTGCCAATTCTTGTTTCAGCCTTCCTTTATATGTCACTGTGGCACCAATCTGGAAAGTTGGTCCAGATCAAGGATCTCTCAGCCTTCATGATTATATGCAGAACATGCCTACCCTGCAATGGATGGATTTTGGGCTGGCGTGGGACAAGGAGATGCAAGCACAACGTGGGGTTGGGCCAAGTGCCTTCATAAGAACTGCTGCTGCTGCTGCTGCCTGGCAAGGACTGAGGCATTTTGGGGAAGGTTTTGTCAGGAGATTTTGTTGTTATTGATATTATTTTTTTTGTATCTTTATTTTTATGTGGAAATTGTTCAGTTTGGTTATGTAGTTTTTGATGTGTTTTATTTATTTTTATGAATACTTTGCTATGTTTGCAATTATGTAAATTTTTTCATATATTGTAAGTCGCCTTGAACACTGTTTTAACTGTGGAAAGGTCTATGAGCCAGGGGTGTTAGATGGCACCACCCGGAGTACAAAGGTCTGTTCTTAACCTGAAACTATTCTTAACCTGAAGCACCACTTTAGCTAATGGGGCCTCCTGCTGCCACTGCACCGCCGGAGCACGATTTCTGTTCTCATCCTGAAGCAAAGTTCTTAACCCGAGGTACTATTTCTGGGTTAGCGGAGTCTGTAACCTGAAGCATATGTAACCTGAAGCGTATGTAACCCGAGGTATCACTGTACACCCCTGAATATGTGGTTGAGATTCAGCTATTGTACTTGAGGATCTCTATATTAACCTCCTATAAAATCTTCCACGGTTAAGCCAGCTCATTCCAATTATGAGTTTATATAGCCAAGCACTTGAAAATATAACAAATAGTATTCATCTGCTACTGCTGGTTTACCACTGGCAACCTCTCTTAATCTCCAATAATTTGTTTGTATGCTAAATGAAAAGTTAACTGAAACAGCTCATTTTATAAAATGTTCTTGGGGCATTTCTGTTTCGGGCAATTTATCTGGATCAGTCAATACAAGAGCTTTTTGAAATATTCTTGGGGCTCTATTAATCAGTTAGCCATAGGAAAATTTACCACTACTCCCATTTTCTTTTCACTGGGAAAATGCACCATAACCACTAATACTGTAAAACTGTTTCCAAGTGCTTATTATATGGCAGATCTATTTTACAGCTTACAAACCGTAAGAGTGCAGCCTAGAACCAACCCAATATGTTATTATTTTTATTTAATTCAGAATATATTATAAATTATGTGTAGAAGGAAGGAAGGAAAGACAGAAAGACCGAGAGAAAGAAAGAAAGAAAGAAAGAAAGAAAGAAAGAAAGAAAGAAAGGAAGGAAGGAAGGAAGGAAGAATGAATCTCAGGCCTGCTGAGTGAATCTGGTTGCACTGATACTGTTAATCTATACTGTGCCTATTTTAAAGCTCTGCTAAAAAAAGAAAGAAAAGAAAAATCCCACAGACAAGCCCCTGACAATCTGAGACAGCATAAAAGATTAATGGGTCATTTTAGGCTTTCTAATGAGAATGAGGCTACATCTCGGACACAGGTCATAAAACTGGCTCAAGAATGACAACAGTGCATAATGACTGTGTTTCGCAGTCCCCCATTATCAGCCTAATAGGCAGGAAAAGATAGATTAGGATAGGTCTACAGATTCAGGCAACTCCTTCTCTATTAGTTGCAGATCCCTTAGCAGGCCTCCATTTTATAACATCTGCTGGTGCCCTTCTATTTAACGTGTTGTTTCGGGATTCCCACATCCCCAAATTGTAGGAAGTTCCAGGGGTTAGCCTTTCATGTAGCATTGCAAGGAGATGGTATTGGTATCTTGCAGGGCTTGTGCCCGCACTTTATTTGCAAAAAAAGAAATAAATAAAAGGGCAGCAGGTGTCAAGGGCACTCCACAGCCAAAAAGATGCCCATGGCAGATAGTTAACTCCTATTGTCAAAGAGAACACTTACATTCGCTTCTACAGCTCTGGGTACCTATGCACACTAATCTAGCATCTAGGCAGCTACTCCCAGGTCTGTGCTTAATAGAACAGTTGCAGCAACAGTTGGACCATACACCTCCACCAGTTTATGTACTTTCCCCCAATGGGCTGTGCACATGCAGCCGGAGACTGAGCCTGCATGGAAGTTTGTTCATCTATTTTCAATCCGCTTCTGGTTCTGGGAGACAGTGGTTCAGGAGAGGGTGGAGAACCACCTGGCCCTTCACTGGACTTCCTTCTGAACCATCCTGTGCTACACTCTCCAGCCCTGAAGCTTCCCCTGCCTCTGACTCTTCCCTCCTGGCTGATACAGTTCCCCACAAATCATTGACCCCCATCTCCCAAGTCGGACTCCAGACCTTCTTCCCCTGGTGCAGACTCATTAGCAGTGCTTTTTTTTCTGGGGGAACTCGTTGCCCGAGCCGACCGACGGATAGACATGCAAGCTATCTCCACAGTAGCAGCGTGGACTGCTGCTCCATCATTCTCCCCGCCGATGCCCGGGGAAAGGAGTCTGGGGCGGCTGCAGTGGAGGCAACAGTGTTGCTCCTCCTCCTCTTGCTGGGCTAGAGCCAGCTGTTAAGCACTCACCCCTCCTCACTCAAGCCAACCCCACCGTTGCCGTCGCCTTCCCATCCTCTCAGTGCCACTGCCACCACCTTGAGTCCCTTGACTGGGGGTTGGGGGGAGGAAGGATGTGAGGATGAGGGGGAGCAGCCGGAATGAGAGTATCCCGAAACATTTTTTAAGGAAAAAAGCACTGCTCATCAGTGTCCTGCCTGGCAGCAGGTAGACACACAGACTGTCAGTCCTAGACTTTAACCCAGCACTGGTCTCTCCAAATAAGGAATAACAACTGGACATTGTTGGACTCTCAACACCCATCAGCTCCAAAGGTGATGAAAGCTATGGTCCAACAATACCTGGAGAGCCCTACCTTGGTTACCCTGTTACCTCAGTTCTCTTCCAGTCAGAGCCGTCTTTCCCATAGGGCTTAGTGGTGCGCTGCGCCTGGGCACCGGCTTCTCAGGGGCACCCCAGCAAGTGGGGGAGCTGTAAGGCTTTGCTGGTGGCCTCCCCTTTCCCTGCATGCCCGCCAGCTGCGCCCCTACCAACCATAAGGCTGGCGGGCGTGCAGCTTGCCTCCCAAGCCTCTGCAGGGATTGCTCTCCTCCCGAGGAGGCTTGGGAGAGGCGCAACTTCACTCCCAAGCCTCTATGGGGATCACTCTCCAACAGTGGCATGGGGGAGAGTTGCCCCCCCCGGATGGCTGGCAGTGCGCAGCTACAGCCACCCCCACACTATCTGTGGTAATTTGGGGGTTGTTGTTGTTTAGTCGTTTAGTCGTGTCCGACTCTTTGTGACCCCATGGACCAGAGCACGCCAGGCACTCCTATCTTCCACTGCCTCCCACAGTTTGGTCAAACTCATGTCTGTAGCTTCGAGAACGCTGTCCAGCCATCTCGTCCTCTGTCGCCCCCTTCTCCTTGTGCCCTCCATCTTTCCCACCATCAGGGTCTTTTCTAGGGAGTCTTCTCTTCTCATGAGGTGGCCAAAGTATTGGAGCCTCAGCTTCAGGATCTGTCCTTCCTGCGAGCACTCAGGGCTGATTTCCTTCAGAATGGATAGGTTTGATCTTCTTGTAGCCCATGGGACTCTCAAGAGTCTCCTCCAGCACCATAATTCAAAAGCATCAATTCTTCGGCGATCAGCCTTCTTTATGGTCCAGCTCTCACTTCCATACATCACTACTGGGAAAACCATGGCTTTATTTCAGGGTGCTGGGCAGATATTTGCACCCCAGTGCCGCATCTGCTAAAGATGGCCCTGCTTTCAGTGCTTCCTTCCCCATTGAACCATAAGTTGCTCTACCTTCTGACAGCAGCAGCAATGTAATGCTATTTCTTATAGTTTTTTGCAGCTTTCCTTCCTTCACAGACAACAGATCAGGATAACTGGATGGGGAACTATTCTCTTGTTGCTGCATCAGCCCTCACTCAGGTTTCTCTTATGGAGTGCAACTCACTGCTAAAAAATAGATGGAGCCAGGCACTCACACACCACTTGACAGAAGAGCATGAGAAGAACCCAGTTGGACCATGACTCAACTATTCCAGCATCCTGTTCTCACAGGAACCAACCAGGTGCCAGTGGGAAGCCCCAAGGCAGAACCCTGAGTGCCACAGGGCTCTTCCCACTTGTGATTCCCAGCAATTGGTATTCAGATGGCAGAAGCAGAACATAGCCATTGTGGCCAGAGGCGTAGTAGCATGGTGGGGCTGGAGGGGCCATCGCCCTGGGCACTTTATTGCGGGGGAGCAACCAGGTGCCCCATGGCAGTCTCCATCATCGAGGCCAGAGCCATGGGGAGGGAAGCCGTACCCAGACTGGGCCTTCGGGGCTGGGCCTGCTTCAGTCCGGTGAAAGCAGCAGAGTGGATGAGAGGCTGCGACTGGGCTCCAGTGCATGAGGGAGCCAGCCAGTTCACCAAGGAGGTGCAAAGCTTGCCCCGCCCCGGGCACCAGCAACCTACACTACACCACTGATTGTGGCTACCCTTCCTCTTTCCTTTCCCTGTTGGAGTTCAAATGATTTCCAAAAACCATGCCCACCAAGTCTGCTCCAAGGGCTGTAGCAATGAAAAAGGCAAATTCAGTGTGGAGAGTTAACAGGAAAGAGACTGAAAATAAAACATTATGCAGCATTATGTAACATGGGCAAGCTTTTTATACCTTTTTTTTTTTTTTTTTGCTAAAGGCAGCTCCCACTTTGAATCTGCCCCTATTATGATGTTTTAAGATTATTGCTGTAATATTTTTGGTGCTCATTTTTTCTTTCTTCAACAAAGTGGCTGTTGGAAAGTGAGCGCTAAAAAAGAAAGAAACAAAAAGCCCTTCCAAAAATAAAATGGAATAAAAATAACTTTAGATTGCATCTGCATTTAGGAGAGTGTGATGTTCTGGCATAGTCGGCGTAATAAAAGGAGGGCAAAATAATATTATCAGCTGAATGGGGAAAGACTGCTGATTTTATAGCACCAATTATTTAAAACGGGCCTTGTCTGGAGCGCTGGCCCTTTAAGAGGCAGCAACCCAACTGCTCTGCTTGTGGTTCACTACCCTGCGAAGAACACTTACAGGAAAATGATGATGTCCAGCTGGCAAGGCTGCTTTATAGCTGAACCAGTTGAGCCTGGTTGAGGACTGGCTGCAAAAGGGAACAGACGGCCTTACTGGAATCCTGGCCAGGGAAGAAACGTGGGCCAGGAATTTCAGGAGTGGAAATATGGCCTTTAGTGTAATCCTAGTACTGAAGAGCTGGTGGAAAGTCCGATTCAAGAGCACAGCAAATCACATTCCTGGACGTTCTTCCTTTTGATATAATTTAATGCCTTCCACCACCCTTCACATTCTCATTTCATGACAATTATCCTGCTGGCTTTTTAGCACCATCTCTGTTGGTTCTCTTTGCTTCTCCAACGTCCCGGTGGTCTCTTTACAGTTCCTACCAGGGCGGGTAGACTTCCGTCTTGTCGGATCTACTTTGTGTGTGTGTTTAAAAACTAGGACCCCCGGGGTCTACCAACCAGGGCTAGGTGCAGAAGAGATATGGCTAGAATGAAAGGACAGGGTACCTCTGAGCATGTTCTGAGCCTGGGAATTTGTTCTCTAAACCAGAACTGAGCCCACAGACCCTGCCCTCAAAAGTCCACTCCTGATTAGCCATTTCTTCTTCATTTCGGCAGCCTCGCTTCGTTTTCCTGTTGGTATTGTTAAACACACTATTCAGCTGCAAATGAAATGTTTTAAGTGTGTTTTAAGTGCAATATATAATGTGACATTGGATGAACCTTATGGAAAA
Organism: Podarcis bocagei; assembly: GCF_964188305.1. Taxonomy (NCBI): domain Eukaryota; kingdom Metazoa; phylum Chordata; class Lepidosauria; order Squamata; family Lacertidae; genus Podarcis; species Podarcis bocagei. The sequence continues at coordinate 19,330,367 of NC_138125.1, forward strand.
TTCAATGTCTTTTTACGAACACTTTTTTTAAAAAAGTCATTTTCAGAACGTTTTTTATATGTGTGTAGATTCTATCTTGGATGTCCAAAACGCTTGATCTACTCCAAATTAGCCAAAGATCTAGCAATAGATTCCAATCTACCATCTGCCCACCCCACAGTTTTTATAATGAGCATATTTGAGTGGTAAAGCATTTTTTTCTGAACTTTACGGAGTTCATTTATGGAGGAGGTGGCTATTGATGGCTACCAGCCATGATGGCTATTCCCTGCCTCTGCTATCAGAGGCAGGATGCTGAACTAAATAGGCCACTGGCCTCTGCCACCAGGCTATTCTTATGTTCTAATGTGTAGCCCTCAAACAAGACGCAAAAGTAGTTGGCAATATTTAGCATTCTTGTTTCCCGTTGGCGTCTGTCTGTCTCAAGAGACAATCGCTTGAGCCTCCGGGGGTGGAGTCAAACCGCTGGAGAATCACAGTGCCTGCTGTGGTTGCAGAGAATGGAAAATTGTGACTGCTGCCCGTGGTATTGTTTTTCCTGTGTTGCGTGTCGAGGTCCCCAGGTCCACCCCAATAACTCACACATCACACAGAAGTTTTTGTTTAAGATTTTTGGCATAATTTTGGCCACAACTTTATTAAAATACAAATTTGTGAGTGGTTGCGTAGGCATTGGTTGCGACTATCTGCCCCCACCGTGGGGGACAGACTGACATTCCGCACGATGCGAAAGTCAGAATGGGGGAATACACTTGGGGGTTACGCGGAGCAGGGAACCTGCCCTCACCCCAAATACAACCAGGAGCTCATTGCTATGGCCCGAGCCCCCTTGACAGAGTGGACAAGCAATAGTTAGCCCCCAATTCCTTTAACAGAATCCCTTGCAGCAGCAGCATTAGAGGGGCAGGCACAGCCAATCCATGCCCCTCAACCAACCAAACCATAAACCAATGCCTAACCGCGAACCTTACAAGTTGTGACGATTTGCTACGCAGTAGGCAAAAACCAAATGGCCCCAGCCAATCAGCCAGATGGACAAAATTCCTACCAGGCCCCCGCTCCAAAGCAGACGACCCCATGACAGGCATAGCAAGGTCAAAGCGAACAACCCTATTCTAGGGAGGGAGGGATGGGCAATCCGCTGCACGGGCGAAAAGAGGAAGCTCTAGCCTCGTGCAAGGAGTTTTACTATTTCTGGCTGTCAATCAAAAAATGGCAACATTAACTTCTTCCCAACAAGGGAAGCCCCAATTGCATCAGTGGCCAGCGATCAATTAGCCCGCCCCCCAACTTTGGAGTGTCCTGGCAGCCCCCACCGCAACACGTGCTCTCCATGAAGGAGAACACGCTTTACCAGAACCAAAGTGACCTCTCCCAGGCACAAGCCTGGGCAGTGTGTATGGAGGTCCTGGGCTGCCCAGATCAAAAGACCCTCCTCTTGGCCTCGCTGATGTGGCCCAAGCAAATCAGAGCAATACGTTTGGCACCAGCTTGGCTGCAGGAGTTGCTGGAATGAGGCGTAGAAGGAGCCATCCAACCAGATTACTGTAGGGTTTATTCCTTATTCTCCCAAAGATGTCCCACAAGGCAGTGGTATGTTTTGAGGTTTTTGGAAATTTAAGAAAAAGATCCTCAAAGAGGATTTTCAAAATTTAAAAAATTCAGATGTGTTCAGACTTCTAATTCTGAAATAGTGCAGTCTTTGAAAATGCTACACAATTTAATTTCTAAGCTCTGTTTTGGACTACCGGCGATCATTGCCAGGATTGGCACAGTGCCTAGGTCGCTTACAGGTGTCAGGCAACAGTGCATCAGAGGGTCCGACCCTTGTGGGGGAAAGTCACCCTTTGCAAGGGTCCTTAGTTGACCTATTGGGTCCTTTCCAGTGCTCAGATGCTGTGGTTTCATTAGCAGTAAAACACACCAGTGTAAATCTGAGCCATGAGAGCAGGGCAGTGAAACAAAAGATTCCCACCTTTGCAACTTCCGCTGCGAGTTCATTCATTCCCCTTCCGCGGATTGTAATGATATGGGTAAGTACAGTGAGAAGCAGAGGGCCTGGTATTTTTTGAGTCTGATTGCTAGCCACAACCTGCTGACAGTGGAATTAGAAACAGCCTGCACACACGGCTTGCTATTTGGCTGACAAAATACTAACAGAGCAAATTATAGGTTGTTATTCTTTTGCAACACGGCCCTCAGGAATTTGTCTTTTGCAACAGAGTCTACCAGCCCCCGAGTCTCTTGATGGGCTGGGCATTGGTCAGCGTTACCTCCACTGAAGGCTGAGCGAAGGGAAACAAAGGAGGCGGCCAGGGAGGGAACGTTGTCTTTTCCATGACAGCTGGGTACTTAGTTTGGCATTTCCCTGCAGTGCTTGGTCATTAGGATGATCGCTACCTCTCAGCTTAGCATCCCTACCTGCTGGGGCTGCCGCTTGCCGAAACTGGGGCTCTGACTTAGGAAACTGGGCTACTTGCTGTCGGCGGGGGCGATGCGTGTGTGTTACAGTTCATCTGAGCCCTTGTAATGCATATTCTGTGAGCCAACGTCAGCCCTCAAGATTAAAGCAACGGCTCTGGGAAGAAATACACCTTGCGTAGATTTGTTTTATTCTGTTAGTTTAAAATTCTGTTCCACACCATCCGTACAGCTCTGCGTTGCTCAGCAGAACATCCAGAAAGGCAGCACAGCAAAACCAAACCAAAACTACCCATCCACATCTGTCAAAGTTACTGGCAAAGTTAAAGGCAAAGTTGGGAAGTATCAAACAAAACCACAAAAGAGGTAGAATCCAGCATGCAAACAAAGACTCCACAGGACTAACTGTACCTGCCACATACTGTAATATCTGGCTATGTTAGCGCCTTCCTTTAATAATATTAATAAATAATTATTTTATTTTATTTTTTTTATAACCCGCCCATCTGGCTGGATTGCTTCAGCCACTCTGAGCAGCTTCCAACACATATAAAAGCATAATAAAACATCAAACTTTAAAATTTTTATATTATTTTACATCAGCAACCTTTGGATTCTCTCCACTTCAGTGGTCATAAGAACTTGACTATTATTTAGATCTGAACTATGCCTTCAGGTTGAGTAAAGGGCAGAGGAGAATGGGGATGTTAAGTTTGGCACTTTTCTCTTTTCAATATTATTTTTTTAAAAACAACAACCCACATATACCGTATTTTTCGCTCTATAAGATGCACTTATTCCCTCCTAAAAAGTAAGGGGAAATGTGTGTGCATCTTATGGAGTGAATGCAGGCTGCGCAGCTATCCCAGAAGCCAGAACAGCGAGAGGGATTGCTGTACAGCGCTTCCTCTCCCTGTTCTATTTTTTTTTAAGCAATTTTTATTGGTTTTTCACCTTTTATAAGAACATGACACACACAGAAAAGACAAAGACAAAAACATGTATAATTTCAGAAAATCCTACTTTCTTAACCTTGTTCCTTGACTTCCCCCCACCCCCCTTCATGCATCCCAATTCCCATAATTTTGTCAGCAAGTTATTATTTCTCCTCTTTACCATCTTAATATTACATCTTTTATGAAAAATAAGTTTTTTCCTAAGTTGGACTCAAATTCCCTTCCATCGATTTCCCATTTTGTATTAGATAAAAGTCATATTAACTAAACCCAAAAGTCATAAGTGTTTTTAAAGTTCTATTCTTCCCTCCCTCCCATCCCCGGTTTTCGTCCCTTCCCCAATACGTGTCCAAAATAACAGTTCTTAGCCTGGATTCCTCACGTCCGAGGCTTTCAAGTCTCTTTCAGTCCCTCTCCGCCGGTCTTGTTGGTAGTCCTTTATGTTGGTCGTTGAATCTTGCAGGAGTTCTATCCCCATCAAACCAGGTTCTCTTCCCACCAGAGTATTTAAGAACAACTGCTGCAAAAGTTCCACAGGCCATGCATCTTCAGAGTCAAAGTGGGGCCCCCAATCATATTTCTTCTTTATTTTAAGTTCCTGTATTCCATATACTCCAGGGGCCTCCTCCTTCGTCTTTTGCATCTTTCGCAGATTTGTAATCGATGTGATCCAAAAGTCTCCTTGCTTATACTCCACTAGTGTAGGCTTCTGGTTGGTACTTTCCATCTTTACTTTCTCTTTTCCTTGTTTAGTCTCCTCCACTTCTTGAGATATCATTTCCAATTCAGCTGCAGATTCTTTCTCATTCAAGTCCTCAATACATTCAGCAGAGCTGCTTATTCCAGAGGTCAAGGTCGTGAGTTGTTTATTCATAGTCAGACTCTGCTCTTGTAAGATTCCCACCAAATAGAACATTCTTTCAATTTCCGCTAGTAACTTTCCATCCGCAGCCATTGTAATGTCACAGAATTCCCCCTAGAGGGAATCTGGTTACTTAGTAATCTTTCTCCAACAAACCTCTGACTCGTTGCTGTTTCTTTGTTTCCAACGATTTTAGTTCAATTGTAACTCATTTTAATCCAGAGGGATCTTAAATAACAATGTTTCAGCTTTAAACTGTCCGTTTGACAGCTTTGACAGCTGTCAAACTCCGTATTCCTCTTCCATATGCTCAAACACAGGACGCTCCCGGGCCCGGGAGGGGGGGGTTATACACAGCAGAAAGAAAACTTCTAAAATTCCACTCTTTCACTCCAGCTCAAAATTTCTTTTCGCCAAATCTTGGAAGTTAATGCCTTTTTTAACTCACCCCGCAAAGGGTAGGCTCTCCAGCTTAGTTCTTCTATTGTTGCTTTAGATCGTCTGCAAAAGGGGGGGGTGCGGACTTCCCTTTAACACACACCCCGGTCGTACCAAATTCACAAGTAAATATTTTAAAGTCCCAATTCCGCTTTACTCACGGGTTGTTTCTTTTCCAGCCGAATTCAGGGAAAAAAGTCAGCGCTCTTCAGCCATGGCACGCGGCTTCGCTCCACTGGGGTAGCGGTCTACTCCCAGCACCGCGCCGCTCTCCGTACCCTCTCCGAAGCCTTTAAAAAGGCTCTTCGTGGGTCAGAGGGGGTGTTTAAGGTGCCCACCGAGTCACCAGGTCCGCAGGAATCCGTGCCTGCGGTTTTTGAGGGTCTCCGCGTCGCCGTCGCGGCAAGACCCGTCTCCAGCGGAGCCGATTCCCTCCGGAGCTCGGAGGGAATCCGCCATTAGCTGTTCGCGCTAACCCAGAAGTCCTCCTCTCCCTGTTCTAGCTTCTGGCTTAGCCACGTGAAGCCTCTTCAGGGCAGAGAGAGCCTTCATCCCGCTGCCCTGAAGAGGCTTCGCGCGGCTATCCCAGAAGCCAGAACAGCTGTGCAGCGATCCCTCTTGCTGTTCTGGCTTCTGGGATTCAGAATTTTTTCTTCTTCTTGTTTTCCTCCTCCAAGAACTAGGTGCGTCTTATAGTCTGGTGCATCTTATAGAGCGAAAAATACGGTAGTTAAGCCATAAAATAGTGGGTGGGTCAATATACTCCCCTGAAATTAGATCATTTCAACAACATGAAATTAAGTAAATGTAGCCTTTGCAAGCTCTGTGGACACTGCCAGCAAGAGCTCTGGCTTCAGCTGATTAAAATGAGAGAAGCTATTATTTATTATATACCATATACCTTTCCTGTCCTTCCTCCAAGGAGTTTGGGACAGTGTGGGTGCCCACCTTTTTATCCTCACAACTTTGTGTGGTAGACTGGGCTGAAATTGAGCTTATTCCAAGGTCACCTTGTGAGTGTCATAGCTGAACAGATATTTCAATCTGGATGTCCCCAGTCCTGGTCTGACTGTACAAACACACACAATCTGTGAATGTATGCATACATTCTTTAAAAAAATTAAAATGCAGGGTAAGGAAGGAGATAAAAATCACTCCACATCTGTTTAGCCCCTGTTGTTGTTGTTGTTGTTTTAAATCAGCCAAAGGCAAAAAAGAAAAGAAAAAAGTCTATCTGTATTTCTGGAAGAAAAGAAATCAAGTTGAGATTGTAATGTATACCTTCTCATTCATGTCCATTTTTCCTGCTCCCATTCCACACCTCCTAGAACAAGCCCTCCATGTGGCAATTGTGTAAAGGTAAATGAAGGAAAGAGCTGTCAGCCAATACATTATAGAAACATATTACGCCGATAGGCTGTTAACATCCATTCTATCACAAAAAGTTACAAGATGACAGCAGACGACTCATCCTAAAGCTGGAAGAAGAGCGCAAGCTGAAAATGTTAATTTTCAGCTATCTTGAAAACCATAGGTGGTCTTGGCATGGAAAGAATATAGTGCCTCCAAATATGAATCTCTATGGCATAGCAGGAGGCAGGTCTAACCAGCACTGTCACCATATGTGTTTGGGATTTCTCACACCATAATTAATATTCATTCTGCAGAAATGAATAATTTAATGCAACTTCTTGCGCTCAGAGATACAACCAAATGGGCACACCAGGAGAAATAGATTGCTGCGCCGAGTTGTTGTTTTTCTAATCTGGATCAGGAAAACTAGATCAGCTCCTAATAATCAGGACACAACTTTTGAGCATATGGGGCACAGATGAAACACAATGAAGAAGACCCGTTTCTAGTGGTAAAAAACGGGCAACATTTCTCAAGGGGGTAGACTTCCCCCACCTTTGATGTTCAGTATGGGGGCATACTCTTGGAGTCAGTGATATTTTCGTTGTATTGGTGAGGAATTCAGCTTTGCTGTTACTTTGAATATATCCCTATCAACTTGATTCCTGCAAATCTCCAAGTGGCACATCAAGTAGAATCTTGAGGTTATGTTTTGTTGATAACTTTGGTCATGTCTTCCCACCCATTTTCTGTATACAGGGTCAAAATGAAATCTCACCCCAAAACTGTGTAAATGGAGGGGGACAGGTTTTTGTGTGAAATTCTCATGTTTGCTGGGATATGACACTTAACTTAATTAAGCGTGGAGGTGGCCTGAGGGTGTGTGTTCACCCCCACCCCAAATTCGGGACCCAGTGCTTTTTTCTGGGGGTACGCATACCCCTAAACATTTTGTGAATCTGTACTTTTGTCTATTTACTGTATTTGTTTTTCCTGATATGAACTATAAAATGGTGATTTTCTTGAGTCAAAATGAGAGTACCCCCCAAAACATTTTTTTAGAAAAAAAAGCACTGTCAGGACCTCTCCCTGGATACACATTCATTCATTTAACACATTCATTCCTTCAAATCTGTTTTAGCGCTTCCTCCAACCCTCCAGTGCAGATCTGAGGAGATCATTCCACAAGAGGAAATCCTCATGCTGACATGACACGTTAATTGGCTACTACCTCATGTTTACATTTTGGCTCTGCTCTTGTCAATGAGTCCTACACCATTGCAAAGAACCATGGAAGCTGCTATAACAGGGGTTTTTTTAAGTCCCCTTCAAGCCTGCTCTGACATTTTGGAAGACTGTGGGAGCCCTCCTACTTTTTCAGCCTAGGTAGTTTCTTATTATGGTGCTGGAGGAGACTCTTGAGAGTCCCATGGACTGCAAGAAGATCAAACCTATCCATTCTGAAGGAAATCAGCCCTGAGTGCTCACTGGAAGGACAGATCCTGAAGCTGAGGCTCCAATACTTTGGCCACCTCATGAGAAGAGAAGACTCCCTGGAAAAGACCCTGATGTTGGGAAAGATGGAGGGTACAAGGAGAAGGAGACGACAGAGGACAAGATGGTTGGACAGTGTTCTTGAAGCTACGAACATGAATTTGACCAAACTGTGGGAGGCAGTGGAAGACAGGAGTGCCTGGTGTGCTCTGGTCCATGGGGTCATGAAGAGTCGGACACGTCTAAATGACTAAACAACTCTTCCCTCATCTTACTCTTCCCTCATCTCAGTTCCTTAGCCACCTCTGTTTTGAACCGGTGCTGAAGAAAGCTCAGATTCAGCCATGACCTTGCACCTGCAGGTTACGATGCAACTCCGGAAACCCCATCTTTGCCCCTTCTTTCCTTGGGACAGGTAATTATTTGCACTGTGCTCCTTCTTGTGTCTTCCCCGACATTTCCCTAATCTTGTGGACCCTGATATCTTAGGTTACTCCAAGCCCTCTCATTTGCACTTGAACTCCCCCCTCAGTGTGTCTAGACCTCCACTGTTGTTGCGCCTGGTTAATGCCCCTCTTCACTCCACATAAAGCCACCCCTCCACCTTTCTCTACCTCTCTGTTTAAGCTTAAGGTCCAGGCGGTGTGGGTTTTTTGAGTAGCCCGTTTAACGTGCAACAACTAACCATCTCTCTGTTTTCTGTTTCTGTGCAGCTGCAAAGCCATTTTACTTATTGCCTGCCATTTTGTGTAAATACACATTTGCATTAATTAAGATTGGCAATTGTTGGTGCTTCCATATTTCCCCAAATAAACAAGGCAATATTGGTATTTACAGAGTAATTGCATCCATTCCAATACTGTCTGTAGCATGCAATCATCTCCAGCAAGGATTCCCCACATAGTTTTGTCTGCAAACATGCCTGCAGAATGCGTTCGTGTTTCTAAGATACATGGGCAGATCTGGTACTACAGGGGAAAACATTACATTATGGGATTCTACCGTAGGCTTTCCAGGAGGCAGGGAAAGTTGGGGAGCCCATCTGTGGAGCACTTGGAGTCTTCTTCAGCATCTTTTATATGGAAGTAACCTGCATTTGACAGGTTACTTCCATATCTAGATTTCATGTTCACAGAATATCACCATCCTTTTGTTCAAGGCACAGACAAAGCCTTTTAGGTTCAAGACACAGACAAAGCCACATGCATCTTGGGACCAGGATACCTAAACGGTCAACTCATTCTCTACTCACTCAGTTGATCACCTTGTTCTGCAGGAGAGGGAATCCTGCAGATGCCATCCTATAAGGCCTTTAGTCTTCTAAACTGAAATCTTTCTCCCAGTTGGTATCTCTATTAGATGTGAATTGATTTTATAGATGTGCTGTTGTTGTTTCAAAACAAACACACACGCACAAACACAGTTTTTATATATGTAATTGCTTCAATTGTTTTTGTGTACGGGGCTGTTTTATATATGCTTTTTAATATATTGTAAATTGCTTTGGGATACCTCATGGGAACTGACTGAAAACTGTAATAATGCTGTGCACATATATCTTGTGGTGTGTGTCTGTGTGTGTGTGTGTCCCCCAATTAAACCAATACACTTAGACTGAAGTTTATATTTAGTGCCTCTGCAGTTCAGCTGGCCAAGTTGGTTTAAATCTAAGTAGCTTGCTGCAAAATAGACCACTGGAGCTGTTCCCTTGCCATCTCTGATATTTGATTGTTTATGTTAGCCAGTTACACACACATTCACAAATGCTGGGTAGCATAGTGTAACCAGGGCAGTGGGGGGAGGACATTGCCACCATTCTGCAAGGTCTCCGGTTTTCTGTTCTGACTCCTGCAAATGAAGCTGCAGGCTGTTCTGTCTGTCCCTGGTTTCCTGTGTCTGGATTGGTTTGAGGTCGAGAGTGGTTTCCTGTTTCTTTGAAGCTCAGGGTTAGTCTAATTGAAAAGATATGTCTTGCGAATATGTGTCCAGTATGGTTTAAAAAAGAGGAGTCCGGCGTTTGGTGCTGATAGCCACTAACTAAACAGAGAAGGCTCTGAAGGATAATTAATTAAAGGAAATGACTGAGTTAATGTATGAGAGGTGATCTACAACATTCCTCCATTTCTCCTGAGATGGTTGGGATGGATTATTGGCCCTTGGTAAGAAGTTAGGCAGACAGGGAAAAATAGGGAACATTAATGGGGGCATAATATAGCACAGTACTGATTCTTCCCTGTTGTTTGGTTGCAGTTTGGTGTATACTGTATGAATGCAAAGGGAATGATGCACAGATATGTTCACTGAGAATACATATTCTTTGATGCAAGACAGCTACCAAAAGGGCCAGCCCTACCATTAGGCAGAGTGAAGTAGCTGCCTCAGGCATCTGATGCTGCAGGAGGAGGAGGAGTGCCAGCAAGGCGTTGGAGGACAGCACTATGTGTTGTTGGCTAAATATTGTGGGATTCAGAATCAATGAAAGGAAGCACTTTTTTCCAGGATAACCATTCCGGGAAACCAATAATGAGTATTCCAGGTTCGGTCAGTCAACCAGCTACAAATACACCTAACAGTTACCTCGTTCAACCCACATTTTGACCAGCTTCTTCGCGAGAATATCATGGGGGACTTACGTTCTTACATTATTTTCCTCAGGCAGCCAAACATCTTGTGCCAGCCCTACCCATCAAGCATATATCCAAGTTGACATCATAATTACTGTGGAAGGAAGGTAGATCCTATGACTGTTTAGATGCGAAGAAGTTTCATACTTGTTTCAGGAAGTTGTTGTCACTGTGCTTGGTATGGAAGCTGCAGGGTGTGCAACTGACAGGTATTTAGGGGGACACCTGGCTTCACACATATTACTCTGGTGTAGAAAGATCTCTTAGCTCCTGAGCTCAATTCAAGGTTTTGTTGCTGATGTTTAAAGTCCTAAATAACTTGGAGCTAGGGTCCCTACAGACACACCTCTCCCAGGTCAAAACAAGCCAATGTTTATGTTCTTTCAGGGAGAACCAACTGGTTTTTCCAAGACCAGTGAATTGTCAGTTGGTGAAGTTGTGAAATCAGGCCTTCTTGGTGGTAGCACCCACCCCCTGGAGTTCTTGCTTTCAAGAAGCTCATGAGGTGGGAACAGTAATGAGCTTTGAACCCCAGTTTTAAAAGTATAATTGAACGAAATACTTCCCTGACCCTTAATTTCTAATTATCTGCTTTATACATTGCTCAGTTTTATCTGTGATATACAATTTTTTCGTTCTGCTTTTTATAAGATTTCTATTGAATTTGCTTGAATTGACATTGACTTTTCTTTTGATTATGTTCCATGTAAACCACTTAGAAAGTTTTATTGCATTAAGCAGTGTGTGTGTGTGTGTGTGTGTGTGTGTGTGTGTGTGTATATATAAACCCAACCAACTAACTAAAACAGAGCAATGTCTCAGCAAGAAAGCCAACACTCATTTGTTGTATTTTATCTCAGCCCCTTCCCTCAAAATTATTTATAGCCATTGGTGTTGCCTTATTTATATGCTGGTTCCCTCATTTGTCTGTTCCCTGCTGAGTGAAGATTTTCCTATACTAGTGAAAGCTATACCACTCTATACTACTAAGCCTAGGAGGTCTTCCATGTTGGGGTTATTCCCTGTCGCTTGGGGGATTTTCCCACAATTATTCATTTAGCAGTCAAACCAGCTGTGGTGCCTTTTTAATAACAGATAAGATATAGGGAGAAATGAATCACAATTCGGGAAGAAAGTTAGCGGCCAGTCAGAATCTTGTGGAGAACATTAAGTAGATCAAATTCCCATAGCAAAGCATCAAACGGGGACCCACCACAGGCCTGTGTGTCGCTAGGGGAGGACTGAACAACACATCAAGGAGGGAAAAAAATGGTCTCCCAGAAATTTAACATGGCCTGTCATAACCAGGCTCTTGATAACCCTCCTTCTTTTGACGTTCTAGACATGCTACAAAGAAGTTTATCAAGACAGACAAAGCAAGCTTGTTTTCTGGGCCCAGGAGAGGTCAGGTGTCACACAGCGACTAAGTAGCTCAGGAACAACAGCCACAACCTGCGAACAATGGCCCAATAACACCTGCTGTTGGAGCAGGTTAACCCACCTTGTCAAATGATAGGACCGGCCCTGAGTGTTAGGGGGTCCTGAGGCTCCTATCTTTGGGCGACTTTTATGGCCTATTTAGTAATCTCATCCCTGGTTTTACAAAATTACAAAAGCCATCCTGCCCTCTGATTTGATCCTGGAATGTCCCTATTCTCCCCGCCAGCACTGCCAGCACTGAGCTTGGGGAGGAGGATGAGCCAGAGCTTGTCTCAGGTGAGGATAGTGGCTGCTGCTGCTGCTCTGCGGGATCATCCAATAATAATAATAATAATAATAATAATAATAATAATAATAATAATAATAATAATAATAATAATAATTTACTATTTGTACCCCACCCATCTGGCTGGGTTTCCCCAGCCACTCTGGGTGGCTTCCAACAAAGATTAAAAATACATAAAAAATGTCACACGTTAGAAACTTCCCTGAAAAGGCCTGCCTTCAGATGTCTTCTAAATGTCAGGTAGTTGTTTATCTCTTTGACATCTGGTGGGAGGGCGTTCCACAGGGCGGGCGCCACCACCGAGAAGACCCTCTGCCTGATTCCCTGTAGCTTTGCTTCTCGCAATGAGGGAACCACCAGAAGGCCCTTAGAGCTGGACCTCAGCGTCCGGGCAGAATGATGCGGGTGGAGATGCTCCTTCAGGTATACTGGACTGAGGCAGTTTAGGGCCTCTGCTGCTGGCCTCCTCCCTCAGGCAGCTTGTAGCAACTGCTAGAGAGTGGGCAAGGAGGTGGAGAGACTGCTGCCACCTAGGCCCAGCCCCATGTGGCACGTTGGCTCTGAGGGGCAGGCAGGGGGCAGGGCCGTCCTGGATGGGAAGAAAGGGGGAGCAGAGAGGAGTGCAAATAGCCTTGGTTGTTTTCTTTAAAAATGTTTCGTGCATCCACGCCTGATCTTACCAAATCTTTCCCAAACTTATTTATTTGTGTGTGTTTTTCTTTTCATAAATCTACCAAATAATAAAATAAAATAAAACTGGGATTAAGGGGGTTTGTCAGGATGGTAGAAGCAGTGCATACTGTGCCTTGTATTTGTGTGGTGGCGGCACTCGCCCTTCTTCTGGTAGGAAATGCTCTGGGGTGGGGGGACACCAAAAAACGGGGGCCAAGGAGGGTCAGTTGTGGGGGGAGATGAAAAATGTCCCTATTTTCATCTGAGGAATGTTGGAGGGTATGTAGTCTAGCAGTTGGGAAATCAATATGGAGTGGATCTAGGTCATTTAAGATGTAGTGAGTGCTTAGGGATGTTTTGTGCACTATCAATCCTTCTAAGACATTTCCGCAGTACAGGTGACACACACAACTTACAGTATGCACATTCAACTTGTGTGCATTCAGCTTCATGTGTTTGGTAAAAATAAAATAAAAAATGAAAGGGGGGAAGAGGGCAGGTGTCTGGGGAAAAGACTTTGACAATCCCACCCACCATTGAACCCAATGTGTGTTGACTATGCACAATTTTGGCTTTATGCACTAACCCCAGAACATAACCCCAGCAAGAGTTGAGACTCGCCTATAGTGCCCTTGGCAGGCTGTTCAAGTGAGCGCTTTGCCACAGCCACATTTGGTCAGGCAAAAACGGTGTAGGTGATAAAGCTTTAAAAGTGGTTGTGCCCCTTCGGAGGATGTGACAGGGACAGGATCTTCCATTTTAATCCACTGGATGAAATCTATACATTAGGACATGGGGAGCCAACATGGTGCCCTCATTGGCCATGCTGGTTGGGGCTGATGGAAACTGGAGTCTTAACAACATCAGGAGGGCCACAGCTTCCCCTTCCTGGCTCCGAATAATCAGAGCATGAGGCCCTTGGCTTCTGTGTTGCACCAGATAAAGAGTAGCCAGTTGCCTATAGTCCTAACGCTGACGCAGTGTGAGATGTACCCTTTTGATTTTAGCAGCATTAGGAGCTAAACTTGCGCTAGGAAACAAGTTTCCATTGGCTTTGGCTGCCGGAGTTTTTAATTTCCATGTCTCCATTTCTCTGTTTCACTTAAGTTCACTCCCTACTCGCTGGCCTAATGGGCTTTTGCAGACGTCCCAGAGATTTGCTGCTTATGATAACTGGCCTACTGAAGGTCAGGCGAGTCCTTATCTCTCTCCCCACCCCCACCCCTGCCCTCTTAATGCTGCTTCTTTTTTTCCATGAGAAGCGCTGAGGAGCAGGTGCAGCTCTCTCAGCGTGGACTCTGCAATGTTTCCACACAGTGCATCCAGAAAATGCATGCCTGCAGGGTAGAACAAAATTATCAGTGTTCCCCCATGAGGGTCCGGCACCTCGAGAGGCTCCCGTCAACTACAGAGCAGTTAGCTGCATGGCTGAGCACTGGCAGTAAATGCTTACTTCAATTGTGGCAACTGCCACTCAGAAGGTATGCATTTAATCTTGAAGGATAGATGTCTCAAGACATCCTCCCAGAGTGGCAAAGAGGCTTGGGGTGTAGAGGAAGCATTACTGGAGGGAGACCGTGACGGGGAAATGCCCTTCTCTTAAAGCAATGCCAGGGCAGTTAGCAATATGTGTGTCTGTATGCATATCTATACAGTGGAACCACAGGTTAAGAACTTAATTCATTCTGGAGGTCCGTACTTAACCTGAAACGGTTCTTAACCTGAAGACCACTTTAGCTAATGGGGCCTCCCGCTGCTACCATGCCGCCACCACACGATTTCTGTTCTCATCCTGAAGCAAAGTTCTTAACCCGAGGTACTACTTCCAGGTTAGCGGAGTCTGTAACCTGAAGCGTCTGTAACCCGAGGTGCCACTGCAAATCTACATGGATATATAAACGCTTTGCACCAGAAGCTTCTGTCGTATTTTTGAAATCTTCTTGACAAAGGGGACAGAGAGAGGAAAGATGGGGCAGTGGTTTTGTTCTGAAGAGGCAGGTGATTTGCCTCACTGTCTCCCTGCTAAGGCCATGCAGGGCATTGCTAGTCCCAAAACATCTACAGGGCCAAGTTTGGCCATGCCCTGATGTAAGTGAAATAAATGCACATTTTTTGCCCTATTTCCCCACCTATGTTCCACCCCATCATTTGTTGTCTCTCCTGTGTTGAATTTTTCATGGTAACTTTCTTGAGACAGAGGCCTGGCCTCTGCAGAACACCATAGCTCAGTGGTAGACAATCTCCTATACACGCAGATGGTCCTAAATTCAAACCCCAGCACCTCCAGGTAAGAGAAGCCAGTCTGAAATCTTACGAGAGCTGCTACTGGTTGGTGTGGAAGGTACTGAGAGAGGTAGACCAGTGATCTGGCTTGTTTTAAGGCAGCTTCTCATGTTGCTATGTTGTGGTTTACAAGTCTAGACGCACCAACAAATACAAATAATATTTCTGTAACCCAAAACAATGCAGCCTGGAATAACTCCACACTAGTAGTGCTTCTGAGAGTGAACACAGATGGGTTTTTGAATCGAACTCAAGACTGCAGCCTTGCTTAGTGCAGATAAGTGGCGTGCATGTGTGCGTGTGTGTGTAGGGTTCATTGTGCACTGGCACTCATCTGATAAATAGAGAGTCTATTCACACAAAACACTATTGTAGCACAGTCTCACACTTAGGCTCTGAAGTATAAATCTCAGTCCAAAGTGGTCTGTAAAGCTTTAAAAACATGAAAACTAAGTTTGTCATGTTTTTATTTTCTGCATTTAAACCCCAAATTTCCAGAAATAAAATGTCCCAGGTAGCTGACATCAGTTCACAATCCACAAGAATATGTAATCCATAATAAAAATCAAGTAAACAATATAAATACAATGAGGTAAGAGTGGATAAAAGAGATAGCCAGTTGAAAACATCATTAATAGTGCAATTTTGGCATATATTGTTTGGGTGGTGATCTGTATCGCAATATTCAGAAAACTGCGAATCTCAAAGGACAATTGTATTTCGGTTTGTGAGAAGTGCGTATTGAGTAGTTTCTCATTAAAATGAAAACAAATTCAAATTTTGTCAGCCCTATAATCTGACCCATTTCTATTGTGTTGTATTAATGTCTTAGTGTGCCACTTTCAGTTTATTTTACAAAGCATCATATTAAATTAAAATATATTTTGTGATCCTTAAACACCACTGTGTTTTCTTTCTAATCCCAAAATGGAAGGGGGAAAAGAAAAACCGACAAGAGGCGTTGCTGTTCAGCTGCGCATGGCAGTGGCCCGTGTGCCTCAAATTCTGCAGCCTCTTTGCATGCCCACACACATGAAAATGTTGCCATGGGACTGGCGACAAACACAACTTCTCGGGGGGGGGGGACATTTTGGAGAGCCCAGTGCAATTCAAAGTTCCCACTCATGGAACTGTTCTTGGAAAGTTATGCAACCAGTTCCAAACTTTTCGATGTGAATGGGAAACCCAGCCAGATGGGAGGGGTATAAAGAATAAAATTATTATTATTAATGCAGGTTATAGAATCCAACAAGTGCCAAACATTAGGTCAGAACTGGCCGAGAGGTGGTTATAAGAAACTGACTGGTGTTAAATGCACAATTTCCCTTTTTTTTAAAAAAAAAAAAAGGAAAGAGAGGAAAAAGAATGCATACACTGTCAGTTATTTTGGATTTTAAAACGCCAACCTGTAAATGCTAGAGTTGCCTAATTTTAGATAACTTGCTGTAAAAAGTAGAGATAGACACCCACCCACCATTCCCTCCGCCTAAATATATTGGTCTATTTACTAGGGTACTTACCTGTTTAAGACCCGCAGTTATATTAAGTAAAACAGAGTGCCTGAACTAATACATTTACTGAGAGCCTATTTGTTTTACTGAAGAATTTATTGCAGCAGTAATAACTGTCAGAGGAAAAGCGTGGTTAAAGTGCTTGAGAAGGGACCAACTGCATAGGGTATCTATCACACTATCGACTTCCTGACAGTGGCGTTGTGAACTCCTTTGTCATAAACTCAAGCACCCAGAGTCGAAACCTCGATCAATGAAAGGGGAAGCTGGTCTCCAGCTTTCAGAGAGGGCATCTTTTCTCTTTGACCCATTAGGACACAAATAACAGAGGTTCCCCCCTCCTGCTTCCCCCTACACACACACACACACACACACCCTCAGTGCAGGCTTGATTTATAGCAAGCCTTCCGGATAGCTGCTAGCTAGTGTTTATATTTGAAATGACAGCAGCAGTACTTAACAAGGGAAAGAGTTAATATACAGATTGCCCCGATTACAGCCCTATAAAACGGCCTACCCCTGGAAGTTTCAAACTGAAATTCCATTACATTGTGTAATTACTTACTACGGTGGTATTTTGCTCCCCGCCCCCCCACTCCCATTCCCCTTTTATTTCTCATTCTTGGCATCTACCGTAAAGAAACAAGACTAGTACCCTTGAAAATGTTATAGTGATTTTGAATGCATTTTCCACCTCCCTGGATAATTCATTGTGAGACTCAAAATGCAATTCATTGAAGAAAACTTTTCTAAATTGTTTCTTTCCTCTTCTGCTCTCTCTCTCACACAAAATAATAGATATATTAATGATTGTAGAATAATGACAATGTAAAGCTATACCGCACATGCCTTACCCATATTTGGAAAGCCAAGAGAGCGAGTTGTAAGTTCTTCCTTCTCATGTAGATTCCCTATATTTGTAATCTCAACTGCAGCTGTGTTTAATCGAAGGGATATTAAAATATTTAGATTTAGGGTGGTGCGAGATTTCTCTGCTTTGATGCTTTGAGCAGGTATGCCTCAGGTGAGGTGGTTCATTCTGCTTCTCGACAGAAGTTCCCTGTTTCATCACATCACCAAATCAACCAGGTCCTCCCTCCTACTTCAGTTACTTCTCAACAAAGTTGCCCAAAATGTGTAATATCCACACACATGAGAGCTGCAGTTCTTCATGGTTTGGTAGGGGAATTAAAACACCACAGCAAAACTTAGGGTTGGGAAAGAGACAGCTTCTTCTGGTTGAGTTAGGAGATATGTGGATTTTTTTCCAGCCAGAACTCAATGGAACTCAGTTCTGGCACCTCTTTGGTGGGCGCTATTGCCATTATAAGAGAACAAGGGAGGTGTCCATGGTGAGTTCTGACAGCTCTTTTTCTAGAAAAATAGCACTGTATTTGCCCCAAAGCATGGCACTTAGTTAAACTTAGTTGAAACATACTTGATATTTTATTGATCACTCACCCATTGTTTTTGGGCTGCACACAAGAACAGCGGACTTCCATTTCTTTCTAGGACCAATACTAAGAAACCACCTTTGTACTTTTCCTTAAGTGCAGTGCAGAAAGTGTATTGCTCTCGTTGGAATCTACAGGGAGACATAATCTTACTTTACCTTTCCGACACAGAAGATGATGATGAAAAATTAGTGCAAGCAGAACAGAAGGGTGGGCTCCATATAAATGTGATCTAATGGTATCATAAAAACCCACTTCATTTTTATGTGTTGCTATGAATGGCCACAAATAAAGAATTATTGCGAGAGCCCCAGCACCTTTCAGAAGTGTTGCATGAGTAACCTATTCGGACTGGTCTTTGGGTCTCAGGTTAAGTTGGGGGAAAAACTGGGAACATTTCAGTGCATTTAAACAAAAGTCAAATGAGATATGCAGACAACTCAAGCCTAAAGATGCTGTCATATTTTGACCCCCAAAACTGTTGCACCTCGTCTGGCTTGTTTTAAGCGTTGCCTGATTTAGGAAATGTTGCACTCTGCCGAATTAGGTTTGATCCAGTCACCTAGTCCAGTAAACTTCACAGGAAGGGTTCTTATGTAACTCTTGGAACACCCAAGGACCAGGTTCATGCACTGCAAGGCTTATTTTGTACTGACCAGGATGCTCACCCCAAACCGGGAGCCTTTTTGAATGGGTGCCTTGCCATACCATATCAATCTAGTATTGACTACAGCACACTAAGCAAACAACAGCATAGTAAAAGTGGAGAGGGATCCAGATGTTTTAGAGACTGCTACATTTCTTGCTTGTATACAGATGCTGTAGTTCAAGTGGTAGCTCAGCAGCCTGCATGTTCTTACACTTCAAGCAGTAGCCTGGCCAGCCTGCAATATGTTTGGGAGCAGACGGGACCAGCCCTACCATTAGGTTATGTCACGATTTATTATGCCACTTTTCAGCTGAGAAAGTTCTCAAGAATAAAAAGATGCATACAAATACAATAATGCAAAAACATAATAATAATAATAATAATAATAATAATAATAATAATAATAATAATAATAATACAGTCGTACCTTGGATCCTGAATACCCTGGAACTTGGATGTTTTGGCTCCTGAACGCTGCAAACCCAGAAGTGATTGTTCCAGTTTGCGAATGTTCTTTTGGAACCTGAATGTCCGACGGGACTTCCGTGGCTTCTGATTGGCTGCAGGAACTTCCTGCAGCCAATCAGAAGACACAATTTGGTTTTTGAAAGTTTTGGAAGTTGAACGCACTTCCGGAACAGATTCTGTTTGACTTCCAAGGTATGAAAACAACAACAACAACAGTACCCTGCCCATCTGACTGTGTTGACCCAGCCACTCTGGGCATCTTCCAACAAATATAACAGCATAATAAACATCAGCCATTAAAAACTTCCCTATACAGGGCTGCCTTTAGATGTCTTCTAAAAGTTGTGTAGTTATTTATCTCCTTGACATCTGACGGGAGGACACTTCACAGGGTGGGCGCCACTACCGAGAACACAGATGATACAAATTCGAAACCTTTCATCAGTATTAAAAACCAAACACATCTGTGTTCCAAAGCAAAGAATATTCTCTACAAAAAATGTTCAGAAAATACATGAATACTTAAGCGGCATCTTATAAGGATCCCAGGCAGGTGGGTGGGGCAGGAAGGTTCCAGCAATATCTCCCATGTAGCAAAGGAAGGTGACCTCCTCAAGTTGCACATGCTAGGGGGCAGCCACGGCAACTTCCCTGGCTGTTGTTCCTAAACCTCCTTCCTGTTAGGTATAATAGTTTAATTGACATAGGAATGGATGTGTGTTTCGGTGAAAAGCTTTTAACATGAGGATTTTCCATGGGGCTATACTGAAGTCAAGAATGGGCTCTCTGAGCTCTAACTGAATTCATAATAAACTCTTGTTGTTTTCTGCTAGCTAACACGTGAGTGTTTAACCTTAGATTTTATGAGAGGTAAAAAGGTAAAGGTAAAGGACCCCTGACAGTTAAGTCCAGTCGCGGACGACTGTGGGGTTGCGGCACTCATCTCACTTTACAGGCTGAGGGAGCCAGTGTTTGTCCACAGACAGTTTTTCTGGGTCATGTGGCCAGCATGACTAAGCCGCTTCTGGAGAAAGCAGAGCAGCGCACGGAAACGCCGTATACCTTCCCGCTGGAGTGGTACCTATTTATCTACTTGTATTTTTGGCGTGCTTTCGAACTTCTAGGTTGGCAGGAGCTGGGACCGAGCAATGGGAGCTCACCCCATCGTGGGGATTCGAACCGCTGACCTTCTGATCAGCAAGCCCTAGACTCAGTGGTTTAGGCCACAGCGCCACCTAGGATGTCCCTTTATGGGAGGTATTGAATGGCAAATCACCATTTTGAAGGGAGTTGCCATTGGTTCTTTGTTCCCAGGCTCCATGGAGTAAGGACATGAAAATGGCTCTCCCGGAGCACACAGCCTGGGGGCTGGAATGCAGGCAAAATGGAGCCTGTGTGAAAGAGAACTATGTTTGTCAGCTCTGGTTATTTTGTTTCTAAGAAGGTGCTGAGCCTTGGACTGGGATATGCCTTAGGAAACTGTTTGGGTGTATCTGTTGGACAGCTTCTTTTTTTCTGTCATGTTTTGAGGAAAGTTCTACAAGCAAAGTTTCAATTTAACTTACAGGTCTTGAGTCAGTTTTCATGCATCCAGTTGCTTCAAACTGAACAATATTAATATCTGCAACACTTCCTTGGCGATTCACTTCTGTTGGGGCACAAGTTGCAAATGCAACATGGTCTGGACTTGAGCATCCATGACCCCTATTGGCACCTTCTGAGTTTTCATATGGTAGTAATAACTCTTGTTTTCTTGCTTGTTTACTTTAATAGGAGTGGATAAAATATTGCTTGGACACTCACGTGTAATATTTCTTCCTCTGAGCTTGAGGTTTTTATGGTTTGGCTTAAATGTATTCAGTTAAGAATCAATAAAACTTACTTTGGGCTCAGTAAGACTAAAATTAATTTAACAAAATCATCTGTAATTCAGGCTCTCTGTAAAGCAAGCCCTCCTTTTAATGTCTCCCATTAAATCACTGTGGGAGATGGTGAGGGAAAACAAGCCCATAATCAGAACTGCCAGATATTCGTGGATTTCCCCTCCCTTTCTCCTACTTAATCTGCTGCAAATGAGATACAAATTGTAAAGCACTTCGCACACTAAAAAGAACAACCACTTCTACCCCCCACAGACAGGAGTTGGGGAGGTGCATTTTTGATAAAGAAAAAGCGAAAATTCTCCTCAAGTACCACTGTTGAGATTAAGGTTGCTTACGCACCATATATTTAAAGCACATTCCCCCCCCCCCAAATCACAGGAACTGTAGTTTATCACCCACAGAGCTACAATTCCCAGCACCTTTAAACTACAGTTCCTGAGGGCTTTTGGAGTGTGCGTATGCTTTCAATGTGAAGTGTGTACACATCCCAAATTTGCAGCACACTGCTTGAAAACTACTGTCCTACGCTATTTCTGTTAATCATGGCCCCTATCTGCATGGTACATTTAAAGCAGTAAAGAAGAACAACCTTACTGTGATTATTGAAGGGATGTGTGCAGTTTGGGCCTGATCTGTGCTGTAGGTTTAAAAACAGTACCATGCCTCTTGATAGAGTCATGTTTTTCCCTCAGGCATTCCTGGGAAAGGTAGTCCTAAGAGTTGGTGGAGGACCATTGTTCCCCTCAGCTGCAGTTCCCCAGGAAGAGAAATTGATTGTTAAACCACTCTGGAAATTGTAGCTCTGTGAGGGGAATAGGAGCACCCTAACCATTCTCAGCACCCTTAACAAACTACAGCTCCCAGGATTCTTTGGGGAAAGCCATGACTATTTAAAGTGGTATGATACTAATTTAAATGCATAGTGCAGGTGGAGCGCAAATCTCACGTTTCCTTCAAAAATCAGAGTCACACTTTCCTCCTCCTCCTCCTCCTCCTCCTCCTCCTTCTTCGAAAAAATAGAATTGTATCCTTTCAGAGTTTGGGATGACATAACAGAACCTCCAAGTGTCCCTATTTTCCAGGGACAGTCCCAGATTTACAGAACCGTCCCCGTTTCTGATTTGATCCTGGAATATCCCGCTTTTCCTTAGGACGTCCCTATTTTCATCAGGGAAATGTTGGAGGAGACGTCTCTCTATGTTCATTGGAGGAATGTTGGAGAGTATGGAATAGGATGCCCCTATTTTCACTGCCCCCTTCATGGATCACTGCCTTGTCATGGTGAAGGGTGTCGAATAACTCAAAGAAGCTTTGAGCTATGCTGTGCAGGGCCACCCAAGACGGGCAGGTCATAGCTGAGAGTTTAGGCTAAATGTGATCCACCTGGAGAAGAAACTGGCAAACCACTCCAGTATTTTGCCAAGAAAACTCCATGGACATAAAAAAGGAGAAGCTTTGAGAAGAAAGTGAGAGTTTCCAAGGCATGCTCTGGTTCACGGGGTCACGGAGAGTCGAACACAACTAAACAACAACAACAAAAATTTTCACTGGAGAAATGTTGGAGTGCAGGCATAAACAGGGAAACTAAGTGCAGAAAGAATGTCAGAGAAGAAGGCCCTATAAGGCTGCACTTTTTATTTAGAAGTGTAGAACTCTTCGGATTTTACTGATACAAAATCCCACATTAAGCGTCCGACTCCCATTCCGTGATTGTGTCCTTTGAGTTAGTGAACGTCATGGCCACAAGGTAAAAAGAAAACTATTCTCTGTGTCCTTTTAGAATTATGCCAAACCTAATAATGTATGACAGTTCGGCATGTGTTTCTCCAAACATATGATACCAGCCAGTTCGAGCAGACTAATGTATAATCAATACATCTTTTACCGGTGACCAGAGGTCTAGTCAGGCATGCAGAGAAGCCAGTCAATAAATAATAGCTGGAGGTCATTGTCATGGCGACGCTAAGCTCTAGGGTCATATTGCCTCACTTTGGACCTGACCATGACTCTTAGGACTTCGTGACAGCTACAGGTCAGAAGCAGGTCAAGTTTATGCCCAGCGGGGTATTGGCCTCTTAGTGCTTTCTCTCTCTCTTTTGCCCTTTGACCCCCATCCACCAATTTTGGTCTGGAGCTAAAGTTAACTCTTTCCCTCCTAGCAAATGTTTTACACTCCCCTCCCCATATATTAAGTGTTTGAATAGTAATTACACATAGTAAATTAATATTCATCAGCCCCTTTCTTGCACCTAACTAGGGCTGGGGCAGAAATTTGACTCAGTTCATATTTAAAGCTGAATCTATCAAATCTGCGGTTTCCGGAAATGTATGAGAACTTTAAACCCAGCCACCCTTTGCAAATTTGTAATTAGCTGGATTTTGTGACGCAGTTCTCCAACCGAACGACGTTTCCAAAAATGCATATGCTAGAGAAAAGGGTGCATGACTATGTTAGTAAAAGTAACAATCCAAAATACATTATATTAGGGGAAATTGCTTGCAAAAATGTGCACAGTCGTTAAAAAAAAGGCAAATAAAAAATGTGTTCCTTCAGAGAAATTAGCACTAAAATGCTGATTCATTTTCATGAGGATTAAAAACAACAACCATGATTTTCTGCAGAAATATGGAGGGCTGAATTTGAAATTGGAAAGAAAGGAGAAAATCATAGAATCATAGAGGGACCCCAAGGGTCATCCAGTCCAACCCCCTGCAATACAGGAATCTCTTTGCCCAATGTGGGGTTCAAACCCATGACCCTGAGATTAAGAGTCACATTCTCTACCAACTGAGCTATATGTTTGTTTGCTTATATGAGAGAACTGAAATGAAGAAGTCCTTCTAAGCGTACCCCTAACACAGACAAGTGATATAAATCAAGAGACTGGATGCATGCAAATCCACTCTTTCTCTGTATTAGGCTGTAAATACTTACCATGTTTGTGAAAGGGGGGGGGGGAAGAGCCTCTTTGACGACCATGAAATATCAGACAAGTTTCAGCGTAGCAACATGGAGCCGATTGGCAGAACGCGGCACTGCAGGAGATAATCAAGACAAACACGTTACTGGGATTAAACAAGGGCAGCTTAATTTTATGGTCACTAATAACATTTTAACAGCTATGTATTCGGAGGCAATAAAATAATTGCAGTCAGTCAGAGAAGATATTAATGACTGCAGAGCATACCTTCTCCCCCACCCCCATCTGATCTCTACGCAACACTTTTGCTGAAGGAATTGCACTAGCTGTCAATGTGCCATTGGGCCAAGTGCAACATTTTATTGTTGGCCTATAAGGTCCTACGCAGCTCAGGACCAAGTTACCTGACAGGCTGCCTCTCCCTGCTATACCCCATCCCCAGTGCTGTGGTCCACAGAGTGGGTCCTGCTTTGCTTTGTTTTTGTTACCATAAAGCACCAATGCTGCAGCAAGCAAAGGCTCCAGCAGCTCAGTCAGCTGCTTGTGGCTGGAAAGCCAGACAGGATGTTTGTGACTGTTGCCATGGAAACAAAGGGGCAGTTCATTCTGTACTGAGCACCGGATGTTAGCTCAGTGTGTGTGTCATATGACCTGTACTGGAAGTACATGGGTGGAGTTTCTTCTTGCTGTTGTCGAGTGCAGACATGTTTCTCTGTACTGATATGAGAGACAGAAATAAAGGATGTAAATAGTTTTCTGTCTGCTTCTTTCCCCTCCTGGGGGACACCAAAGGGGAGAGAGGAAGATCGGTGTGTTCCTCTCACACATCTGAGATGAATCGCCGGGACCTCGCCTGCTTATCAGCAGAGTGGAGACGCGGGGAGGTCGACAGGAATATCTGCCGGTGCCTACGCTGTGGCACATTCCTCTGACCCAGGCAGAATTCCAACAGTGGCAGCCTTCGGATGGTTGCTGTCCATCGGACATCTGCATGAGAGGCTGGTGAATTGTCCTCCTCTGCTCCATGGAAGCCTGATTTGAGAGGCTGATTCTCTGCAGCCAGAAGCTGACCAGAAGAAGCTGACAGCCAAGCCGATGCTCAAGGTATGAGACTTTTAAGGGCTTAGAAGAGTGAATGCAGATTGATTCATTCTCTGCTTCACGGAGAGCGAGTGTGGGAAAGCAGCTCCAACTTAGAAGAGGCCTGCATACCAGGCATTTTTGTGGTTTCCTGTCCGAGGAAAGGAATGTGCTGTTGCTAAGCAACGTCCTTCAGAAGGCTGTGCCTCAGAGAGGAGAAATGGAAAGCTACTCGAGAGGGCTGGACAGTCAGTCTATGCCTCAGAGAGGCGAAAACAATGTTTTGTTATGACTAGGTCCTCACGAACTGCTGGAAGGGACTTTCCAACGCAGCCAGTGTCAGAGTTGCCAGGTGTCAAGAGTGTAAACAAGCCAGCTATTGGATTTTAGAGGCTTGTGTTTTAGAGTCAATGCAAGGACTCAAAATGGATGCCAAGAAGGGGGGAGGCTTGCCTTCTCCACCCCTCCTGACCAATGACAATTATTCATCTTGGTCTGTAAAGATGAAGGCCCTGCTGCAAAATCAGAGACTGTTTGGGGTGATTGAGAATCCCATCCCAGCAGCACCAACGCGTGCTTGGGAGTCACAGAATGTGAAGGCTAGGACTGCTATAATTCTGTGTGTCTCAGATGCGCAGCTTGTGCATATACAGCATTTGGAATTTGCGCAAGAGGTTTGGAACGCGCTGCGTACAACGCATCAGAGAGATGCTGGTTCTTCAGCGTTGCTGTATTTTGAGAAGTTGACCAATCTGAGATTAGCGCCTGATGGAGATGTTCAAGCGCACCTGACAGAAATGAAGTTCCTGCGTCAACAGATGGTGGAACGCAATTTCCGTCTACAGGAGGAAGTGTTTTGCTTCATGATGATAAACAGCCTGAATAGGACTTACAAGGTTGTTGCCAGTCAGCTTGGTTCGCTACCTGCTCAGGATCTAACCGCGGAAAGAGTGTGTGCTGTGGTCCTGAACGAACACGACAGACTTGCTGCACTGGAAGTGAAAGACAGAGGGAGGCAAGAACAGAGTTCAAATCTTCCCACTGCTGAATCTACTGGAGAGCATGCCGAAGCATTGAGTGCCGCCCGATGCCATAATTGTGGACAGACTGGGCATCTACAGCGAAACTGTAAGAAGCCGCGACAGTCAAAAGGAGCCAAGAACAACTCTACGAAGCCTGAGGCGTCAAGCAAAAGCCGTACCAAGTGCCAGGTGAAACCTGCAAAGGCTATGATGGCGAAAGGAACCACGCCAGATGTTGGGAACGCATTCATAATCGATACGGGCGCCACGAAGCATCTCTGCCCACACAGAGAACTGTTTTCGACGTTGAAGAAGCAAAGCTTCACTGTGAAACAAGCCAACGGTCAAGAACTGGAAGCGACCGGAATTGGGACTGTGTATCTTGAGAGTCTGAACTTGACTATAAGCGATGTTTATCTGGTTCCAGAACTGAAATTTAGTCTGCTGAGTGCTTCGCAGATCGCAAAGAAGGGACTAAAACTGTACTATGATGCTAAAAGATGCAAGATCTACAAAGATGGAGAACTGTTTCTTACTGCCAAAGAGAAAGATGGACTGTATTTGTTGACTTTTGATCAAAGTGATTACATGAAATGTAATACTTCTGATTCTAACGAAATTTCTCTTGCAGGTGTGACCAGTGTGAACACCAAGAAGGTGGCCAAGAAGGTCCACAGAGCTTTTCAGCGGGTGTATGCTGATGTGATTGGTCCTCTAGAACCATCTAGGGGCGGTGCAAAATATTACCTTGTGTGTGTTGATTGTTACACTAATTATTCTTGGGTTTACTTGATGAAGAAACCGCAGGAAACTTTAGAAAAGTTTCAGGAGTTTTGTGACAAGGTTAAAAGTATGCATGATGCTAACATTGATTGTCTTTTCACAGATGACAAGCCAGTTTTTCTTTTACAGGATTTCCAGAGGTTCCTGGATGGAAAAGGGATAAGACACAAACTTGCTAGTTCCGAAGAAGCATGGAAGAAATGTGTCTGTGTTAGGGTGAACAAAGAATTGCAAAAGGGGATGCATGCGCAATTGCTGAGTTCACATTTGCCACATGATTATTGGGCCGAATCGCTAGCGTCCTATCTTCATGTGTGGTTGAGAAAAGTCTCAACAGAGTTGGGATGTTCTCCTTTTGAGAAGCTGTTTAATAGAAAACCTTCTGTTGCCTATTTCAAGGTTTTCGGGTCTCATGTGAGAACAGAAGCTCCAAGTGGTGTAAAGAATGCCAGAGGCATCTTTGTAGGTTATGAAAAAGGTCTCTACAGAGTAATTTTGTCTGAATCTGGTCAGGTGATTCTCACAAAGTTTCTAGAGAGTGCTCCTGAACGGGAGAGAGTGATTGTTCACACTTTTTCCACAGATGATTCTGATGATGATGATGATTTTTCTGATGTCACAGATTACAGTGGTACTGATGATGATGACACTGATAGCTCAGACAGCTCAGTTGTCACAGTCATTGAGAGGAAATCTCAAATAATGACTAGACCCTCAGAAAAGGAGGATAAACCACTGATTAAGCTTAGTACTGGTTCTCCAGAGAGTTCAGAGGCTGAACCAGAAAGCAGAGAAGAGCAGCAGCTCTTACGAAGGTCTGAGAGAGCAACGAAGGGTGTACCACCCAAGAGGTATTCAAAGGATTTTGCTAACCTTGCATATGTTGCTGTTGTAAACGATCAAGGACAGATTGAAGCTGTGTCTGAGTCAGAGACAAAGGCACAACAGAGAGTTGTTAACCAAGGAAATGCGAAGTCACACAACCAGAGAGGTACATTGGTTAAACCAGTGGCGGGTAGTTCCAAGGGTGGAACTGAAACAACAGGGGAATGTTATAAGTATAACAACTGTTTGTTTTCTTCTCTGGATGACGCTTTGCTCGCAGCACGCATTGATACTTTAGGGGGAGTATGTTACCATAAAGCACCAATGCTGCAGCAAGCAAAGGCTCCAGCAGCTCAGTCAGCTGCTTGTGGCTGGAAAGCCAGACAGGATGTTTGTGACTGTTGCCATGGAAACAAAGGGGCAGTTCATTCTGTACTGAGCACCGGATGTTAGCTCAGTGTGTGTGTCATATGACCTGTACTGGAAGTACATGGGTGGAGTTTCTTCTTGCTGTTGTCGAGTGCAGACATGTTTCTCTGTACTGATATGAGAGACAGAAATAAAGGATGTAAATAGTTTTCTGTCTGCTTCTTTCCCCTCCTGGGGGACACCAAAGGGGAGAGAGGAAGATCGGTGTGTTCCTCTCACACATCTGAGATGAATCGCCGGGACCTCGCCTGCTTATCAGCAGAGTGGAGACGCGGGGAGGTCGACAGGAATATCTGCCGGTGCCTACGCTGTGGCACATTCCTCTGACCCAGGCAGAATTCCAACAGTTTTACTTATCTATTTATTAAATTTTAAATACAGCTAGCAGAAGACAAACATATAAATAAAGGGTAAAGGTAAAGGGACCCCTGACCATCAGGTCCAGTCGTGATCGACTCTGGGATTGTGGCACTCATCTCGCTTTATTGGCCGAGGGAGCCGGCGTACAGCTTCCGGGTCATGTGGCCAGCATGACTAAGCTGCTTCTGGCGAACCAGAGCTGCGCACGGAAATGTCGTTTACCTTCCTGCCGGAGCGGTACCTATTTATCTACTTGCACTTTGATGTGCTTTCAAACTGCTGGGTTGGCAGGAGCAGGGACCAAGCAACGGGAGCTCACCCCATCACAGGGATTCGAACCACTGACCTTCTGATCGGTAAGTCCTAGGCTCTGTGGTTTAACCCACAGCACCACCCATGTCCCTAGCATGTAAATACCAACCACCAAATGTTGTAAGGTTGCAGACTGCAGTAGAAATTGTCCTCATAGGTATAATCATCATCATCATCAAACCTTTTATTGGCATCACATATAAACATCCAAAACAAATCAATACAGAATTACCACTTCCCCAGTGGCACAAAACATTTGCTAAAAGAAAGGAGGCAGAACAGTCTACTGTCACATCTCTTGGTCTCCAGGGAGATCAGACGTCTGCAGTGTATTTTGACAACAAAAAAACCAAATAGTGATATTTAACCACTAACTTGGTGAGCTCCTGATCATTCCCGAGTAATAGAAAATGTATGACCTCCGACTCTGGTTTCCATTTGGGGATACAGAGTTGATCTAGAAATTGCTGATGGAGATCAGCATATAGTTTACAATTGAGAACCATATGTGTAAGGATTTCCACCAAGTGGTCTTCACATGGGCAAGTTCTTTCTCCTTTCACCCTGCCTGAGAACCTTCCCCAAAGGAGGTTTGATGGGTTTGAATTAAATCTGGACAGCGAAAATGTAGGCATAATCTATAATGGACCACAAAGCAGATCAAGAAGAAGTACAAAAGACAGGCAGGGTTGGAGTCTGAAAGAACCTGCAAACACAGTGGTAGCCCGTCGACAACACGGGTGAATACCCTAATCGAAAAGTCCAAAGGTGGGCGTATGCAGGAGGTGCTGTGCATCTATGTTCCACTACATTAGAAACCCAAATAAAAGGCATCCAGACAGCTTCAAATTTGTCCCTCTTCTTTTGAGCTAATAGAATAAAAGAACTATAGAGTTGGAAGGGACCCTGTGGGTCATCTAGTCCAACCCTCTGCAACGCAGGAATCTCAACTAAAGCATCCATGACAGGTTACCATCCAACCTCTGCTTTAAAAACCTCCAAGGGGGGAGAGTCCACCACCTTCCAAGCAAGTCCATCCCACTGTCAAATAGCTCCTCCCACCAGAAAGTTCTGCTTGATATTGAGTCGGAATCTCCTTTCTTGTAACTTGAAGCTATTGTTTTGGGTCCTGATATGCTTATTTTCTCCATGTAGGGATTCCTCCATGTGAGGAAAAGCACATTCAAGCATGCAACCTCTACTTGCCGTCTGAAGTAGTAACAGTCCCAACAGAGAAGTGTCACCTGAACGGATTACCCTGAATGTGTAGATTGGCTCTTAGTGACATAAAACCAAGTTGGCTTTTCATTTCCCCGTCATCAGTCTTCATGTTTGAAAAGATGTGTTATTTACAAACCCATCACTACAGAAACATTTTCCACGGGGTTGACTTACTGGTCCACTCACTGCTTGGCTGGTAGCTCAATACCACAAGTTAGTTCCAAGTGATTTAGCGTTTGCAGACACTTGAACCACAAGACTGAAGGATGCAGCCACGTACTCTCGCCTCCAATCCAGCACTTACTCATACAATTAACTTTAAGAGCATTAATAATCCAGTAATAGACCCTTGTCTGTAAAAGGGAAACTTTATAAGACGGTTTGTTATTTTGTTTTTGCTGTTGGGTAGGCACTGGGAATCTTAAGAGCACTCTCTGAATATAAATGTACTGTGTCAAAAAAGAAGTATTTATACCATTTAATATTGGTGCTTTTTTTTAATTTTCAGCACACAAGGGACAGTGGGAGGGGTTGAGCGGCCTGCATTTCCCAGCACTGTTGCCTTGACCTGGCAGGGAACTTGTCCCTCTCAGGAGAGGTTGCACCTCCTAGAGCAGATAACCTGGGGCACACCAGGACCCCTGCCAATATCTTTCTGGCTCCTGTCAAAATTACCAACAGCAATTACATTTACCAGTCATGTCAGGCTCTTGCATACATTCGGTTGTTTTTAAGTATGCCTACCTTGGACTGTAGTGGTGAAATGCAAAGCAACCTAAATTCAATATCTGAGAAATAAATGGAAGCAGATCTGGTGGGAGAAGATAGGAGAATCTTTTAGGTTGGACAGGGTTAAGAGTTTGGATTTGGATTTGATATCCCGCTTTATCACTACCCGAAGGAGTCTCTTTTTTTTATAAATGATATTTATTAAGTTTTCAAGGGAAAAAAGTTACATAAGTAAAAAAATTAGACGAAGAGACAACAGTAAAAATAAAATAAATAAAATAAAATAAAATACAAAATACAGAAAAAGATAAGAAACATTTAAAAAAGAAAAAAACACACATCAATCTTTCCATATCATATATTCATATCCTTGCTTCCCTGACCTCCTCACACCTTCCTTTTTTGTATTCCAGTTCATTTAGTTAATTCATCCTTTCTTTCCCTCTTTATTTTTATCTTAATCCTTAAACTTAATATAATATAACTTTGAGTTCTCACCTGTTATTAATCCATTTTTCATACACCTTTAAAACATTGCTGCTTAAACCCCTTAACTTCATTCTAACATCATTCTAACATTCATTAATTTTGCAATATTTCTGTAAATAGTCTTTAAATTTCTTCCAATCTTCTTCCACCGACTCTTCTCCCTGGTCTCGGATTCTGTCAGTCATTTCCGCCAGTTCCATGTAGTCCATCACCTTCATCTGCCATTCTTCCAGGGTGGGTAAATCTTGCGTCTTCCAATACTTTGCAATAAGTATTCTTGCTGATGTTGTGGCGTACATAAAGAAAGTTCTGGCTTTTGGCACCATTTGGCCGACCATGCCCAGGAGAAAGGCCTCTGGTTTCTTCAGAAAGGTATATTTAAATACCCTTTTCAGTTCATTATAAATCATCTCCCAGAAATCCTTAATCCTTGGGCACATCCACCAAAGGTGAAAGAATGTACCTTCAGTTTCCTTACATTTCCAACATTTATTATCGGGCAAATTATAGATTTTTGCAAGCTTGACTGGTGTCATGTACCACCTGTATATCATTTTCATAATATTCTCTCTTAAGGCATTGCATGCCGTAAACTTCATACCTGTGGTCCATAACTGTTCCCAGTCAGCCATCATTAGCCATCATGTCCAACATCTTGTGCCCATTTAATCATAGCAGATTTCACCGTTTCATCCTGTGTATTCCATTTCAACAGCAAGTTATACATCTTTGACAAAATCCTAGTTTTGGGTTCTAACAGTTCTGTTTCTAATTTTGATTTTTCCACCTGGAAGCCAATTTTCTTGTCCGAATTATATGCCTCCATTATCTGATAATAATGAAGCCAGTCTCGCACTTAGTTTTTTAATTTCTCAAAACTCTGCAATTTCAGTCTGATCACTACCCGAAGGAGTCTCAAAGTGGCTAACATTCTCCTTTCCCCTCCTCCCCCACAACAAACACTCTGTGAGATGAGTGGGGCTGAGAGACTTCAGAGATGTGTGACTAGCCCAAGGTCACCCAGCAGCTGCATGTGGAGGAGCGGAGACGCAAACCCGGTTGACCAGATTACAAGTTACCGCTCTTAACCACTACACCACACTGGCTCCAAGGTTAAGAGACGTGATAGGGTTGATTTGGCAAGGTAGAGAGGACTTGTATCACTCTCACCTTGTTTTGGAGGTACCAACTGCTGTTTATTGCCAGATCCATCTGAACAGTTGAATAAGCACCAAGCAATTGCTGCATGCCCACATTATCTGAAAAGTACGTAAGCAGAGATATCAGATTCATGAAGCATTTTCCATATGAAGTGCCCACTTTATACGCAGGGCAAATGTAAACTTGATGGAGTTGAATGGAAATGTATAATAATAATAATAATAATAATAATAATAATAATAATAATAATTTATTTGTATCCTGCCTTCCCCGGCCGAGGCCGGGCTCAGAGCGGCTAACATCATAAAAACAACACAAAACATAAATTTAAAATAAGCAACCTACATCACAAAAGGAACATTCAACAATCATTAGGATAGTATAAAATAATATCAGCATATAAAAGTTAAACAGAAATCCACTCAACAGTTACAATAAATAATTTCTAAACTATAATCAATAAAACAATGGCAAGCCACAGTACATAAAATAATACAATACAAAATGAGAAGCAGGGACTAGCGGGTGGAGCTGTAGCCTTATTAGACTCTACCGACTGGTGGGGTCTGCGTTGCTCCCGGGAGGGAGAAAGGAAGTCAAATGACACCGAGGTTGATTCAGAGAAAGAGTTTATTCTGCTCTCCGGATAGCAGAAGGCACTTGCGTGGTCAGTCCACAGCAAGTCCAAAGAAATGAGAAATTTCATGCAGTATATATATCCTCCAGGCACCCTCTCCCCCCTTCCCCAGGAATCCAACCACGTCAGCTTATACACGTAAGTTGACATCCATGACCATAAACAGATATTCCTGTTCTGGTACTCTTGACCATAAAAGGTTATTCCCCCTTCAGAGCAAGGCAGCCTTGGAAGAATTTCTACCCACATTCCTCAACTGGGGAACTGCATTGTAAAATTCAGAGAAGTGGGCATGTTGAAGGATGACTGCATTTTTTCTTTGCATGTTATTTTAGAAAGCGCAAGAAAGGTAGGTTTGCCTCAAAATGTTAACTGCATGGGCTTTCTCCCTACAACTCTGTCCTGACAAGCATGTTCTGACTTTCCATAATTTCTGCAATAAACAATGGCTACAAGAGGGACATTTAAAGGAACGAGGGCACGCTCTTTAAAATTTCCATTCAGAACTTAATTGAGTACAGGAAAGAAGAGGCGGAAAAAGCAGCTTAGAGTTCTTGATGGCTATCTCAAAAGAGATGGACAGTTTTATCTCAAAAGTGATGACCAGGCAGTTCAGCAGTACATTGCCGGCTATCACACATAATCTATATCATGTTTATCCTGGCTAATCAAGAACAGGAAGTTTATTAAGATGATATCACAGGAAGTTATCAACAGCTTAGCTCTCTAATCTCAATGCACTTTTTGTGTGTGTGGTATAGTCTTTAAGAGGCCTGGGAGTTAACAAAGGCTAGAGATTGAGGAGTATCATTTACGGAACTGCAACAACACTCTACTCAAGAACAAGTAACTTTAAAGCTCCGTTTAAATTGATGGCAATAGGTTAGAGCCACTACAACTCTTACATGCTGTACCCGAGTGCTCCAGTTGCTGCGTAGCAGGTGGGATATATTGGAAAATAATCAGTTTGTTGTGTTTTGCAATAACCCCTGGCCCTGGGCACCTGAGTGACCTCTTGTTCTCAACTGGCATAAAATAGTGCAGTTCATTGGGCATTTTTAGAATTAGAGAATCTAAAGAACTGAATGTCCTTCACATGCATACAAAAATATAAACATGTTCATCACAGAAGAAATGATGCAGTGTGGTACCAGTGATATAGGAAGGAAAATATTCAAGTAAATTAAACAAATTTCTATCTGCATTATTGAATGGTACATCCCAGGAAGAATTCAATATGTGTCCCCCCCCCCTCACATGTGTCGTTTGCCACTACCCTAAGCCAATGCCAACTCACTGCAAATGAAATATTATTTTAGCTTAGTTATGGGGTACTGGATTGGCTTTGCCAGTGCATTCAAACCACCCAAAGCTTGCCCCCCCACCCCGTTTATCAACATCCTGTTCAACACAGCAGGGATGCCACAGTATGGAGGCTAGGTCTGCAGTGCTGCCCCCTTCTTGCTGGCTGCTCCTGACAGGTGACCATCTAATTCCCAAGGAGACAGAATTCCACAATGCTAGTGGAACCACACTGAAGGTCTTGTTGCCATTAACCCCAGAGCTGGTGCACCCAACAGCAAAGCTTAATCAGTGGACTGCATGGGCTAGTCAGAGTACATTTCCAAGCACAATTCAACGTGTTGGGGCTGACCTTTAAAGCCCCAAATGGCCTCGGCCCAGTATACCTGAAGAAGCGTCTCCACCCCCATCGCTCAGCACGGACACCGAGGTCCAGTGCTGAGGACTTTCTGGCGGTTCCCTCACTGTGAGAAGTGAGATTATAGGGAACCAGGCAGAGGGCCTTCTCGGTAGTGGCGCTCGCCCTGTGGAACGCCCTCCCATCAGATGTCAAGGAAATAAACAACTATCCAACTTTTAGAAGACATCTGAAGGCAGCCCTGTTTAGGGAAGTTTTTAATGTTTGATGTTTTATTTTGTTTTTATGTGTGTTGGAAGATTCCCAGAGTGGTTGGAGAAACCCAGCCAGATAGTCGGGGTATTAATAATAATAATAATAATAATAATAATAATAATAATAATAATAATTATTATTATTATTATTATTATTATTATTATTATTATTATTATGGGACTAAGGTGGTCCCTATTACAATTCCACATTATTTCCATTCTAGCAAAGCCTTTTCCTGAGTCTTGGAGGCCGCCCTCTTGCCCCACTCTGTCTGCCCATGGCTCTTAAAACCCTATCGTCACTAAGTTTGCTCTCTGTGCTATATACATAATATTCATCTGGGAATGAGAGTTGGACCCAATGATTCTGGTGAAACGTTTCCTTCTCTCTGCCCCCACAAAACCCCCAAATCATTTATTTCTCCAAAATTGAGAAGCACAAGGAGTCTGCATGACCATGCATGCAGCGGCGGAGGAAGCTGCTTGGGCGCATTGGGCAGCATGGCCAGGGGTGGGGCAGAGGCAGGGTGAGCTGCCCATAGGGGCGGGGTGCACCATGGGGCATCCAGAGTCTGCCTGCCTCCTCCCACTCAGCCGACCTACAGCTGGGGGGGGGTGTCTGCCAGCGGACAGACCATTTGGGCAGAGTGGAGCCTGCACGTGCCCAAGCCACCGCGTCTCTCCCAGGAGAGATGCGTGGCTCGGGCGCGCTGCAGGCCCCGTGGTGAGTGCCACCCGACATTTTGTCACCCCCCTCAGCGGTGACACCCGGGCCGGGCCCAGGGCTGGATTTAGGTTTGATGAGGCCCTAAGCTACTGAAGGTAATGGGGCCCTTTATATGTCCAGCTGTCCTTTGTGACCAATTGTCACTTTTTTCTGTTTAATATATGCTATATGGTATTTTATGAACCTAATAGGTATCTAAAGCCATTTGCACATAACAAAATATGTATTTTATCAAAGTAATTGTTGAACTGTAATACAATTAAGAAGAAGTATATGAATAGTGAAAATTTTCAGGGTGCCCCAAGAGAGTGGGGCCCTAAGCTATAGTTTGTTTAGCTTATATGTAAATCCAGCACTGGGTGGGCCACTCCCACCGCACCCCCCTTCCTCTGCACTTGCATGCATGCAATATGCGCTGTGT
Source organism: Podarcis bocagei (assembly GCF_964188305.1). Lineage (NCBI taxonomy): Eukaryota > Metazoa > Chordata > Lepidosauria > Squamata > Lacertidae > Podarcis > Podarcis bocagei. The sequence goes on from NC_138125.1 coordinate 19,366,192, forward strand.
AAACCGCTACAGCCTCGCAATATTGATTTTGCTCATTTCTTTCGTAAATTATTAAAGCGGCCAAAGGCTTGGTTTGGTCAGCCATGCAGGACATTCTTAAAGCTTAATGATGTCAAATGCTATTGCCCAGTATATAACACAAGACTCGTGGCTCTTTTGGTTATATCAGTGCCTTTCCACGAGAGAGGTTATCCCCAGCACCTAGAAACAGCTGCGGCTGAATTATAAATATCAAAAGTAGAGGTTGCCAGCGCAGCTTCAGCAACAGAAAAGTATTTTCTGAACAGGTCAAAAGCAATGGATAACTTCCAAATGAAATGCTGCTCCCCATTTTTTTTTCATGACTGGGTGTGAATCTGGTGCTAACTTCAAAGACAGCAGTAGGAAATCAGTTTATTGCACTTGGTAAAGGGAGCCAAGATTGCAGGGGAAGGCTGGTCATCTCTTTTGTGGAGGGTATCTTGACCAGGTTTCTCGACAAGTTTTACCTATTTACAGTGATACCTCAGGTTTAGTACTTAATTCGTTCCGGAGGTCCGTTCTTAACCTGAAACTGTTCTTAACCTGAAGCACCACTTTAGCTAATGGGGCCTCCTGCTGCTGCCGCGCCACTGGAGCCCAATTTCTGTTCTTATCCTGAAGCAAAGTTCTTAACCTGAAGCACTATTTCTGGGTTAGCGGAGTCTGTAACCTGAAGCATATGTAACCCGAGGTACCACTGTATATTTTTTATTTTTTTATTAAATATTTTGTTGATTTACAAAAGTATGCAGTGTCTCTCTCGTGTTTTTTCCCCATGTAACATTTTTACAAATCGGTTTCATTTGTTGTGACATTAGGAAGAAAAGGGGGAAAGAGTGGGGGGGGGAGTGGGGTTGGGTGGCGATGTTTAGAATCCACCTACTTTCAGCAGCCAGAAGCATCATAGCCAGACACTGGAGAGACCTGTCAGGAGTAAGCATGGACCAATGGTACCAAATAGTATGGGAAACAGCCCTACTAGAAAAATTAACCAATAAACTGAAACGGGGACAAATAGAAGAAGACACCTTCACCCCGGTATGGCTCCCCTTTATCACATACACAGCCCAACAGGACAACGACAAAAATCCACCAACAGCATACAAATCCATATGGCTAACCTGATCCAAAACACCCACTCACACATGAAAACAAAGACCACCACAGCCAACCACAAATGAATAACCACACCCTAGGCCAACCCCAACCTCTCTCACCACCAAAGGAACACAAGCGAACAGCAGAGAACCTGGACAAGCAACGCTGACACCAAACCCTACATATAGTAAGTGAAATAGAAAAAACCACCCGCTTTGTCAGTGTAATGACATAAGGAGATCCCTGCTAGAATCATAGAATTGTTGAGTTGGAAGGGACCCGGAGGATCATGTAGTCCAACCCCTGCAATGAAGGAATGACAGCTAAAGCATCCATGACAGGTGGACATCCAACCTGTTCAAAAACCTCCAAGGAAGGAGAGTCCACTACCTTCCAAGGGAGACCGCTCCACTGTCAAACAGCTCTTACTGTCAGAAAGTTCTTTCTGATAGCTAGTCAGACTCTCCTTTCTTGCAACTTGAAGCCATTGGTTCGTGTCCTAGCCTCTGGAGCAGGAGAAAACAAGCTTGCTCCATCTTCCACGGGACAGACCTTCAGATATTGGAAGATGGCTCTCATATCTCTTCTCAGTCTCCTCTTATACAGGCTAAACCTACCCAGCTGTTCAAACCTATCAAACTCCTTCAATTGTGGGAACCCAGAAGGTCCCCCACCCCTGATTTAGGGTGTGGCAGTCAAACCCCATTGCATTTCAATACATCACCAGGAGTGCCTAACTGGGAAAACTGGGCTCAAACAAACCTGAGCTAATTCTTCTTAACTGGGAAGCTGGAGAGACAAAGAGACAAAAAAGGCATGCTGGTTGGGACTATGGGCCTTCCGCGTGTGTGTGTGTGTGTGTGTGTGTGTGTGTGTTTGTATTGCAAAAAAACAACACCACCCAAATACCCGTTCCCAATAATCACAGTTGAAGCAAATGTATTTTGCAATGGTCATGTTGTAAACAGATTTCTTCTAAAGTATCTCTTTGCTATGATACATTTTTTTTAGGTGGTGGGGGGACAAGAATCAAGGCTTATTATAACTTGTTAGCTTTGCTGCTGTTCCAGTTCTATTGGGGGGGAGGCAGCTTCATATTTCCCTCCCACTGATTTTCAACTAAAACACAACTTAGTTGCCTGCTGATCCTGCTGGCTTTTTAAAATGAAAAACTTATTCTTCTTTAAACTACTGGAAAATTATGTTTAAAAATCAGCATAATTTCATTGCCTTTTATTTCTGTCTGTCATGAAAACGGCTAGGCTGCTTTCTGGAGCAGCCCAATGTAATTTAATGCGCAAATTTAGTTACAGTTATGAATATACCGAGTGAAAAATATATTAATGATCCAAAGATATTAGTCACTCTATAGTAAAACTGGCTGTGTGCATACAATGGAGAGAGAGAAAATCTGTTTCTATAGGTGCCTCTATCTTTATAACAGATAATTGTGGAAGACTGAGACTTGGCAGGTTTTGTAAGGCACGAATGTGCTCAAGCAATGTACCAGCTGTAGTTCAGCCGCTCAAATTGCAGAGGGGTGTAGAAATTAATTCAAAGTGATGATATCACACAGCCTATTAGTTTTAATTGGGGGTGGGAGGGATTCAAGCCCTTTTGCTCAAGGTCTGAGGGGGAAAAATGACAACAGTTTTCTAAATTTCTAGACCACACGGACAGATTGAAGCAGTTCCAGGGTAATTTCCTCGGGGTCTAAGAAGGTGCCCGGGATTGAGGGTTGGAAATTTTTGTCTGTGTGGTGTACACACACACACACACACACACACACACACACTGGAATTGGAGATTATTTATTATAATAATTATTTCGGTTATTTCCCAGTTTCTAGCCCGGAATATGAATGCATTTGCTTTCCATGAAAAAGTCTTCAGCAAAATGCAGCCGTGTTCCTGGTATTAACTAGTCACTTCTGAAGGTGGGTTTGGATGGTTTTAACGTTACCGAGTTTTTTCTAGATGACTTTCTGACAGGAGCAAGCCAGCAGTAAACCACACTGGGCAAGCTGGAGTTAACTCTTTATTAGCAAAACAGGTTCTGTACCGAAGTGTCAGGCCTCATGAGCACAACAACTCAGGTCTTGCCCAGTGTGGTGTAGTGGTTAAGAGCGGCAGACTCGTAATCTGGGGAACCGGGTTCGCTTCCCCACTCCTCCACATGCAGCTGCTGGGTGACCTTGGGCCAGTCACACTTCTTTGAAATCTCTCAGGCCCACTCACCTCACAGAGTGTTTGTTGTGGGGGAGGAAGGGAAAGGAGAATGTTAGCCGCTTTGAGACTCCTTAAGGGAGTGAAAGGCGGGATATCAAATCCAAACTCTTCTTCTCTTCTTCTTCTTCTTGCCCCCATGAAGCAGTTGCCAGGACTAAAAGTCCCTGCCCCCCTCCTCTTCAGGGTCTTTCCCAAGGAATCAGATGGTTCCTGTATTGTTCCTGTCTTTGCTCCTCCCGTTTCATGTCTCTCTTGGTTCTGGGAGATCTGGAAGGAGGGGAGCTTGTTGCAGCAGGAGGAGGAGACACCCGTGCCTCTTCACAAGCCTGAGCCATCTCTGCTTCTTGGCCTTCCTCCTCTCCTGCTTCAGCTTCTGTCTCTGGACTCCTCTCTGCCACAGACTCTCCCAGCTCACTAAGCTCTGTTACCTCTTCCCAGTCTTCTCCCTCTGACCACTCATCGACATCCCATCACCACTTCCTGGGCTCTGAGCCTTCTTCCTTTGATGGTTTCCCAGCTGCTTCCTTCCACCATTCTTCTGCATCCAACCAGTCCCTGACGTTTCTGAACAATGCAAGAATAACAATGACTAACTAGAGGTCTGCAGTCAAAGGCATGGCAAGTGATTTCTTATCAATATGTGAAACTCAGCCCCCTTCTCCCCCCATTTAGTAATTTGTGCACCTGATGCCTCCTCAGCTCCCTTCTCTCTCTGTGCGGAGACATTTATTCATTTGTTAGCAACACAGCAACCAACGTCCCTCCAGTCTTTCCCTATCCCCATCTTTTTGTCCTACACCCGCTTCCTGTGACCTTGTGTTTTTATGAATCTGTGTGCTACAATAAACCCCCTTTGCCCAACTGTCGTCCTCTCCCCTTTTTCAAGAACACATGGAAGACGGAACCGCAATGATGAGTGGAAAGAGAAAGAGAAAAAACGCCAAGGAGGGAGACCTGAGGCTGCTTGTATCTGTCTCCAGTCATATAACTCTAGAAACCGTGACCCAGTATGATGGATAACATCCCAGGTTTCTCTCCTCTGGTAGGTAGAGCTACCTTTTTCTGTCAGCTTGCTTGTCCCCAACAGCTGCACAATATGCAGAAATCCAGCAATAGCGGGAATCCTGAAATGAAGATGCAACAGTAGCAGAAACTGTGGCTGTTGATTTTCTCTTTGAACCATTGGTCAAAGGCCACAGGACCTTGTTTAGGGTAGGCGAGGGATGGCTGCAGTCCTAACAGTAGTTAGGGAGTTGTAGTCCAAAGCATTCGGAAGGGGCCAAGTTGGCACAGACTGCACTATAAGGGTACCTCGTTCAGAATCCTGGAAATAGTTCTGCAGGATTTAATTAAGAAACTTGTGGGTAGGTCATTTGCAAAGCTGTCATAGGGAGAAGGATGGTGGGTTCTTAGTTTGGGGTGTGGGTTGGGGGGTGGGGTAGATGGTGAAACCCAAACCTAGATATCAGTCCTCAAAGGCTGAAGTAAGAGATCTATCACACTGGCGATTCCCACTCTATTCTAGAGATTCTCACTATAATTCACAGCAGAAGATGCACAGAAAGATGGCCTGGAATGTTGTGCTTTAGATAAGCAAGTCATTGGTGTCCGCCGACGGTTCACCAAATGGAATGACAGATCCTGACTCCGCAAGCTTGAAAAGTTAGGAGGAAGTCAACGAGGTGCCCCAAGTTTCAGACTGAGAGGAGCACGCACGTGTTCCGTGGGAGAGAAATTTGGGAAATATTTGAGTTTCCGTGCCATGAAAATTTTGAAAAGTACAAAACTTGAGGGTTTCGCCCAGCTTTAATCAATTATTTATGACACGCTCATTAGTACACAGTCAAAGGGTGGTGTGTCCTAATTTGAATGTTGCATCTGTAAGGAAGAATGAAAGGAAATGTCATCTTCTAGGCACTGTTTGCCTAGATCAAATATGCATGTGTTAGTTTTACAGATTGGTGTCAATGTTGCATTTATTTATTTGGGGCAAGTGGTAATGATGTGTAGGGCTTCTCTGCGCCTGCCCTCCCCCCCCCCCAAAGAAAACAATGCACTTTGAGATTATTTGTGTCATATATAGCAAATCTGGTTTACTTAAGGCCTTCTCCACCCACTGTAGACGAGGGAGGGGAAAATATATATCTTGGCAAAAAGATGCTTTGAGGGGGCACATGGAGGCGTGCGCAATCATCTTGCCAGTTTAATTAACAGTGCTTTTGACTGATATGTGTTAATGAGGATAATGTACAGTATGGAGGAAAGAACCCTGTGTGCTATATTAAAGGGACAGGTGCCAGGCTTACTGGAAAAGTTCACACGACGGAATGGAAATAAACTGACAATGACTTTGAAAGAGACGGTGATGGGAACATTTGCTAGGGTGTGTTTGAAAAAAGAAATCTGTTTGTGCATCTGATTTGCATGCCTGAAAATGGCAATCGCTTTTTGGGGGATTAATTTATGAATCTATCGGGTGTTATAGCCCACCTGATCATATAGGCTCTGGGGGAATAATGACAATAATAAAATGAGGGGGAAATCCCCAAAATATGCAGTCCATAGCTTAGTCCACTGTGTTGTTAATTTTGTTACTGGCCGCTTCTGTAATTTTTACTTTATAGATTTAATGATGGTACATCTTGCTTTCTAATTGTGGTATGTTGGAACCTGCCTTGGGACCATTTGTCAAAGTATTATTACTAATAAAAATAACATCTCGTTAAATAATAAAAATAATTAATAATATAACCCTGAAGAAGGAAGAGCATAGTCCTTCAAGGTGCCCATCAACAGGCCAGCAGACTGAGGAGGCACAGTCTTCACCACTATAGTGAGAGTTATTCTGTTTCTATTGACATTATAGCAATCATTTCTCATTTTGCATCGGTACTTATATATATTTGCAATGCAAATCTGTCTCCTCTTTTCTCTTCTCCTTTCATAATGTGTTTCTTCTTTTTTGGTGATGCAGGTTGTCATGAAGTCCACAGCTATTGGGCTTGGGCTAGCAGTGGCAGGCTCTGATGGAGGAGAAAGAAAAAATCAAGGGACCAGGGGCGAAATTATGGGAATCTGGGTTGGAAGAAAGGGGCTGTCCCCATAAACCTTCCTGTGGAGTGGGAAGGTATTATTTTATTATTATTTTATGCTCTGTGGCTTGCCGTTGTTTTATTGATTGTAGTTTAGAAATTATTTATTGTAATTGTTAAGAGTGGATTTCTGTTTACTTTTAATATGCTGATATTATAATGCTATACTATTCCAATGATTGTTGAATGTTACTTTATTTGATGTAGGTTGATTATTTTAAAGTTATGTTTTATTATCACATTTTTGTATTGCATTAGATTGTTATAAGGTGTACATTCTTTGTTTCTTCAGCTTGTAAAGCGCCTTGGGTATTGTAAGATAGAAAGATGGTATAGAAATTAAAAGTGATGATGATGATGATGATGATGATGATGATGATGAAGCCTTAGTGGAGGTTGGAGAGGGCTTTGAGCAGTCAAAGAGGGAGAGTGAGCAGGAGGGTGTAGTCTGATCACCTAGAACCTTTTCAGATAGGAGCACACCCACCCAACCTGACAGAGCATGTCCTTGAAATCTTGACATTCCCATGAGGTGAGAGAGCCTTGCAAGACATGCCTAGTCTTTAAAAGCTTGGCGGGAGGGGCAGGGAAGAATAGAATTGTAGAACTGTAGAGTTGGAAGGACCCCAGGCATCATCCAGTCCTCCGTAATGCCAGAATCTCAGCCTAAGCATCAATGACAAATGGCCATCCACCTTAAAAACCTTCAAGGAAGGAGAGTCCACCACTTTCCAAGGGAGTCCATTCCACTGTCAGTCAACTCTTACCACCGGAATGTTCTTCCTGATGTTTGAGTCAGAATCTCCTTTCTTGTCACTTGTAGACATTGGTTCAGGTCCCAGCCTCCAGAGCAGGACAAAACAAACTTGATCCATTTTGCATGTGACAGCCCTTTAGGAAGAAGAAGAAGAAGAAGAAGAAGAAGAAGAAGAAGAAGAAGAAGAAGAAGAAGAAGAGGAATAGTAGTAGTAGTAGTAGTAGTAGTAGTAGTAGTAGTAGTAGTAGTAGTTTGGATTTGATATCCTGCTTTATCACTACCCGAAGGAGTCTCAAAGCGGCTAATATTCTCCTTTCCCTTCCTCCCCCACAACAAACACTCTGTGAGGTGAGTGGGGCTGAGTGACTTCAGAGAAGTGTGACTAGCCCAAGGTCACCCAGCAGCTGCATGTGGAGGAGCGGAGACGCAAACCCGGTTCACCAGATTACGAGTCCACTGCTCTTAGCCACTACACCACACTGGCTCTCATATCTCCTCTCAGTCTCCTCTTTTCCCAGCTTCTTCAACCGTTCCTCATAAGCCTTTGTTTCCAGATCCTTGATCATCTTGGTTGCCCTCCACTCCACACATTCCAGCCTTCTTAAAATGTGGTACCGAGAACTGGACGCAGTATTCCAGGTGGGGTCTGAGCAAGGCAGAATAGAGTGGTACTGTTACTTCCCCTGATCTGGACACTGTACTTCTGTTAGTGCAGCCTTGAATAACATTAGCTTTTTTTCCTGTTACACACTGTTAACTCACGTTAAGCTTGTGGTCTACTAAGACCCCTAGATCCTTTTCAGATGTCCTCTGTGTTACGTACACTTGGTTATTCCTGCCCAAGTGTAGAACCTGGCATTTGTCTGTATTGCAATTCATTTTGTTAGCTGGGGCCCAATTTTCCAATCTGTTAAGGAAATATTGAATCCCAATTCTGCCTTCTGCAGCATTAGCTACCCCTCACAGTTTGGTGTCATCTGCAGATTTGATTAGCACTTCCTCAATTCCTTCATCCAAGTAGTTTATGAAGACATTGAACAATAATGGGCCCAGGACAGAACCCTGCAGCACCCCACTTGTCACTTTTCCCCAGGATGCTGAGGAACCATTAACGAGTACTCTTTGGGTTCGCTCAGTCAACCAGCTACAAATCCACCTGTTACCTCATCCAGCCCATATTTTGCCAGCTTCTTTGCAAGAATGTCATGGGGGACTTGGTCAAAAGCCTTACTGAAATCAAGATACACTATGTCCGCAATATTCCCCTAAACCACCAAGCTTGTAACTCTATCAAAAAAAGAATTGAGCTTGTTCAGCATGAGTTTTTTATGAGAAACCAATGCTGGCCTTTACTGATCACAGCGTCCTTTTCTAACTGCTCACAGACCATCCATTTAACAGACCAACCATCTGATTCTGAACTCGTTGCCCCTCTTCCTGAACTCCTGAATTGTGACTCTTGAGCGCCGTATCTTCTGCCAAGCCTGTATTCTTACTTGTCTGAACAAAGATATTTATCTTCTTTCTAAGTAAATGCCTTTGTCTCTCTGTGTTGGGTGGGAGCCAGGACACAGAAGTGGGCAACCTAATGAGAAGAAGCGTCTTAAGAGTCAAAGCCGTTCAGCAATTAGAACCAATTATCTAGAGTGGAGGGGAACTTCCACAGTGGAGGTCTTCAAACAGAGGCTGGGCTGCCATCTGTTGGGGTGTTTTGGCTCTGGATTTCTGTTTTCAAGCAAGGGGTTACACAGGAACATTAGAAAGCTGCCTGATACCAGGTCAGACCATAGTTCAGTATTGTCTGCGCTAACTGACAGTGACTGTCAGACAGGGGACATGACCAACCCTACCTTTGGATATTGTGGTTTGAACTTGAAGCCTTGTGCATGCAGTGTTGATGCTCTACCAGTGAGCCATTGTCCTACAAGTTGGGCTACAAGATGCCTTCTAGCATTTGGAGGGGAAAGTATGAATGTTCATCCATCTTTTTCATTCGCTGAGCTGTTTTGCAGAAGTGTTGCATTATTTCAAAAAACCTGTTTGGACAGAGGCAGTAGAGGGACCAAAGAAATATGACTGCCCGTTGTGAGGAAGGATGTCTCACTCTCAAATAACATTTAACTATCTTATCGTCTGCTAAATCTCTATCCACAACACACACACACACACACACACACACACACACACACACACACACAGGCTCCAAGACTAGCAGAGTTCTGACTCCTTGCATTCTTTCCAATGTGATATCACTTACTTTCAAGAGCAATCACAGCGAAATTTTCTTTCTCCACATAAGAGCTTGATCTTTAGATGTTTCGAGAGCCTCCTGTGAGGTGCTGAGGACCCTCCACTCTCTCCAAAATCAGGAGGACAGGGCCTTGGCATTTTACATTTGCATTCTGTGCATCCTCTTCCTCCCCATCCTGGCCCCCGATGTTAAGAAAGTTGAAACAGCGATGCACATATTCACAGGCAGCCTGAAAAAAAAGATAAGGGTTTAGCATGACAAGCTTATTTATCTGGAAGATATCCTTAAAGATTGGCAGCATCCTGTCAGGACTTCTAGACACTTAGAAAAACTGTTTATTTCTGTGATCTTTGCTGGAACAAAGTTGACTGAAATATCTTATTCTAGCTTGAAGGTTGCTCTTGTAGAGAAGCTGAGTATTAGTGTAGCAGCAGGTTAAATTCCCACTGAGTATTTCAAGTTGGTTTATCATACTCCCCTCCTTATGACCTGCATTTTTTTTTCCTTCTGTGGTGATCTGGTGAAAAACACAAACATTTGAGGTCTGTTATCACCTACAGCCAAAGGTGTCCAATTTTGTGCTTCTGAGACTGGCATTTTTTAAAGTGCGCAAACAGCAAACATTCCCTATTTTAGGGATCTTTTACTAAACTGTATAGCTTGGATGCACAAAAAATGTGAAAGCATTTGCATTTTATTCAACATGATCGTGTAGAAGGTTACATCATGGCAAGACTGCATACACATAAAATAAATTGAATCCCACACTCTTTCAGATCACAGTAAAGTTCCCTTTCTTCTTGCAATTTTTCACTAAGGTAACGTTGGTTTAAAAATATGCTCAGATGTTTCTTTTTTCAGAAGTCAGTGGTCTGATACTGCACTGCTTTCTTACTTTAATATATGATCATTTTCCTTTGTTCCTTTTCAGTCTTGTAGCCTACTCTGCACCTAAAATAATAATAATAATAATAATAATAATAATAATAATAATAATAATAATAATAATACAGTGGTACCTCATGTTAAGAACTTAATTCATTCTGGAGGTCCGTTCTTAACCTGAAACTGTTCTTAACCTAAGGTACCACTTTAGCTAATGGGGCCTCCCGCTGCCGCCGTGCGATTTCTGTTCTCATCATGAAGCAAAGTTCTTAACCTGAGGTACTACTTCTGGGTTAGCGGAGTCTGTAACCTGAAGCGTCTGTAACCCGAGGTACCACTGTACTGCACAGAAAGTAATTATTCTATTGTAGCAAATAGCAGCTTGCTTGGTTGGGGTTTTTGTTGTTGTTGTTGGAACACAGCCCTGGGGGAAGGATTTAAAAAACCCAACAGACATGCTGCGGTCCTTCTCCTGACGCCGCCCCTCCTGTGAATGCTATTTAACAGCATTAAATGTGAACATGCTTTTAACCAATTTAACGTATCATGTAGTTTGACCTAAGAGGCTGAAGTCTCCCAAGTGAATAATGGAATAACAAGTGACATCGAAAACGCTTCCTTGCTAAACAACTGCACATTATTAGATAATAAGGGCAAAAGCAATTTTACTTAAATGAAATTTAACTTGCATTCTTTATTTAGAGGGGACAACTCAAGCCATAGAATCCACTTAAATATATAGCATGCCTTAAGTGGCTTTGTATTTAAAATCACATTGACTCTCTTTTCTTCCTTATTAGTACCTCTTAAAATCATCTGTTCTTATTTACAACTGGATGATGTCGTACTGGAAGTATAATACTCCACAAAGCATTCTGAGATGCATATTTTATGACAGATGCTGCATTATCTGCAGCACAGCCATAAAATGTATTGTTTTGATGATGACTTGTTAAGACACTGTACCATTATTGTTCACAGCCTCCGCCCTCCAGTTCAGCAACTCATTTACAAACACGCTTAAATCCTATATTTGCAAACATCATGCATTCCTATCTGACTGTACATACCAAAGAGGAAGTAACTTCTAGGGTAGGGATTGAGCGTGAATATCCAGAGTTCTCAGGTTTAATTTAGAGATATGGTGTCCAGTATGAAAGAATAGGACTTTCAGCCATTTTGTGCAGGGGTTTTGTTTGTAAAAAGTGGACTATAAAATGGTTGACCTCCGTTTCTAAGGCTGTAGCACAGAAGGGTCAAAAGTTCGAGAAAAGATTGAAAATACAAGGGGATGCTTTGCTCAGGAATTTCTGCACAGGAGGATCAAAAGTTTAAAAAAGGATATTTTGCTCAGGTTGTATTGAACAGGACAGTCAAAAACGTATCCTAGGAACGTAGCATTTATGGGGAAACAGAAACTAAAGCAGGGCTCTTCTCTTCTCCTAATTGACTAAAAGGTTGAGAGACAACCTTTTAGCCGATCAGGAGATTTACCACTTTAGCTAATGGGGCCTCCTGCTGCCGCCGCGCCACCGGAACACGATTTCTGTTCTCATCCTGAAGCAAAGTTCTTAACCTGAAGCACTATTTCTGGGTTAGCGGAATCTGTAACCTGAAGCGTATGTAACCTGAGGTACCACTGTAAAAGGTAAAGGACCCCTGGACATTAAGTCCAGTCAAAGGCGACTATGGGGTGCGGCACTCACCTTACTTTCAGGCTGAGGGAACCAGCGTTTTTCCACAGACAGCTTTTCGGGTCATGTGGCCAGCATGACTAAACCGCTTCTGGCACAACGGAAATCCGTGATGGAAGCCAAAGCGCAGAATGTTGGAAGATTTGGGACAGGTAAAAGAAGTTACTTCTTCAGCAGCGATGGCCACCAGCTTGGATGGCTTTAAGGAGGCTTGATCAAAATCATGGAGGAGATGGCTATCAATGACTACAGTACTAGCCATGATGGATATACTTTACTTCCACAGTTGGAGGTTAGCAATGCTTATGAATACCAGTTGCTGGAAACCACAGGAGGGGAGAGGGCTCTTGTGCAAGTGGAGGAGAGGATCCCAGAATTTCTCTCAGGTCATTGATGGTCAGGAGCTGATGGCTTCTGGGCCTGGGCTTCTCCTCTTCTGGGAGAGGCTTGCCACACATTGCATTGTACACAGGCATAAGCTCTCAATGGCCATATGCAAGTGTGTGAAAGGGTGTACTCTTGCTGTTTGAATAACTCAACTATTTGTGTACCCAGCTACAACAGATTGTAAGGTAAAGGTAAAGGTACCCCTGACTCTGGGGTTGCGGCGCTCATCTTGCTTTATTGGCCAAGGGAGCTGGCATACAGCTTCCAGCTCATGTGGCCAGCATGACTAAGGCGCTTCTGGTGAACCAGAGCAGTGCACAGAAACGCCGTTTACCTTCCCGCCGGAGCGGTACCTATTTATCTACTTGCACTTTGACGTGCTTTCGAATTGCTAGGTTGGCAGGAGCAGGGACTGAACAACGGGAGCTCATCCCATCACAGGGATTCGAACCGCTGACCTTCTGATCGGCGAGCTCTAGGCTCTGTGGTTTAACCCACAGCGCCACCCGCATCCCTTGTGTTTGGGGTAGCTGCTCACTAAAAATGTGTGCATGGAGACAAAATTGCATACAAACATTTGTATATTAGGTAAAAATTGCACCGTGCTTGTGAATTTTCATGAGGACTTATTTTTTTATTTTTAAAAATGCTAACTTATAGGTGGGCAGGAGCTGGGACCGAACAACGGGAGCTCACCCCGTTGTGGGGATTTGAACTGCTGACCTTCTGATCGGCAAGCCCTAGGCTCTGTGGTTTAGACCCGCATACCTTACAACAGATTGTAGACTTGATGAATTTAATGAATGGACACTCCTACAGAGACATCAGGGGTGGGTTGGAGGGAGGCTGGCACAACTTAATGGGGTAGCTTTATGATATGGGAGGTCCATGCTCACTGGAACTTAACCAGCTGAAACAATGGTTGCACAGCTTTAATATTATCTTAACATTGCCATCTTCCAGATTCTGACTTTTTTCCATACAGAGAATAGGGTGTCTGTGTTTTGAAACATGAACAAGTTATTACGTTCATCCGCCTTTCTCTTTCCCGTCTTATCTGGTGCCTATATTCTGAAATGTTGTTGATCTAGTTTCAAAACAGCAGGTGTCAAATGCTTAGACTGAGAATAATAATCGTAATGATGCGAAGAAAAACACCGAGCTCCGTGGAAATGGCAATAAAGTGGGGAAACAAAGTGTACACTCTTCGCTAAGATTGTGCTATTTGCAAATAAACACTTAATAACACTAGGTCTGGTATTCTCCTGCACCACCTGGAAATAGCAGAGAATTATTTCCATTGTGAAGCTTGTGTTTTAAAAACAGTCCTTGGATCCAATTCAGCTTAAAGCCCCATTGCAATGAATGGGACATCTTACTTGTATTGTATATTGATTTCAATGGGGGGGGGGCTGGAATCATCACAGCCTGTTTTAATTTCTGAGGCCATACATCACTATACAACAAAGTTGCTACAGGGCAATTTGGAGTAGTAGTAGTAATAATAATAATAATAATAATAATAATAATAATAATAATAATATCCCACCTTTTTCTCCAATGAAAAGGAGAAGAGTGGTGGGAGGCAGCAGCTGGGCAACCCCCAAGGGAAACTCCAGAGGAGGAAGGCTAAGAGGTAGGGGATGGGTGGTGGGACAACGAGGAGAGGTCACAGCGAGAAGATTCGGAGGAGGGGCTGGATCCACAGTGATCTTGTGAAGTAGATTGGGTTGAGAGGTCCAAGGTCACCAAGTGAGGATTTGAGCCCTGGTCACGCTCTGGTCTGACACTCCACACCGCCTCTCTCAGATTGGTAAAGGTAAAGGGACCCCTGACCATTAGGTCCAGTCGTGGCCAACTCTGGGGTTGCGGCGCTCATCTCGCTTTATTGGCCGAGGGAACAGCTTCCGGGTCATGTGGCCAGCATGACCAAGCTGCTTCTGGTGAACTAGAGCAGTGCACGGAAACGCCGTTTACCTTCCCGCCGGAGCGGTACCTATTTATCTACTTGCACTTTGACGTGCTTTCGAACTGCTAGGTTGGCAGGAGCAGGGACCGAGCAACGGGAGCTCACTCCGTCACGGGGACTCGAATTGCCAACCTTCTGATTGGCAAGTCCTAGGCTCTGTGGCTTAACCCACAGCACCACCCGCGTCAACTGCATTTTACTCAGAAGAGACCTATTGGAACTAATGGACCTAACTTAGTCATGCTGATTAATTTCAGTGGGTGTACTCTGAGTAAAATTTTGGTTGGCTACCACTCTGGAAACTGGAATGGGACAAATTCTACAGAGATGGTGACCGGGGAAAGGTGGCTTAAATCGGTCTTTCCTAGCCTGGTGTCCACCAGATGTGATTGGACCACAGCTGCCATCATCCCTGACCCAAGGGGGCTGCTGTCTGGGACTGAGAATTGTGGTCCAACCACATCTGGAGGGGCCCTGGTTGGGGGAGGCTGGCTTAAACCTTCCTCCCCGCCCACTGCAATCTCGATAACTCTTCCTGTTGTTTAATTTGTTCTTTTAAAAAAAAACAACCACAATGCCAACACTTGGCACAATTGCTAGTCATGTTGTTAACATCATGCATAGCTTGGCCTAAGCTGTCAAGTGAGGCAGTGCATTTTAATGCTGCTTTGGGGTGGAATAATGTGAAGATCTCACTTCCAGCATGAAGCACCTGCTAAAGTGAGAAATCACAGGGCAGCCATGCCACATATTGACAATAAGAGCCGTTTTAATGAAATGTGTTAATATTTTATATGGCATCCTTCACACAAAGTACAATAACACTGTAACATGCTCGGCTTATATGCATCCTGAAGACTGGGAGGCATGTGTAGGAACCCTTCCACTTGCGCAGATATTTATTCAGCTGGGAACAGTGCTGGGGCCTTTAAATACCACTTCAGGGGAGACGAGATGAAACCCAGGTGACATCTCACCCCATATGTATGCAAATATCTGCAGCTTCACACAGTCATGTGTTTAGGTATTTTGTTTGTTATTGGTGCAGTTATTTAAGGTACATTAAGCACGGTCTCCCAACTGATGACTGTCCAAAGAGCTCTACGGTTCTTTTTTGCTGTCACAACAATCCTGCAAAGTAGACTGTGGCCATTTCGGCTTCTCAGAGCTCTCAGGTACAAGTATGATTTGAAGAGATTAGTCACCTGTGTTTTGATTGCTTTATTAATTGATATAAATTTGCTGTTTATTTGGATTACTTCCTAAGATATTCAAAATAAAAAAATTCCTTCCAGTAGCACCTTAAAGACCAACTAAGTTAGTTCTTGGTATGAGCTTTCGTGTGCATGCACACTTCTTCAGATATCTGAAGAAGTGTGCATGCACACGAAAGCTCATACCAAGAACTAACTTAGTTGGTCTTTAAGGTGCTACTGGAAGGAATTTTTTTATTTTGACTATGGCAGACCAACACGGCTACCTATCTACTTCCTAAGATATTGAAAGGAAATCTGAAATGCGTTCCCCTCGCCATCACTCACTTTTGCAAGAAAATGCCGTCTTTAACATTTTGCACAGGCAGTGTTGTGCCTGAACCAAAAATAGCCTCCCAAAATAGATGTGTGGATTCAAAAGAAGGGCATGCCTTGGAGCTTGCTGCTGCCTTTCTTCCTTCAACACCTGGAAGCTGTTTCAGCACTCCCAAGTCCTGGTGATTCACCCATGGAAGAATGAACTAGGCCAGAGGACAGGTCTGTCCTTGAGGAAGCAACTGCAGGAAGATCAGAGCCCAGGTCCCCAGTAAAGGGATAATGTGGTTGAACTTTCTCCAGTACATGGTTTGTCAAATGCCAGTATAATCACCTCCCCATCAGATTAACTGGAATTCATGGAGTTATTGCTGTTGGATGGGAGCATTACCATTCTCCACCACAGCACACAATTGCCACACTTGTATGGGGATGATCATGCACAGATTTCTATCATGCACTGTCTGCATTTCGTCTTGATCTACAGAGGACCCAAGGCAGCAAAAGGGGGTGTGAAGGGTGCTAAGCAAGGCTAGCCCCCTCCTTACTGGCAGGTTCCATGCAGATTGGAAAAGGGGAGTACAAAATAAGGGAACAATGGGAAGTACCCCGCAGCATCAGTATGGTGAAAAATGTCTCAACTAAGCACAGTTTACTGGGCTGGAGCAACTTGGGATGGGAGCTGTCTCTGGGAACTGAGCCAATGATGCTTAAAGGTCCTCTCCCATATGCTCTTTGGCATTTCAGCAATCTAGAGCAGTGGTTCTCAACCTGTGGGTCCCCAGATGTTGTTGGACTACAACTCCCATCATCCCTGAGCTCTGGCCTTGCTAGCTAGGGGTGATGGGGGTTGTAGTTCAACAACATCTGGGGACCCACATGTTGAGAAAGGCTGATCTAGAGCATACTCCTTTTGAAGACGGGTCAAGCAGTTGGAGACACAAGTGTCTAATCTAAGGGAAGAACCTGGAACAGAGACTTCTAGCCAGTTGGTAGAAAGTATGCCTGAACTGAGAGGGTAGAGCTTATCCTACCAGTAGGTGCAGAACAGAGCCATGCAAAATAAAACTATCTTTAAACCTGTAATTTTCCACAGGTATGTGTGTGAGAGAGTGATAGTTGCTTCCATAGATGGTCTTTGTGCAAACTTTGGATGTGGGTGGTATGGTGAAAAAGTAGTCTTTGCCCCAAGTGGCTTAAACTGGGAGCCCAACAGATTAGGCACCTGTTCTCTGCTCACTTGTGTCACTGTGGAAGGGTCATAGTTCAGTGGCAGAGCATCTGTTTTGCATGTAGAAGGCCCCAGGTTCAAGCCCAGGTTTCTCCAGGTAGGGCTGGGAATGTTGCTTGGGAACCCTGGAGAGCCATGGCTGGTCAGAATAGACAATGCTATGGAAGATGGACCAATGTTCTGACTTGGTATAAGGCAATTTCTTATTGGGACTGCTGGCCAAGAGGGAACTGCAGGCAATTCTAATGACAGAAGAGCCCTTCTGGTCTGGGAAGGTAGGCAATATTAGACAGCCAGTCAGATGCCACCACTAAAGGCTTTTAGGCCCATAGAGTCTGTTTGGTTATTTTCTCATATTTCTAACCCACTTTCTCCATCATGGAACCCCAGGTGACATGCATGTGGTTCTCAGGTGGTCAACCCATCCAGGCACTGACCAGTCCTGAGCCTGCTTAGCTTCAGCAAGATGGTGACCTCATGTGCCTTCAGACCATAACCTGAGATGCAATTCTTCAGAATGGTAAACTCATTGCTAGGGAAAGCTACACAGGTCTCCCTTAGCACCAGTCTTACCAGCTTTGAGCCTGCCTGTCCTCCGAGCCATGTGCCCTTGAACTGAACACCTGACAAGCGGAAAGGAGTCAGCCTATTTGATATGAGATCCCAAGCTGTTGCAGGATAAGCACTGATATTACTTCAACATGTGCGTAAGCATATAGTTCAAGCATATACGTAAATGGCTGTGTTCTTTAGGTTTGGCACATGCTAACTCAGCTGGGTCTAACAAGCGTAACACTGGTCCTTTGGCTCAGTGGGATATCAGCAGTTAAATGAAAATGCTGTAATCATAGTGTGGCATATATAACATGTGTTTGTTTCTATATCCTTCTGTCCTCTTGCTTCATAGATACCATTTGAAGATATCATTTGATGCTAATTGGTTTGCATTTGCCAAAGTTGATATAAACTTGTTATCCTGCCTGATTGACCTAAGAGACAACCATGATACATTTTAAAGAAAACAAGGATCATGGTTTGTTTGGCTTTCCTAATCAGGCTAATGAAAGAGAAGGTCTCCGCTCTGTATGGTAAGAGAGATTACAACCAGAAGTGGTCTTTAGTATTCTTTAAAGATCTATAATTGACTCTAATTAGGAATAGATTACTGTACTGAAGGATCTGGAATTACCAAGGAGGAATGAGAAGGATTCACCTTCAGTCATTTTATCACTGAGGATAACTCCACTATAGTCTTATCTCTTCTGGTGTTATGGGGAATCAAAGCTTAGTGGTTACCTTGCAGTGTTCAGATGAGGGGGGGATTAATAATTCAGATGCTAAGCGTTTAATGCAACAAACAACATACCCCCTGTTTAAGGCGAACCGCAAAGGGCTTATTCAGTGTAGTCTTAAGCTATTTCAACTGGTGTGCTAGAGTAAGATACATGAAGACTTTTTGTCTTTGAGGAAGGCGTTTGGTCAGAACACACTGGGCGGTTTTAACATAATAAACTGCTAATGTGAAGCAATAGCTTGAGCTGCTGCTTTCCACTTTTCTCATCTAAGCACAGAGAGTCCACAATCCAGCGCTGCGGACCTGATTTAGCGGACCTGATCCAAGTGCCATAACCCCACTGAAATCAACGGGTGTTGAAAGTGCTGAACTTTGTCTAGATCATGCCCAATAAATTTTAAAGCACCTAGATCTGTGTTGGATCGTGCCTGGGGGCTGTTGCAACTGAATTTCCTTCAAAGAATGAGAGAGTTCTGGAAATATTACCTTAAAAACAAATCGTGCCCAAAGTCACATTCACTTGCCAGACCTTCACCTAGAGCAGTGGCAGGCCTTGGTGTCTCAAATTTCAGTGCCCCCCCTTTGTGACGCCAAAATCCCCCCACCTTCTGTTGGATGTCATAGTCACGATGTCAGCTGCGGTGCCCCAGAAGCTGTGTTCCCAGTATGATCAAACCAGTTGCGCTCCCCTAGATCTGCCTTTGCCTAGGGGTAGCTAACATGGCGCCCTTTCAGTGTTCCAGGACTACAACTCCCTTCCACCCCACCCCACTGGAGAGCATTGAGTACCCTCTCCAGAAGAGATGGGGAGCATGTTACCCTGAAGATGCTGTTGGTCTCCAACTCCCAACAGTCCCAGCCAGCACAGGCAATGGGCAGGGATGATGGGACTTGTAGTCCAGGAATATCTGGAGGGCCGCAGATTATTTAACCTATTGTGAACATAATGGCATTATTGTTAGGAAAGGAGGCATTTGCATTTGTTTGTTATTAAATGTACCTTATAACATTTGAAACCACAGCACATTCCAACAACACATAGCAACTACATGTTGAGAGTGGTTTCCTCCCCTATATCTAAAATCAGACATGATTTGCTTTAGTCCTGTGCCTTTTTATTATCATATCTTATTACATTATCGTCTGAGATAAAAATAAATAAATCTCACCTTCGGCTATCGAAAGCAGATAATTTCACCCCTCCTCCTACTCAGGTGTCCCTTGAGGTGCATTGCTATGTTACAGTCTCACACTCCTTGTCATGTCTTATTGTTTCTTTGCTGATTGGGCTAGCGTTTTGAATCTCGACGGAGGATGCCCAGCTGCAGTGTATCAGCACCAGTTTGCACTAATTCAAAATGCCAGGACGTGGTTTTTATGGGCAAGCAAAAGAAATACCTACTGTACACACACACACACACACACACACACACACAGGCAGCAATATCACTCAGATCTTAATATTGATGATGCAGTTCTACACTTTGATGACACAGTCCCTGAAACCAAAGGACCCTCATGACTGCACCATATATACAGTCACATCTGCAGAATGGAAGATGGCAGGATCCCCAATAACGTGCTCTATGGGGAGCTGGCTTTATGATTTCCATTTACTCTCTGGATGGAAGCCTACATTCCAATCAAGTCCAGAGGCATAGATCCCTACAAAATCATCCCTCCCTCCCTCCCTCCCTCCCTCCCTTCCTCCCTTCCTTCCTTCCTTCCTTCAACATCTTCTGGAAACTATTTTGTTTTTGTTTAGATCCAACTCTCTCATCGTGGGAGTAAGCCCCACTAAACATATGGGAACTTACTTCTGAGTAAGCATGTATAACATGGTGCTAATGCTAGTGTAGCAAAATGGCTAATAGATTCAGCCCCATACCCTCCAACATTTCTCTGATGGGCATCCTATTATTATTTTTATTATTATTAAACTCCACCCATCTGACTGAGTTGCCCCAACCACTCTGGGTGGCTTCCAACATATATAAAACATAATTAAACATTTAAAAAGTCCCTATACAGGTCTGCCTTCAGATGTCTTCTAAAGGTTGTGTAGGTCAGGCATCCCCAACCTTCGGCCCTCCAGATGTTTTGGATCACAATTCCCATCATCCCTGACCACTGTTAGCTAGGGATTATGGGAATTGTAGGCCAAAACATCTGGAGGGCCGCAGGTTGGGGATGCCTGGTGTAGATACTTATCTCCTTTGCTTAGGGGTCGCATAACTCCATACCCTCCAACATTTATCTGATAAAAATAGGGATGTCTTAAGGATAAGACGGACATTCCGGGATCAAATCAGAAACCAGAATGGCTTCTGTAAATCTGTGACTGTCCCTGGAAAATAGGGACAGTCTGCAATCCTTGGTTCTCAATAGCTACCAAGCTTCTTCTAAGGCCATTTTAGTCTAACTGCCCCTCAAGCTTACCCACAATACACAAAGAAAGACTGGAACCAGCTAGTTCCCTTTCCCCCTTGATGAGTGGTCTTGTTGTCTTGCTATGTGTGTTCTCCCCTTCTGTGGCCTGTGTTTTAAACTTCTGTTTCATATTAAAATTCCAGGTTTGAAAAGGTCTGAGAGAGATCCTTTTGAGGCTTGGATTGCTGCTGCCTGCCAGACAGAGACAGTGGTGAACTAGGGAGGGACCAAAGGTCTGACTCAGTCTGACAGTTTCATCTTAATTTCTTAATTAACAAAGTTGTTCTAAGCAGTGTGTATGCATCTTTTGCTCTCCCCACCCCCACAATATCTTCGCTGGTTGTTTCTTTTGGAAGCCCAGTCTCTTGATAAAAATGACTTCCACTACTGAGGTCCAGCAGAAGATAAGGTGTTCTGAAACGGCAGTGTCCAAATGATATTAATATGCAGAGCCTGGGAAAGGAAACCCGCCACCCAGTCAGTCAAAATCACCTCTGTCCAAGCAGAAATCTGCACTTCACAAAATAAATTACTTGTAAGCCTAAATGTCTGTATGAAATATTAAAGCTTAACACCATTCTGTATTACCCATTTTAAATAGCCGCCCAACTTGGGCCTGCGTCTTCACCATCCCTATCTGAAAGTAAGCAGGCTCATGGCATCAATCACACGGAGTTTGCAGTAAGGAAAAAAAAAAGAAATAATCCCCCATCAAAGCAAAATACATAAATACATAAATAAGGAGAGCACGTAAAATATTGGCAATGCCCGAAAGTATGTAAACAACCAGTATATATGTGATATATATATATATATATATGTGATATATATATATATATATATATATATATATATATATATATATATATATATATTTCTCATATCCTCCCCCCAAACTGTGGTTGTTTAATTTGACAGTTTTCGGAACTTCACTTCCCCCCCACCCCAGAAAATCCCATCCACATCCGCACCCAAGAACAGGGACAAAATTTGATTAAGTTCACATTTAAAGGCGAACATACTTAACTCACACTTTCTGAAAGAATACAGGAGCCGAAACAAAAGCCATCCCTCAAAATTTGCAAATTTTACAGTGCAGTTCTCCAGCCAAGTAATGTATACCCAAAAAGCAAAAATTGGGAGCAAAGTATGTGTAATAATGCATACATTAGTGCATACCCTCCAACATTTCTCTGATGAAAATAGGGACATCCTATTCCAAAATGATAATTTTACTATTTATACCCCACACATCTTACTGGGTTGCCCCAGCCACTCCGGGCAGTTTCCAACATATATATAAACATAAAACATGAAGCATGAAAAATACTTCCCTATGCAAAATTCCCTTCAGATGGCTTGGGGGTCAGATAACTCTCCAAACCCTCCAACATTTCTCCAGTGAAAACAGGGACATCCTAAGGAAAAGCGGGACATGCCAGGATCAAATCAGAAACCTGGACGGCTTTTTAAAATCAGGGACATCCCTGGAAAATAGGCACACTTGGAGGGACTGTTAGTGAGAATAATATACAAAAGTGCATTGTGTTTGGGGTACCTGCTAGCTAAAAATGTGTGCATGGAGACAAAATTGCATACAAACATTTGTATATTAGGTAAAAATTGCACCGTGCTTGTGAATTTTCATGAGGACTTATTTTTTAATTTTTAAAAATGCTAACTTATATGGAGAAATGAACTAAAGACTGGACAAATGAGAAACTGAGAGAAGCTAAAACTGGTAGATTCAGTCACTTACATCTGCACTCGGATGTTTTCTTGGGGTAACGCTGAGGAATCAACAAATGGTTTGCACAATTGCGTCAGATCAGGATCAGCTGACTGCATCTCCTATGCTGCTTTTAAACTATCCATAGACTGTGGTCATGTTTAACTGCCCCTTCTCCCCTTCAACTACCAAAAAATAAAAAATAAAAAATAAAAAAATAAAATTAAAATTCAGTGGGAGGGGTGGATGAAGAAAGCCATTTTTATTGTTTATTTATTTAGAGAGCATTTGTGAATGGCCTGAAAATTCTCCAAGCAGGGCCCAGATAAAATTAGAAATACATTAAATATGGCTAAAATCCATAAGGCAATTTGTAATAAAAATAAAAATGCACACGCAAGATCATCAACTTCATCATGAAAAGGAAAAAGAAAAATCAATCAGACAAAGGTAAGCCAACTGAATCCTGTGTCTGGATAGGCTTGGGGAAACAGAAAAGTTTTCAGCAGGGGTCTAAAACTGTCACTTTGCATTTCTTGGTGCAGAAAATATTGATCTGATGTGTAGAGATCTTTCCTATTCTACTTGATTCTCTGTGTGATAGAAACAAGCAGAAGGTTCATGATGTTTGGGTTATTCATTAATACACTGGTACCTCAGGTTACATATGCTTCAGGTTACATACACTTCAGGTTACAGACTCCGCTAACCCAGAAATAGTGCTTCAGGTTAAGAATTTTGCTTTAGGATGAGAACAGAAATTGTGCTCCAGTGGGGCGGCGGCAGCAGAAGGCCCCATTAGCTAAAGTGGTGCTTCAGGTTAAGAACAGTTTCAGGTTAAAAACGGACCTCCGGAACGAATTAAGTACTTAACCCGAGGTACCAC
The DNA here is from genome assembly GCF_964188305.1 of Podarcis bocagei. Taxonomy (NCBI): domain Eukaryota; kingdom Metazoa; phylum Chordata; class Lepidosauria; order Squamata; family Lacertidae; genus Podarcis; species Podarcis bocagei. The sequence continues at coordinate 19,389,674 of NC_138125.1, forward strand.
TGTAGAAGCTGAGTACAGCTGGTTTAAAATGATTATCTTTTGTCTTTCAGTCAAGGTCATGCTTACTATAAAAGTAAGGCCAGAAGGAGCCTGGGTTTCCCTTTCCCTTTCCACCCCTCTTCCTTCTGGTGTGGTGTTCTGTACGTAGTATGCTAAGTATTAAGGTTTAGACTTAATATAAGTTATTGTTAAGTTAAAGTTAAGTCTGCTGCAACTGGATTTCTTACAGACAGTGCCAATCCTGAATGAATTGGTTTTGTGACCATTATCCTCATTTGCCTTCAGTAGCAGTAAAGCTCTGCTGAATGAAATGCAATTGCCTCTGGTCTATTTTTGGGAATCCTGCAACGTGTTTCAATTTTACTCTGCTAACTATACATTGGAATCCGCTCGGGATCAATATTGAGTAGAATTCCATGACAAAAACAATATTGCAAGGGTGCCTATGTCAATATGCAGGGAATTCCAGAGCACAGGTGCTTCAACACAATTTGAAAATGGGGGTTGGTGGTGTGCTAGGAACGCACTGGGAGTGTCATGCATTTTGTCCTTTTTTTAAACAGGAGGAAGAAAAAATAACCCTCAGGTACTTCATACACTGTAATGAGGGTCCTGGCGCCTGCACATTATGCAGAGACTGCCCACCTGCCAATCACTTAACATCACCATGACATATGACATCAGGTGTGGGGCAGGTAGGTGTGGTTTAAGGAAAAGTGGCCCAAGGTCAGCCAGTGAGCTTCACGGCTGAGTGGGGTTTCGAACCCTGGTCTCCGAGGTCATAGCCCAACACTCTAACCACGATGCCACACTGGCTTATGGTCTATTGCATGGTGCCACATTTTGTGAGAGCAACCTTCTCCACACTTCTGGGACTACAAAGCTGATTTCCTCATAATGTCTCTGTAAAGTAGGCTCTTTAAACCGTGGGGTGAGTGCAGGTTTATGCCGTAATGAATGCTGATGTGATGGGGGAACTCAAGGGAATGGAAACTTGTGCTGTATTATAAACATATTTTCCCCTTGTAATTGTATTTATGATCTCGCAGGAATCAGGAGCATAGCACCTTTCAGAATTAATTGGGGCTATGCAGATAAACCCTTAGAGTACAATATGCTTTAAACTTTCTTCCTACCCTGTAATAATTACAGTTGTTTATATTATCTGTTGTTACATGAGTGAAAAGGCCTGAAAGCGGGAACAATCTTGCTGACAAACAGAACATGCATCCAAGATGTCCGAACCATGTCCTCCTCCAAGTCATTTGCATCCATATACACTTTTCGTATCTCTGGTACCTACCCAGTTTCCCTCTGTGATTGAGCTGGCGCTGAGTTTTGCTTGCTGCTCAGGAGTTATTTCATCATCATCATCTATTTATTTATTTATTTATACCCCACCCATCTGACTGGGTTTCCCTAGCCACTCTGGGCGGCTTCCAACAAAAGATTAAAAATACATTAAAACATAAGTCTTTGAAAACTTCCCTAAGCATTTCATTTCAAGGTTTAACCAGAAAACCCTAAAGTTACTAATGGCCAATAAAATAGATTAGGTAAAGGTAAAGGGACCCCTGACCATTAGGTCCAGTCATGGCCGACTCTGGGGTTGCGGCGCTCATCTCGCTTTATTGGCCGAGGGAGCCGGCGTACAGCTTCTGGGTCATGTGGCCAGCATGACTAAGCTGCTTCTGGTGAACCAGAGCAGCGCACAGAAACGCCGTTTACCTTCCCGCCGGAGTGGTACCTATTTATCTACTTGCACTTTGTCGTGCTTTCGAACTGCTAGGTTGGCAGGAGCAGGGACCGAGCAACGGGAGCTCACCCCGTCGCGGGGATTGGAACTGTTGACCTTCTGAACGGCAAGTCCTAGGCTCCGTGGTTTAACCCACAGTATCACCCACGTCCCTATGTAATAGAATAGAAACCTTCTATTTCTTAGACTTTCCCCACTAGATTGTGACCTTAGTGTGATGGATACAGAAAAGGCAGGGCCCTGGGGTCGATGCTTTCTCAGGGCATAGCCCCTGGTGCAGGTGTTCATTCACGTGTGCCAGGCAGAAGTGGAGCACACTTGCCAGTTGGGGGCGGAGTGCACTCGACCAGCCCTTGCTGCTGACACCACTGGGCTTGCGCTTGCGCACTGGGCTGCGGCAGGGCGCAGAGGGTGCTCTTCACCCTCTGTGCTCACAAGCCCTCGCTGCTGAAGGGGCTCCGGAGCAAACCCTACACAAATCTAGAGTGGAGTCCCTAAGATAGTTGGATGATGCCTTGTACACCTCCTGGCAACTCCTGAAGCTAAGTTGGTGCTAAACACATTGCTCTGTTTTCCTTTGAACCACATTAGCAAGGCTGAGATGGGGGTCTTGTTGTCTGGGCAGCCCAGAACCTCCATACGTGCTGCCCAGGCTTGTATCCTGAAGAGTTCAATTTGGTGCTTCTAACACAGTAAAAAATGTGGGAGGCAGCAATTACCTTTCTCTGCAGCCACAGCAGGTGCTGTGATTCTCCAGTGGTTTGACTTCACCCCTGGAGGTGCACTCCATTGTCACTTGAGGCAGACGGATGCCAACAAAATAATAATAATTTTAACAATACAATACAATACAATACAATACAATACAATACAATACAATACAATACAATACAATACAATACAATACCATCTTTATTATCGTCCAGAGACCCAGCAAATCATTACAAAGCAATGCACAATTCAGACAGCCTACCTCCAGGTTAAACAAGCATTTTGTTCAGACTTAAAGCTAGGGATCATTGGTTCTTGCTGTTGAATGGTCACTTTAAAATGTGAAGGTTCAGTATTGTTTCACAAGTTGTGTATGTCTTTAAGGGCCAGGGCCAGGGCAAATAACGAGACCCAGTCTTACAGCTGTTAAACATAGCAGGTGCTGCTAGGTTGTGTTAATTAAGCTGTGTCAGCATTTGGGCATAGTATATAAAGAGCAGCACCTAGCTCTCCCATTACCCTGGGGGATGGGTTGGTGGTTGGGTCTGGTTTGTTGTTGATGTATTTAGTGTATAAGGGGTTTTTGTTTTTGTTAGTAAAACCTTTGTTAAAGTTATTTTTGAGTCCCTTTTTAATGCATGGTCTCCCCAGCAAGCTCTCTGCAGCGCTACTAAACTGCAAATAGCCAACACTTGCAACCACTGATAAAAACTTCTCCACCGCTGATGTTCTAATGTTTGTCCGGTCTTGCAATAGGAACCTGACATAGTGAGCCTCTGATTTTCCCAGGAAAGGTACCAGCAAGGGTAATATCAGTTCAGCCCTGGCTTGCTCATATTTCTCACAGTGCAGCAAAATATGTTTTATAGAATTGATGTCTTGAGCACACGAGCAAAGTCTGTCCTGGTAGGGAACTCCTCTCAACCTGCCATCCAACACTGCAGAAGGAAAGATGTTTAGTCTGGCTTTGGTGAATAACCTTCGATAATTTGGTACTGTCAGGTTTTTAATGTAAGGTGTTAACTTTTAAAAGACTTTTAAAAAGCATTCTAAAACATTTTAGAACATCCCAAAAACACTTAAAAGACATTCTCTCAACTTGCAATCTCTAGATTGCCAGGATCAGTGTCTTTCAACCATCAGGAATGATTTTACTTTCCTCCTGGAAGCCAGCAATTTGGGAGACAGACTCCCCTCACCTGCAAAAGGGGAACTGCCATTGAAATGGTTCCGTCATGGGTCAATGTCAACCAGGGAGCCTCCAGTCGTGGCACCACCGACAGGGCCTCACCTGCCAATCACAGGATTTGAGATGATTGATATTGGGGAAGGTGCTTTGAGTGGACACAGGCTCTGTACCTTTAACTGCTTCACGGCAGCTGAAGCTTCCCCCATCATTACATGTTTGTGCTTGGAAAAAGTGACACCTGTTCTGTTATGCAGCTATAAAATGCACAATGCCTCATCCTGTAAAAATAGTGACAGCCGTATCTTGTGTCAGAGCACAATTTCAGAGGAAGGGACTGTTCGTTCATTTTTCAAGGCATTTCCATTATTTCATAACTTGAGTGGGTTTTTTTCTTTTCTTTTTAGGCTATAAAAAAATTCCGGTTGTTGTGGCACCTTAGAGAGGGCTTTGACAAAATATTGTGGGAGAAAATGTGCAACATGCACATACATATAAAAAAAACTGTGAAGAAAATACTGTAGGTTGTGTTGAAATGTCTCCCACTCGTTAATTTGAAATTTCATGGTGGAAGTCAGCATTCATTGCCTGGCTTAGACGCCAAGATTCTGGATATTTCAGAAACACATCCCAAGGACACATAGGACTGGTAGAGACACAAACATTTGGGTCCAATCCACCATAGTTTATAGAAGCATTGTGCCTGCACACTCCCTTCTCCTTTCTCTCTTGTGTCATAATTCAATACTACTGAGGTTTGTCAAACCACAGTTTCCTATTATGTCCATCCAAACCTGGAAACTGTGGTTTATGTTCTGACTACAAACCAGGATTACAACCCACTGCTGTCACCTAGCCTAGGCTCCCATTTACATTCCCCACCCCAGCACTCCGATCACTGCTAGATGAGTGGGTCTGGGGACTGCCATGCTATTTTTCCACATTTTCCCCAATACAGCATCATTCCAGGGCATTGTGGGGAAATAAAACTAGTAGTTAGCAGATTTCTGCCATTTAGCACTGCATTTTCTGCCTCTTGCAACCAAGATCATAAGCTAAATCCTCCAACACCAATCAACATAGGACAGTGTTTCCCAAACCATCTGTTTTTGGACTGCAACTCCCATTATCACCATTATTATCATTTATTGAATTTATATACTGCCCTATACCTGGAGGTCTCATCATCCCTAGCTAGCACAACCAGTGGTCAGGGATTGTGGGAACAGTAGTCCAAAAAGAACCGGAGACCCAAGTTTGGGAAACACTCATATAGGAGAAGGCCCACTGACCTAACATGGGCCCTATTAAGAGCATTCAACTTCTCTTCCAAGCAACTCCCTCTACCTTCTCAGCAGAAAGGAGAAATCTAGGTGTTGCTGAGAAGGAGGCGAGGGACAGAGACCTTGAAGCAGCTCTCAGAACTGATAGCTGTTGCAGTCAGTTGGAGGCGCCACACCACATGAACACATTACATCATCATCATCATCATCATCATCATCATCATCATCATCATTCATTATTTATACCCCGCCCATCTGGCTGGGTTTTCCCAACCACTCTGGGTGTCTTTCAACAAAATATTAAAAATATAATGAAACACCAAACATGAAAAAATTCCCTAAGCAGGGCTGCCTTCAGATGTCTTCTAAAAGTCAGATAGTTGTTTATTTCTTTGACATCTGAAGCCGAGTGTGACTCAGTCTAGAGCAGTGGTTCCCAATCTTTTTTTTGACCATGCCCCACCTAAGCATCTCTAAAATCCTGATGCCCCTCCCCGTGACATATCATTCTTATTATTCAAAAAATGAATTCTATTCATGTGGAGGAAGCCTAAAAAGGACATTGTTGTTGTTGTTTAGACGTTTAGTCGTGTCCGACTCTTCGTGACCCCATGGACCAGAACACGCCAGGCACTTCTGTCTTCCACTGCCTCCCGCAGTTTAACTTGGTCTAAACAAGCTTCCAAATTGCCCCCCTTAAAAATCAAATTGCCCCCCTGTGGGGCGTGTGCCCCATGTTGGGAACCACGGGTCTAAAGTCTTCCTGTCCCAAAATGTATGTACATACCATGCTACTGAATGTAGAAGGCAGTCCGGTCAAAGCTTCCAAAATTTCAGCAGCTACTAGCCATGATGGTTCTACCCCCACTGTCAGAGGGCAGTAGGCCTCTGAATACCAGTTGTTGGAACTCACAAGTGGGGAGAATGCTGTTCCACTCAGGTCCTGCTTGTGGGCCTCCCATAGGCATCTGGTTGGCCACTGCGATAACAGGATACTAGACCAGATGAGCCTTTGGTCTGAAAGAGCAAGGCTCTTCTTAGAGTCACATGGACCACTCTGGAGATACCGAGGCCTCAAACTGAAGAGCATCCCATATGTTCAACAGGATGGCGCAGGTCTATAGCAAGTACATCGACACTTTAGAGGCTGGTAGTTGCAGATAAACAAGGGGACATCTGGCAACCCTTTGTTGGCATCTCGTTGACATGTTTAAACAAGTTTGGTTTCGTTGGACATATTCATCCACCCCTTCGCAAATTATAGACTTAACACCTCAACTCACAATATTCTGGCAGCGACGGAAGGGGGGGAACATAGCTCAATTGCACATATAATTTTTTTTTATATCAATCTAGCCTTAGGTGTGCAGAGATCTTATGTTCATCAAGTGTATTCAAGTATGCATTTTAGAACTAGCACTTTACCGAGCTAATTTTCCTTGTCAAAGCAAGTAAAAGCAATTATACAATGTAAACATTTGATTTGCTTTCATTGGGCAGGCTATATTTTTTGTTAACCCCGCGTTCTTTAAAAGCACCTTTAATTTCAATGGGAAATGCCTTTGTTTGTGTTAAAGAGTAGGAGGTCGATTCTTTCTTCTGGTTGAGTCTTGTCGCTTCCATTACCACTAATGGGAGTTGAGTGTGTGCATCAAGGGGATAATATACAGTTGGTGAGTTGATAGCACAAATTGTCGGCAAGTCTCTCTATCTAGTGCTCAGCATCTCTCTAGCGGGCAAAGAGGGTTTTTGTTGTTGTTGTTTAAAAAAAACTGGTGGGGGAAGGTGCAGAGAAACACCTTCCAATGTTCCAGCAAGTTCTGGCAACACCATTTAAATTCATCACACTATGTGTGGACATTTATTCTGTGGAGCAAATGTCCACCAAAGGAAGGAAGAATTCAATGCAAAATGCCAACCTGCTGTTCTCAGAGAGGAAAGGTAATTGATTTCTATAGATGGAAAGGTTGAAAGGGGGCAGTTTCAGCAAATAAATATGTGTGTCTCATGGATCAGCTGGCACCTCATAGAAAATAAAGAGGTTTTCCTGGTGGTGCCACATATACTTCCACAGTCCACTTGGGGGTTACTTGGATGACAATGTGTGGTGTGATGGCACTCATATGATGTCATAAGTTTCCTATAGACATGTAGCATGCATTGACCATTTGTGATTTCCAATGCACATTGATGCTTCTTTTTAGACAAGCCATCAGAGAATAGCAGTGTCATATCTGAGTCTACTGGTCTTTACAGATTTGTTTTTGGTTTTTTAATTGTCTTATTGGTCATATTCTTATACAGTCAAACCTTGGTTCCTGAACAGCTCAGCCGCTGAACAAATCGGCTCCCGAATGCTGCAAACCCGGAAGTAAGTGTTCCGGTTTGCAAACGTTTTTTGGAAACCAAACATCTGATGCGGCTTCCGTTTGAGTGCAGGAAGCTCCTGTAGCCAATCAGAAGCTGTGCCTCGGTTTTTGAATGGTTTCGGGAGTCGAACAGACTCCAAGAATGGATTAAGTTTGAGAACCAAGGTACCACTGTACTTTCTTTTCAAACACATTGTAACACCACTTTGAAGCTCTCCTGTAAGCAGCTTATAATTTTTTTCTGAAATAAACTGGCAGAAATTTCCTCTCGTGGTCCAGAGTCTAGACCAGGGATAGGGAAGATGGGAGGTTGCAGAACAATAATTCCCATCACCCTTGGCATGGGAGCTGATGGGAGTTGGAGTGCAACAACATTTGGAGGTTTCACTAGTTGCCCATCGCTGGCTGCACCTCACAACCCTCTGCCTCCCTGTCTCCCCTGCGTATCTCCATCATTCTTTCCAGTGCTGGAGCCATCTGGTTGTCACATGTGGAGGTCGGGGAGTGGGGAATGAGTGCACCAACTCCACCTCTGTTGCTGTTCCCATTGTCCTTTAACTCATGGAGGGTGACTGCCCAAAGCAGGGAATCTCTTGTCCTCTTAGCCTTTTGTTTAAAGCTCTTGTTTACATTACATTCTGTGGTTCTGATGAAAACCACCCCCATGCTTACTATTAAATTGGGAAAAAATATGCCAGACATGGCACACTACACAGGAGCATAAGATGAGCCTGCTGGACCAGACCAATGGCCTATCTCTTTCAGCATCCTATTTTCACAGTGGCCAAGCTATGGGATGCCTGCAAGCTAGGTAGTCATTGTAGCTAGTAACTGTGGATAGCCTTCTCCTCCACAAATTTGTCCAATCGTATTTAAAAACCAACCACAAGAACTTACATCTTCGACGTAACCTGTAGTTCGGCCCTAATTCTGCAGTTCTGTCCACTGCTGCAGGCCTGCATCCTTTACGCTTCTTTCCTTTCCTTGTCATTACGGTGATTTATATTCTCGGTTGCTTCTTGTTTTAAAGCTATGGCAATGGAAAAGTCCCTGTCATGCTTTCCTGCCAACTAATTCTGTGATATCAGCAGGATATCAATTGCAGCCGTAGTGTAATTATGGACATCTCATGGTCACATCTCTTAATATTTAAATGATTAAATGCAGGGGGGTTGAGGGTCCCTCTGACTGGCACATTGTTTCAAAGTGAAGGGAGGCTGATGGTGGTGCAGGTTGCACTATATCAAGTGGACATATTCTTCACTTCAGTCAATCAAAGTGGTGAATACATCACTCACGATAGGTAATTCATTCAGGATTAACCATTTGCCTTTGGAGTTTTGTTTCTTGGAAGAAACAATGCAGCAAAACAAAAATATGGACAATTACCCACCTTGGAAGACTGGCAGATGCAACTAATAGATTACATGGAGATGGCAGAAATGACTGGCAGAATCCGAGACCAGGGAGAAGAGTTGGTGGAAGAAGATTGGAGGAAATTCAAAACTTATTTGCAGAAGTACTGTAAAATTTTTGAATGCTGATGACATTGAAATGAATTGCAGGGGCTCTAGCAACAAGGTAAAATGTAAGATTGGATTAATAATAGATAAACTAATAGGACACGAATTTGCTGAATTAATTATTAAAAGGGATACAAGAACGGGAGACGTGAGGAAGTCAGGAAAATAAGTTAACTAAAGATGAAATTAAGAAAGAGGGAATTTTTGTTTTTTTGTTTTTTTATATATGTGTTTTTCTTTTTTTTTCTTTTTTCGTGTTTAAAGTGTGTATTTTTGTATTTTGTAACTTTGTATTTTCTCTGTCTTTGTATTTTTCTGAACTTTTTTATTGTTAAAACTTAATAAAATATTGATTAAAAAAACAAAAATAAAAATATGAACAATTACTTTCTCTGCTTACTATGGACAGAAGAACATGAAAGGATTCCTGCTGGATTAGGCCAAAAGTCCGGCATCTTTCCCCCCCAACAGTGGCCAAACAGATGCTTTCAGGAAGTCCACACGCAAGACAGGAAGGCAAAAATTCATTCTTGTATTTTCTCTCTTATCTGGTGTTCAGTGGTGGAATTCAGTGTAGCATTAAGGGTGGGGGAGATAAACTCCACTGGTATTATTACTATAGATAGTGCCCTTCCCCTCTTTCCTTGAAATACATTACTCGGCTGGAGAAATGCGTTGCAAAATTTGGAGAAGTGAAAATTTCAAAGGATAGTTTCAGTTCGGTTCTCATATGGTTCCATCAAGTGTAAGTTAACCAAGTTCGCTTTTAAATGTGGACTGAATCAACTCCGCCTCTACCCAAAACCCAAGCCTGTTGTCTCATTGCTCATTCCCCCTTCTAGAAATACTAGTTTCGCAATGGCACATCTTGATTCTTGGTGAAAGGTCCCTTCTAGGTCCCTTGTGTGTACACAAGTATATACACCTGTAGACTGTTGTTGGCATCCGTCTCTCTCGTGAGACAAAGGAGTGTGCATCCGGCGATGAAGTCAAACTGCTGCATTTGCAGCACCCAAGTGACCTCACCAGAGGTCAAGTCTGGGTAGTGTGTATGGAGATCCTGACCTTTGCAGATGACACTAAAACCAAAACCTCCTTGGCCTTGTTGCTGCAGTGCAAATGAAAGCAGAGTAATATGTTTGGCGCCAGCTTGGCTGCAAGAGTTGCTGGAAGGAGGAGTACAAGATGCCATCCAACCATCTTAGGGACTCCATTTTGCATTTGTGCTGGGTAAGACGTCCCACAAGGCAGCAAAGGTTTAGGATCAGAGTTTTCCTTCTCCTAGATTGGATACCTTCCCAGGTTGATGAGCCCCACCTGCCCCTACCTAGGGCAGGTAATAATGCTGTATCAGCTACAATGTTCTCTGAAATCACTTCAAGTGCCCTTTGTTGAATTTATCTAGCTAATAAAACATAGTACACATCTATTTTGAGGGTCTTCTTGCAGCCACCTGGCTCTTCCTAGGAACTCATCATATGTAAGGAGGTCAGTTCTGATCGCTCCCCTCCCCACCAGCCTCTGGCTTGAGGATTTATTACCAAAGTCTAAAATAGAGGATAATCCTCTGTCCTCTAGTGTGGTCCCGAAAAAAAGTGCAATTTGAAGCAACACACTCGTCTTAACCAAATGCGGCGGGCTGTTGCTCTCCTCACAAAAGCCAGCAGTAATTGCAGCAATAATGTCTCCACTGCAGCCAAAGGCTTTTATTTAGGGCAATATTCAGCCATGTGCAAGTGGCCAATATACAGCCCCATTTGAGACAGTTAAATCCCACTTAAGCCCTCGAAGGCTTAACTAGTGATGAGTCCTTCAGCTGGCTCCCACACAAGGCAGATTTTCAGCCTTAACCGGGAACTGGGCAGCCAGCACAAGATTCTCACGTGGGAATACGCTGGAGTGTGCTGGCGCTCGCGCTTCCCCTTTAAACCACTTCACTTTTCTCTCTGCTGCTGGCTTGTTGCCTAGTTCTGCAGCGGGGCGGGGGGGAGGATGTCAACCTGCCAAAAGCATCTTCCATTTGCATTCCAGCCCATTTCAAAGACCATCCAAACTAAACAAAAAAATTAAAGGGGAGCGGCAAGGACTTGTCCAATTTCCTGCCTTGATCCCTTAGGGAAACGGTTTATTAGTGAGTGTCATTGCAAAGGCAAGATGGAGAAGAATATATGAATGGGAGCATTTGGGAGGGGGGGGGAGAAGCGGGGAGACAGACGGGCTGGGGAAATGCCTCTAAATCACCAAACTGACACGCAAGTCTTCAAAGTTAAGGCTGATTCTGCAGGTTGTAAATATTAAGATTTTTTAAGGGAGTTCAGCAGGCCAGCAACCAGAAAAGAAAAAGGAAAGGCACTGGGGATGGGTGAAAGAGACCGAGAAGGGCAATTTGTTTGTATAAATCATATTTTATGATTAGCATGCAATGGGGAGTCAAATCTCTTTCCTTCTTGGCAGAATCTGGCAAATATATTAGCTCTGATTAAGTCATGCTGAAAACAATGGAACAGTACATACGTACTGTTGGTTTCAGTGGGATTTAGTCAAAACGAACATGTGCCGGGTTGTTCCTAAACAACTCTGCTGTTTTTAATTTATTTACTCTTTAGGAAAATGACAGCACAGATGTTGGCGTAAATAGCATAATTCTGGGCATGTCAGTCTGTGTGGGCATGTATTTTTGAATAGGTATGTGACCAAACTCCATGCAGGTTAGGCTTTTCTTATAATGGCACGGCTACTCCTTAACACACCGTTGCAATGTCGGTAGAATTTGCACCTTTTGAAAGTTGCCCCGGCTTCATAAAATGCCCTGTAAAGGGAAAGAAGACCGTCCCTTGGAGAATGTGGCCAACAGGTTGAAGAGACCGTTCCTTTTGAAATGAGTCGTGAAATTCTACTCACTGTTAAAATGGTGTGAGGAAGACTATGAATGAAACCATACAGGTGTATGGATGTGCTTATTTAAAGAGCAGGAAGGTGCAAAGTGTTTGTAAGGTGTTTGGGATTACTAATCATAACACCACCATAGAGTGTCCAGATGTACAAGTGGTTGGGGTCCCTGTTAACTTAGTTGTGTAGAACCCATCCCAGGGTTAAGGAAAGACGAATCTGCTCATTTCATTTGCGCGTCGAGGTCCCCAAGACACCCCAAATAAGAACACAATGACAATTGATTTTTGTTTAAGGTTTTTGGCATAATTTTGGCCACAACTTTATTAAAAATACAGCAATGTGAGTGGTTGCTTAGGCATTGGTAGTGACTATCTGACCCTGCACGGGGACAGCTCTGACATTCGCACCCCCCGCGAAGTCAGAAAGGGTAAGTCACCCGGGGAGAGAGACGGGACTGGGAACCATGCCTCACCTCTCCCCAGAATGCTCCCAGGGGCTTGCGTGGCCCTAGCCCCTTGCCAGGGGGTACGGACAAAAGCATGGGGAGCCCCTGGGTTCCTTTAATGGAAAACCCTTGCAGCAGCATTTTGGAGGGGCAGGCACAGCCAAATCCATACCCAAATCCATACCCCATGACAGGCATAGCAAGGTCAAGCAAATAGCCTAACATTAGGGAGGGAGGGCGGGTGATCCAAAGCACGCAGCGAAAGAGGAAGCTTGTCACTGCGTGCAGTGTATTTAACAAACAGGGTTGTCAATCAATAAATGGCAACATATAAATCCCCCCAGTAACAGCCCACCCCTGCTTAAAGATGGCCAAACTCTTTTGCCCAGTAACAGTGAGGTGTCTTGTCAGCCCCCACGGCAAAACGGGCTCTCCATGAGGGCGAACACGTTTTACTCTCCGTTTCTCATTTTTACAATCTGAAACTCAGTTCTCCACATTTCCGGATGGATCTGCAATTTGTATGCTTCCTTGTTTGCTTGTTTTAAAAAGTCCTTATGGAAATTCATCAGCATAACGACCGTGCTGCTTGCCAATTTGCTATTGGGCCAAGTTCAAAGTGTTACTGTTATCATATAAAGCCCCTAACAACTTGGGGCCAGTTTACTTATGAGATTACATTACCCCACATATGCCCACCCAACTGCTTCAATTGGCCACATAATACCTGTTCCACTTTTGTAAGAACTCGGTCGTTTACTGTAGCACTTTGGAAATACCTGCCTATTGAAATCATGCAGGTGCCTTCATGGTACTTTTTTGGGCACCCACCCAGATGCTTAGAAAATTGAGGCAATTCTAATCTGTTTTAGTAATTTAACTTCCATATGTTTTAAAGTCGGGTTGTGAATTTTTCTCGATTTTATTGTTAAATAGTTTTTTTAAAAGCTGCTTGGACTTTCTTACAATCAAGTAGTGTATAAATTTTATGAAATGAATGAATGAATAATTTTTATGCACACTTCCCCCTGCTATTCACATTGTTTGGTGCATCACATAATCCAGAGAAGTGTGAATTTTGAAGGGCAACTGTATTCAAGTAATGTTTCGGGAAGTGCAAATCAAGGGATTCTGCATTAAAACGTGCACAGGACTGAAATTCTTTCTCAACCCTGAAGCTTCGTGAACAGAACAGGGGATTTCAACAGGGAGATATTTTCTCACCCCTGGAAAACAAGCTACACTTGTCAAAATTCCTTTCTACCACACAACCATTAAAGGTAAAGAAGCAAAAAAGATGGAAATTTTGATGAAGTGGTAGGAAACATGGTCTTGTGATCGGCATTTTGCTCAGCCTACACTTAAACGCTAGCACTTACTCAAAGAAAGGATTACACAAGCTTTTGTCAAATAGAGCTTTCCTCCACCTCCAAAACTGTTGCAAGTTTTTTACGTTGCAAGGCCTAAATTATCTCCTAATTGGGCTACTTCTGATTTGACTCGATAGTAAACAGAGGCACACAAAGATCTTGATCTTCTCGTCATAAAACAAGGCACTAAAATGTTGTGCCAAGATGTTTCTTCTGGGAGTGGGAGTGAGTGCTCTCCTGCCCAAGCACTGTATGATTCCCCCTGCTATTCCCTAGTGCATATCTGGCAAGATCTCAAAACATTCTTAACGCAAATTGTCTTTGGTCAATAAATAGCAGAACAGAAGTGCCCTGGAAGAGAAGATTTATTATGTGAGCGATACAAACACACCCATAAATCAGAGTGAGATGAGAGCGCTTTCAGGTAGCACCGTTGGCATTTATGCAAATCTCGGTAAATGCAGGAATACAGCTCCAGTGCATTGAAAAATGCCTCACCTTTTGATACCCAAAATTAGCTGCCGAAGCTAGCTTGCAAACAAACAAACAAACAAACAAAGCGGATTCTCAAGGAATCCTCTGGAATGCCACAGAAACACTTCTTATTTGTTTCTCATGCTCATATTTTCTCCAGCTTTTTCAAAACTCAGAGCAGCTTGTACAGAACTCCCAGTGGCCTCCGATTCAGGCATGAAGCTTCTTAGATTCAATCACCGCAGCAGAAGTTCCTACCTAGACCATTCACGGTTTAGCTATAGCCCCAATTGCCCATCAGCTTTGGGTCTCTGTGTTTGTGTGGAGATAGCACCTGTATATTATAAGGGAAACTTGCAAGGAGTGCAGTGCATAGCTACTGACCCGTTGGTGGGAGGTAGGCAATGTTGATAGGCAGGTTTTATCCCGGTTACAGTGCTGTCCCCAACTGTGCTTTAGCCCATTGTTTCCCAACCGGGGGCCATATGGCCCCCGAGGATATTCCAAGGGGGCCGGCCAAAGATGAAAATCGTGTAAATGGGGGAGGGGCACTGCATGAGTCTAGAGGGCCACAGAGGAAAGTGAGAAGTGAAGGGGGGGGATCATTTTTTAAAAAAATCCTGATTGGCTGGCTATCCACTTGGCCAATCGCAAGCATGTAAGTGGGCAGCCCACCAGGGCCTAGCACTCCTTTTTGCCATGTGCATTTTCTTGGAGAAGTTTGTTTCCGGCAGGAGAGGGCAAACACTGAGGTTCCTGTTCTGGCCAGTAGAGCCTGTGATACAGAGCCCCTCAGGTCAGGTAAGTACGGTGGTGGGGTGGCAATGGGTAGGGCTGGGAGAGCCAGAGCTGCTTGCTGCTGCCGCCAGTGCTGGGCCTGACTCTTGCAAGGCTCGGGGTAAAATCCACTCCAGCGCCTAGCCGAGCAGGGTTGTCTTGTGCTTCTGACTTACATCTGGTAAATAACTTGTCTACTCAGAAGAAAGCCGCACTTAATTCAGGGGGCTTTACTCCCAGGTAAGGGTTTATGAGGCTACCTATAGTGTTTTATCTAGGCAGCCAGTGTGGTGTAATGGTTAAGAGCGGTAGACTTGTAATCTGGGGAACCAGGTTCGCGTCTCCGCCCCTCCACATGCAGCTGCTGGGTGACCTTGGGCTAGTCACACTTCTCTGAAGTCTCTCAGCCCCACTCACCTCACAGAGTGTTTGTTGTGGGGGGAGGAAGGGAAAGGAGAATGTTAGCCGCTTTGAGACTCCTTTGGGTAGTGATAAAATGGGATATCAAATCCAAACTCTTCTTCTTCTTCGGATGAAAATATATTTTTGCACCAGGTCAGTGAGGGCCACTTGCTTTTAAAAATTCTCCTATAGATGCAGAACTTCTTGTGTGCCTTTTGGACTGTATCTGTAGGTTTCCCCCTCTGTGTCAAATAACTGGGGTCAAATAAGTGCTGTTTACTTTTTATAATACATGGAAGATGGATCTCCCTCGGGAGGTTCTGGGCTCTCCTTCCTTGGAGGTTTCTAAGCAGAGGTTGGATGGCCATCTGTCATGGATGTTTTAGCTGAGTTTCCTATATTTCAGGGGGCTGTTGTAGAAAGATGACCCTTGGCTCCATGATTCTGTATTTTTCTGCTTCAACAATATTTCATCCTGTTCCTATCATTTTACGTAATTGTATTTTGAACAATAAAAATTATAAATAAAGCATGTTCTATTTATAAACAAAACATTTAAAGAGCTACCTTCCTACCAGTAGGATGGAGGGGGGCATGGGTGTAGCAGAAATTCAGAATTGTATTGATATGCATTTATTTTATTTATTTGGGGGCAAGTGCCCCCTGTCCCCCTGGCTATGCCCATGGGGGGTGGCCTCAGGAAGGAAACAAGGTCAGAAGGGGGGCACAGTTGGGGAAAAAAAAGTTTGGGAAACACTGCTTTAGCCAATAAAAACAAATGGATATATTTGCTGGGGGGGGGGGAGTGTGTGTGTTAGGGGACATCTCTAGAACTGTAGAGTTGGAGGTGATGCCTAGGGTCATCTAGTCTAACCCCCTGTAATGTAGGAATCTCAACTAAAGCATCCATGACAAATGGCCATCCAACCTCTGTTTAAAAACCTCCAAGGAAGGAGAGTTCACAACTTCCCAGGGGAAACCGTTCCACTGTTGAATAGCTCTTACTGTCAGAAAGTTTTTTCCCCTGATTTTTAGTCAGAATCTCCTTTCTTGTAACTTGAATCCATTGGCTCAAGTTCTGCCCCCCAGAACATGAGAAAAAGCTTCTTCCCTCTTCCATGTGACAGCCCTTTAGATGTTTGAAGATGTCTTTCATATCTCCTCTCACTCTCCTCTTTTCCAGGCTAAACACACGCAGCCCCTTCAACTGTTCCTCATAAGACTTGGTTTCCAGACCCTTGACCATCTTGGCTGCCCTCCTCTGCACATGTACCAGCTTGTCAATATCCTTCTTAAATTGTGCCCAGAATTGGACACAGTACTCTAGGTGTGGTCTGATCAAGGCAGACTAGAATGGTACTATTACTTCCCTTGATCTGGACACTAAACTTCCCTTCATGCAGCCTAGAATAGAGTGTGGGAGTTAATCTGCCCCTTAGCTCAGTTGACCACAGCACCTGAGGCAGGGGACAGATTCACCCTGCAGGAATTGTGTACAGAAGAAGAAGAAGAAGAAGAAGAAGAAGAAGAAGAAGAAGAAGAAGAAGAAGAAGAAGAAGAAGAGGAGGAGGAGGAGTTTGGATTTGATATCCCGCCTTTCACTCCCTTTAAGGAGTCTCAAAGCGGCTAACATTCTCCTTTCCCTTCCTCCCCCACAACAAACACTCTGTGAGGTGAGTGGGGTTGAGAGACTTCAAGGAAGTGTGACTGGCCCAAGGTCACTTAGCAGCTGCATGTGGAGGAGCGGAGACGCGAACCCGGTTCCCCAGATTAGGAGTCTACCGCTCTTAACCACTACACCACACTGGCTCTCAGCCTTTTTATTATGTGCCATAGAAATCAGAGGGAGTCATTAACTGAACCTGCTGCATAATCGGCATAGCCCTATCCTGAATTCTCATCATGCTTGGTCTTCACACAGAGAAGAGGTGAGGCGGGCTGCTGGCTCCACCCCCAAAGTTTCCTAGCTGCTGAGTGCTGCCTCCCAGCATCTGCATACTGAGCATGGATGTCTGTGAAGGAACATCCCCAACGGGTCTAAGGATAAGGCTATCAGTGGCTACTACGTGTGATGGCTAGAAGACAGATCATCTTGACAGATATTCGCTTATATTTCAAAGCTGTCATACTCAATTCACTGCACTCTTGTAGTCTAAAGAAAGGAGTTGTGTCTAGATGGTGCAAACATCCAGTGTAGAGCCATTGGAATCAATGGACGTGACTGACTTAGGTTCATTCATTTCAATAAGCATAGATTTGTTGGATACAACCCACCAGAGCACCCTGATGCATCTGGCCAAAGGCTGATCTGGTCCAGTTCTGTACAAGATGCTCATGGGAAGGCCACAAGCACAACCTGAGCACAACAGCACCTGTGATTCCCAGCAGCCAGTATTCAGAGAAATATTGCCTTCAACAGTGCCATTGGCAGCCTCCCTGTTGTGCTACGCTAGTGTCACAGCACAAGCAGGTGCATTAATTCATACTTTTTAAGGATTGGGAATAGTTTATCTCACAGAAAGAGGTGAAGACGTATAGTAGACACTGGTAATGATAATGATAATGATAATGATAATGATAATGATAATAATAATAATTTATTTATACCCCGCCCATCTGGCTGGGTTTCCCCAGCCACTCTGGGAGGCTTCCAACATAATATTAAAATGCAATAACCTATTAAACATTAAAAGCTTCCCTAAACAAGGCTGCCTTCAGATGTCTTCTAAAAGTCTGGTAGTTGTTTTTCTCTTTGACATCTGGTGGGAGGGTGTTCCACAGGATGGGTGCCACTCCTGAGAAGGCCCTCTGCCTGGTTCCCTGTAACTTGGCTTCTCGCAGCGAGGGAACTGCCAGAAGGCCCTCGGCACTGGACCTCAGTGTCTGGGCAGAACGATGGGGGTGGAGATGCTCCTTCAGGTATACTGGACCGAGGCCGTTTAGGGCTTTAAAGGTCATCACCAACACTTTGAATTGTGCTCAGAAACGTACTGGGAGCCTGCCAGAGAAACCGGGCTCAGGAAAAATGGGCAGTGCAACTGTTGGCATCCGTCTGTCTTAAGAAACAATGGAGATGCTCCCTCTGGGGAGAATCACAGCGCCTGCTGTGGCTGCAGAGAGCAGTAACTCGTAGCTGCCGCCTCTGGTGTTGCACTTTGGTGCTTTAGCAGCAGCCAAGGTACCTCCCTGGGACACAAGCCTGGGCAGTGTGTATGGAACTCCTAGGCTGTCCAGACAACAAGATCCACCTCTCAGCCTTGCTGAGGTGGTCCAAAGGAAAGCAGAGCACCAGTCCAGCTGCAGGAATTGCCAGAAGGAGGTGTTATAAGATGCATGCAAGTTTATTTGCAAGTGAGTCCCCCTGTGTTTGGTGCTTACTTCCATGGGAGTGTGAGGAAGACTGCCACCCAAGTGATACGTCCAAGGCTCTTGAAGAATGTTAGTAACAGGAATGGATGCTGATTAACCAGCATTTCCAGAATTAAGGCCACTCCATCTGTTGTGCAACAGTCCCTTCGGTTACGCATTTTAGTAGGATACAGAATCAGAGCGATGGATGAGATGTTTGGGAGGGGTAAAGGTGTTGGGAATAATACAAAGGATTCGAGGTCCTGAAGGGTTCCTATAGAGATTACATTCAATCCAATTTGGGTTCATTTAATCCGGCAAAGAAATACGAAAATAATAAAATAATACATGCTCAGGCTGGCTGTGCAGGTGGGGATGAGGGTTGTGGATAATAATGCATGTTAACAATAAAGAGTCGCTCCACAGCCTGCCAGGATGCAGATGTGATTAAAGCAAGGTGTGCATGTTAATGTATGGGCACAGGGACAAGATAACCGGCTCTGCCTTTGCAGCGTCTTCCACACTTCCTTAATTCCCATGTTATCTCTGTGTGATACATGGTCCTGCAGCCCAACGCAGTCACATTGCAGCCCTATATTTTACTACTTGTGGGTAATTTTCTTGTCCTGTCAGAATCAAGTAACTTCCTCTTTGCTATCAATGTGTGTCTAATGCATATATCTTGTCGGTGCTCCAGCGGCCTGACATATGCATTAGATGCGCTGACAGTAAACAGGAAGTTATCCAAAGTTATTAGGTAGGGGGAAAATACAAGGAAGCCTGTAAGCATTTACATTGCAAAGCTGACAGCATTTCAAGGATTTTGTGAGAGGAAGTGTGTGTGTGTGTGTGACTCCCTGTGTATGTATTTGTTTCTCGGTGCCAAGAGCTATAAGCGTACATGCTGCAAACTTTGTTTTTGATGTTTGGGAAAATATAAATCAGAAAATATACTGGAAAGGAGGAAAGGAAAACTTTTGCCATACCAGATGTCCTCTCTAGGCAGAATGCTTAAACATACCGTTTTTTTCGCTCTATAAGACGCACCAGACCACAAGACGCACCTAGTTTTTGGAGGAGGAAAACAAGGGGAAAAAAATATTCTGAATCTCAGAAGCCAGAACAGCAAGAGGGATCGCTGCACAGTGAAAGCAGCAATCCCTCTTGCTGTTCTGGCTTCTGGGATAGCTGCGCAGCCTGCATTCGCTCCATAACACACACACACATTTCCCCTTACTTTTTTAGGAGGGAAAAAGTGAGTCTTATAGAGCAAAAAATACAAGAACAGTGGCAAGAGAAATTGATGAATTATGCAGAACTGGCTAAACTGACATACAAATTGCGAGACAAGGACAACCGTGACTTCAAGGAGGAATGGGAACTTTTCACAAATTATTTAAAAACACAACAAAATGAACTGGACTCCTTGGCAGGTTTTGAATAAACATAGACAAATTTATTGTTGATAACATGATGGACAGATATGTAAGGATATATACAATTTTATAATATGCAGAGAAAATATGTGCGGCAAAATCAGGGAGAGGAGCTGAGGGAAGTCCTTGTTTGGGGGGGAGGGAGGGTGGGGGGGAGGGGGTGAAATTATGTAGGCGAATATATGGTTTGATAATTTGTTATGTGGAAATTGAGCAATTATTGTGTTTTTTTTTAAAAAAAGAAAACTGGACTAGACAGGACCTTTGGGCAAGCAGGGTTCTCTCCCTCTCTCTCCCTCTCTCTCTCTCTCCCCCCCCCATGCAAAGGGAGCTCTGTGGGATCATCTTCTCTCTTTTTTTAAAAAATAATATTTATTAATTTTCAACAATTTAAACACAACACTACAAAAAACCAAAAAAAAATTACAACAATACAATACAATACAATACAAAAAACACTACACAACACTAACACAAACAATTAACCAAACCAAACAAAAACCATTCAAAA